>NC_140990.1:9623094-10823094 GCF_052327205.1 Somniosus microcephalus | reverse complement strand
ATGTACGCTGACGACACCCAGCTCTACCTCACCACCACTTCTCTTGACCCCTCCACGATCTCTAATCCGGTTCTGGGTGAGCAGAAATTTTCTCCAATTAAATATTGGGAAGACTGAAGCAATTGTTTTCGGTCCCTAGCCACTGACTCCACCCCTCTCCCTAACATCTCTCTGAGGCTGAACCACACTGTTCACAAACTCGGTGTCATATTTGACCCTGAAATGAGCTTCCGAACACATATCCGCAGCATAACAAAGACCGCCTATTTCCACCCCAGTAACATGGCCCGTCTCCACCCTTGCCTCAGCTCATCCACTGCTGAAACCCTCACCCGGGCCTTTGTTACCTCTAGACTTGACTATTCCAGCGCACTCCTGGCTGGCCTCCCACATTCTACCCTATGTAAACTTGAGGTGATCCAAAACTACCCGTGTCGTAACTCAACGCCAAGTCCTGTTCACCCATCACCCCTGTGCTCGCTGACCTATATTGGCTCCCGGTTAAGCAATGCTTCGTTTCAAAAATTCTCATCCTTGTTTTCAAATCCCTCCATGGCCTCGCCTCTCCCTATCTTAGTTATTCCCTTCAGACTCACAACCACCCGCCGCCCACGATAGAATCACAGAAAAATTATGGCACAGAAGGAGGCCATTCGGCCCATCTTGTCCGTGCCGGCCGATTAAGTGCTATCCACACTAATTCCACTTTCCAGCACTTGGTCCGTGGCCTTGTAGGTTACGGCACTTCAAGTGCATATCCAAGTACTTTTTAAATGTGATGAGAGTTTCGGCTTCTACCACCCTGTCAGGCAGCAAGTTCCAGACCCCCACCACCCACCGGGTGAAAAGATTTCTCCTCAACTCCCCTCTAAACCTCCGACCAATTTCTTTAAATCTACGCCCCCTGGTTGTGGACCCCTCTCCCAAGGGAAATAGGTGCTTCCTATCTCGGCCCCTCAGAATTTTATACACCTCAATCAGGTCTCCCCTCGGCCTCCTCGGTTCCAAAGAAAACAACCTCCCCCTCCCCCGAGACACCTGCGTTCCTCCAATTCTGCCCTCTTGAGCATCCCTGATTATAATCGCTGCACCATCAGTGGCCGTGTCTTCTGTTGCCTCGGCCCTAAGCTCTGGAATTCCCTCCCTGAACTTCTCTGCCTCTCTTGCACAGAAAATGGGAGCAGGAGTAGGCCATTCGGCCCCTCAAGCCTGCTCCGCCATTCAATGAGATCATGGCTGATCAAAACCCACCTCTGTGACCAAGCTTTTGGCCATCTGCCCTAATTTCTCCTTCTGTGGCTCGGGGTCACATTTTTCAATGTCTTACAATACTCCTGTGCAGCGCCTTGGGACGTTTTCCTACATTAAGATAATAATCTGCCTTCCTGTTTTTGACACCAAAGTGGATAACCTCGCATTTATCCACGTTATATTGCATCTGCCATGCTTCTGCCCAATCACCCAACCTGTCCAAATCATACTGGAGTTGCTCAGCATCCTCCTCACAGCACACACACCCACCCAGCTTTGTGTCGTCTGCAAATTTGGAGATATTACATCTAGTTCCCTCGTCTAGATCATTAATATATATTGTGAAAAGCTGGGGTCCAAGGACCGATCCCTGCGGTACCCCACTAGTCACTGCCTGCCACTCGGAAAAAGAGCCATTTAGTCCAACTCTTTGCTTTGTCTGCCAACCAGTTCTCTATCCAAGTCAATACCTTGCCCCCAATCCCATGTGCCTTAACTTTACACGCTAATCTCTTATGCGGGACCTTATCGAAAGCCTTTTGAAAGTCCAAATGCACCACATCCACTGGTTCTCCCTTATCTATTTTACCAGTTACATCCTCAAAAAATTCCAGTAGATTAGTCAAGCACAATTTACCTTTTGTAAATCCATGTTGACTTTGTCCGATCCTGTCACTTTTTTCCAAGTGCTCTGCTATTACATCTTTTATAATGGACTCTAGCATTTTCCCCACTACCGATGTCAGGCTTACCGGTCTGTAATTCCCCGTTTTCTCTCTACCACCTTTTTTGAACAGTGGGGTAACATTAGCTACCCGCCAATCCATGGGTACTGTTCCAGAGTCTATCGAATTTTGGAAGATGACCACCAATGCATCTACTATTTCTAGGGCCACTTCCTTAAGTACCCGAGGATGTAGATTATCTTCTATGTTTCTATGTATTCAATCTTTCCTTGTAGCTGAAATTCTCTAGTCCTGGCAACATCCTCGTAAATCTCCCGTCTCGAGCAGTCACATCTTTCCTGCAATGGGGTGAGCAGAACTGCACGCAGCACTCTAGCCGGTGGCCTAACTGGTGTTTTGTACAGTTCAAGCAGAACCTCCCTGCTCGTACAGGATACAGAAAGAGAGGCACTGCCGCTTTAAATACCTGGGGGTCACCCATTCCCCTTTAAATGGCCAAGCAATTTTTTTTGTTGAAAAGGGGCCGCAGTCCCCTTTGACTCACCCCCCCACCCTCTCACCCACCACAAATACTCACAAGAGAGAGAGAGAGAGGAGGAAGAATGCTGGTCTTTGTCCCTTTAAAAGTGGCTGCCAACCAAAATGTTCACAGCACCAGGACTCTTTGTTCTGGATAAAAGTCGAAAAGAGAAAAGGTTCACTTATTTTTAAATGAATGCAGTTGATGAATAGCCTTGCAATAAAGGTAATGCAAAGGAATAAACACTCACAAGCTGGGTTTTTTCCACCCCCTCCTCCCCTTCCCTTTAACAGCTCCTGCAGACAATGAAAGCAGGAAAGCGGCCTGCAGCCCACCGAGGTCCCGCCCCCCTCCCTCCCGCGCCGCCATTGGTTGGAGGACCGTCAGCCCGCCCGGTCCTCCCAGCGTTTTCCGCGCCCCTGATTGGCGGGCGGCTCACGTCAATCAACCTCCCCTCCGATTACGCGCTGACGCCAGCACGCAACGCCCAGGGGTCGGTTGGATCGGCGCACGCCACCGCAAGGTAAAAAAAAAGACACCCCACACAAATGAGGAAAAACAAAAATAATAATAATCGCACTTTAGAGGGAAGGAGGTTGGGGGAATTAGTGAGTGTTTTCAATTTGTTTCGCAAAAATAAAAGTTGAAAAGCTTCCCAACGGTGCGAGGCGAGCTGCGCATGCGCTCCAGCCAGCCTTTGACTCGCCCACTTGCCTTCCCCTGCACCAATCACAGCGCGGGCAGGCGCTTCTATCAATCGTCACCTGTCAATCACCCTCCCTTCCCCTCGTGGTGTCGATTGACAGCGGTGTCAGCCAATGAGGTGCAGGAAGGGGCGGGACCAGGGCCAGGACGGACAGCAAGCCTGAACTAACTCAATTAAATACCTGCATGCAGCCAAAAAAAAAACTTTTATTTAGTCAACCAAAAAACAGCAAAGCAAATCAGGTTTGCTGAGTCAGCAAAGCCTATTTTATTAAAGAATTATAGAGCGATATCGCAGGGATCGGTGCTAGGACCCCAGCTATTCACAATATATATTAATGATGATCTAGACGAGGGGACTAGATGTAATATCTCCAAGTTTGCAGACGACACAAAGCTGGGTGGGCGTGTGTGCTGTGAGGAGGATGCCGAGAAACTCCAGTATGATTTGGACAGGTTGGGCGATTGGGCAGATGCCTGGCAGATGCAATATAACGTGGATAAATTCGAGGATGTTCTTGCCATGGAGGGAGTGCAGCGAAGATTCACCAGACTGATACCTGGGATGGCAGGAATGACGTATGAGGAGAGATTGGGTCGATTGGGCTTATACTCGCTGGAGTTTAGAAGAATGCGAGGGGATCTCATTGAAACTTATAAAATTCTAACAGGGCTAGACAGACTAGATGCAGGAAGGATGTTCCCGATGGTTGGGGAGTCCAGAACCAGGGGTCACAGTCTAAGGATAAGGGGTAAGCCATTTAGGACAAAGATGCGGAGGAATTTCTTCACCCAGAGAGTGGTGAACCTGTAGAATTCTCTACCACAGAAGGCAGTTGAGGCCAATTCATTAAATATATTCAAGAAGGAGTCGGATATATTTCTTAAGGCTAAAGGGATCAAGGGATATGGGGAGAAAGCAGGGACAGGGTACTGAGCATGTTCTGCCATTCAATGAGATCATGGCTGGTCTGCAGCCTCACTCCATACACTCGCCTTTGGCCCATATCCCTTAATACCTTTGGTTAACAAAAATCTATCAGTCTCCGATTTAAAATGAACGATTGATCTAGCATCAATTGCCGTTTGCCGAAGAGAGTTCGAAACCTCTACCACCCTTTGTGTGTAGAAGTGTTTCCTAACTTCACTCCTGAATGGTCTGGCTCTAATTTTTAGACTATGCCCCCTAGCCCTAGAATCCCCAACCAGCGGAAATAGTTTCTCTCTATCGCCCCTCTCTATTTCCCCTCAATATCTTGAAAACTTCCATCAGATCGCCCCTTAACCTTCTAAATTCTAGGGAATACTGTATCGATCCAATTCTCTTTTGAAAGTTACTATTGAATTTGCTTCCACTGCCCTTTCAGGCAGCGCATTCCAGATCACAACAACTCGCTGTGTAAAAAAATGTTTCCTCCTGTCACCTCTGGTTCTTTTACCGATTATCTTCAATCCGTGTCCTCTGGTTACCGACCCTCCTGCCACTGGAAACAGTTTCTCTTTATTTACTCTATCCAAACCCTTCATGATTTTGAACGCCTCTATTAAATCTCTCCTTAACCTTCTGCTCTAAGGATAACAATCCCAGCTTCTCCAGTTTTTCCAGATAACTGAAGTCCCTCATCCCTGGAACCATCCTGGTAAATCTCCTCTGCACCCTCTCCAAGGCCTTGACATCCTTCCTAAAGTGTGGTTCCCAGAATTGGACACAATACTCCAGCTGGTGCCTAACCAGTGATTTATAAAGGTTTAAGAACATAAGAAACAGGAGCAGGAGTAGGCCATTCGGCCCTTTGAACCTGCTCCGCCATTCAGTGACATCATGGCTGATCTTCTGTCTCAACTCCATTCACCGGCCCTATCGCCATATCCCTTGATGCCCTTACTAGTCAGAAATCTATCGAATTCTCTTTTGAATATACCCAATGACTGAGCCTCCACAACCCTCTGGGGTAGAGAATTCCAAAGATTCACCACCCTCTGTGTGGAGAAATTTCTTCTCATCTCAGTCCTGAATGGCCTACCCTTTATCCTGAGGCTGTGGCCCCTGGTTCTACACTCCCCAGCTAAGGGAAACATTCTCCCAGCATCCACCCTATCAAGCCCTGTAATGATTTTGTATGCTTCAATGAGATCCCCTTTCATTCTTCTGAATTCAAGAGAATACAGGCCTAATTTACTCAATCTCTTCTCATACGACAGTCCCGCCATCCCAGGAATCAATCTCGTGAACTTTCGTTGCACTCCCTCTATGGCAAGTGTATCCTTCCTTAGGTAAGGAGACCAAAATTGTACACAGTACTCCAGGTGTGGTCTCACCAAGGCCCTATATAATTGGAGTAAGACTTCTTTACTCCTGTACTCAAATCCTCTTGTAATGAAGGCCAGCATACCATTTGCCTTCCTAATGGCTTGCTGCACCTGCACATTCACTTTCAGTGACTCATGTACAAGGACACCCAGGTCCCTTTGAGCATCTGCATTCCCCAATCTTTCACCATTTAGGAAATATTCTGCCTTTCTGTTTTTTCTACCAAAGTGGATAACTTCAAATTTATCCACATTATATTCCATCTGCCATGTTCTCGCCCACTCACTGAGCCTGTCGAGATCCCCTTGAAGCCTCTTCACATCCTCTTCACAACTGCCACTGCCACCTAGCTTTGTATCATCAGCAAATTTGGAAATGTTACATTTAGTCCCCTCATCCAAATCATTGATATAGATTGTGAATAGCTGGGGCCCAAGCACCGTTCCTTGCGGTACCCCACTAGTCAAAGCCTGCCATCCTGAAAAAGATCCGTTTATCCCTACTCTTTGTTTTCTGTCTGTTAACCAATTCTCAATCCATGCTAGTATATTACCCCCAATTCCATGTGCCCTAATTTTGTTCACCAACCTCTTATGTGGGACCTTATCGAAGGCCTTCAGAAAATCCAAATACACCACATCTACTGGTTCCCCTTTGTCTACTCCACTAGTTACATCCTCAAAGAACTCCAATAGGTTTGTCAAACAGGATTTCCCTTTCATAAATCCATGTTGACTCTGCCCAATCTTACTATTAGTTTCCAAGTGCCCAGTTGTTGCATCCTTTATAATAGATTCCAGCATTTTCCCAACTGCTGATGTGAGGCTAACAGGTCTGTAGTTCCCCGTTTTCTCTCTCCCTCCTTTCTTAAATAGCGGGATTACATTTGCTATCTCCAATCTGCAGGAACTGTTCCAGAATCTATAGAATTTTGGAAGATGACAACCAATGCGTCCACTATCCCAATGGCCACCTCTTTTAAAACCCTAGGATGTAGGTCATCCGGTCCTTGAGATTTATCAGCTTTTAGTCCCATTAATTTTGCTCGTACTGTTTTTTTACTAATAATAATTTCTTTAAGTTCCTCATTCTCGCCACACCCTTGGTTTTCTCGTATTTCTGGGAGGTTTTTTGTGTCTTCCTCCATAAAGACAGAAACAAAGTATTTATTTAATTTCTCTACCATTTCCTCATTCCCCATTATAAATTCTCCCGTCTCTGACTGTAAAGGACCTACATTTACCTTCGCCAGTCTTTTCCTGTTCACATACCTATAGAAGCTTTTACAATCCGTTTTTATATTTTTCGCTAGTTTGTGCTCATAATCCATTTTCCCTTTCTTTATCAATTTCTTGGTCCCCCTTTGCTGATTTCTAAAAATATCCCAATCCTCAGGCTGACTGCTTTTTCTGGCTTAATACTAGATTTCATTTCTTTTGTTAGCCATGGTTGGATCACTTTTCCTTTTGGGTTTTTATGCCCTAGAGGAATATATGTTTGTTGCAATTTATGCATTATTTCCTTGAACGTTAGCCATTGTATGTCCACCTTCATACCTTTTAGTGTAGTCTCCCAATCTACCATGGCCAGCTTGTCCCTCATACCCTTGTAGTTTCCTCTGTTTAGATTGAAGACCTTAGTTTCAGATTCGACGACATCACTCTCAAACTTAATGTAAAATTCAATCATATTATGGTCACTTGTCCCTAAAGGTCACTTTACCACAAGATTATTGATTAGCCCTTTCTCATTACACAGTACCAGATCCAGAATAGCCTGTTCCCTGGTTGGTTCCTCCACATACTGATCCAGGAAACCATCTCGCATGCATTCCAAGAATTTGTCCTCCACACCATTAGGTGTAATTTGATTTGCCCAGTCAATATGTCGTATATAATTCCCTCAATCTGGAGAATAGAAGTACAGTGGATTCGCGCGCAATCTTCTCGAGTCTGTTCCAACTGACCGGTTTAAGTGGCCTGTTCTTACACATAAGCTTGGTTATTGTGAGAAGGATATGCTGCTCGGGTTAGATGAAGTAGGGCGGGAGGAGGCTCGTGTGGAGCATAAACGCCAGCATGGACCAGTGGGGCCGAATGGCCTCTTTCTGTGCTGTACACTCGATGTCACACTCAGGAAATGGGATTGTTTGGACCTGTCTGATGACCTCCTCCTGAACCCCTGCTGAATGGCTTCACCTCAGTGCGACAGCACTTTTAAATCTCTTCCCACGATCAGAACATTTTACAGAGTCTCAGTGGGAACTCGCAGCTCTCTAAATAGGTTGGACGCTCAGCGAACGGCGACTGTCCGGTGTGAACTCGCTGGTGTCCAAGCAGGATGGACGACTGAGTTTATCCCTTCCTGCACTAGGAGCAGTACCCATGGATTGGCGGGTAGCTAATGTTACCCCACTGTTCAAAAAGGGTGGTAGATAGAAAACGGGGAATTACAGACCGATAAGCCTGACATCGGTAGTGGGGAAAATGCTAGAGTCCATTATAAAGGATGTAACAGCAGAGCACTTGGAATAAAGTGACCGGATTGGACAAAGTCAACATGGATTTATAAAAGGTAAATTGTGCTTGACTAATCTACTGGAATTTTATGAGGATGTTGTTAAGTCTGTGTGTCCCAGTTATGCTTATATTATAAATCACTGGACACAGACCACAAGAATAACTTTAACAGGTCTTTACTATTCGGAGGTCAGGGCTGAACTGCCCAGCAAATCCCTACACAACGTTTATATACCGGTGTGGTCACCACCGGTATTACAGTATACAGCAGCCAAGAGAAAGTAGTACATCTCTTAAGGTAGTTCTCTTAAGGTGGAACAGGTTACATACACCACAATCCTCCCTTTTTAGCTTAACAGTTATATCCCCATTTAACATAACATAATAACATATAGATATATATATATACAACTTCATGCAAAACAGTTCAAAGATTCAGTCTCTGAGGAGGCCTCCTGATTCGAGTTGGATAACGCCTTTCAGGGGTCTCTGATTCTCGTTGCTGGGGTGACTCATCTAGTTGATCTCTTATGGATTGGACATCATCCTCAGGTACATTCACTTCTGAGGTAGATGCTTCAGGTTCACTAACTTCTTCCACGGTTGTCTCTGCCGTAACCCTGGGTTCGACCCTTGTTCTTGATTCTACCAGTTGGTCAGCATGACGCCGTATTACATTTTCACCAATATCTACCGTGTACATCAGGGGTCCTTGTCTGGCCCGAATTGTTCCAGATTGCCATTTCTCATTTTTATAGTCCCGGGCTAACACTGGTTGTCCTATTTCGAAACTCCGAGTGGTCTTGTTATTTATATGCTGGAACTGTTTGTTTTCAACTTCCCTCCGCACATTTGGTTTTAACAAGTCCAACCTGGACCGCAACCTCCTGTTATAGAACATCATGGCAGGACTTTGGTTTGTCACTGCATGAGTGGCGTTTCGATATGCCAGTAGGAATTTGTCCACCTTGTGTTGTAGTGGAATCTGATCTTCGCTCAAGACCTTTATTGCTTTTTTGAACGTTTGTACAAATCTCTCGGCCAACCCGTTTGTAGCCGGATGATATGGGGCAGAGGTATAATGTTTCACCCCATTCTTCTTCAGGAATTTCTGGAATTCTTCTGACACGAACTGCAGTCCGTTGTCTGAACATATTTGTTCTGGCAATCCATTTCTTGCAAATATCGTTCTTAGCACCGCGATCGTCTTTTCCGAGGTAGTGGTAGTCATCTTAATCACTTCTGGCCATTTAGAATGTGCGTCCACCGCAATTAAAAACATGGAGTCCATGAATGGACCAGCAAAGTCAATATGTACACGTTGCCATGGGGTTGAAGGCCATTCCCATGGATGCAGCGGTGCAATCGGAGGTGCATTTTGCACTTTTTGGCACCCTGAGCAGCTTTTCGTCAGATCCTCTATCTGTTGGTCGATACCTGGCCACCACACATAAGCCCTAGCAAGGCTTTTCATCTTGACTCCCCCCAGATGACCTTCATGCAGTTCCTTTAGAACTCTCTCTCTTAACTTAGGAGGAATAATCACCCTTGTTCCACACATCAATGTTCCTTGACAGACGGACAGCTGTTCTCGTCTCGCTGAGAATGCCGGTAACAGTGGATCACCATGTGCTGGCCATCCCTTCACTGTCACTTCGTAGACCCGGGTCAGTGTCGGGTCGTTCCTGGTTTCTCTTTCAATACTTGCATTGGTGACTGGTAAACATTCGATGATGGTCGAGTGAAATAACTCAACAGGGTCAACCGTCGGTGCCTCCTCCTCTGTAGGTAGTGGCAGGCGCGACAGCCCATCAGCATTACCATGCTGCTTTGTACCTTTGAATTCGATCTGATATTGATGTGCCCCTAGGAAAAGGGACCATCTCTGGAGTCTCTGTGTTGTCATCACCGAAACACCCATCTTAGGGTTAAAAATGAATACCAACGGCTGGTGGTCTGTCAGAAGCGTAAACTTTTGGCCCTGCAGGTAATGATTAAACTTCTTTACTCCCCACACAAGGCTGAGAGCCTCCCTATCTATCTGAGCATAGTTGCGCTCAGCGGAGGTCAATGATCTGGATGCGAACGCAACTGGCCTCTCCAGGCCATTTGGCAACTTGTGTGAGAGTACTGCCCCAATACCATATGGAGAAGCATCACAAGCCAAACGAATAGGCAGCGTTGGGTTGAAGTGAGCCAACACTTCCTCTGAGGTGATCAATGCCTTGCTTTTGCGAAAGGCCCTCTTACAGTCCTCGCTCCACTTCCATGGTACTCCCTTCTGCAAAAGAGCGTTCAGCGGGTGCAGCACCATGGATAAATTTGGCAGAAACTTATGGTAATAGTTAATCAACCCTAGGAACGACCTCAACTGGGATACATTATCTGGAGCAGGAGCTTTCACAACAGCTTCGATCTTGTCAGGAGACTTATGAAGCCCCTCCTGGTCAATGACATGACCACAGTACGAGATCCGCTTCTGAAAGAACTCACATTTCTGGCGATTAACTCGAAGTCCATATTCTTTCAATCTGGTGAACACCAGTTCCAAATTTGCAAGGTGTTCCTCGTCATCATCTCCTGTAATCAGAATATCGTCCAGGTAACATTGTGTGCCTGGAATTCCCTGTAATACCTGCTCCATGGCCCTCTGCCAAATTGCTGGAGCCGATGCCACTCCAAAAACCAGTCTATCATACCGGTACAAGCCTCTATGCATGTTGATCGTGAGATACTGGCGTGACTCTTCCTCAACTTCCATCTGTAAGTACGCCTGCGCCAGGTCTATCTTGGTGAAGTGTTTCCCGCCAGACAACGAAGCGAAGATATCCTCAATCCGCGGAAGCGGATACTGCACCATGTGAAGCACCGGATTAACAGTGATCTTGAAATCTCCACAGATGCGAACCTTCCCCGGTTCCCCCGGCTTGTTGCTCGATGAACGCTTCATGACGGGGACAATGGGTGTGGCCCACTCACTCCAGTCTACATTAGACAGTACTCCTGAATGTTCTAGCCCTTCCAGCTCAGCTTCCACAGCAGGTCGTATCGCATAAGGTACCGGTCTGGCTTTGAAAAATTTCGGGTTTGCATGTTCTTCAACCTTGATGTTTGCCGTAATTCCTCTCAGTGTTCCCAGTCCCTGTTGGAACACCTCTTTAGCATCGTCCAATATTCTGGACAATCGTTTAGGTTTGACATCTTTTTTACCAGAATCTACTGTTAGTGCTTTTAAGGAATGCCAGTCCATATTTATTTTCCTAACCCACTCCCGTCCCAGTAGTGGTGGACCTCCCTCAGGTAGCACATATAAGTCCATTCCTCGGCTTTCTTTGCCCTTGTGGACCACCTTTACCTCTATCTTCCCGATGGGGTATACTCTTTGCCCCGTGTATGTTTTCAATAAAATCTCCGTATCCCGTAGGGGAATATGTGGGAATAACCTTTTGTAATCTTGCTTATTCATGACCGTCAATGCTGATCCAGTGTCCAATTCCATCTTCACTTGGACTCCTGCTATCTGAAGTGTGACCCAGATTGTTTGGACGTCTGCTTCATTACCAACATTGTGTACTCTTAGACTACCCAGTTCATTACTGCTGGAGTCTGAATTTGACTTCTGTTCGCTTGAACTGTTCTCTGTCACCTTGTGTACCTTTCTGTACTTTTCCTGCGGTGACTTTTTGTTGCTGGTCTTCTTTCCTGACCGGCATACTTTAGCTATGTGACCAAGCCTGCCACATTTTCTGCATTCCTGATTTTTGAACCAGCACTGGTTCTGATCGTGCGTTGTCTTTCCACAACGATAACATTTTACTGTACCCAAGACCATTTGATTGGTGCTGAGTTCCGGTGACCGTAGCTGCATTTCCGCAGTGCCTCTCGCTGCGGCTTCGTGCGATGCTGCAATAGTGACAGCTTTATCAAGGGTAAGATCATTCTCCTCAAGCAGTCGCTTTTGTGTTCCTTCTTTTAACAATCCACACACAAATTTATCTCTCAGCGCATCTGCTAGTCCTGTTCCAAACTGACAGTACTTTGATAGCTTACGCAGTTCAATTAAAAATTCAGCGTTGCTTTCGTCTTTCAGCTGCGTTCTTCTGTAAAATTTAAATTGTTCCGCTATCATCAGCGGCGTGGGGTTTAAATGATTTTTCAGGACAATAACAATATTCGTGAAAGTCTGATCCGCCGGTTTATCTGGTGATAGAAGGTGCTTCAATAGCCCGTATGTCTTCGCACCCATTGAGCTTAATAAGGTTAGTGCTTTCTCATCATCTGGTACCTTATTTGCTTTACAATAAACTTCCATGCGTTCTACATACGTGGTCCAATCTTCGATATCGCTATCAAAGGTATTAATGTTCCCATGTTTAGGCATCCTTGCAAGTTTTTAAATTTTTCTTTTTCTCAAAATGGCGGCTTCCCGCGCTTGTCTTCTTCCCCCGCCTACTAAAATGGCGGCTTCCCGCGCTTGGCGGTCTTTCCTGCGCTCGTCTTCTTCCCTCGCTGACTACAATGGCGGATTCCCGCGTTTGCCTTCTTCCCCCGCTGGCTGCAATGGCGATTGCCGTGCTGCTGCCGTTCTCGCCTCCCCAGCGGTTCTCAATTCCCCGACGCTGCTTTTACTCCCCCGCGGTTCCCGTGGGCATTCACGCTTCCCCTGCTGTTGCGCCTCTCAGCCCGGCATGCAGCCCGGTCCTTTACACCGGCTGCGTTTGAGTTCTCCGTGGCTCTCGTGCCTTAAGCTGCCCCAGTCGCTGCGCCTCTCGGCCTTGATTGCAGCCCGGCCCTTTTCACCGGCCGTGGTCGAGTTCTCCGCCCTTTTTCCTCCATTTTCCCTCCCCCACTCCACAGTCAACACGGCCGACTTTCTGCTCGTGTCGCTGATCGGCTTACCCACCACCGTGGTAGAAGGGATGATCACTGCCTGTCGCTGATGGAGGGCTTCGTGGTCAGAATTTTTCTTTTTAACCCGGGTTCTCGATGCCTCCCGTGCGATGGTGCTCAGCAGGATGATGAGGGCGGATGCCTCTTCTCGACGCCCGTTCTGAGGACGAAGCTGCCTTGGATGTAAAACTGCCGCAGGGTAAGATCGGACTCGTCGCCACTGTTAAGTCTGTGTGTCCCAGTTATGCTTATTATAAATCACTGGACACAGACCACAAGAATAACTTTAACAGGTCTTTAATATTCGGAGGTCAGGGCTGAACTGCCCAGCAAATCCCTACACAACGTTTATATACCGGTGTGGTCACCACCGGTATTACAGTATACAGCAGCCAAGAGAAAGTAGTACATCTCTTAAGGTAGTTCTCTTAAGGTGGAACAGGTTACATACACCACAGATGTAACTGGTAAAATAGATAAGGGAGAACCAGTGGATGTGGTGTATTTGGATTTTCAAAAGGCTTTCGATAAGGTCCCGCATAAGAGATTAGCGTGTAAAGTTAAGGCACATGGGATTGGGGGCAAGGAATTGACTTGGATAGAGAACTGGTTGACAGAAAGCAAAGAGCTGGAATAAACGGGTCTTTTTCCGAGTGGCAGGCAGTGACTAGTGGGGTACCGCAGGGATCGGTCCTTGGACCCCAGCTATTCACAATATATATTAATGATCTGGACGAGGGAACTAGATGTAATATCTCCAAGTTTGCAGACGACACAAAGCTGGGTGGGCGTGTGTGCTGTGAGGAGGATACCGAGAAACTCCAGTATGATTTGGACAGGTTGGGTGATTGGGCAGAAGCATGGCAGATGCAATATAACGTGGATAAATGCGAGGTTATCCACTTTGGTGTCAAAAACAGGAAGGCAGATTATTATCTGAATGGCAATAGATTGGGAAAAGGGGAAGTGCAACGAGACCTGGGTGTCCTTGTGCACCTGTCGCTGAAGGTAAGCATGCAGGTGCAGCAGGCGGTTAAGAAGGCAAATGGTATGTTGGCCTTTGTAGCGAGAGGGTTTGAGTACAGGAACAAGGATGTCTTGCTGCAGTTGTACAGGGCCTTGGTGAGACCACATCTGGAGTATTGTGTGCAGTTTTGGTCGCCTTATCTGAGGAAGGATGTTCTTGCCATGGAGGGAGTGCAGCGAAGATTCACCAGGCTGATATCTGGGATGGCAGGAATGACGTATGAGGAGAGATTGGGTCGATTGGTCTTGTACTCACTGGAGTTTAGAAGAATGAGAGGGGATCTCATCGAAACTTATAAAATTCTAACAGGACTAGACAGACTAGATGCTGGAAGGATGTTCCCGATGGTCGGGGAGTCCAGAACCAGGGGTCACAGTCTAAAGATAAGGGGTAAGCCATTTAGGACAGAGATGAGGAAGAATTTCTTCACCCAGAGAGTGGTGAACCTGTGGAATTCTCTACCAAAGAAGGCAGTTGAGGCCAATTCATTAAATATATTCAAGAAGGAGTTGGATATATTTCTTAAGGCTAAAGGGATCATGGGATATGGAGAGAAGGCAGGAACAGGGTACTGAATTTGGATGATCAGCCATGATCTCATTGAATGGCAGAGCAGGCTCGAGGGGCCGAATGGCCTACTCCTGCTCCTATCTTCTATGTTTCTATGTCATGGAGGGAGTGCGGTGAAGATTCACCAGACTGATACCTGGGATGGCAGGAATGACATATGAGGAGAGATTGGTTCGACTGGGCTTATACTCGCTGGAGTTTAGAAGAATGAGAGGAGATCTCATTGAAATGTATAAAATTCTAACAGGACTACACAGACTAGATGCAGGAAGCATGTTCCCGATGGTCATGCATTCCAGAACCAGGGGTCGCATAGAAACATTGAAGATAGGAGCAGGAGTAGGCCATTCGGCCCCTCGAGCCCGCTCCGCCATTCAATGAGATCATGGCTGATCATCCAAATTCAGTACCCTGTCCCTGTCTTCTCCCTATATCCCTTGATCCCTTTAGCCTTAAGAAATATATCTAACTCCTTCTTGAATACATTTAATGAATTGGCCTCAACTGCCTTGTGTGGAAGAGAATTCCACAGGTTCACCACTCTCTGGGTGAAGAAATTCCTCCTCATCTCTAAGTCTAAGGATAAGGGGTAAGCCATTTAGGACAGAGGCCGTAGGCGGTAGGCCAATTCATTAAATATATTCAAGAAGGATTCAGATATATTTCTTAAGGCTAAAGGGATCAAGGGATATGGGGAGAAGGCAGGGACAGAGTACTGAATTTGGATGATCAGCCATGATCTCACTGAATGGCGGAGCAGGCTCGAGGGCCGAATGGCCTACTCCTGTTCCTATCTTCTATGTTTCTTCTTTGTTTAATCTGAAGAACACATGAGAGAGGGGGAGGGAGTCCCTTTAAATGTGGAGGGAGTGGGTGTCCCTTTAAATGTGGAGGGGGTGGGTGTCCCTTTAAATGTGGAGGGGGTGGGTGTCCCTTTAAATGTGGAGAGGCGGAGCCACGCATGCGCATTCGGCCCCCTCACCACACCACGAGGCTGCCAGTGCGCCTGCGCCAGGCCCGGAGAAGAGGCGGAATCAGCGGCCGGGGTAAAGTAAAGTGTTGGGAAATCGATTTAAATCGAGGTGAGGGGGGAGCAGAGAGCGAGATTATAAAGTAAAACGCGAGAAAAACCAAACCTGAGAGTCGGGCGGGCGGGACCTCCGCGGACGCCGAACGGAGCGGATTGATCCGCGCGGGGTGGCGGAGTGAGCCGGAGCAATGTGATTCTGACTGACGGGAGCGCTGACCAATAGGAAAAGGGCTGAGGTGGGAGGCCTGAACTGGGAGGCCTGGTCCTCCAACCAATGGCGGCGCGGCTAGGGGGCGGGGCCTTCCTGCCCGGCGCTGAGGCTGGGGCCCGATTGTGACGTCATCACAGGAAGAGGCCCATTCAGGTGGATGGAGGCCCGACCCAGGCCTGTGACTGACGGGAGCTCTGACCAATAGGAAGCTGGCTGAGCTGGGAGGACTGAACTGGGCAGCCTGGTCCTCCAACCAATGGCGGCGCGGCAAGGGGGCGGGGCCTCCTCTCCAGCTCAGTTTCGCTGGGGCCGATTGTGACGCGCTGTCCCCAGGTGAGAGCAGCTCAGTCAGCACAGAGCTGGGGCTGGAATCTGGGAGAGGGGCCGCAGGCAGCGGGCCTGGCAAAGGGGCACAAGCTTCACAATACAAGCTGCTTTCAAATGCACAATTGTTTCCTACAGACAGCCTTGGTCACTCTGCAAAAAAAACTGTTTAACAATTCATCATAACTCCCCTGCTTTAGGGGAGGCGTAGAGTGCAAAAAGCAAGGAAGTTATGATGAAACTGTGTAAAAGACTGGAGTCAGCTGTGGCTCAGTGGATAGCAGAGTCAGAAGGTTGTGGGTTCAACTCCCGCTCCAGGGACTTGAGCATATAAAGCGAGGCTGACACTCCAGTGTGGTGCTGAGGGAGCACTGCACTGTCGGAGGGGCGGTACTGAGGGAGCGCCACACTGTCGGAGGGGCGGTACTGAGGGAGCGCCGCACTGTCGGAGGGGCAGTGCTGAGGGAGCGCCGCACTGTCGGAGCGGCAGTACTGAGGGAGCACCGCACTGTCGGAGCGGCAGTACTGAGGGAGCGCCACACTGTCGAAGGGGCGGTACTGAGGGAGCGCCGCACTGTCGGAGGGGCAGTGCTGAGGGAGCGCCGCACTGTCGGAGGGGCATTACTGAGCGAGCACCGCACTGTCGGAGCGGCAGTACTGAGGGAGCGCCACACTGTCGGAGGGGCAGTACTGAGAGAGCTCCGCACTGCCGGAGGGGCAGTACTGAGGGAGGGCCACACTGTTGGAGGGGCAGTACTGAGGGAGCTCCGCACTGTCGGAGGGGCAGTACTGAGGGAGCTCCACACTGTCGGAGGGGCAGTACTGAGGGAGGGCCGCACTGTCGGAGGAGCAGTGCTGAGGGACTGCCGCACTGTCAGAGGGGCAGTACTGAGGGAGCACCGCACTGTCGGAGGGGGAATACTGAGGAAGCACCGCACTGTCAGAGGGGCAATACTGAGGGAGCACCGCACTGTCAGAGGGGCAGTACTGAGGGAGCACCGCACTGTCGGAGGGGCAATACTGAGGGCGCACCGCACTGTCGGAGGAGCGGTACTGAGGGCGCGCTGCACTATCGGAGGGGTGGTGCTGAGGGAGCGCCGCACTGTCAGAGGAGCAGTACTGAGGGAGCACCGCACTGTCAGAGGGGCAGTACTGAGGGAGCGCCGCACTGTCGGAGGGGCAGTACTGAGGGAGCACCGCACTGTCAGAGGGGCAGTACTGAGGGAGCGCCGCACTGTCGGAGGGACAGTGCTGAGGGAGCGCCGCACTGTCGGAGGGACAGTGCTGAGGGAGCGCCGCACTGTCGGAGGGGCAGTACTGAGGGAGCACCGCACTGTCGGAGGGGCAGTACTGAGGAAGCGCCGCACTGTCCGAGGGGCAGTGCTGAGGGACTGCCGCACTGTCGGAGGGGCAGTACTGAGGGAGCACCGCACTGTCGGAGGGGGAATACTGAGGGAGCGCAGCACTGTCGGAGGGGCAGTGCTGAGGGAGCTCCGCACTGTCAGAAGGGCAGTACTGAGGGAGCACCGCACTGTCAGAGGGGCAATACTGAGGGAGCACCGCACTGTCGGAGGGGCGGTACTGAGGGAGCGCCGCACTATCGGAGGGGCGGTGCTGAGGGAGCGCCGCACTGTCGGAGGGGCAGTACTGAGGGAGCACCGCACTGTCAGAGGGGCAGTACTGAGGGAGCGCCGCACTGTCGGAGGGGCAGTACTGAGGGAGCACCGCACTGTCAGAGGGGCAGTACTGAGGGAGCACCGCACTGTCAGAGGGGCAGTACTGATGGAGTGCCGCACTGTCAGAGGGGCAATGCTAGGAGCGCCGCGCCATCGGAGGGGCAGTGCTACGGGAGAGCCGCATTGTTGGAGGGGCAGTAATGAAGGAGCGCTGCAGTGTCGGAGGTGCCGTCCTACGGATGAGACATTAAACCGAGGCCCCCGTCTGCCCCCTCAGGTGGATGTAAAAGATCCCGTGGTGCTATTTCGAAGAAGTTATTCCCGGTGTTTTGAGCCCAATATTTATCCCTCAATCAACATGATGAAAAAACAGATTATCTGGTCATTATCACATTGCTGTTTGTGGGAGCTTGCTGTGCGCAAATTGGCTGCCGCATTTCCCACATTACAACAGTGACTACACTTCAAAAGTACTTCATTGGCTGTAAAGCACTTTGGGACGTCCGGTGGTCGTGAAAGGAGGTTAAGAAGGCAAATGGTATGCTGGCCTTCATTACAAGAGGATTTGAGTACAGGAGTAAAGAAGTCTTACCGCAATTATACAGGGCCCTGGTGAGACCACACCTGGAGTATTGTGTACAATTTTGGTCTCCTTACCTAAGGAAGGATATACTTGCCTTAGAGGGAGTGCAACGAAGGTTCACCAGACTGATTCCTGGGATGGGGGGATTGTCCTATGAGGAGAGATTAAGGAGACTGGGCCTATATTCCCAGGAATTTTGAAGAATGAGAGGTGATGTCATTGAAACATCTACAATTCTTACAGGGCTCGACAGGGTAGATGCTGGGAGACTGTTTCCCCTGGCTGGGGAGTCTAGAACCAGGGGTCACAGTCTCAGAATAAGGGGTTGGCCATTTTGGACTGAGATGAGGAGAAATTTCTTCACTCAGAGGGTTGTGAATCTTTGGAATTCTCTGCCCCAGAGGGCTGTGGAGGCTCAGTCATTGAGTATAATCAAGGCTGAGATCGATAGATTTTTGGACTCATGGGGAATCGAGGGATATGGGGATCGGGCGGGAAGGTGGAGATGAGGTAGAAGATCAGCCATGATCTTATTGAATGGCGGAGCAGGCTCGAAGGGCCGAATGGCCTGCTCCTGCTCCTATTTCTTATGATCTTAAGAAAGCTGTTTGCTATAGCCTGCTGCACCATGACAAATACACAGAGGATTTCAGTTATGTGGAGAGACTGGAGAAGCTGGGATTGTTCTCCTTGGAGCAGAGAAGGTGCAGCGGAGATTTAACAGAGGTGTTCAAAACAGGAAGGGTTTTGATAGAGTAAATAGGAGCATGGGAACAGGAGGAGGCCGTTCAGCCCCTCCAGCCTGTTCCGTCATTCAGTGAGATCATGGCCGATCTGTGTCTTAACTCCACCCACCTGCCTTGGCTCCATATCCCTTTGCTCCCTTGTCTAGCAAAAATCTATCGCTCTGGGATTTAAAATGATTAATTGAGCTGGCATCGACTGCTTCCTGTGGGAGAGGGTTCCACACTTCTACCACCCTTTGTGTGAAGAAGTGTTTCCCAACTTCTCTCCTGAATGGCCTGGCTCTGATTTTAAGGTGATGTCCCCTTGTCCTCGACTCCCCCACCGGCGGAAAAAGTTTCTCTCTATCTACTCTACCAATTCCTTTCAAAATCGTAAAATCCTCAATCACTCCTTAACCTTCTAGATTCCAGGGAACACAAGCCTAGTTTATGTAATCTCTCCCTCATAATCTAACCCTTGGAGCCCGGGTAACATTCTGGTGAATCTGCGCTGCACTCCTTCCAAGGCCAATATATCCTTTCTGATGTGCGGTGCCCAGAACTGTACACAGTGCTCCAGGGAGTTCCTGGGAGTTAATGTGCATAGGTCCCTGAAGGTGGCGGGACATATTGAGAGAGTGGTTAACAAAGCATATGGGATCTTGGGCTTCATAAATAGAGGTATTGAGTACAAAAGTGGAGAAGTTATGCTGAACCTTTATAAAGTGCTGGTTAGGCCACAACTGGAGTATTGCGTCCAGTTCTGGTCACCACACTTTAGGAAGGATGTGAAGGCCCTTGAGAGGGTGCAGAGGAGATTTACCAGAATGGTTCTGGGGATGGGGGATCTTAGCTACAAGGACAGGTTGGAGAAGCTGGATTTGTTTTTATGAGAGCAAAGGAGGTTGAGGGCTGATAGAGGTGTACAAGATTATGACAGGTTTGGATAGGCTAGACGAGGAAAGGCTGCTCCCACTAGTTGATGGTACAAGGACTAGGGGACACAGATTTAAGGTTTTGGGCAAGAGATGCAGGTTGGATGTGAGGAAAAACTTTTTTACGCAGCGAGTGGTGATGACCTGGAACTCGCTGCCGACGGAAGTGGTGGAAGCGGAGACACTCAATGTTTCCAAGGGGAGACTGGATAGGCACTTGAGGGAAATAAACTTGCAGGGCTACGGGGATAGAGCGGGGGAATGGGACTGACTGGATTGCTCTACAGAGAGCCGGCACGGACTGGATGGGCCGAATGGCCTCCTTCTGTGCCGTTATGACCCTATCACTCTCTGGGGTCTAACCAGGGCTTTCGTTAGCTGTAGCTTATAAGGAGAAACTGTTTCCAGTGGCAGGAGGGTCGGTTACCAGAGGACACAGATATAAGGTCATTGACAAAAGAACCAGAGGCGAGGTGAGGAGAATTTTATTGACGCAGCGAGTTGTTGTGATCTGGAATGCGCTGCCTGAAAGGGCGGTGGAAGCAGAGTCAATAATAACGTTCACTGGGGAATTGGATAAATACTTGAAGGGGAAACATTTTCAGGGCTATGGGGAAAGAGCAGGGGGAGTGGGACTAAATGGAGAGCTCTTTCAAAGAGCCGGCACAGGCACGATGGGCTGAATGGCCTCCTTCTCTGTTGTCTGATTCTAGGAGCCACTCCTTGAGTGGAGTGGTGCCCGCAGGGATCGCTTGGCAGGAAATTGGGAGGAGGTGGTGCACACGCAGACAGCACCAGATTTCGAGACGCTGTCCTTTTAAAATAATCCCTCCACAGGCAAGGAGTGACTCGGTCCCTTTAATAAAAATCACACGCCTCCTCCTTCGCCGCGATTGGTTGGAGAAACAAAGCCCCTCGGTCGGTCCTCCAGGCTCCGCCTCCCCTCGTTCATTGGTGGAGAGCTCAGTGTCAGTCAGTGCACGCCGGCGACGTCGTGACTTGCAGGGTGGGCGGTTGGAGCAGGCGGGAAATTAAATCACTTTAAATTAAATCTCCCGTCAGCCTCCTCTGTCCCAATCACCCGGCGCAAGTCTCGCCCCTCGGGCTCCCCGATTGGTTGGAGGACCCACCGCCGGCTCGCTCCTCCAGCCCCGCCCCGCTCGCTCCCTATTGGTCGGAAGCTCCCGTCAATCAGGCCCTGGGCCCGGGTCCTGTCTTCTATGTACTTTCAGTGATGACTTTTATAAACTGGTTTTACAGGAAATTAGAAGAGGAGGGGAGAGATTTGAAGACACTCCGTCCCTTTGTGACTCTAAAGTTGCAGCTGACCCCGCGCATGCGCCCCATGGCCCCGCCCTCTCCTGCTCCACAGGCGCCCGGCCCGCACTGCGCATGCTCAGCACACCCCCCTGGGCCCCTGTCAATCATTCTCTCCCTCTGAACAAGCCCCGCCCCCTCCCCCTACTACGCATGCGCCGCCGGGCCCCGCTCCCGAAGTTGAGCCGCTACCGCGCCTGCGCAGGGCCTCGGATTCTGGGTCGGCCTGGGCAACCGCGAGAGTCCGGATCACCGGTGGAAAGTGAGTTTTATCAGGGTTTTTTTTTATATATAGCGGAGAGAAGCGCGGGCGGGGAGATAAATAAAAAGAAAATACAAACCGCACCGTCCCAGCGCCCTCCCGGCACCGAGCGGAGCGGATTGAGCGGCCGCAGCCCCTTGTCTGAATGGCCTCTTCCTGTGATGACGTCACAACCGGGCCCCAGTCTCAGCGCCGGGGAGGAAGGTCCCGCCCCCTTGCCGCGCCGCCATTGGTTGGAGGACCAGGCCGCCCAGTTCAGTCCTCCCAGCTCAGCCATCTTCTTATTGGTCAGCGCTCCCGTCAGTCAGAATCACATTGCTCCGGCTCACTCCACCACCCCGCGCGGGTCAATCCGCTCCATTCGGCGTCCGCGGAGGTCCCGCCCGCCCGACCAGAACTGCACACAGTATTCCAGCTGTGGCCTAACTAACGTTTTGGACAGCTCCATCATAATCTCCCTGCTCTTATATTCTATGCCTCGGCTAATGAAGGCAAGTATCCCATAAGCCTTTTTAACCATCTTTTCTGCCTGTCCTACTGCCTTCAGGGATATATGTATTCTATCAGGTGTTCCCATGCGTCTGCTGTCCTTGTCCTTCCAGGTGGAAGAGGTCGTCGGTTTGGGAGGTGCTGCCGAAGAAGCCTTGGTGAGTTACTGCTGTACATCTTGTAGATGGTACACAATGCAGCCACAGTACACCAGTGGTGGAGGGAGTGAATGTTTAAGGTGGTGGATGGGATGCCAATCAAGCGGGCTGCTTTGTCTTGGTTGGTGTCGAGCTTCTTGAGTGTTGTTGGAGCTGCACTCATCCAGGCAAGCGGAGAGTATTCCATCACACACCTGACTTGTGCCTTGTAGATGGTGGAAAGGCTTTGGGGAGTCAGGAGGTGAGACACTCGCCGCAGAATACCCAGCCTCTGACCTGCTCTTGTAACCACAGTATTTATGTGGCTGGTCCAGTTAAGTTTCTGGTCAATGGTGACCCCCGGGATGTTGATGGTCATAGAGTCATAGAGTTATACAGCATGGATAGAGGCCCTTTGGCCCATCGTGTCCGCGCCTGCCATCAAGCCCTGTCTGATCTAATCCCATATTCCAGCATTTGGTCCATAGCCTTGTATGCTATGGCATTTCAAGTGCTCATCCAAAAGCTTCTTAAATGTTGTGAGGGTTCCTGCCTCCACAACCCTTTCAGGCAGTGAGTTCCAGACTCCAACCACCCTCTGGGTGAAAAAGTTCTTTCTCAAATCCCCTCTAAACCTCCCGCCCTTTACCTTGAATCTATGCCCCCTAGTTATTGACCCCTCTACTAAGGGAAAAAGCTCCTCAGGTGGGGGATCCGGTGATTGTAATGTCGTTGAATGTCAAGGGGCAGTGATTAGATGCTTGCTTGTCGGAGATAGTCATTGCCTGGCACTTGTGTGGTGCGAATGTTACCTGCCACTTATCAGCCCAAGCCTGAATGTCGTCCAGGTCTTGTTGCATGCCGGCATGGACGGTTTCATTATCTGAGGAGTTGCAAATGGAACTGAACACTGTGCAGTCATCAGCGAACATTCCTACTTCTGACCTTATTGTGGTGTATGTGCCTTTAAGAGCAATTATGGTGTATGTGCCTTTAAGAGCCCCAGGTGTGCGTAATGCCGGTAATTGCCACTTGGGCTATATAAGCCTGTGTATTGTGTATATCCTTTAGAAACCCCCCCCCCCAGACTTGCTTAGTAAATACCTATGAACCAACTCCTGTCTTCAGTGTCTTTATCTACACACGGACACTACAGTGGCGACGAAGTGGAAACGGACTTACCTGCAATTCGGCAGCACCTCAAGGACATCGATTCCTCCAGTGTCCAGAAGACTCAAGGAAGTAAGAGAAACTGTGGTTTCACCAGCTGGCCAAGCTGGTGACAGGTACTGCGCTAATCCTTCCTGGGCGTCAGGCTGGAGCTCCGGCGGCGGGCTCTACAGCTGAGACAGGCAGCGAAATTGGAGGCAAGCAATAACGGACTGGGAGGGTGCACTCGAGAGACAGCCGGCGCGGCAAGCAGGTCAGCGTTTAGACCTCCATCGGGAACGAGTCTCCAACAGTGAATAAACGGAAACCACAGTAAAACAGCGTTGTTATCGGTAGCAGCGGCGGGAAAGCGCCATATCGTTGCTACAGAGAGAGAAAAAAAAAAAGCGTGGGAAGCACCATATCTTTTCTGAAATGCCTAAATCTGGTAATATTGAGGCTTTTGATGGCGAAATAGAAGATTGGACCACATACATGGAAAGAGTAGAGGTTTATTGCACTGCAAATGGAATAACAGATGAAAAAAAAGCTTCAGTACTTCTGAACTTAATGGGCGCGAAGACATACGGGCTGTTACGAAATTTAATCACTCCAGCCAAACCAAAGGACAAGACTTTTAAAGAAATTGTTGATACCCTGCAGGAGCATTTAAACCCAACACCGCTGCTGATAGCAGAACAATTCAAGTTTTTCAAGAGAAATCAACACAAGAATGAAAGTAACGCTGATTACCTAACCAAATTAAGAAAGCTATCAAAGTACTGCCAATTCGGAGCAGGACTATCGGATTATCTTCGAGACAAATTTGTTTGCGGTCTCTTAAGTGAAGGAGCACAAAAAAGACTGCTTTCTGAAAAAGATTTAACATTGGACAAAGCTTTCAGTATGGCTGTATCATACGAAGCAGCAGCAAAAGGAGCTGCAGAGATACAACAAGAGACACAGGACTTCGGCACCCATAAAATGACACAGGAGTTCGGAAGATGTTATCGCTGCGGCAGATCCACCCATAACCAGAGGGACTGCTGGTTCAAGGGCAAAGCATGCAGGCAATGTGGTAAGATTGGACACATTGCACGGGTATGCCAATCTGGACAAAATAAATCCACTGACAGAAAACAAAAAATCAATAAAGAAAAGTACAGGAAGGTACAAATGATGATGGACAATAGCTCCGAAGACCAGAATAGCGATAGCGACTCCGGAAACAAGAGACTAAGCTGTCTCAAATTACATAATGTACTTGCCAAAGAGGATTACCAAACCATTTGGGTTACCCTCACAATAGCAGGGTCCCCAGTTAAAATGGAGCTAGATACAGGATCAGCTCTAACCGTAATAAATCGACGAGATTACGAGAGGCTATTTTCGCATATACCTCTAAAAGACACATCCATTATCTTAAAAACATATACGGGGCAGAAAGTCTACCCCAATGGAAAAATAAGGGTGCCTGTGGTATACAACGACAAAGAAATACAAAAGTTGTATTTATACATTCTACAAGATGGTGGTCCACCGTTGTTGGGACGTGAATGGATAAGGAAGATACGTTTAGACTGGCACTCCATTCAGGCACTGACGGTGACCAGTAAGGAAAAAAACAATGATGACATCATACCTGAACGATTAAAAGACATCTTGGCCAACGCCAAAGAAGTGTTTCAAGAGAAACTAGGAACCTTGAAAGGCATCACCGCCTCAATAAAAGTGGAAGATACAGCAATTCCAAAAATTTTTAAGGCAAGACCGGTGCCATACGCAATACGTCCGGCAGTCGAGGCAGAGCTGAAGAATTTGGTAAAGGCAGGCGTATTATCCAAAATAGATTGGAGCGAATGGGCAACACCCATCGTTCCAGTCATGAAAAAAACATTGAAAAATAACTCTGAGGAACAGAAAAAAATTCGCACCTGTGGGGACTTTAAGGTGACTGTAAACCCGGCCCTTCACACGGTACAGTATCCTCTTCCAAGGATAGAAGATATTTTCGCCTCACTATCCGGAGGGAAATGTTTCACAAAAATTGACTTGGCACAGGCATATCTACAGATGGAGGTTGAGGAGACCTCTAAAAAGTATCTCACAATAAACACACACAAAGGCCTGTACCAGTACAATCGACTGGTTTTTGGAATAGCATCAGCTCCAGCTATCTGGCAAAGAGCTATGGAGCAAGTCCTGCAAGGGATTCCGGGGACTCAATGCTACCTAGACGACATCCTTGTAACAGGAGAAAACGACAACGAGCACCTTGCCAATTTGGAGCAGGTGCTCACTAGGCTGAAAGAACGAGGCCTACGAGCAAATCGCCCCAAGTGCGAATTTTTCCAAAATCAGATATCATATTGTGGCCACATAATTAATAAGGAAGGGTTGCATAAGTCACCTGAAAAAAATTGAAGCAGTTATAAAAGCCACAGCACCTGAAAATGTTTCACAATTAAGGTCATTCCTGGGATTAATAAATTACTATCATAAATTTTTACTGAACTTATCAACTATTCTACACCCTCTTAATGATCTTCTACAGACAGGAGTGATTTGGAAATGGAACGAAGACTGTAAACGTGCCTTCCATAAATGTAAAGACTTAGTCACATCCGAGAAAATTTTGGCTCATTACAACCCATCACTACCAATCAGACTGGCGTGCGATGCATCCCCTTACGGCATAGGAGCGGTATTGTCCCATAGATTCCCTGATGGCTCGGAACGGCCGATAGCTTTTGCGTCACGCTCATTGAACTCAGCTGAGCGTAACTATGCCCAGATAGACAGGGAAGCACTCAGCCTGGTATGGGGAGTGAAGAAATTCAACCATTACCTACACGGACAAAAATTTACCTTGCTGACTGACCATCAACCCCTCATCTCCATATTCAACCCTAAAAAAGGTGTCCCCATTATGACGGCACAAAGACTACAGAGGTGGTCCCTTTTTCTAGGGGCACACCAATACAACATTGAATACAAAGGGTCAAAACAGCATGGGAATGCTGACGGTTTATCACGCCTACCGTTGCCAACGATAGAAGAGGCACCTACAGTAGACCCAGTAGAGATATTCCACTCTACCATAGTGGAATGTCTACCGGTGACAAATTCTTCCATTGAAAGGGAGACAAGAAATGACCCTACTCTCTCACGGGTCTACGATTTAACAGTGAAGGGATGGCCAGCACACGGCGAACCACTGTTGCCAGCATTCTCGCAAAGAAGAGAACAGCTGTCAGTGTGCCGAGGAACCTTGATGTGTGGATCCAGAGTGGTGATTCCACCCAAACTCCAGGATAAAGTGCTAAAGGAGCTTCACGAGGGGCATCTGGGTGGAGTGAAAATGAAGAACCTAGCTAGGGCGTTTGTATGGTGGCCAGGTATCGATGGAGACATCGAAGACATGACCAAGAGCTGCCTAGGATGCCAGAAGGTCCAAAATGCTCCGCCACAGGCCCCTCTACATCCATGGGAGTGGCCCTCATCTCCCTGGCAAAGGGTGCACATCGACTTTGCTGGTCCATTTATGGACTCAATGTTCTTAATCGCAGTTGATGCACACTCCAAGTGGCCGGAGGTAATAAAGATGTCCTCCACCACCACGGAAAAAACCATCACAGTATTAAGGACCATATTTGCCAGGAATGGGCTGCCGGAGCAGATATGTTCTGATAATGGACCGCAATTTGTGTCCGAAGAATTCAGAAAGTGCTTAAAGAACAATGGGGTAAAGCACTACACGTCCGCCCCATACCATCCTGCCACCAATGGATTGGCTGAAAGGTTTGTCCAGACCTTCAAGAAGGCCATCAAAGCCATGGGTAATGAAGACATAAAACTTCAGCACAAGGTGGATAACTTCTTATTTGCATATAGGAATGCAACGCATATGGTTACTAACCAAACTCCCGCCATGATGTTCTACAATAGAAACCTAAGATGCCGGCTGGATTTGGTCAAGCCCAACATCCGAAGGGACGTGGAGAACCGGCAGTTTCAGGGCATGAATGAAAGGCCAACTAGGGCCTTCCAGATAGGCCAACCGGTTTTGGCCCGGGACTACCGTACCGAGAAATGGCAGCCTGGAACTATCTGCACACGATTAGGACCACTGATGTATACCGTGGACATTGGAGAAAGCATAATAAGGCGCCATGCTGACCAAATCATCAAGTCATCCGAAAAGGGACAACCTACACCACCACTCTATACATCTAACGATGAAGTAGAGATACCCATATCTACCTCCGATCCGGTGATACTGGAGCCCGATGAACCCGACACTGGCCTTCAAGCCGAATCAGCCTTGCCAGAAGAACCTACTACACCACCAGAAACTACTACACCCCCGAGGCGTTATCCGGACCGAGTCAGGAAGCCTCCTGAGAGACTAACTTATAAGTAATTAATACAGCAATGTATATTATTTTGCATATAACATGTAATTAATAATTACTTAAAATATAATGTACTAGTTAGCTAAAAGGGGAGGAATTGTGTATGTGCCTTTAAGAGCAATTATGGTGTATGTGCCTTTAAGAGCCCCAGGTGTGCGTAATGCCGGTAATTGCCACTTGGGCTATATAAGCCTGTGTATTGTGTATATCCTTTAGAAACCCCCGCCCAGACTTGCTTAGTAAATACCTATGAACCAACTCCTGTCTTCAGTGTCTTTATCTACACACGGACACTACACTTATGTTGGAGGGAAGGTCATTGATGAAGCAGTTGAAGATGGTTGGGCCGAGGACACTGCCCTGAGGAACTCCTGCAGCGATGTCCTGGAGCTGTGATGATTGACCTCCAACCACCACGATCATCATCCTTTGTGCTCGGTCTGACTCCAGCCAGTGGAGAGTTTCCCCCCGATTGATTAGCATTGAGGTAATAGTGAGAGTAATAGAAATATAGAAACATAGAAGATAGGAGCAGGAGTAGGTCATTCGGCCCCTCGAGCCTGCTCTGCCATTTAATGAGATCATGGCTGATCATCGAAATTCATTACCCCGTCCCTGCCTTCTCCCCATATCCCTTGATAATTTTAGCCTTTAAAATATATCTAGCTGTTTCTTGAATATAGAAACATAGAAGATAGGAGATGGGAGCAGGAGTAGGCCATTTGGCCCTTCGAGCCTGCTCCGCCATTCAATGAGATCATGGCTGATCATCCAAGTTCAGTACCCTGTCCCTGCCTTCTCCCCATATCCCTTGATCCCTTTAGCCTTAAGAAATATATCCAACTCCTTTTTGAATATATTTAATGAACTGTCCTCCACCGCCCTCTGTGGCAGAGAATTCCACAGGTTCACCACTCTCTGGGTGAAGAAATTCCTCCTCATTTCAGTCCTAAATGGCTTACCCCTTATCCTTAGACTATGACTCCTGGTTCTGGACCCCCCCGGCCATCATAAACATCCTTCCTGCATCTAGTCTGTCCAGGCCTGACAGAATTTTATAGGTTTCGATGAGATCCCCTCTCAATCTTCTAAACTCCAGTGAGTATAAGCCCAATCGACACAATCTCTCCTCATACGTCATTCCTGCCATCCCAGGTATCAGCCTGGAGAATCTTTGCTGCACTCCTTCCATGGCAAGAACGTCCTTCCTCAGGTAAGCCGACCAAAACTGCACACAATACTCAAGGTGTGGTCTCACCAAGGCCCTGTACAGCTGTAGCAAGACATCCTTGTTCCTGTACTCGAACCCTCTTGCTACGAAGGCCAACATACCATTTGCCTTCTTAACTGCCTGCTGCACCTGCATGCTTACCTTCAGCGACTGGTGCACAAGAACACCCAGGTCTCTTTGCACTTCCCCTTCTCCCAATCTATTGCCATTCAAATAATAATCTGCCTTCCTGTTTTTGCCACCAAAGTGCATAACCTCACATTTATCCACATTGTAGTGCATTTGCCATGTTTCTGCCAAATCACCCAATCTGTCCAAATCGTACTGGAGTTTCTTGACATCCTCCTCACACCTTACCCTCCCACCCAGCTTTGTGTCGTCTGCAAATTTGGAGATATTACATCCAATTCCCTCATCCAGATCATTAATATATATTGTGGACAGCTGGGGTCCTAGGACCGATCCTTGAGGTACCCCAATAGTCACTGCCTGCCACTCGGAAAACGACCCGTTTATTCCAACTCTCTGCCTTCTGTCCGCCAAACAGTTCTCTATCCAAGTCAATAACTTGCCCCCAATCCCATGTGCCTTAATTTTGCACGCTAATCTCTTATGTGGGACCTTATCAAAAGCCTTCTGAAAGTCCAAATACACCACATCCACTGGTTCTCCCTTGTCTATTTTAACAGTTACATCCTCAAAAATTCCAGTAGATTAGTCAAGCATGATTTACCTTTTGTAAATCCATGTTGACTTTGTCCGATCCTGTCACTGCTTACCAAGTGCTCTGCTATTACATCTTTTATAATAGATTCTAGCATTTCCCCACTACCGATGTCAGGCTTACCGGTCTATAATTCCCCACTATATTTAATGAATTGGCCTCCACTGCCTTCTGTGGTAGAGAATTCCACAGGTTCACCACTCTCTGGGTGAAGAAATTCCTCCTCATCTCCGTCCTAAATGGCTTACCCCTAATCCTTAGACTGTGACCCCTGATACTGGACTCCCCGGCCATCGGGAACATCCTTCCTGCATCTAGTCTGTCTAGTCCTGTTAGAATTTTATAAGTTTCAATGGGATCTCCTCTCATTCATCTAAACTCCAGCAAGTATAAGCCCAATCGACCCAATCTCTCCCCATACGTCATTCCTGCCATCCCAGGTATCAGTCTGGTGAATCTTCGCTGCACTCCCTCCATGGCAAGAACATCCTTCCTGAGATAAGGTGACCAGAACTGCAGACAATACTCAAGGTGTGGTCTCACCAAGGCCCTGGACAACTGCAGCAAGACATCCTTGTTCCTGCACTCGAACCCTCTCGCTACGAAGGCCAACATACCATTTGCCTTCTTAACCGCCTGCTGCACCTGCATGCTTACCTTCAGCGACTGGTGCACAAGAACACCCAGGTCTCTCTGCACTTCCCCTTCTCCCAATCTATTGCCATTCAGATAATAATCTGCCTTCCTGTTTTTGCCACCAAAGTGGATAACCTCACATTTATCCACATTATACTGCATCTGCCATGCATCTGCCCAATCACCCAACCTGTCCAAATCATACTGGAGTTTCTCAGCATCCTCCTCACAGCACACATGCCCACCCAGCTTTGTGTCGTCTGCAAACTTGGAGATATTACATCTCGTTCCCTCGTCTAGATCATTAATGTTGTGGTGAAAATAAATTCACATCTAAACTGTGTAAAAGTAAAAAGATGCAGTTTATTATCAGAGCTCTGGGAGAAGAGTCTCAGACCCCACGATCTGTGTGAGCACCTTCTCGTTCTCTCTTGGTTGGTACAGCTTTTTATTCTATTTTCATCCAATCACATTGTATTACAATAATCACCTGATCACATTGTATTACAATAATCACCTGATCACATATGGATTCTTTTCAGTATTAGTAAAGGTTGGTTACATCTTACAATGCCTTTGGTCACAGGTCAAATTCCCATGACCCCTATATTCTGCTGTGTCTACAATTTTTAGCTAAAGCAGCACATTTCTTATCACTTAACACACATTCTGTCTTGTCCCACAGCTGCGTCTTATCTCTGTTTTGCAAAGTTTCTCTGCACACTGTCCTTTGTGCAAAACTAGCGAAAGTAGCACGAAAGTCTTTTTCACATGAGAAAGTCTTTTTCATAAAAGAAAGTTGTTATTCTGAGAGGGTTAATTTTAACCCCTTCAGTCCCTCCTGTTGGTCCCGCACCAAATTTAGATTTTGGCTAGGGATACCAACTTCTCTTCCACTTTTACCATCCCCGGGATTACTCCTATACTGATGGCTTAAACTTAGTACCTAAGATCGTCTTTCCCCTCTCTATCTTTTTGTGCTAGGCGTGGTAGTCTGTGCAAATGACCAAAGAACTTTACATGTATGTTCCTATCTCTATCAGTTCATTATCCCACATTAACTGTTCGGTTTCTGGCTCAATATCGATTATATCAACTATAGCAACCGGCACTATTCGGGACACAGCTGCCCTACAACATGCATTCAAAACCGTCATCATAACACAAAATAATACTGCAACTATAATAACAATTATAAGTCCATGCGTCAGATATGAACTCCAAGATCCTCCAAATAGCCAACTCCACCAACCTTTCCCTGGGGTTTTGTGGCTCCTTGTTATCTAGCAGGTGCTATCCTCCCTGTTTCTTGCATTTTACCATCTTTTGATGCTTGATAAAACCCATCTTTGAATCCAACAGCTATTTCTTACAATTCCCTTTTTTGAGAAGGAAATATCCTTATTGACTTCTCACAATCGGCTCTTGACTAATCTAGCCAGCTCCTATTGCTCTCTCAACTTGGGCGTTAGTTAGTAGGGAGTCTTGAAGATTTCTCCCTTCCTTACAGTCCATTCCTTTGAGGAGAAGGAGCAACCTCTGACCCCTTACTCAAATTCAATTCACTGTTCCGGTGTTCCAATTCTGCCCCGCCTGGGATATCCTCTGTTTCTTCTATCTTTCCTGATGTTACCCCGCCTGGGGTCTCCTCTACATTGCTTCAGATCTTCTCTTTCGGTGTGCTCAATTAATTTGTTAGTGCTTGTCAGTCATGGGCATGAGTACCCAATTGGCTTATGTATCAAAGTCTTACTACACACGTTACATATATCAAATACACTATCATTACAAGTTGGATAACTACCAGAGCATGTGTGAAATAATACAAACCTAAGGGTGTGCTGATGTATTAAGCCCAATATCCCATCAAAATGAGTTGTCCCCTATGCTGTCAATTTCAATATCTATTCTCAAGTTGTCTTGCTCCTGAGAATATCATTTCAAGAAAAAGAAACCAGAAACTGTAAAAGCAGCAGAGAAGTAAAAAGGGCTAACCTGATACCTGATCTTTAACTGTTAACAAGGCTGGCGCCCATGATGTTACCCCTTGCTGATAGGAACAATGTAGGGCGGTGGGCAGAAACTGTACAGACATTAGGTGATTGCAAACGCATTACCATAATGTTTAGGTGATCATGAACACATTACCAGGATGTTTACTTAGCTGTAACCCATTCAGTAAAATGTGACTTGTATATTTCGAACTGCCAGACCAGGAAATCCAATTAAATGTATACGTGCACAGCTCAGGATTGGTGCAGAATGTATGAGGTGTTAATGCTTTCTCAAAGCAGGGATAAAAATGTAGCACACTGTATGAGAAATTGCTTACTCTGTTGGATTCGTCAGACTCTTGCAGGAGTCGGTGCCGATATATCAGAGTAAGACTCCGCGGAAAATAAATCATTTAAACTCTCCAGGTGTATTCGACTCAGTGATTGCTGAACCAGACTGAGGGTAAAAGAATCCGTTCTATCATTTGGTGTCAGAAGTGGGATCTCAACGGACAGTCACCGAGAGTTCGCGAACTAGGAGCTGAATCGTCTCGGATGTGGAGGGAGGAAATGGGCCCCTGATGTGAGTAATTTTTGCACTGCCTCGGTTTTCCTCTGATTCCGCCAGTCTGACGATGAGTCGGCCAATCGCTAACTCCCGTGTGGTGTCCCGCCGAGATCCAGGTCAGTCTGGCGAATACTGGAAGAGATAGGTATTAGGTCAGTGATCGGATATCACTGAGGGTCAGTGATCGGATATCACTGAGGGTCAGTATACGTACTGAGGGAATAACTAGGAACTGTGTAAACTTAGTAATAAGTACTTGTGTCAGGTAAAGCGTCGACCTTGTATATCACTTGGCCCGCCTAGGCTCTGAACAAGTTTAAAACGCGACTGTGTAAAGTTCACAAGGGGAGTAAGATGGGCAATTGTTTAGATACCACGACTGAATCGGGTAGCGCCTTACAGACCCTTTGTGAACAACATCCTGACAAAGTGAAGCAACTCAGACAGTTGTTGGGAGGATTAAATAAGAAATTAGGAAGTGATCAATGGCCACTAGGAGGAACTAAGAATCTAGATAGAGTCATAGAGTTTTACAGCACAGAAAGAGGCCCTTCGGCCCATCGTGTCTGCGCCGCCCGTCCATCCCTGTCCAGTCTAATCCCATTTTCCAGCATTTGGTCCATAGCCTTGTATGCAATGGCATTTCAAGTGCTCATCCAAATGCTTCTTGAATGTTGTGAGGGTTCCTGCCTCTACCACCCTTTCAGGCATTGAGTTCCACATTCCAACCACCCTCTGGGTGAAAAAGTTCCTCCTCAAATCCCCTCTAAATCTCCTGCCCCTTACCCTGAATCTATGCCCCCTTGTTATTGACCCCCCCACTAAGGGGAAAAGTTCCTCTTTATCTACCCTATCTATGCCCCTCATCATTTTGTACACCTCAATCAGGTCCCCCCTCAGCCTTCTCTGCTCCAAGGAAAACAACCCCAGCCTGTCCAGCCTCTCTTCATAGCTGAGGCGCTCCATCCCAGGTAACATCCTGGTGAATCTTCTCTGCACCCTCTCCAAAGCAATCACATCCTTCCTATAGTGAGGCGACCAGAACTGCACACAGTACTCCAGCTGTGGCCTCACCAGCGTTTTTTACAGCTCCATCATAACCTCCCTGCTCTTATATTCTATGCCTCGGCTAATGAAGGCAAGTATCCCATATGCCTTTTTAACCACCTTATCTACCTGCTCCGCTGCCTTCAGGGATCTATGTACATGTACACCAAGGTCCCTCTGACCCTCTGTACTTCCTAGGGTCCTACCACTCATTGTGTATTCCCTTGCCTTATTTGTCCATCCAAAATGCATCACCTCGCACTTTTCAGGGTTAAATTCCATTTGCCACTTTTCCGCCCATCTGACCAACCCGTTTATATCGTCCTGTAGCCGGAGGCTTTCCTCCTCACAATTTACCACCCCACCAATTTTCGTGTCATCTGCGAACTTACTGATCATACCTTTTACATTCTCATCCAAATCATTTATGTAGATCACGAACAACAAGGGACCCAGCACCGATCCCTGAGGTACCCCACTGGACACAGGCTTCCAGTCACAAAAGCAGCCTTCAACCATCACCCTCTGCCTCCTGCCACTCAGCCAGTTTAGGATCCAACGCGCCAAGGCACCCTGGATCCCATGGGCTCTTACCTTCTTAACCAGTCTCCTATGCAGGACTTTGTCAAAAGCTTTACTGAAGTCCATGTAAACCACATCCACAGCATTTCCCTCATCCACCCCACTAGTCACCCCCTCGAAAAATTCGATCAGATTTGTCAGACATGATTTACCCTTGACAAAGCCATGCTGACTATCCCTGATTAATCCTTGCCTCTCCAAGTGGAGATTAATTTTGTCCCTCAGAATTTTTTCCAATAATTTCCCCACCACAGATGTTAGACTCACTGGCCTGTAATTCCCTGGTTTATCCCTGCTACCCTTCTTGAATAATGGTACTATGTTAGCTGTTCTCCAGTCCTCTGGTACATCCCCTGTGGCCAGAGAGGTTCTGAAAATTAGTGTCAGATGCTGCTAAAAAGGCTCAAGAACTAATTTGGAAAAGTAACAGGGGTACCACAGCCAAAGAACTAATTGCCCTATGGAGACAGTACTGCCAGGAACTGAAAGAAACTTCCTTGTTAGCAAGCTGGCAGGATAATGCCTTAAAGTTAGGAATAGGACTTACCAGAGGAGGGGTAGTCAAATCAGTAGAGGTGCTGAAAAAGGAATGTGCTCATGAGAAACGCTCAAAACAAGAGTCTGAAAAGACCATGAGCGAGCCTGGAAAGGCTGATAGTGGATTACGTAATCCAATGGTTGGCCTTGCCTTGACAGAGGGAGATGGTGATGATGATTTGGATGAATGGAATCACAGGGCTCATGTTGTTCCCCGCGCTCCCCCCCCATACATTAACATTTATCCCCCGGTGGCACCACCCGTACCAACTGCACAAACCCCCACGCCGACACCTCAAGTATCTGCCAGTGTCATTTCCCCGCCGCCGTCAGTCACGGTTCAGATGAACAGTCCCCCGCCGGTCCAGATGGGAAACCAACCACCGGGTCCCCAGTATACTGACCCCGTAGCTTTCCGTACCCGACACAAGGGAAGGAGAAACCCACTTCCCCCACCTTTAGATAGTCCAGTAGGGACGCGCAGACGAAGAAGAAAGAGACAGATGGTGCTGAGTAAGAAATCAAACAGTCAGGAACAGAGTTCCCTAGAGGCTCCAGACTATAGTGATACTGATGAGGGAGATTCGGGAGACGACTGGTCATCCCTGGAATCAGAATCCGATACCGAGAGACCCGCCAGACATAAACCGACACCCCGGCAGTTGCCGGTGAGACAAATGCCTAACCCTGCCTTTAACGCGAATAATCCAGTGGCTGCCGGTAACCCCCGGACCATAGGTATCTTCTACCCCTGGAAACCTAACGAGATAATGGCTATCTTAACCAGGATGCCAGATAGGAAGGAATCCCCCACCTTGTTTGTAGATTTCCTCGGGACTACTATACTCGTCTATAATGCTGAATCAAGAGACTTATGGGCTTTAGTACAGCAGATCTTGACTCCTGCCGAACATGCAAGGTTCTTGATTAACCTAGGCTCTGCGAACCATGCCGCATTAGAAGTTCAATATGCACAGGGTGATGCTCGTGAACGTGCCATACTCACTGCCCTAACCACTACCCTGCAGAAGCCCATTGATATATCCAAGGTGTTGGATACTAAACCACGAAAGGGCGAGGGAGCAGAGGAATTCCTAGAGAGATTCTCTGAGGTGTATCGGAGTCAGTCAGGAGATGCTAATTACCAGAACGGAGCAAACTCGCCACAATACTGTGCTATTCTGATAAATTGTCTACCAACCTCGGTGTCTGAAGCAATTAAGACCAACAATATGGACTGGTCAGAGAATAGTCCCAGCCAGATGGCCAGGGCAGTGAAATATTATTGGAAAGAAAATAAGAGCCAGGAGAGTCAGCCCCAGGTCAAAGTCAAGACTGAGTTTGTGATGAAAAAGGAAGAGCCAAAGCCCACCCAAGATGTGATGGGATATCAGATGGAACCCCAGCAATGTGTCCCAGGGTGGGTTGATGGACAGGGGTACAGATATATCAGCCACCCCAACGGACCGACCGCCCCTAGTTATGGCCCACCCTACGCTCCCCCAAGACAAAATTTCGGCGATAGAGGAAGAGGAGGGAGGCAAGCAGGGTCAGATACCTGTTTCAACTGTGGCCAGCAAGGCCACTGGAGCAGGGAATGTCCCTCCCGAAGACAAGGAAGAGGGGGCCATATGCAGGGACAACGGGGAGGTTGGCAGGGAAATCGGGGACAAGGAAGATATACAGACTTCTCCCAGAATAATCCGTTTCCCCAGTACTGACTAGCCAACCTCATGGTGAACGGGTTCCAGTCGGACGAGGAGCCCGTTCTATCACTGCTGATTGAAGGGAGCCGGCATACGTTTCTGGTAGACACCGGAGCTGCTATGTCATCTGTCCGATCAGAGCTCAATCTCCCTAAATCCGGGGAATCACAAAGCCTGTCCGGATTCCAAGGACATGTGTGCCAGTACCCAATATCAGGGCCAGTTGAAGTAACATTTCGAAATGAGTCCGTAAAACACCAATTCGTAATCACAGATGGGCTGGATTGCAATCTCATGGCCAGAGACCTGTTATGTGCATTTCAGTTAAGACTTGAGTGTGGGAACGAAGGAATAACTGTGAAACCATGGGCCCCTAAAAGACAATGTTACGTCTCCATCACCCCACAATGGTGGACTCTGGACTTAAAGGATGAACCCCCATCTCATGTAACCCTAGCTTATGATTGAAGTGGAAAAGATAAGGAGTTGGAGAATTTTTACCAAGCTTATGAAGGGACTGAGTGGGATGTTGTTCTCTGAGCCATAGTTACAGGGCCGGAGGGGAAAGCAGAATATGTTGAGGTTCCCTCGGAATTGTGGAAGCAACCCCTAACCGTAGCCCCACACATCACCCGGGAAGTGAACTCCCCCTTCCGTGCGAAAGATCTGGGTCCCATGGTAAAACAGGCAGTTGAACAAGCTAACCCAGATGACCGGCAGGAGCAGGCCCTGTCAGGCGGTCGAACTATCCTGTTCTACCAAGAGCCAAAGGTAGCCTTGACACAGTTGCACCACCACGTTGGGAATGAGGTACCGGAATACGTTAATCCGCAAGTGTGGGCAGAAGACCCCACACAGGTAGGATGCGTTAAAATAACTCCCATCCAAATCGCCCTACAGGAGAATGTTGTACTACCCTCTATACGACAGTATCCGCTGAAACAACAAGCGATACCCAACATTGATAAATTGATCACGGGACTACTGAAACAAGGAATCCTGATTGAATGCCAGTCCCCGTGCAACACACCCATACTTGCAGTTCCAAAATCAGGAAAGCCAAACCAGTACAGATTAGTACAGGACTTACGATCTATCAATGCTATTGTACAACCGTTTCATGCACTAGTATCTAATCCAGCTCACATTCTGGCCCAGGTCCCTGCACAAGCGAAAATCTTTGCAGTAGTCGATCTCCAGCATGCCTTCTTCGCCTTGCCACTGGAACCGGCAAGCCAGTACCTCTTTGCCTTTACTTATAATGGACAACAGTATACATGGACCCGACTGCCGCAAGGTTTTGTAAACTCCCCAACATTATTCTCTAGGTGCCTACAAGGACAGTTGCAGACTTTGACCTTGAAACATGGTTCCGCTCTGGTCCAGTACATGGACAACTTGTTAATAGCTAGCCCTGATGAACAAAGTAACCGGGAAGACACCGCCCAGTTGCTTAATCACCTATTCTCACTCGGGTACATAGTCTCCCAATCAAAGGTACTGGTGGCTCAACAGAAAGTTAAGTTCCTCAGCTTCATGCTCTCAGCAACCGAGCGGAGTCGAGAGAAAAGCAGGATTGAGCCAATCTGTCAGTTTCCCGTACCCCGTAGTGCGAGACAAGTGAGGCAATGGATGGGGATGGTAAACTACTGTAGACAATGGATACCCAACATCGCTCCAGAAACCAAACGACTAACACCATACACCAGTATGGAGGGCGAGTTTCAGCTAGACCCTGTCGCCTTGGGAGCGTTTGAAAACCTAAAGGAAGCATTGTTACAAGCACCAGCGCTGGGGAGACCCCTGTATGACAGGCCCTTCCAGCTATACTGCACTATCCTCACTGATTGTTTGACTGCTGTCCTAACTCAAAAACATGGGGACAAGCATAGGCCAGTGGCTTACTACTCCTCGAAGTTAGATCCGGTAGCGCTAGGGCATCCCGTATGCACCCAGATTCTGACCGCCATCTATAATAGCCTACAAATCGGCTGCCAATCTAACTTTGCAACAAGATATTATTGTATACAGTTCGCACCCGACAGAACAAGTACGAGATATACCTGTTGAATAATCCTAAACTGCAATTTAAGCATTGTACTACTATCAACCCAGCATGTTTTCTCGCAGAACCACCCCTCGAACAACCAGACCCCGGACATGATTGTCTATTTTTAATCAAGGAAGATACCTCCGTCAGGGAGGATCTATCTGATGCCCCAATGCAGAGTCCTGACACAACCATGTATGTAGATGGAAGTGCGTCCGTCAGTCCCCTTGGGAAAAGACTTTCTGGATATGCAATCATAAATCAGGACGGTAACACTTTGGAGTCTGCTGCCTTTGAGTTTCCGTATTCCGCCCAACAAGCAGAACTGTTCGCATTAATATGAGCTTGTATCTTAGGGAAGGACTTAAAGGTTAATGTTTATACAGACTCGAGATATGCCTTCGGAGTGGTTCATGATTTCGGACAATTATGGAAAAACAGAGGGTTCCTAACCTCTGCAGGAACACAGATATCCCATCAGAAATTAGTATCTGATTTGCTACAAGCCCTCATGCTACCAAAACAGATCTCCGTGATAAAGTGCTCCGCACACACAGCAGGACAAACCCCAGTAGATATAGGGAATAGATGCGCAGACCAGGGAGCTAGGGAAGCGTCCCAGGAACAATGAGTGGTTGTGCCTAGAATGATGAGCCAGACTAAAAGCTCAAATAAAAGCAAGTCTCCCTCGGAAAAGCCAATGCCAACCATCCAAGACGCCATTAAGTTACAGGAGGACGCTCCTGACCGTGATAAGGGACTGTGGAAACAGCTCGGTTGTACATATGATTGTGTGTCTAAATTATGGGTCACCCCTGCCGAGCAAACTTGTATGTCAGATGAGCTAGCATTATGGGTTATTGAATGTATACACTTTGCAGCTCATTGTGGTGCCAGAGCAACTAGCGACACGTTATTAGCTACACGGTGGCATCCTAGATTACAAGCTCTGGCTCAAGGTATTAGCAGCTGCTGCCTCATTTGTCAGCAGCATAACCCGGGAAAAGGCATACCTTGTAAAACGGGTAAGACGCCGTTACCCACGGGTCCCTTTGAGACCCTCCAGATGGACTACATTGAGTTAGAAAGGTGTCAGTGTTATAAATATGTACTGGTTATTGTTGATGTACTTAGTAAGTGGATTGAGGCCTACCCGACTACGGATAACAAAGCCTCCACTGTTGTAAAAGTTTTAATGAGAGAAATTATTCCCAGGTACGGAATTCCAAACCGATTAAGTTCAGACAACGGCCCTCACTTCGTGGGTCAGGTAACCAAGGAATTCTGCGCTTAAATGGGCATCCAACAGCAGTTACATTGTGCTTACAGACCACAGGCCGCCGGACTGGTCGAGCGGGCTAATCAGACCTTGAAAAATAAACTTGCCAAATTACAGGCCGAGACGGGAACTACATGGCTCAAATTACTCCCCGTGGCCTTATTCCAAATACGTACTACCCCGGCTGGTGCAGCAAGGTTAGGCCCTGCTGAAATCATATATGGCAGACCTCTCAAAACCCCGTGGAACCAGGAAGTCCCAAAGACTGTCCACTTTCACCACATGACGGCAGAAATGACTAACTATATTTTGTCGTTAACCAGGGCATTGAAAAGTTTGCACTCCCGGGTACGCGCTGCCTCCATCGACCTCCCCACTATAGTCAGTCCGTCCAAAATCGAGCCCGGAACGTATGTATTGATCAGGAATTGGATGCGAAAAGGACTGGAACCTCGTTGGGAAGGACCCTATCAAGTCCTACTCACCACCCCAACTGCTGCCAAAGTAGAGGGAAAGAGTGCTTGGGTCCACCTCCACCACTGTAAAATTGTCAGTAATGCTATGCCTAAAACTTAAAGAATGCTAACCTCCCTTGCTTCCAAGAAATCTCTCCCTAAAACAGACGTGCCGCGCCGACTGACCATGCAGACGCCCCTGTGGATCCTCTCCATCAGTGTCCTGCTCACCCCTGGAATAACTCAACAGCCCAGAAGAAGGGCATGCCGGCGGAACCAACCCAAGCGGATACACCACCTATGCCAAGGAGACGTGCTTCGGTGCAATGATGATAACCCAGGCGGGTTCGGGAAATGGAACGTGATCAACTTGGACACCAACATTGGGCTTATTAGACAGCCCCACCGCTCGCTAGTGCTGAGAAACGAACACAGAGGAACATTGCCATGCTATTGGACTGAGTGCAAATTTGATTACGTTTGCCGACGCCAGGCGACCAAGTCTGTTACTGCAGGACCATGCAGTATAACTACAGACACCAAAGGACAGAATCGTTGTCTGAAGTTGCCCTTTATTATGAGCAGCTTTGACTATTTTAGGTTAGAAGGTATCCTCACCAAGAAACGTAAACGAGATCTCCAACACATTTTCCCTAAAGAAACCCCGACGGGCAACCTATTCCTCCAGACTCACACAGCCCTATACTCACCAGAGTCAATTGTTTGTTATCCGCCCCTGACCTCTGTGGAGGGGATGTTTGCCCCAACCCCGGTTATTGTTCCCCCGGACTTTCTTTTAGATGCTCACCTCCCCCCTCCCACAACCAATATAACAATACCCTATACCTTAACCCCGCCCGCCAATTGCCTGAGACTAAGCAGGAACCCTGGTGGTTACGAGAATTGTTGGAATGGGACGGGCTATGGTTGTAGGTCAGTATGGGTTAAACAGAACTACACCTGCTTGGTGACACGCTGCCTCCACCATCAATGTACGATAGGACCTGACACCGGTAGCAATCCGTATGTGTGTCAGTAACCGAAGGAGTGCAAGTTTTATGTGGAGAAGGGAATGGAACAACTCTGAAGGTGGGGGGGAAACCTTTATGCTAGTAGAAATAGCTAGTACCCAGCCTGCTGATACCCTTGAGATCCAAGGCCTGGACTATTTCCTTCCCCCGAGCCATTTAAGCACAAGGCGGGAACACATATCCGTGATATATACCAAACCAGGCTACTTTTTCTTGGGCCAAGGAAAAGCCACTAATTTCATGGTAATAGGTACTGCCCCCCGGACTGTAGCCATCGCTACTCTAACCCCTACCACAGTACCTTGCCCCTCCCAATGGACATCCCACCGAAAAATAGTAGCCAGGGCAGCCTCGAAAGAGTTTTGCTCCAAATGGAAAGATCCTGAATCCCTAGGAGGACACGGAACCTCTGTAGGATATGGATTTGCTGGCCTGTTCTCTATAGGCTATACTGGAGCCTATTTGACCGCTAATAACCGGAACTACCTTATCTGTGGTCTCACCATCCTGGGTAATGCTACCATGGGGGCCCTCGACGCAGTCAATTGTCGGAACTCAGGTTATTCACTATGCAGAACAGATATGCCCTAGACTACCTGCTGGCCCGAGAAGGTGGTGTCTGTGCAATAGTAAAAGGTAAATGCCTTATGGGAGTCCAAGACCAGACAGAGAACATCACCCGCTTTATCACTAAGATAAGGGAACAGATGGATAATATGAAGGAAGCAAGTAACTGGGGAAACTGGGGATTTGGAGGATGGTCTGACTGGTTGATAAATATGGCCATGTACTCAGTAGCTGCCATCGTCTGTATTTTTGTTGGACTAGCAATCATGAAATGTGTGTTGGGAAGAATGCAGCTAGCTTTGGAGAAAATAGGTGGCCCGAGGATGTTAGTAGTAAGACAGGCCAGTGAATGTGAAATGAAGGAAGTAAAGTACGATGATAATGAAGAATTTGATCGACTAAATAAGATAGACGTACCCGAATAACGGTTGGTTATCATAGAATGATAAAAGGAGGGAATGAGAATATCATTTCAAGAAAAAGAATACAGAAACTGTAAAAGCAGCAGAGAAGTAAAAAGGGCTAACCTGATACCTGATCTTTAATTGTTAACAAGGCTGGCGCCCATGATGTTACCCCTTGCTGATAGGAACAATGTAGGGCGGCAGGCAGAAACTGTACAGACATTAGGTGATTGCAAACACATTACCATAATGTTTAGGTGATCATGAACACATTACCAGGATGTTTACTTAGCTGTAACCCATTCAGTAAAATGTGACTTGTATATTTCGAACTGCCAGACCAGGAAATCCAATTAAATGTATACGTGCACAGCTCAGGATTGGTGCAGAATGTACGAGGTGTTAATGCTTTCTCAAAGCAGGGATAAAAATGTAGCACACTGTATGAGAAATTGCTTACTCTGTTGGATTCGTCAGACTCTTGCAGGAGTCGGTGCCGATATATCAGAGTAAGACTCCGCGGAAAATAAATCGTTTAAACTCTCCAGGTGTATTCGAGTCAGTGATTGCTGAACCAGACTGAGGGTAAAAGAATCCGTTCCATCACTCCAAAACATAAAAATGCTTTAGGGAGGAGTTCAGTCACATCATGAGCTCACTGAAACCCACAAACAACAGGGGAATGTCATATCTGAGTATCCAAATTGTGCCACATAATTGTGTAGCTCATACTTAAAAACGTGTTGGTTGATGGGACAGGTCCTGTTAGACCCGTAAAGCATGGTAATTGCAGTAGTAGTGACACAGGAGGCACCACTAAAATCACCTCATACTGGATTCGTACTGGTTTCTCCCACGCTCTGTTACCTACAAAACACAATTATTACAGTCACAGTTAAATTCAGTCTTACAATCATATCAAATACATTACAGTTCAACATCTAATCAACAAATCATGGATTTAAAAGATTCTCCAGATCTCCCTTTTGCTCGTATCCATCTTGTGGATAATTCTTACTAATCATGATTTCGCCTCAACCCTCGATTGTACCAATCCAGATCCCATGCAACTCTCCACTTCAACTTTAATCCCTCTAACAGGTACCCGTGTGTTTAACTCTATTCTGATTGTTTCATTAATTAGATAGTTTCTCGATGGAGTATGTGTCAATGCTTTAAAAGTTGTCTCGCTCTCCTGAGCCACATTAACCATTTCATGTTTTGCTGTTGTCAAGTAACTGAGCATGTCTGAGACCCGTTCTTCAGTGTAAATTCACCACACATTCCTGGATGGCAATGACCTCATATGTAACAAATCATATTTGCACACTCATACCGGTATCTCAATATCATGCCACACATGCCATTCGATACAAGCCTTTCTCGGGCTTTCAGGTATCTTATCAAAAGATTGTAGTCACCTGGAGATCTTTGCTCATCTTCCTCTGCATGGTCCCGATGCCTTGGGTAGTGGCCAGACTATCAAATTCAGTTTCTTAAAAGTTCATTAAAGGCTGGGACACAAATGTCTCCAAGAGAAAGCTATCAATTTACTATTCTTAACTACACTTTCCTGACTTTCACTAGAAAGTTTTGAAAATTCCCATTCAGCAGTGTAATTCTCCTGTTTCAATCTTACACTCTCAATCACTTTCCTTTAATTACCATTCATATCTCATTCATGAGTCCTGGAAAAACTTTACTGTCCAGTACAATATTTAAGATAGAAAACATAGATCAAACGTTCTCACTTGATCCAAGTTATTAACACATTTTATTATCATTATTTTTAGAGGATCTTTTATTTTCCCCAAAGTAACCAAATATATAGTGCCTGAGTCCATTTTGTCATTTCAAAATTATCCCAAAATCCAAATAGCAGTACAGTTGAACTGACTGACAGGTTTTGTCAATGTTCAATTTCATCTCTATCAATTTATCTTCCATTTCCAATTTCAGAAGCAAGTGATTCTCAGGCTAGGTAGCTTACACAGTGTTTTTAACATTAGAGACAGAAGTGCTGCAATTAGTTTACAAGGTAACTTCCATATAACAAAAGAAAGAAGAGAATCCATTGTGACTCTGCTTAGAGCCCAAGGGGTTAATTTATCAAATCTTAATGTTCCCTCTGTCACTGTGGTGAAATAATAACTTAAAATTAAGAAACTTAAATTTAATAATGTCCAATATCTTTAGATTTCATACTAAAGTTGTTGCTTGGTGAACTTAAACAGCTGTCAGTGGAAAGGGTTAACTCCTTTGCAGGTTTTTAAGAAGGTGGAGCAAAATATTATCAAATGCACGCAACTGCGTCAATTCACGTAAATCAAAAAAAAAGAACTTTCCTGATCGAAAGACAGTTGTGTTTTCACACTTTAACTAAACACGAACACGGAGGTAATATGGACAGTGAAGAAAGACGGGATTGAGCAAAGTTCACAAGCTAAGTAAGTCTTTGTAAGGAACTCTGCAACTATCGGATGTTCTTGCGGAGCGGAGTTCTCTTATTCAATGCGGTCTACACAAATTTACACCAACCAAAATTTCACCGTGGCCACAATGGAAGTCTGGTTTTAATAGGTTAATTAACCTCATAACTCCAATTTAATCCAGATCTTGTAAACATTCAAATTAATTTTCTTCCAAGCACATTGGCAACTGTAACTTTAAGGCAGAAGCTTATCTTTTGTAAAACTATGAACAAACAAAACAAAACAGCACATTCTTGCAGAAAACAGTAAATTACGTCATATTTTCTTATCAAATCAAACTGCTTCAGAAGATTTCACCATAGCAACCGCGACTCCAAGGTTAAATTTTAGACTGAAACGTAATCTTTTGTTGTACAAACTTTTTGTTGCTCTTCTCAGTTTTTACACACCAGCTTAACTTAAATTAGTTCAAAGGTTTTTTTTTCAATTCTTGGGGCACAATCTTATTCGCACATTCTTAAAACTTCCAAAATCCAAGACAAGACAAAAGATTTAAATGCTTTTAACACAAAGAAGTGGGTGGAGCTAAACCACACATAACAGAATCTTTCTTTTAAAGAACATCTAATCAGACAAAAGAAATACTGTAACTTCTTAAACATTCATAGTCAGGAAAACTTTCACACAAACTGAAATTCCAGCATTTTTTAAGGTTCATTTCACTCAGAAAATCTTGGGCTAGATTTTCAGTATAGGCAGTTTTGGGGCGCTAACCTTAGCGCCCGCCCGAAGTTAGCGCCCGCCCCAAAGTAGCGCCCCGTTGCTGGGAATTCAGTGGCTTCGCCCTAAGAGGTTGGTGGAGCGCTAAAAGAGGCGTTCCACTACTATCTTTAGGTGCTAAGCCGGCGGTCCAGAGGGATAGCGCCCAGGCGGGGCGCAGCGCGGGTGCGGTCATTTTTGGACTGACAGCAGACCCCGTGGCGCTGACCAGCTCTTAAAGGGGGAAGGGACGAATTGGTCTGCTGCCACGCCCTGCACACTGCAGCCTTGCAAAGAGGCCTCAACACTGCTGCTCAGCCCCAGGGAGTCATGGCAACGCCAGAGAAGGCCCGTCAGCATGCCCTGCGCTTCTCAGAGGGTGATCTGGACATAATGGTCATAGCTCTGGAGGTGAGGCGCAAGATCTTGTTCCCAGAGAGTGGGAGGAATCCAACCCACCATGACTACACCAAAGCCTGGAAGCAGATCGCCCAGAGGGTGACGTTCACCGGCGATGCCCCCAGGACCCACAAACAATGTCGTAAAAAATACAACGACCTGACCAGAATTGTCAAGGTGAGTAGCCTTTCCAGTCTCCTCCTCATTCTTGCATGTACACCTGACATGATGGGCAAAGGGAGCTGAAAGTCCTATTGGCCAGCCCTCAGCCAGCAGCATTGGGACAAACATGAGCATCAAATGGCCATTCGGCACTCGACACTTTGGCCAAGCTATTCCACCATGGGAGGCTGTGCACACTACATCAGGGCTTCACTCTGGCCAAGCTATTCCACCATGGGAGGCTGCGCACACTACATCAGGGCTTCACTCTGGCCAAGCTATTCCACCATGGGAGGCAGTGCACACTACATCAAGGCTTCACTCTGGCCAAGCTATTGCACCATGGGAGGCAGTGCACACTACATCAGGGCTTCACTCTGGCCAAGCTATTCCACCATGGGAGACAGTGCACACTACATCAGGGCTACACTGCGCACTTACAGCCCGTCCTTTCTCTTGCAGGCTAAAGTAGCCTTTAATCGCCAGGCCCGTGCCAGGGGTGGCCACGCCAAGCTGCAGAAGCTCACTCGGCTGGAGGAGCACGTGTGTGTGCTCATGGGAGCCCGTGTGATCGTCCCCACAGCGTGCGGAGTATCCGACCCTCCACTGCCCGGCAATGGTAAGGACCTCGCCTTTTGGCCCTCTCGCGTCGCACTGGCCCATCCGAGCTACCTCCTTTGCCACTGTCCCACCAATGCGCTGAATGCCACCAATCCTAACTCCCTCGCTGACGCCGTCTCCTCACTCTGAAGCTACTCTTGTGCATTCCTGCTTTCAGCTGGTGACGACCAGGACCCTGAAGCTGCCAGTGACAGCACCTCCGAGCAGGAGGAGGAGGAGGAGCAAGCCGGACCATTGGGGGAACAGTCACGTCCCGCAGGAGAGGAGGAAATGCTTGACACCTCCTCACTGGACGAGTGCCTGGAGGAACTGTCGCAGGGCAATGCAGCTTCTGGGACCAGTGGCGTCCAGCCACCCAGGAGCCGTGCGCGTGGCCTGCGGCCTTCCCCCCAAAGGGGGGAAGGATCAGAGGGGAGTGCTGCTGATCGGCACACTCACCGCCACCAACGTGGCAAGGGTCCCTCAGTTCGGCCCCCTCCTCCCCAGCGGGGGAGTCGCGACTCCAGTCCGGACACCTTCACCTCGGAGGAGGTGCGGAAGCTGGATAAGATGGCCGAGGATTCGGACCGGCGCCACACGGAGCTCATGAGCGTGGTGGGGCACATGCCTGAGGCCATCGAGTCGCTGGCGACCAGTGTGCGCGAGTTCGAGGCAGCAACTGCCGCGAGTGGCCGCATGCTGACTGATGCCGTCAAGACCCTGGCGGATGTGATGCGCGCGCACACCAGGACAACAGGGGCACTCACTGCTGCCACACGCGCAGGACCATCCCAGCAAGCCGCCCCTCGGCTGATTGTTGCGGATCCTGCAGTGCGGGCCCGGCCGAGTGCCACCGTGCCACAGCACCAGCCAGCGTATCCCAGACGCCAGCTGGCCCACATTGCGCCATCCGTGGCCACCATTCCCCCACTGGGGCGTCAAGGGCAAGCAGCTGCAGCTGATGGTGGCCAGGCTCAGGTGCGCCACTCAGCAGACGGCCCCTCGAGGCCCAAACGCCGTGTAGGCCGCCCCCCAGCGGCATCTGGCGGAAGGGCATCTGAGCCTCAGGCACCTTCCCCCAGCCTCGCAGCAGCCACTGGGCAGAGCTTGCGAAGGAGCAGCAGGCCGGGCAGGGGAGGCAAAAGGCTGGGCAAGGTCTCGCCCTCACGGGCCACTCAGTAGAGGGTGTGGCCAGCTTTCCTTTTATATGGCGGTGGCCATCTTTATTTTGCCCATGGTTGTGTTGTTGGAGGGCTTATTTTTTGCGTTAGGCCGACGTTGAGGCCCGGTTTGAAGAAAGGTGGAGTGACTCCTCCCCAGTTTGTGGGAGTGAGTCGTTTGTTGGGCTTTTTGTGGGGCCCGTTTATTGTTTTGGGGGATTCATGTGGGAAGGGCTTTTCATTTTTGTGTAATAAAAAATTATCTTTATTCATGCAGTCTCCATGGTTGTTCTTCTTAGTGTTTGTTGGCTTCGCCGGCTGAGGGCTTGCGGAGCGGCTGCATTCATCTTCCCTCATGGCCCCTGGCCATTCCCTGACAGGGGGCTTAGAAGTACCGTGTAATAAGGTGGCGTCGTGCGGCCCTTGGCCCTGGTCGCTCCCTCCTGGGAACGTACTCCTGCTCCTCCTCCTCCTTCTCCTCATGCTCCTCCTGCTCCTCCTCCTGAGGTGCTGGTCCAAAATCAGGTGGCAGTGCCTGAGTCCTGCGGATAGCCAGGTTGTGTAGCATGCAGCAAACCACCACAAATTGGGAGACCCGGTCCGGCGAATACTGGAGAGCTCCTCCGGAGCGATCAAGGCAGCGGAACCACTGCTTGAGGACCCCAATAGTTTGCTCGATGATGTTGCGGGTGGTTTGATGGCTCTCGTTGTAGGCCTCTTCAGCAGCGGTCCTGGGCGTGCGGAGCGGGGTCATGAGCCAGGTACACAAAGGATAGCCTTTGTCCCCGAGTAGCCATCCTCTTGGGGGGGGGGGCTGTGCCTCGAACATGTCATGCACAGTACTCTGCCACAGGATAAAGGCATTGTGGCTGCTGCCTGGGAAGCTGGCATTGACAGCCATGATGCGCTGCTTGTGGTCACACACCAGCTGCACATTCAGAGAATGGTAGCCCTTCCTGTTGCAATACTGCTCGCCATGCTCCAGAGGGGCCCGCAAAGCCACATGCGTACAGTCAATGGCGCCCTGCACCAAGGGGAAGTCCCCGAGTCTGGCAAATCCCAATGCGCGCTGATGCTGGCTCTCCAGGGCCATGGGGAAGGAGATGAATTGGCTTCTCCTTCTGAACAGTGCTTCGGTCACCTGGCGGATGCAGCGATGCGTGCTGTACTGGGAGATGTTTGCTATGTCCCCAGCAGCGTATTGGAAGGAGCCGGTGGCATAGAAGTTCAATGCCACCGTCACCTTCACTTCCACCGACAGAGACGTCCTGCACCTGAGCTTTGGCCGCAGATCTCTGCAATCACCTCCTTTCAGAATCGGAGCCTTCTAACACATCGCAAGGCACTCATGTTTAGGTAGGAGCGCTGCTGCCGGTACAGCCTGACTGGGTAAGGCCTACATGGCCGACGCCTGTAGCCCCCTCTGCCTCTAGCCAGGGCTCCCCCTCTCACAATGCGTCTGCGAGCCCTACGGACATGGCGCTGCAGCTCCGCATTGGCACCCCATGCAACCCCCATCAAATCCTGGCAAACACTCAAATTTCCAAAAGGCCACTTGCAGCGCTCTGGCCTGAGTCCAAAAATACCTGAGCTGTTGCTGCTTGAAACCAGTTAGCTATCCTCCTTGTTGTGTGTCCAGAAATGCGTTGCACAAGAGTGTTTGCTGAAAAATGGCTGGCCTTTATACTGGAGGGCACGTCCCCTTTAATTTGTGCCCCCCGGGGCCCGCGCTGGTTGTGTTCCGTTCCTTTTTTCAAACGCTCCGGCCGCCAGCCGCACAATGGGGCGGTCCGACTGAAGTTTGGAATCGGGGCGGCCCGACTGAAGTTTGGAATCGGGGCGGCCAAAGGGTGTTGCACGAGGATGTGACGTCATTTTCTGCACGCGCATCCGGGCGGGCGCTAAAGTTTGCGCCGGCGCTAATGGCCAACTTAATTTGGGGCGAGGCGCAACCTGCGCTGCGCCCGGGCACTACACGCATAGCGCCCGAAAATCACTTCTCTTAAGGCGCTAACTGCTGGCTCAAGCAACTGAAATTCTAGGCCTGTGTGTTTTACTTTATAGATGTCTGCCTCTGGGATGTGAGTGTGGGTTTTAAACTGTATCTGTCAATCTCTGGGCTGTGATTAGGGCTTTGCTCTTTGTCTGACCGTTTCTGGTATGTGAGTATGGGTTTGCTTCTGTACCTGTCAGTTTCTGGTGTGATGGTTGGGTTTTAGGCTTTAACTGTCAGTCTCTGCGATGTGTTGTGGACTTTTTCCATATCTGTCGGTCTCTACAAATATAGAATAAAGTCCATACTCACATCTCAGTTACTGATGTGTCAGTGTTGATTTTACTCTGTACCTGTCATGTCAGTCTCAGGTACTGTAAGTGATTGTGATTCTTCTCAATCTATTATTCTCTGTGTCTCTCGGTCTCTGGTACTGTCTGTGAGTCTGGGATTAATTCTGTATCTGGTAAGTTTCTGCTACTGTTTGCGAGTGTGGGATTGAATATCTATCCGTTACACTGGTCATGTGTGAGAGTGGAAGATTCATTATGTAATTGACAGTCTTTTGTACTGGACTATTCTTGCTCTGTGTGACTGTTGGATTCCATTCCTTCTCCACCTTGTGCAGGCCAATGCTAGTTTGATTTTATCTGTGACTGTCTCAGGAGGAGGTTCAGTCCATTACCTCCGATTCTCTGGTCTTGTATGTTGGTTGTTGGGTTTGATAGTCCGTGTACAGCCAGCACTGTGGATTGACACCGTATCAGTGTCTATCTGTTCATGTGTGTGAGTAAGGGAGAGAAAATATATCTGCCCATCAGTGCGATATGTTTGGACTTTGAAACTGAAGTAAGATTTAAAAATCAGCGTAACTGGGCACGTTTAGTAGAACGCAATTGCGCAGCAAAATGTTTAAAGATGAAATGTACTAATTATTCGTATGTTTAATTGCAGAAATGACCATACCAGTTTAGAGAGATGAAACTTACAAAAAGAGACACTGACATAACCCTTTTCTGGAAAAACGAAACTTAGTAGTGGTCAAGAGAGAGAGGGACTCGTTTCTCAGAAATCACATGACCTGATGACTCATTTCCAAGAAATCAGAGGGTCCACAGGCCCATACAGTGAAAAGTGAAACTTATGTTATTGGTTACCTTGTAGAAGTTAGACACACCTAGTTAGTGATTAATGTATAGACTTTTAAATCGATTGGACCTCTGGAGCAGGCGGTCTCGGAATATGTGTATAACTGTTTAAACCTCAAGAGATTCGGTGGAGTCAGAGCCTTGTGTTGGGACGCAAGAGCCACAGCTCCCCAGGCCTGAATAAACCGTTTTTACTTAAATTATTGGGTCTGTCTTTCTTACAACAAGCCAGTGTCGTCGACTTTGTATATCACTTAGTCCGCACTTTGGGGGCTTACATCAATTGGCGACGAGGATGGGATGTGCGTTCTGAACCAGACTCTCGACAGCGTTAACCTAAGATGGGTGAGTATGTTTTAATTACCACCTGTAAAATTAGGGGTTAATCGCTGGCGAGACGTTGAGTCAGAATCGATGTATAAAAGAACTATAAAAAGAAAGACACCTTTAATTGAAGGTGGTTAAAAAGTAAACTGCAGTAGGGGCAGGTAGTTCCCTACCAACCTTAGGGGCAGGTAGTTCCCTAAGGATCGTGAGGTGCTGAAACCTCAGTAGGGGCAGGTAGTTCCCTACCAACCTTAGGGGCAGGTAGTTCCCTAAGGACCGTGAGGCGGTGAAACCTCAGTTAGGGGCAGGTAGTTCCCTAAAAGCCGTGAGACAGCGAAATCTCAACAATTGAAGGAATGGGTGCACCGTGGTGAGTGAATGAAATAAAACCCCATCAGTCATAAAGAGGTTAAAACTCAAAACCTCGGGACTAAAGGGTTGGTGTGTTTAACGAAACAGAGTGATTGACAGGAAGTGAGCAATTAATCAGAGTAACGCTATAGGGGTGAGCGACGTAGTGTATAAACCTAATTCACCAACACCGTGAATTAAGCATTAAACGTAGCAGTTAGTTATGACTAAGAGGGTGGAAGAAGAATCCTCAAGGGACCTGGATTCTATAACCCGACTCCTGGAAAATAAAGAAAAAACAATGCAGAGAGCCAAAGGCTTGGTGGGGAGGAGCTAAAGATAAAGAAGCAACAGATAATGTATGGAATTGAAACAGAAGGGAGAGATAAAGAAGGAAAAAGATCTAATTTGCAGGCGAACCAATTTGAAAACCCAGCAAGAAAAAAAAACAAACAAACAGGGATTTGGAAACTAGGGAAAGCTGTTGAGTCACAGATTTAAAAAGGAAGGAAAAGATAAACTTAAAGCTTTACCAACATGGAAGTTATTAGCATCTGTACCAAGACAAGTAAAGCCAGAGATTTGCTGAATGAAAGGAACCTTAGGCATATGCTGGAATTACAGTTTGTATAAAAATGTGAGTGTGTGGATGTTTTCCTGATTAGGAATGTTTAAGAGGATACAATGGCCCAGAAATTCCAGAACGGGGCTTGCAGCGCGTGCAAGCCCCGTATTTACACTTACCCTGCGCTACTGATGATCAGCTCCAGGGACGCCTGGACTTGGTGAATGAAAAAGAAGAATCCCGGGCAGCGTATGACGTCACGCCGCCCAGGAGTGTAGCCAGCGCGAAGCCAGGAGCGTGCAGTGTAAGTGAGACACGTCCTTTAAAACTTACTTAAAATTTCTTAAAATAACTTCCCTCCCTTTCCCAAACAAAAATATTGCATTTCAGAAGCTCCACGATAAAATGTTTCTTCCTCCGCAGCCAATGAACCACTTTACACTTGCTTTTTTCAAGTGTAACTTCTGAGGACTTACCCTCACGGATTTCATGAATGAAATCTACGAAGTTCACTGCGCAAGCGCTGCCTGTGCAGTCGCACGCGCTCGAGGTCTGGAAATGCCGGCATTCCCCGCATGCGCTGTTCATGCTGAATGCCGGCATTTCCAACGGCCAGATGCGTGAGTACCCCGAGCGCACTCACGCCTTTGGCCGCGAATTTCTGGCCCAATATTCCTTTGTCTGAAAATCTGTCCACTAGGAAAAAGAAATGTCTGCTGTGTGTTGTAGCTCCACCCACTTCTCTGTGTTGAAGAAAAGCATTTAACCCCTTTTGTCTTGTCTTGGATTTTGGAAGTTTAAGAATGTGCAAACAAGATTGTGCCCTCAGAATGAAAAAAAAAACCTATTACAATTTAAGTTAAGCTGGAGTGTAAAAACTGAGAAGAGCAACAAAAAGTTTGTTTAATGAAAGATTAAGTTTCAGTCCAAGATCTAACCTTGGAGTTATGAGGTAAATTAACCTATTAAAACCAGACTTTCATTGTGGCCACAGTGAAATTCTGGTTGATGTAAATTGGTGTAGTCCGAATTGAATAAGATAACTCAACTCCGCAAGAATATCCGATAGTGGCAGGTCCCTCTACAATGTTTAATTGACTATGGTACTGGGAGCCGTATAGAAGGCGGGACTAGAGTTAAACCTTAGAAAGGTATAGGTAGGGAAGGATGAAATAGTCGACCTAGGATACATAGTGACACAAGGGAAGAGACAAATGCCCAAAAACAGATGGGAGGGGCATTAGGACTGGCTGCGTGCTTTGATTGCTCGCAAGCTTCTAGGGATGGCAGCAGGAAGGGACCACGCCAGAGAGGGGAGGGGGATCCGAGGATGTTTGTTGATGCATTGGTAGGGGGCCGACAGTGCAAAATGTTAATAGACACAGGAGCCACAATCTCTTGACAGACTTACCCTTGCCCCGAACGAAACTTTCAGTTAGTATAGCAGGAATCGGTGGACGGAGAATCAGGACTTATAAGAGCGAAACAGTCTTACTAGAAATTGGATGTATAATAATACCTACACAGTTGTGGGTATGCGAGAACACCGAAGGAACAATCCTAGGGATAGATATACTGCGAGAAGTAGGAGCTTTAGTCGACCCTAAAGCGAATGAAGTGTACTGGCCCCCAGATTATAAGTTAAACAAACAGACAGACTCGGGAAACAAAGTAGAAATGGCCCAGCCTATAGAGGATTTGATCAAAGGGGGGTAGCCAAAGGAAAAAGTGTAAACCTATATAGATAGTCGGAATGCCTTTGGGGTGGTGTCTGATTACATGATAGCGGGAGTAGGCAGGGATATATGACACCAGGAGAAGGACCCATAAGACACAAGAATATAATCAAGGAATTAGTAGGAACCTCTCTCCTACCCAAAGAGTGCGTAATAATAAATAAAAGCACACAAGAGGATGGGCAGCTAAACGAACAATTGAGAGAGGGAATCTGACCAATGAAGCCCAAATGTTCATGTTGAGTCAAAGTGTGAAACCACAACTGTCTCTCAGTCAGGGATGTTTTTTGGGTTGCGTGAAGTGACGCAATAATGTTTAGCTCCACCTTCAAAAGCCTGCGAAGGAGTTAACCCTTTCCACTGACAGCTGTTTGAGTTCACCAAGTAACAGCTTCAGTATTACTGAATAGAATTTAAAGATATTGGACATTATTAAATTTAAGTTTCTTAATGTTAAGCTGATATTTCCCCACAGTGATAGAAGGAAAATTAGGATTTGATAAATGGAAGTTATCTTATAAACTAATTGCAGCACCGTCTCAAACGGCCGGGAGACTGCTTGGGAGGCTGTCCTGTTACCCAAAGATAAATCTGGACAGATAGTTAGAGACATGAGGCCAAAGACCCACAGATTATACGGGACCGAGAACAGGATACACGGGACGACCAGAAGGAGGTCTTAGCAATAGATAGCAAAGTGATAGCAGAAATAATACCAGCCAAACCAGGGCTAGCACTCAGATGGTCAGGACCTTATGAAGTATTAATGAATAGTGACACATGTGCTCATGTAGATGGGTCTGGAACGGGTAAAGGAAGGTGGAAACACTGGATTGAGTTAAAAATATATAAGAAGAACAATGAGTAAACCAGAGATGGTGCCCTTTTTGACAGAGTGAGGAGTATACTAGAAGATAAAGAATGGGAAGGGGAGTTACTACATATATCAATGATAGGGCTGTGTATGATGATAATGTTATATGCCATAGTTTACATCTTCAGGTATGTCTGGGGACAGAGCCACAGAACAAGAAATGAACCAGATGTACAGCATTTTGAACTGATAAAATGGATAAGAGCAGAATAATTCTAACTGGCTGGTGACGACCGGGTCCGGAATGAGATGGAGCATCCTCGCCTTGATTCTAGGGATGAACATAAGTATTGCCATTATCGAGGGGGATTAGTAATAAGGAGAACACAGGATGAGGTGTATTTTAGTGTAGCACAGAGAGTTACTAAGCTTGCCATTAATAGGAGTACTTTTGAGACACAAAACAAACCTGGAACTCCCTGTGGGTAAAACAATTAGAGGATCCACAAAAAAAAACAAAAAAATCTATCTTACAAAGATGTAAGAAACGGGAGTATTGGAAACGACCAGAGCAGGGTATGCGGCCGGGTTAGCAACAGTTAATAGCTTGGACATAGAAGGAGTAAACGAAGGAGTAGAAGAATTACAAGCAAAAATAGAGAAGTTACTAAAACAAGCTACTGGAAATAGCCAGCAATTGACACTGGCAGGGAAACCAAACAATGGCCCAGAAATTCCAGAACGGGGCTTGCAGCGCGTGCAAGCCCCGTATTTGCACTTACCCCGCGCTCGTGCCGATCAGCTTCTGGGACGCCTGAACTTGCAGAAATAGAAAGCACGTTCCCGGGCAGCGTATGACGTCACGCCGCCCAGGAGTGCAGCCAGCGCGAAGCCAGGAGCGTGCAGTGTAAGTGAGACACGCCCCTTGAGGTCTCAGTTTCACTGGACACGCCCCCAATGTTTCTGTCAAGCTGCTAAGGATTTTTACATAGCAGTTTAAATAGGTTTTTGGAAGTTTTTTGAAGATTTTGGTAACTTTTATAAACTTTTTAAAATGTTTACATTATTTTGAGTAATCTGAAGTAGTTTTAAAGAGAATTATAGCAATTTAAAGACTTTTAAAAGCCCTAAAAGAATTTTTTTAATTCCATTTATTTATTTAGCAATGTCGTCGTCATACGTGTCTTCACACTGTTCCCTTTGGGGAACTGTATGAAGTGGTGGAAGGATTTATGGCCGTGATTAACGCTCATTCCGTGACCGTAACCATCTTTGAACCAGCCATTAGGGCGGTTAGTCCTATGGCGGGAGGGTTTTACGGGCTCCCACAAGCTATACAAGGAGGGGGGGCCACCCACACCCACGGACGCAAATATCCCACTGGATGTCAACCCAGAATTTAGAGCCGGAGCTCCGACTCCACTTGCCGGGACTGTCTGGAGCGGGGTTCGAAACCCTACCCTGATCTGGCCCAGCAGCGGGGATCCTACCACTATGACAAAGGCCCAATACGATTAGCAACGTGAAATGGCAGCATAGGGCTCCAGTCACGGGGAGGGAAAAGGCGCAGGAAACGTATGGGTGTCACCTTTTGTGCGGAGTGGGCCTTTTGCGTAGCAGTAAGCATCCCCGCCGCTGGGCCAGAAGGAGTAGGGTTTTGAACCCCACTCCAGACAGTCCCGGCAAGTGGAGTCGGAGTTCCAACTTTAAATTCTGGGTGGACATCCAGCGGGATACTTGTGTCCGTGGGTATTGGTGGCCCCCCCCCTCAGATGGGTTGTGGGAGCCCGTAAAACCCTCCCGCCATAGGACTAACCACCCTAATGACTGGTTCAAAGATGGTTACGGTCATGGAATGAGCGTTAATCACGGCCATAAATCCTTCCACCACTTCATACAGTTCCCCAAAGGGAACAGTGTGAGGATACGTACGATGATGACCTCTTGCGCAATGCACCTCCTTGGACCCTCAGTCGCAGATGCGAGGGGGCAAGTCGTGCAATTGTTAAATTTTTCATTTTATTGACATGTAAAATGTTGGCCCAGTAATTCCCTTCCAACTGCGCGAGTACGGTCGGGGTACTTACGCATCTGGCCGGATGAAATGCCGGTTTTCAGCATGCACAGTGCTTTTGGGGAAAACCGGCATTTCCTGTCCTCTGAACGAAGGGGTTCAGAGGCAGAACGCGTGCGACTGCACAGGCAGCGCGTGCGCAGTATAATTCGCCGCTTTCATTACTGCTTTCAGTGAGGTCAAGTCCTTACAACTTACACATGAAAAAAGCATGGGTACAGTTGCTGCAGAGGCTGCGGAGGAAGATATTTCTTATCGTGGAGCTTCTGAAAATGTGTATGTCTGTATATATTCCTTTGCGTGTTATGTATATATTCCTTTACTTATGTGTATGAATGTATTATTTAATTATGACTTTCAGAGAAAGTAACTTATTTGAAAATCATAATTAAAAACATACATTCATACACATTAGTAAAGGAATATAAAACATACATACATATACGTAAAGGAATATATGTGGACATACATACATAACTCATTCTCACATTCCATTCACACAGCCACAATTGCTCCTTCTACCTACCGTTCTGAAAACCAGTTTAAAAAAAAAAAAAAAAATTAAAGTTTAAAACTTACTTAAAATTTCTTAAAATAACTTCCCTCCCTTTCCCAAACCTAAATATTGCATTTCATAAGCTCCTCCATAAAATATATCTCCTTCCCCAGCCAATGAACAACTTTACACTTGCTTTTTTCAAGTGTAAGTTCTAGGGACTTACCCTCACTGAATCCATCAGTGAAATCTACAAAGTTCACTGCGCAAGCGCTGCCTGTGCAGTCGCACGCGCTGTGAATAGACCTCGGGTCTGGAAATGCCGGCGTTCCCCGCATGCGCTGTTCCTGCTGAACGCCGGCATTTCCAACGGCCAGATGCGTGAGTAACCCGACCGTACTCACGCTTCTGGCCTGGAATTTCTGGCCCATTAATGCAATTGTCGGGGGTGGAAGAGATAGTAGCCCCCCATGCAGAAACAATCAATACAATTATTGATAGACTTAATAATGCTTCTCGCCAAAACAATAAGGAACTAATATGTGCCACGTAGGGCTCATGGATATTGTCGAATGCTCAGCATAACATGAGGCAAATAAATAATGGACAGATCCCTGATTGGATTACTAATAAGGATCTGGAACCTTGGATTGACACAAATAAAAGCCTATGCAAAGGATGTAAAATGGGACAAGTATACCGGGCAGGCGATTGTCTGACCCCATGGACTAAGATGATTGGCTTTGTACTGGCCATCCCACAATTCCCAGAAGGGGGACAACCCCGATACGATGTGATTAATATAGGAGAAGTACAAAGGGAAAGTGGGTTACATATCATGATGTCCCTACCAAGGCGCTTTGGGAAAGGGATGAAGATAATAAACAGAAGAATGAAACCTAAAGGGGGGTGGTAGTAGATGGGTGCCACCACAAGGGAAGGACATGGGTGTGCACTCACCCCCCCACCGAGGGAGACACATCCGAGTGCGGATTTGCGAAAATTACCAATTGCACCCTCGAGGTACACCCAAGGGGGATACACTGGATATGGGTAGCACCAAGGAACAATGGGACCTGTTGTGTCACCACAATTGAACAGAAATATGAATATCAAGATATGGCTTGTACCATTCCCCAACCAAACCGTTGTTTTGGTCTAAAGATACCTATACAGATAGGAAAACCTGGTCATTTGATAATATGGGACTTACTAAAAAGGGTTGAAACTTATGTCATACCAGAGCCCAAGGCAATTCCTAAGTTAGAGGAAGCTTGGCAGAAGTGACGGCAGGAAACGAAGGAAATTTTAAAGTATTATCATAAAATAGAAGACTTAAAGAAGACAACAGAAAGACATTAGTACAACATTAGAGGAAACTCACCCACTTCCTCATATTTTGATAATTGGGGACCAGGATGGTCGGGGACTTTGGGCGCCTCAGTGATACAAGGCGTAATGATATTCCTCTTGGTTGTTATTCTGATATATTGTGTATTTTTATTTCTCCAGTGCCTTTGTGCTAGAATGAGTAAGGCCGAAATTGGTGCGATGAAAGAAGTAGAGCCTGAGGAGGGGCAGGTAGCGATGTTAAGAATGGACAACTCCCCCGCCTCTCCAAGGCAAATGGTGTAAGACACGATGGGAAGCCCTGAAATTATATGGGATTAATTGGGCATGGTAAATAAAGACTGGGCCGGCCAACCGTAAGATGGAGGTGGCAGAAGGAGGGTGGTGAATGAGGATTGGTGTGTGATGACAGTCTCGAATTGGCACGTCACACACCCCACGTGGGAATGAGGGACAGGCTTGAGCAGAAAGCCTCAACCATTAGTGCAGGGTCTAAGGGGCCCCGGGAATGGTTACACCAGAAGGAGTGCATAAAGGAAAGCCCACCCTAAAGGAAAGCCCACCGTGGAGGAAAGACTACCATACCACGGGGGGAAGTCGGCCTCCAAATTGATAAGACATATACATGTATAACCTAGACTGGTAGAAGGCCAGGGAGTGCACGCTTTGGCAGACACCAGGCAGTGGAAATACATGTTGACCTGTTTTGGAACAATTGTCCAAAAGGTCAAAAGGAGGGGCTGAAGGAAGATTTAAAAATGAGCGTAACAGGGCACGTTTAGTAGAACGCAATTGCGCAGCAAAATGTTTAAAGATGAAATGTACTAATTATTCATATGTTTAATTGCAGAAATGACCATACCAGTTTAGAGAGATGAAACTTACAAAAAGAGACACTGACATAACCCTTTTCTGGAAAAACGAAACTTAGTAGTGGTCAAGAGAGAGAGGGACTCGTTTCTCAGAAATCACATGACCTGATGACTCATTTCCAAGAAATCAGAGGGTCCACAGGCCCCTGCAGTGAAAAGTGAAACTTATGTTATTGGTTACCTTGTAGAAGTTAGACACACCTAGTTAGTGATTAATGTATAGACTTTTAAATCGATTGGACCTCTGGAGTAGGAGGTCTCGGAATATGTGTATAACTGTGTAAACCTCAAGAGATTCGGTGGAGTCGGAGCCTTGTGTTGGGACGCAAGAGCCACAGCTCCCCAGGCCTGAATAAACCGTTTTTACTTCAATTATTGGGTCTGTCTTTCTTACAACAAGCCAGTGTCATCGACTTTGTATATCACTTAGTCCGCACTTTGGGGGCTTACATCAGAAACAACATCTTATTCTACTGCTGCAAGTGTCTGTGAGATTCATAATGTATCTCTGGGAATTCAATCACTGTGGGACTGGTTGCTTTTGCTGCCTGTGATAATAGGATTGAGGCCAGTCCGTGTCTCTGCGCTCTGTGAGTGATAATGTTCTTACTGTGTGTGAGAAGGAGCTGCCTGCACTGCTCCTTGTGTTCCGGGTGGAGGAAAGATCACACTTATTTTGGCTCATTGTAGTATTTTGCTACGAGAATAATACCAGAACAATATATGTTATAATATATGGACTGGTGTCTCTAGAATATAAAAATAAAGTTACATTAATATGTTTGTTTATAATGAAGTAATGTAGCTGGAGAGGGGAAACTGCAATACACACATTGTCTGACCTCACTGCAGTACAGCAGCATGCAGATTCTCCACACCAGGTGTGTAGGACGGTTCCATAGTAAGTTATCAGCATCCAGACACAACCCAAACCCAGCACTGGACCATCCGATTGGCACAGTCCAGGTTTATATCTCAGTCCCAAGGGACTATATATAAAATTCTGGATCTCTTCCTGGAATATAGCCGCAGGTATCTGGTCTGTACAAACAATTGCTTTCAGCCTATTGAAACCGAGTTGAGGGCCTGTGCAGATAACAGACAGCCATATAACCTGGATCCATATGTATTTGGCGGAGCGACAATGTATCTTTCAATCACCAGCAACACGCTTCTGGAGAACACAATGCACCGAAACAAAATAACCGATTTTTGAAATGTATTCTTTCACACTTCTCACCTGCTGCCTGAAATGGGTGCACTTTGTGAAACTCGTCACATCCTCACAGTCAGGCTGTGTTTCCACTGTTCGCTGTCCTAGAACAACAGACACAGTGAGATTGGAAATGATTCAGGAACATTCACTCCTGATTTGGGGGAAGAAAGCAGCAATGATTTGAAAGAGTGAGGTGATTTACCACCCTCCTCCGCTTGGCTGAACTTGTTCTCACATTGAACAACTTCTCCTTTAACTCCACTCATTTCCTCCAAATCAAAGGTGTTGCCATGGGTACCCACATGGGTCCTAGCTATGCCTGCCTTTTCGTGAGCTATGTGGAACAATCTTTGTTCCAGTCCTACTCAGGTCCCCTCCCTCACCTCTTTTTCTGATACATTGATGACTGTATCGGTGCTGTTTCCTGCTCTCGCCCTGAACTAGACAATTTCATTCACTTTGCCTCCAATTTCCACCCTTCCCTCACCTTCACATGGTCCATCTCTGACTCTTCCCTTCCCTTCCTCGACTTCTCCGTCTCCATCTCTGGGGATAGGTTATCGACCAATATCTACTACAAGCCCACTGACTCCCACAGCTACCTGGACTACACTTCCTCCCACCCCACCTCCTGTAAGGACTCTATTCCATTCTCCCAGTTTCTCCATCTCCGCCGTATCTGCTCCGACGATGCCACCTTCCACACCAGTGCTTCCGACATGTCTTCCTTTTTCCGCAACCGAAGATTCCCCTCTACCGTGGTTGACACGGCCCTCGACCATGTCCGTTCTATCTCCCACACTTCTGCCCTCACCCCTGCCCCTCCCTCCCGGAACCACGATAGGGTTCCCCTTGTCCTCACCTTTCACCCCACCAGCCTCCACATTCAACGGATCACCCTCTGCCATTTCCGCTACCTCCAAAGTGATCCCACCACCGCATCGTGAGCAGCGAATACAGTATACTAGATTGTGAGAAGTACAAGTAAATCCCTGGCGCTGTGAGGCAACAGTGCTAACCACTATGCCACCATGCTGCCAGAGAGGTGAAGAGACATTAAGAGATATTCCAGGTGAGACGAGATGCTAATAGGAGAGGTGAAGAAACTGTGGCTCTAGATGAAGTGTGAAATGCGCTGGCAGAATGAGAGACAGCTGCCACGTGGGAGAGAAAAAAAAGGAAAAGTCACAAAACAAAGATGTGGATAAAATATAAGTAAAAATCTAATAGGGGCCGAGGTTATGATCTGAAATTGTTGAACTCTATAGTGAGTCTGGAAGGCTGCAAAGTGCCTAATCGGAAGATGAGGTGCTGTTCCTCGAGTTTACGTTGAGCTTCCGTGGAACAATGCAAGAGGCCAAGGACGGTGAGGTCCGAGTGGGAATGGGGCGGTGAATTAAAATGACAGGCGACCGGAAGCTCGGGGTCACCCTTACGGACTGAACGGAGGTGTTCCGCAAAGCGGTCACCCAATCTGCGTTTGGTCTCCCCAATGTAGAGGAGACCGCATCGTGAGCAGCGAATACAGTTTACTAGATTGCAAGAAGTACAAGTAAATCGCTGTTTCACCTGGAAGGGGTGTTTGGGGCCCTGGACAGCGATTTTTGAGCAAATTCAGGGTCTGGGAAAAGGGGGAGGGGATGAAAGAACAGAAGGGAAGGTCTGTGATAGGATGGCAGGCAGGAGAAGTAAAGAGACATTGAAAGACATTAAGAGATATTCAAGGCAAGAGGAGGTGGTAAAGGAACAAAGGATGGCTCTAGATAGGGTGTGAATTGTGCTGGCAGAATGAAGGACAGCTGCCACGTGGGAGGGAAGAAAAAAAGGCACAAACAAAAAGTGTGGATAAAAAAAAAGAAAATATATATATGTGATCGGGGCCGAGGTTATGATCTGAAATTGTTGAACTCTATGTTGAGTCCAGAGGGCTGTAGAGTGCCTAATCTAAAGATTACAATCATTATAAAAGATGTAATAGCAGAGCACTTGGGAAACAGTGACAGGATCGGACAAAGTCAACATGGATTTACAAAAGGTAAATCGTGCTTGACTAATCTACTGGAATTTTTTGAGGATGTAACTGGTAAAATAGATAAGGGAGAACCAGTGGATGTGGTGTATTTGGACTTTCAGAAGGTTTTTGATAATGTCCCGCATAAGAGATTAGCATGTAAAGTTAAAGCACATGGGATTGGGGGCAAGGTACTGACTTGGATAGAGAACTGGTTGGCAGACAGAAAGCAAAGAGTTGGAATAAACGGGTCTTTTTCCGAGTGGCAGGCAGTGACTAGTGGGGTACCGCAGGGATCAGTCCTTGGACCCCAACTATTTGCAATATATATAAATGATCTGGACGAGGGAACTAGATGTAATATCTCCAAGTTTGCAGATGACACAAAGCTCGGTGGGCGTGTGTGCTGTGAGGAGGATGCAGAGAAACTCCAGTATGATTTGGACAGGTTGGGTGATTGGGCAGAAGCATAGCAGATGCAATATAATGTTTGAAGGTCGAGAGCTGGAGTGACAGTTTGAAGGTCGAGAGCTGGAGTGACAGTTTGAAGGTCGAGAGCTGGAGAGACAGTTTGAAGGTCGAGAGCTGGAGAGACAGTTTGAAGGTCGAGAGCTGGAGAGACAGTTTGAAGGCCGAGAGCTGGAGAGACAGTTTGAAGGTCGAGAGCTGGAGCGGAACCCGGTTACCAGGGCGCCAAGTTGGACAGCCAGGGGTAATGTGCAGGCCAGGTGTGTGGAAGAAACCGAGGGGAAACATCGAGAAAAACTGAGAGGAAACATCGAGAGAGAGGGGAAACATAGAGAGGGGAAACATCGAGAGAGACCAAGATGGAAACATCGAGAAAGACTGAGGGGGCACTTTATTTATTTAATTTTATTTAATTAATTAATTAAATTTATTTAATTATAAGTTGTGAGTTCCTCACGATGCTCTCCCAGTGCGGCCACCCTGTAACCAGAGATTATTCTAGAAGCCTGGGTAGAAATATGAATGTAATTACTGTAGAAATTACTTTTTTTACATTATTGCTTGTTCATTTTATGTGCTGTCTTTTATGTCATTTATTTTATGTCTGCTTTATTTATATTTAAAGTATGTATGCGTGTATATGTCGGTATGTGTTTTTTTGTGATGGCGCCGATGAAGATGGCTGCCGTCCTTGCGAGCTCCGTGCGTACCAGGCAGCTCAGTGTTCTTGCTGCTTGGTGCTCTCGGCTCCTCAAGAAAAAAGCATTTCACTGACTAGATTAAACTTCTTGTATTTAGTTATGTGACCAATAAAATTGAAATTGAAAATTGAAATAACGTGGATAAATGCGAGGTTATCCACTTTGGTGTCAAAAACAGGAAGGCAGATTATTATCTGAATGGCAATAGATTGGGAGACGGGGAAGTGCAACGAGACCTGGATGTCCTTGTGCACCAGTCGCTGAAGGTAAGCATGCAGGTGCAGCAGACGGTTAAGAAGGCAAATGGTATGTTGGCCTTTGTAGCGAGAGGGTTTGAGTACAGGAACAAGGATGTCTTGCTGCAGTTGTACAGGGCCTTGGTGAGACCACATCTTGAGTATTGTGTGCAGTTTTGGTCGCCTTATCTGAGGAAGGATGTTCTTGCCATGGAAGGAGTGCAGTGAAGATCCACCAGACTGATACCTGGGATGGCAGGAATGACGTATGAGGAGAGATTAAGAACATAGGAACATAAGAAGCAGGAGCAGGCCAATCGGCCCCTCGAGCCTGCTCCACCATTCAATAAGATCATGGCTGATCTGATCCTAACCTCAAATCTTCTATCACTCTCCATCCCACCCGAACCCATGTGATCTCCCGGGAGAGGCGAAAAACCAGATAAAAAACCCAATGGCCAATTTGGGAGAGAAAAATCTGGGAAATTCCTCTCTGACCCATGTAGGCGATCGAAACTCTACCAGGAGATCACTGTCCCTATATTTTCTACAGTCCTTACCTTCTGTAAAGACGATCTCCACCCCAGCCAGGAACAGGAATAAAACCATCTCCTGAAATCTAACACAGAATTAGAACACAAGAAGTAGGAGCAGAACCAGGCTACACGGCCCCTGGGCCTGCTCCACTACCCACAGGGCCATGACCATTCCGAACCTAGACTCGTGTCCAATTTCCTGCCCGCTCCCTGTAACCCTTAATTCCCTTTACTTCTAGGAAACTATCTATTTCTGTTTAAAATTTATTTAATGATGTAGCTTCCACAGCTTTCTGGGGCAGCAAATTCCACAAACCTACCACCCTCTGAGTGAAGAAGTTTCTCCTCATCTCAGTTTTGAAAGAGCAGCCCCTTATTTTAAGATTATGCCCCCTAGTTCTAGTTTCACCCATCATTGGGAACATCCTCACTGCATCCACCCGATCAAGCCCCTTCACAATCTTATATGTTTCAATAAGATCGCCTCTCATTCTTCTGAACTCCAATGAGTAGAGTCCCAATCTACTCAACCTCTCCTCATATGACCACCTCCTCATCCCCGGGATTAACCGAGTGAACCTTCTTTGTACTGACTCGAGAGCAAGTATGTCCTTTCTTAAGTACGGACACCAAAACTGTATGCAGTATTCCAGGTGCGGTCTCAGCAATACCTTGTATAACTGCAGCAATACCTCCCTGTTTTTATATTCTATTCCCCTAGCAATAAAAGCCAACATTCCATTGGCCTTCTTGATCACTTGCTGCACCTGCATACTAACTTTTTGAGTTTCGTGCACCAGGACCCCCAGATCCCTTTGTACTACAGTACTTTCCAGTTTCTTGCCATTAATTTAATAACTTGCTCTGTGATTTTTCCTGCCAAAGTGCATAACCTCACACTTTCCAGTATTGTATTCCATCTGCCAAATCTCTGCCCACTTACTTAACCTGTCTATGTCCCTTTGCAGGTTTTTTATGTCCTCCTCACTCACTACTTTCCCTCCCATCTTTGTATCATCTGCAAACTTTGATATGTTACACTCGGTCCCCTCCTCCAAATCGTTAATATAGATTGTAAAGAGTTGGGGACCCAGCACTGACCCCTGCGGAACACCACAAGTTACTGATTGCCAGTCTCAGTTTTCTGCCCTCGCAGCACTTTCCTATGCAGAGCTAGACAGATAGCTAACAACTTGATATCTTCCCATAAAAATCACAAGGCTTGACTTTTCTTGCAACGCTTTACTGAAAGATTCTTATTGTAAAATTGAAATACAACACAGAAATGGAAGCACACATTAGTATACAAGCGCATAACTGATATGCATACACAAACTTAGGTACGCCTGAGCAACACAGTACATTTGGCATGTAAATTACCAAACACGTGGAAACACAGCTTACTGTGAATATACATTTAGCAAACTGGAAGGCATTCTCTTTAAATTAGCCCTGGAGACAGTGCATCAAAATACAGCTACAAGTTAACCAGCTAGACAGAGAGCGAGCACTTCACGGCTAGCTGTGTAAGTTTGCTTACAGAGAAAAGTTACAAACTAAATATTTTCTGCAACTTACAGTGTACACTAATCATCTATAACATTCTCAAGTACTTACAGACAAATAATATCCAGGACTCAGGCATGGGAACAATACAACTTCCCGGAGCATGTGCTGCTGTAGGAGCACCGTGGTATAGGTCTTGTTCCAGCGGGGACTCCATGAGGACTGGGCTCGCATTCCTGTGGGGAGCGTGATGACGTCATCATGCTCTGCTGTGTGTTCCCATGCTTTGGGCGTCACATGACCGCGTCGTTGCGTCAGTGCGTCTCCCGGTACGGAGGCTGGCCGTTGAGGCCGAGGTTGCAAGGCCGGGCTGTGCCGGTGCTTGCCGCGGGGGCAGAAGATTGCGTCGCTCCCGTCGGCTGGCCAATGCGGCCGAAGTCGCGGTAGGCCGGGCTGTGCCGGCGGCCGTCTTGGAAGACCGAGTCGGGCCGGCGGCCGTGCGTCACATGATGCGTGACGTCAGCACGTTAGGTCGCCTCTTAAAGGGGCAACAGCCGAACAGGTAAGTTAAAGGGGCAACGGCCCCAACAGGTAAGTTATACATATATAAGTAAGTTAAGTACATACAGTAGGGTTAAGTTAGAGGGAATTGTGTGTCTCAATGTTAGGGACAACCAGTGGTACCGCCATAGTGCTACGACATGAACACAACCGAGGGTGAAGAGTTGCTGCGTTGATCTGTAGTTTACTTTACTGCACTTACTGTGCTTTACAGCACTTTACTGCACTTTTACTGCAGTTGCTAGGTACCAAATAGCCACTAGGTGGCAGCACACCATGGGAATCGACCCAACTTACTCAAACCCCTGAGTTAGCTGGAAAACTAACATAAATTGCTACAGAGAGACAGCACACTGAGAATGAACCATTTATCCCAACTCTCTGCTTTCTGCTCCCTCAGCACTGCCCCTCCGACAGAGCGGTGCTCCCTCAGTACTGAACCTCCGACAGTGCGGCGCTCCCTCAGCACCACACTGGAGTGTCAGCCTCGCTTTATGTGCTCAAGTCCCTGGAGCGGGATTTGAACCCACGTCCCTGGAGGAGACTTGAACCCACAACCTTCTGACTCTGCTATCCACTGAGCCACAGCTGACTCCAGTCTTTTATACAGTTTCATCATAACTTCCTTGCTTTTACACTCTACGCCTCTCCAAAAACAAGGGAGTTGTGATGAATTGTTAAACAGTTTTTTTGGAGAGTGACCAAGGCTGTCTGTAGGAAACAATTTTGCATTTAAAGGAAGCTTGTATTGTAAAGCTTGGATTTATAAATAGGGCATAGTGCACAGAGCAAAGAGGCAATGATAAACTTGTAATAACAGAAAATGATGGAAACACTCAGGCAACATTTAATCTAATATAAGCTAATAGAATGTTATTGTTTATTGCGAGGGGAATTGAATACAAAAGTAGGGAGGTTATGCTTCAGTTATACAGGGCATAGAAACATAGAAACATAGAAGATAGGAGCAGGAGTAGGCCATTCGGCCCTTCGAGCCTGCTCCACCATTCAACGAGATCATGGCTGATCATCCAAACCCTAGCATCCGGTCCCTACGCCGACAGCCATCCCACCCAAGCCCTATCCCCGTAACCCCGTAACCCCACGTATTTAATCCTCCCTAACACTAAGGGTCAATTTTTTTTTATCATGGTCAATCAACCTAACCCGCACATCTTTGGACTGTGGGAGGAAACCGGAGCACCCGGAGAAAACGCACGCAAACACGGGGAGAATGTGCAAACTCCACACAGACAGTCACCCGAGGCCGGATTTGAACCCGGGTCCCTGGCACTGTGAGGCAACAGTGAACCTTTGTTGCACCGCCTCCAAGGCAAGTATATCCTTCCTTAGATAAGGAGACCAGAACTGTGCACAGTACTCCAGGTATGGTCTCACCAGGGCCCTGTACAATTGTAGCAAGACTTCCTTACTCTTATACTCCAACCCCCTTGCACTAAAGGCCAACATGCCATTTGCCTTTCTTATTGCTTGCTGTACCTGCATGCTAGCTTTCTGTGTATCTTGCATGAGGACACCCAAATCTCTCTGAGCACCAACATTTGAAAGTTTCTCACCGTTTAAGAAATATTCTGTTTTTCTATTCTTCCTACCAAAGTGAATAACCACACATTTCCCTACATTATACTCCATCTGCCACCTTACTGCCCACTCACTTAGTCTATCTATATCCCATTGCAGATTCTGTGTTCTTCTCGCAGCTTACTGTCCCACCTAGCTTTGTATCGTCAGGAAACTTGGATACTTTACACTCGGTCCCTTCATCTAGGTCATTAATATAGATTGTAAATAGCTGAGGCCCCAACACTGATCCTTGCGGCACCCCACTAGATACAGCCTGCCAACCTGAAAAAGATCCGTTTATCCTGACTCTCTTTTCAGTCCGTTAACCAATCCTCTATCCATGCTACTATATTACCCCCAACCCCATGAGCCCTAATCTTGTGTAATAATCTTTTATGTGGCACCTTATCGAATGCCTTTTGAAAATCCAAATATACTACATCCACTGGTTCGCCTTTATCTACTCTACTAGTTACATTCTCAAAAACTCCAATAAATTTGTGAAACACTATTTCCCTTTCATAAAACCATGTTGATTCTGCCTAATCATGTTATGATTTTCTAAGTGACTTGATACCACTTCCTTAACAATGGATTCCAGCATTTTCCCAACGACTGATGTCAGGCTAACTGGCCTGTAGTTCCCTGGTTTCTCTCTCCCTCCTTTCTTGAATAGAGGTGTTACATTTGCGATTTTCCAATCTGCTGGGACCATTCCAGAATTTAGGGAATTTTGGAATATCAAAACCAATGTATCCACTGTCTCTTCAGCCACCTCTTTTTTAAAACCCTAGGATGTAGGCCGTCGGGTCCAGGGGATTTGTCGGCTTTTAGTCCTATTATTTCTCAAGTTCTTTTTCTCTACTTCTATTAATTATGTTAAGTTCCTCACCCTCATTAGACCCTTGGTTCCCCACCATTTTTGGTATGCTTTTTGTGTCTTCTACTGTGAAGACGGATGCAAAATATTTGTTTAACGTTTCTGCTGTTTGGGTACAAGAGAAGTTTTCCCTCCTCTCAAGCGAACCCCCTGAAATAAGGGGTCGACGCTTGCCCTATAGCAACCACGAATTCACCAGACGGACACCTTGAATAAGTTTAACGATCTTTATTCAAGCATATGCAGGGGGAAAATCTCAATCTCATCCAGAGAAAGGATTCTTCCACCGAGTATCCAATACATACAGCAATTATACCCTAACTTGAGGCGTGCACCCCCCTTCTACTATCGTTGATTGGTGTACAGAATAGGTGAAGGGCTGTGTGCATTCGTTGCCCCTTATCAGGAAGGTTGCTGAATGGTTCTCACAAACCCATCTTTACAGCATTCGCAGGCTAATTTATCTGTTTCTACTCTGGCCATGAGGTGCTTACCTCATTCTATGAGAATCTGTTAGTCCTGCCTTATCTATTAAGCAAAAACAAAAGACAAGACTGTTAGCCTTGCAGTTCCTGTCTTATCTAGGTCCCACATTCCTAAGCAAGGGTAGGAGACAAGCTTATCAGCCTTATAGTTTCCACTAATTTTAATTCTAAGAAGTTATAGTTTCTTCTAACTTTAATTCTAAGAAGTCTTTTTTGTCCCCTTACACTGCCATTTCCTTATTCCCTATAATAATTTCTCCTGTCTCGGCCTCATAACTTCTTTAGTTAGCCACAGTTGGATCACTTTTCCTGTGGAGTTATTGTTTCTCAATGGAATGTATTTTAGTTGAGAATTATGAAATATTTCTTTAAATGTTAGCCACTGCTTAGCTACCGCCATATCTTTTAATCTATTTTTCCAATCTACCTTAGCCAACTTGCCCCTCATACCTATGTAATTGGCTTAATTTAAGTTTAAGACTCTAGTTTTGGACTTGGGCAAGTCACTCTCAAAATTAATGTGAATTCTATTATATTAAGATCACTCTGCCCCAGAGGATCCTTTATATGAGATTGCTAATTAACCCTGTCTTATTACACAGTATACGATCTAAAATTGCCTGTTCCCCGGTTGGTTCCATGTCATATTGTTCCAGGAAACTGTCCCGAATACATTCCATAAACTCGTCCTGCAGACTCTTGGTCCATAGCCCTGTAGGTTACGACTCTTCAAGTGCACACCCATGTACTTTTTAAATGTGCTGAGGGTTGTTGTGTCCGTCAGTAGTAAGACACAAGACTGCAGGAGAATGGTACAACAGGTGTTTACTCAACGTGGTTCACTCTGGAACTGAACTGTACAGATTACTACTCAGTGCTATATACAGGTGTGGTCACTGCCGGTACTACAGTATACATGAGCTGTAAAAAGTAGTTCCCCCCTTAAAGGTATATACAATACAATTCCTCCCCTTTTAGATTAACAGTACCATAACACTTATTTAACAATTAAATATCAAACTAATTACAATTAACACTTTTAACATACAACGTTAGCTGAAAATAGTCCATTTATATATTCAGTCTTTGGGGAGGCTTCCTGATCCTTTCTGGATAGCGCCTTTCCCGAATGTCTCGCTCTTGGTGCGGAGGTGATTCTGGCACCCTGGCGTCGGTTGGGTCATCAGCTTCCGATGCTACTGTTTCTGGGGTAGATGCGACCTGTACATCGGGTTCCTCACCAGGTACGTATGGGCGAGGCATGGGGTTGACTTGTTCCTGTGACTCTAGGATCTGGTCAGCATGGCATCTCACGATGTTCTCCCCAACGTCCACTGTGTACATTAGTGGGCCCTGCCATGTGCATATCGTTCCTGGCTGCCATTTTTCTGTTCGGTAGTCGCAGGCCAAGACTGGTTGCCCTACATTGAAGCTTCTCATGGATGTGCTGGAATTGCTTACTCTCAACATCTCTTCGTACGTTTGGTCTGAGCAAATCCAGGCGAGATCTTAACCTTTGGTTAAAGAACATCATGGCTGGGGCCTGGTTGGTGACTGCATGTGTCGCATTCCGGTAGGCGAACAGAAAATTGTCCACCTTATGCTGCAGTGGAATGTTGTCATTGTACATAGCCTTTATTGCCTTCTTAAAGGTTTGTACGAACCTCTCAGCCAATCCATTTGTGGCTGGATGATACGGGGCGGATGTGTAATGCCTTACCCCATTCTTCTGCATAAACCTCCGGAAATCTTCGGACACAAACTGTGGTCCGTTATCGGAGCAAATCTGTTCTGGCAAGCCGTTCCTGGCAAAAATGGTCCGTAGGACTGCAATAGTTTTCTCCGTGGTGGTGGAGGACATTTTGATGACCTAGGCCATTTTGAGTGTGCATCCACGGCTATTAAAAACATTGAGTCCATGAATGGACCAGCAAAATCAATATGCACCCGTTGCCATGGAGATGAGGGCCACTCCCATGGGTGTGGAGGGGCATGTGGTGGTGCATTTTGGACTTTCTGGCATCCTGAGCAGCTCTTGGTCAGGTCCTTGATTTGTTTATCGATTCCCGGCCACCACACAAGCCCTGGCAAGGCTTTTCATTTTTACCCCTCCCAGATGACCCTTATGAAGCTCATTGAGCACGCTATCCCTTAACTTGGGTGGAATTACCAGTCGGGATCCACACATCAAGGTCCCCCGGCACACTGACAGCTGTTCTCTTCTTGTCGAGAATGCTGGCAACAGTGAGTCGCCATGTGCTGGCCATCCCTTCACCGCCAAATCATATACCCGAGACAGTGTCGGGTCATTTCGGGTCTCCTTTTCTATACGAGCGTTAGTTACCGGTAGGTATTCAACTATAGTCGAATGAAATATTTCGACAGGATCCACTGCTGGTGCTTCCTCCGCAGTAGGCAGTGGCAGGCGTGATAGCCCATCAGTGTTTCCATGCTGTTTCGTGCCCTTATATTCAATCTCATAGTGGTGCGCCCCTAGAGTGACCATCTTTGTAGTCATTGTGCAGTCATCACCGGAACGCCCTTCTTCGGATTAAAAATGGAGACAAGAGGCTGGTGGTCAGTCAGCAAGGTGAATTTCTGCCCGTGCAGATAGTGATTGAACTTTTTCACTCCCCACACTAGGCTGAGGGCCTCCCTGTCAATCTGGGCGTAGTTACGCTCGGCTGAGGTTAGTGATCGTGATGCAAAGGCTATTGGCCTCTCTGAGCCGTCTGAGAATTTGTGCGACAGCACCGCTCCAATGCCGTAGGGTGACGCATCACACGCCAACCGAATTGGTAGTGCCGGGTTGAAATGGGCCAATACCTCTTTCGATGTGATTAGTGTTTTGCTCTTCTGGAAAGCTCGTTAACATTCGTCACTCCACTTCCATGGCACTCCAGTTTGCAGTAGGGTGTTCAGTGGGTGCAGTATTGTAGACAAATTTGGCAAGAACTTATGGTAGTAGTTTACCAGCCCGAGGAACGACCTCAGTTGTGACATGTTTTTCGGTGCTGGGGACTTATGTAACCCCTCTTTATCGATAACGTGGCCACAATACGAGATCTGTTTTTTAAGAAACTCGCACTTGGGGCGGTTAGCTCAGAGCCCATATTCCTTCAATCTAGTGAGCACCTGATCCAGGTTGGTGAGGTGATCACTCATTTTTGCCCGTGACCAGGATGTCGTCCAAATAACACTGGGTCCCTGGGATCCCTTGCAGGACTTGTTCCATTGCCCTTTGCCAAATAGCCGGAGCTGATGCTACCCCGAATACCAGCCGGTTGTATTGGTAGAGACCTTTATGGGTGTTGATTGTGAGGTATTTTTTTGATGCTTCTTCTACCTCCATTTGCAGATACGCCTGTGCCAGATCAATCTTAGTGAAGCGTTTCCCTCCAGATAGCGAGGCGAAAATATCTTCAATCCGCGGAAGTGGATATTGTACGGTGTGAAGGACTGGGTTCACTGTTACCTTAAAGTCCCCACAGATGCGAACCTTCCTTGGTTCCCCAGGCGTGCTGCTCAATGACTTTTTCATCACAGGGACGATGGGTGTAGCCCACTCGCTCCAGTCTACCTTGGACAGTACTCCTGAACATTCCAAACTCTCCAGCTCTGCTTCGACGGCTGGGCGGATCGCATAAGGTACCGGTCTGGCCTTAAAAAATTTTGGGCTTGCGTTTTCTTCGATTTTAATTGTTGCTGTCATGCCTTTTAGTGTTCCGAGTCCTTGCTGGAACACTTCTTGCGCGTTGGTTAGGATCTTTGACAGTCGCCCAGGTGTGACGTTGTCATCCTTTTTGGCAGCCACAGTCAGTGCTTGTATGGAATGCCAATCCAGCTGTATTTTCCGGATCCATTCATGTCCCAGTAATGGTGGTCCTCCATCTTACAATACATACATGTCTAGTTTTGGTATTTCCTTACCGTTATATATAACGGTCACCCTTATTTTTCCTTTGGGGTAGACTTTTTGCCCCGTGTACGTCTTCAAAATAATTTTTGTGTCTCTCAAGGGTATGTGTGAGAATAGCCGCTCGTAGTCCCGTCGGTTTATGACTGTTAGGGCTGATCCTGTGTCCAATTCCATTTTTACCTGGACTCCTGCTATCTTGAGAGTGACCCAAATGGTTCGGTGATCCTCCGTTTTGATCACATTATGTAGTTTCAGACAACTCGGCTCCCTGCTTTCGGAGTCGGTATCACTCTTATGTTCATCTGCACTATTCTCCGTCACCTTATGTACCTTCTTGTACTTTTCTTTTGGAGATTTCTTATTGCTGGTTTTCTTTCCCGACCTGCAGACTTGTGCTATGTGTCCTACTTTTCCACACTGTCTGCACACTTTGTCTTTGAACCAGCAATCATTGTGGTCGTGTGTTGTTCTGCCGCGGCGATAGCACTTCTCTGTTCTGTATGACATTTCGTTTGTGCCATATTCTTGCGGTCTCTGTTGTATCTCTGCAGCGCCCCGTGCTGCTGCTTCATATGATACCGCAATGCTGAAAGCCTTGTCCAGCGTAAGGTCCTTTTCAGATAAAAGCCGTTTCTGGGTTCCTTCACTTTGAAGCCCACACACAAACTTGTCCCTTAAGGTATCTGCCAGTCCCGTTCCAAACTGGCAGTGTTTCGATAGTTTGTGCAGTTCTGTTAAATATTCAGCATTGCTTTCATCCTTATGCTGGTTCCGTTTGTGAAACTTGAACCTTTCTGCTATCAGCAGCGGTGTGGGGTTTAAATGTTCCTGTAGTATCGTCACTATGTCTCCAAAACACACTTCCACTGGCTTCGCTGGGGTTACTAGATTTCATAATAAGCCATACGTCTTTGCACCCATTAAATTTTACAATACCGGCGCTTTCTTGTCATCTGACACCTCATTTGCCTTGCAGTATACCTCTATTCGTTCGACATATGTAGTCCAATCTTCGACTTGATTGTCAAATGCGGTGATACTGCCACTCTTGGGCATTTTGGGTGTGGTTTAAAATGGCTTAAAATGGCATCTCCCGCGCTTTCCTTCCTCCCCCGCTGCTGCCAACGCCGCTCTCGGTGGTCCTTGTGGCAATGGCGGCGCCCTGTAGGTTTCGCGCGCTTCTCCTGTGCTGCTGCCAACGCCACTCTCGGCGGTCCTCGTGGCAATGGCGGCGCCTCGCGGGTTTCTGTGCGTCTCTCTCCCTCTCCTCGATGCTGCTCGGCCCCTGAACACTGGCTGCGCCCTGTGCACTCTGCCCTCTCTCTCTCTCCCCCGTCGACGCTGCTCGGCCCTTTGCTGTGCCGCTCGGTCGGGCTCTAGCCCGCCGCTGTCCGGGAAGGGTCTGCGCACTACCTGTTGCCAGCCCGTTTCGCTGGACCACCATGACTGGAAAGCCAAGCCTGGCTCTCAACAGCCTCCCCCGCAATTCTCGAGTCTCTGCTGGATGACTGGGCGGTTGCCTGTGGTCAATGCCCGTGTCTCTGGCCTTGACCTCCAATCTACTGGTCTCCAGGAACGAATCCCTGGGAGGTGATGATGAGTTGCAGGTAGGATCGAATTTGTCTTGTCGCCAATGTTGTGTCCATCAGTAGTAAGACACAAGACTGCAGGAGAACGGTACAACAGGTGTTTACTCAACGTGGCTCACTCTGGAACTGAACTGTACAGATTACTACTCAGTGCTATATACAGGTGTGGTCACTGCCGGTACTACAGTATACATGAGCTGTAAAAAGTAGTTCCCCCCCTTAAAGGTATATACATTACAAGGGTTTCTGCCTCTACCACCCTTTCAGGCAGTGAGTTCCAGACCTCCACCACCCTCTGGGTGAAACAAATTAAATCAGCTCTGCATCCTCTAGTGGATGGACTGGGGAGAAAGGTCTTTATTAGCCAAGGTATAGAATATAAGAGCAGGGAGGTTATGCTTGAACTGTATAAAACACTAGTTAGGCCGCAGCTAGAATACTGCGTGCAGTTCTAGTCACCACATTACAGGAAGGATGTGATTGCACTAGAGGGGGTGCAGAGGAGATTTACTGGGCTGGGGAATTTTAGCTATGAGGAAAGATTGGATAGGCTGGGGTTGTTTTCTTTGGAACAGAGGAGGCTGAGGGGAGACTTAACTGAGGTGTATAAAATTATGGGGGGGCCGAGATAGAGTGCATAGGAAGGACCTATTTCCCTTAGCAGAAGGGTCAATAACCAGGGGGCACAGATTTAAAGCAGATGGTCAATGGATTAGAGGGGATTTGAGGGGAAATGTTTTTCACCCAGAGGGTGGTGGGGGTCTGGAACTCACTGCCTGAAAGGGTGGGAGAGGTAGAAACCCTCATCACATTAAAAAGCACTTGGATATGCACTTGAAGTGCCGTAACCTACAGGGCTACGGACCAAGTGCTGGAAAGTGGGATTAGGGTGAATAGCTCTTTGTCGGCCGGCATGGACATGGTGGGCCGAATGTCCTTGTTCTGTGCTGTAAATTTCTATGATTTTGTAACCCGCGAGGATGGGCCCAGTGAGATCAGACTGTGTAACCCGGGGAGGATGGGCCCAGTGAGATCAGACTGTGTGTAACCCGGGGAGGATGGGCCCAGTGAGATCAGACAGTGTGTAACCCAGGGAGGATGGGCCCAGTGAGATCAGACTGTGTAACCCGGGGAGGATGGGCCCAGTGAGATCAGACAGTGTGTAACCCGGGGAGGATGGGCCCAGTGAGATCAGATATGGTGTAACCCGGGAAGGATGGGCCCAGTGAGATCAGACAGTGTGTAACCCGGGGAGGATGGGCCCAGTGAGATCAGACAGTGTGTAACCCGGGGAGGATGGGCCCAGTGAGATCAGACAGTGTGTAACCCGGGGAGGATGGGCCCAGTGAGATCAGACAGTGTGTAACCCAAGGAGGATGGGCCCAGTGAGATCAGACAGTGTGTAACCCGGGGAGGATGGGCCCAGTGAGATCAGACATGGTGTAACCTGGGGAGGATGGGCCCAGTGAGATCAGACAGTGTGTATCCCGGGGAGGATGGGTCCAGTGAGATCAGACAATGTGTAACCCGGGGAGGATGGGCCCAGTGAGATCAGACAGTGTGTAACCCGGGGAGGATGGGTCAAGTGTGATCAGACTGTGTGTAACGCGGGGAGGATAGGCCCAGTGAGATCAGACATGGTGTAACCCGGGGAGGATAGGCCCAGTGAGATCAGACAGTGTGTAACCCAGGGAGGATGGGCCCAGTGAGATCAGACAGTGTGTAACCCAAGGAGGATGGGCCCAGTGAGATCAGACAGTGTGTAACCCGGGGAGGATGGGCCCAGTGAGATCAGACTGTGTGTAACGTGGGGAGGATAGGCCCAGTGAGATCAGACAGTGTTTTACCCGGGGAGGATGGGCCCAGTGAGATCAGACAGTGTGTAACCCGGGAAGGATAGGCCCAGTGAGATCAGACAGTGTGTAACCCAGGGAGGATGGGCCCAGTGAGATCAGACAGTGTGTAACCCGGGGAGGATAGGTCCAGTGATATCAGACAGTGTGGTACGTCCAGTGAGATCAGACAGTGTGGTACCTGGGAAAGATGGCCCCAGCTTCGGATTGTCTAAAGCACAGGGAAATTGAACATTTCCACCCAAAACTTTGGTGATGTGCTGGAAGCCCAGGCGGGCATGGCGGGGATCTGAGAAAAGGGACAAAATCAGACAGAAGTACTCAGACCCAAACTTTTACTTTTATTAAGCTGAAGAAATGTCTAAATTACATTACTTCACACTACTCATGTTGTTATTTTCTGTTTTGCCATAAGTAGATTTCCCGGTGAAAGACTGAGTGATTGAGAAAGGTCCACAGCTGAGAGTAAACAGGGATTGTAGACTGAGGAACGACAGAAGGTGAACCAACACAAGATTGTGAGCACCAACCAGAGAGAACCCTTCCAATTCAAAGAGCTTCCAGAGATCGACTGGGGAAAAAGGTCAGAGAGTCCCATTGACTCAGATACACACTGGTCCTGGAGATGGACTGGGGAGAAAGGTCAGAGAGAGTCCCATTGACTCAGATACACACTGGTCCTGGAGATGGACTGGGGAGAAAGGTCAGAGAGACTCCCATTGACTCAGATACACACTGGTCCTGGAGATGGACTGGGGAGAAAGGTCAGAGAGTCCCATTGACTCAGATACACACTGGTCCTGGAGATGGACTGGGGAGAAAGGTCAGAGAGAGTCCCATTGACTCAGATACACACTGGTCCTGGAGATGGACTGGGGGGAAAGGTCAGAGAGAGTCCCATTGGCTCAGATACACACTGGTCCTGGAGATGGACTGGGGAGAAAGGTCAGAGAGAGTCCCATTGACTCAGACACACACTGGTCCTAGATACAGTCCACAAAGGTTACAAAGTGAGGCAGTTATGGTGAGAATGCGACTGGGAAAGTCTGACCGCCAAGCACAATTATCCTGCATGACGCCATGCAATGGGATGTGAAGTGTGTCTCTAAACACAGTCACAAGTAAATCTTGTGTATATTTTAGAGTAAAGGGGTTTGATCTAAGAGGTGACTCTGGGGTAGAGTCTGTGACAGAGCCCAGCAAATGGATACGTGTCTGTTAGGTGGGGCTGAACTCACACCGATACCATCAGATCTCAGTGTTAAAATAGCTCAGATCTGGTGACAAATCAAGGGGAAAGATTGAACAGGGAAACTAATTAAAATCAATTAATTGTACACGATTCAGAGACAAACCTATAGCCTGTGACCAGCGGATATGGAGTATTGTCAGATAGTGAAAGCTGAGCACAGCTTAATTACATAAGGAGCAGGAGTAGGCCACACAGTCCCTCGAGCCTGTTCCACCAATCAATAAAATCATGGCTGATCATCAACCTCAACTCCACTCTCCCGCCCGATCTCCATATCCCTTGATTCCTCATGAGTCGAAAAATCTATCTCCACTTTGAATGTACTCAAAGACTCAGCATTCACAACACTCTGGGGCAGGGAATTCCAAAGATTCACAACCCTCTGAGTGAAGAAAATCCTCCTTATCTCAGTCTTAAATGGCCGACCCCTTATCCTGAGACTATGCCCCCTACTTCTAGACACTCCAGCCAGGGGAAACAACCTCTCAGCATCTACCCTGTCAATCCCCTTCAGAATCTTGTATGTTTCAATGAGATCACCTCTCATTCTTCTAAACTCCAGAGAATATCGGCCCATTCTACACAATCTCTCATCATAGGACAGCCCTCTCATCCCAGGAATCAATCTAGTGAACCTTCGTTGCACCGCCTCCAAGGCAAGTATATCCTTCCTTAGATAAGGAGACCAAAACTGTGCACAGTACTCCAGGTGTGGTCTCACCAAGGCCTTGTACAATTGAAGCAAGACTTCCTTACTCTTATACTCCAACCCCCTGAGCAATAAAGGCCAACATGCCATTTGCCTTCCTTATTGCTTGCTGTACCTGCATGCTAACTTTCTGTGTTTCTTGCACGAGGACACCCAAATCTCTCTAAACACCAACATTTGAAAGTTTCTCACCATTTAAAAAGTATTTTGTTTTTCTATTCTTCCTCACCTTTCCCTACATTATACTCCATCTGCCACCTCACTGCCCACTCACTGAGTCTCTCTATATCCCTTTGCAGACTCTTTGGGCTGGATTTTCATTCAGCAGTTGGGAAGGAGGCGGGACTACAACTTTCGGGTTTTAGTCCCGCCTCCATCAAGATGAGGCCAATCCGCACGATTTTCCCTTGATTGACCTTGTTGAGCCCGCTCAGCAGGCCAATTAAGGGCCACCCGGCAACAGGTGACATCACAGACTGAAATTTCCTCTGTCAAGAGGTGCTGACAGATGAAATATCAGCGTTTCACAGCTGTTTGAAGCTGTCAAGCACTGACAGTCTTACTTCTAACCTGAGTCCTTCTACAAAGACTCAGTTAGAAATCACGCTGGCGCTGAAGGCTGTCACTTTTGACATTGCGGCCATTCTGCTTGCAGTGCCGGCTGAATGATGGACTCCCGAAGCCTAGAGGAAGAAAGGCTGTGGAGGTAAGCACAGGTAATTTAAACTTCTTTACACACTTTAGACACACCAAACACACTTACCATTGCACTCATGCACCCATCACTCACCTGAACACTGACATCGCGACCCCTCCAAGTCCTTCAACCCGACGGCCCGCCTGCTCTAACCTGGCATGGTTTGGAGCCATCGGGAATCCCTCACGACACCCCTCAAAATAGGGATTAGGCTAAAAACTGCCTGTTAACTACCTGTTAACAGGCAGTTAATTGGCACTAATCCCTTCCCGCCTCAGGTCGGCGGGTCCCAGTGTGGGGCGGGTACCCACCTCCTTTGAAACTTACGTTAAGGCGGGTTTTGGGCGGGATGGTGTCGGGACCCCCAAATTCGGGATTTTTGCCCCCCGAACGCCTAAAAGCCCACCTCACGGCACACTGAAAATCCAGCCCTTTGTGTTTTCCTCACAGATTACTGTCCTACCTAGATTTGTATCGTCAGCAAACTTGGATACATTACACTCGGTCCCTTCATCTAGGTCATGAATATAGATTGTAAATAGCTGAGGCCACAACACTGATCCACGCGGCACCCCACTAGATACAGCCTGCCAACCTGAAAAAGATCTGTTTATCCCTGCTCTCTGTTTTCTGTCTGTTGTGTATGTAATATGTGTGCTACTTTGAACCTATGGACAGGACTGCACTACTTGTAGGGCGTAGTGATACGCAGTACCACTCCTGGCCATAGGGGTATAAATAGTACTGTGGGTACTGATCTCCCCTCAGTTCCCGCCTGTGGGCATGAAGTAAAGACCTACGTGTAGTCCCTACCTCCAACCAGTAAAGACCTGTTTTATTGTTACTGATTAAGTCTGAGTATTAATTACTTGAACAACTCACAGACTTAACACTGTCCGTTAACCAATCCTCTATCCATGCTACTATATCACCCCCAACCCCATGAGCCCTAATCTTGTGTAATAACCTTTTATGTGGCACCTTATTGAATGCCTTTTGGAACTCCAAATATACTACATCCACTGGTTCCCCTTTATCTACCCTGCTAGTTACATCCTCAAAAAACTCTAATAAATTTGTCAAACACGATTTCCCTTTCAAAAAACCATGTTGACTCTGCCTAATCATGTTATGATTTTCTAAGTGACTTGATACCACTTCCTTAACAATGGATTCCAGCATTTTCCCGACGACTGATGTCAGGCTAGCTGGCCTGTAGTCCCCTGGTTTCTCTCTCCCTCCTTTCTTGAATAGAGGTGTTACATTTGCAACCTTCCAATCCTCTGGGACTGTTCCAGAATCTAGGGAATTTTGGAAGATCAAAACCAATGCATCCACTATCTGTTCAGCCACCTCTTTTAGAACCCTAGGATGTAGGCTGTCAGGTCCAGGGCATTTGTCGGCTTTTAGTCCCATTAGTTTCTCTAGTACTTTTTCTCTACTTATATTCACAGATCACAGAAATCACAGAAACCCCACAGTGCAGATAGAGGCCATTCGGCCCATCAAGCCTGCACCGACACATATCCCACCCAATCCCCGTAACCCCTACACCAACACATATCCCACCCTATCCCCGTAACCCCACGTATTTAATCCCCCTAACACTAAGGGTCAATTTATCATAGCCAATCATCCTAACCCGCACATATTAATTATGTTAAGTTCCTCACCCTCATTAGACCCTTGGTTCCCCACCATTTTTAGTATGCTTTGTGTGTCTTCTACTGTGAAGACAGATACAAAGTATTTGTTTAACGTTTCTGCCATTTCCTTATTCCCCTTAATAATTTCTCCAGTCTCAGCCTCTGAGACCAACGTTTACTTTTACTATTCTCTTCCTTTTTACATACTTGTAGAGGCTCTTAACATCTGATTTTATATTTCTTGCTAGTTTTCTCTCATTCTATTTTTTACTCTTATTAATTTTTTGGTCATCCTTTGCTGATTTCTGAAACTCTCCCAATCCTCAGGCTTACTATTATTCTTTGCAACATTATAATCTTCTTTCAATCTAATGCTATCCTTAACTTCTTTAGTTAGGGCAGGGGGCTGGGCCAGTGGGTGTGGGGGGCGGAGGCCTGGGCCAGTGTGGGGGGCTGCGGAGTGCTGGGCCGGAGGGGGCTGCGGGGGCCTGGGCCAGTGGAGGGGGCGGGTATCTGGGCCAGTGAGGTGGTGGGGGGCTGAGTCAGTTTGGGGGGCGTGGCCGTGGGGGGACGTAGGAACAACATCACTTGAATTGTACAGGATCGGTCAGAAGGTAAGTTCAATGTTGCTGAGCCTCACTGCAAATAAAAGGTGCATTGAATGGGATGTTTGATAAATGCATGAGGGAGAAAGGAATATAAGGTTATGCTGATGGGGTTAGACGAAGAGCAGTTGGCAGCAGGCTCGTGTGGACCATAAAGTGCACAAACCACTTGGGCTGAATAGCTTGTTTCTCTGCTGTTAATTTGATGTAAAACAGGAGGTGACGATGCTGCATTTTCTGAGAGAGTTTAGTATAAAGAGAACATCAGAAGCTTTGCTCTTATTCTGTAGCTGGAACAAGCAAACTCCTCCGGTGGAACTGGGAGATACCAGTCGCCCAGCCAGAGCACGTGGAATATTCTGTAAAAGTGAAATGAGTTTAACTCTTTCTATAACATTGAATCACAAATAAGGTTTGTGTCTTTCAGTGAAGAGGGTATGATGAGAGACTCGTCCCGTTTGACACATGGGTGAAGAGTTAGGCAGGTGCATCTCCATCTCCAGCCTCCCTTTCCTGATACCTGGGATGGCAGGAATGACGTATGAGGAGAGATTGGGTCGATTGGGCTTATACTCACTGGAGTTTAGAAGATTGAGAGGGGATCTCATCGAAACCTATAAAATTCTGTCAGGCCTGGACAGACTAGATGCAGGAAGGATGTTTCTGAAGGCCGGGGAGTCCAGAACCAGGGGTCATAGCCTAAGGATAAGGGGTAGGCCATTTAGGATTGAAATGAGGAATTTCTTCACCCAGAGAGTGGTGAACCTGTGGAATTCTCTGCCACAGAGGGCGGTGGAGGCCAATTCATTAAATATATTCAAGAAAGAGTTGGATATATTTCTTAAGGCTAAAAGGATCAAGGGATATGGGGAGAAGGCAGGGACAGGGTACTGAATTTGGATGATCAGCCATGATCTCATTGAATGGCGGAGCAGGCTCGAAGGGCCGAATGGCCTACTCCTGCTCCTATCTTCTATGTTTCCTCAATGTTTTGCCGCCTCCCGAATTTCTGCCCATCTTTTTCACAGCCTCATGTTTGAATCTCTCCAGTCAGGTTTCTGTTCCTGCCACAGCACTGAAATGGCAGTAACCAAAGTCCCAATCGACACATTCTGAGACTGTGACCGTGGTAAACGATCCCTCCTCATTCCTCTCGACCTCTGCCGTCTTTGACATGGTCAAGCACAACATCCTCCAATGGCTCACCCCCGTTGTCCAGCTCAGTGGGACTGCACTCACTTGGTTCCACTTTTACCCATCCAGTCGTAGCCAGAGAATCTCCATCAATGGCTTCTCTTCCCGCTCCCGCACTGTTCCCTCTGGAGTCCCTCATGGATCTATCCTCACCCCCTCCTATTTTTCATCTACGTGCTACCCCTTGGAGACAGCCGAAGACAAGTGGTTAGCTTTCACATGTACCCTGACAACACTCTGCTCCACATCTCCACCAGCTCTCTCGAACCCTCCACTGACTCTTGCTTTCTCACGCTGCTTGTCCGACATCCATCTGTGATGAGCTACACATTTCTCCAATTAAACATTGGGAAGACCAAAGACATGGTCTTTGGCCCCTGCCAGGAATTATGTTCCCTCCGCATCCCAATCAGAGTCTCAGATTTAAACATACTGTTCGCATGTGATATCAAGAAATGGCTGACTGCATTGGATACAGCAAAGGATATGGACCCCAACAGCATCCCAGCTATCGTGCTGAAGACTTGTGCACCAGAACTAGTCGTGCATCTAGCCAAGCTGTTCCAGTACAGCTACAACACTGGCATCTATCCGACAATGTGGAAAACTGCCCAGGTATGTCCTGTCCACAAAAAGCAGGACAAATCCAACCTGGCCAATTACCACCCCATCAATGTGCCCTCAATGATCAGCCAATTGATGGAAGGTGTTGTTGACAGTGCTATCAAGGGGCACTTACTCACCAATAACCTGCTCACTGATGCTCAGTTTGGGTTCCACCAGGGCCACTCGGCTCCCGACCTCATTACAGCCTTGGTCCAAACATGGACAAAGGAGCTGAATTCCAGAGGTGAGGGTAGGCGAGAGTGACTGCCCCTGACATCAAGGCAGCATTTGACCAACTGTGGCATCAAGGAGCCCTAGTAAAACTGAAGTCAATGGGAATCAGGGGGAACACTCCACTGACTGGAGTCATACCTAGCACAAAAGAAGATGGTTGTGGTAGTTGAAGGTCAATCATCTCAGCCCCAGGATATTGCTGCAGGAGTTCCTCAGGGCAGTGTCCTAGGCCCAACCATCTTCAGCTGCTTCATCAACGTCCTTCCCTCCAACATAAGGTCAGAAATGGGGATGTTCGCTGATGACTGCACAGTGTTCAGTGCCATTCACAGCTCCTCAGATAATGAAGTAGTCCATGCCCACATGCAACAAGACCCGGATGATGGTTAGGCTTGGGTTTATAAGTGGCAGGTAATGTTTGCACCACAGAAGTGCCAGGCAATGACTATCTCCAACAAATGAGAGTCTAACCGCCTCCCCTTGACATTCAATGGCATTTTCATCACCGAATCCCCCTCCATCAACATCCTGGGGGTTACCATTGATCAGAAACATAACTGGACCAGCCACATAAATACTGTGGTAACAAGAGCAGGTCAGAGGCTGGGTATTTTGCGGCGTTTCTCACCTCCTGACTCCCCAAAGCCTTTCCACCATCTACAAGGCACAAGTCAGGAGTGTGATGGAATACTCTCCACTTGCCTGGATGAGTGCAGCTGCAACAACACTCAAGAAGCTCGATGCCATCCAGGACAAAGCAGCTCGCTTGATTGGCACCCTATCCACCACCTTAAACATTCACTCCCTCCACCATCGGCATACCGTGGCTGCAGTGTGTACCATCTACAAGGTGCGCAGCAACTCGCCAAGACTTCTTCGGCAGCACCTCCCGAACCCGTGACCTCTTATACCTAGAAGGGCAAGGGCAGCAGGCGCATGGGAACACCACCACCTCCAAGATCCCCTCCAAGTCACACACCATCCTGACTTGGAAGTATATCGGCCGATCCTTCATCGTCGCTGTGTTAAAATCCTGGAACTCTCTCCATAACAGCACTGTGGGAGCACCTTCACCGCACGGACTGCAGCGGTTCAAGAAGGCGGCTCACCACCACCTTCTCGAGGGCAATTAGGGGTGGGCAATAAATGCTGGGCCTTGGCAGTGACGCCAGATGCCATTAGCGAATAAAAAAACAGTTTTATGGGATGGACAATGGAGCTTGGAAAAGGATGCCAGATGAGACTATATCGAATGTTGTTGGAAGGTGAATGATGGACAAGGAAGGGTTACACACCATGGTCACAGTCACAGAGATTGTAGTTTGTGACGGTTCGGGGCAGATTAGATTTACATCGAAACTGCAGCAGAGAAACAGTCCATTCGGCTCTAGTGGTCCGTGCTGTGTTTATACTCCACGGGAGCCTCCTCCCATTCTAATTACATCTTGACACCGTATCCACATATACGTTCGAGGGCGTTAGACTCGCGACACCAATATTAAATAACATTCAGAACGCCGGAGAACCCATCCTCCTGGAATGGATTGAGCGAGTTTGTCACACTCCACTCACTTCAGGAAAAATGAGCTCATTCACGTTGGACCTAAAAAGGATAGATCAGAGAATTTTCTAAATGGTTAGTGTAGTGTATGTGCCTTTAAGTCAGAACTACTTTTGCAGCTCCTGTATACTGTAGTACCGGCAGTGACCACGCCTGTATATAAGCCTTGCGCATGCCTCTGTACCCCCAGTCTTGAGACTACCCTCCTCCAGTAAAAAGACCTGTTTATTGTTAATTTACAGCATCCGTGTGATTATTGAATAACTGCATATCCTCAGAATCACGGATCTAACAGTGGCGACGAGTGTCGATTCGAATCTACCTGCAACAAAAAAAATAAAATAAGTCGAGGCCAGGAACATGGGCGGTGACCACGAGCAACCGCCCAGTCGTCAGGCAGAGAGTGAACATCGCAGGGGATGCTGTGGAGAGCCGGGCTTGGTTCCCCAGCCAGGACGATCAGCAAGAGACTGCCGACAGGTCCAGCGCAGACCCTTCCCAAGCAGCGGCGGCTGGAGCCGACCGACGGCGGAGAGAAAGCCGAGCAGCATCGACGGGGTAAGACAGAGGGTCAAGCGCGCAGGCCGCAGCCGGGGGTTGAACACCGAGCGGCGTCGAGAAAAAGAAAACAAACCGGAGAGAGAGAGGGTGAAGAAACAGCCGGGTCCAAGACCGAGCGGCGGCAAATAAAAAAAAAAAAAGAACGCGCAGAGCACAGCCAGGGCTCACTGGCTGAACAGGGTCCACGGGGAGAAGAAGGGAGAGCGCGGGAGACGCCATTGAGCTGCGGAGAAGAAGGGAGAGCGCGGGAGATGCCATTTTGTGCCAGCGGAGAAGAAGGGGACGCACGGGAGACGCCATTTTTGACAGTTAACTCACACCCAGGGATGCCGAAGAGTGGCAGTATCTCTACATTCGACAATGAAGTCGAAGATTGGGCGACATATGTGGAACGTATTGAGGTGTACTGCAGGGCGAAGGAAGTGCCAGATGCTAATAAAGCATTGGTTTTGTTAAATTCCATGGGTGCAAAAACTTATGGGTTACTGTGAAATCTAATAACCCCAGAGAAGCCGGTGAACAAGAATTTCGAAAGCATAGTCGAAATCCTACAGGACCACTTAAACCCCACACCGCTGCTGATAGCAGAACGATTTAAGTTCCATAAAAGGAACCAACACAAAGGCGAAAGCAATGCTGAGTACCTAACGGAACTGCGCAAGCTATCGAAACACTGCCAGTTTGGAGCGGGAGTCATAGAGTCATAGAGTTTTACAGCACAGAAAGAGGCCCTTCGGCCCATCGTGTCTGCGCCGCCCATCCATCCCTGTCCAGTCTAATCCCATTTTCCAGCATTTGGTCCATAGCCTTGTATGCAATGGCATTTCAAGTGCTCATCCAAATGCTTCTTGAATGTTGTGAGGGTTCCTGCCTCCACCACCCTTTCAGGCATTGAGTTCCACATTCCAACCACCCTCTGGGTGAAAAAGTTCCTCCTCAAATCCCCTCTAAATCTCCTGCCCCTTACCCTGAATCTATGCCCCCTTGTTATTGACCCCCCCACTAAGGGGAAAAGTTCCTCTTTATCTACCCTATCTATGCCCCTCATTATTTTGTACACCTCAATCAGGTCCCCCCTCAGCCTTCTCTGCTCCAAGGAAAACAACTCCAGCCTGTCCAGCCTCGCTTCATAGCTGAGGCGCTCCATCCCAGGTAACATCCTGGTGAATCTTCTCTGCACCCTCTCCAAAGCAATCACATCCTTCCTATAGTGAGGCGACCAGAACTGCACACAGTACTCCAGCTGTGGCCTCACCAGCGTTTTGTACAGCTCCATCATAACCTCCCTGCTCTTATATTCTATGCCTCGGCTAATGAAGGCAAGTATCCCATATGCCTTTTTAACCACCTTATCTACCTGCTCCGCTGCCTTCAGGGATCTATGTACATGTACACCAAGGTCCCTCTGACCCTCTGTACTTCCAGACTAGCAGTTACATTAAGGGACAAGTTTGTGTGTGGGCTACAAAGTGAAGGAACCCAGAAACAGCTTCTATCGGAAAAGGATCTTACGCTGGACAAAGCTTTCAGCATGGCAGTATCACACGAAGCAGCCGCAAGGGACGCTGCAGAGATACAACGGAGACCGCAAGAATATGGCACCAATGAAATGTCCTATGGAACAGGAAAGTGCTATTGCTGCGGCAGAACAACACATGACCAGAAAGATTGTTGGTTCAAGGACCAAGTGTGCAGACAGTGTGGGAAAGCAGGACACATAGCAAGTGTCTGCAGGTCTGGGAAGAAAACCAACGGTGAGAGAGCTCCACAGGAGAAGTACAAAAAGGTACACCAGGTGATGGACAGTGGTTCAGACGAACAGAAAAGTGACACAGACTCCGGAAGCAAGGAGCTGGGTTGTCTGAAACGACATAAGGTAACCGAAATGGAGGATCACCAGACTATCTGGGTTACACTCAAGATAGACGGCGTCCAAGTGAAAATGGAATTGGACACAGGATCAGCCCTAACAGTCCTAAATCAAAGGGACTACAAGCGGCTATTTTCACATATACCCTTGAAAGCTACAGAGATTGTCTTGACAACGTATACGGGGCAAAAAGTCTACCCCAAAGGAAAAATAAGTGTGAAAGTAATATATAAAGGCCAGGAAATACCTAAAATGGATATATATGTATTGCCAGATGGAGGACCACCACTGCTAGGACGTGAATGGATCCGGAAGATATAATTTGATTGGCATTCCATACAGGCACTGAAGGTTGAGGCCAAAAAGGATGACGACATCACACCTGGACGACTGTCAAAAATGCTAACTGGCACAAAAGAAGTGTTCCAGGAGGGACTAGGAACACTAAAAGGCATAACAGCAACGATTAAAATAGAGGAAAATGCAAGTCCAAAGTTTCTTAAGGCCAGACCAGTGCCTTATGCGATCAGACCAGCTGTTGAAGCAGAGCTGGAAGGGTTGGAACGTTCAGGAGTACTGTCCAAAGTGGACTGGAGCGAGTGGGCTACACCCATCATTCCTGTAATGAAGAGGTCGTTGAGTAATACGCCTGGGGAACCAAAGAAGGTCCGCATCTGTGGGGATTTTAAGGTGACAGTGAACCCAGTCCTTCACATGGTACAATATCCGCTTCCACGAATTGAGGATATTTTCGCCTCGCTATCTGGAGGTAAACACTTCACCAAAATCAAATCAAATCAAATCAACTTTTATTGTCATTGTTAGTGCACAAGTGCAGTACAACGAAATGTAGGCTTGCGGCTCCTGAGAGTGTACAATTTGGATTAGGACACTTAAACATTTCAACATACATTTGTACATATATATTAGCATAAATATGACCTGAATAAAGTGAATAAAGTGCATCGGCAGATGTGCAGGCTTTAGTGTTTATTTGTGGAGTTCAGTAGGATGACAGCCCTGGGAAAGAAGCTGTTCCTAAATCTGGTCGTACGGGTGCGAATGCATCTGTAGTGTCTTCCAGATGGTAGGAGGGCGAACAGACTGTGGCTGGGGTGGGTAGGGTCTTTGATGATGGTCCGTGCCCTCCGTAGGCAGCGTTTCTGATATATATGTTCTATGGTCGGTTGCCGGGTGCTGGTAATGCGTTGGGCAGTTTTGACTACCCGCTGCAGGGCTTTCCAGTCATGGGAGCTACAGCCGCCGTACCATACCATGATACAGTTTGTCAGGATGCTCTCTATAGTGCAGCGGTAGAAGTTAGAGAGGATCGGGGGTGACAGATTACATCCCTTCAGCCTCCTAAAGAAATATAGGCGCTGCTGGGCCTTCTTCACCAGAGAGGAGGTGTTGAGGGACCAGGAGAGGTCTTCCATGATGTGGACTCCGAGGAACTTAAAGCTGGCCACCCTTTCCACCTCCGCCCCATTGATGTGGATGGGGGTGTGACTTCCGCCTTTGGACTTCCTGAAGTCCACGATTATTTCCTTTGTTTTCTTGGTGTTAAGGGCCAGGTTGTTGTCGGCGCACCACTTCACGAGTGATTGATCTAGCCCAGGCGTACTTGCAAATGGAGGTAGATGAAGCTTCGAAACAATACCTTATGATTAGCACTCATAAAGGCCTCTATCAATACAACCGGATGGTGTTCGGAGTAGCCTCGGCTCCAGCTATCTGGCAAAGGGCGATGGATCAGGTCCTGCAAGGGATTCCAGGGACCCAGTGTTATTTGGATGACATCTTGGTCACGGGCGAAAATGACAGTGATCACCTCGCCAACTTGGAGAAGGTGGTCACCAGATTAAAGGAGTATGGGCTACGAGCTAATCGCCACAAGTGCGACTTTTTCCAGAAACAGATCTCGTATTCTGCCCACGTCATCGATGAAGAGGGGTTACATAAGTCCCCTGAGAAGATTGAGGCAGTAGTCAAGGCTCCAGCACCGGAAAATGTGTCACAACTGAGGTCGTTCCTCGGGCTGGTAAACTACTACCACAAGTTCTTACCAAATTTGTCCACGGTATTACACCCACTGAACACCCTACTGCAAACAGGGGTACCATGGAAGTGGGATGACGAACGTAGTCGAGCTTTCCAGAAGTGTAAAGAATTGATCACATCAAAAGAGGTGTTGGCCCATTTTAACCCAGCACTACCAATTCGTTTGGAATGTGATGCATCACCCTATGGTATTCGAGCGGTGCTGTTGCACAAATTCCCAGATGGGTTGGAGAGGCCAGTAGCCTTTGCGTCTCAGTCACTAACCTCAGCTGAGTGCAACTACGCCCAGATTGACAGGGAGGCCCTCAGCCTAGTATGGGGAGTAAAAAAATTCAACCACTATCTGCATGGGCAGAAGTTCACCTTGCTGACTGACCACCAACCACTTGTCTCCATCTTTAATCCTAAGAAGGGTGTTGCAGTGATGACTGCACAACGGTTACAGAGATGGTCCCTGTTTCTAGGGGCGAATCAATATGAAATAGAATATAAAGGCATGAAACAGCATGGGAACGCTGATGGGCTATCATGCCTGCCACTGCCTACTGTGGAGGAAGCACCAGCAGTGGATTCTATCGAGATATTTTATTCATCAATTATTGAACGATTGCCAGTAACGAACGCAGATATAGAGAAGGAGACCCGCAATGATCCGACGCTGTCTCGGGTATATGATTTGACGGTGAGGGGATGGCCTACACATGGCGACTCACTGTTGCCAGCATTCTCATCCAGAAGAGAACAGCTGTCAGTATGCCAGGGGACAGTGATGTGTGGATCCAGAGTGGCGATTCCACCCAAGTTAAAGGAGAGAGTGCTAAATGAGCTACATGAAGGTCATCTGGGGGGAGTGAAAATGAAAAGCCTTGCTAGGGCTTGTGTGGTGGCCGGGAATCGATCAACAAATCGAAGACCTAACTAAGAGCTGCTTAGGATGCCAGAAGGTCCAAAATGCACCACCACAGGCCCCTCTACACCCATGGGAGTGGCCCTCCTCACCATGGCAATGGGTGCATATTTATTTCGCTGGTCCATTCATGGACTCAATGTTCTTAATAGCAGTGGATGCTCATTCAAAGTGGCCTGAGGTGATAAAAATGTCTTCAACCACTACAGAGAAAACGATTGCAGTCCTACGGACCATATTCGCCAGAAACGGTTTGCCAGAGCAGATTTGCTCTGATAATGGATCACAGTTTGTGTCCGAAGAGTTTCAAAAATTTATGAGACGGAATGGGGTAAGGCATTACACATCCGCCCCATATCATCCAGCCACAAATGGATTGGCTGAGAGGTTCGTACAAATCTTTAAGAAGGCGATAAAGGCCATGGGCGACGATGAAATTCCACTACAGCATAAGATGGACAATTTCTTATTAGCCTACCGAAACGCGACACATGCAGTTACCAACCAGACCCCGGCCATGATGTTCTTTAACCGAAGGTTGAGATCTCGTCTGGACTTGTTCAGACCAAATGTGCGAAGAAATGTTGAGGACAAACAATTCCAGCACATCAATGAGAAGCCGACAAGGAGCTTCAATGTAGGGCAACCAGTCTTGGCCCGTGACTATCGAACAGAGAAATGGCAACCCGGAACGATATGCACAAGGCAGGGGCCATTAATGTACACAGTGGGTGTTGGGGAGAACATTGTGAGACGCCACGTCGATCAGATCTTAGCATCACAGGAACGCGTCAACCCCATGTCTCGAGTACCTGGGGATGAACCCGACATACCGGTAGCATCTACCTCCGAACCAGTAGCAGTGGAACCCGATGAACTACCCGAGGAAAAGGGGTCAGAATCGCCTCTGCGCCAAGAACAAGAACCTCCGGAAAGGCGCTATCCTGAAAGGGTCAGGAAGCTGCCCCAAAGACTGAATCTATAAATGGACTATTGTTGTTTAATGTACATGTTAAAGTGTTAATTGTTATTTGAATATTAGGGGTACTACTAATCTAAAAGGGGAGGAATTGTAGTGTATGTGCCTTTAAGTCAGAACTACCTTTGCTGCTCCTGTATACTGTAGTACCGGCAGTGACCACACCTGTATATAAGCCTTGCGCATGCCTGTACCCCCCCCAGTCTTGAGACTACCCTCCTCCAGTAAAGACCTGTTTATTGTTAATTTACAGCATCCGTGTGATTATTGAATACAGCATATCCTCAGAATCACGGATCTAACAGTTAGAAGGTAGGAACTGTGGATGAGCAGAGGGAACTCGGGGTCCACGTAACCATAACCGCTGAGTGAGGTCCTTCAGGGGTGATGTTAGAAAGCACTTCTTCAGACACAGTGTAGTGGAAATCAGGAACACTCTCCCTCAAAAAGCTGTTGAATTTCGGTCAATTGAAAATGACACAACTGTCATTGATAGATTTGTTAGGCAATTGTGTTTAGGGTTATGGAACCAAGGCGGGGAGATGGAGTTAAGATACAGCTCAGTCATGATCGAATTGAATGGAGGAACAAGCTGGAACCAATGAGTGGCCTACTCCTGTTCCTATGCCTCTATTTATAAAGCCAATGCTCCCATATGCGTTTCTAAAAGCCCTATCGTCCTATCCTGCCACAGTCAAAGATTTCTGTATCTATACCCGCAAGTTTTATTGTTCCTGCAACCCCTTTAAATTGTACCAGTTGGTTTAAATTGCATCGCCTCATCCTTCCAAAATGCAGCATTTCGCACTTCTCTGCATTAAATTTCACCTGCCATGTGTCTGCCCATTTCACCAGTGTCTCTATTTCCTCCTGAAGTCTTCTGCTGTTCTCCTCATGGTTTACAACTTTTCTGAGATTCGTGTCATTGACAAACTTTTAAATTATGCCCTGTATACATAAGTCTATGTCACTGAAATATATCCAAAAGAGCAGTGGTCCTAATACCGACCCATGGGGACACTATACTTCCCTTCAGTGTGAACAATATCAGGTCACAACCACTTTCTGTTTTCTGTCCCTTCGCCAATTTAGTATCCACGCTGCCCCTGCTCCTTTTAATATCATTGGCTTCAATTTTGTTAACCAGTCTATTATGAGATACTTTATCAAACGCCTTCTGAAAGTCCATATACAGAACATCAACTGCACTACCTTCATCAACCCTCTCCTATTTCATCGAGTAGCTCATCAAGTCAGCCAGATTTGATTTGCATTTAAAAAAAATCCATTTTCTCTGTCGCTAATTAACCCATGTTCTTCCAAGTGACAGTTAATTTTGTTTTGGAAATGTCCCGAGGAGTTTCCGCAACACCGATGTTAAGCTGAGTCGCCTGTAGTTATATGGTTCATCACTCTCTCCTTTTTTGAACAGGGAAGTAACGTTTGCAGCCCTCCAGTCCTCTGGCACCTTTCCCATATCGAAGGATTGGAAGATTGTGGCAGAGCGGGTGACATTTCTACTTTGAGCCCTGTCAACCATTTTAGTGCATCATCCTAATCGATTTATATCCTGTCCAATTTCTCTACCACCTCCTCCTTTACTGCACGATTGGCAGCATCCTCTGCTTTAGTGAATACGGACACGAAGTGTTAATTTAGTACCTCAGTCATGTCCTCTGCTTCCACAAGATGATTGCCTGTTTGGTCTGGAATTGGCCCCACCTTTCCTTGGACTATTCTTTCGCTATTTATATGTTTATAAAAGGCGTTAGTGTTCCCTATTATGTTACCACTAATCATTTCTCACACATTCTCCTTGCCCCTCTGTTGCTTTTGTGTGTTTATTGCACTAGTGGCAATGTTAGTGAAACAGCAACGTACTAAATTTTACAAAGACTCAAACTGGTACTGAATTAACTGAATCGCTTTTACATTTCCACAGTGGGGAAAGGAAAGGCCGCTGATCGATAGTTTCAATGGATGCACGTGCAGGCACACACACAAATGGAGAATTATGATTGTAAAACAGCAGTCAAATCCACCAGTTGTATATTCACGGTGTTTTCTGAGATCCCAGAGCTACCAGCTGCTGTACTGATGGGGGAGCAGGGACTTGATATCATGTTAACAAGGCAACATTCTCCTCATTTTAATATTTCCATCTAACCCTCCATTAATATTATATCAAACAGAGTATCGCAATCTTGGAACGCCGGTCACCACCATGGCTGAAGGTCCAAACAGGGGAGAAGATCCAACATCTTCAAAAACAATGAGAATGGACACAGGTAGGCCCACAAAATACTTTAAAATATAATTTCTGTCCCGACAAAAGGTCCAGATCTAGTGCCTGAACCTGCAGCTCACACAGGTCGAGGGAACCGAACATGGGCTGAGTACAAAGAGGGAGGTGAGTGACCATCTAGTGGGACACTGCAGTCCCAGGTGGAGGGAACCCCTGAGTACTGGAACTGTCCAATAAATACCTGGTATTGGGGACTGTGAGGTGGATAGAGACAATGACTCAGAGGATCGCAGTCACAGGCGGAGGAAGCCCCTGAGCACTGGAACTCTCCAATAGATATCTGGTATTAGGTACCAGTGCCACGTGCTAGTCAGAGTAGTAATAGAAGTATATTTCAGATGAATATGTAGCTAGAGGAATGGTGCGAGGGGGAGGGATTCAAATTCCTGGGACATTGGAACCGGTTCTGGGGGAGGTGGGACCAGTTCAAACCGGACGGTTTGCACCTGGGCAGGGCCGGGACCGATGTCCTAGGGGGGAGTGTTTGCTCTTGCTCTGGGGGAGGGTTTAAACTAAAATGGCAGGGGGTTGGGAACCTGAGCAGGGGGACAGAGGAAAGGGAAACAAGGATAAAAGCAAAAGACAGGAAGGAGAAAAACAAAAGTGGCAGTCAGAGAAATCAACGGTTTAAATCAAACATGGCCACAGTAAATAATAATTCTAAAAGGTCTAAGAGCGTTAAGAAAACAAGCCTGAAGGCTTTGTGTCTTAATGCGAGGAGCATTCATAATAAGGTGGATGAATTAGCTGCGCAAATAGAGGTAAACTAATATGATTTGATTGGGATTACGGAAACATGGCTCCAGGGTGGCCAAGGCTGGGAACTCAACGTCCAGGTGTATTCAATATTCAGGAAAGATAGGCAAAAAGGAAAGGGAGGTGGGGTAGCATTGCTGGTTAAAGAAGGGATTAACACAATTTTAAGGAAGGATATTAGCTTTGATGATGTGGAATCTGTATGGGTAGAACTGAGAAATACCAAGGGGCAGAAAACGGTAGTGGGAGTGGTATATAGACCTCCAAACAGTAATACGGAGGTTGGGGATGGCATTAAAAGGGAAATTAGAGAAGCGTGCAATAAGGGCACAGCAGTCATCATGGGTGACTAATCTACATATAGATTGGGCTAACCAAATTAGTAACAATACTGTGGAGGAGGAATTCCTGGAGTGTTTACGGGATGGTTTCCTGGACCAATATGTCGAGGAACCAACCAGAGATCAGGCCATCTTAGACTGGGTATTATGTAATGAGAAATGATTAATTAGCAATCTTGTTGTACGCGGCCCCTTGGATCGGAGCAATCATAATATGATGGAATTCTTCATTAAGATGGAGAATGAAGTAGTTGACTCAGAGACTAGGGTCCTGAATTTAAATAAAGGAAACTATGATGGTCTGAGGCGCGAGTTGGGTGGGATTGATTGGGGAATGTCATTCAAAGGGTTGACGGTGGATAGGCAATGGCAAACATTCAAAGACCGCATGGATGAACTACAGAATTTGTTCATCCCAGTTTGGCATAAAAATAAAACAAAAAAGGTGACTCAACCGTGGCTAACAAGGGAAATTAGGGATAGCATAAGATCCAAGGAGAGGACATATAAATTCGCCAGAAAAAGCATTAAACCTGAGGATTGGGAGCAGTTTAGGATTCAACACAGGAGGACAAAGGGATTAATTAAGAAAAGGAAAATAGAATCTGAGAGTAAGCTTGCAGGGAACATTAAAACTGACTGTAAAAGCTTTTATAGATATGTGAAGAGAAAAGGATTGGTGAAGTCAAGCATAGGTCCCTTGCAGTCAGAATCAGGGGAATTTATAATGGGGAACAAAGAAATGGCTGACTAATTAAATACATATTTTGGTTCTGTCTTCTCAAAGGAGGACACAAATAACCTCCCAGAGATGTCGGGGATCATAGGGTCTGATGAAAGGGAGGAACTGAAAGAAATCAGTATTTGTAGGGAAATGGTGTTAGGGAAATTGATGGGATTGAAGGCCGTTAATTCCCCAGGACCTGATAATCTACATCCTAGGGTACTTAAGGAAGTGGCCCTAGAAATAGTAGATGCATTGCTGATCATCTTCCAACATTCGATGGAATCTGGAACAGTACCCATGGATTGGAGGGTAGCTAATGTTACCCCACTATTCAAAAAAGGTGGTCGCGAGAAAACGGGGAATTACAGACCGGTAAGCCTGACAATGGTACTGGGGAAAATGCTAGAGTCCATTATAAACGATGTAATAGCAGAGCAATTGGAAAGCAGTGACAGGATTGGACAAAGTCAACATGGGTTTACAAAAGGTAAATCGTGCTTGACTAATCTACTGGAATTTTTTGAGGATGTAACTGGTAAAATAGATAAGGGAGAACCAGTGGATGTGGTGTATTTGGACTTTCAGAAGGCTTTCGATAAGGTCCCGCATAAGAGATTAGCGTGTAAAGTTAAGGCACATGGGATTGGGGGCAAGGTATTGACTTGGATAGAGAATTGTTTGGCAGACAGAAAGCAAAGAGTTGGAACAAACGGGTCTTTTTCCGAGTGGCAGGCAGTGACAAGTGGGGTACCACAGGGATCGGTCCTTAGACCCATGCTAATCACAATGGGCCAGAAATTCCAGGCCAGAAGCGTGAGTACGGTCGGTTTACTCACGCATCTGGCCATTGGAAATGCCGGCGTTCAGCAGGAACAGCGCATGCGGGGAACGCTGGCATTTCCAGACCTGAGGTCTATTCACAGCGCGTGCGACTGCACAGGCAGCGCTTGCGCAGTGAACTTTGTAGATTTCACTGATTGATTCAGTGAGGGTAAGTCCCCAGAATTTGCACTTGAAAAAAGCAAGTGTAAAGTTGTTCATTGGCTGGGGAAGGAGATATATTTTATGGAGGAGCTTATGAAATGCAATATTTAGGTTTGGGAAAGGGAGGGAAGTTATTTTAAGAAATTTTAACTAAGTTTTAAACTTTAATTTTTTTTTTTTAAACGGGTTTTCAGAACGGTAGGTAGAAGGAGCAATTGTGGCTGTGTGAATGGAATGTGAGAATGAGTTATGTATGTATGTCCACGTATATTCCTTTACGTATATGTATGTATGTTTTATATTCCTTTACTAATGTGTATGAATGTATATTTTTAATTATGATTTTCCAATAAGTTACTTTCTCTGAAAGTCATAATTAAATAATACATTCATACACATAAGTAAAGGAATATATACATAACATGCAAAGGAATATATACAGACATACATACTTTCAGAAGCTCCACGATAAGAAATATCTTCCTCCGCAGCCTCTGGAGCAACTGTACCCATGCTTTTTTCATGTGTAAGTTGTAATGACTGGACCTCACTGAAAGCATTAATGAAAGCGGTGAATTATACTGCGCACGCGCTGCCTGTGCAGTCGCACGCGTTCTGCCTCTGAACCCCTTCGTTCAGAGGACAGGAAATGCCTGTTTTCCCCACATGCACTGTGCATGCTGAAAACCGGCATTTCATCCGGCCAGATGCGTAAGTACCCCGACCGTACTAGCGCATTTGGAAGGGAATTACTGGGCCAACATTTTACATGTCAATAAAATAAAAAATTTAACAATTGCACAACTTGCCCCCTCGCATCTGCGACTGAGGGTCCAAGGAGGTGCATTGTGCAAGAGGTCATCATCGTACGTATCCTCACACTGTTCCCTTTGGGGAACTGTATGAAGTGGTGGAAGGATTTATGGCCGTGATTAACGCTCATTCCGTGACCGTAACCATCTTTGAACCAGCCATTAGGGTGGTTAGTCCTATGGCGGGCGGGTTTTACGGGCTCCCACAACCCATCTGAGGGGGGGGGCCACCAATACCCATGGACGCAAGCATCCCGCTGGATGTCCACCCAGAATTTAAAGTTGGAGCTCCGACTCCACTTGCCGGGACTGTCTGGAGTGGGGTTCAAAACCCTACTCCTTCTGGCCCAGCGGCGGGGATGCTTACTGCTACGCAAAAGGCCCACTCCGCACAAAAGGTGACACCCATACGTTTCCTGCGACTTTTCCCTCCCCGTGACTGGAGCCCTATGCTGCCATTTCACGTTGCTAATTGGATTGGGCCTTTGTCATAGCGGTAGGATCCCCACCGCTGGGCCAGATCAGGGTAGGGTTTCGAACCCCGCTCCAGACAGTCCCAGCAAGTGGAGTCGGAGCTCCGGCTCTAAATTCTGGGTTGACATCCAGTGGGATATTTGCGTCCGTGGGTGTGGGTGCCCCCCCCTCCTTGTATAGCTTGTGGGATCCCGTAAAACCCTCCCGCCATAGGACTAACCGCCCTAATGGCTGGTTCAAAGATGGTTACGGTCACGGAATGAGCGTTAATCACGGCCATAAATCCTTCCACCACTTCATACAGTTCCCCAAAGGGAACAGTGTGAAGACACGTATGACGACGACATTGCTAAATAAATAAATGGAATTAAAAAAATTCTTTTAGGGCTTTTAAAAGTCTTTAAATTGCTTTAATTCTCTTTAAAACTACTTCAGATTACTCAAAATAATGTAAACATTTAAAAAAGTTTATAAAAGTTACCAAAATCTTCAAAAAACTTCCAAAAACCTATTTAAACTGCTGCTTTGCATGTAAAAATCCTTAGCAGCTTGACAGAAACATTGGGGGCGTGTCCAGTGAAACTGAGACCTCAAGGGGCGTGTCTCACTTACACTGCACGCTCCTGGCTTCACGCTGGCTGCACTCCTGGGCGGCGTGACGTCATACGCTGCCCGGGAATGTGCTTTCTATTTCTGCAAGTTCAGGCATCCCAGAAGCTGATCGGCACGAGCGCGGGGTAAGTGCAAATACGGGGCTTGCACGCGCTGCAAGCCCCGTTCTGGAATTTCTGGGCCATTATATATTAATGATCTAGACAAGGTAACTAAATGTAATATCTCCAAATTTGCAGACGACACAAAGCTGGGTGGGTGTGTGTGCTGTGAGGAGGATGCTGAGAAACTACAGGATGATTTGGACAGGTTTTGTGATTGGGCAGAAGCATGGCAGATGCAATATAACATGGATAAATGTGAGGTTATCCACTTTGGTGGCAAAAACAGGAAGGCAGATTATTATCTGGCAATAGATTGGGGGAAGTGCAACGAGACCTGGGTGTCCTTGTCATAGAGTCATAGAGTTATACAGCACAGATAGAGGCCCTTCGGCCCATCGTGTCTGCGCCGGCCATCACGCCCTGTCTAATCTAATCCCATATTCCAGCATTTGGTCCGTAGCCTTGTATGCTATGGCATTTCAAGTGCTCATCCAAATGCTTCTTGAATGTTGTGAGGGTTCCAGCCTCCACAACCCTTTCAGGCAGTGAGTTCCAGACTCCAACCACCCTCTGGGTGAAAAAGTTCTTTCTCAAATCCCCTCTAAACCTCCCGCCCTTTACCTTGAATCTATGCCCCCTAGTTATTGACCCTTCTACTAAGGGAAAAAGCTCCTTAGTATCCATCCTATCTATGCCCCTCATAATTTTGTACACCTCAATCATGTCCCCCCTCAGCCTCCTCTGCTCCAAGGAAAACAAACCCAATCTGCCCAGCCTCTCTTCATAGCTGAAGCGTTCCAGCCCTGGTAGCATCCTGGTGAATCTCCTCTGCACCCTCTCCAAAGCTATCACATCCTTCCTGTAGTGTGGCGACCAGAACTGCACACAGTATTCCAGCTGTGGCCTAACCAGTGTTTTATACAGCTCCATCATAACCTCCTTGCTCTTATATTCTATGCCTCGGCTAATGAAGGCAAGTATCCCATATGCCTTTTTTTACCACCTTATCCACCTGTTCCGCCACCTTCAGGGATCTGTGTACTTGCACACCCAGATCCCTCTGACCCTCCATCTTGCCTAGGGTCTTACCATTCATTGTGTATTCCCTTGCCTTGTTAGTCCCCCCAAAGTGCATCACCTCGCACCAGTCGCTGAAGGTAAGCATGCAGGTGCAGCAGGCAGTTAAGAAGGCAAATGGTATGTTGGCCTTCGTAGTGAGAGGGTTTGAGTACAGGAACAAGGATGTCTTGCTGCAGTTGTACAGGGCCTTGGTGAGACCACATCTTGAGTATTGTGTGCAGTTTTAGTCACCTTATCTGAGGAAGGATGTTCTTGCCATGGCAGGAGTTCACCGAAGATTCACCAGGCTGATATCTGGGATGGCAGGAATGACGTATGAGGAGAGATTGGGTTGATTGGGCTTGTACTCGCTGGAGTTTGGAAGAATGAGAGGGGATCTCATTGAAACTTATAAAATTCTGACAGGACTGGACAGACTAGATGCAGAAAGGATGTTCCCGATGGTCGGGGAGTCCAGAACCATGGGTCACAGTCTAAGGATAAGGGGCAGGCCATTTAGGACTGAGGTGAAGAGGAATTTCTTCACCGAGACTGGTGAACCTGTGGAATTCTCTACCACAGAAGGCAGTAGAGGCCAATACATTAAATATATTCAAGAAGGAGTTGGATATATTTCTTAAGGCTAAAGGGATCAAGGGGTATGGGGAGAAAGCAGGGACAGGGTACTGAATTTGGATGATCAGCCATGATTGCATTGAATGGCGGGGCAGGCTCAAGGGGCTGAATGGGCTACTCCTGCTCCTATCTTCTATGTTTCTATGGTATTAGAGACTGTAATGTGGAGAGAGACAGTGACTCAGAGGATCACAGTCACAGGTGGAGGGGCCCCTGAGTACTGGAACTGTACAATGGATACCTGGTGTTGGGGACTGTAAGGTGGATAGAGACAGTGACTCAGAGGATAGCAGTCACAGGTGGAGGGAGCCCCTGAGTACTGGAACTGTCCAATAGATACCTGGTATTGGGGACTGTAAGGTGGAGAGAGACAGTGACTCAGGATCGTATTCTTGAGCAAACAGTGTGGCCCCAGAGAGCAGGAGGCCACCCAGCGGGGCGAGAGTGAGAGGCAGGTGGGGCCCAGGAATAGGAGAGCGGGACTGGTGGCAGATTGTACAGTCGGGGGAATAAACAACCTCTTCTGTAGCTCTGAGCATGTCCTGAATGGTTAGTTACCTCCCTGGTGCCAGAGGGAGGAACATCCTTGGCCGGTGGGACCACCTCGGGGCAGGAAAGGAGAGCAGAAAATAGCCATGGTCAGAGCCAGTAACACGGATAGAAATACGTTTATAGAGGGACTATTAATACTGAGGCACTAAACTAAGAAACCAGGCCTCAAGATGTTGATGTCTGGATTGTTTACCACTGTGCTGTTCAAGGAGGGAAATATGAGGCTGTTCAATGTGCAGCTAAGGGCTGGAGCAGGCAGGCTGGAGCAGGAGGGAAGTGTTCACGTTCTTGGGACACTTCGAGTGAGTTCAGTTGGAAGGGAAGGGACGGCTGCGACCTGTACCGACCAACAATAATGGTTTTACAGAAAAGGTGAATGGAGTAGTGGGAGGGTATCCGGGGATGTGACTGGAGAGTTAAAAATATCTGGATCAGAGACTCGAGAGCGGAATTAATAAAAAATGCCAGAGTCGAAACATAAGATTTAAGAAATAGTGAAAAAGGTATTTGCAAGAAAAAGGAAAGAGGATTTGAAATAGTGAGAGAGAAATTCACTTGTTTTTTTAAAAAAACGAAACGGGGACAAGTCAACATTCCAAGTGTTGGAGCTGGTATTGAGTTGTGTGTGAGTACAAATCATTCCAAACATTCAGAAACATGAGAGATGTGATCTGGTATCTATAAGACAGGGCCTTGGTTTTCACAGGATTCAGGGGGAGATGTTTCTGGTGATAACATTTTGAGGGAAGAGTGAAAGTTTGTGGCCGCCAGTATTCATAAAGTGTTCTATGACAGCGTAGAACAACAACATGGCCTGAGGGCGCTCCGCTTCTTCCTTGTCCTTTTCACCATGGATGTACAATCACTCTACACCTCCATCCCCCACCCGGATGGCCTGAGGGCGCTCCGCTTCTTCCTTGAACAGAGGCCCGACCAGTCCCCATCCACCACCACCCTCCTCCGCCTGGCTGAACTTGTTCTCACATTGAACAACTTCTCCTTTAACTCCACTCATTTCCTCCAAATTAAAGGTGTTGCCATGGGTACCCGCATGGGTCCTAGCTAGGCCTGCCTTTTCGTGGGCTATGTGGAACATTCTTTGCTCCAGTCCTCCTCGGGTCCCCTCCCTCACCTCTTTTTCCGATATATTGATGACTATCGGTGCCGTTTCTTAAGAACATAAGAACATAAGAAATAGGAGCAGGAGTAGGCCAATCGGCCCCTCGAGCCTGCTCCACCATTCAATAAGATCATGGCTGATCTGATCCTAACTGCCAATCCACTATCACAGAACCATCTCCTGAATCTAACAGAATTAGACACATGAAATAGGAGCAGGATCAGGCTACATGGCCCCTGGGCCCGCTCCGCTACCCACAGGGCCATGACCGATCCAAACCTAGACTCATGTCCAAATTCCTGCCCGCTCCCCGTAACCCTTAATTCCCTTTACTTCTAGGAAACTGTCTATTTCTGTTTTAAATTTATGTAATGATGTAGCTTCTACAGCTTTTTGGGGCAGCATATTCCATGGACCTACCACCCTCTGAGTAAAGTAGTTCCTCCTCATCTCAGTTTTGAAAGAGCAGCCCCTTATTCTAAGACTATGCCCCCTAGTTCTAGTTTCACCCATCATCAGGAACATCTTCCCTGCATCCACCCGATCCAACCCCTTCACAATCTTATATGTTTCAATAAGATCGCCTCTCATTCTTCTGAACTCCAATGAGTAGAGTCCCAATCTACTCAACCTCAGTTTCTCCGTCTCCGCCATATCTGCTCTCACCCCGAACTTGACAATTTCATTCACTTTGCCTCCAATTTCCACCCTTCCCTCACCTTCACATGGTCCATCTCTGACTCTTCCCTTCCTCGACTTCTCTGTCTCCATCTCTGGGGATAGGTTATCGACCAATATTCACTACAAGCCCACTGACTCCCACAGCTACCTGGACTACACTTCCTCCCACCTCGCTTCCTGTAAGGACTCTATTCCATTCTCCCAGTTTTTCCATCTCCGCCGTATCTGCTCCGACGATGCCACCTTCCAAACCAGTGCTTCAGACATGTCTTCCTTTTTCCGCAACCGAGGATTCCCCTCTACCGTGGTTGACACTGCCCTCGACCGTGTCAGTTCTATCTCCCGCACTTCTGCCCTCACCCCTGCCCCTCCCTCCCGGAACCGCGATAGTGTTCCCCTTGTCCTCACCTTTCACCCCACCAGCCTCCACATTCAACGGATCATCCTCCGGCATTTCCGCTACCTCCAAAGTGATCCCACCACCAAACGTATCTTCCCTCCCCTTTCAGCATTCCATAGGGACCGCTCCCTCCGAGACACCCTAGTCCACTCCTCTATCACCCCAAACAGCCCTTCCCCTTCGCCTGGCACCTTCCCATGCAAGCGCAGGAGATGTAACACCTGCCCCTATACCTCCCCTTTTCCCACTGTCCAGTGCCCCAAACACCCCTTCCAGGTGAAACAGCGATTTACTTGTACTTCTCGCAATCTAGTATACTGTATTCGCTGCTCACGATGCGGCCTCCTCTACATTGGGGAGACCAAACGCAGATTGGGTGACCGCTTTGCGGGACACCTCTGTTCAGTCCGTAAGGGTGACCCTGAGCTTCCGGTTGCCTGTCATTTTAATTCACCGCTCCATTCCCACTTGGACCTCACCGTCCTTGGCCTCTTGTATTGTTCCACAGAAGCTCAACGTAAACTCGAGGAACAGCACCTCATCTTCCGATTAGGCACTCTGCAGCCTTCCGGACTCGATATCGAGTTCAACAATTTCAGATCATAACCTCGGCCCCTATTACACATTTTTTCTTGTAATTTTTCCACTCCTTTCCTCCCCCCCCCTTTCCTTTTGTTTCTCTCTCACACCTGGCAGCTATCTCTTGCCCTGCCAGTACAGTTTACACCTAATCTCAGCCTATTACCATCTCGTCTAGCTCTTTTACTTCTTTTGTTTCTTTCACTTCTTTTGTCCGATCGCAGCCCTGCCTTGGATCTATTTTCTTTTATTTCCAGTTTTGAAGAAGGGTTCGACCCGAAACGTCAACTCAAATTTCTCTCCACGGATGTTGCCTGACCTGCTGAGTTTTTCCAGCATTTTCTGTTATTATGAACAAACCTTTAATGTAGTAAAACGTCTCAAGGTGCTTTGCAGGAGGGTTACCAATCAAAATCTTACACTGAGTCACACAAGGTGATATTAGGACAGGTGAGCAAAAGCTTGCTCAAAGTGGTAAGGTTTAAGGAACGTCTGAAAGGAGGAGAGCGAGAGAGAGAGAGGCGGAGGAGTTAAGAACATACGGGTGTTCCAGGGAGCAATGCTAAGATGGAATCCATATATAGGGAATTCAGCAACAGGAAGGGAGATAGAGCAATTCTCAGTGGGTTTTACAGGTCAGCGAGCAGTGGAGGTGAGAGAGGTGGGACTGGGGAAACTAGTTGTGGAGGATGCAATTTTGGGTAGATACAAAATATTTCCTTAACTTTCTAAAAATAATGGTGGAAGTGAGAATGTTGATGTACTAGAGGAGGGTGTGGGTCCACAGTTAGAGATCACTGTAGAGAAGGATTTGAATCTGAGTAAAATAGCCGAGGTGGGGAAGTCACCCGGGCTCAGAGATAATGCACCCCAGACTGTTAGAGGAAGTCAGAGAGGAGATAGGAGGGACTGACCACAGCATTTCAACCCAGGTTTAATATCAGACTGTTAGAGGAAGTCAGAGAGGAGATAGGAGGGACTGACCACAACATTTCAACCCAGGTTTAATATCAGACTGTTCGAGGAAGTCAGAGAGGGGATAGGAGGGACTGACCACAGCATTTCAACCCAAGTTTAATATCAGACTGTTAGAGGAAGTCCAAGCGGAGATAGGAGGGACCGACCACAGCATTTCAACCCAGGTTTAATATCAGACTGTTAGAGGAAGTCAGAGAGGAGATAGGAGGGACTGACCACAGCATTTCAACCCAGGTTTAATATCAGACTGTTAGAGGAAGTCAGAGCGGAGATAGGAGGGTCTGACCACAGCATTTCAACCCAGGTTTAATATCAAAAATATACAGGTGGACTGAAGGAGCCCAAGTGATGATTCTGTTCTAATGTGGAGAGAGGATCAACCTGGTAACCAGAACCATTGTGTAGAAACTCCTCAAATCTGTCAATCCAGGTCGAATTAGTGAGCATTTAGCGAGAAAGAGGATGATGAGGGGAGGTTGGAACGGATTAGGTGCAGAAAAGTCATATTTGACAATTCTGCGAACGACGACGGAAAGGTAAAGACAATTTGGTCCATCCAGCCTTTCCCTGGCAATTGCGGTACTTTGTCGCCCTATCCCAATCAAAACCATGTGATCTCCTGGGTGAGGTGGAAAACAGGTAAAAACACAGGCCAATTTGGGGGATCAAAATACGGGAAATCCCTCTCCAGCCCATCTATCTAGCCCTAAAGATATTCAAAGATATAAACAAATGTGGTGCACCACCTCACTGTTTAAAGTTACACAATTCATAACATTCTACTTTAGTGTTAATATTAGTGGGACTGCGGTAAATGTCCTCGCCTCCGACAGTGCTCATTGGTCAGGTGCTGGCACCATGAGAGATATGGTCAATATATTCAAATAGAAACACCAACCAGGACACGTCTCCATGAACACACGGACAATGTCACTGCCCATAGAGACCAGAGGGATCACACTCAGCTATATATTGTGTATGTGGATCGATATCATTCATAAAGTACCAGAATTTAATATCAAAACTCAGCAAATCAACAATATTCAACACAAATCTGTGAAAAAAAATAATTTAATACCACCAAACTGTGTAAAACCGAGTGGTGGATCAATGATCAGCCACTCCATATATCCCTGCAGAATATTCTCCACTCCAGGAATAAGGCTGGTTTTGGCCTGCACTGTGAGTAAATCTCTCCAATGGGTGCTCCCAGTGCAGAGTCTCGGCCTGCACTGTGTGAGTAAATCTCACCAATGGGCGCTCCCAGTGCGGAGTCTCGGACTGCACTGTGTGAGTAAATCTCACCAATGGGTGCTCCCAGTGCAGAGTCTCGGCCTGCACTGTGTGAGTAAATCTCACCAATGGGTGCTCCCAGTACAGAGTCTCGGCCTGCACTGTGAGTAAATCTCACCAATGGGTGCTCCCAGTGCAGAGTCTCGGCCTGTACTGTGAGTAAATCTCACCAATGGGTGCTCCCAGTGCAGAGTCTCGGCCTGTACTGTGAGTAAATCTCATCAATGGGTGCTCCCAGTGCAGAATCTCGGCCTGCACTGTGTGAGTGGATCTCACCAATGGGTGCTCCCAGTGCAGAGTCTCGGCCTGTACTGTGTGAGTAAATCTCACCAATGGGTGCTCCCAGTGCAGAGTCTCGGCCTGCACTGTGTGAGTAAATCTCACCAATGGGCGCTCCCAGTGCGGAGTCTCGGAATGCACTGTGTGAGTAAATTTCACCAATGGGTGCTCCCAGTGCGAAGTCTCGGTCTGCACTGTGTGAGTAAATCTCACCAATGGGCGCTCCCAGTGTGGAGTCTCGGCCTGTACTGTGAGTAAATCTCACCAATGGGTGCTCGCAGTGCAGAGTCTCGGCCTGCACTGTGAGTAAATCTCACCAATGGGTGCTCCCAGTGCAGAGTCTCGGCCTGCACTGTGTGAGTAAATCTCACCAATGGGTGCTCCCAGTGCAGAGTCTTGGCCTGTATTGTGTGAGTAAATCTCACCAATGGGTGCTCCCAGTGCAGAGTCTCAGCCTGCACTGTGAGTATATCTCACCAATGGGTGCTCCCAGTGCGGAGTCTCGGCCTGCACTGTGTGAGTAGATCTCACCAATGGGTGCTCCCAGTGTAGAGTCTCGGCCTGTACTGTGAGTATATCTCACCAATGGGTGCTCCCAGTGCGGAGTCTCGGCCTGCACTGTGTGAGTAGATCTCACCAATGGGTGCTCCCAGTGTAGAGTCTCGGCCTGTACTGTGAGTAAATCTCACCAATGGGTGCTCCCAGTGCAGAGTCTCGGCCTGTACTGTGAGTAAATCTCACCAATAGGTGCTCCCGGTGCAGAGTCTCGGCCTGTACTGTGTGAGTAAATCTCACCAATGGGTGCCCCCAGTGCAGAGTCTTGGCCTGTACTGTGAGTAAATCTCACCAATGGGTGCCCCCAGTGCGGAGTCTCGGCCGATGGGAGCCGGTCTGGAACTGGGTTGTGGAGATCAGCGGGACTCGCTGGATTTCACTGGGCAGCTGTCTATCACACCTGATGTGAAGTGTTGGTCGTAATACTAGGGAAATGATTGATCCCGGAGCTAACAGCTGTTGTTCTGATGGGGAGGAGGGACTTGATATCATGTTAAACAAGGCAACGTTCTCCTTCTCATTTTAATATTTCCATCTAACCCTCCTGTTAATATATTTATTATAGAGCATCAGAATCTGGGAACGCCGGTCACCGCTATGGCTGAAGGTCCAAACCAGGGAGAAGATCCAACATCTTCAAAAAGAATGAGAATGGACACAGGTAGGCTCACAAAATACTTTAAAATATAATTTGTTAACTGGTGCCAGGGTCAAGGATGTCACTGAGCGGCTGCAGGGCATTCTGGAGGGGGAGGGAGAACAGCCAGTGGTCGTGGTCCACATTGGTACCAACGACATAGGTAAAAAGAGGGATGAGGTCCTGCAGCAAGAATTTAGGGAGCTAGGTGAAGGATTAAGGAGCAGGACCTCAAAGGTTGTAATCTCTGGATTACTCCCGGTGCCACGTGCTAGTAAGTATAGGAATAGGAAGATAGAACAGATGAATGCGTGGCTAAAGGGATGGTGCAGGGGGGAGGGCTTTAGTTTCCTGGATCACTGGGTCTGCTTCTGGGAAAGGTGGGACTTGTACAAGTCGGACGGTTTACACCTGAACCAGGGGGGAACCAATATCCTTGCGGGGAGGTTTGCTAGCACTGCTGGGGAGGGTTTAAACTAACTTGGCAGGGGGTTGGGGTACAGAGTGGAGCTATAGTAGGGGGTGATTTACGGCCAAATACAGAGGGAAAAACAAGTCAGCTGGGAAGGCAGAGCAAATATGTGAAGGCAAAAGAGAATATGGCAGGGCTGGAAGGCATTTATTTTAATGCAAGGAGTCTTGCAAATAAGGTGGATGAACTGAAGTTGTTGTTGAACACATGGGAGTACGATATTGTTGCTATCACGGAGACATGGTTGAGGGAGGGTCAGGACTGGCAGCTCAATATTCCGGGGTATAGAATCTTCAGGCGAGACAGAGGGGGGTGTAAAAGGGGAGGGGTGTTGCAATATTAATTAAGGAGTCAATTACTGCTGTAAGGAGGGATGATATATTAGCGGGTTCCTCTAATGAGGCCATATGGGTAGAACTTAAAAACAAAAAGGGGGCAAGCACTTTGCTGGGAGTGTACTATAGGCCCCCAAACAGTCAGGGGGAGATAGAGGAACAGATATGTAGGCAAATCTCAGAGAAGCGCGAAAATAATAGGGTAATAATAGTGGGGGATTGCAACTTCCCCAATATAAATTGGGACAGTCAGAGTGTGAAAGGCTTAGAGGGTGCAGAATTCTTAAAGTGCATCCAGGAGAGCTTTTTGAGCCAACATGTAGAAAGTCCTACAAGAGAGGGGGCGGTACTGGACCTAATTCTGGGGAATGTAGCCGGGCAAGTGGTGGAAGTGTCAGTAGGAGAGCATTTTGGCGACAGTGACCATAATTCGGTGAGATTTAAGGTGGTCATGGAAAAAGACAAAGACGGCCCGGAAATAAGGGTTCTAAATTGGGGGAAGGCCGATTTTAATATGATAAGGCAGGATCTGGCCAAAGTGGACTGGGAGCAGCTGCTTATAGGAAAATCCACATCAAAACAGTGGGAGACTTTCAGAAGGGAAATAGAGAGAGTACAACGCCAACATGTTCCTGTAAAGGTCAAGGGTGGGACCAACAAGCAAAGGGAACCTTGGATGACAAGGGATATACAAAAATGCATTAGAAATAAAAGGGGGGCTTTTGGCAGTTACAAAAGACTAAAGACAGAAGAAGCCCTAGAGGAGTATAAAAAGTGCAGGGGCATACTTAAAAAAGAAATTAGGAGGGCGAGGAGGGGCCATGAAATAACACTGGCGAGCAAAATAAAGGAAAATCCTAAGATGTTTTATAAGTATATTAAGGGCAAGAGGATAACCAGGGAAAGGGTAGGGCCCATTAGGGACCAAAGTGGCAATCTGTGTGTAGAGCCAGAGGATGTAGGTGGGGTTTTAAATGAATTTTTTGCATCTGTGTTCACTATGGAGAAAGACGATGCAGACATAGAAATCGGGCAAGGGGACTGTGACATACTTGAACATATTAGCATCGAGAGGGAGGAGGTGCTAGCGGTTTTAGCGGGCCAAAAAGTGGATAAATCCCCAGGCCCGGACGAGATGTATCCCAGGCTGCTGTGGGAGGCAAGGGAGGAGATTGCAGGGGCTCTGACACTAATTTTCAGAACCTCTCTGGCCACAGGGGATGTACCAGAGGACTGGAGAACAGCTAACGTAGTACCATTATTCAAGAAGGGTAGCAGGGATAAACCAGGGAATTACAGGCCAGTGAGTCTAACATCTGTGGTGGGGAAATTATTGGAAAAAATTCTGAGGGACAAAATTAATCTCCACTTGGAGAGGCAAGGATTAATCGGGGATAGTCAGCATGGCTTTGTCAAGGGTAAATCATGTCTAACAAATCTGATCGAATTTTTCGAGGGGGTGACTAGTGGGGTGGATGAGGGAAATGCTGTGGATGTGGTTTACATGGACTTCAGTAAAGCTTTTGACAAAGTCCCGCATAGGAGACTGGTCAAGAAGGTAAGAGCCCATGGGATCCAGGGTGCCTTGGCGCGTTGGATCCTAAACTGGCTGAGTGGCAGGAGGCAGAGGGTGATGGTCGAAGGTTGCTTTTGTGACTGGAAGCCTGTGTCCAGTGGGGTACCTCAGGGATCAGTGCTGGGTCCCTTATTGTTTGTGATCTACATAAATGATTTGGATGAGAATGTAAAAGGTATGATCAGTAAGTTCGCAGATGACACGAAAATTGGTGGGGTGGTAAATTGCGAGGAGGAAAGCCTCCGGCTACAGGACGATATAAACGGGTTGGTCAGATGGGCGGAAAAGTGGCAAATGGAATTTAACCCTGAAAAGTGCGAGGTGATGCATTTTGGACGGACAAATAAGGCAAGGGAATACACAATGAGTGGTAGGACCCTAGGAAGTACAGAGGGTCAGAGGGACCTTGGTGTACATGTACATAGATCCCTGAAGGCAGCGGAGCAGGTAGATAAGGTGGTTAAAAAGGCATATGGGATACTTGCCTTCATTAGCCGAGGCAAAGAATATAAGAGCAGGGAGGTTATGATGGAGCTGTACAAAACGCTGGTGAGGCCACAGCTGGAGTACTGTGTGCAGTTCTGGTCGCCTCACTATAGGAAGGATGTGATTGCTTTGGAGAGGGTGCAGAGAAGATTCACCAGGATGTTACCTGGGATGGAGCACCTCAGCTATGAAGAGAGGCTGGACAGGCTGGAGTTGTTTTCCTTGGAGCAGAGAAGGCTGAGGGGGGACCTGATTGAGGTGTACAAAATAATGAGGGGCATAGATAGGGTAGATAAAGAGGAACTTTTCCCCTTAGTGGGGGGATCAATAACAAGGGGGCATAGATTCAGGGTAAGGGGCAGGAGATTTAGAGGGGATTTGAGGAGGAACCTTTTCACCCAGAGGGTGGTTGGAATGTGGAACTCAATGCCTGAAAGGGTGGTGGAGGCAGGAACCCTCACAACATTCAAGAAGCATTTGGATGAGCACTTGAAATGCCATTGCATACAAGGCTATGGACCAAATGCTGGAAAATGGGATTAGACTGGACAGGGATGGATGGGTGGCGCAGACACGATGGGCCGAAGGGCCTCTTTCTGTGCTGTGAAACTCTATGACTCTATGACTCTAAATGTCCAGATCTTGTGCAAGAAACTGCAGCTCCCACAGGAAGAGGAGCTCAGTAGAAAGAGGGGAGTGAGTGACCATCTAGAGGGGCATCACAGTCACAGGTGGAGGGAGCCCGAGTACTGGAACTGTGCAATAGGTACCTGGTATTGGGGACTGTAAGGTGGAGAGAGACAGTGCCTCAGAAGATCACAGTCACAGGTGGAGGAAGCCCCTGAGTACTGGAACTGTCCAATAGATACCTAGTATTGGGGACTGTAAGGTGGAGAGAGACAGTGACTCAGAGGATCACAGTCACAGGTGGAGGAAGCCCCTGAGTACTGGAACTGTGCAATAGATACCTGGTATTGGGGACTGTAAGGTGGAGAGAGACAGTGACTCAGAGGATCACAGTCACAGGTGGAGGGAGCCCCTGAGTACTGGAACTGTCCAATAGATACCTGGTATTGGGGACTGTAAGGTGGAGAGAGACAGTGACTCAGAGGATCACAGTCACAGGTGGAGGAAGCCCCTGAGTACTGGAACTGTCCAATAGATACCTGGTATTGGGGACTGTAAGGTGGAGAGAGACAGTGACTCAGAGGATCACAGTCACAGGTGGAGGAAGCCCCTGAGTACTGGAACTGTCCAATAGATACCCGGTATTGGGGACTGTAAGGTGGAGAGAGACAGTGACTCAGAGGATCACAGTCACAGGTGGAGGGAGCCCCTGAGTACTGGAACTGTCCAATAGATACCTGGTATTGGGGACAGTAAGGTGGAGAGAGACAGTGACTCAGAGGATCGCAGTCACAGGTGGAGGGAGCCCCTGAGTGCTGGAACTGCCCAATAGATACGTGGTATTGGGGACGGTAAGGTGGAGAGAGACAGTGACTCAGAGGATCACAGTCACAGGTGGAGGAAGCCCCTGAGTACTGGAACTGTCCAATAGATACCTGGTATTGGGGACTGTAAGGTGGAGAGAGACAGTGACTCAGAGGATCACAGTCACAGGTGGAGGGAGCCCCTGAGTACTGGAACTGTCCAATAGATACCTGTGGTGTGGAGATGCCGGAGTTAGACTGGGGTGGACAAATGTAATAAATCACACAACACCAGGTTATAGTCCAACAGCTTTATTTGAAATCACAAGCTTTCGGAGCGCTGCTCCTTCTTCAGGTGAAGTGGAGAAATGCATAAAGACACAGCTTATATAGTCAGAGAATCATGTCAGATGTTTACAGGTAACCTTTCCAACTGCCATTTATCGCACCTCGGCAGAGAGATAATCACAGCAGTCAAAGGTGTGAATGGTGTCCAAACAGGTCAGTCAGGGAAACATTACATCAAAGAACAATGAGGTGGGGTCACAAGGGGTCAAATATTGCAGATGCTGGGGTCTGTATGAAAAACAAAAAAACAGACAAAAAACATTTTTTTTGGCTGGAAATCACAGCAGGTCCAGCCGCATCTGTGTAGAGAGAACAAGCCAATGTCGACTCGAGTCTGGATGACCCTGCATCAGGTGGGGTTACATGTAGCGTGACATGAACCCAAGATCTCGGTTAAGGCCGTCCTCATGGGTGCGGAACTTGGCTATCAGTTTCTGCTCGACGATTTTGCGTTGTCGTGTGTCTCGAAGGCCTCCTTGGAGAATGCTTACCTGAAGATCAGAGGCTGAATGTCCTTGACTGCTGAAGTGTTCCCCGACTGGGAGGGAACACTCCTGCCTGGTGATTGTTGCGCGGTGTCCGTTCATCCGTTGTCGCAGTGTCTGCATGGTCTCGCCGATGTACCATGCTCCGGGGCATGCTCCGAAAGCTTGTGATTTCAAATAAAGCTGTTGGACTATAACCTGGTGTTGTGTGATTTCTTACATTTGTCCACCCCAGTCCAACTCCGGCATCTCCACACCATGGCTACTATCGACACCACAAACTGCCGGCTCAATGTGGAGAGGATCTCCAAGAAGATCGCGCATATCGACACAGACATCAAGTTTCTACAGAGATGCAAGAAAGCAGACAAGATCCCGAAAGGACTACAGATCACTAACCCACTCAAGGCGACCTACAACACAGACTACGCTGAGAGACTCTGCCGTCGTACCTCTCGCACACTCCTCAACCACCTCGTACACCAGCTCTACAGCAGACGCCGCAACCTCGAAACCGAGATGGAGTCCATGTTCTCAGCCTGTGCTCAGGACGCAGCAGACCAGCTACGAGACACCGCCAAACAAACAAGGCAATGGAACTACGCTACCTACATGCACACCAAGAACAGGAAGCTTGAGAAACTTGGCATCACCAGCAGCAGCAACCAAGCCTCCCCCGGTACCACGGTTGAAACCACAGGGAAATCCATCGTCAACCTGTCCGACCACACCCTTCAAACAGACTAAATTGAAGTTCTCAGCCGAGGTCTCAATTTCTGCCCCACCACCAAAATGGACCCCATCGGTCTCGCGGCAGACACAGAGGAATTCATCAGGAGAATGAGGCTCCGGGAATTCTTCCACAAATCCCAAGATGTCAGCAGCGAACCCAATGAGACAATACAATGATCCGGAACAGCAGACAGAGGGATCCGCAGTGCAGCGACCGAAGAAGAAAGAGTCAAATTGGACCCCTCCGGAGGGTCGCTGCCCTAAGCTTGACATGTATGCTCAAGCTGTCAGGAGATGCATCAATGCCAGATTCATCAGCCGCACTCACAAGACAGTCCAGAATGTCACCCGAGCACAACGCAACGCCATCTACGCTCTCAAGACCAACCGCAACATCATCATCAAACCAGTAGACAAAGGAGGTGCCATCGTCATACAGAACAGAACGGACTATTGCAAAGAAGTATACCGACAACTGGACAACCAGGAACACTACAGACAGTTACCCGCAGATCCGACCAAAGAACACACCCGCCAACTCAACAGACTGATCAAAACCTTCGATCCAGACCTTCAAAGCATCCTACATGCTCTCATCCCACGTAATCCCCGCGTGGGTGACTTCTACTGCCTCCCAAAGATACACAAAGCCAACACACCTGGACGTCCTATCGCATCAGGCAACGGAACCCTGTGTGAGAACCTCTCTGGATATGTCGAGGGCATCCTGAAACCCATCGTACAGGGAACCCCCAGCTTCTGTCGCGACACTACAGACTTCTTACAGAAGCTCAGCACCCACGGACCAGTTGAACCAGGAACACTCCTCGCCACGATGGACGTCTCGGCACTCTACACCAGTATCCCCCACGATGACGGCATCGCTGCGACAGCCTCAGTACTCAACACCAACAACAGCCAATCTCCAGATGCCATCCTACAACTCATCCGCTTCATCCTTGACCACAATGTCTTCACCTTCGACAACCAGTTCTTTACCCAAACACACGGAACAGCCATGGGGACCAAATTCGCACCCCAATACGCAAACATCTTCATGCACAAGTTTGAGCAAGACTTCTTCGCTGCACAGGATCTCCAACCAACGCTATACACCAGATACATCGACGACATTTTCTTCCTATGGACCCACGGCGAAGAATCACTGAAAAGACTACACGATAACATCAACAAGTTCCATCCCACCATCAAACTCACCATGGACTACTCCTCAGAATCAGTCTCATTCCTGGACACACGAATCTCCATCAAAGATGGACACCTCAGCACTTCACTTTACCGCAAGCCCACGGACAACCTCACGATGCTTCACTTCTCCAGCTTCCACCCTAACCACGTTAAAGAAGCCATCCCCTATGGACAAGCCCTGCGAATACACAGGATCTGCTCAGACGAGGAGGAACGCGATGGACACCTACAGACACTGAAAGACGCCCTTGTAAGAACGGGATATGACGCTCGACTCGTCGATCGACAGTTCCGATGGTCCACAGCGAAAAATCGCATAGACCTCCTCAGAAGACAAACACGGGACACAACCAACAGAGTACCCTTCGTCATCCAGTACTTCCCCGGAGCGGAGAAACTATGCCATGTTCTTCGCAGCCTTCAACATGTCATCGATGATGACGAACACCTCGCTAAGGCCATCCCCACGCCTCCACTACTCGCTTTCAAACAGCCGCCTAACCTCAAACAGACCATCGTTCGCAGCAAATTACCCAGCTTCCAGGAGAACAGCGACCACGACACCACACAACCCTGCCACAGCAACCTCTGCAAGACATGCCAGATCATCAACACAGATACCATCATCACACGTGAGGACACCAACCACCAGGTACATGGTACATACTCATGTGACTCGGCCAACGTTGTCTACCTCATACGTTGCAGGAAAGGATGCCCCGGAGCATGGTACATCGGCGAGACCATGCAGACACTGCGACAACGGATGAACGGACACCACGCAACAATCACCAGGCAGGAGTGTTCCCTCCCAGTCGGGGAACACTTCAGCAGTCAAGGACATTCAGCCTCCGATCTTCGGGTAAGCATTCTCCAAGGTGGCCTTCGAGACACACGACAACGCAAAATCGTCGAGCAGAAACTGATAGCCAAGTTCCGCACCCATGAGGACGGCCTTAACCGAGATCTTGGGTTCATGTCACGCTACATGTAACCCCACCTGATGCAGGGTCATCCAGACTCGAGTCGACATTGGCTTGTTCTCTCTACACAGATGCGGCTGGACCTGCTGCGATTTCCAGCCAAAAAAAATGTTTTTTGTCTGTTTTTTTGTTTTTCATACAGACCCCAGCATCTGCAATATTTGACCCCTTGTGACCCCACCTCATTGTTCTTTGATGTAATGTTTCCCTGACTGACCTGTTTGGACACCATTCACACCTTTGACTGCTGTGATTATCTCTCTGCCGAGGTGCGATAAATGGCAGTTGGAAAGGTTACCTGTAAACATCTGACATGATTCTCTGACTATATAAGCTGTGTCTTTATGCATTTCTCCACTTCACCTGAAGAAGGAGCAGCGCTCCGAAAGCTTGTGATTTCAAATAAAGCTGTTGGACTATAACCTGGTGTTGTGTGATTTCTTACAATAGATACCTGGTATTGGGGACTGTAAGGTGGAGAGAGACAGTGACTCAGAGGATCACAGTCACAGGTGGAGGGAGCCCCTGAGTACTGGAACTGTCCAATAGATACCTGGTATTGGGGACTGTAAGGTGGAGAGAGACAGTGACTCAGAGGACCGTCTTCCTGAGCAACAGTGGCACCAGAGAGCAGGAGGACACCCCGAGTGGGGCGGGGGTGAGAGGCAGGTGGGGCACAGGAACAGGAGAGTGATAATGGTGGTGGGAGATTCTATCATCAGCAGAATAGACAGACTCTTCTGCAGCCCTGAGCAGGTCCCGAATGGTAAATTGCCTCCCTGGTGCCAGAGGGAAGAAGAACCTGGAACATGTGGGGCCATCTCTGGGAAGGAAAGGAGAGCAGAAAATAGCCATGGTCGGAACCAGGAACAGGGATCGAAATATGTTTATAGAGGGAATTTTAAGACTGAGGCTTTAGACTAAAAATCAAGGTGGTGATCTCCGGATTGTTTTGCACTGGGCTGCTTAAGGCGGGAAATATGAGGCAGGTCATTGTGTGGCTGCAGGGCAGGAGGGGAGGGTTCACGTTCTTGGGACACTGGAGTGAGTTCAGGGAGAAGCGAAGGGACGGCCATGATCTGAACTGATCAACAAACGTGATTTTCCAGAATGAAAGAGAGAATTGCATTTATATAGCGCCTTTCATGACCACCGGACGTCTCAAAGCGCTTTACAGCCAATGAAGATCTTCTGAAGTGTAGTCACTGGTGTAATGTGGGAAATGCGGCAACCATTTTGCGCACAGCAAGCTCCCACAAACAGCAATGTGACAATGACCAGATAATTTATTTCAGTGATGTTGATTGAGGGATAAATATTGGCCCCAGGACACCGGGGAGAACTCCCCTGCTCTTCTTCAATGTAGTGCCATGGGATCTTTCACATCCACCTGAAAGAGCAGATGGGGGCCTCGGTTTAACATCTCATCCGAAAGACAGCACCTCTGACAGTGCAGCACTCTCTCAGAACTGCACTGAATGTCAGCCTAGATTTTTGCGCTCAAGTCCCAGGAGTGAGACTGGAACCCACAACCTTCTGACTCCGAGGCGAGTGTGCTACCCACTTTTTTTTTTAATATACTTTATTGAACATTAAGAACATTTACAACATCTTGATCATTTCATTGTATGATACAAATCAATTCCGCCGCTCTGCACAGCCATTCCGCCACCACATTTAAACATCAAAACCTGAAGTTTAATTTGTCTCCTGTAACATATATTAATCGATTGTACTTTAAAAATTGATTGTAACATACTGGCCTAGAAATTCACTTTGGGGCGGCCAGCTCGCTCGCACCCAAAGGTTAGCGCTGGGCGGGGAGCCATTAGCGATCGTCAGATATTCAGTGTTTGCGCCCCAATTCGGAACCGGGCACTATACCAGGGTGTGCCCGCCTCCGCTTGGGGTGCTGACACTGAATTTCAGCGCTCTTGGCGCCGCTGCGCCAGCCGCTGCGGAGTGGCAGGCTGCGGTACTGCAGGCCTCCTCCTTCTCTTAAGGGGGAGCTGCCTGCAACGGGGAGATCGCCGCTGGAGAGTGCCGGCAAATGAGCCCGGCACCACGGAGAAGTGCCGAGTTCGCGGAAAGCAGCCGGCAATGCCGCGGGGGGGTGGGGGAGGAGGCCGGGGAAGGAGGTGCGGGCAGGCGGCCGCCGAAAAAGCAGCCAGCTGCACCTTCCCCTTTAAAGCGCCCCACTAAGGCTACAGCACGGCCCCGTTTTCTGGTCGCTGTTTGCGGCCGCTTCGGAGGAGGCGGCCGCTACTAAATATGGGGATCGGGCCAGTTTCGGGGCGGAACCGGGGCACTGCGCACACCAATGACGTCATCGGTGCTGGCGCAGCGCTAACGGCTACCGCCGCCAATACCGCTGCGCTGAATATCAGCGCAAACTCATTTTTGGCGCAGAAGCCCTCTTTAGGCGGTAACTGGCTGCAAAGCTGGCAGTGCCTTAATGAATTTCTAGGCCACTATCTTTAAACTCCTTTCTGAATAAAACATCCACAGAGCCATATAATGATCTTTTAGCTTATATTTAAAATACTCTTTTAGATTGATTCTCCTCCCCTTAAAAAACAGAGCATTCCTTCTTTGCACAATCACGAATCTAGCCAAACTGAACATTAAATTAATTGCCGCTCCGCTAGACTCGGGCAGACTCTCCTGCAATCCCCATCTCAAAATTGTGTCCCACGGGATTCCCATTCTCGCTCTTCGGTTCCCACCCAGCAAAAAAATTCTCACAATTTTCGAACATAGTACTTAAAATCATTTAACTGCGGACATAACACCAGTAAATAGGACAGAGTCTCATCCCGTGTCCCACACACTGGGCAAGTTGCTGCCTCCACTCGTCCAATCTTACACAAGACTGTCATGGTAAAAATCCGGTTATGAGCCAATTTGAAATCCAGTTCAATCCACTCTGGACATTTAAAATTCGCCCACACTCCCTTCCAAATCCTGTTGAAGTCCAGCTGTGGGTATATACTCTGCCAAAACTCCTGACCAGCAGGTGTCTTGAATCTCCATTCTCTAAATACCTCATAGAAATCTCGAGTATTACAGTTGTCAAATTGGACCAATTCTCCCCCTTTCTCCAGCAGAAAGCTTGGAAAAGCGGGACGCATTTTACTTCCTTTGGAGATTTCTGCATTTATTTCTTCCATCCAATCCTGTGGCATTGCCCTCACAATCTTCTCATACATGATTCCTATTGCTTTTTCCTCTACCTCCTGATCCTCCTCCCACACCATGTCCCTCACTATCGCTTCCAGCAACCAACCTGGAATCACCTCGTATAATACATCTTTCACAGATATAAAAACTTGATTAAATAAAACCTCTCCTTCGATGTTGACCCACCTGTTCAAAAATAAGGGCTGTTCTAAAAATTCCTCAGCCCCCTTGGGCATAAACTGCACACTTTTTAAAAATTGGGCCCAAGTCTCCACAACCCCCTTATAAAACCTAGGGAGAAGTTTAATCGATTTCAAAAACATATTATTGTATTCCATATACAATGTCCCCTGCCCTCCTATCCCACTTTGTTTTAAAAATTCTCAAAACTCTTCCAAAAACTTGTATTTGACTTCTGAAGAAATCTCTTCACCCATTTGATTCTAAAGATTTTTTCTTCATATCAATATCTGGGAAATTGAGTCCTCCCTGATTTCTCCGCCCAATGATGGTATTGTAAGCCACCAAGGCTGGTTTCCCTTCCCATAAAAACCTCACACAAGCCTCTCGGATGGACTTTTCTGCCCACTCAGGAATATCCTCCACCGTCAATAAGTACCATAGCTTAGATAGCAGGAGAGCAGTCACCACTGTCGCTCTTCCTCGCACTTTCAACCACCTTCTTTCCTATCTTCCCAAAATCTTTTTAATTTTCATAACCTTCGGTTCCCAATTTAATCGATCCACTTCTTCCCTGTCTTTCTTGCGCCCCATATGCACCCCCAGAACTTTCAAAACCTCCACCACCTTAAAGGGACATTCCCCCCTACCCCTCCCTGCAACCAGGCATTGGGACTTACTATAATTCACTCTGGCTCCTGAAGCTCTACAATATTCCTCCACTACATCCATAGCTTTCCTCACTGACTCCCCATTTCTCAATGTTAAGGTTGTGTCATCTGCATATTGGTGTATCACCGACACCAGCCCAGAACTGGGGACCACAATCCCAACTACACCTTGTTTCTTTCGCATCATGTAACCTAATGGTTCTGCTACCAATGTGTACAACAATGTCTCACTGATCTCTGTATCGGAAAATACTTGGGAAAAAAAAATACATTTAACACAGCTAAATATGTTTGAATAAAAAATCCTTATTCACTCAATGAAATTTTCCCCGAAACCATATGCTTCCAAAACTTTCAATAAAAACTCATGAGAGACCCTATCAAGGGCTTTCTCTTGATCTATCTTTAATACATAAACCTCCCTCCCATTCTCTTCCATGAGTTCTATCGCATCTCGGATTGAGACCACAGAGTCTGCGATGTCCCAGCCTATGACTCCATAGGACTGAGAGGGCAAAACTATCTGCGGCAACACCTCCTTCAAACGATTTGCCATAACCCTCGCCAAGATCTAATAATCCACATTTAATAATGTGATGGGCCTCCAATTCTTCAGATCCCGTCTATCCCCTTTATTTTTATAAGCTAAGCTTATGACACCTCTCCTCATAGATGGGGCCAGGCTTCCCTCAATTTTATTTTCCTTAAAAACTTCTAAGAGCAATGGACTTAAAATCTCAAAAAATTCTTTATAAAATTCTGCACTTAGCCCATCACACCCTGGGCTTCCCCCCCCCCCACCCCTTCATTCCACTTATTGCTACTTTTATTTCCGCTAATCCTACTTCTTTGTCACACATCCTCCTTTAAACCCTCTTCAATAAAAGCACCAACCTTCTCCATCGCCAAATTGGAAATGTCTTCTTTTGTATATAACTCTTGATAAAAGCTGCTAGCCGCCTCTAAAACCTCCCCACTTTCATGAATCATCTTCTCCCCAACCTTCAACTCTCCAATTAATGATAATCTCTGTCGCAGCTTCTCTTGTTCTAGAAAATATCTAGTGCATCTCTAGCCTTTGCACGGAGAATGGCCCCCTTGCATTTTTCAACTTGCAATAATTTCCACTCTTCCTTTAGCACCCGGAACTTAGTCTCAGCTCCCTTATCCCCTCCGTCAACTGCCTTGCAGACATCCGTAAACCTTTTGTTTATATTCTCTTCTCGACGCCACTTAGCTGCCGCTCTCTTTTTCCCATAACCTACCGAAAAAACTTTTACCTCATATTTGAAATTGTCCCACCAAACTCTTCTTTCTTTCAAGAACAAAGGTTCCTTCCAAGCATTCTTTATTATATTTAAAATCCCTTCTTCATAAGCAATTTCTTTCAGGTATTGATTGTTTAAAATCCACACCCCTGAACCGATCTTAACTCTGCTGTTCCTAATTCTAAGAAGCAAATACTTTTTTATAATAAATCTCCATCACCTCAGAACTTAACCCTTCCCGCATTAACACAAAATCTATTTGGCTCTGTTTTAAAACATCACCCACCCAACCTGTTCTGAGAACTCCCTTTTTATGGGGTTCCGGTCCCTTCATAATCTCTCAAATTTAAATTTGCCATCATTTTTACAATCCTCCTTCTGGAGTTATCATCCTTAAAGGTCATCTGGGCTGAAATGTCCATCCGAGATAAAAAATACATTAAAATCCCCCACTATACAAGGATTTTCCACCTCTGCCACTTCAGTGAATAACCCCTGAAAAAACTCGCGACGCTTGCAATGGTCGTTCGGTGCATAGATATTAAAGAGATCGCAATTAAATTCCTCCATTTTTACCCTTAGTCATAAAAATCTCCCCTCAGAGTCCTTGTCCATCAAGGCAGCGTTATCTTTTATGGATGGACTCACCAAAACAGCCACCCCTCTACGGTTATTGTTTGCACAACTTGCAAACACCTCTCCCTTTCAAACCTTCTGAACTCTTTCTAGGATATCCTCATCCCAAAAGGTTTCTTGCAGACACAAGTCCGTGCCTTTAAAACCCTGCAACAACTGCTGTAATTTCTCCTCACCCCTCAGTCCGTTCACATTAATCGAGACCAATGTAATCATGGCTCTGAAGAAGGGAAGTGTGCCTGATAATCTCCCCATCATTTAATCTCTGGCCCTTCCCTCCTCTCGTGCTCCTTCTCAACTTTTCGGCCAGTTGTTGCTTTTTCCTGCAACCTCCGACTCTTTTTCATCTCCTTCCCTGCTGTTTCAGCCTCTCCCTTGCATTAAGTTTGGGCCAAGGAGCTGCCCTTTCTCCCTCCTTCTGCCCCTCACTAACCTTTCCCTTTCCACATGATGCCACCCCACCCCCGACTTCCATGTCTCTGTCCCCCTCTAATTCTTCACTCACAAGCTCTTCTGTAACCCTCTGTGCCTGCTCCCCGTCAGATACATCATCTCCCATAGAGAGACTTCCTGCTATTGCGATTTCTCCAACAGTGCCGCTCCCTTCGACCTCATCTCCACCTCTGACCCTTGCTCCCTGATCCTTCTCTGGGACAGTGGCGCACCTATATTGCTCCCTTCTGGCATCTTTGACTCACCGCTCCTGTCCTGCTACCCCTTTTAAGGCTCCTGCCTCTTGTACCCTCACCTTGTCTTGCCCCCTCCTGCTCACCGAGATGTCCGACTCCCCGTCTTCTTTGGAGTACTTACATTTACCACGCACCCGGCTCCCGCCTCCTCTCCCCCCGTGGACACCAGATTCTTTAGGGAGAGCTGAACCCTATTAAGGCTCGAATCTGCACTCTTCCCCTTGCTGCCCGCTGCTGTCTTTGTTCTTTTCCACTGTACTTGGTGTGTTTTCCACCATCTCCATCCTGTTCTCTGCTCCGCAATTTTCTGCCTCTTCCTGTGCTCTTTTCTCCTTCAATTTACCAGCTGTGTCCTCCGACTGCTCCGCTCCTCCGGCCGTTCCACTCGCACCTCCTGCTCCTTCTCCCATCTCCTCATCACTCATAGAGCTTCCTTCTGCCTCACACTCACAGTGGGTGGGGCCTTTGTGACACACCCCACAGCTCTCCACCTTGCAGCTCTGAGCAATATGTCCAGACTCACTGCAGTTATAACAGTACAAGTCTGGACAGTTTCTTACAAGATGGTTGTGTCCAAGACAATAATAACAAACCTTCACCTGGTTATCATGCAGTACCCGGAAATACTGCACTCCTTCCAGTGTCTCGAATTTCATGCTGTACAGTAATGACTTCACCCCCTCTGGGAACCGCACCTTTACGTAACGTGTTCCATCTGCTACCCGTGTTCCTGGATAGTATCTCCTCTTTATTGCTGAGCAAATTTTAATGTCCCACGACTCCAACTTTTTGATCAGCACATCATCCTCAATATAAACTGGCAAGTTTAAGAATGAGACTACCACCTCTTCCGAATATAGCAGAGATACCTCCAAGAACTTATCGCCAACTTTCAGACTGAGTAAAAGTCTTTGCAGCTCCTCTCGGCCACTGACCATCACCTCGAACCCAACATTCAGCTTTGGTCGGCAGGCAAAGCAGTTTCCCTCGCCACAGTCCTCATGTACCGCTTGGATAATATCCCAAGCTCGTATCTCCTTATCCTCGCTCTAAACCACCACCGTGTTTTCTTTTCCAAACCTCCTGGGGTCCCGACCCAAATCTTTGGGCCTTTTTCTTTACCTTCCAACCACAGTTTCTCCCCTAATTAAATTCCTCTTGGGAACACTGTCTTCTGAGGGGCCCGGCACTCTGGACCCCTCAGCAGCCATCTGGCTGCTTTTTATGGGCCAAAAAGGCCCTAAAAACTGAAAACAAAAACCCCAAAACCCACCACCAACTTTTTACAAATTCACTCCAACTCCCTGCTGCAATCAGGCAACCAGTAACACCTGGTTCACTCCTAGCCCCTCTTGCCTAGAGCGTGCTGCCCACTGAGCCACGGCTGACACTCTGGGAATAGGTGAATGGAGCAGTGGGAGGGTATCAGCTGATATGACTGGAGGGTGAGAAATATCCGGATTTGAGGCTAGAATGCAGAATTAATAAAACTGTTGAAAAAGGAACACTTGGGTAGGGCTTTCCATGATGTTGACCCAGCGATGATGTCGAACGGTGATACATGTCCAAGTCAGGTCGGTATATGACTTGGAGGGGAAATGGGAGCCAATGGTGTTCCCATGCACCTTCTGCCTTTGTCCTCCTGGGTGCTGTGATCGATTAACTAGGAGACAGGACTTGGGTTTGAACGGGACTTGGAGCGAAATGATCCGGATTATAACATTTTGAGGAGAGTGAAAAAATATTTGTGGATGCCAGTATTACTAAAGGGTTCTAATCTGCCCTGGAGCACTAGGATGTTCCCTGGAGCTATGTTAAGATAGAATCTATATGTATACAGCTAAGGAATAGGAAGGGGAATAGCACATTTCGTGGTGGGTTTTGCAGGCTAGCGAGCAGTGGAGATGAGCGAGAGAAGGAAGACTGTGTTGTGAGCAAACTCCTGGAATCTGTATTTGAAGGTCAAATTCGTCAACATTTATTGATACAGGGGATGATCGCAGTGGCTGGAACCGATAAGCTGTAGGCAAGTCGTGTTTGACAAATTTTCACACTTTAAGAATTGCCTATATAGATCGATGGAATGAAACACATGCGATGTATGTGGGTTTTCAGAAGCTGTTTGTTAATGTGGTTCTTTGTGTTCATAGATCCGAACTCGACAATCAATAAGTTCTTCACAAAGTGCGACGATTACCAGCTGTTCCAGTTGACGAAATTCTACCGGGACAGACTGGAACTGGCGGTTGAAGAGGGTGTGGAGGGACTCGGTCTCTGGTTAACAGGCGAGGACCATTTCAGTGGAGAAGAGTATCACGTAAGTGGGAGGGACACAGAATGAGTTTAGATTATTCTAATATCACAGAACTGACAGAATATCCTAACATAGGAACAAAGGAATTACTCGATTGGAAAAAGATCACGGTCTATTTAATTCTCCTCCTAACATCCTGATAATTGAATGGTACAATGATAATGGAGTTGTTGACTAATCAATTTCTATCAGTTAATCTACAACAGACCCAGACATGAGGTGAGGAAAACCCCATTGGTGGAGAGCTTTGGGAACCAGAGGTCAAAAGTCACCTGTTCCTCTCAAGCATGCTACACTTACCACATCTCATATTTCAAATTACTCATATACTGCACCACAAAATGTGATTTCCTGAAATAAATTTGCCTTTTTGAAGAATCAATGCAAACTGCTTCCACCGTCTCCCTAGGGAGCCTGTCCCCCAGATTGACCACTCGCTCACTGAAATATTGTTTCCACAGACTAGTTTTGAATTGACCCTCCAAGCGCAGGCCGTGTCCTCTGTTTATATTGTACTGGACAAAGTGAAACAGCAATTAATCTCACCTCTCAAACTTCTCTTTACCAGTGAGAACAGGCCCAATTTACACAATAGCTCCACCTAATCCAACCCCTCCACCCTCTCAATCACTCAAGTTGCTGTCTTCAATATCTGTGATAAACTTTTTGTACTGAGGCAAGCAGAACTGTACACAGTATTCTCAGTGCGGTCACACCAATGATTTATAAATAGCAGGATTATCTCACTATTTTGGCTCAAAAATGTTAATAAACGCCAACATCGCATTTACTTTATTCACTGCCACTGAGAAGAGTTGAAACAACAAATCTTAGAATCATACAATGCTACAGAACATGAACCTGAAAAATAGGGAAGAAACTAATAAAACTGCAAAGATTGTGAATCTGAAACAATGATAAGAAGAGGTGAAAATACCCAGCGGATCCGTCAGTATCTGTACAAAGGACAGGGGCACGGTTCGGTATAACTCTTGAGTGGATGGAAAGCAAACGGGAAACCGTTTTAATGGGACTGTGAAAAGGAGAGACCAGAGACAATAGACGGGAATTACAAGGAAGGCTATGAGCTGAATGACCAGGAAACTACTTCATAGTAAATCGGGGAAAGGTTGGATGACACGATAAACATCCCTTGTGGGTTAAACAAACGGTATTTAAAAAACACAGGAGCTCAAATGATATTAATGCCTAAAACTCAAACAGGGAAACAACCCAGAAATAACTGTGGATGGAAAAGTCAGACGGCTCCCTCCTAGAAACTGCTTCCTCCTCCCTTAGTCACGGAGTCTAATCCCAACCTCCTGCTTACTGCCCATTACTGTTAATATCCCACCTAGTCTAATCTAAACCTCCTGCCCACTGCCCATTACTGTTAATATCCCACCAAGTCTAATCCCAACCTCCTGCACACTGCCCATTACAGTTAATATCCCACTTAGTCTAATCTAAACCTCCTGCCCACTGCCCATTACTGTTAATATCCCACCAAGTCTAATCCCAACCTCCTGCACACTGCCCATTACAGTTAATATCCCACTTAGTCTAATCCCAACCTCCTGCTCACTTCCCATTACTGTTAATATCCCACCTAGTCTAATCCCAACCTCCTGTTCACTACCCATTACCGTTAATATCCCACCTAGTCTAATCCCAACCTCCTGTTCACTGCCCATTACTGTTAATATCCCACCTAGTCTAATCCCAACCTTCTGCTCACTACCCATTACCGTTAATATCCCACCTAGTCTAATCCCAACCTCCTGCTCACTACCCATTACCGTTAATATCCCACCTAGTCTAATCCCAACCTCCTGCTCACTGCCCATTACCGTTAATATCCCACCTAGTCTAATCCCAACCTCCTGCTCACTGCCCATTACTGTTAATATCCCACCTAGTCTAATCCCAACCTCCTGCTCACTGCCCATTACTGTTAATATCCCACCTAGTCTAATCCCAACATCCTGCTCACTAGCCATTACTGTTAACATCCCACCTAGTCTAATCCCAACCTCCTGCTCCCTACCCATTACTGTTAATATCCCACCTAGTCTAATCCCAACCTCCTGCTCACTGCCCATTACTGTTAATATCCCACCTAGTCTAATCCCAACCTCCTGCTCACTGCCCATTACTGTTAATATCCCACCGAGTCTAATCCCAACCTCCTGCTCACTGCCCATTACTGTTAATATCCCACCTAGTCTAATCCCAACCTCCTGCTCAATGCCCATTATTGTTAATATCCCACCTAGTCTAATCCCAACCTCCTGCTCACTGCCCATTACTGTTAATATCCCACCGAGTCTAATCCCAACCTCCTGTTCACTACCCATTACTGTTAATATCCCACCTAGTCTAATCCCAACCTCCTGCTCACTGCCCATTACTGTTAAAATCCCACCTAGTCTAATCCCAACCTCCTGCTCACTGCCCATTACTGTTAATATCCCACCTAGTCTAATCCCAACCTCCTGCTCACTGCCCATCACTGTTAATATCCCACCTAGTCTAATTCCAACCTCCTGCTCACTGCCCATTACTGTTAATATCCCACCTACTCTAATCCCAACCTCCTGCTCACTGCCCATTACTGTTAATATCTCACCTTGTCTAATCACAACCTTCTGCTCACTACCCATTACAGTTAATTGTCCAGAACTTGGTGTCGGGGGCTTGCCGCGCGTGCAAGCCCCCGATCTGCACTCGCCCTGCGCGCTGACATCTGAAGCCCGGGCCTGCTTGCATTTCCTGTCACAGGCCCGGTTCAGCTGTCAGCGGGCAGTGTTTCCCTGATCCAGCAGCGTAGATAGTGCGATGTGCCGGCTGGGATCAGGTGAGCACTGTACAACCAATCAGGGGAGGGGAAGGTTCATTCATGAGTTTGAGAATAAGAACTGTCAAACTCATGAAAACTACGGGGTCCCAAAACACTATTTAAACTTTAAATAAAAATTTAAAAAGCATCCCAATCATTAAATTAAGTATAAATAAGTTAAAAAAAAGATAATTTAAACAATTTTTTTTTTTGAAAAAAATAAATTTTTTATAAAAAGGGTCTAAAACTAAATCTTACCTTATTGTAGATTCTTAAAAATAATGAACCTGTGGAAAAAAAAGTTCTAAACTGAAATAAAACACCACTTACTTGTAAAAATAAATACTTACGTGTGCTTTTTACAAGCGTAAAGACTGGAGGCCTTTACACAAGCGCAAATCCCCCAAAACAGAGGAAATCCAAGACGTACGCGCTGCCCCCTACAGCGCACGTGCTAGCCTCTTCAACTCTTGGGTTAGAGGAGAGGAAATGCCGGTTTTCAGCGCATGCGCTGTACATGCTGAAAATCGCCATTTCCTCCGGCCAGACGCGTGAGTACCCCTTCCGTACTCATGCGTTTGGGGAGGAATACTGCCCCAATATCCCACCTAGTCTAATCCCAACCTCCTGCTCACTACCCATTACCGTTAATATCCCACCTAGTCCAATCTCAACCTCCTGCTCACTGCCCATTACTGTTAATATCCCACCTAGTCTAATCCCAACCTCCTGCTCACTACCCATTACCGTTAAAATCCCACCTAGTCTATCCCAACCTCCTGCTCACTGCCCATTACTGTAAATATCCCACCTAATCGAATCCCAACCTCCTGCTCACTACCCATTACCGTTAATATCCCACCTAGTCTAATCCCAACCTCCTGCTCACTGCCCATTACTGTTAATATCTCACCTTGTCTAATCCCAACCTGTAGTGAGCCAGAAGTTGGGAATAGACTAGGTGGGATATTAACAGTAATGGGCAGTGAGCAGGAGGTTGGGATTAGACTAGGCGGGATATTAACGGTAATGGGCAGTGAGCAGGAGGTTGGGATTAGACTAGGTGGGATATTAACGGTAACGGGCATTGAGCAGGAGGTTGGGATTAGACTAGGTGGAATATTAACGGTAATGGGCAGTGAGCAGGAGATTGGGATTAGACTAGGTGGAATATTAACGGTAATGGGCAGTGAGCAGGAGGTTGGGATTAGACTAGGTGGGACATTAACAGTAATGGGCAGTGAGCAACCCATTACCGTTAATATCCCACCTAGTCGAATCCCAATCTCCTGCTCACTACCCATTACCGTTAATATCCCACCTAGTCTAATCCCAACCTCCTGCTCATTGCCCATTACTGTTAATATCCCACCTAGTCTAATCCCAACCTCCTGCTCACTGCCCATTACTGTTTATATCCCACCTAGTCTAATCCCAACCTCCTGTTCACTACCCATTACCGTTAATATCCCACCTAGTCTAATCCCAACCTCCTGCTCACTACCCATTACTGTTAATATCCCACCTAGTCTAATCCCAACCTCCTGTTCACTACCCATTACCGTTAATATCCCACCTAGTCTTATCCCAACCTCCTGTTCACTACCCATTACCGTTAATATCCCACCTAGTCTAATCCCAACCTCCTGCTCACTGCCCATTACTGTTAATATCCAACCTAGTCTAATCCCAACCTCCTGCTCACTATCCATTACCGTTAATATCCCACCTAGTCTAATCCCAACCTCCTGCTCACTACCCATTACCGTTAATATCCCACCTAGTCCAATCTCAACCTCCTGCTCACTGCCCATTACTGTTAATATCCCACCTAGTCTAATCCCAACCTCCTGCTCACTACCCATTACCGTTAAAATCCCACCTAGTCTATCCCAACCTCCTGCTCACTGCCCATTACTGTAAATATCCCACCTAATCGAATCCCAACCTCCTGCTCACTTCCCATTACCGTTAATATCCCACCTAGTCTAATCCCAATCTCCTGCTCACTACCCATTAATGTTAATATCCCACCTAGTCTAATCCCAACCTGTTGCTCACTGCCCATTACTGTTAATGTCCCACCTAGTCTAATCCCAACCTCCTGCTCACTGCCCATTATCGGTAATATCCCACCTGGTCTATTCCCAACCTCCTGCTCACTGCCCATTACCGTTAATATTCCACCTAGTCTAATCCGAATCTCCTGCTCACTGCCCATTACCGTTAATATTCCACCTAGTCTAATCCCAACCTCCTGCTCAATGCCCGTTACCGTTAATATCCCACCTAGTCTAATCCCAACCTCCTGCTCACTGCCCATTCCCGTTAATATCCCGCCTAGTCTAATCCCAACCTCCTGCTCACTGCCCATTACTGTTAATATCCCACCTAGTCTATTCCCAACTTCTGGCTCACTACCCATTACCGTTAATATCCCACCTAGTCTAATCCCAACCTCCTGCTCACTGCCCATTACCGTTAATATCCCACCTAGTCTAATCCCAACCTCCTGCTCACTGCCCATTACTGTTAATATCCCACCTAGTCTAATCCCAACCTCCTGCTCACAGCCCATTACTGTTAATATCCCACCTAGTCTAATCCCAACCTCCTGCTCACTACCCATTACTGTTAACATCCCACCTAGTCTAATCCCAACCTCCTGCTCCCTACCCATTACTGTTAATATCCCACCTAGTCTAATCCCAACCTCCTGCTCACTGCCCATTACTGTTAATATCCCACCTAGTCTAATCCCAACCTCCTGCTCACTGCCCATTACTGTTAATATCCCACCGAGTCTAATCCCAACCTCCTGCTCACTGCCCATTACTGTTAATATCCCACCTAGTCTAATCCCAACCTCCTGCTCAATGCCCATTATTGTTAATATCCCACCAATCTAATCCCAACCTCCTGCTCACTACCCATTACTGTTAATATCTCACCTTGTCTAATCACAACCTTCTGCTCACTACCCATTACAGTTAATTGTCCAGAACTTGGTGTCGGGGGCTTGCCGCGCGTGCAAGCCCCCGATCTGCACTCGCCCTGCGCGCTGACATCTGAAGCCCGGGCCTGCTTGCATTTCCTGTCACAGGCCCGGTTCAGATGTCAGCGGGCAGTGTTTCCCTGATCCAGCGGCGTAGATAGTGCGATGTGCCGGCTGGGATCAGGTGAGCACTGTACAACCAATCAGGGGAGGGGAAGGTTCATTCATGAGTTTGAGAATAAGAACTGTCAAACTCATGAAAACTACAGGGTCCCAAAACACTATTTAAACTTTAAATAAAAATTTAAAAAGCATCCCAATCATTAAATTAAGTATAAATAAGTTAAAAAAAAGATAATTTAAACAATTTTTTTTTTTGAAAAAAATAATTTTTTTATAAAAAGGGTCTAAAAATAAATCTTACCTTATTGTAGATTCTTAAAAATAATGAACCTGTGGAAAAAAAAGTTCTAAACTGCAATAAAACACCACTTACCTGTAAAAATAAATACTTACGTGTGCTTTTTACAAGCGTAAAGACTGGAGGCCTTTACACAAGCGCAAATCCCCCAAAACAGAGGAAATCCAAGACGTACGCGCTGCCCCCTACAGCGCACGTGCTAGCCTCTTCAACTCTTGGGTTAGAGGAGAGGAAATGCCGGTTTTCAGCGCATGCGCCGTACATGCTGAAAATCGCCATTTCCTCCGGCCAGACGCGTGAGTACCCCTTCCGTACTCATGCGTTTGGGGAGGAATACTGCCCCAATATCCCACATAGTCTAATCCCAACCTCCTGCTCACTACCCATTACCGTTAATATCCCACCTAGTCCAATCTCAACCTCCTGCTCACTGCCCATTACTGTTAATATCCCACCTAGTCTAATCCCAACCTCCTGCTCACTACCCATTACCGTTAACATCCCACCTAGTCTATCCCAACCTCCTGCTCACTGCCCATTACTGTAAATATCCCACCTAATCGAATCCCAACCTCCTGCTCACTACCCATTACCGTTAATATCCCACCTAGTCTAATCCCAATCTCCTGCTCACTACACATTACTGTTAATATCCCACCTAGTCTAATCCCAACCTCCTGCTCACTACCCATTACTGTTAATATCCCACCTAGTCTAATCCCAACCTCCTGCTCACTGCCCATTACTGTTAATATCTCACCTTGTCTAATCCCAACCTGTTGCTCACTGCCCATTACTGTTAATGTCCTACCTAGTCTAATCCCAACCTCCTGCTCACTGCCCATTACCGTTAATATTCCACCTAGTCTAATCCCAATCTCCTGCTCACTGCCCATTACCGTTAATATTCCACCTATTCTAATACCAACCTCCTGCTCAATGCCCGTTACCGTTAATATCCCACCTAGTCTAATCCCAACCTCCTGCTCACTGCCCATTACCGTTAATATCCCGCCTAGTCTAATCCCAACCACCTGCTCACTGCCCATTACTGTTAATATCCCACCTAGTCTATTCCCAACTTCTGGCTCACTACCCATTACCGTTAATATCCCACCTAGTCGAATCCCAATCTCCTGCTCACTACCCATTACCGTTAATATCCCACCTAGTCTAATCCCAACCTCCTGCTCACTACCCATTACTGTTCATATCCCACCTAGTCTAATCCCAACCTCCTGCTCATTGCCCATTACTGTTAATATCCGACCTAGTCTAATCCCAACCTCCTGCTCACTGCCCATTACTGTTAATATCCCACCTAGTCTAATCCCAACCTCCTGTTCACTACCCATTACCGTTAATATCCCACCTAGTCTAATCCCAACCTCCTGCTCACTACCCATTACTGTTAATATCCCACCTAGTCTAATCCCAACCTCCTGTTCACTACCCATTACCGTTAATATCCCACCTAGTCTAATCCCAACCTCCTGTTCACTACCCATTACCGTTAATATCCCACCTAGTCTAATCCCAACCTCCTGCTCACTGCCCATTACTGTTAATATCCAACCTAGTCTAATCCCAACCTCCTGCTCACTACCCATTACCGTTAATATCCCACCTAGTCTAATCCCAACCTCCTGCTCACTACCCATTACCGTTAATATCCCACCTAGTCCAATCTCAACCTCCTGCTCACTGCCCATTACTGTTAATATCCCACCTAGTCTAATCCCAACCTCCTGCTCACTACCCATTACCGTTAAAATCCCACCTAGTCTATCCCAACCTCCTGCTCACTGCCCATTACTGTAAATATCCCACCTAATCGAATCCCAACCTCCTGCTCACTACGCATTACCGTTAATATCCCACCTAGTCTAATCCCAATCTCCTGCTCACTACCCATTAATGTTAATATCCCACCTAGTCTAATCCCAACCTGTTGCTCACTGCCCATTACTGTTAATGTCCCACCTAGTCTAATCCCAACCTCCTGCTCACTGCCCATTATCGGTAATATCCCACCTAGTCTATTCCCAACCTCCTGCTCACTGCCCATTACCGTTAATATTCCACCTCGTCTAATCCGAATCTCCTGCTCACTGCCCATTACCGTTAATATTCCACCTAGTCTAATCCCAACCTCCTGCTCAATGCCCGTTACCGTTAATATCCCACCTAGTCTAATCCCAACCTCCTGCTCACTGCCTATTACCGTTAATATCCCGCCTAGTCTAATCCCAACCTCCTGCTCACTGCCCATTACAGTTAATATCCCACCTAGTCTATTCCCAACTTCTGGCTCACTACCCATTACCGTTAATATCCCACCTAGTCTAATCCCAATCTCCTGCTCACTACCCATTATCGTTAATATCCCACCTAGTCTAATCCCAACCTCCTGCTCACTACCCTTTACTGTTAATATCCCACCTAGTCTAATCCCAACCTCCTGCTCATTGCCCATTACTGTTAATATCCCACCTAGTCTAATCCCAACCTCCTGCTCACTGCCCATTACAGTTAATATCCCACCTAGTCTAATCCCAACCTCCTGTTCATTACCCATTACCGTTAATATCCCACCTAGTCTAATCCCAACCTCCTGCTCACTACCCATTACTGTTAATATCCCACCTAGTCTAATCCCAACTTCCTGTTCACGACCCATTACCATTAATATCCCACCTAGTCTAATCCCAACCTCCTGTTCACTACCCATTACCGTTAATATCCCACCTAGTCTAATCCCAACCTCCTGCTCACTGCCCATTACTGTTAATATCCAACCTAGTCTAATCCCAACCTCCTGCTCACTACCCATTACCGTTAATATCCCACCTAGTCTAATCCCAACCTCCTGCTCACTACCCATTACCGTTAATATCCCACCTAGTCTAATCCCAACCTCCTGCTCACTGCCCATTACCGTTAATATCCCACCTAGTCTAATCCCAACCTCCTGCTCACTGCCCATTACCGTTAATATCCCACCTAGTCTAATCCCAACCTCCTGCTCACTGCCCATTACTGTTAATATCCCACCTAGTCTAATCCCAACCTCCTGCTCACTGCCCATTACTGTTAATATCCCACCTAATCGACTCCTAGCCTGCTGCTCACTGCCCATTACTGTTAATATCCCACCTAGTCTAATCCCAAATTCCTGTTCACTACCCATTACTGTTAATATCCCACCTAGTCTAATCCCAATCTCCTGCTCACTGCCCATTACTGTTAAAATCCCACCTAGTCTAATCCCAACCTCCTGCTCACTGCCCATTACTGTTAATATCCCACCTAGTCTAATCCCAACCTCCTGCTTACTGCCCATTACTGTTAATATCCCACCTAGTCTAATCCCAACCTCCTGCTCACTGCCCATTACTGTTAATATCCCACCTAGTCTAATCCCAACCTCCTGCTCACTACCCATTACCATTAATATCCCACCTAGTCTAATCCCAACCTCCTGCTCACTTCCCATTACTGTTAATATCCCACCTAGTCTAATCCCAACCTCCTGTTCACTACCCATTACCGTTAATATCCCACCTAGTCTAATCCCAACCTCCTGTTCACTGCCCATTACTGTTAATATCCCACCTAGTCTAATCCCAATCTCCTGCTCACTACCCATTACCGTTAATATCCCACCTAGTCTAATCCCAACCTCCTGCTCACTACCCATTACCGTTAATCTCCCACCTAGTCTAATCCCAACCTCCTGCTCACTGCCCATTACTGGTAATATCCCACCTAGTCTAATCCCAACCTCCTGCTCACTACCCATTACCGTTAATATCCCACATAGTCTAATCCCAACCTCCTGCTCACTGCCCATTACCGTTAATATCCCACCTAGTCCAATCCCAACCTCCTGCTCACTGCCCATTACTGTAAATATCCCACCTAATCGAATCCCAACCTCCTGCTCACTACCCATTACCGTTAATATCCCACCTAGTCTAATCCCAATCTCCTGCTCACTACCCATTACTGTTAATATCCCACCTAGTCTAATCCCAACCTCCTGCTCACTACCCATTACTGTTAATATCCCACCTAGTCTAATCCCAACCTCCTGCTCACTGCCCATTACTGTTAATATCTCACCTTGTCTAATCCCAACCTGTTGCTCACTGCCCATTACTGTTAATGTCCCACCTAGTCTAATCCCAACCTCCTGCTCACTGCCCATTACCGTTAATATTCCACCTAGTCTAATCCCAATCTCCTGCTCACTGCCCATTACCGTTAATATTCCACCTAGTCTAATCCCAACCTCCTGCTCAATGCCCGTTACCGTTAATATCCCAACTAGTCTAATCCCAACCTCCTGCTCACTGCCCATTACCGTTAATATCCCGCCTAGTCTAATCCCAACCTCCTGCTCACTGCCCATTACTGTTAATATCCCACCTAGTCTTCCAAAAAATATATATTCCACTGAGGAAAAAAGGGTGTAAAAGAAAAGATAGCCATCCGTGGCTAAGTAAAGTAATTAAGGATAGTATCCGACTAAAAACAAGGGCATATAAGGTAGCCAAATCTAGTGGGAGGATGGAAGATTGGGAAGTCCTTAAAAGACAGCAAAAAATAACAAAAAGATTGATTAAGAAAGGGAAGATAGATTATGAAAGTAAATTAGCAAAAAATATAAAAACAGACAGTAAAAGTTTCTATAGTTATATAAAAAGAAAAAGGGTGGCTAAAGTAAATGTTGGTCCCTTAGAGGATGAGACCGGGAAATTAATGGTGGGAAACATGGAGATGGCAAAAACACTGAACAATTATTTTGTATCAGTCTTTACAGTAGAGGACACTAAGAATATCCCAACACTGGACAAACAGGGGGCTCTAGGGGGGGAGGAACTAAATACGATTAAAATCACTAAGGAAGTGGTACTTGGTAAAATAATGGGACTCAAGGCGGATAAATCCTCTGGACCTGATGGCTTGCATCCCAGGGTCTTGAGGGAAGCAGCGGTAGGGATTGTGGATGCATTGGTAATAATTTTCCAAAACTCACTGGACTCAGCAAAGGTCCCGGCAGATTGGAAAACTGCTAATGCAACACCCTTATTTAAAAAGGGTAGTAGGCAGAAGGCTGGAAACTATAGACCTGTTAGCCTAACATCTGTGGTTGGTAAAATGTTAGAGTCCATTATTAAGGAGACAGTAACGGGACATTTGGATAAACATAATTTAATAGGGCAAACTCAGCATGGTTTCATGAAGGGGAAGTCATGTTTAACAAATTTGCTTGAGTTTTTTGAGGAAGTAACATACAGGGTGGATAAAGGGGAACCAGTGGACGTAGTGTATTTAGACTTCCAAAAGGCATTTGACAAGGTGCCACACAAAAGATTATTGCTCAAGATAAAAAATCACGGGATTGGGGGTAATATTCTGGCATGGGTGAAGGATTGGCTCTCTAACAGAAAGCAGAGAGTTGGGATAAATGGTTCGTTCTCAGATTGGCAACCAGTAACTAGTGGTGTTCCGCAGGGGTCAGTGCTGGGTCCCCAACTCTTTACAATCTATATTAACGATTTGGAGGAGGGGACCGAGTGTAACATATCAAAGTTTGCAGATGATACAAAGATGGGAGGGAAAGTAGTGAGTGAGGAGGACATAAAAAACCTGCAAAGGGACATAGACAGGCTAAGTAAGTGGGCAGAGATTTGGCAGATGGAATACAATACTGGAAAGTGTGAGGTTATGCACTTTGGCAGGAAAAATCATAGAGCAAGTTATTATCTTAATGGCAAGAAACTGGAAAGTACTGTAGTACAAAGGGATCTGGGGGTCCTGGTGCACGAAACTCAAAAAGTTAGTATGCAGGTGCAGCAAGTGATTAAGAAGGCCAATGGAATGTTGGCTTTTATTGCTAGGGGGTTGGAATATAAAAACAGGGAGGTATTGCTGCAGTTGTACAAGGTATTGGTGAGGCCGCACCTGGAATACTGCATACAGTTTTGGTGTCCATACTTAAGAAAAGACATACTTGCTCTCGAGTCAGTACAAAGAAGGTTCACTCGGTTAATCCCGGGGATGAGGGGGTGGTCATATGAGGAGAGGTTGAGTAGATTGGGACTCTACTCATTGGAGTTCAGAAGAATGAGAGGCGATCTTATTGAAACATATAAGATTGTGAAGGGGCTTGATCGGGTGGATGCGGTGAGGATGTTCCCAATGATGGGTGAAACTAGAACTAGGGGGCATAATCTTAAAATAAGGGGCTGCTCATTCAAAACTGAGATGAGGAGAAACTTCTTCACTCAGAGGGTGGTAGGTTTGTGGAATTTGCTGCCCCAGAAAGCTGTGGAAGCTACATCATTAAATAAATTTAAAACAGAAATAGATAGTTTCCTCGAAGTAAAGGGAATAAAGGGTTACGGGGAGCGGGCAGGAAATTGGACATGAGTCTGGGTTCGGAATGGTCATGGCCCTGTGGGTAGTGGAGCGGGCCCAGGGGCCGTGTAGCCTTGTTCTGCTCCTACTGTGTTCTAATTCTGTTAGATTTCAGGAGATGGTTTTATTCCTGTTCCTGGCTGGGGTGGAGATCGCCTTTACAGAAGGTAAGTACTGTAGAAAATATAGGGACAGAGTGATCTCCTGGAAGAATTTCGATCGCCTAGATGGGTCGGAGAGGAATTTCCCAGATTTTTTTCTCCCAAATTGGCCATTGGGTCTTTATCTGGTTTTTCGCCTCTCCCGGGAGATCACATGGGTTCGGGTGGATGCAGAGTGATAGAAGATTTGAGGTTAGGATCAGATCAGCCATGATCTTATTGAATGGTGGAGCAGGCTCGAGGGGCCGATTGGCCTACTCCTGCTCCTATTTCTTATGTTCTTATGTTCTATTCCCAACTTCTGGCTCTCTACCCATTACCGTTAATATCCCACCTAGTCGAATCCCAATCTCCTGCTCACTACCCATTACCGTTAATATCCCACCGAGTCTAATCCCAGACTCCTGCTCACTACCCATTACTGTTAATATCCCACCTAGTCTAATCCCAACCTCCTGCTCATTGCCCATTACTGTTAATATCCCACCTAGTCTAATCCCAACCTCCTGCTCACTGCCCATTACAGTTAATATCCCACCTAGTCTAATCCCAACCTCCTGTTCATTACCCATTACCGTTAATATCCCACCTAGTCTAATCCCAACCTCCTGCTCACTACCCATTACCATTAATATCCCACCTAGTCTAATCCCAACCTCCTGCTCACTACCCATTACTGTTAATATCCCACCTAGTCTAATCCCAACCTCCTGTTCACTACCCATTACCATTAATATCCCACCTAGTCTAATCCCAACCTCCTGTTCACTACCCATTACCGTTAATATCCCACCTAGTCTAATCCCAACCTCCTGCTCACTGCCCATTACTGTTAATATCCAACCTAGTCTAATCCCAACCTCCTGCTCACTACCCATTACCGTTAATATCCCACCTAGTCTAATCCCAACCTCCTGCTCACTACCCATTACCGTTAATATCCCACCTAGTCTAATCCCAACCTCCTGCTCACTGCCCATTACCGTTAATATCCCACCTAGTCTAATCCCAACCTCCTGCTCACTGCCCATTACCGTTAATATCCCACCTAGTCTAATCCCAACCTCCTGCTCACTGCCCATTACTGTTAATATCCCACCTAGTCTAATCCCAACCTCATGCTCACTGCCCATTACTGTTAATATCCCACCTAATCGACTCCCAACCTGCTGCTCACTGCCCATTACTGTTGATATCCCACCTAGTCTAATCCCAAATTCCTGTTCACTACCCATTACTGTTAATATCCCACCTAGTCTAATCCCAATCTCCTGCTCACTGCCCATTACTGTTAAAATCCCACCTAGTCTAATCCCAACCTCCTGCTCACTGCCCATTACTGTTAATATCCCACCTAGTCTAATCCCAACCTCCTGCTTACTGCCCATTACTGTTAATATCCCACCTAGTCTAATCCCAACCTCCTGCTCACTGCCCATTACTGTTAATATCCCACCTAGTCTAATCCCAACCTCCTGCTCACTACCCATTACCATTAATATCCCACCTAGTCTAATCCCAACCTCCTGCTCACTTCCCATTACTGTTAATATCCCACCTAGTCTAATCCCAAACTCCTGTTCACTACCCATTACCGTTAATATCCCACCTAGTCTAATCCCAACCTCCTGTTCACTGCCCATTACTGTTAATATCCCACCTAGTCTAATCCCAACCTCCTGCTCACAACCCATTACCGTTAATATCCCACCTAGTCTAATCCCAAACTCCTGCTCACTACCCATTACCGTTAATATCCCACCTAGTCTAATCCCAACCTCCTGCTCACTGCCCATTACCGTTAATATCCCACCTAGTCTAATCCCAACCTCCTGCTCACTGCCCATTACTGTTAATATCCCACCTAGTCTAATCCCAACCTCCTGCTCACTGCCCATTACTGTTAATATCCCACCTAGTCTAATCCCAACCTCCTGCTCACTACCCATTACTGTTAACATCCCACCTAGTCTAATCCCAACCTCCTGCTCCCTACCCATTACTGTTAATATCCCACCTAGTCTAATCCCAACCTCCTGCTCACTGCCCATTACTGTTAATATCCCACCGAGTCTAATCCCAACCTCCTGCTCACTGCCCATTACTGTTAATATCCCACCTAGTCTAATCCCAACCTCCTGCTCAATGCCCATTATTGTTAATATCCCACCTAGTCTAATCCCAACCTCCTGCTCACTGCCCATTACTGTTAATATCCACCGAGTCTAATCCCAACCTCCTGTTCACTACCCATTACTGTTAATATCCCACCTAGTCTAATCCCAACCTCCTGCTCACTGCCCATTACTGTTAAAATCCCACCTAGTCTAATCCCAACCTCCTGCTCACTGCCCATTACTGTTAATATCCCATCTACTCTAATCCCAACCTCCTGCTCACTGCCCATTACTGTTAATATCCCACCTAGTCTAATCCCAACCTCCTGCTCACTACCCATTACTGTTAATATCTCACCTTGTCTAATCACAACATCCTGCTCACTACCCATTACAGTTAATTGTCCAGAACTTGGTGTCGGGGGCTTGCCGCGTGTGCAAGCCCCCGATCTGCACTCGCCCTGCGCGCTGACATCTGAAGCCCGGGCCTGCTTGCATTTCCTGTCACAGGCCCGGTTCAGATGTCAGCGGGCAGTGTTTCCCTGATCCAGCGGCGTAGTTAGTGCGATGTGCCGGCTGGGATCAGGTGAGCACTGTACAACCAATCAGGGGAGGGGAAGGTTCATTCATGAGTTTGAGAATAAGAACTGTCAAACTCATGAAAACTACGGGGTCCCAAAACACTATTTAAACTTTAAATAAAAATTTAAAAAGCATCCCAATCATTAAATTAAGTATAAATAAGTTTTAAAAAAAATTAATTAAACAATTTTTTTTTTGAAAAAAATAATTTTTTTATAAAAAGGGTCTAAAACTAAACCTTACCTTATTGTAGATTCTTAAAAATAATGAACCTGTGGAAAAAAAAATTCTAAACTGCAATAAAACACCACTTACTTGTAAAAAAAAATATGACGTGTGCTTTTTACAAGCGTAAAGACTGGAGGCCTTTACACAAGCGCAAATACACCAAAACAGAGGAAATCCAATACGCACGCGCTGCCCCCTACAGCGCACATGCTAGCCTCTTCAACTCTTGGGTTAGAGGAGAGGAAATGCCGGTTTTCAGCGCATGCGCTGTACATGCTGAAAATCGGCATTTCCTCCGGCGAGACGCGTGAGTACCCCTTCCGTACTCATGCGTTTGGGGAGGAATACTGCCCCAATATCCCACCTAGTCTAATCCCAACCTCCTGCTCACTACCCATTACCGTTAATATCCCACCTAGTCCAATCTCAACCTGCTACTCACTGCCCATTACTGTTAATATCCCACCTAGTCTAATCCCAAACTCCTGCTCACTACCCATTACCGTTAAAATCCCACCTAGTCTATCCCAACCTCCTGCTCTCTGCCCATTACTGTAAATATCCCACCTAATCGAATCCCAACCTCCTGCTCACTACCCATTACCGTTAATATCCCACCTAGTCTAATCCCAATCTCCTGCTCACTACCCATTACTGTTAATATCCCACCTAGTCTAATCCCAACCTCCTGCTCACTGCCCATTACTGTTAATATCTCACCTTGTCTAATACCAACCTGTTGCTCACTGCCCATTACTGTTAATGTCCCACCTAGTCTAATCCCAACCCCCTGCTCACTGCCCATTATCGGTAATATCCCACCTAGTCTAATCCCAACCTCCTGCTCACTGCCCATTACCGTTAATATTCCACCTAGTCTAATCCGAATCTCCTGCTCACTGCCCATTACCGTTAATATTCCACCTAGTCTAATCCCAACCTCTTGCTCAATGCCCGTTACCGTTAATATCCCACCTAGTCTAATCCCAACCTTCTGCTCACTGCCCATTACCGTTAATATCCCGCATAGTCTAATCCCAACCTCCTGCTCACTGCCCATTACTGTTAATATCCCACCTAGTCTATTCCCAACTTCTGGCTCACTACCCATTACCGTTAATATCCCACCAAGTCTAATCCCAATCTCCTGCTCACTACCCATTATCGTTAATATCCCACCTAGTCTAATCCCAACCTCCTGCTCACTACCCATTACTGTTAATATCCCACCTAGTCTAATCCCAACCTCCTGCTCATTGCCCATTACTGTTAATATCCCACCTAGTCTAATCCCAACCTCCTGCTCACTGCCCATTACAGTTAATATCCCACCTAGTCTAATCCCAACCTCCTGTTCACTACCCATTACCGTTAATATCCCACCTAGTCTAATCCCAACCTCCTGCTCACTACCCATTACTGTTAATATCCCACCTAGTCTAATCCCAACCTCCTGTTCACTACCCATTACCATTAATATCCCACCTAGTCTAATCCCAACCTCCTGTTCACTACCCATTACCGTTAATATCCCACCTAGTCTAATCCCAACCTCTACTCACTGCCCATTACTGTTAATATCCAACCTAGTCTAATCCCAACCTCCTGCTCACTACCCATTACCGTTAATATCCCACCTAGTCTAATCCCAACCTCCTGCTCACTACCCATTACCGTTAATATCCCACCTAGTCTAATCCCAACCTCCTGCTCACTGCCCATTACCGTTAATATCCCACCTAGTCTAATCCCATCCTCCTGCTCACTGCCCATTACCGTTAATATCCCACCTAGTCTAATCCCAACCTCCTGCTCACTGCCCATTACTGTTAATATCCCACCTAGTCTAATCCCAACCTCCTGCTCACTGCCCATTACTGTTAATATCCCACCTAATCGACTCCCAACCTGCTGCTCACTGCCCATTACTGTTAATATCCCACCTAGTCTAATCCCAAATTCCTGTTCACTACCCATTACTGTTAAAATCACACCTAGTCTAATCCCAATCTCCTGCTCACTGCCCATTACTGTTAAAATCCCACCTAGTCTAATCCCAACCTCCTGCTCACTGCCCATTACTGTTAATATCCCACCTAGTCTAATACCAACCTCCTGCTCACTACCCATTACCGTTAATATCCCACCTAGTCTAATCCCAATCTCCTGCTCACTACCCATTACTGTTAATATCCCACCTAGTCTAATCCCAACCTCCTGCTCACTACCCATTACTGTTAATATCCCACCTAGTCTAATCCCAACCTCCTGCTCACTGCCCATTACTGTTAATATCTCACCTTGTCTAATCCCAACCTGTTGCTCACTGCCCATTACTGTTAATGTCCCACCTAGTCTAATCCCAACCTCCTGCTCACTGCCCATTACCGTTAATATTCCACCTAGTCTAATCCCAATCTCCTGCTCACTGCCCATTACCGTTAATATTCCACCTAGTCTAATCCCAACCTCCTGCTCAATGCCCGTTACCGTTAATATCCCACCTAGTCTAATCCCAACCTCCTGCTCACTGCCCATTACCGTTAATATCCCGCCTAGTCTAATCCCAACCTCCTGCTCACTGCCCATTACTGTTAATATCCCACCTAGTCTATTCCCAACTTTTGGCTCACTACCCATTACCGTTAATATCCCACCTAGTCGAATCCCAATCTCCTGCTCACTACCCATTACCGTTAATATCCCACCGAGTCTAATCCCAACCTCCTGCTCACTACCCATTACTGTTAATATCCCACCTAGTCTAATCCCAACCTCCTGCTCATTGCCCATTACTGTTAATATCCCACCTAGTCTAATCCCAACCTCCTGCTCACTGCCCATTACTGTTAATATCCCACCTAGTCTAATCCCAACCTCCTGTTCACTACCCATTACCGTAAATATCCCACCTAGTCTAATCCCAACCTCCTGCTCACTACCCATTACTGTTAATATCCCACCTAGTCTAATCCCAACCTCCTGTTCACTACCCATTACCGTTAATATCCCACCTAGTCTAATCCCAACCTCCTGTTCACTACCCATTACCGTTAATATCCCACCTAGTCTAATTCCAACCTCCTGCTCACTGCCCATTACTGTTAATATCCAACCTAGTCTCATCCCAACCTCCTGCTCACTACCCATTACCGTTAATATCCCACCTAGTCTAAACCCAACCTCCTGCTCACTACCCATTACCGTTAATATCCCACCTAGTCCAATCTCAACCTCCTGCTCACTGCCCATTACTGTTAATATCCCACCTAGTCTAATCCCAACCTCCTGCTCACTAACCATTACCGTTAAAATCCCACCTAGTCTATCCCAACCTCCTGCTCACTGCCCATTACTGTAAATATCCCACCTAATCGAATCCCAACCTCCTGCTCACTACCCATTACCATTAATATCCCACCTAGTCTAATCCCAATCTCCTGCTCACTACCCATTACTGTTAATATCCCACCTAGTCTAATCCCAACCTCCTGCTCACTACCCATTAATGTTAATATCCCACCTAGTCTAATCCCAACCTCCTGCTCACTGCCCATTACTGTTAATATCTCACCTTGTCTAATCCCAACCTGTTGCTCACTGCCCATTACTGTTAATGTCCCACCTAGTCTAATCCCAACCTCCTGCTCACAGCCCATTATCGGTAATATCCCACCTATTCTATTCCCAACCTCCTGCTCACTGCCCATTACCGTTAATATTCCACCTAGTCTAATCCGAATCTCCTGCTCACTGCCCATTACCGTTAATATTCCACCTAGTCTAATCCCAACCTCCTGCTCAATGCCCATTACCGTTAATATCCCACCTAGTCTAATCCCAACCTCCTGCTCACTGCCCATTACCGTTAATATCCCGCCTAGTCTAATCCCAACCTCCTGCTCACTGCCCATTACTGTTAATATCCCACCTAGTCTATTCCCAACTTCTGGCGCACTACCCATTCCCGTTAATATCCCACCAAGTCTAATCCCAATCTCCTGCTCACTACCCATTATCGTTAATATCCCACCTAGTCTAATCCCAACCTCCTGCTCACTGCCCATTACTGTTGATATCCCACCTAGTCTAATCCCAAATTCCTGTTCACTACCCATTACTGTTAATATCCTACCTAGTCTAATCCCAATCTCCTGCTCACTGCCCATTACTGTTAAAATCCCACCTAGTCTAATCCCAACCTCCTGCTCACTGCCCATTACTGTTAATATCCCACCTAGTCTAATCCCAACCTCCTGCTTACTGCCCATTACTGTTAATATCCCACCTAGTCTAATCCCAACCTCCTGCTCACTGCCCATTACTGTTAATATCCCACCTAGTCTAATCCCAACCTCCTGCTCACTACCCATTACCATTAATATCCCACCTAGTCTAATCCCAACCTCCTGCTCACTTCCCATTACTGTTAATATCCCACCTAGTCTAATCCCAACCTTCTGTTCACTACCCATTACCGTTAATATCCCACCTAGTCTAATCCCAACCTCCTGTTCACTGCCCATTACTGTTAATATCCCACCTAGTCTAATCCCAACCTCCTGCTCACAACCCATTACCGTTAATATCCCACCTAGTCTAATCCCAACCTCCTGCTCACTACCCATTACCGTTAATATCCCACCTAGTCTAATCCCAACCTTCTGCTCACTGCCCATTACCGTTAATATCCCACCTAGTCTAATCCCAACCTCCTGCTCACTGCCCATTACTGTTAATATCCCACCTAGTCTAATCCCAACCTCCTGCTCACTGCCCATTACTGTTAATATCCCACCTAGTCTAATCCCAACCTCCTGCTCACTACCCATTACTGTTAACATCCCACCTAGTCTAATCCCAACCTCCTGCTCCCTACCCATTACTGTTAATATCCCACCTAGTCTAATCCCAACCTCCTGCTCACTGCCCATTACTGTTAATATCCCACCGAGTCTAATCCCAACCTCCTGCTCACTGCCCATTACTGTTAATATCCCACCTAGTCTAATCCCAACCTCCTGCTCAATGCCCATTATTGTTAATATCCCACCTAGTCTAATCCCAACCTCCTGCTCACTGCCCATTACTGTTAATATCCCACCGAGTCTAATCCCAACCTCCTGTTCACTACCCATTACTGTTAATATCCCACCTAGTCTAATCCCAACCTCCTGCTCACTGCCCATTACTGTTAAAATCCCACCTAGTCTAATCCCAACCTCCTGCTCACTGCCCATTACTGTTAATATCCCACCTACTCTAATCCCAACCTCCTGCTCACTGCCCATTACTGTTAATATCCCAGCTAGTCTAATCCCAACCTCCTGCTCACTACCCATTACTGTTAATATCTCACCTTGTCTAATCACAACATCCTGCTCACTACCCATTACAGTTAATTGTCCAGAACTTGGTGTCGGGGGCTTGCCGCGTGTGCAAGCCCCCGATCTGCACTCGCCCTGCGCGCTGACATCTGAAGCCCGGGCCTGCTTGCATTTCCTGTCACAGGCCCGGTTCAGATGTCAGCGGGCAGTGTTTCCCTGATCCAGCGGCGTAGTTAGTGCGATGTGCCGGCTGGGATCAGGTGAGCACTGTACAACCAATCAGGGGAGGGGAAGGTTCATTCATGAGTTTGAGAATAAGAACTGTCAAACTCATGAAAACTACGGGGTCCCAAAACACTATTTAAACTTTAAATAAAAATTTAAAAAGCATCCCAATCATTAAATTAAGTATAAATAAGTTTTAAAAAAAATTAATTAAACAATTTTTTTTTTGAAAAAAATAATTTTTTTATAAAAAGGGTCTAAAACTAAACCTTACCTTATTGTAGATTCTTAAAAATAATGAACCTGTGGAAAAAAAAATTCTAAACTGCAATAAAACACCACTTACCTGTAAAAAAAAATATTACGTGTGCTTTTTACAAGCGTAAAGACTGGAGGCCTTTACACAAGCGCAAATCCACCAAAACAGAGGAAATCCAATACGCACGCGCTGCCCCCTACAGCGCACATGCTAGCCTCTTCAACTCTTGGGTTAGAGGAGAGGAAATGCCGGTTTTCAGCGCATGCGCTGTACATGCTGAAAATCGGCATTTCCTCCGGCGAGACGCGTGAGTACCCCTTCCGTACTCATGCGTTTGGGGAGGAATACTGCCCCAATATCCCACCTAGTCTAATCCCAACCTCCTGCTCACTACCCATTACCGTTAATATCCCACCTAGTCCAATCTCAACCTCCTGCTCACTGCCCATTACTGTTAATATCCCACCTAGTCTAATCCCAAACTCCTGCTCACTACCCATTACCGTTAAAATCCCACCTAGTCTATCCCAACCTCCTGCTCTCTGCCCATTACTGTAAATATCCCACCTAATCGAATCCCAACCTCCTGCTCACTACCCATTACCGTTAATATCCCACCTAGTCTAATCCCAATCTCCTGCTCACTACCCATTACTGTTAATATCCCACCTAGTCTAATCCCAACCTCCTGCTCACTACCCATTAATGTTAATATCCCACCTAGTCTAATCCCAACCTCCTGCTCACTGCCCATTACTGTTAATATCTCACCTTGTCTAATCCCAACCTGTTGCTCACTGCCCATTACTGTTAATGTCCCACCTAGTCTAATCCCAACCCCCTGCTCACTGCCCATTATCGGTAATATCCCACCTAGTCTAATCCCAACCTCCTGCTCACTGCCCATTACCGTTAATATTCCACCTAGTCTAATCCGAATCTCCTGCTCACTGCCCATTACCGTTAATATTCCACCTAGTCTAATCCCAACCTCTTGCTCAATGCCCGTTACCGTTAATATCCCACCTAGTCTAATCCCAACCTTCTGCTCACTGCCCATTACCGTTAATATCCCGCCTAGTCTAATCCCAACCTCCTGCTCACTGCCCATTACTGTTAATATCCCACCTAGTCTATTCCCAACTTCTGGCTCACTACCCATTACCGTTAATATCCCACCTAGTCTAATCCCAATCTCCTGCTCACTACCCATTATCGTTAATATCCCACCTAGTCTAATCCCAACCTCCTGCTCACTACCCATTACTGTTAATATCCCACCTAGTCTAATCCCAACCTCCTGCTCATTGCCCATTACTGTTAATATCCCACCTAGTCTAATCCCAACCTCCTGCTCACTGCCCATTACAGTTAATATCCCACCTAGTCTAATCCCAACCTCCTGTTCACTACCCATTACCGTTAATATCCCACCTAGTCTAATCCCAACCTCCTGCTCACTACCCATTACTGTTAATATCCCACCTAGTCTAATCCCAACCTCCTGTTCACTACCCATTACCATTAATATCCCACCTAGTCTAATCCCAACCTCCTGTTCACTACCCATTACCGTTAATATCCCACCTAGTCTAATCCCAACCTCTACTCACTGCCCATTACTGTTAATATCCAACCTAGTCTAATCCCAACCTCCTGCTCACTACCCATTACCGTTAATATCCCACCTAGTCTAATCCCAACCTCCTGCTCACTACCCATTACCGTTAATATCCCACCTAGTCTAATCCCAACCTCCTGCTCACTGCCCATTACCGTTAATATCCCACCTAGTCTAATCCCAACCTCCTGCTCACTGCCCATTACCGTTAATATCCCACCGAGTCTAATCCCAACCTCCTGCTCACTGCCCATTACTGTTAATATCCCACCTAGTCTAATCCCAACCTCCTGCTCACTGCCCATTACTGTTAATATCCCACCTAATCGACTCCCAACCTGCTGCTCACTGCCCATTACTGTTAATATCCCACCTAGTCTAATCCCAAATTCCTGTTCACTACCCATTACTGTTAATATCCCACATAGTCTAATCCCAATCTCCTGCTCACTGCCCATTACTGTTAAAATCCCACCTAGTCTAATCCCAACCTCCTGCTCACTGCCCATTACTGTTAATATCCCACCTAGTCTAATCCCAACCTCCTGCTCACTGCCCATTACTGTTAATATCCCACCTAGTCTAATCCCAACCTCCTGCTCACTGCCCATTACTGTTAATATCCCACCTAGTCTAATCCCAACCTCCTGCTCACTACCCATTACCATTAATATCCCACCTAGTCTAATCCCAGCCTCCTGCTCACTTCCCATTACTGTTAATATCCCACCTAGTCTAATCCCAACCTCCTGTTCACTACCCATTACCGTTAATATCCCACCTAGTCTAATCCCAACCTCCTGTTCACTGCCCATTACTGTTAATATCCCACCTAGTCTCATCCCAACCTGCTGCTCACTACCCATTACCGTTAATATCCCACCTAGTCTAATCCCAACCTCCTGCTCACTACCCATTTCCATTAATATCCCACCTAGTCTAATCCCAACCTCCTGCTCACTGCCCATTACCGTTAATATCCCACCTAGTCTAATCCCAACCTCCTGCTCACTGCCCATTACTGTTAATATCCCACCTAGTCTAATCCCAACCTCCTGCTCACTGCCCATTACTGTTAATATCCCACCTAGTCTAATCCCAACCTCCTGCTCACTACCCATTACTGTTAACATCCCACCTAGTCTAATCCCAACCTCCTGCTCCCTACCCATTACTGTTAATATCCCACCTAGTCTAATCCCAACCTCCTGCTCACTGCCCATTACTGTTAATATCCCACCTAGTCTAATCCCAACCTCCTGCTCACTGCCCATTACTGTTAATATCCCACCGAGTCTAATCCCAACCTCCTGCTCACTGCCCATTACTGTTAATATCCCACCTAGTCTAATCCCAACCTCCTGCTCAATGCCCATTATTGTTAATATCCCACCTAGTCTAATCCCAACCTCCTGCTCACTGCCCATTACTGTTAATATCCCACCGAGTCTAATCCCAACCTCCTGTTCACTACCCATTACTGTTAATATCCCACCTAGTCTAATCCCAACCTCCTGTTCACTGCCCATTACTGTAAAAATTCCACCTAGTCTAATCCCAACCTCCTGCACACTGCCCATTACTGTTAATATCCCACCTAGTCTAATCCCAACCTCCTGCTCACTGCCCATTACTGTTAATATCCCACCTAGTCTAATCCCAACCTCCTGCTCACTGCCCATTACTGTTAATATCCCAGCTAGTCTAATCCCAACCTCCTGCTCACTGCCCATTACTGTTAATATCCCACCTAGTCTAATCCCAACCTCCTGCACACTACCCATTACTGTTAATATCTCACCTTGTCTAATCACAACATCCTGCTCACTACCCATTACAGTTAATTGTCCAGAACTTGGTGTCGGGGGCTTGCCGCGCGTGCAAGCCCCCGATCTGCACTCGCCCTGCGCGCTGACATCTGAAGCCCGGGCCTGCTTGCATTTCCTGTCACAGGCCCGGTTCAGATGTCAGCGGGCAGTGTTTCCCTGATCCAGCGGCGTAGTTAGTGCGATGTGCCGGCTGGGATCAGGTGAGCACTGTGCAACCAATCAGGGGAGGGGAAGGTTCATTCATGAGTTTGAGAATAAGAACTGTCAAACTCATGAAAACTACGGGGTCCCACAACACTATTTAAACTTTAAATAAAAGTTTAAAAAGCAACCCAATCATTAAATTAAGTATAAATAAGTTTAAAAAAAAATAATTTAAACAATTTTTTTTTTTGAAAAAAATAAATTTTTTATAAAAAGTGTCTAAAACTAAACCTTATCTTATTGTAGATTCTTAAAAATAATGAACCTGTGGAAAAAAAAATTCTAAACTGCAATAAAACACCACTTACCTGTAAAAATAAATATTTACGTGTGCTTTTTACAAGCGTAAAGACTGGAGGCCTTTACACAAGCGCAAATCCCCCAAAACAGAGGAAATCCAAGACGCACGCGCTGCCCCCTACAGCGCACATGCTAGCCTCTTCAACTCTTGGGTTAGAGGAGAGGAAATGCCGGTTTTCAGCGCATGCGCTGTACATGCTGAAAATCGGCATTTCCTCCGGCCAGACGCGTGAGTACCCCTTCCGTACTCATGCGTTTGGGGAGGAATACTGCCCCAATATCCCACCTAGTCTAATCCCAACCTCCTGCTCACTACCCATTACCGTTAATATCCCACCTAGTCCAATCTCAACCTCCTGCTCAATGCCCATTACTGTTAATATCCCACCTAGTCTAATCCCAACCTCCTGCTCACTACCCATTACCGTTAAAATCCCACCTAGTCTATCCCAACCTCCTGCTCACTGCCCATTACTGTAAATATCCCACCTAATCGAATCCCAACCTCCTGCTCACTACCCATTACCGTTAATATCCCACCTAGTCTAATCCCAATCTCCTGCTCACTACCCATTACTGTTAATATCCCACCTAGTCTAATCCCAACCTCCTGCTCACTACCCATTACTGTTAATATCCCACCTAGTCTAATCCCAACCTCCTGCTCACTGCCCATTACTGTTAATATCTCACCTTGTCTAATCCCAACCTATTGCTCACTGCCCATTACTGTTAATGTCCCACATAGTCTAATCCCAACCTCCTGCTCACTGCCCATTATCGGTAATATCCCACCTAGTCTAATCCCAACCTCCTGCTCACTGCCCATTACCGTTAATATTCCACCTAGTCTAATCCCAATCTCCTGCTCACTGCCCATTACCGTTAATATTCCACCTAGTCTAATCCCAACCTCCTGCTCAATGCCCGTTACCGTTAATATCCCACCTAGTCTAATCCCAACCTCCTGCTCACTGCCCATTACTGTTAATATCCCACCTAGTCTAATCCCAACCTCCTGCTCACTGCCCATTACTGTTAATATCCCACCTAGTCTATTCCCAACTTCTGGCTCACTACCCATTACCGTTAATATCCGACCTAGTCTAATCCCAATCTCCTGCTCACTACCCATTATCGTTAATAACCCACCTTGTCTAATCCCAACCTCCTGCTCACTACCCATTACTGTTAATATCCCACCTAGTCTAATCCCAACCTCCTGCTCATTGCCCATTACTGTTAATATCCCACCTAGTCTAATCCCAACCTCCTGCTCACTGCCCATTACTGTTAATATCCCACCTAGTCTAATCCCAACCTCCTGTTCACTACCCATTACCGTTAATATCCCACCTAGTCTAATCCCAACCTCCTGCTCACTACCCATTACTGTTAATATCCCACCTAGTCTAATCCCAACCTCCTGTTCACTACCCATTACCGTTAATATCCCACCTAGTCTAATCCCCACCTCCTGTTCACTACCCATTACCGTTAATATCCCACCTAGTCTAATCCCAACCTCCTGCTCACTGCCCATTACTGTTAATATCCAACCTAGTCTAACCCAACCTCCTGCTCACTACCCATTACTGTTAATATCCCACCTAGTCTAATCCCAACCTCCTGCTCACTACCCATTACCGTTAATATCCCACCTAGTCTAATCCCAACCTCCTGCTCACTGCCCATTACCGTTAATATCCCACCTAGTCTAATCCCAACCTCCTGCTCACTGCCCATTACCGTTAATATCCCACCTAGTCTAATCCCAACCTCCTGCTCACTGCCCATTACTTTTAATATCCCACCTAGTCTAATCCCAACCTCCTGCTCACTGCCCATTACTGTTAATATCCCACCTAATCGACTCCCAACCTGCTGCTCACTGCCCATTACTGTTAATATCCCACCTAGTCTAATCCCAAATTCCTGTTCACTACCCATTACTGTTAATATCCCACCTAGTCTAATCCCAATCTCCTGCTCACTGCCCATTACTGTTAAAATCCCACCTAGTCTAATCCCAACCTCCTGCTCACTGCCCATTACTGTTAATATCCCACCTAGTCTAATCCCAACCTCCTGCTCACTGCCCATTACTGTTAATATCCCACCTAGTCTAATCCCAACCTCCTGCTCACTGCCCATTACTGTTAATATCCCAACCTACTCTAATCCCAACCTCCTGCTCACTGCCCATTACTGTTAATATCCCACCTAGTCTAATCCCAACCTCCTGCTCACTGCCCATTACTGTTAATATCCCACCTACTCCAATCCCAACCTCCTGCTCACTGCCCATTACTGTTAATATCCCAGCTAGTCTAATCCCAACCTCCTGCTCACTGCCCATTACTGTTAATATCCCACCTAGTCTAATCCCAACCTCCTGCTCACTACCCATTACTGTTAATATCTCACCTTGTCTAATCACAACCTCCTGCTCACTACCCATTACAGTTAATGGCCCAGTACTTGGTGTCGGGGGCTTGCCGCACGTGCAAGCCCCCGATCTGCACTCGCCCTGCACGCTGACATCTGAAGCCCGGGCCTGCTTGCATTTCCTGTCACAGGCCCGGTTCAGATGTCAGCGCGCAGTGTTTACCTGATCCAGCGGCGTAGTTAGTGCGATGTGCCAGCTGGGATCAGGTGAGCACTGTACAACCAATCAGGGGAGGGGAAGGTTCATTCATGAGTTTGAGAGTAAGAACTGTCAAACTCATGAAAACTACCGGGGCCCAAAACACTATTTAAACTTTAAATAAAAATTTAAAAAGCATCCCAATCATTAAATTAAGTATAAATAATTTAAAAAAAAAATAATTTAAACAATTGTTTTTTTTGAAAAAAATAATTTTTTTTAAAAAGTGTCTAAAACTAAACTTAACTTATTGTAGATTCTTAAAAATAATAAACCTGTTGAAAAAAAATTTCTAAACTGCAATAAAACACCACTTACCTGTAAAAATAAATACTTACGTGTGCTTTTTACAAGCGTAAAGACTGAAGGCCTTTACACATGCGCAAATCCCCCAAAACAGAGGAAATCCAAGACGCACGCGCTGCCCCCTACAGCGCACGTGCTAGCCTCTTCAACTCTTGGGTTAGAGGAGAGGAAATGCCGGTTTTCAGCGCATGCGCTGTGCATGCTGAAAACCGGCATTTCCTCTGGCCAGACGCGTGAGTACCCCTTCCGTACTCATGCGTTTGGGGAGGAATACTGCCCCAATATCCCACCTAGTCTAATCCCAACCTCCTGCTCACTGCCCATTACTGTTAATATCCCACCTAGTCTAATCCCAACCTCCTGCTCACTACCCATTACCGTTAAAATCCCACCTAGTCTATCCCAGCCTCCTGCTCACTGCCCATTACTGTTAATATCCCACCTAATCGAATCCCAACCTGCTGCTAACAACCCATTACCGTTAATATCCCACCTAGTCTAATCCCAATCTCCTGCTCACTACCCATTACCATTAATATCCCACCTAGTCTAATCCCAACCTCCTGCTCACTACCCATTACTGTTAATATCCCACCTAGTCTAATCCCAACCTCCTGCTCACTGCCCATTACTGTTAATATCTCACCTTGTCTAATCCCAACCTCTTGCTCACTGCCCATGACTGTTAATGTCCCACCTAGTCTAATCCCAACCTCCTGCTCACTGCCCATTATCGGTAATATCCCACCTAGTCTAATCCCAACCTCCTGCTCACTGCCCATTACCGTTAATATTCCACCTAGTCTAATCCCAATCTCCTGCTCACTGCCCATTACCGTTAATATTCCACCTAGTCTAATCCCAACCTCCTGCTCACTGCCCGTTACCGTTAATATCCCACCTAGTCTAATCCCAACCTCCTGCTCACTGCCCATTACCGTTAATATCCCGCCTAGTCTAATCCCAACCTCCTGCTCACTGCCCATTACTGTTAATATCCCACCTAGTCTATTCCCAACTTCTGGCTCACTACCCATTACCGTTAATATCCCACCTAGTCTAATCCCGACCTCCTGCTCACTGTCCATTACCGTTAATATCCCCCCTCATTTCTGATAACATCCCAGTGAATCCACAAGACCGTTTCCCATTTTTAAAAATGTCTTTCCTATAAATGGTGTGTCCAAAATGGAGTTTACACTACTGGGTAAATGACCTACTTCTGTGCTCTGGGCCTGGAGCGTCACTCCCCAGAGGAACATCAGGAAATTGAGCTCATTCAGTCTGCAAATTTTGTCAATTAAATTTAGTGGATGAATTTCCAATCCACTTTGGTTATAGAGAGAATGACTGACTGACAGATGAAATATTAATAGTTGCATATTTTTGTTTTCTTCCACGTTTTAGATTCAGTATTTTTATTAGATTGTGCCGTTTCTTGAGTTTGAACTTTCATCCAATTAAACATTGTGAAAACTGAAGTCATCGTATTCTACAAACTCCGCCTCCTCACCACTTCATTTCATCCTCCTACCAGACCACTGAGGCTGAAGCAGACTGTCCAAAATCTCTTCATCGAACCTCAATCTGAACTCCCCACCCCATATACTTTCCATTTCAAAGATCAGCTACTTCTATCTCTGTAATATTGTCTGTCTTCAGCCCTACCTCATTCCATCTGCTGCTGAATCCTCACCCACGCCTTTGTCAACTCCAGACTCGACTATTCCAATGCTCCCCTGGCCGCCCTCCCACCCTGCCCCTCTATAAACTTCAGCTACTCCAAACTATGCTGCCTGTGCCCTGTTGTTCTGACTCTGGCCTCTTGTGCACCCCTTCCTTTACAACACCACCGGTGACCAAGTGTTCAGTTGTCTAAGGCTCCGCACTCTGTAATTCACTCTCTGAACCCCTCTGCCTCGCCACCTCTCTCTCCTTAACATTTACCTTTCCTCTAGTTTTTGGTCATCTCTAATGGTATATCCTGCTTTGTCTCAGGTCCGTTGTCTGATTCCGTCTCTGAAGGGCCTTGGGACATTCTTCTATGTTAAAGCCGCTATATAAATAAAAGTTGTTGATGATAAAGGTCCTGATTACATGCTGCACATGTGCCTCGGTTACTGTGGTTTCATACTGACAGTGGGTGTGCAAAGTAATGGTTGTGAAACATGTCTATCACCGAGGGACATGTAATGGGATTTTTCATTTTTATTGGTCGATTTATGTGACCGATAAATCAACAGTGGTTGTTTCGATTAGTCAATGTAATTCCTCAGGTAGTTTTCTAGCAGCTTCCCTCACTTCAGAATTTTTGAGGATGTAACTGGTAAAGAGATGCTGGTGAACATAGGGCCTGATGAAAGGGTGGAACTGAAAGAAATCAGTATTTGTAGGAAAATGGTGTTAGGAAAATTGACGGGACTGAAGGCCGATAAATCCCCAGGGCCTGATAATCTACATCCCAGGGTACATAAGGAAGTGGCCCTAGAAATAGTAGATGCATTGCTGGTCATCTTCCAAAATTCAATAGACTCTGGAACAGTACCCATGGATTGGAGGGTAGCTAATGTTACCCCACTATTCAAAAAAGGTGGTAGAGAAAAAGCGGGGAATTATAGGCCGGTAAGCCTGACATCGGCAGTGGGGAAAATGCTAGAGTCTATTATAAAAGATGTAATAGCAGAGCACTTGGAAAGCAGTGACAGGATCGGACAGTCAACATGGATTTACAAAAGGTAAATCATGCTTGACTAATCTACTGGAATTTTTTGAGGATGTAACTGGTAAAATAGATAAGGGGGAACCAGTGGATGTGGTGTTTTTGGACTTTCAGAAGGCTTTCGATAAGGTCCCTCATAAGAGATTAGCGTGCAAAATTAAGGCACATGGGGTTGGGGGCAAGGTATTGACTTGGATAGAGAACTGGTTGGCGGACAGAAAGCAAAGAGTTGGAATAAACGGGTCGTTTTCCGAGCGGCAGGCAGTGACTAGTGGGGTACCGCAAGGATCGGTCCTAGGACCCCAGCTGTTCACAATATATATTAATGATCTGGACGAGGGAATTGGATGTAATATCTCCAAATTTGCAGATGACAAAGCTGGGTGGGAGGGTAAGCTGTGAGGGGGATGTCGTGAAACTCCAGTACGATTTGGACAGATTGGGTGATTGGGCAGAAACATGGCAAATGCACTGTAATGTGGATAAATGTGAGGTTATCCACTTTGGTGGCAAAAACAGGAAGGCAGATTATAATTTGAATGGCAATAGATTGGGAGAAGGGGAAGTGCAACGAGACCTGGGTGTTCTTGTGCACCAGTCGCTGAAGGTAAGCATGCAGGTGCAGCAGGCGGTTAAGAAGGCAAATGGTATGTTGGCCTTCGTAGTAAGAGGGTTTGAGTACAGGAACAAGGATGCCTTGCTACAGTTGTACAGGGCCTTGGTGAGACCGCACCTTGAGTATTGTGTGCAGTTTTGGTCGCCTTACCTGAGGAAGGACGTTCTTGCCATGGAAGGAGTGCAGCGAAGATTCACCAGGCTGATACCTGGGATGGCAGGAATGACGTATGAGGAGAGATTGTGTCGATTGGGCTTATACTCACTGGGGTTTAGAAGATAGAGAGGGGATCTCATCAAAACCTATAAAATTCTGTCAGGCCTGGACAGACTAGATGCAGGAAGGATGTTTATGATGGCCGGGGAGTCCAGAACCAGGGGTCATAGTCTAAGGATAAGGGGTAAGCCATTTAGGACTGAAATGAGGAGGAATTTCTTCACCCAGAGAGTGGTGAACCTGTGGAATTCTCTGCCACAGAGGGCAGTGGAGGCCAGTTCATTAAATATATTCAAGAAAGAGTTGGATATATTTCTTAATGCTAAAGGGATCAAGGGATATGGGGAGAAGGCAGGGACAGGGTACTGAATTTGGATGACCAGCCATGATCTCATTGAATGGCGGAGCAGGCTCGAAGGGCCGAATGGCCTACTCCTGCTCCTATCTTCTATGTTTCTATGTCACTTCCCTGCCACTCGAGTTCTGATTCGCTGTTGTTTTAGTTCTCAGTAAATAACAGTGTGACAGCAGGAAGTAAGTGTGAGAAACGAGTGTATCATATTGTCAGTCAGGAATCTGATGTCATGTTGGACACTGAAGCACAGAGAATACTAAACCCATTAAAACTATTGCAGATTCTCGGTGATTCCTCACTCTCCGAGAACAATATTCTTGATTTCTATTTTCCTTCTATCTCATTTATTTGCCGTTAATCAGTGAATCAAGATGTTTACAGAATATTCAGCCCATGTTCAGAATGGATCAGTATCCATCCCAGTGATTACTTTCTGAGCTCAAAACAATGGGGAGATCCCATCACTGAGCAGATCCTTTCCTTCTCATTCTCAGTGCTTATCTTTCACTCCACTCCTCAATATATCCATTATTATTCTTTACAGAAATCACTGAGCTCGCGGAGAAGGGAAACCGGGCGGACAGTTCCAAACTTCTCCTAAATCTGGTGATGGAGAAAGGCTCTGGGGCCCGAAGGGTGATGTGGGAATCCTTGGTGACAATGCGCCACAGGTTACCAAAGCTGAACAAAATACTGAAAGAAATAGAGGAACATGGTACTGTAAAATCATACACTGAACTCAATGACAGATTCAAACACTGCAGATTTTACTATAATATCTCAGTTCTGAATTGACGAAAGTTAATTGATTTAAACAGGTTCTGATCCATTTGATTACATGAACATCGCAGAAGGTTTATCCGAAATACCCTGTAACCTGAAAGGTAAGTGACGAAATGGTGAGTTCAAAACTTTTATTGAATTTCTGTAGATCAGGATCGGAAAAAGACAACATGGATTTACAAAAGGTAAATCATGCTTGACTAATCTACTGGAATTTTTTGAGGATGTAACTGGTAAAATAGATAAGGGAGAACCAGTGGATGTGGTGTATTTGGACTTTCAGAAGGCTTTCGATAAGGTCCCACATAAGAGATTAGCGTGTAAAGTTAAGGCACATGGGATTGGGGGTAAGGTACTGACTTGGATAGAGAACTGGTTGGCAGGCAGGAAGCAAAGAGTTGGAATAAACGGGTCGTTTTCCAAGTGGCAGGCAGTAACTAGTGGTATACCGCAGGGATCGGTGCTAGGACCCCAGTTATTCACAATATATATTAATGATCTAGACGAGGGAACTAGATGTAATATCTCCAAGTTTGCAGATGACACAAAGCTGGGTGGGCGTGTGTGCTCTGAGGAGGATGCAGAGAAACTCCAATACGATTTGGGCAGGTTGGGCGATATGGCAGATGCAGTATAATGTGGATAAATGCGAGGTTATCCACTTCGGTGGCAAAAACAGGAAGGCAGATTATTATCTGACTGGCAATAGATTGGGAAAAGGGGAAGTGCAACGAGACCTGGGTGTCCTTGTGCACCAGTCACTGAAGGTAAGCATGCAGGTGCAGCAGGCAGTTAAGGCAAATTGTATGTTGACCTTCATAGCAAGAGGATTCGCGAACAGGAGCAAGGATGTCTTGCTGCAATTGTACAGGGCCTTGGTGAGACTCCACCGTGAGTATTGTGTGCAGTTTTGGTCGCCTAATCTGAGGAAGGATGTTCTTGCCATGGAGGGAGTGCAGCGAAGATTCACCAGACTGATAACTGGGATGGCAGGAATGACGTATGAAGAGAGATTGGGTCGATTGGGCTTGTATTCGCCAGAGTTTAGAAGAATGGGAGGGGATCTCATTGAAATTCTAACAGGGCTAGACAGACTAGATGCAGGAAGGATGTTCCCGATGGCTGGGGAGTCCAGAACCAAGGGTCACAGTCCAAGATAAGGGGTAAGCCATTTAGGACAGAGATGAGGAGGAATTTCTTCACCCAGAGAGTGGTGAACCTGTGGAATTCTCTACCACAGAAGGCAGTTGAGGCCAATTCATTAAATATATTCAAGAAGGAGTTAGATATATTTCTTAAGGCTAAAGGGATCAAGGGATATGGGGAGAAATCGGGGACAGGATACTGAATTTGGATGATCAGCCATGATCTCATTAAATGGCGGAACAGGCTCAAGGGGCCGAATGGCCTATTCCTGCTCTTATCTTCTATGTTTCTATACTCACCTGGCAGGTTCCTGAAACCCTAATACACACCTGGCAGGATCCTGATACACAGTGAAACCCCATACACACCTGGCAGGATCCTGATACACTGTGAAACCTCATACACACCTGGCAGGATCCTGATACACCGTGAAACCCCATACACACCTGGCAGGATCCTGATACACTGTGAAACCCCACACACACCTGGCAGGATCCTGATACACCGTGAAACCCCATACACACCTGGCAGGATCCTGATACACTGTGAAACCCCATACACACCTGGCAGGATCCTAATACACCGTGAAACCCCATACACACCTGGCAGGATCCTGATACGCTGTGAAACCCCATACACACCTGGCAGGATCCTGATACACTGTGAAACCCCATACACACCTGGCAGGATCCTGATACACTGTGAAACCACATACACACCTGGCAGGATCCTGATACACTGTGAAACCCCACACACACCTGGCAGGAACCTGATTCACTGTGAAACCCCATACACACCTGGCAGGATCCTGATACACTGTGGAACCCCATACACACCTGGCAGGATCCTGATACACTGTGAAACCCCACACACACCTGGCAGGATCCTGATACACTGTGGAGCCCCATACACACCTGGCAGGATCCTGATACACTGTGGAACCCCATACACACCAGGCAGGATCCTGATTCACTGTGAAACCCCATACACACCTGGCAGGATCCTGATACACTGTGAAATCCCATACACACCTGGCAGGATCCTGATACACTGTGAAACCCCATACACACCTGGCAGGATCCTGATACACTGTGAAACCCCATACACACCTGGCAGGATCCTGATTCACTGTGAAACCCCATACACACCTGGCAGGATGCTGATACACTGTGAAATCCCATACACACCTGGCAGGATCCTGATTCACTGTGAAACCCCATACACACCTGGCAGGATGCTGATACACTGTGAAATCCCAGACACACCTGGCAGGATCCTGATCTACTGTGAAACCCCATACACACCTGGCAGGATCCTGATACACTGTGAAATCCCATACACACCTGGCAGGATCCTGATACACTGTGAAACCCCATACACACCTGGCAGGATCCTGATTAACTGAAATTCTATGCACTGAAGATTTACAGATGTTCACACAGTAGAACATTAATCTTTGGTGGGATTTGAGGAAAGGACAATGCCCCAAATATCTGCATGCACGAAAACCCAGAACTTGCGATCTGGCAATGTTTTGCTTGACAGATCATACCTATCTGTTAGAAATGGACATTTGTTGGCATAGTTTTGGGCTAGTTGCCCAGCGAATACCCACAAAATTCTTGTGCCTGGCAACAGCAGGCCTAAGACCTGCTTTTAACAGTGTGATGGTTTAAATAAATATTGGCCTGGAAATTGCGGTCGGAGGCTTGCCACAGGCAAAATCCTTAGAACCACAAGAAAACTAGGCACCAACATGGTGCCACCGGAGCTTGAGACTCTTCCAGTCGTGGGCCTGCCTGCTTAGGCCTGCGTAATGGCCCAAGTGTCCCAGGGGGATTCCTAAGATGTTCATGGGGATTCATTTATATATGGAATCGCCATATGCACAATAGGATTCCACTAAAAAAGTAACATTTTCACAACATTGAAATAAATAAATCATCTCGTGTTCAAGAATTAATTAAAATACAATTTAATTAAACATTTTAAAGAAATTTAATTTTTTGAAAAGTAAATAAACATTTTTTAATGGGGCCAAAAATAACCTAAACTAATTTTAAGTGTAAGGGAATGTTTAAATCATTTAAAAAATATATATTTTAATAGCCTGGAATTTGCAGTCAGCAACAAAGCGAAGACGTTTGCTGTTTTTTAAAAATTTGTTTATGGAATGTGGGTGTCGCTGGCAAGGCCATCCCTAACTGCCCTTGAGAAGGTGGTGGTGAGCCGCCTTCTTGAACCGCTGCAATATGTGTGGCAATGGTATTCCCACAGTGCTGTAATGTAGGGAGTTCCAGGATTTTGACCCAGCGACTATGAAGGATCGACTATATACTTCCCAAGTTAAGATGGCGTGTGACTTGGCAGGAACTTGGAGGTGGTGCTGTTCCATTGCGCCTGCTGCCCTTGTCCTTCTCGGTGGCAGAGGTCGCGGGTTTGGGAGGTGCTGCCGAAGAAGCCTTGGCGAGTTGCTGCAGTGCATCTTGTAGATGGTCCACACTGCAGCCACGGTACGCTGGTGGTGGAGGGAGTGAATGTTTAAGGTTGTGGATGGGGTGCCAATCAAGCGGGCTGCTTTGTCCTGGATGGGGTCGAGCTTCTTGAGTGTTGCTGGAGCTGCACTCATCCAGGCAAGTGGAGAGTATTCTATCACACTCCTGACTTGTGCCTTGTAGATGGTGGAAAGGCTTAGGGGAGTCAGGAGGTGAGACACTCGCCACAGAATACCTGGCCTCTGACCTGATGTTGTTGCCACAGTATTTATGTGGGTGGTCCAGTTCAGTTTCTGGTCAATGGTGACCCCCAGGATGTTGATGATGGGTGGTGATTCGGTGATGGTAAAGCCATTGAATGTCAAGGGGAGGTGGTTAGACTCCTGCTTGTTGGAGATAATCATTGCCTGGCACTTCTGTGGTGCGAACTTTACCTGCCACTTAATCAGCCCAAGCCTGAATGTCATCCAGATCTTGCTGCATGCGGGCATGGACTGCATCATTATCTGAGGAGTTGTGAGTGGCGCTGAACACTGCAGTCATCAGCGAACATCCCCATTTCTGACCTTATGTTGGAGGGAAGGTCATTGATGAAGCCGCTGAAGATGGTTGGGCCTAGGACACTGCCCTGAGGAACTCCTGCAGCGATGTCCTGGGGCTGTGATGTTTGACCTGCAACCACCACAACCATCTTCCTTTGTGCTAGGCAGAAGAACAAAAGAAATAGAGCAGGAGTCGGCCTTTCGGCCCTTCGAGCCTGCTCCGCCATTCAATGAGATCATGGCTGATCTTCTACCTCAACTCCATTCACCGGCCCTATCGCCATATCCCTTGATGCCCTTACTAGTCAGAAATCTATCGACTTCTGTTTTGAATATACCCAATGACTGAGCCTCCACAGCCCTCTGGGGTAGAGAATTCCAAAGATTCATCACCCTCTGAAGAAATTTCTCCTCATCTCAGTCCTGAATGGCCTACCCTTTATCTTGAGAATGTGGCCCCTGGTTTTAATCTCCCCAGCCAAGGGGAACATTCTCCCTGCATCCACTCTATCAAGCCCTGTAATAATTTTGTATGCTTCAATGCGATCCCCTCTCATTCTTCTGACTTCAAGTGAATACAGGTCTAGTTTACTCAGTCTCTTCTCATACGACAGTCCCGCCATCCCAGGAATCAATCTCATGAACCTTCGTTGCACTCCCTCTATGGCAAGTATATCTTTCCTTAGGTAAGGAGACCAAAATTGTACACAGTACTCCAGGTGTGGTCTCACCAAGGCCCTATATAATTGGAGTAAGGCTTCTTTACTCCTGTACTCAAATCCTCTTGTAATGAAGGCCAGCATACCATTAGCCTTCCTAATGGCTTGCTGCACCTGCACATTCACTTTCAGTGACTCATGTACAAGGACACCCAGGTCCCTTTGAGCATCTGCATTCCCCAATCTTTCACCATTTAGGAAATATTCCGCCTTTCTGTTTTTTCTACCAAAGTGGATAACTTCACATTTATCCACATTATATTCCATCTGCCATGCTCTTGCCCACTCACTGAGCCTGTCGAGATCTCCTTGTAGCCTCTTCACATCCTCTTCACAACTGATACTTTCACCTAGCTATCATCAGCAAATTTGGAAATGTTACATTTAGTCCCCTCATCCAAATCATTGATATAGATTGTGAATAGCAGGGGCCCAAGCACAATCCTTGCGGTACCCCACTAGTCACAGCCTGCCACCCTGAAAAAGACACGATTATCCCTACTCTTTGTTTTCTGTCTGCTAACCAATTCTCAATCCATGGTAGTATATTACCCCCAGTAATACCCCCTAATTTTGTTCACCAACCTCTTGTGTGCGACCTTATCGAAGGCCTTCTGAAAATCAAAATACACCACATGTACTGGTTACCCTTTGTCTACTCCACTAGTTACATTCTCAAAGATGACAACCAATGTGTCCACTGTCCCAATGGCCGCCTTTTTCAAAACCCTAGGATGTAGGTCATCCGGTCCTTGAGATTTATTGACTTTTAGTCCCATTAATTTTGCTAGTACTGTTTTTTTACTAATAATTTCTTTAAGTTCTTCATTCTCGTTACACCCTTGCTTTTCTCGTATTTCTGGGAGGTTTTTTGTGTCTTCCTCCGTGAAGACAAACACAAGTATTTATTCAATTTCTCTGCCATTTCCTCATTCCCCATTACAAATTCTCTCATCTCTGACTGTAAAGGACCTACATTTACCTTCACCAGTCTTTCCCTTTTCACATAACTATAGAAGCTTTTACAATCCGTTTTTATATTTTTTGCTAGTTTGTGCTCATATTCCACTTTCCCTTTCTTTATCAATTTCTTCGTTCCCCTTTGCTGATTTCTAAAAAGATCCCAATCCTCAGGCTAACCACTTTTTCTGGCAACTTTATAAGCTTCCTCTTTTGACTTAATACTTGCTTTAATTCCTTTTAGCCATGTTTGGATCACTTTTCCTTTTGGGTTTTTATGCCCTAGAGGAATATATGTTTGTTGCAAATTATGCATTATTGTCTTGAATGTTAGCCATTGTATGTCCACCTTCATACCTTTTAGTGTGGTCTCCCAATCTACCATGGCCAACCTGTCCCTCATACCCTTGTAGTTTCCTCTGTTTAGATTGAAGACCTTAGTTTCAGATTGGACTACATCACTCTCAAACTTAATGTAAAATTCAATCATATTATGGTCACTTGTCCCTAAAGGCCCCTTTACCACAAGATTATTCATTAGCCCTTTCTCATTACACAGAATAGCCTGTTCCCTGGTTGGTTGGGAAGGTAGTGTTGGAGGAGCCGCAGCCCTTGCACTTGTCCAACAGGTTTGAGGCTCTTACTCCCTGTGAGGATGGGAACAGGGACTGCGGGGAGGATGAGCAACCTGGCCACAGCACTGTGGAGCGGGGGGGCCATTTAAGTGGGGGGAGTTAAAAGAAATGTTGTAGTGGTAGGGGATAGTATTGTTAGGGGGATAGATAGAGTTCTTTGCAGCCGAGAGCAAGAGTCCCGAAGGCTGTGTTGCCTGCCCGGTGCCAGGGTTAAGGACCTCTCCTCTGGACTGGAGAGAAACTTGGAGTGGGAGGGGGAGGATCCAGTTGTCGTGGTCCATGTTGGTACCAATGACATAGATAAGACAAGGAAGGAGGTCCTGCTGAGGGAGTTTGAGCAGCTAGGGGCCAAATTAAAAAGCAGAACCACAAGGGTTATTACCTGAGCCACGAGCGAATTTGGCTAGGACAAATAAAATTAGAGTTAAATGCGTGGCTCAAAGACTGGTGTGGGAGAAATGGGTTTTGCTTCCTGGGACACTGGCACCAGTACTGGGGCAGGAGGGAGCTGTTCCGTTGGGACGGGCTTCACTTGGCCAGTGCTGGGACTAGAGTCCTGGCGGATCATATAACTAGGGCTTTAGAGAGGGCTTTAAACTAACTAGTGGGGGGGGAGGTTCCTGGAGAGCAAATAATAAAAATGACAACAGAGAAGGTCATAGACTTAGGTAGCAGTGGGGAAATTAAAAACCAGAGCGTGTCAGGAAGGGGCAGAAGGTATGGAGTAAAAGGTAAAGTAATAAAAAGGGCAAAAGCAGGAACTAAGTGTCACAAAACATATTTGAAAGTTCTCTATCTGAATGCATGTAGCATTCGTAACAAAATAGATGAGTTAATGGCGCAAATAACTACATATGGGTATGATCTTGTGGCCATTACAGAAACATGGCTGCAGGGTGACAATGCCTGGGAATTAAACATACCAGGTTATTTAACGATCAGGGAGGATAGGCAAGAAGGAAGGGGAGGTGGGGTGGCTATGTTAATAAAGGAAGGAATCACTGTAATACAGAGAAATGATATTGGGTCAAAAGATCAGGATAATGAAACAGTTTGGGTGGCGGTAAGGAATAATAAGGGGAAAAAAACACTAGTGGGCGTAGTCTATAGGCCTCCGAACAGTGGCAACTCTGTTGGACGGAGTATCAATCAGGAAATAGTTGAGGCTTGTAATAAGGGAACATCTATAATTATGGGGGATTTTAACTATCATATTAATTGGACAAAACAAATTGGGCAGGGCTGCCTTGAGAATGAGTTCATTGAGTGTATTAGGGATGGGTTTCTTGAGCAGTATGTAACTGAACCGACCAGGGGGCAGGCAACTTTAGATCTGGTCCTGTGTAACGAGACAGGATTAATTAAAAATGGCCTAGTAAAGGATCCCCTTGGAATGAGTGACCATAACATGGTTGAATTCCATATTCAATTAGAGGGTGAGAAGGTTGGATCTCAAACAAGTGTGCTAAGCTTGAATAAAGGAGACTATGAAGGTATGAGAGCGGAATTGAGTAGAGTGGATTGGGAAAATAGATTAAAGGGTAAGACGATACATGATCAGTGGTGTACATTTAAGGAGTTATTTTACAACTTCCAAAAAATATATATTCCACCGAGAAGAAAAGGGTGTAAAAGAAAAGACAGCCATCCGTGGCTAAGTAAAGAAATTAAGGATAGTATTCGACTAAACAAGGGCATATAAGGTAGCCAAATCTAGTGGGAGGATAGAGGATTGGGAAAACTTTAAAAGACAGCAAAAAATAACAAAAAGATTGATTAACAAAGGGAAGATAGATTATGAAAGTAAATTAGCAAAAAAATATAAAAACAGATAGTAAGAGTTTTTATAGTTATATAAAAAGAAAAAGGGTGGCTAAAGTAAATATTGGTCCCTTAGAGGATGAGACTGGAAATTAATGGTGGGAAATATGGAGATGGCAAAAACACTGAATGAATATTTTACATCAGTCTTTACAGTAGAAGACACTAAGAATATCCCAACACTGGACAAACAGGGGGCTATGGGGGGGAGGAGCTAAACGCGATCAAAATCACTAAGGAAGTGGTACTCGGTAAAATAATGGGACTCAAGGCGGATAAATCAGCTGGACCTGATGGCTTACATCCTAGGGTCTTGAGGGAAGTGGCGGTTAGGATTGTGGATGCATTGGTAATAATTTTCCAAAACTCCATGGACTCGGCAAAGGTCCTGGCAGACTGGAAAACTGCTAATGTAACACCCTTATTTAAAAAGGGCAGTAGACAGAAGGCTGGAATCTATAGACCGGTTAGCCTAACATCTGTGGTAGGTAAAATTTTGGAGTCCATTATTAAGGAGACAGTAACAGGACATTTGGATAATCATAATTTAATAGGACAAAGTCAGCATGGTTTTATGAAGGGGAAGTCATGTTTGACAAATTTGCTGGAGTTCTTTGAGGAAGTAACGTATAGGGTGGATAAAGGGGAACCAGTGGACGTAGTGTATTTAGACTTCCAAAAGGCATTTGACAAGGTGCCACACGAAAGATTATTGCTTAAGATAAAAAAATCACAGGATTGGGGGTAATATTCTGGCATGGATAGAGGATTGGCTATCTAACAGAAGGCAGAGAGTTGGGATAAATGGTTCATTCTCAGACTGGCAATCAGTAACTAGTGGTGTTCCACAGGGGTCAGTGCTGGGTCCCCAACTCTTTACAATCTATATTAACGATTTGGAGGAGGGGACCGAGTGTAACATATCAAAGTTTGCAGATGATACTAAGATGGGAGGGAAAGTAGCGAGTGAGGAGGACATAAAAAACCTGCAAGGGGACATAGACAGGCTAAGTAAGTGGGCAGAGATTTGGCAGATGGAATACAATACTGGAAAGTGTGAGGTTATGCACTTTGACAGGAAAAATCGTGGAGCAAGTTATTATCTTAATGGCAAGAAACATTGAAAGTACTGAAGTACAAAGGGATCTGGGGGTCCTGGTGCACGAAACTCAAATGGTTAGTATGCAGGTGCAGCAAGTGATTAAGAAGGCCAATGGAATGTTGGCTTTCATTGCTACGGGGTTAGAATATAAAAATAGGGAGGTATTGCTTCAGTTGTACAAGGTATTGGTGAGACCGCACCTGGAATATTGCGTACAGTTTTGTTGTCCATACTTAAGAAAGGACATACTTGCTCTCGAGTCAGTACAAAGAAGGTTCACTTGGTTAATCCCGGGGATGAGGGGATGGACATATGAGGAGAGGATGAGTAGATTGGGACTCTACTCATTGGAGTTCAGAAGAATGAGAGGCGATCTTATTGAAACATATAAGATTGTGAAGGGGTTGGATCGGGTGGATGCGGGGAAGATGTTCCCGATGATGGGTGAAACTAGAACTAGGGGGCATAGTCTTAGAATAATGGGCTGCTCTTTCAAAACTGAGATGAGGAGGAACTACTTCACTCAGAGGGTGGTAGGTCCATGGAATATGCTGCCCCAAAAATCTGTAGAAGCTACATCATTACATAAATTTAAAACAGAAATAGACAGTTTCCTAGAAGTAAAGGGAATTAAGGGTTACGGGGAGCGGGCAGGAATTTGGACATGAGTCTCGGTTTGGATCGGTCATGGCCCTGTGGGTAGCGGAGAGGGCCCAGGGGCCGTGTAGCCTGATCCTGCTCCTATTTCATGTGTCTAATTCTGTTAGATTCAGGAGATGGTTCTGTGATAGTGGATTGGCGGTTAGGATCAGATCAGCCATGATCTGATTGAATGGCGGAGCAGGCTCGAGGGGCCGATTGGCCTGCTCCTGCTCCTATTTCTTATGGTTCCTCCACATACTGATCCAGGAAACCATCTCGCATGCATTCCAAGAATTCGTCCCCCACACCATTAGTGGTAATTTGATTTGCCCAGTCAGTATGTAGATTAAAATCGCCCATGATTACCGTATTGCCCTTGTTACATGCACTTTTAATTTCTTGATTGATACCGTGCCCTACATTACCACTACTGTTTGGTGGCCTGTACACAACGCCCACCAATGTTTTCCACCCTTTGCTGTTTCTTAGCTCCACCCAAACTGATTCCAGTTCTACATCACGATCTGCCGAGCCAAGATCTTTTATTTCCACCGTACCGATCTCATCCCTTATTAACAGCGCTACGCCGCCTCCTTTTCCTTTTTGTCTGTCCTTCCTAAATGTTGAGTACCCTGGAACATTCAGTTCCCAGCTTTGGTTACCCTGCAACCATGTCTCTGTAATGGCAATTACATCATACCCATTAACTTCCATTAGTGCCATTAATTCATCCACCTTGTTGCGAATTCTACTTGCATTTAGATAAAGTGCCTTCAACTTTGCGTGTTTAATATTTTTCTGCACTTTGACCCTCTTTACTGTTGGCCTTTGTTTCTGCTCCCTACTAGTTTTGCTGACTACTTTTCTAACTTGCACTTCCAGCTTTGTTTCTCTCCGTTCTGGGCCCACACTTAGGTTCCCAGCCCCCTGACAAAACTAGTTTAAATCCTTCCCAACAGCACTAGCAAACACCCCTGCGAGGATATTGGTCCCGGTTCTGCTGAGGTGTAATCAGTCCAGCTTGTACAGGTCTCACCTTCCCCAGAATTGGTCCCAATGCCTCAGGAATTTAAACCCCTCCTTCCTACACCATCTCTCCAGCCACGCATTCATCTGGTCTGTTCTCCTATTTCTGCTCTCGCTAGCACGTGGCACTGGGTGTAATCCTGAGATTACTACCTTTGAGGTCCTGCTTTGTAATTTATTTCCTAGCTCCCTATATACTGTTTGCAGGACCTCGTCCCTCTTTCTACCTATGACGTTGGTACCGATATAGACCACGACCTCTGGCTGTTCACCCTCCCCCTTCAGAATGTCCTGCTGCCGCTCAGTGACATCCTTGACCCTGGCACCAGGGAGGCAACATACCATCCTGGAGTCACATCTGTGGCCACAGAAATGTCTGTGTTCCCCTTATGATAGAATCCCCTATCGCTATTGCTCTTCCGCTCTTTTTCCTCCCCCCCTGTGCAGCTGAGCCACTCATAGTGCCGCAGACTTGGCTGTTGCTGCATTCCCCTGAGAAACCATCTCCCCCAGCAGTATCCAAAGCGGAAAATCTGTTGGAGAAGGAGATGGACCCAGGGGACTCTTGCAATACCTTCCTAGTTCTTTTACTCTACCTGGTGGTCACCCATTCCCTTTCTGCCTGTGCACCCTTTACCTGCGGTGTGACCACCTCGTTAAACGTGCTATCCATGTAGATCTCAGCTTCGCTGATGCTCCACAGTCACTCCAGCCACAGCTCCAGATCCGAAACGCGGAACAGCTAGTGGAGAGTTTTCCCCTCAATTCCCATTGACTTCAGTTTTACTAGGGCTCTTTGATGCCACACTCGGTCAAATGCTGCCTTGATGTCAAGGGCAGTCACTCTCACCTCACCTCTACAATTCAGCTCCTTTGTCCATGTTTGGATCAAGGCTGCAATGAGGTTGGGAGCCGAGTGGTCTTGCTGGAACCCAAACTGGGCATCAGTGAGCAGGTTATTGGTGAGTCAGTGCTGCTTGATAGCACTGTCAGTGACACCTTCCATCACTTTGCTGATGATTGAGAATAGACTGATGGGGTGGCTGGTTCTGGAGCTCAAGTCTTCAGCACGACAGCTGGGATGTTGTCAGGGCCCATAGCCTTTGCCGTATTCAGTGTGGTTTCTTGATATCTGGCGTGAATTGTATAGGCTGAAGACTGGCTTCTGTGATGGTGGGGCCCTCAGGAAGAGGCCAGCCCCAAAGTTCTTTTCGCACAAGATTCTCGCGATCACTGTGTCGAGAGCATTGGGTTTTCCGAACTTTAATTCAAATCAACAGCAGTTATTGGGGATTCCCTTTTGCGAACTGCTGTGACCTCAACAGTCTGTCTAAGCAGCCAATCTAAAGTCAGAATTCTCACAGACAGCGAACAAGGAAGTGAACAAGCCCTTAAAATTGTAATATTTAAAAATGTTGGAGAGCAAAACAAAGCTTGGGGCTCTCAAAAGGGGGAAAACCAAACCTGATATAAAGATAGGCAAACATTAAAATATTTCTTTTGAAAATTTTCTTAAAACAAACACTTCTACTAAAATGCACAAATTTCACACTGTGCAAATGTAAAATTAGTTTCCAGACCCTTAACAGTTGTTTACTAGTAATAATGCTTTAAAAACCCCAGTTTCAGCAATTCCTTTCTATCTCACGTTTTGTGAGGAATTGGACAGTGTACATACTGCGGAAGAGCTGAAGTTCTCTTCAGTTTCTCTGATCTAGTATTGACACTGATTGCCGGCACTGTGGGGGCAGGTGGTGGTGGTGGGGGGGAGGGGCGGGCACAGCGCAGCTAGATTCGGAGCTGTCATTGACCAGACCACAACTTCAGGATTTTCACATGCACCTGCTCATGTGCCAAAATCCCGAAGTTGCGGTCAGCTTCAAAGGAGGAATCTTGGCGAATGCTGTCAGTTCGCCGTCATTCTGACCGCAAATTCTGGGTTCACAATTTCTGAAACACAATATAATGATATGATTTCAAAAGGCCTTCGATAAGGTCTTCTTAGGCAGTCCCTCGGAACCGAGGATGATTTACTTCCACATTAAAAATGAGTTCTCAGGTGACTGATGAGTCCAATGCGGGACCTACAGTCTCTGTCACAGGTGGGGCAGACGGTGGTTGAAGGGGTGGACGGGTGGGGTGCTTGGGTTGATGTGCGCTCCTTGCGCTGCCTGTGCTTGGTTCCGCTTGCTCCCGGTGAAGAGACTCGAGGTGTTCGGCGCCTTCCCGGATGCTTCTCCTCCACTTTGTGCGGTCTTGGGCCAGGGATTCCCAGGTGTCGGTGGGGATGTTACACTTTTTCAAGGAGGCTTTGAGGGCGTCCTTGAAGCATTTCCTCTGCCCACCTGGGGCTCTCGTGCCGTGCCGGAGCTCCGAGTAGAGCGCTTGTTTTGGGAGTCTCGTATCGGGCATGTGGGCAATGTGACCCATCCATCGGAGCTGATCGAGCATGGTCAAAGCTTCGATGCTGGGGATGTTGGCCTGAGCATGAACACTGACGTTGGTGCGCCTATCCTGCCAATGGATTTGCAGGATCTTAGGAGGCAGCATTGGTGGTGCCGCTCCAGTGCTTCGAGGTGCCTGCTGTACATGGCTCATGTCTCTGAGGCATACAGCAGGGCGGGTATCGCTGCTGCTCTGTAGACCATGAGCTTAGTGTCGGGTTTGAGGTCCTGGTCTTCAGACACTCTCTTCCTCAGGCGACCAAAGGCTGCACTGGCACACTGTAGGTGGTGTTGGACTTCGTCGTCGACGTCTGCCCTTGTTGACAATAGGCTCCCGAGGTATGGAAAGTGGTCCAAGTTGTCCAAGGCCTTGTCGTGGATTTTGATAATCAGGGGGCAGTACAGTGTGGCGGGGGCAGATTGGTAGAGGACCTTTGTCTTACGGATGTTTAGTGTAAGGCCCATGCTCTTGTATGCTTCAGTGAAGGTGTTGACGATGGTTTGGAGTTCAACCTCCGAGTGAGCGCAGACGCAAGCGTCGTCTGCGGTTCGCCGTCATTCTGACTGCAAATTCTAGGTTCACAATTTCTGAAACACAATATAACAGGATACGATTTCAAAGGCTTCTATAAGGTACCCCATAATAGACTGATGAACAAGGTCAGAGAATGCGGAGTCAGGACAAGTAGCAGAATGGATTGCTGGCTGGCTTCAGGACAGAAAGCAGAGAGTAGGAGTAAAGGGTAGCTATTCACAGTGGCAGAAAGTGGGTAGTGGTGTTCCACAAGGATCAGTGCTGGGACCACTGCTGTTCACAATTTACATTAACGATTTAGGCTTTGGAATCAAAAACACAATTTCTAAATTTGCAGATGACACCAAATTGTGGGGGGATAGTCAATACTGAGAAGGACTGCAACAAGTTACAGGAGGCCATTAATAAACTTGCAGAATGGGCATATAATTGGCAGATGAAGTTCAACATATAAAAATGTGAGGTAGGAAGAATATTTTGGTCGGAAGAATGGGGAGGTCGCCTATCACTTGGAGGGTGCGAGTCTAGGTGGGGTAGAGGAACAAAGGGATCTCAGACTACAAATACACAAATTACTAAAAGTTGTGACACAGGTTAGCAAGGCCATAAAAAAAGCAAACCAAGCACAAGGGTTTATTTCGCGAGGTATAGAATTGAAAAGTAGTGAAGTTATGCTAAACCTGTATCGAACCTTGGTTAGACCACACTTGGAGTACTGCATACAGTTCTGGTCACCATATTATAAAAAGGATATAGAGGCACTGGAGAGGGTGCAGAGAAGATTTACAAGGATGATACCAGAAATGCAAGGGTACACGTATCAGGAAAGGATGAACAGGCTGGGTCTCTTTTCTCTTGATTAAAAAAAAGACTGAGGGGTGACCTAATAGAGGTCTTTAAAATTATGAAACATTTTGATAGAGTGGATACAGAGAGAATGTTTCCACTTGTGGGGAAGAGCATAACTAGAGGCCATCAATATAAGATAGTCACCAAGAAATCCAATAGGGAATTCAGAAGAAACTTCTTTACCCAGAGAGTGGTGAGAATGTGGAACTCGCTGCCACAGGGAGTGGTTGAAGTGAATAGTATAGATGCATTTAAGGGGAGGCTAGACAAGCATATGAGGGAGAAGGGAATCGAGGGTTATGCTGATAGATTTAGATGAGGAAAGACGGGAGGAGGCTCGAGTGGAGCATAAACACCGGCATGGACTGGTTGGGCTGAATGGCCTGTTTCTGTGCCGTATATCCGATGTAATCCTATGTAATGATTAGGGACAGCAAAGGCCATTTGTACCAAATGAGTGTTTCTCTGTTATAGAGATGAACCCAACTACCCCTCCTCTCGGTGTATCCACAGAATCGCATTTACTTGTCTCCGTACTCCACTAACACTGCCCCTTTAGTGTCCTTCCCTGATAACTGTTCCCCTGCTCTATTACCGTTTGGGTAAAAAAGTTACCTTGGGTTCCCTTCCTACTTCTGACTTTCAATTTTCTCGGTTACTAATTAATTTGTAAATGCGAACCTGTTTCCTGCACTAATGTCGTGAATTCCATTAAAACATTTCAATACAGAAGCACATCAAACCCCCTCAACCTAAACTCCTAATACCTTGAATAATCTTTCTCATTCCCTTCTGTACCTTCAGAATGACAGTAACCTTCACCAGTGATCAGGTGACTGTGGAAGTGGAGTTAATACACCAGATAACCAGGGTCCTGAAGCAACAGCAAATTACCTCCTGTTCTTTCACAGCCTGTCTCTCGCTCAGTGCCCACAATACCACAGATAACATGTACGAGTCCTGATATAAGGACAGTGGATTTCTGTTCAGGATCGGAGAGGGTTAAAGAGGGAATTCCAGAGCTTAGGGCCGAGAAAGCTGAAAAATGGCTGGCAATGATCGAGTGATGAAAATCTGGGATGCTGAAGGGGCCAGAATTGGAGGAGTGCAGAGATCTCGGGTTGTAGGGCTGGAGGAAGCTACAGGGATTGGCAGGGTGAGATTATGGAGGGATCGGAATGCAAAAATGAGAATTTTTAAAGCGAGGCATTGCCGGACGCGGAGCCGATTTAGTTCAGCGAGGAATGGGGTGATGGTGACTGAGACTTGGGGCAAGTTAGGTTAGTGACAGCAGAGTTTTGAATGACCTCAAGTTTCTGGAGGGTGTAAGTTGGAATAAGGGAGGCTGAGCAGGAGAGGGTTGGAGGAGTTCAATCTGGAGGTAATGAAGGCATTGGTGTGGGTTTCAGCAGCAGATGAGCTGAGGCAAGGGCGGAGATGGCCAATATTATGGAGGTGGAGGTAGGCGGTCTTGGTGATGGAGAGGAGATGGGGTTGGAATCTCAGTTAAGGATCAAATAGTCCGCCGATTGGAACTTACTTCCCTTCCCAGCCTGTCCATCACCCAATGCACACAATATCATAGATAACGTGCCCAAGGTCTGATAAAATAATAGTGGGCTTCTGACCATTCACAGTCTGTCCCTCTTCCACAGACATCCAATGTCCTATTTCCCATTTCTGAAGATTAAGCACCACTGACTGTGTGAATGATTGATCCACTAGAAGTCTACTGTCTTATAACTAGGATCATGTGTGGATTTGTAATGAACAGAAGAAATAAGAGCAGGAGGAGGCCATTCGGCCCTTCGAGCCTGCTCCGCCATTCAGTGAGATCATGGTTGTTCTTCTACCTCATCTCCACTTTCCTGCACTATCCCCAGATTCCTTGATTCCCTTAATATTCAAAAATCTATCGATCTCTGCCTTGATTATACTCAATGACTGAGCCCCCACAGCCCTCTGGGGCGGAGAATTCCAAAGATTCACCACCCTCTGAGTGAAGAAATTTCTCCTCATCTCAGTCCTAAATGGCTGACCCCTTATTCTGAGACTGTGACCCCTGGTTCTAGACTCCCCAGCCAGGGGAAACAGTCTCCCAGCATCTACCGTCAAACCCTGTAAGAATTTTGTATGTTTCAATGAGATCATCTCTCACTCTTCTGAACGCTAGAGAATATAGGCTTAGTCTGCTCAATCTCTCCTCATAGAACAGTCCCCCCATCCCAGGAACCAGGCTGGAGAACCTTTGTTGCACTCCCTCTATGGCAAGTATATCCTTCCTTAGGTAAGGAGACCAAAACTGTACACAATACCCCAGGTGTGCTCTCACCAGGGCCCTATATAATTGCAGTAAGACGTCTTTACTTTTGTACTCAAATCCTCTTGTAATAAAGGCCAACATACCATTTGATTTCCGAATTGCTTGCTGTACCTGCATGTTAACTTTCAGTGCCTCGTGTACAAGGACACCCAGGTCCCTCTGAACACCAACATTTCCCAATCTCTCACCACTTAAAAAAATTCTGCTTTTCTATTTTTCCTACCAAAGTGGACAAATTCACATTTCGCCACATTATATTCCATGTGCCATGTTCTTGCCCACGCACTTAGCCTGACTATATCCCCTTGAAGCCTTCTTGCAACCTCCTCACAACTTACATTCCCACCCAGCATTGAACCATCAGCAAACTTGGATAAAGTACATTTGGTTCCCGCATCCAAATCATTGATGTAGAGTGTGAATAGCTGAGGCCCAAGCACTGATTCTTGTGGTACCCCACTAGTTACAGCCTGCCAACCCGAAAATGACCCGTTTATTCCTACTCTCTTCTGTCCGTTAACCAATCCTCAATCCATGCTAGTATATTACCCCCCAATCCCATGAGTCCTAATGACTGAGGTTTAATAGCCTCTTGTGTGGCACCTTATTGAATGCCTTCTGAAAATCCAAATACACCACATCCACTGGTTCCCCCTTATCTATTCTGCTAGTTACAACCTCAAAAATCTCTAACAGATTCATCAAACACAAGTTCCCTTTCATAAATCTGTGTTGACTCTGCCCAATCCTATTATTATTTTCTAAGTGCCCTGTTACCACGTCCTTAATAATAGATTATATCATTCTCCCTACTACTGATGTCAGGCTAATCGGTCTGTAGTTCCCCATTTTCTCTCTCCCTCCTTTCTTAAATAATTGGGGTTACATTTGCTACCTTCCAATCCGTGGGGACCATTCTAGAATGAAGGGAATTTTGGAAAATGCCATCCAGTGCATCCACTATCTCTATAGCCACCTCTTTCAAAACCCTAGGATGTAGGCCATCAGGTCCAGGGGATTTATTGGCTTTCAGTCTCATTAATTTCTCCAGTACTTTTTTTTACTAATTAATTTCTTTCAGTTCCTCATTCTCGCTAGACCCTTGGTTCTCCACTATTTCTGGGAAGTTTTTTGCATTTTTCTTCCGTGAAGAGAGAGCAATGTATTTGTTTAATTTATCTGCCATTTCCTTATTCCCCGTTATAATTTCTCCTGTCTCGGCCTGTAAAGGACCCACGTTTACTTTCACAAATCTTTTCCTTTTTACGTAACTACAGCAGATTTTACAGTTTGTTTTTATGTCTCTCGCTAGTTTACTCTCATTCTATTTTCCCTTTTATTATCAGTTTCTGGTCCTCCTTTTCTGAATTCTAAAATACTCACAAACTTCAGGCCTACTCTTTTTGGCAACAATATAAGCATCTTCCTTTGATCTAATACTATCTTTAACGTCTCTTGTTAAGCCATGGTTAGACCACTTTTCCTGTGGGGTTTTTGTGCCTTAAAGGAATGTAGATTTGTTGTAAATTATGTATTAATTCTTTAAATGCTAGCCATTGCTTGTCCACCATCAAACCTTTTAATGTAGTTTCACAATCTATCTTAGCCAACTCACCCCTCATAACTACGTAGTTTGCTTTGTTTAGATTTAAGACCCTAGTTTCAGATTTAACTAAATCACTTTTAAACTCGGCATAAAATTCTATCATATTATGGTCACTCTTCCCTAAAGGCCCCTTTACTACAAGGTTATTCATTAATCCTTTCTTATTGCACAATACTAGATCAAAAATAGCCTGTTCCCTAGTTGGTTCCTCAACATACTGATCTACAAACCTAGCTTGCATACATTCCGTGAATTCATCCTCCACAGTATTACTGCAAATTTGGTTTGCTCAGTCTATATGTAGATTAAAGCCCCCCATGATTATTGTATTACCCTTGTTACATTCGCCGCTAATTTCCTGATTTATACTCTGCCCTACGTTATAAATACTGTTTGGGGGCCTATACACAACTCCCACCAATGTTTTCAGCCCCTTGCTGTTTCTTAGCTCCACCCAAACTGACTCTACTTCTTGATTTTCAGAGCTAAGATCCTTTCTCTCTACTGTCTTTATCCCATTCTTTATCAGGGCTACCCCTCCTCCTTTTCCATTTTGCTTAACTCTTCTAAAAGTTAAGTATCCTGGAATATTTAGTTCCCAACCTTGGCCACTGTGCAACCACGTCTCTGTTATGGCTATTAGATCAAACCTGTTAATTTCTATCTGTGCTATTAATTCATCTATTTTGTTGCGAATGCTTCACGCATTCAGATATACCTGTAGTGCCTTTAGCTTTATCTTATTTCTATTTATCCCTGATGTTACCTTAGTCACTGATGCCCTATTACCTTTGTTAGTCTCTCTGTCCTATCCTGACCCACTCTGCTTATTTTTACCCAAAACTCTACTCTGCTCTAGAGCCTTGACATTTCTCTCGCTGCTTTTAAATTTACTCTTTCCTGAAGCCTCCCACCCCCAACCCTTCATTAGTTTAAAGCCCTGTCTACTGTCCTAGTTATTCGGTTCACCAAGGCACTGGTCCCAGCCCCGTGAAGCCCGTCCCAAAGGAACAGCTCCCTCTTTCCCCAGTACTGGTGCCAGTGCCCCATAAATTGACAGCCCTTCCTCCCACACCACTCGTTGAGCCATACAGTTAAACCTCTATTCTGTTTGTCCCTATGTCAATTTGTGCGGGGCTCAGGTACCAATCCAGAGATCATTACCTTTGAGGTTCTGTATTTTAATTTGGATCCTAGCTCCTCAAACACCCTCAGCAGAACCTCTTTCCTAGTTATACCTCTGTCTTTGGTTCCTACGTGGATCACGACAACTGGATCCTCCCCCTCCCACTCCAAGTTCTTCTCCAGCCTCGAGGAGATGTCAATAGTAAAGGGCAGGCCGGAAAGTATTAACCATCAGAGGGAAAAGTCATATCATTGAAACCTCCATGTTCAGTGAATATTAGAATCAGGTGAAGATTTGAAACTCTTCTCGGCCATTGTTCTGTTTCAAACGAGGTTTCCATTAACTGAGTTTTAATTTCAACACCCACCTCTATTGAAGCTGTGAATTAAATCTTGCAACATTTTACTGAATAATGAAATGTTATTGAGAAGTTCTCTATGTCAATACAACTAACATTGAGACCACTTTCTGTCTCTTCTAATTGAAGGACTTCAACAGAAACACAAGGAAACACTCCGAGTACAAACTGAAACACTGAGAGTGAACACTATCCTAATAAAGGAGAAGGTTAAGATTTTCCAGCTGGTTGATCGATACGCTGAGCTAACGGTCATTTCTACTGTTCAAGATCGGACTCTTGTAGAACATGAACTGCTGGCAAGAGGCCGAGACCATGAAGAGTGGAGAGAGGAACATCTCCGGGGAGTGCTGGAAAAAATTCGAACTGATCAATTGTTCCACAGCAGCTTTTCACGGAGAAAATCCAAATCTGGGAGTTCAGGAGCAGTGAGCGGAGTCCCGGGGATTGGAAAAACAACAATGGTACAAAAGATTGTTCATGACTGGGCCACTGGGAAAATATATCCACAGTTTCAATTTGTTTTCAGTTTTAAATTCCGGGATTTGAATGCTCTTAACCGTAGAATAAACCTGAGGAATCTGATACTGGATTTGTATCCTTACTTTGGGAATATTCTTAGGGAGCTCTGGAAGAACCCAGAGGGATTGCTGTTTATATTCGATGGTTTGGATGAATTTAAGGACAGGATCGATTTTGCTGACAATCGGAGAAATACAGAACCTCAGCACAGGTGCACAGATCCTGAAGACTGTTGTGAAGTGTCTGACATTGTGTACAGTTTAATACAGCACAAGCTGCTCCCAGGATGTTCAGTGCTAGTGACCAGCTGCCCCACTGCATTACATTTATTGGAAAAGGCTGAGATCAGTGTCTGGGCTGAAATCCTGGGATTTGTTGGTGAAGAACGGAAGAAATATTTCAACAAGTTTTTTGAAGATCAGGCGGTGGCAGCAGCTTTTTTCAAACACGTGGAGGAGAACGAGATCCTGTACACCATGTGTTACAACCCTTCCTACTGCTGGATCCTCGGTCTGTCACTGGGCCCCTTCTTTACACAAAGAGACAGGAATCAGCAGCAAGTTCCCAAGACCATCACCCAACTATATTCCTACTATATTTACAACATTCTGAAAAACCATGGCCGAGAGATTGAAAGCCCCCGTGATGTGTTACTGAAGCTTGGTGAGATGGCCTTCACAGGAGTCTCCGAGAAGAAGATTGTGTTCGGAAGTGGAGATTTGATCAAGTACAATCTGCAACCTTCCCAGTTCCTGTCTGGGTTCATGATGGAACTTTTGGAGAGAGATGAATCTGCCCAGAGCGTGGTGTACACATTCCCGCACCTCACCATCCAAGAGTTTGTAGCCGCACTCGCACAATTCCTGAGCCCTGATCCCGGGGACATCCTGAAACTCCTCAGAGAAGCCCACAGCAAGGAAGATGGGCGATTTGAGATATTTCTCCGTTTTGTTGCTGGTCTCTCCTCCCCACAGGCAGCTCGGCCCCTGGAGGAGTTTCTGGGTCGATTTCTTCATCAAACCACCTGCCGGGTGATTGCTTGGGTGAAGGAGAAGGTTGAAGGACAGATTGGAAAAACAAAGAGTAAAACTGGTAAAAGGAACCTCCTGAATATATTCCACTACCTGTTTGAGTCTCCGAATAATGGACTCGCTCAGATCACAGTGGGATCTGTGGAAACACTTACATTTACTGGATTGACTTTGACTCCAATTGACTGTGCGGTCCTGCCTCACGTTATTGGACTCTGTGATGCAATAAAATACCTCGATCTACACAACTGCAACATTCAGTGTGAAGGACTCCAGCAGCTGGGAACCGTACTGCACAAATGCCGGGTGCTGAGGTAACTGTTTACAGTATTTGTCTCTAACTGTTGGGTGAATTGTAGAACAGTCACGGATTGTGTTGTTGCTCCGTAATGTAGGGAAACAAACCGTTCAGTTAAACCAGAGAGAAGCAGATTTAACACAAATATGCCCAATAATAAGAGGATCGGTCAGTAATTCCCGAGGGACTGGAGAATCTAAAATGGATCCTTGTGAACAAGTAGGGATTTTACAGTCTTTATCGGATCAGTAAATACAGGTCACTGAGAGTCTGATAATGTAATTGCAATAAATCACATTTAATAAGGCTGGACAGTGGAATGTAAACATAAAATATAATCCGGCAGTAAAGATAAAATTAATTTAAAATATTTTCCACATCCACCATTTCAAATAGAAACAGGAGAGAAACCCGAGCTTAAATCACTAACAGGCTGATATTTACTCCAATACCGTGCAGGGTGTGTCCTGTCGAGGGGGTAGTTTCCTGGATTGGGAATATTGGGGAATCGGGAATTCTTTCCGCTGTAAATGTTCACAATTATTCACAGTCCTGAACATTGAGTAAAGATTGATATTCAGGATCTTAAACCTGCTGGTGAAAAGGTTCCAATCTAACCGGAGTACAGACACACACCAGCCAGCGGTGGGGCCTCGCACACAGCGGGCGGTTCCTGGGTAAACCGGGGGCAGTGAACCTGGGAATTCCCCATAAACCGCCCCCTGCATGTGAGGCCCCGCTCGGGGAGGGAACCTCCAAAAATTCCCCAAAAACTGTCGGGCCAGTTACACCTGAAATAAATGTAGAGCCAGTTTAATGGGAATAAAGTGGGAGACTCCCCTTCCCTATAAACTAGGAGCACAGGGACATTTAAAACTTGTAATGGGACAGAATAAACTCTATTGCTGCTATTGACAAACGTTCACTATAAACCCTCTGACTCCCACAGCTACGTGAGATACACTTCCTCCCACCTCGCTTCCTGTAAGGACACTGGTCCATTCTCCCAGTTTTTCTGTCCCTGCCGCATCTGCTCTGCCGATGCCACCTTCCGTACTAGTGCTTTCGACAGTTCTTCCTTGTTCCTCAACCGAGGATTCCCCTCTACCGTGGTTGACACGGCTCTTTACCATGTCCGTTCTATCTCCCGCACTTCTGCTCTCACCCCTTCCCCTCCCTCCCGGAACTATGATAGGATTCACCTTGTCCTCGCCTTTCACCCCACCAGCCTCTGTATTCAACGGATCATTTTTCGCCACGTCCAGCGTGATCCCACCACCAGACACATCTTCCCCTCACCTCCCCTTTCAGCATTCTGAAGGGACTGCTCCCTCCACGACACCCTGGTCCACTCCTCAATCACCCCAACACACCTTCCCCTTCCCATGGCACCTTCCCATGCAAGCGCAGGAGATGCAACACCTGCCCTTTTACCTCCCCCCCTTCCCACTGTCCAGGGCCCCAAACACCCCTTCCAGGTGAAACAGCGATTTACTTGTACTTCTTGCAATCTAGTATACTGTATTCGCTGCTCACGATGCGGTCTCCTCCACATTGGCAAGACCAAACGCAGATTGGGTGACTACTTTGCAGAACACCTCCGCTCAGTCTGTAAGTGTGACCCCGAGCTTCCGGTCGCCTATCGCTTTAATTCTCTGCTCCATTCCCACTCTGATCTCTCCATTCTCAGCCTCTTACACTGTTCCAACAAAGTACAACATAAGATCGAGGAACAGCAGCTCATCTTCCGATTAGGCACTTTACAGCCTTCTGGACTCAACATCGAGTTCAACAATTTCAGGCTATAAACTCGGCCCCTATTTTATTTGATTCATTATTGTTTTTCCTTTTCCCTTGTTTTTCTCTCGCATGTCAGCTGCTGATGATTCTGCCATTGCCACTCACACCTCATCTAACTTCATCTGTTGGTTTTTCACTTGTCCCATTACCATCTCCTTTTGCCTCGCACCATCATCCCTTTTGTCTTTTAATCTCTCCTGTCTTCCACCCTATCAGAGACCTTCCCTTTCGTTCTTTCCTCCGCTCCCCCCACCTTTCCCGGCCCCTACACTTGCTTAAAAATCTGTTACATCTGTAACTTTTTCCAGTTCTGACAAAGGGTCCTTGCCCTGAAACATTAACTCTGTTTCTCTCTCTATAGATGCTGCCTGACCTGCTGGGTATTTCCAGCATTTGCTGTTTTTATTTCAGTATAAATTCTCCTTGTTATATAAAATCCTGGGGGACGGATTTTACAGCAGCAGTTAGCGTTTCACAATATAACTCACCCCGAGATATTATACAGATTAATATAATGCACAGAGTATAAAGTACAGGGAATCACCGCTTTATCATTTAATTCTGGGAAAATCGCCCCATTCCCATAAAATTCGGGATTTAAGGAGCAGCAGAAATGAGGCAAGTTTCTCCAAACATGACGCGGCCGGTCACTGAGTAATTCTGATCATCAGGGAATGAGACATTTAAAGGGACATTTAAAGGCTTCACACAGACAGCACTTTATTTAATAAATACATTAACGGACAGTCCCTGAATATATGGACAGTTGGACAGAGTGAGATACATTCCCAGTGAGGGGGGAATTTTGCAGGGGTTAGCGGGCGCGATCAGTGGCAGGTCGGAACCCCGCTGTCAACCCGCTGCCATGTGCCTTTCCCAAATGTCGGGTCTGTCGGTGCTGAGCAGACCCGACACATGGTGGCAGGGGAGGCATTTCAGGTCATTGTGACCTTGTTAACAAAGCATTAACAACTATCTTCAGCTCACCTTCAGAGTTTACCAGGTCACCCACGTGGTCCACGCTGCTCGGGGATCATGTCAGGTAAGCAGGGCGGGAGTTGAAAGCTGGAAATGTGCTAGAAAACATCCCGTCTCACAGCTGTTCACTTTCCAAGCTCAGAAGCTGTTGCTTACTGCATCTGGAAGACAGATTGAGCTTTATGCAGGTTGCAAGTGTTTGGAGCAAACTCTCTATCCAGTGTCCCCTCATTGGAACAACCTCTCCCACCATTGACAGATTGCTTCTGACATCTCAAGTTCACCTGCCATCTATTATATCAGCATGGGTATTGTTTATACTGTCTCACCTTGGGCCTCAGAGTCTCACCACCATCAGCCCCCACACCAGCAGCACCAACAGCAACAACAACCTTCTCCACAACTCCTGATGCTGCACAGCACAGAGGGCATCAACACCCGACCACATTGCTAACCGGGAGGCCAGAGATGGCCTCACAATGGGCAGAGTTTCTTCACTTGACGCTGCTCACCCTGGATGACACATGATGCACCAGGTTAACACCAGCCCACACCAACAACACAAAGCAACACTACAATGCCCAAACCATTCCTGTCACACTCATCAGCTTTGAGGGGGGTACCGTTATGTCTCATATTCACTGCAACTCACTAAGCCACTTCCAAAGTTGCCACAAATCTGTCGAAGAGCACAAAGTGTTGTAAATAAAGATGTCATTGTTTGACACCATATTATCAGAAACTTCACATGAATATTGTCTAAAAAAAAACAATTGCCTATCCTTGTGTGTTGTTAGTTGGTATGATTGGACTAGGATGTGTGTGAGTGTGAAGGGTGGCTCGTGAGATGGGGATGTGATAATATAGATAGAGAGAGATGGGTGGAGGTGCAAGGTAAGTTGGTGAGAGTAAGAATGTGCAGGAGTAGGGTAGGGAAGGCAGAGTGATGGGGATGTGATGAGTGGCACAGCCGGATGAGGTTGAGGGTAGCTTTGCTGTAAGGTTTTGTGATCTACTGAGGTCATTGAAAGGTTTGTGCCACTGCAGGCTGATCCTCCTTGTAGCTTTCAAAAGCTCTTTATAATAATTTGTCCATGACTACACAAACCACTCCGGGTTGAGGTATATTGTGTATCAGTAAAACAGTCCGTGACTACACAAACCACTCCAGGTTGAGGTATATTGTGTATCAGTAAAATAGTCCGTGACTACACAAACCACTCTGGTACAGGTATATTGTGTATCAGTAAAACAGTCCGTGAATACACAAACCACCCTGGGTACAGGTATATTGTGTATCAGTAAAACAGGTTTATTAAGCATTAAACAGCCAGTAGAAAGCAATAATGCTTAACAAGGAGATAGTCACAGTCTTGTTCGTTTGAGCCTCGGCGTTCCTTCCAAGTGACTGTGGCACGGTCTCTTTGTTCTCTTGCTGTGCTCTGTTGACTGAAGCTCCTTCTCTGGGTTCTTGCTGCGTTCTGTTGACTGAAGCTCAGTTCTCTGGGTTCTTGCTGTGTTCTGTGGACTGAAGCTCCTTCTCTGGGTTCTTGCTGTGTTCTGTGGACTGAAGCTCCTTCTCTGGGTTCTTGCTGTGTTCTGTGGACTGAAGCTCCTTCTCTGGGTTCTTGCTGTGTTCTGTTGATTGAAGCTCGCTTCTCTGTGTTCTTGCTGTGTTCTGTTGACTGAAGCTCGCTTCTCTGGGTTCTTGCTGTGTTCTGTGGACTGAAGCTCCTTCTCTGGGTTCTTGCTGTGTTCTGTTGACTGAAGCTCGCTTCTCTGGGTTTTTGCTGCGTTCTGTGGACTGAAGCTCCTTCTCTGGGTTCTTGCTGTGTTCTGTGGACTGAAGCTCCTTCTCTGGGTTCTTGCTGCGTTCTGTTGACTGAAGCTCACTTCTCTGGGTTCTTGCTGTGTTCTGTTGACTGAAGCTCACTTCTCTGGGTTCTTGCTGTGTTCTGTTGACTGAAGCTCCTTCTCTGGGTTCTTGCTGTGTTCTGTTGACTGAAGCTCCCCTGGGTTCTTGCTGTGTTCTGTTTACTGAAGCTCACTTCTCTGGGTTCTTGCTGTGTTCTGTTGACTGAAGCTCACTTCTCTGGGTTCTTGCTGTGTTCTGTGGACTGAAGCTCCTTCTCTGGGTTCTTGCTGTGTTCTGTGGACTGAAACTCGCTTCTCTGGGTTCTTGCTGTGTTCTGTTGACTGAAGCTCACTTCTCTGGGTTCTTGCTGTGTTCTGTTGACTGAAGCTCACTTCTCTGGGTTCTTGCTGTGTTCTGTTGACTGAAGCTCACTTCTCTGGGTTCTTGCTGTGTTCTGTTGACTGAAGCTCGCTTCTCTGGGTTCTTGCTGTGTTCTGTGGACTGAAGCTCCTTCTCTGGGTTCTTGCTGTGTTCTGTTGACTGAAGCTCGCTTCTCTGGGTTTTTGCTGCGTTCTGTGGACTGAAGCTCCTTCTCTGGGTTCTTGCTGTGTTCTGTGGACTGAAGCTCCTTCTCTGGGTTCTTGCTGTGTTCTGTGGACTGAAGCTCCTTCTCTGGGTTCTTGCTGTGTTCTGTTGATTGAAGCTCGCTTCTCTGGGTTCTTGCTGTGTTCTGTTGACTGAAGCTCGCTTCTCTGGGTTCTTGCTGTGTTCTGTGGACTGAAGCTCCTTCTCTGGGTTCTTGCTGTGTTCTGTTGACTGAAGCTCGCTTCTCTGGGTTTTTGCTGCGTTCTGTGGACTGAAGCTCCTTCTCTGGGTTCTTGCTGTGTTCTGTTGACTGAAGCTCGCTTCTCTGGGTTGTTGCTGCGTTCTGTTGACTGAAGATCCTTCAACTCTGATTACTTGGTGTGCGCTGCTTTCAGTGTTCAATATCTGCATCTTTATTCCTTTTCTCCCTTTTGCCTATGTGACTGTAATCAGCTCTCTGACAGCTGGTAAATGTCCCTCCTTTCCTTGTCAGTCACCTCGTGACATTTTCTGACCTTGTTGACTGCACTAGGTCTCTCTCTGAACATAACAAAGTGCCCTCCCCTGGCGTTCAATATCTCTCAATGTCTTTCAATCTCTCCTGCTTTCTATCCTATCACTGACCTTCCCTTTTGTTCTTTCATCCCCTCCCCCTTTTCCCAGCCCCCCAACTTGCTTCACAATCTATTCCTTTTCCTGCTTTTTTCTAGTTCTGATGAAAGGTCATAGACCTGAAACGTTAACTCGGTTTCTCTCCCCACGGACGCTGCCTTGGCCTGCTGAGTTTTTCCAGCATTTTCTGTTATTGCCCTTTTCTTTAGATGTTCCCTTTTCACAAACCATTTATAACTGAGGGATGTCTCCAAACCTATCTCTCTTCTCTATCTCTTATCTCTTTTCCATAACATTACCGAATGCCACGTTCCCTGACAGTTTCCGTAGGCTTAGCACTACATTTTATTACTTCAGTAATTGAAAACAGGTTTTTAGTCAGATTGGCACAATTTTCCCATCCTGCTTCTCGCTCAGCCATTCGCCATTTTCTACAGGCTTTTAGGCTTTTAACATACAATTTCACATATTATAGTTATACAAAAATGGTTACAGAATCTTAATGTTTACTAAATCATACAGATAAACCCTATCCTACAATCCTAATGACATCCCTGCTTGAGCCAGACTGTGCAATGTGCAACCAGGCTGTGTTGGTCTCTTCTGCCCCTTGGAAGTGACGAGAACCTCCCTGCAGGCTGTGGCTCCCTCCATAATCATCTAGAGGGAGAGCCTGGGTGCAGCCGAGCTCCTCTGTGCAGATGTTGTCAGTGTTTGTAGCACCTCAATACTGTAGAACACTTGTATGTGTCATCAAATGAGGTCATCAAACCCGCTTCCCTAATTCCCCAGAGTGAGGCCACGACCCCGACCCCAGCCCCACACCACCCGGCCCCACCCGACCCGCCACCGCCCCGGCCCAACCCTCCACCGACCCGACCCCGGCCCGCCCAGGGAGGGCAATCTCGGGGGGGGGGTGCGGGGGGAACCGGTTTATTAATGTCTTGAAGTACTTTCAGTGATTGCTGTAATATCCGAGAGAGAAAAATATATCAGATCCGGGCTTTGATTCAGTTTGTTTCTCTCTCTCTGTGTTTAGACTGGAAAGAAATAAACTGGGAGATTCAGGAATGAAACCACTGTCTGCGGCTCTGAGGAACCCGGGCTGTAAAATACAGAAACTGCGGTAAGTACTGGACTGTGAGATTGTGTTTATAATAACTGGATGTCTGACACTGAACATTATTATTAGTATCAGTAATAGTGTTATTAATAAACAATGGGGATTTACTCTGATTCCTGTTATTTCTCTCTCTGATCCCCAAGCTGGATAATATCGGTCTCACAGATTCTTGTGCCGAGGATCTCGCCTCCGCTCTCCGTACAAACTGCTCACTGACGGATCTGAACCTGAGTGATAATAAACTGGGAGATTCAGGAGTGAAACTACTGTCTGCGGCTCTGAGGAACCCAGACTGTGAAATACAGACACTGGAGTAAGTACTGGACTGTGTGAGATTGTGTTTATAATAACTGGATGTCTGACACTGAACATTATTATTAGTATCAGTAATAGTGTTATTAATAAACATTGGGGATTTACTCTGATTCCTGTTATTTCTCTCTCTGATCCCCAGGCTGGATAATGTCGGTCTCACAGATTCTTGTGCTGAGGATCTTGCCTCCGCTCTCAGTACAAACCGCTCACTGAAGGATCTGATCCCGACTAGTAATAAACTGGGAAATTCAGGAATGAAACTACTGTCTGCGGCTCTGAGGAACCCGGACTGTAAAATACAGAATCTGGGGTAAGTACCAGACTGTGTGAGATTGTGTTTATAATAACTGGATGTCTGACACTGAACATTATTATTAGTATCAGTAATAGAGTTATTAATAAACACTGGGGATTTACTCTGATTCCTGTTATTTCTCTCTCTGATCCCCAGGTTGTTTGAAGTCGGTCTCACAGATTCTTGTGCTGAGGATCTCTCCTCCGCTCTCAGTACAAGCCGCTCACTGACGTTTCTGAACCTGGGTAAAAACTCCTTCACAGACGGATCTGTCCCCACTCTCCGCCGCCTCATACTGACCTGCCGGAGTCTGGAGGAGATCCGGTGAGTGTTTGTGTTAATGTTTAATGTAATAAATAAAATATCAATGGGATTCAGTCACTTTTCTGGGTAATATTTGTCTGTAATTATTATTGAAATATTAACCCCAGTCTCGCGGTTATTTACACTGATGTTCAATCTGTTTATTTCCTGTTTAATCTTTAATCTGTTTCAGGCTGTGGAGTAATCAGTTCAGTTTCACCGGAATGAATCAGCTGGTGTTACTGCAGGGAACAAGACCCGGATTGAAAGTGACAGTGTGAACACTTCAAGTGATGACGTCACTGCTCCCATTGCATGACCATTTCCGGCCGTTGATTTGATTTTAATTTAATTTAAGGGTTTCCAGCTCGAGCTGATCGCGTCATCTCCCATTGTGAGATCAGAGGCCCAGTGTCAGGGTCCCAGCTACACGTTCCTCTGCTGGTCGCCAGAGGGCGGTTTAGGAGGCCTCAGTACACTGCTGCCATGTCTCTGTACCTCTCTCCTCACCTGTGTCTCATTAGAGTAATTGTCTCATCAAAGTAATCAGGCCTGTTATTTAAGCTGACTATTTCCAGCTCCAGTCACTCAGTCTTGAGTTCTCATGCCTGCAAGTCACAGGTTAGTTTATAGTCCTTGCCCTGCGTTTGGTATACTCGCTTTTGTTTCTTTGAATTGTTACTTTGATCTTTTGTTTGAAAAATTCTCTGTACGTCCTGTATTTGAATTCTAGTAAAGCATCTTCTGAGTTTTACTCCATCTCAAGTCTCTGGCTGTCTGTCTGCATTTGGGTCCACTACCACACCCGTAACAGCAAGACTGAGCCATCAGCATGGACCCAGCAGAAACCAGCCAACCAAGGGAGGAGATTAATCAACTGCGCTCTGCCCTGATGAGCCAGGGAGCCACGGTCGGGAGGCATGACCAACTGCTGCGGGAGATTCATGACAGCCTGCATTCCCTAACCGAGGCTGTCGGGCACGGCCAGCAGTCGGTTTCCGCACAACCTGCAGCATCTAATCCTCGACAAGACAAGGATCCAGACCTTCCAGCTCCCGAACGATACGACGGTCACCCGGGCAAGTGTCATGGCTTCCTCATACAGTGTTCCCTGGCATTCGAGCTCCAGCCTTCCAGATTCCCCTCCGATCGCTCTAGGGTCGCCTGCATCATCTCCCTGCTCACCGGGAGAGCCCGTGCTTGTGCCACGGCCATATGGGAGCGACAAACCCCTGCCTGCTCCAACTGTCGGATGTTCACCGAGGAGATGAGGTGAGTCTTCAACCATCCAGTTAGCGGGCGAGAGGCGGCCAATAGACTGCTTCATCTCCATCAGGGGAATCATAGTGTATCGGACTACGCCATAGAATTCCGTACTCTCGCCACTGAAAGTCTTTGGAATACGGAGGCACTCATCGCCACCTTTTTTCACGGACTTTCGGAGGAGGTCAAAGATGCACTGGCCTCTCGCAGATCTATCAATCATCTCAAGGCTCTTATCGATGTGGCCATTCGGATTGACAATCGACTCCACGGGCGGCGAAGAGAACGCCACCATCCGTTCCTCACACCCCCGAGCCCAACGCCACCTACCGCCGCGGAGGAACCCATGCAGCTGGGCAGAACTCGACGCTCCCAATCTGAACGGGAGCGACGAATGCGCGAGAGTCGTGCCTTTACTGCGGGGGATTCAGTCACTTCCGCGATTCCTGTCCCGAGTTGGCGGGAAAAGCCAGGACTCGTCCAGGAGCGGGAGAACTGTGACGAGTCAAAACACCACTCCCGAATCTGCTTCTTCCGGTGTCTGTCTCTACTCTTTTCTCTCCTGGGGTAATCAGCAACACACCCTCTGTGCTTTCGTGGATTCCGGAGCAGTAGGGAATTTCATGGATATCAACTTGGCTAGACAGCTCAAGATCCCGACGGTCGACCTCGACCATCCTCTTACAATTACTGCCCTTGATGGTAGACCCCTTGGCTCTGGTAACGTCCACCGAATTACCGCCCCCCTGCGGCTATGTGTGGAGAAGCACCACCAAGAGACAATCCAGTTCCACCTCATTCATTCTCCCGAGTTTCCTCTGGCCCTGGGCTTTCCCTGGTTGGCTCTCCATAATCCACATATCAATTGGTTTACCGGGGCGCTCATGGAATGGGGTCCAACCTGCCATGCCACCTGCCTGTTCTCGATGCCACTTCTCGAGTCTCCCGAACTTTCAGTTTCCCCCGATCCTTCTCGAGTTCCACCTGCCTATACCGACCTTATAGAGGTCTTCAGTAATAGACGGGCCATCTCCCTTCCACCTCACCGCCCGTATGACTGTGCCATCGACCTGCTACCCGGCACTTGTCCTCCTCGGGGTCGCCTCTTTTCTCTCTCCACTCCCGAGACCGCTGCCATGGAGGAGTATATCCGTGACGCCCTCGCCACTGGTGCTATCTGTCCTTCCACCTCTCCTGCCGGGGCAGGCTTCTTCTTTGTGGGGAAAAAAGGATGGGGGTCTCCGCCCATGCATTGATTACCGCGGCCTCAACCGGATCACAGTGAAGAAATGCTACCACCTCCCTCTTATGTCCACGATGTTCGAGCTCCTGCAGGGAGCCACGACCTTTACCAAGCTGGATCTTCGCAATGCCTACAATCTGGTCCGCATAAGGGAGGGAGACAAGTGGATAACAGCTTTCAACACACCTACTGGCCATTATGAGTACTTAGTAATGCCATTCGGTCTGGCCAACGCACCCGCGGTCTTTCAAGCCCTGATTAATGATGTTCTCAGTGATCTGCTTAACCGGTTCATCTTTGTCTACCTCAACGACATTCTCATCTTTTCGAGCTCCCCCCAAGAACATGTTCAGCATGTTCGAGAGTTACTGCACCGGCTTCTTAAAAACCACCTGTACGTCAAGCTCGAAAAATGTGAGTTCCATGTCCCCACTGTCTCCTTCCTGGGCTTCGTCATCACCAACGGCAGCATCCATATGGACCCAGACAAGACCCAGGCCGTCCAGGAGTGGCCAACACCCACTTCAGTCAAACAGGTCCAACGCTTCCTCGGCTTCGCCAACTTCTACAGAAGGTTCATCAGAAACTTCAGCTCCATAGCGGCACCCCTCTCGGCTTTAACCAAGATAACATCCACCCGTTTTCACTGGTCACCCATGGAGGAGAAAGCATTCAAAGAACTCCACCAGCGCTTCACCATGGCTCCCTTTCTGGTCCTCCCCGATGCCTCTCTCCCCTTCATGGTCGAGGTGGATGCCTCTGACATTGGCGTGGGGGCTGTCCTGTCCTAACGTTCTGTCACAGACCAGAAACTCCACCCGTGCGCCACCTTCTCCAGGTGGCTCTTGCCTGCTGAGTGCAACTATGACATCAGGAACAGAGAACTGCTTGCTGTCAAGTTGGCGTTGGAGGAATGGAGGCACTGGCTAGAGGGGGCCAAACACCCATTCGTGGTCTGGACCAACCACAAGAACCTCGCCTACATCCAGGATGCCAAACGCCTCAATTCTCACCAGGCCCGGTGGGTGCTCTTCTTCACTCGGTTCAACTTCATCCTCTCTTACTGCCCCGGGTCCAAAAACCTGAAAGCTGATGCGCTCTCCCGACAATTCGACCTCCCGGGCATAAGCGAAACCCTGACACCCATCCTTCCGAGCTCCAGGATATTGGCTCCAGTTCGCTGGGGCATCGACACCACCGTTCGAGAGGCACAACGGTGGGAGGCTGATCCAGGCGGCAGACCCCCGAATCAACTGTTTGTTCCCATGACAGTCCGATCCCAAGTCCTGCAGTGGGGGCATTCGTCCCGGCTGACTGGGCATCCAGGGGTTGCCTGGACGCTTGAGTTCATCCACGGGAGATTCTGGTGGCCGTCGATTGAGAGGGATGTCCGGTCATTTGTCTTAGCTTGCAGCACCTGTGCCCAGCAGAAGAACCCCATGACACGACCACATGGCCTTCACCCACTCCCCATTCCAAACCGTCCTTGGTCCCACCTTTCCCTGGACTTTGTCACCGGTCTGCCACTGCCCAGGGTAACACTGCCATCCTAGTTGTTGTCGACCGGTTCTCCAAAGCCTGCCACTTCGTCCCCCTGTCCAGGCTCCCTTCCGCCCGAGAAACCACGGAGCTCATGGCGCAGCACGTCTTCCGCCTACACGGCCTCCCCCTAGACATAGTGTCAGACTGTGGTCACCAGATCACCTCCCGGTTCTGGAAGGCTTTCTGTCGTCTCCTGGGTGTGGCAGTCAGCCTCTCCTCGGGTTATCATCCCCAGTCCAATGGGCAGACCGAGAGGGTGAATCAGGACCTGGAGACGACTCTGCATTGCCTCGCCTCCTCCAACCCCTCTACTTGGAGCAAACACCTCATCTGGGCGGAATATGCTCACAGCACATTACAGAACTCCTCCATTGGGATGTCCCCGTTCGAGTATCAGTTCAGTTACCGGCCTCAGTTGTTCCCCGAGCAGGAGCCTGAGGTGGGGGTACCATCGGCGGAGTTGTTCGTCCGGCGCTGCCGGAGGACCTGGAGAAAGGCCCATTCTGCACTGCAACTGGCATCATGTCGACAGAGGAGCCAGGCCAACTGACAACGCAATCCTGCCCCTTTGCTCCGGCCCGGGCAGATGATGTGGCTCTCCACCCGGGACCTTCCCCTGTGGGTCTAGTCCCGCAAACTGGCTCCTCGCTTCGTCGGTCCATTCAAGATACTCCGGAAGATAAACCCAGTTACCTACCTGCACAAATAACTACATATGGGTAAGATCTTGTGGCCATTACAGAAACATGGCTGCAGGGTGACAATGCCTGGGAATTAAACATACCAGGTTATTTAACGATCAGGAAGGACAGGCAGGAAGGAAGGGGAGGTGGGGTGGCTATGTTAATAAAGGAAGGAATCACTGTAGTACAGAGAAATGATATTGGGTCAAAAGATCAGGACAATGAAACAGTTTGGGTGGAGGTAAGGAATAATAAGGGGGAAAAAAACACTAGTGGGCGTAGTCTATAGGCCTCCGAACTGTGGCAACTCTGTTGGACGGAGTATCAATCAAGAAATAGTTAAGGCTTGTAATAAGGGAACATCTATAATTATGGGGGATTTTAACTATCGTATTAATTGGACAAATCAAATTGGGCAGGGCTGCCTTGAGGATGAGTTCATTGAGTGTATTAGGGATGGGTTTCTTGTGCAGTATGTAACTGAACCGACCAGGGGGCAGGCAACCTTAGATCTGGTCCTGTGTAACGAGACAGGATTAATTAAAAATGTCCTAGTAAAGGATCCCCTTGGAATGAGTGACCATAACATGGTTGAATTCCATATTCAATTAGAAGGTGAGAAGGTTGGATCTCAAACAAGCGTGCTAAGCTTGAATAAAGGAGACTATGAAGGTATGAGAGCGGAATTGAGTAGAGTGGATTGGGAAAATAGATTAAAGGGTAAGACGATACATGATCAGTGGTGAACATTTAAGGAGTTATTTTACAACTTCCAAAAAATATATATTCCACTGAGAAGAAAGGGGTGTAAAAGAAAAGACAGCCATCCGTGGCTAAGTAAAGAAATTAAGGATAGTATTCGACTAAAAACAAAGGCATATAAGGTAGCCAAATCTAGTGGGAGGATAGAGGACTGGGAAAACTTTAAAAGACAGCAAAAAATAACAAAAAGATTGATTAAGAAAGGGAAGATAGATTATGAAAGTAAATTAGCAAATAATATAAAAACAGATAGTAAGAGTTTTTATAGTTATATAAAAAGAAAAAGGGTGGCTAAAGTAAATGTTGGTCCCTTAGAGGATGAGACCGGGAAATTAATGGTGGGAAATATGGAGATGGCAAAAACACTGAATGAATATTTTACATCATTCTTTACAGTAGAAGACACTAAGAATATCCCAACACTGGACAAAGAGGGGGCTAAAGGGGGGGAGGAGCTAAACGTGATCAAAATCACTAAGGAAGTGGTACTCGGTAAAATAATGGGACTCAAGGTGGATAAATCACCTGGACCTGATGGCTTACATCCTAGGGTCTTGAGGGAAGTGGCGGTAGGGATTGTGGATGCATTGGTAATAATTTTCCAAAACTCCCTGGACTCGGCAATGGTCCTGGCAGACTGGAAAACTGCTAATGTAACACCCTTATTTAAAAAGGGCAGTAGACAGAAGGCTGGAATCTATAGACCGGTTAGCCTAACATCTGTGGTAGGTAAAATTTTGGAGTCCATTATTAAGGAGACAGTAACAGGACATTTGGATAATCATAATTTAATAGGAAAAAGTCAGCATGGTTTTATGAAGGGGAAGTCATGTTTGACAAATTTGCTGGAGTTCTTTGAGGAAGTAACGTATAGGGTGGATAAAGGGGAACCAGTGGACGTAGTGTATTTAGACTTCCAAAAGGCATTTGACAAGGTGCCACACAAAAGATTATTGCTTAAGATAGAAAATCACGGGATTGGGGGTAATATTCTGGCATGGATAGAGGATTGGCTATCTAACAGAAGGCAGAGAGTTGGGATAAATGGTTCATTCTCAGACTGGCAATCAGTAACTAGTGGTGTTCCGCAGGGGTCAGTGCTGGGTCCCCAACTCTTTACAATCTATATTAACGATTTGGAGGAGGGGACCGAGTGTAACATATCAAAGTTTGCAGATGATACTAAGATGGGGAAAGTAGTGCGCGAGGAGGGCATAAAAAACCTTCAAGGGGACATAGACAGGCTAAGTAAGTGGGCAGAGATTTGGCAGATGGAATACAATACTGGAAAGTGTGAGGTTATGCACTTTGGCAGGAAAAATCGTAGAGCAAGTTATTATCTTAATGGCAAGAAACTAAAAGTACTGAAGTACAAAGGGATCTGGGGGTCCTGGTGCACGAAACTCAAAAGGTTAGTATGCAGGTGCAGCAAGTGATTAAGAAGGCAAATGGAATGTTGGCTTTCATTGCTAGGGGGATAGAATATCAAAATAGGGAGGTATTGCTTCAGTTGTACAAGGTATTGGTGAGACCACACCTGGAATACTGCGTACAGTTTTGGTGTCCATACTTAAGAAAGGACATACTTGCTTTCGAGTCAGTACAAAGAAGGTTCACTCGGTTAATCCCGGGGATGAGGGGATGTACATATGAGGAGAGGTTGAGTAGATTGGGACTCTACTCATTGGAGTTCAGAAGAATGAGAGGTGATCTTATTGAAACATATGAGATTGTGAAGAGGTTGGATCGGGTGGATGCGGGGAAGATGTTCCCGATGATGGGTGAAACTAGAACTAGGGGGCATAGTCTTAAAATAAGGGGCTGCTCTTTCAAAACTGAGATGAGGAGGAATTACTTCACTCAGAGGGTGGTAGGTCCATGGAATATGCTGCCCCAAAAAGCCGTGGAAGCTACATCATTACATAAATTTAAAACAGAAATAGACAGTTTCCTAGGAGTAAAGGGAATTAAGGTCTACGGGGAGCGGGCAGGAATTTGGACATGAATCTAGGTTCGGATCGGTCATGGCCCTGTGGGTAGCGGGGCGGACCCAGGGGCCGTGTAGCCTGATCCTGCTCCTATTTCATGTGTCTAATTCTGTTAGATTCAGGAGATGGTTCTGTGACAGTGGATTGACGGTTAGGAACAGATCAGCCATGATCTTATTGAATGGCGGAGCAGGCTCGAGGGGCCGATTGGCCTACTCCTGCTCCTATTTCTTATGGTCTTATGTCTCCTGTTGCCTCGATCCACGAGGATCCATCCATCCTTCCATGTCTCCTGTCTCAAACCTGTGCGGACCAGTCCCCTATCTCCAGCCACCAGACCAATATGGGGCCAGCCCGCCTACACTGTCCACCGTCTCCTTCGCTCCCACCGGATCCATGGGGGACTCCAGTGTTTGGTGGACTGGAAGGGTTACGGCCCCGAGGAGCGCTCCTGGGTTCCAGCTCGGGACATCCTGGATCCTGGCCTTATCCGGGAGTTCCACCAGCGCCAGCCAGGGACTACTGTGGGTACGTCAGGTGCCGTCCCTGGTGGGGGGGGGTACTGTCAGGGTCCCAGCTACACGTTCCTCTGCTGTCCACCAGAGGGCGGTTTAGGAGGCCTCAGTACACTGCTGCCATGTCTCTGTACCTCTCTCCTCACCTGTGTCTCATTAGAGTAATTGTCTCATCAGAGTAATCGGGCCTGTTATTTAAGCTGACTATTTCCAGCCCCAGTCACTCAGTCTTGAGTTCTCATGCCTGCAAGTCACAGGTTAGTTTATAGTCCTTGCCCTGCATTTGGTATACTCACTTTTGTTTCTTTGAATTGTTACTTAGATCTTTTGTTTGAAGTATTCTCTGTACGTCCTGTATTTGAAGAGCCTTCTAGTAAAGCATCTTTTGAGTTTTACTCCATCTCAAGTCTCTGGCTGTCTGTCTGCATTTGGGTCCACTACCACACCCGTAACAGAGAGGTTATGAAAATTTGTGTCAGAGGCTGTCGAAGTTTCGACTGTTCAATAAGACTCTGTGAAACAAAGTGATCGTCAAAGGCAGACTTTATTTAACTTCTTGCTAGCAAGGGGAGCCTCACGTAGGCAATGGCTATCGTGAGTTCTCCGAATACATGGACAAAAACACCTCTTTTTATACACAAAGATCAAAACCTTTTATCACATGGTATAGTATTGAGAGACACAATTAATAACATTAAAAAGAGATGAGTAAGGAATGTTTAAGGTCAACAAGAAGATGACTAAAGGGTCAGCAGAGCCTCGGTGTCTTAAGATAAGGTTAGCCAATAGATAATCAAAAGTCATGATGCAGGAATACCTTTAGATAAAGTTAATTAATTTTATACAATGGAGACGGTTTGTCTCTCACTTTGGTTCTGGACATTCATATGAATGTTTACAGTACATGTCCTTCGGTTATCATTAATTTGTTCTGCTAAGCTTATCTTGTTTATGGAACTGTCTAGCCTGCAAGCTACAAAGGAGTCACATCCTCTTCCTTAAACCGCTTCCTAATATGGGCCTGCCTGTTTCCCCTTATTTTGTACTGTGTGAAGCCATTTTGGCCTGCTGAACGTTCCAGACTCCATTTTAATATAACAGAGTATGTGTGCTTATTTTATACTAATATGTGTGGATATATATATCTATGCTAATGCACTTCTACATTCCCCCATTTTGTCCTTCCTAGGACAATATAGCCCACATTAATTCTTTCAGTCCCTTTTGTCGGTCCTCGTTTCTTTCGGGGTTCTTCGTTATCTCTCTGACAGCTTACGCATACCATCTCGATGATTACATACAGCGTAAACAATAATTTCATCGTTTCAAGTCCCTTTCTTTTTAAATGTCCCCGTCTGGTGCCTTCTTACGATGGGATGCGTGTATCCAAGTCGGTCTTTCCTTGATTTTAACAGCTGTGTTTGTTGTCAGGAGTACTTGGTATGGCCCTTCAAAGCGTGGCTGTAGTCCGTTCTTTCTTTTGAAGACCTTTACGTATACGTTATCTCCTGGTTCCAAGTTATGGCACCTTCCTTCCGCTGGTTTTGTTTGCGCCTCTTTAACCTGCTGGTGAAAGCTGGAAATACATCTCGTTAATGCAATACAATAATTTAACATGTTCTCATCCATTTTATGGATGTCCATTTGCTTAACCGTAAGTGGCGCTGAAAATGGCAGTCTTAGGGGTCGTCCCATAACAATCTCATGTGGCGATAGTCCGGTTGTCCTGTTAGTTGCTGCTCACATTATCATCAATGCTAGGGGTAATAGTTCGACCCATTTAAGTCCAGTTTCATTGCAAAGTTTAGAAAGTTCATTCTTCAGTACCCCGTTGTACCTTTCTACTAATCCTGCAGATTACGGGTGGTAGCTGCAGTGAAAATGTTGGTTGACCTGTAAAGCTTTACATAATTCCTTTATAATGGTTCCAGTAAAGTGTGATCCGTTGTCGCATGAAAGTTGCGTAGGTATTCCAAACCTTGGTGTGACTTCTTTCAGTAAACATTTCGCAACCGTTACGGCATCATTTTTCCTACATGGAAAAGCTTCCACCCATCTTGAAAACATGTCTATGATTACTAATACATATTTGAATCCGAGACATACAGGTAGTTCAATAAAATCCATTTGCAAATTTTCAAAAGGGCCTGATGGATTTGGGTGGGAGGCAGCCTGTACTTTCTCTGTCTTGCCTGGATTCATTTCCTGGCAAGTGGTGCACCTTTCACTACTTTGCTTTACGACTGTCATAATTCCTGGTGCATACCATGTTTGATTAATATAGCCTGCCATCCCCCCTTTGCCCGCATGCGTGAACATGTGAACGCATCGGGCAATCCATGGAATTAAAGATTTAGCAGCCACCATACGGCCATCCTGGTGAACCCATACCCCTTCGGGTGTTTTAAAACAGAAATCCCTTGCCCAACCTAACACTTCGTCCGAATCAGCCTGTGACTGGAAGGCTAAAACATCTTTAATCGAAGGTGGGTCATTATCTGATTTTTGCTGACGCAGTGCAAAGACTGATACTTGCAGCCCTGTATTGGACAGAGCTGCTGATTTAGCAGCTTTGTCTGCCCGATCGTTACCCAATGATATCTGATCCTGACTACCTGTGTGAGCCTGACATTTTATAACTGAAATTCTAGCGGGACACATCAAAGCTTTCAGAAGATTATTGATTTGTTCCGCATTTTTAATGGTTGATCCTGAAGAGGTTAAGAATCCCCTCAATTTCCAAATCTGTCCGTAGTCATGAGCAACTCCAAAGGCATACCTGGAATCAGTGTAAATGTTGACTGATTGGCCTGTTGCTAGTATACACGCTCTTGTAAGGGCAAATAGTTCTGCTTGTTCTGCTGAAAAGGACTGAGGTAGTGAGTGTGCTTCTATGGTTGTGTGGTCGTCTGATATGGTGTATCCGGCTTTAGGTGATCCCATTTCATCTCTAAAAGCCGACCCGTCTACATAGTATGTCAGGTCGCTGTTAGGAATGGGAGTCTCTGTTAGGTCTGCCCGAGGCTTGGTCACTAATTGGGTGACTGTTTCGCAGCAATGTGGGATTCCATCTTCTGTGGGTAACATTGTGGCAGGATTGAGAACTGAACATCTCTGAATTACGAGGTTGGGGTTAGATAGTAATTCAACCTCATATTTACTGCTGCAGGCTGACGTCAGATGTTGGGTTGCACATTTCGTCAATAGTACTTCAACTGAATGTGGCACAAACAAAACAGTTCGATGATTAAGCGTAATACTCTGAGCTTGTTTTGCAGCATAATAAGCGGCTGCCAAAATTGGCAAGCATCCAGGCAGACTACGTGCTACGGGGTCTAACTGAGTACTAAAATAGGCTAAAGGTCTCTGTTTATCTCCGTGGGTTTGAGTCAAAACAGACTGGGCGAATCCTGCTTTATTATGCACAAAAAGATTGAACTGTTTCTGATAATCTGGTAGCCCTAATGCTGGAGCTGACAACAAGGCTTGTTTTACATTTTTTTTAAAGCGTCCTTTGCCTTTTGATTCCAAATGAGAGGATCTTCCTGTAGTGGCATAGAGATATCTAGCAATGGTCTGACTATATCCGAATACCCCATAATCCATTGTCGACAGTATCCCGTTATGCCAAGAAAATGTTTCAGTTGTTGTTTAGTGACAGGCAATGATGCTTCGTAAATTGCTTTTACTCTGTTCTGTGTCAAACAGCGACTATCTCCACGGAGTTCATGTCCCAAATACTGCACTTTCTCTGATACAAACTGCATCTTGGACCGTGATATTTTATGTCCCTTTGCGGCCAAGGCATGCAGCATAATAAGCGAGTCGGTTTGACATGACTGTTTATCAGGTGAGGCTATTAGTAAATCATCGACATATTGGATTAATGTGGACCCTCCCGTAAAGATAACGTCCTCTAGATCATGCCTGAGACTTTGAGAAAAGATTGTGGGACTTTCTGTATAGCCTTGCGGTAGCCTTGTCCAAGTATACTGTGTTCCCTTGAACGTAAAAGCAAACAGGAACTGCGAATCTTGGTGGATAAGAATGCTGAGCATAAATCAATAACAGTGTAGTATTTAGATCCAGAAGGAATACTAGTTAGAATTGTGGCAGGATTTGGCACAACTGGATAAACTGGGAGTACTGATTCATTAACTGCTCTTAAATCCTGCACTAGTCTCCATTTCCCACTTTCTTTCTTTTCGACAGGAAGAATCGGTGTGTTGCATGGACTCTGTGTCGGGACGATTATTCCCTGTTGCAACAAAGAGTTAATGACAGGCTGAATTCCTTGCTCAGCTGCCGCTGACAGTGGGTACCGGGAACGCCGAGGCAGTTGAATGGATGGTTTTAGTGTAACTTTATATGGTTTAGCAGTTAACATCTTGCCGACCTCATTTGGATGGTTAGACCAGACTTGTGGCGAAACCTGATCAAGCAATTGTTGTGTTTCCCTTGGGATACTTAGAGGTGGGTTTTCTTGTGTAACTTCATATAAAGGACACATAATGCATCTTTCGGTAGGGATGTATACTTGCAGTCCCTTTTTTTGAACAAACTATTGTTGCTTGCATTTTGCACAGTAAATCTCTTCCCAATAGGTTCATAGGGGTATCTTCTGATAAGAGGAAGGCATGTTGACCAGAAAAACTGTCTGTCTGTACTTCTAGTGGCTCTGACCACGTCATTTTTTGTAGGGCACCGGAGAGTCCCACGCACGTGACCTCTGCGTCAGTGCACGGGGTTCCTCTTGCGTGTTGCTTTGTTAGCAGCGAGGTTGTGGCTCCGGTGTCAACTAAGAATGGGACTTTTCTACCTTCTACTTTTATGGATAAAACTGGCTCTTCCCTAGAATTTACTGAAACTGAAGGCAACTGTGTCGGGTGGGTAACGGTCGGGACTTTGTCTCTGCATCATGCATAGTTTTGGCCTGGGCGTCCGAATTGTTCTCCAATAATTTGACCTCCCCAAGGATCCCCTGTTGTAAAATTTGGTTGCGGATGAGTGTAAACCTGGGCTTGGGTATTTATATTATTAGGTGCGCTTCCCCAGCCTTGGTTTGACTGTTTTGGAAGCAGGCAGTCAGACTTCCAGTGTCCGATCTGACCGCAGTTATAACACGCAGAGTTTGTGACTCTTCCATTCCACTGTCCTCTGCCAAAGCCTCTCCTATTACTTCCTCCAAATCCTCCCCTGTTACCCCCTCTGCCCCGTCCGCCTTGCTGACCTTGATAACAGATAGTGGTTTTGGCAGTCGGGGTTTCCACAGCCGATTGTTCCATAAAGAGAGAAGCCTTATTCTTTTGGTCTCTATTCCTCTCCTGGATTCCTTTCAGAATTTGTGTTAATTCGGGGGTTGTTTTATGTCTCCAGTCTAAGCAGACGAGAGTCAATGGTTCCCTAAATTCTGATCTGAGACCGTTTACAAGGGCGTTAATCAGGGGAATTTGATAATTTTCCTTAGCCATCCCGGAATGTTGTCCCATGATTAATTCTATTCTTTCAATATAATCCTCAACATCCTCGTCCTTTTTTTTCGATTATTTTTGACCAATTAATTCTTTTTGGGAATTTAATATGCATTGTTCTATATAACTCAGTCCAGAACTGCTCGCTTGGTAGTGTTTCTGGATTCCAATTGTTGTTGGTTTTATGATCATTAAAATTTTTAAATCCTTCTTCGCCTTCGGTTAACAAGCGATACTTTGAATCTTTCAGCCAAGCTCTAAACAACTGGTCAGCATCCACAATGGTGGGTTGATGGCAAATAACGATGCTCTTAAGTTCATTAATTGTCTGTGCTTCCTTTTTCCAATCTGAAAAGGCTGACCAATTTACTGCTTTTTTTCCTTTTCTCTGCGGGTCTCTAGTTATGAGGCAATTCTCTAGGCATGTTATTCTGTCTAAATTAAAAGTTCCATCTATAGGAAATGGGTATTTGTCATTCTTGGTCCATTTAGACCATTTAGGTAAATCAATTGTGGATGATCGGCCACAATTTTGAAAAATATGGAAAGCTGGGGTTCCCCTTTCGGGGACCTTGCTTTCTGCAGCTCCCATCCTAGTTAGTTCTTAATTTCCACTAGCTGCACTTGTTCTGGGTCGCAAGTTTTACCCTCAACTCTCTTACGACCCCTACAGGCTGACCAAAGTACTGAGAGCGATGAACAATAACATACAATAATAACAATCAAGAAAATACTAAGGAATAACTTGAAGGTCCAAACAGGTACACAAAAGAACTCAGACATAAAATGACATAAGTACAGTTATGCAGGCTTTCTACAAAAGCTAAATTACAATCCGACAGTTTTCTCGATCTGCGTGGTACGCTCTACAGATCGAGGCCTTAATTTACAAGCTTTTAACAACTAATGATTGAGTATCACGATCCCAAGTGCCTTTATGCCTCTCCGCCCACTTCAGGGTCCTGACCTTCGCGTGGGGGATTTCCCCTCTTAACAACCGGTCTAAGGCTGCGCGTTTGAGACAGGCACTTCCTTGTCCTAGTCGATCAACTCAGTCACTAACAGTTTTCCTTTAAATCTTTACAAATTTTACATATGCATATAAGCGTTATTTTACAAAACAGTTGTGTTTTATTTCTGAATCCTTATTCTATACTTATCCTTATTCTAACTACCAATCTATCCTTCGGGATTACTAGGTAGTCCCTTCACAGATTTACGTCACTGTGCACTCTCTGCCTATCCTTCGAGCTCGTCTCTTCACAGGTCTTCTGGTACCCTTTCTGTGTCTATCCTTCAGGCTAATCCCTTCACAGTACACTCACATATATTCCGGAACTCAACCTGCTCACGACCTTTCTGCTGTCTCCCTTTGTCCGACAGTTTTGAAACCTGAACCGGCAGTATCCTCCTCCTTTTAATGTCAAGACAAAAGAAGCAAAAGGTTACACAAGTTAACTCAAGTTCCGAACACACATGAGTCTTAACAGATCGCAGTGCTCCCGTCGGAAGTAACAGACTACACCAACTATGTATCTAAAGAGAAATCCTTTTCTGTGAGAAAACCTCACTTATGGCCATTCAGGATTTGTCGTTAGCAAAGTATGGTGTCCTCGTCCGTGACTTACCGAAAGGCAGCAAGCGATCTCGGTGGAACCTCCAAGAAACTGTCGAAGTTTCGACTGTTCAATAAGACTCTGTGAAACAAAGTGATCGTCAAAGGCAGACTTTATTTAACTTCTTGCTAGCAAGGGGAGCCTCACGTAGGCAATGGCTATCGTGAGTTCTCCGAATACATGGACAAAAACACCTCTTTTTATACACAAAGATCAAAACCTTTTATCACATGGTATAGTATTGAGAGACACAATTAATAACATTAAAAAGAGATGAGTAAGGAATGTTTAAGGTCAACAAGAAGATGACTAAAGGGTCAGCAGAGCCTCGGTGTCTTAAGATAAGGTTAGCCAATAGATAATCAAAAGTCATGATGCAGGAATACCTTTAGATAAAGTTAATTAATTTTATACAATGGAGACGGTTTGTCTCTCACTTTGGTTCTGGACATTCATATGAATGTTTACAGTACATGTCCTTCGGTTATCATTAATTTGTTCTGCTAAGCTTATCTTGTTTATGGAACTGTCTAGCCTGCAAGCTACAAAGGAGTCACATCCTCTTCCTTAAACCGCTTCCTAATATGGGCCTGCCTGTTTCCACTTATTTTGTACTGTGTGAAGCCATTTTGGCCTTCTGAACGTTCCAGACTCCATTTTAATATAACAGAGTATGTGTGCTTATTTTATACTAATATGTGTGGATATATATATCTATGCTAATGCACTTCTACAAGGCCCTGCAATCTCCTCCTTTGCCTCACACAGCAGCCTGGGATACATCTCGTCTGGGCCTGTGGATTTATCCACTTTTAAGCCTGCTAAAACCACTAGTATCTCCTCCCCCTCAATACTAATTTGTTCAAGTATATCACAATCCCCCTGCCTGATTTCTATGTCTACATCGTCCTTCTCCATAGTGAACACCGATGCAAAATATTCATTTAAAACCTCACCTATATCTTCTGGCTCTACACACAGATTGCCACTTTGGTCCCTAATGGGCCTTACTCTTTCCCTGGTTATCCTCCTGCCCTTAATATACTAATAAAACACCTTGGGATTTTGCTCGCCAGTGTTTTTTCATGCCCCCTCTTCACCAATGCAGCCAAGTTTGCGGATGATACAAAGGTGGGAAAGCAAGTTGTGCAGAGGACTCAACATATCTGCAAAGGGATATAGACAGGCTACGTGATTGGGCAAACATTTGGCAGATGGAGTATAATGTGGGAAAGTGCGAGGTTATCCACTTTGGCAGGAAAAATAAAAAAGCAAATGATTATTTAAATGGAGAGAGATTACAAAATGCTACAGTACAGAGTGACCTGGGGGTCCTTGTGCATGAAACACAAAAAGTTAGCATGCAGGTACAGCAAGTAATCAAAAAGGCAAATGGAATGTTGGCCTTTATTGCAAGGGGGCTGGAGTATCAAAGCAGGAAAATCCTGCTACAACTGTACAGGGTATTGGTGAGACCACACCTGGAGTACTGCGTACAGTTTTGGTCTCCGTATTTAAGGAAGGATATATTTGCATTGGAGGTAGTTCAGAGACGATTCACTAGGTTAATTCCAGAGATGAGGGGGTTGACTTATGAGGAAAGGTTGAGCAGGTTGGGCCTATACTCATTGGAGTTTAGAAGAATGAGAGGTGGTCTTATTGAAACATATAAGATACTGAGGGGGCTCGACAAGGTAGATGCAGAGAGGATGTTTCCCCTCGTGGGGAAATCTAGAACTCGGGGGCACAGTTTCAGAATAAAGGGTCGCCCTTTTAGAACTGAGATGGGGAGGAATTTCTTCTCTGAGAGTCGTATATCTGTGGGATTCTCTGCCCGAGAGAGCTGTGGCGGCTGGGTCATTAAATACATTTAAGGTGGAGATAGACAGATTTTTGCAAGATAAGGGAGTGAAGCGTTATGGGGAGCGGGTGGTGAAGTGGCGTTGAGCCCAAGATCATCCATGATCTTATTGAATGGCGGAGCAGTCTTGAGGGGCCAAGTGGCCAACACCTGCTCCTATTTCTTATGTTCTGAAACATTCACTCCCTGCACAAAGGAAATAATCGTGGACTTCAGGAAGTCCAAAGGCGGAAGTCACACCCCCATCCACATCAATGGGGCGGAGGTGGAAAGGGTGGCCAGCTTTAAGTTCCTCGGAGTCCACATCACGGAAGACCTCTCCTGGTCCCTCAACACCTCCTCTCTGGTGAAGAAGGCCCAGCAGCGCCTATATTTCTTGAGGAGGCTGAAGGGATGTAATCTGTCACCCCCGATCCTCTCTAACTTCTACCGCTGCACTATAGAGAGCATCCTGACAAACTGTATCACGGTATGGTACGGCAGCTGTAGCTCCCATGACCGGAAAGCCCTGCAGCGGGTAGTCAAAACTGCCCAACGCATTACCGGCACCCGGCTACCGACCATAGAACATATATATCAGAAACGCTGCCTACGGAGGGCATGGTCCATCATCAAAGACCCTACCCACCCCAGCCACAGTCTGTTCGCCCTCCTACCATCTGGAAGACGCTACAGATGCATTCGCACCCGTACGACTAGATTTTGGAACAGTTTCTTTCCCAGGGCTGTCATCCTACTGAACTCCACAAATAAACACTAAAGCCTGCACATCTGCCGATGCACTTTATTATGGTCATATTTATGCTAATATATATGTACAAATGTAGGTTGAAATGTTTAAGTGTTCTAACCCAAATTGTACACTCTCGGGAGCCGCAAGCCTACATTTCGTTGTACTGCACTTGTGCACTAACAATGACAATAAAAGTTGATTTGATTTGATTTGCACCATGGCTGCAGTGTGTACCATTTACAAGATGCACTGCAGCATCTCGCCAAGGCTTCTTCGGCAGCACCTCCCAAACCCGTGACCTCTTCCACCTAGAAGGACAAGGGCAGCAGGCGCATGGGAACACTACCACCTCCAAGTTCCCCTCCAAGTCACACACCATCCTGACTTGGAAATACATCGCCGTTCATTCATCGTCACTGGGTCAAAATCCTGGAACTCCCTACCTAACAGCACTGTGGGAGTACCTTCACCACACGGACTGCAGCGGTTCAAGAAGGCAGCTCACCACCTTTTCTGCCCTTGCAGTGTGTTCCTATGCAGAACTAGACAGGTAGCTAACAACTTGACTTCTTCCCATAAAAATCACAAAGCTTGACTTTTCTTGTAAGACTTTACTGAAAGATTCTTATTGTGAAACTGAAATACAACACAGAAATGGAAGCACACATTAGTATACAAGCACATAACTGATATGCATACACAAATTTAGGTACGCCTGATCAACACAGTACATTTGGCATGTAAATTACCAAACACGTGGAAACACAGCTTACTGTGAATATACATTTAGCAAACTGGAAGGCATTCCCTTTAAATTAGTCCTGTACATAGTGCCTCAAAATACAGCTACAAGTTAACCAGCTAGACAGAGAGCGAGCACTTCACGGCTAGCTGTGTAAGTTTGCTTACAGAGAAAAGTTACAAACTAAACATTTTCTGCAAAATATAGTGTACACTAATCATCTATAACATTCTCAAGTATTTACAGACAAATAATATCCAAGACTCAAGCGTGGCAACAATATAACTTCCCAGACCATGTGTAGCTGTAGGTCTGTGATATACAGTAGTTTAGTTTACTGCACTTACTGTGCTTTACTGCACTTTACTGTGCTTTTACTGCAGTTGCTAGGTACCAAATATCCACTAGGTGGCGGCACACAATGGGAATCGACCCAACTTACTCAAACCCCTGAATTAACTGGAAAACTAACATAAATTGCTAAAGAGAGACAGCACACTCTCCGCTAGGTTGTACCACTACAGATACAAAATAAACCTAAAGAAAACGTCCTTTGGCTGCAAACATACTCAGAATCCTTTCTCTAGGTTTCTTCAGAAAGGAGGACTACGATCTCTGAGACTGGCCTCAGAAACACTTTGACAGTACCCTCCTTGACAATCTTCACCTCCACCTTGCGGACCCTCTTGTCACTGCTCGGCAGAGTTTTGACAACCAGTCTCACTGGCCATTCATTTCTGTGTGCTTGGCTGTCTTTCAGCAAGACAACATCTCCCACTTTGACATTTGGCTTGTCTTCTGTCCAATTCCTACGGCTCTGTAGGGTGGACAAGTACTCTCCTTTCCATCTCTTCCAAAAAGTGTCGGCAAGACACTGGACTTGCTTCCACTGCTTCCCGTGCAGCTCAGCCATGTCGAAGTTTCCAGAGGGGGCTGAAATAGCACTCATCTTTTGACTCAGGAGCATCGCTGGGGTGAAGACTGCAGGCATGTCTGGGTCAGTGGACACCGGCACCAGGGTTCTCCTGAGTGAGCAGAGGCGCTTCATAGCTTGTTCCCTGTTACTCGGAAGATGGCGTCTAGGAGAGTGAAATGGTAAGGGTGCCACCCAGCTGTGTCCAACGTCCTGGTAAACCTCCTCATCCATGATGGTTAGGAAAGCTTTGTCGTCCATGGATAGTGCTGGCTTGTCATCATCCTTGGACCTTTCAAACACTGAGCATCCTAGGCTGTCTGTGCTCACAGTGGGGCCTGCCTCTTCCTCACAGGCAGAGGAGGTTGACCTATGATGCTGCGTCATGTCATCGTAGTCTTCCTTTACCTGGATCCTGTTTGGGCATGGGCTGAGACAGGATGTGCGACCGTTGTGCAACACGTTTGCTTTATAGACGTTGACATCCACTGGTTTGTGGGCTGTTCCCAGGCAAACTCCACCCACGAGGACCCATCCCAGGTCAAGCCGCTGCGCATAAGGAGCATTGTGGGGCCCGTTGATTTGCTCAAGCACCTTGTGCACCCTTAAGATGTCTCTTCCCAAGAGCAGGAGGATTGGAGCGTCCGGGTCCACAGCTGGAATCTTGTTGGCAACTGGCTGCAGGTGGGGCTGATGGCGTGCGACCTCTGGGGAGGGAATTTCCATCCTATCATCTGGCATCATGTCACACTCAATTAAGGTGGGGGGGAAGCTGTAGTTTCCCATCCATGGACTCGATCATGAAGTTGCCAACTCTCCTACCCGTAGTCTCTGTTGTCCCTGAACAGGTTTTTAGTGTGTACGGAGCTGCACTGGCCTTGACTTCAAAGAGATTGAAGAATTCTGTCTTCACTAGAGACTTGTTACTTTGCTCATCAAGCACTGCGTACATCTTGATTGCCTTCTCCTTTCTCCCTGCAGGATATGCTTTAACCAAGCAGATTTTGGAGCATGAGTGTGGGCTGCTTGCATTTCCACAAACCTCTGTACACTTGGAGGTGACTGAAGAAGATGTGCTTTCGCTTTGTCAACTGCAGCACTCTCGGTGGTTGAAGGAGGAGGACCTGGATGCAGGGCTGCGATGTGTTTTTCACTGTTGCACTTGAAGCACTTGATTGTCGCCTTGCAGTCTTTTGCCATGTGCAGAGTCGACCCACAACACCTGAAGCAGATACGATTCTCTTTCAGGTATGATTTGCGCTCATCAATAGGCTTGTCTCTAAAGCTTCGACACTTTTTGAGTGGGTGGGGCTTCTTGTGTATTGGACACTGACGATCTGGGTCATCCACTTTATTCCCAGCAGAACTGGATTGGTTGACTGAGGGTTTGGCTGGAACATCTGTTTTGTGCACGCTCACAGAGGCTTTGTTGCTGTACTTTGTGGGTTTCTCTGTTCTCAAAGGAGCGTAACTGCTGGAGGTGGAGAAAGTGAAACTTGGATCATTCCTCACCTTTGCCTGTTGTTGGATGAACCTGGAGAAGAGAGAGAAGGGGGGAAATGCCACTCCATTGTCCTCCTTGTACTTGGATCCCTTAGCTATCCATTTCTCTTGAAGGTTGTAGTGGAGCTTTTCCACTATTGGGTTTACCCCACGAGCTGTATCCAAATACGAGAGGCCTGTCAGGTAACCTTCTCCCTTAGCATACTCCAGTTCGAGGAGAATGTCACCCAGTTCTCGGAGCTCGACATTATCTTTGTTGCTTAGCTTCGGAAAGTCCTCAATCTTCTTGAGCAGTGCGTGTTCAATGACTTCTGGTGTCCCATAACAGTCTTCGAGACATTGTCAAACCAGGTTGAGGCCTGCTGTGTGATTGTGGATGTGCGCTGAGCGAATTATCTTCGCCTGTTCTGACGACTCAGCTCCGAGCCACTTTGTCATCAAATCTAGTTCTTCTCTGGCTGACAAATTCAAGTCCTTGGTGGTACTCAGGAAGGACGCTTTCCATGACCAATAATTTTCAGGACGGTCATCAAATTCTAGAAGACCTGAACTTAACAATTCTCGGCGGATGAGGTACCTAGCGAGGTCTCGTGCACCTTGTGGCTCGGGTGAGGACTGCTTGGCTGGATTGGCCGAGTGCTGTGGAGGTCTCTGCAGGTAAGTCTTACTTGTTTCTTCTCCTTTAAGCTCAGTGTCTCCGAAAACAGGCTGTTTGCTATTGTGGTGAGTAGCTGGTTCTGTGTCGAGATACCTGGATGTTTCCTTGAAGAACAATTTGGAGTGTTGTTGGACATACTCACTTGTACGTTGCACTGGACTGAGGGGCTGTTCTAGAACATATGCTTCATGGCTGGGCTCCCTGCCTTCGTTTTCCTCACCTTCTTCATAAGCTGCAGCTTCAGCTTCAGCGGCAGTGGCAGCTCTCTGGCTTTGGAGAATGTGAAGACTGGCGTCGAGGTCAGCTCTCTGCTTCATCGCACTAGCGTCGAGGTCAGCTCTCTGCTTCATCACACTAGCTTCGTTTTCAGTGAAGGACAATTGAGCCTGGGCAGCTTTTGCCTTGGCACGTGCTTTGGCGGCTGCAGAAGGTGTCGATGACGACGGTCTGCTGGACCGCCGAGATGATCTAGAGGATGCTTTAGAGGACTGTGACTTGGCATCATTTGCTCGGAGAGGCTCATGCTTCTCGATTGGCTGGTCGACGTCCTCTATGGTATATTGTCTTCCTGAGCATAGACTCATGGTAGCTGAGAGGTATCTCCTTGTGCTTGAGCCCGCTGTGCTGTTGTCTTTTCACTATTCTGCCCTCGCAGCATGTTCCTATGCAGAGCTAGACAGGTAGCTAACAACTTGATATCTTCCCATAAAAATCACAAGGCTTGACTTATCTTGTAAACTTTATTGAAAGATTCTTATTGTGAAACTGAAATACAATACAGAAATGGAAGCACACATTAGTATACAAGCACATAACTGATATGCATACACAAAGTTAGGTACGCCTGAGCAACACAGTACATTTGGCATGTAACTTACCAAAACACGTGGAAACACAGCTTACTGTGAATATACATTTAGCAAACTGAAAGGCATTCTCTTTAAATTAGCCCTGTACATAGTGCATCAAAATACAGCTACAAGTTAACCAGCTAGACAGAGAGCGAGCACTTCACGGCTAGCTGTGTAAGTTTGCTTACAGAGAAAAGTTACAAACTAAACATTTTCTGCAAAATATAGTGTACACTAATCATCTATAACATTCTCAAGTACTTACAGACAAATAGTGTCCAAGGCTGGAGCATGACAAGAATATAACTTCCCAGACCATGTGTGGCTGCAGGTCTGTGATATACAGTAGTTTACTTTACTGCACTTTACTGCACTTTTACTGCACTTGTTAGGTATCAAATATCCACTAGGTGGCGGCACACACTGGAAATCGACCCAAATTACTCAAACCACTGAATTAACTGGAAAACTAACATAAATTCCTGAAGAAAGTCAGCACAGTGACACTGACCGAGCCCTTGCCGTGACACTGATTGAGCCCTCGCCGTGACACTGACCCAAGCCCTCGCCAAGATACTGACCCGAGCCCTCGCCGTGACACTGACCGAGCCCTCGCCGTGACACAGACCCGAGCCCTCACCTTGACACCGGACCGAGACCTCGCCGTGACACTGACCGAGCCCTCGCCGTGACACTGACCGAGCCCTCGCCGTGACACTGATTGAGCCCTCACCGTGACACTGACCGAGCCCTCGCCGTGACACTGACCCGAGCCCTCGCCATGACACTGACCCGAGCCCTTGCCGTGACAGTGACCGAGCCCTCGCCATGTCACTGACCCGAGCCCTCACCGTGACACCGGACCGAGACCTCGCCGTGACACTGACCGAGCCCTCGCCATGACACTGACCGAGCCCTCGCCATGACACTGATTGAGCCCTCGCTGTGACACTGACCCGAGCCCTCGCCGTGAAACTGACCCGAGCCCTCACTGTGACACTGACCGAGCCCTCGCCGTGACACCGACCCGAGCCCTCCCCGTGACACCGGACCGAGACCTCGCCGTGACACTTACCGAGCCTTCGCCGTGACACTGACCGAGCCCTCGCCGTGACACTGACCCGAGCCCTCGCCATGACACTGACCCGAGCCCTCGCCGTGACACTGACCCGCGCCCTCGCCGTGACACTGACCGAGCCCTCACCGTGTCACCAACCCGAGCCCTCACCGTGACACCGGACCGAGACCTCGCCGTGACACTGACTGAGCCCTCGCCGTGACACTGACCGAGCCCTCGCCGTGACACTGACCCGAGCCCTCGCCATGACACTGATTGAGCCCTCACTGTGACACTGACCGAGCCCTCGCCGTGACACCGACCCAAGCCCTCCCAGTGACACCGGACCGAGACCTCGCCGTGACACTGACCGAGCCCTCGCCGTGACACTGACCTGAGCCCTCACCATGAAACTGAACCGAGCCCTCGCCGTGACACAGACCGAGCCCTCGCCGTGACACAGACCGAGCCCTCGCCGTGATACTGACCGAGCCCTCACCATGACACTGGCCGAGACTTCGCCGTGACACTGACCAAGCCCTCGCCGTGACACTGACCCGAAGCGTCGCCGTGAAACTGACCGAGCTCTCGCCGTGACACTGATCCGAGCCCTCGCCGTGCCACAGACCGAGCCTTCGCCGTGACACTGACCCGAGCCCTCGCCGTGACACCGACCCGAGCCCTCACCGTGACACCGACCCGAGCCCTCGCCGTGACACTGACATGAGCCCTCGGCGTTAAAAGGGAACTGAGCCCTCGCCCTGACACTGACACGAGCCCTCGCAGTGAAAAGGAACCGAGCCTTCACCATGACACTGACTGAGCCCTCGCCGTGTCACTGAACGAGCCCTCGCCGTGACACTGACCAAGCCCTCGCCGTGACATTGAAGGAGCCCTCGCCGTCACACTGACCGAGCCCTCACAGTGCCAGTGACCCGAGCCCTCGCCGTGACCCTGACCGAGCCCTCGCCATGACCCTGACAGAGCCTTCACCATGACACTGACCGAGCCCTCGCCGTGACAGTGACCGAGCCCTCGCCGTGACCCTGACCGAGCCCTCGACGTGACCCAGACCGAGCCCTCGCCGTGACACTGACCTGAGCCCTCGCCGTGACACTGACCGAGCCCTCGCCGTGACACCGACCTGAGCCCTCGCCATGACACCGACACGAGCCCCCGCCATGACACTGAGCCGAGCCCTCACCATGAAACTGACCAAGCCCTCGCAGTGATACTGACACAAGCCCTCGCCGGGAAACTGAACCGAGCCCTCGCCGTGAAACTGAACCGAGCCCTCGCCGTGACACGGACCGAGCCCTCGCCGTGACACGGACCGAGCCCTCGCCGTGACACGGACCGAGCCCTCGCCGTGACATGGACCGAGCCCTCGCCGTGACACTGAACGAGCCCTCGCCGTGACACTGACCGAGCCCTCGCCGCGACATTGACCGAGGCCTCGCCGTGACACTGAACGAGCCCTCGCCGTGACACTGACCCGAGCCCTCGCTGTGACACTGGTTCGAGCCCTCGCCGTGACACTGTCCGAGCCCTCGCGGTGACACTGACCAGAGCCCTCACCGTCACACTGACCGAGCCCTCGCCGTGACACAGACCGAGCCCTCGCCGTGACACTGACCCGAGCCCACGCCGTGACTCTGACCGAGCCCTCGCCGTGACAATGACCGAGCTCTCGCCATGACACTGACTATAGCCCTCGCCGTGATACTGACCATAGCCCTCGCCGTGACACCGACCCGAGCCCTCGCCGTGACACTGACCGAGCCCTCTCCGTGACACTGACCCGAGCCCTCGCCGTGACACAGAACGAGCCCTCGCCGTGACACTGACCGAGCCCTCACCATGACACAGACCGAGCCCTCGCCGTGACACTGACTGAGCCCTCGCCCTGACACTGAGCCGAGCCCTCACCGTGATACTGACCGAGCCCGCGCCGTGACACTGACCGAGCCCTTGCCGTGACACTGACCGAGCCCTTGCCGTGTCACTGACCGAGCCCTCGCCGTGACACTGACCGAGCCCTCGCCGTGACACGGACCGAGCCCTCGCCGTGACACTGACCGAGCCCTCGCCGTGACACTGACCGAGCCTTCGCCGTGACACTGACCGAGCCCTCGCCGTGACACTGACCCGAGCCCTCGCCGTGCCACAGACCGAGCACTCGCCTTGACACTGACCCGAGCCCTCGCCGTGAAACTGAGCCGAGCCCTCGCCGTGACACTGAGCCGAGCCCTCGCTGTGACACTGACCGAGCCCTCACTGTGACAGTGACACGAGCCCTCGCCGTGAAACTGACCCGAGCCCTCGCCGTGACACTGACCGAGCCCTCGCCATGACACTGACACAAGCCCTCACCGTGAAACTGACCCGAGCCCTCGCCGTGACACTGACCCAGCCCGCGCCGTGACACAGACTGAGGCCTCACCGTGGCACTGACCAGAGCCCTCGCTGTGACACTGAACCGAGCCCTCGCCGTGACACTGACCCAGCCCTCGCCGTGACACTGACCGAGCCCTCGCCGTGACACTGACCCAAGCCCTCGCTGTGACACTGACTGAGCCCTCGCCATGACACTGACCCGAGCCCTCGCCGTGACACTGACCGAGCCATCACCGTGACACTGACCTGAGCCCTCGCCGTGACACTGACCGAGCCCTCGCCGTGACACTGACCGAGCCCTCACCATGACACTGACCGAGCCTTCGCCGTGACACTGACCGAGCCCTCGCCATGACACTGACCCGAGCCCTCGCCGTGCCACAGACCGAGCACTCGCCTTGACACTGACCCGAGCCATCGCCTTGATAGCAACACGACCCCTCACCGTGATACTGAGCCGAGCCCTCGCCGTGAAACTGACCGAGCCCTCACCGTGACAGTGACCCGAGCCCTCGCCATGAAACTGACCCGAGCCCTCGCCGTGACACTGACCGAGCCCTCGCCGTGACACTGACACAAGCCCTCGCCGTGAAACTGAACCGAGCCCTCGCCGTGACACTGACCGAGCCTTCGCCGTGTCACTGACCGAGCCCTCACCGTGTCACTGACCGAGCCCTTGCCGTGACACTGACCGAGCCCTCGCCGTGACACTGACCTGAGCCCTCGCCGTGCCACAGACCGAGCCTTCGCCGTGACACTGACCGAGCCCTCGCCGTGACACTGACCGAGCCCTCGCCGTGACACGGACCGAGCCCTCGCCATGACACTGACCGAGACCTCGCCGTGACACTGACCGAGCCTTCGCCGTGACACTGACCGAGCCCTCGCCGTGACACTGACCCGAGCCCTCGCCGTGCCACAGACCGAGCACTCGCCTTGACACTGACCCGAGCCCTCGCCTTGACAGCGACACGACACCTCGCCGTGAAACTGAGCCGAGCCCTCGCTGTGACACTGACCGAGCCCTCACCGTGACAGTGACCCGAGCCCTCGCCGTGAAACTGACCCGAGCCCTCGCCGTGTCACTGACCGAGCCCTCGCCGTGTCATTGACACAAGCCCTCGCCGTGAAACTGACCCGAGCCCTCGCCGTGACACTGACCCAGCCCGCGCCGTGTCACAGACTGAGCCCTCACCGTGGCACTGACCTGAGCCCTCGCTGTGACACTGAACCGAGCCCTCGCCGTGACACTGACCCAGCCCTCGCCGTGACACTGACCGAGCCCTCGCCGTGACACTGACCCAAGCCCTCGCCGTGACACTGACTGAGCCCTCGCCATGACACTGACCCGAGCCCTCGCCGTGACACTGACCGAGCCATCACCGTGACACTGACCCGAGCCCTCGCCGTGACACTGACCGAGCCCTCGCCGTGACACTGACCGAGCCCTCACCATGACACAGACCGAGCCCTTGCCGTGACACTGACTGAGCCCTCGCCCTGACACTGAGCCGAGCCCTCGCCGTGACACTGACCGAGCCCTCGCCGTGACACTGAGCTGAGCCCTCGCCGTGCCACAGACCGAGCACTCGCCTTGACACTGACCCGAGCCATCGCCTTGACAGCAACACGACCCCTCGCCGTGACACTGAGCCGAGCCCTCGCCGTGACACGGACCGAGCCCTCGCCGTGACACTGACCGAGCCCTCGCAGTGACACTGACCGAGCCCTCGCCGTGACACTGACCGAGCCCTCGCCGTGACACTGACCGAGGCCTCGCCGTGACACTGAACGAGCCCTCGCCGTGACACGGGCCAAGCCCTCGCCGTGACACGGACCGAGCCCTCGCCGTGACCGGGACCGAGCCCTCGCCGTGACAGGGACCGAGCCCTCGCCGTGACATGGACCGAGCCCTCGCCATGACACTGACCGAGCCCTCGCAGTGACACTGACCGAGCCCTCGCCGTGACACTGACCGAGCCCTCGCCGTGACACGGGCCAAGCCCTCGCCGTGACACGGACCGAGCCCTCGCTGTGAAAGGGACCGAGCCCTCGCCGTGACAGGGACCGAGCCCTCGCCGTGACACGGACGGAGCTCTCGCCGTGACACGGACCGAGCCCTCGCCGTGACACGGACCGAGCCCTCGCCGTCACATTGACCGAGCCCTCGCTGTGCCAGTGACCCGAGCCCTCACTGTGACCCTGACCGAGCCTTCGCCGTGACAATGACCGAGCCCTCGCCGTGACCCTGACCGAGCCCTCGACGTGACCCTGACCGAGCCCTCGCCGTGACACTGACCGAGCCCTCGCCGTGACATGGACCGAGCCCTCGCCGTGACACTGACCGAGCCCTCGCCGTGACACTGACCGAGCCTTCGCCGTGACACTGACCGAGCCCTCACCGTGACACTGACCCGAGCCCTCGCCGTGCCACAGACCGAGCACTCGCCTTGACACTGACCCGAGCCATCGCCTTGACAGCAACACGACCCCTCGCCGTGACACTGAGCCGAGCCCTCGCCGTGACACTGACCGAGCCCTCACCGTGACAGTGACCCGAGCCCTCGCCATGAAACTGACCCGAGCCCTCGCCGTGACACTGACCGAGCCCTCGCCGTGACACTGACACAAGCCCTCGCCGTGAAACTGAACCGACCCCTCGCCGTGACACTGACCGAGCCTTCGCCGTGTCACTGACCGAGCCCTCACCGTGTCACTGACCGAGCCCTTGCCGTGACACTGACCGAGCCCTCGCCGTGACACTGACCTGAGCCCTCGCCGTGCCACAGACCGAGCCTTCGCCGTGACACTGACCCGAGCCCTCGCCGTGACACCGACCCGAGCCCTCGCCGTGACACCGACCCGAGCCCTCGCCGTGACACTGACACGAGCCCTCGGCATTAAAAGGGAACTGAGCCCTCGCCCTGACACTGACACGAGCCCTCGCAGTGAAAAGGAACCGAGCCTTCACCGTGACACTGACCGAGCCCTCGCCGTGTCACTGAACGAGCCCTCGCCGTGACACTGACCAAGCCCTCGCCGTGACACTGAACGAGCCCTCGCCGTCACACTGACCGAGCCCTCACAGTGCCAGTGACCCGAGCCCTCGCCGTGACCCTGACTGAGCCCTCGCCATGACCCTGACCGAGCCTTCACCGTGACACTGACCGAGCCCTCGCCGTGACACTGACCGAGGCCTCGCCATGACCCTGACCGAGCCCTCGACGTGACCCAGACCGAGCCCTTGCCGTGACACTGACCTGAGCCCTCGCCGTGACATAGACCGAGCCCTCGCCGTGACACCGACCTGAGCCCTCGCCATGACACCGACGCGAGCCCCCACCATGACACTGAGCCGAGCCCTCGCCATGAAACTGACCAAGCCCTCGCAGTGATACTGACACGAGCCCTCGCCGGAAACTGAACCGAGCCCTCGCCGTGAAACTGAACCGAGCCCTCGCCGTGACACGGACCGAGCCCTCGCCGTGACACGGACCGAGCCCTCGCCGTGACATGGACCGAGCCCTCGCCGTGACACTGACCGAGGCCTCGCCGTGACACTGACCGAGGCCTCGCCGTGACACTGAACGAGCCCTCGTCATGACACGGACCGAGCCCTCGCCATGACATGGACCGAGCCCTCGCCGTGACACTGACCCGAGCCCTCGCCGTGCCACAGACCGAGCCCTCGCCTTGACACCGACCCGAGCCCTCGCCTTGACAGCGACACGAGCCCTCGCCGTGACACTGAGCCGAGCCCACGCCGTGACACTGACCGAACCCTCACTGTGACAGTGACCTGAGCCCTCACCGTGAAACTGACCCGAGCCCTCGCTGTGACACTGACCGAGCCCTCACCGTGACACTGACACAAGCCCTTGCCGTGAAACTGAACCGAGGCCTCGCCATCACACTGACCGAGCCCTCGCTGTGCCAGCAACCTGAGCCCTCGCTGTGACCCTGACTGAGCCCTCGCCGTGACTCTGACTGAGCCCTCGCCGTGACACTGACCGAGCCCTCGCCATGACCCTGACCGAGACCTCGACGTGACCCTGACCAAGCCCTCGCCGTGACACTGACCCGAGCCCTCGCCGTGAAACAGACCGAGCCCTCGCCGTGACACGAACCTGAGCCCTCGCCTTGACACCGACCCGAGCCCTCGCCGTGACACCGACCTGAGCCCTCGCCATGACACCGACACGAGCCCTCACCATGACACTGACCGAGCCCTCACCGTGACACTGACTGAGCCCTCGCCGTGACACTGAGCGAGCCCTCGCCGTGACACTGACCGAGCCTTCGCCGTGACACTGACCGAGCCCTCGCCGTGACACTGACCCGAGCCCTCGCCGTGCCACAGACCGAGCCCTCGCCTTGACACCGACCCGAGCCCTCACCTTGACAGCGACACGAGCCCTCGCCGTGACACTGAGCCGAGCCCTCACCGTGACACTGACCGAGCCCTCGCCGTGACACTGACCGAGCCTTCGTCGTGACACTGACCGAGCCCTCGCCATGACACTGACCCGAACCCTCGCCGTGCCACAGACCGAGCCCTCGCCTTGACACCGACCCGAGCCCTCGCCTTGACAGCGACACGAGCCCTCGCTGTGACACTGAGCTGAGCCCTCGCCGTGACACTGACCGAACCCTCACCGTGACAGTGACCCGAGCCCTCGCTGTGAAATAGACCCGAGCCCTCGCTGTGACACTGACCGAGCCCTCGCCGTGACACTGACACAAGCCCTCGCCGTGAAACTGAACCGAGCCCTCGCTGTGACACTGACCGAGCCTTCGCCGTGTCACTGACCGAGCCCTCACCGTGTCACTGACCGAGCCCTCGCCGTGACACTGACCTGAGCCCTCGCCGTGCCACAGACTGAGCCTTCACTGTGACACTGCCCGAGCCCTCGCCGTGACACTGACACGAGCACTCGCCGTGAAACGGAACCGAGCCCTCGCCGTGACACTGACCGAGCCCTCGCCGTGACACTGACCATGCCCTCGCCGTGACACTGACCGAGCCCTCGCCGTGTCACTGAACGAGCCCTCGCCGTGACACTGACCGAGCCCTCACCGTGACACTGACCCAAGCCCTCGCCGTGACACTGACCGAGCCCTCGCCATGACACAGACTGAGCCCTCGCCGTGGCACTGAACCGAGCCCTCGCCGTGACACTGACCGAGCCCTCGCCGTGACACTCACCTGATCCCTCGCCGTGACACAGAGCGAGCCTTCGCCGTGACACTGACTCGAGCCCTTGCCGTGAAACTGAACCGAGCCCTCGCCGTGACACTGACCCGAGCCCTCGCCGTGAAACGGAACCGAGCCCTCGCACTGACACTGGCACGAGCCCTCGCGGTGAAAAGGAACCGAGCCCTCACCGTGACATTGACTGAGCCCTCGCCGTGTCACTGAACGAGCCCTCGCCGTGAAACTGACCGAGCCCTCGCCGTGACACTGAACGAGCCCTCGCCGTCACACTGACCGAGCCCTCGCAGTGCCAGTGACCCGAGGCCTCGCCGTGACCCTGACCGAGCCCTCGCCGTGACACTGACCGAGCCCTCGCCGTGACACTGACCGAGCCCTCGCCGTGACACTGACCGAGCCCTCGCCGTGACACTGACCGAGCCCTCGCCGTGACATCGTCCTGAGCCATCGCCATGACACCGACACGAGCCCCCACCATGACAGTGAGCCGAGCCCTCGCCATGAAACTGACCAAGCCCTCGCAGTGATACTGACACGAGCCCTCGCTGGGAAACTGGACCGAGCCCTCGCCGTGAAACTGAACCGAGCCCTCGTCGTGACACGGACCGAGCCCTCGCCGTGACACGGACCGAGCCCTCGCCGTGACACTGACCGAGCCCTCGCAGTGACACTGACTGAGCCCTCGCCATGACACTGACCGAGCCCTCGACGTGACACTGACTTGAGCCCTCGCCGTGACACAGACTGAGCCCTCGCCGTGACACCAACCCGAGCCCTCGCCTTGAAACCGACCTGAGCCCTCGCCGTGACACTGACCGTGCCCTCGCCATGACACTGACCGAGCCCTCGCCGTGACACTGACCGAGCCCTCGCCGTGACACTGACCGAGCCCTCGCCGTGACACTGACCGAGCCTTCGCCGTGACACTGACCGAGCCCTCGCCGTGACACTGTCCGAGCCCTCGCCGTGACACTGACTGAGCCCTCGCCGTGACACTGACCGAGCCTTCGCCGTGACACTGACCGAGCCCTCGCCACGACACTGACCGAGCCCTCGTCGCGACACTGACCGAGCCCTCGTCGTGACACTGACCCGAGCCCTCGCCGTGACACAGACCGAGCCCTCGCCGTGACACCGACCCGAGCCGTCGCCTTGACACCGACCCGAGCCCTCGCCATGACAGCGACCTGAGCCCTCGCCTTGACACCGACACGAGCCCTCGGCATGAAACTTAGCTGAGCCCTCACCGTGACACGGACCGAGCCCTCGCCGTGACACGGACCGAGCCCTCGCCGTGACACTGACCGAGCCCTCGCAGTGACACTGACCGAGCCCTCGCCGTGACACTGACCGAGCCCTCGCCATGATACTGACCGAGGCCTCGCCGTGACACTGAACGAGCCCTCGCCATGACACGGGCCGAGCCCTCGCCGTGACACGGACCGAGCCCTCGCCGTGACAGGGACCGAGCCCTCGCCGTGACAGGGACCGAGCCCTCGCCGTGACACGGACGGAGCTCTCGCCGTGACACGGACCGAGCCCTCGCCGTGACACGGACCGAGCCCTCGCCGTGACACTGACTGAGCCCTCGCCGTCACACTGACCGAGCCCTCGCTGTGCCAGTGACCCGAGCCCTCGCTGTGACCCTGACCGAGCCTTTGCCGTGACACTGACCGAGCCCTCGCCGTGACCCTGACCGAGCCCTCGACGTGACCCTGACCGAGCACTCACCGTGACACTGGCTTGAGCCCTCGCCGTGACACAGACTGAGCCCTCGCCGTGACACCAACCCGAGCCCTCGCCTTGAAACCGACCTGAGCCCTCGCCGTGACACTGACCGTGCCCTCGCCGTGACACTGACCGAGCCCTCGCCGTGACACTGACTGAGCCCTCGCCGTGACACTGACCGAGCCCTCGCCGTGACACTGACCCAGCCCTCGCCGCGACACTGACCGAGCCCTCGTCGTGACACTGACCCGAGCCCTCGCCGTGACACAGACCGAGCCCTCGCCGTGACACCGACCCGAGCCCTCGCCATGACACCGACCCGAGCCCTCGCCTTGACACCGACCTGAGCCCTCGCCATGACAGTGACCTGAGCCCTCGCCTTGACACCGACACGAGCCCTCGTCATGAAACTGACCCGAGCCCTTGCCATCACACTGACCGAGCCCTCGCTGTGACACTGACCGAGCCCTCGCCGTGACACTGACCCGAGCCCTTGCCATCACACTGACCGAGCCCTCGCTGTGACACAGACCGAGCCCTCGCCGTGACACTGACTGAGCCCTCGCCGTGTCACTGACCGAGCCCTCGCCGTGACACTGACCGAGCCCTCGCCGTGACACTGACCTGAGCCCTTGCCGTGCCACAGACCGAGCCTTCGCCGTGACACTGACCCGAGCTCTCGCCGTGACACCGACCCGAGCCCTCGCCGTGACATTGACTGAGCCCTCGCCGTGAAACGGAACCGAGCCCTCGCCGTGACACTGACCGAACGCTCGCCGTGACACTGACCGAGCCCTCGCCGTGACACTGACCTGAGCCCTCGCCGTGCCACAGACCGAGCCTTCGCTGTGACGCTGACCCGAGCTCTCGCCGTGACACCGACCCGAGCCCTCGCCGTGACATTGACTGAGCCCTCGCCGTGAAACGGAACCGAGCCCTCGCCGTGACACTGACTGAACCCTCGCCGTGACACTGACCGAGCCCTCACCGTGACACTGACCGAGCCCTCGCCGTGACACTGACCGAGCCCTCGCCGTGTCACTGACCGAGCCCTCGCCGTGACACTGAACGAGCCCTCGCCGTGACAGTGACTGAGCCCTCACCGTGAAACAGACCGAGCCCTCGCCGTGACATGGCCCGAGCCCTCGCCGTGACCCTGACCGAGCCCTCGCTGTCACACTGACCGAGCCTTCGCTGTGCCAGAGACCCGAGCCCTTGCCGTGACCCTGACCGAGCCCTCGCCATGACCCTGACCGAGCCCTCGCCGTGACCCTGACTGAGCCCTTGCCGTGACACTGACCGAGCCCTTGCCTTGACACAGGCAGAGCCCTCGCCGTGACCCTGACCGAGCCCTCGCCGTGACCCTGACAGAGACCTCGCCGTGACCCTGACAGAGACCTCACCGTGACCCTGACCGAGCACTTGCCTTGACCATGACTGAGCCCTCACCGTGACCCTGACCGAGCCCTCGCCGTGACCGTGACCGAGCTCTCGCCCTGACCCTGACCGAGACCTCATCATGACCCTGACTGAGCCCTCGCCATGACCCTGACTGTGCCCACGCCGTGACACTGACTGAGCCCTCGCCATGACACTGACCGAGCCCTCACCATGACCGTGCCCTCACCGTCACACTGACCGAGCCCTCGCCGTGACCCTGACCGAGCCCTCGCCGTGACCCTGACAGAGACCTCGCCGTGACACAGACCGAGCCCTCGCCGTGACCCTGACCGAGCCCTCGCCGTGTCACTGACCGAGCCCTCGCCGTGACAGTGACCGAGCCCTCGCCGTGACACTGGACCGAGCACTCGCCATGACACTGACCGAGCCCTCGCTGTGACACTGACCCGAGTCCTCGCCGTGACACAAACCGAGCCCTCGCCGTGACAATGACCGAGCTCTCGCTGTCACACTGACCGAGCCCTCGCCGTGACACTGAACCGAGCCCTCGCCGTGACACAGACCGAGCCCTCGCCGTGACACTGACTGAGCCCTCGCCTTGACACTGACCGAGCTCTCGCCATGACACAGACCGAGCCCTCGCCGTGACACTGACTCGAGCCCTCGCCGTGACACTGACCAAGCCCTCGCCGTGACACAGACTGAGCCCTCACCGTGGCACTGATTCAAGCCCTCGCCGTCACACTGACCGAGCCCTCACCGTGACACTGAACCGAGCCCTCGCCGTGACACTGACCGAGCCCTCACCGTGTCAGTGACCCGAGCCCTCGCCGTGAAACTGACCCGAGCCCTCGCCATGACACTGACCACGCCCTCGCCATGACACTCACCTGAGCCCTCGCCATGACTCAGACCGATCCTTCGCCGTGACAGTGACCCGAGCCCTCACCGTGAAACTGACCCGAGCCTTCACCATGACACTGACCAAGCCCTCGCCGTGACACTCACCTGAGCCCTTGTCGTGACACAGACCGAGCCTTTGCCGTGACACTGACCCGAGCCCTCGCTGTGAAACTGAACCGAGCCCTCGCCGTGACACTGACCCGAGCCCTCGCTGTGAAACTGAACCGAGCCCTCGCCGTGACACTGACCCGAGCCCTCACCATGAAACTGAACCGAGCCCTCGCCGTGACACTGACCGAGCCCTCGCCGTGTCACTTACCGAGCCCTCGCCGTGAAACGGAACCGAGCCCTCGCCATGACACTGACCGAGCCCTCGCCATGTCACTTACCGAGCACTCGCCGTGTCTCTGACCGAGCCCTCGCCATGACACTGACCGAGCCCTCGCCGTGACACTGACCCGAGCCCTCGCCGTGCCACATCCCGAGCCTTTGCCGTGACACTGACCCGAGCCCTCGCCGTGACACCGACCCAAGCCCTCACCGTGACACTGACCGAGCCCTCACTGTGACACTGACACGAGCCCTCGCCGTGAAACGGAACCGAGCCCTTGCCCTGACACTGGCACGAGCCCTCGCCGTGAAATGGAACCGATCCCTCGCCGTGACACTGACCGAACCCTCGCCGTGACACTGACCGAGCCCTCGCCGTGACACTGACTGAGCCCTCGCCGTGACACTGACCGAGCCCTCGCCGTGTCACTGAACGAGCCCTCGCCGTGACACCGACCTGAGCGCTCGCCGTGACACCGACACGAGCCCTCAACGTGACACTGACCGAGCCCTAGCCGTGACACTGACCGAGCCCTCACCGTGACACTGACCTGAGCCCTCGCCGTGACACAGACCGAGCCCTCGCCGTGACACTGACTGAGCCCTCGCCGTGACACCGACCCGAACCCTCGCCTTGACACCGACCCGAGCCCTCGCCGTGACACAGACCGAGCCCTCGCCGTGACACTGACCGAGCCCTCGCCGTGACACCGACCCGAACCCTCGCCTTGACACCGACCCGAGCCCTCGCCGTGACAGCGACCTGAGCCCTCGCCTTGACACCCACACGAGCCCTTGCCATGACACTGAGCCGAGCCCTCGCCGTGACACTGACCGATCCCTCGCCGTGACACTGACACGATCCCTCGCCGTGAAACTGAACCGAGCCCTCGCCGTGACACTGACCAAGCTCCCGCCTTGACACTGACCGAGCCCTCGCCGTGACACTGACCGAGGCCTCGCCGTGTCACTGACCAAGCCCTCGCCGTGACACTGACCGAGCCCTCGCCATGACACTGACCGAGCCCTCGCCGTGACACTGACTGAGCCCTCGCCGTGACACCGGAACAAGCCCTCGCTGTGACATTGACTGAGCCCTCGCCGTGACACTGACATGAGCCCTCGCCGTGAAACGGAACCGAGCCCTCGCCGTGACACTGACCGAACCCTCGCCGTGACACTGACCGAGCCCTCGCCGTGACACTGACCTGAGCCCTCGCCGTGCCACAGACCGAGCCTTCGCTGTGACACTGACCCGAGCTCTCGCCGTGACACCGACCCGAGCCCTCGCCGTGACATTGACTGAGCCCTCGCCATGACACTGACATGAGCCCTCGCCGTGAAACGGAACCGAGCCCTCGCCGTGACACTGACCGAACCCTCGCCGTGACACTGACCGAGCCCTCGCCGTGACACTGACCGAGCCCTCGCCGTGACACTGACCGAGCCCTCGCCGTGACACTGACTGAGCCCTCGCCGTGACACTGAACGAGCCCTCGCCATGACAGTGACTGAGCCCTCGCCGTGAAACAGACCGAGCCATCGCCATGACACGGCCTGAGCCCTCGCCGTGACCCTGACCGAGCCCTCGCTGTCACACTGACCGAGCCTTCGCTGTGCCAGAGACCCGAGCCCTTGCCGTGACCCTGACCGAGCCCTCACCATGACCCTGACCGAGCCCTCGCCGTGACCCTGACTGAGCCCTTGCCGTGACACTGACCGAGCCCTTGCCTTGACACAGACAGAGCCCTCGCCGTGACCCTGACCGAGCCCTCGCTGTGACCCTGACAGAGACCTCGCCGTGACCCTGACAGAGACCTCACCGTGACCCTGACCGAGTCCTTGCCGTGACCATGACTGAGCCCTCGCCATGACCCTGACTGTGCCCACGCCGTGACACTGACTGAGCCCTTGCCGTGACACTGACCGAGCCCTCACCATGACCGTGCCCTCACCGTCACACTGACCGAGCCCTCGCCGTGACCCTGACCGATCCCTCGCCGTGACCCTGACAGAGACCTCACCGTGACATAGACCGAGCCATCGCCGTGACACAGACCGAGCCCTCGCCGTGACCCTGACCGAGCCCTTGCCGTGTCACTGACCGAGCCCTCGCCATGACAGTGACCGAGCCCTCGCCGTGACACTGGACCGAGCACTCGCCATGACACTGACCGAGCCCTCACTGTGACACTGACCCGAGTCCTCGCCGTGACACAAACCGAGCCCTCGCCGTGACAATGACCGAGCTCTCGCTGTCACACTGTCCGAGCCCTCGCCGTGACACTGAACCGAGCCCTCGCCGTGACACTGACCGAGCCCTCGCCATGACACGGACCGAGCCCTCGCCGTGACACTGACTGAGCCCTCGCCTTGACACTGACCGAGCTCTCGCCATGACACAGACCGAGCCCTCGCCGTGACACTGACTCGAGCCCTCGCCGTGACACTGACCGAGCCCTCGCCGTGACACAGACTGAGCCCTCACCGTGTCAGTGACCCGAGCCCTCGCCGTGAAACTTACCCGAGCCCTCGCCATGACACTGACCACGCCCTCGCCATGACACTCACCTGAGCCCTCGCCATGACTCAGACCGAGCCTTCGCCGTGACAGTGACCCGAGCCCTCGCCGTGAAACTGACCCGAGCCCTCGCCATGACACTCACCTGAGCCCTCGCTGTGGAACTGAACCGAGACCTCGCCGTGACACTGACCCGAGCCCTCACCATGAAACTGAACTGAGCCCTCGCCGTGACACTGACCGAGCCCTTGCCGTGTCACTTACCGAGCCCTCGCCGTGAAACGGAACCCAGCCCTCGCCATGACACTGACCGAGCCCTCGCCATGTCACTTACCGAGCACTCGCCGTGTCTCTGACCGAGCCCTCGCCGTGACACTGACCGAGCCCTCGCCGTGACACTGACCCGAGCCCTCGCCGTGACACCGACCCGAGCCCTCGCCGTGACACTGACCGAGCCCTCACTGTGACACTGACATGAGCCCTCGCCGTGAAACGGAACCGAGCCCTCGCCCTGACACTGGCACGAGCCCTCGCCGTGAAATGGAACAGATCCCTCACCGTGACACTGACCGAACCCTCGCCGTGACACTGACCGAGCCCTCGCCGTGACACTGACTGAGCCCTCGCCGTGACACTGACCGAGCCCTCGCCGTGTCACTGAACGAGCCCTCACCGTGACACTGACCGAGCCCTCGCTGTGACCCTGACCGAGCCCTCACCGTGACCCTGACAGAGACCTCGCCGTGACCCTGACCGAGCCCTCACCTTGACACAGACAGAGCCCTCGCCGTGACCCTGACCGAGCCCTCGCCTTGACACAGACAGAGCCCTCGCCATGACCCTGACCGAGCCCTCGCTGTGACCGCGACTGAGCCCTCACCGTGACCCTGACCGAGCCCTCACCGTGACCCTGACCGAGCCCTCGCCGCGACACTGACCGAGCCCTCGTCGTGACACTGACCCGAGCCCTCGCCGTGACACAGACCGAGCCCTCGCCGTGACACCGACCCGAGCCCTCGCCATGACACCGACCCGAGCCCTCGCCTTGACACCGACCTGAACCCTCGCCATGACAGTGACCTGAGCCCTCGCCTTGACACCGACACGAGCCCTCGGCATGAAACTGACCCGAGCCCTTGCCATCACACTGACCGAGCCCTCGCCGTGACACTGACCGAGCCCTCGCCGTGACAGTGACCCGAGCCCTTGCCATCACACTGACCGAGCCCTCGCTGTGACACAGACCGAGCCCTCGCCGTGACACTGACTGAGCCCTCGCCGTGTCACTGACCGAGCCCTCGCCGTGACACTGACCGAGCCCTCGCCGTGACACTGACCTGAGCCCTTGCCGTGCCACAGACCGAGCCTTCGCCGTGACACTGACCCGAGCTCTCGCCGTGACACCGACCCGAGCCCTCGCCGTGACATTGACTGAGCCCTCGCCGTGAAACGGAACCGAGCCCTCGCCGTGACACTGACCGAACCCTCGCCGTGACACTGACCGAGCCCTCGCCGTGACACTGACCTGAGCCCTCGCCGTGCCACAGACCGAGCCTTCGCTGTGACGCTGACCCGAGCTCTCGCCGTGACATCGACCCGAGCCCTCGCCGTGACATTGACTGAGCCCTCGCCGTGAAACGGAACCGAGCCCTCGCCGTGACACTGACTGAACCCTCGCCGTGACACTGACCGAGCCCTCACCGTGACACTGACCGAGCCCTCGCCGTGACACTGACCGAGCCCTCGCCGTGTCACTGACCGAGCCCTCGCCGTGACACTGAACGAGCCCTCGCCGTGACAGTGACTGAGCCCTCACCGTGAAACAGACCGAGCCCTCGCCGTGACATGGCCCGAGCCCTCGCCGTGACCCTGACCGAGCCCTCGCTGTCACACTGACCGAGCCTTCGCTGTGCCAGAGACCCGAGCCCTTGCCGTGACCCTGACCGAGCCCTCGCCATGACCCTGACCGAGCCCTCGCCGTGACCCTGACTGAGCCCTTGCCGTGACACTGACCGAGCCCTTGCCTTGACACAGGCAGAGCCCTCGCCGTGACCCTGACCGAGCCCTCGCCGTGACCCTGACAGAGACCTCGCCGTGACCCTGACAGAGACCTCACCGTGACCCTGACCGAGCACTTGCCTTGACCATGACTGAGCCCTCACCGTGACCCTGACCGAGCCCTCGCCGTGACCGTGACCGAGCTCTCGCCCTGACCCTGACCGAGACCTCATCATGACCCTGACTGAGCCCTCGCCATGACCCTGACTGTGCCCACGCCGTGACACTGACTGAGCCCTCGCCATGACACTGACCGAGCCCTCACCATGACCGTGCCCTCACCGTCACACTGACCGAGCCCTCGCCGTGACCCTGACCGAGCCCTCGCCGTGACCCTGACAGAGACCTCGCCGTGACACAGACCGAGCCCTCGCCGTGACCCTGACCGAGCCCTCGCCGTGTCACTGACCGAGCCCTCGCCGTGACAGTGACCGAGCCCTCGCCGTGACACTGGACCGAGCACTCGCCATGACACTGACCGAGCCCTCGCTGTGACACTGACCCGAGTCCTCGCCGTGACACAAACCGAGCCCTCGCCGTGACAATGACCGAGCTCTCGCTGTCACACTGACCGAGCCCTCGCCGTGACACTGAACCGAGCCCTCGCCGTGACACAGACCGAGCCCTCGCCGTGACACTGACTGAGCCCTCGCCTTGACACTGACCGAGCTCTCGCCATGACACAGACCGAGCCCTCGCCGTGACACTGACTCGAGCCCTCGCCGTGACACTGACCAAGCCCTCGCCGTGACACAGACTGAGCCCTCACCGTGGCACTGATTCAAGCCCTCGCCGTCACACTGACCGAGCCCTCACCGTGACACTGAACCGAGCCCTCGCCGTGACACTGACCGAGCCCTCACCGTGTCAGTGACCCGAGCCCTCGCCGTGAAACTGACCCGAGCCCTCGCCATGACACTGACCACGCCCTCGCCATGACACTCACCTGAGCCCTCGCCATGACTCAGACCGATCCTTCGCCGTGACAGTGACCCGAGCCCTCACCGTGAAACTGACCCGAGCCTTCACCATGACACTGACCAAGCCCTCGCCGTGACACTCACCTGAGCCCTTGTCGTGACACAGACCGAGCCTTTGCCGTGACACTGACCCGAGCCCTCGCTGTGAAACTGAACCGAGCCCTCGCCGTGACACTGACCCGAGCCCTCGCTGTGAAACTGAACCGAGCCCTCGCCGTGACACTGACCCGAGCCCTCACCATGAAACTGAACCGAGCCCTCGCCGTGACACTGACCGAGCCCTCGCCGTGTCACTTACCGAGCCCTCGCCGTGAAACGGAACCGAGCCCTCGCCATGACACTGACCGAGCCCTCGCCATGTCACTTACCGAGCACTCGCCGTGTCTCTGACCGAGCCCTCGCCATGACACTGACCGAGCCCTCGCCGTGACACTGACCCGAGCCCTCGCCGTGCCACATCCCGAGCCTTTGCCGTGACACTGACCCGAGCCCTCGCCGTGACACCGACCCAAGCCCTCACCGTGACACTGACCGAGCCCTCACTGTGACACTGACACGAGCCCTCGCCGTGAAACGGAACCGAGCCCTTGCCCTGACACTGGCACGAGCCCTCGCCGTGAAATGGAACCGATCCCTCGCCGTGACACTGACCGAACCCTCGCCGTGACACTGACCGAGCCCTCGCCGTGACACTGACCGAGCCCTCGCCGTGACACTGACCGAGCCCTCGCCGTGTCACTGAACGAGCCCTCGCCGTGACACCGACCTGAGCGCTCGCCGTGACACCGACACGAGCCCTCAACGTGACACTGACCGAGCCCTCGCCGTGACACTGACCGAGCCCTCACCGTGACACTGACCTGAGCCCTCGCCGTGACACAGACCGAGCCCTCGCCGTGACACTGACCGAGCCCTCGCCGTGACACCGACCCGAACCCTCGCCTTGACACCGACCCGAGCCCTCGCCGTGACACAGACCGAGCCCTCGCCGTGACACTGACCGAGCCCTCGCCGTGACACCGACCCGAACCCTCGCCTTGACACCGACCCGAGCCCTCGCCGTGACAGCGACCTGAGCCCTCGCCTTGACACCCACACGAGCCCTTGCCATGACACTGAGCCGAGCCCTCGCCGTGACACTGACCGATCCCTCGCCGTGACACTGACACGATCCCTCGCCGTGAAACTGAACCGAGCCCTCGCCGTGACACTGACCAAGCTCCCGCCTTGACACTGACCGAGCCCTCGCCGTGACACTGACCGAGGCCTCGCCGTGTCACTGACCAAGCCCTCGCCGTGACACTGACCGAGCCCTCGCCATGACACTGACCGAGCCCTCGCCGTGACACTGACCGAGCCCTCGCCGTGACACCGGAACAAGCCCTCGCTGTGACATTGACTGAGCCCTCGCCGTGACACTGACATGAGCCCTCGCCGTGAAACGGAACCGAGCCCTCGCCGTGACACTGACCGAACCCTCGCCGTGACACTGACCGAGCCCTCGCCGTGACACTGACCTGAGCCCTCGCCGTGCCACAGACCGAGCCTTCGCTGTGACACTGACCCGAGCTCTCGCCGTGACACCGACCCGAGCCCTCGCCGTGACATTGACTGAGCCCTCGCCATGACACTGACATGAGCCCTCGCCGTGAAACGGAACCGAGCCCTCGCCGTGACACTGACCGAACCCTCGCCGTGACACTGACCGAGCCCTCGCCGTGACACTGACCGAGCCCTCGCCGTGACACTGACCGAGCCCTCGCCGTGACACTGACTGAGCCCTCGCCGTGACACTGAACGAGCCCTCGCCATGACAGTGACTGAGCCCTCGCCGTGAAACAGACCGAGCCATCGCCATGACACGGCCCGAGCCCTCGCCGTGACCCTGACCGAGCCCTCGCTGTCACACTGACCGAGCCTTCGCTGTGCCAGAGACCCGAGCCCTTGCCGTGACCCTGACCGAGCCCTCACCATGACCCTGACCGAGCCCTCGCCGTGACCCTGACTGAGCCCTTGCCGTGACACTGACCGAGCCCTTGCCTTGACACAGACAGAGCCCTCGCCGTGACCCTGACCGAGCCCTCGCTGTGACCCTGACAGAGACCTCGCCGTGACCCTGACAGAGACCTCACCGTGACCCTGACCGAGCCCTTGCCGTGACCATGACTGAGCCCTCGCCATGACCCTGACTGTGCCCACGCCGTGACACTGACTGAGCCCTTGCCGTGACACTGACCGAGCCCTCACCATGACCGTGCCCTCACCGTCACACTGACCGAGCCCTCGCCGTGACCCTGACCGATCCCTCGCCGTGACCCTGACAGAGACCTCACCGTGACATAGACCGAGCCATCGCCGTGACACAGACCGAGCCCTCGCCGTGACCCTGACCGAGCCCTTGCCGTGTCACTGACCGAGCCCTCGCCATGACAGTGACCGAGCCCTCGCCGTGACACTGGACCGAGCACTCGCCATGACACTGACCGAGCCCTCACTGTGACACTGACCCGAGTCCTCGCCGTGACACAAACCGAGCCCTCGCCGTGACAATGACCGAGCTCTCGCTGTCACACTGTCCGAGCCCTCGCCGTGACACTGAACTGAGCCCTCGCCGTGACACTGACCAAGCCCTCGCCATGACACGGACCGAGCCCTCGCCGTGACACTGACTGAGCCCTCGCCTTGACACTGACCGAGCTCTCGCCATGACACAGACCGAGCCCTCGCCGTGACACTGACTCGAGCCCTCGCCGTGACACTGACCGAGCCCTCGCCGTGACACAGACTGAGCCCTCACCGTGTCAGTGACCCGAGCCCTCGCCGTGAAACTTACCCGAGCCCTCGCCATGACACTGACCACGCCCTCGCCATGACACTCACCTGAGCCCTCGCCATGACTCAGACCGAGCCTTCGCCGTGACAGTGACCCGAGCCCTCGCCGTGAAACTGACCCGAGCCCTCGCCATGACACTCACCTGAGCCCTCGCTGTGGAACTGAACCGAGACCTCGCCGTGACACTGACCCGAGCCCTCACCATGAAACTGAACTGAGCCCTCGCCGTGACACTGACCGAGCCCTTGCCGTGTCACTTACCGAGCCCTCGCCGTGAAACGGAACCGAGCCCTCGCCATGACACTGACCGAGCCCTCGCCATGTCACTTACCGAGCACTCGCCGTGTCTCTGACCGAGCCCTCGCCGTGACACTGACCGAGCCCTCGCCGTGACACTGACCCGAGCCCTCGCCGTGACACCGACCCGAGCCCTCGCCGTGACACTGACCGAGCCCTCACTGTGACACTGACACGAGCCCTCGCCGTGAAACGGAACCGAGCCCTCGCCCTGACACTGGCACGAGCCCTCGCCGTGAAATGGAACAGATCCCTCACCGTGACACTGACCGAACCCTCGCCGTGACACTGACCGAGCCCTCGCCGTGACACTGACTGAGCCCTCGCCGTGACACTGACCGAGCCCTCGCCGTGTCACTGACCGAGCCCTCGCCGTGACAGTGACCGAGCCCTCGCCGTGACACTGGACCGAGCACTCGCCATGACACTGACCGAGCCCTCACTGTGACACTGACCCGAGTCCTCGCCGTGACACAAACCGAGCCCTCGCCGTGACAATGACCGAGCTCTCGCTGTCACACTGTCCGAGCCCTCGCCGTGACACTGAACCGAGCCCTCGCCGTGACACTGACCGAGCCCTCGCCGTGACACGGACCGAGCCCTCGCCGTGACACTGACTGAGCCCTCGCCTTGACACTGACCGAGCTCTCGCCATGACACAGACCGAGCCCTCGCCGTGACACTGACTCGAGCCCTCGCCGTGACACTGACCGAGCCCTCGCCGTGACACGGACCGAGCCCTCGCCGTGACACTGACTGAGCCCTCGCCTTGACACTGACCGAGCTCTCGCCATGACACAGACCGAGCCCTCGCCGTGACACTGACTCGAGCCCTCGCCGTGACACTGACCGAGCCCTCGCCGTGACACAGATTGAGCCCTCACCGTGTCAGTGACCCGAGCCCTCGCCGTGAAACTTACCCGAGCCCTCGCCATGACACTGACCACGCCCTCACCATGACACTCACCTGAGCCCTCGCCATGACTCAGACCGAGCCTTCGCCGTGACAGTGACCCGAGCCCTCGCCGTGAAACTGACCCGAGCCCTCGCCATGACACTCACCTGAGCCCTCGCTGTGGAACTGAACCGAGACCTCGCCGTGACACTGACCCGAGCCCTCACCATGAAACTGAACTGAGCCCTCGCCGTGACACTGACCGAGCCCTTGCCGTGTCACTTACCGAGCCCTCACCGTGAAACGGAACCCAGCCCTCGCCATGACACTGACCGAGCCCTCGCCATGTCACTTACCGAGCACTCGCCGTGTCTCTGACCGAGCCCTCGCCGTGACACTGACCGAGCCCTCGCCGTGACACTGACCCGAGCCCTCGCCGTGACACCGACCCGAGCCCTCGCCGTGACACTGACCGAGCCCTCACTGTGACACTGACATGAGCCCTCGCCGTGAAACGGAACCGAGCCCTCGCCCTGACACTGGCACGAGCCCTCGCCGTGAAATGGAACAGATCCCTCACCGTGACACTGACCGAACCCTCGCCGTGACACTGACCGAGCCCTCGCCGTGACACTGACTGAGCCCTCGCCGTGACACTGACCGAGCCCTCGCCATGTCACTGAACGAGCCCTCACCGTGACACTGACCGAGCCCTCGCTGTGACCCTGACCGAGCCCTCACCGTGACCCTGACAGAGACCTCGCCGTGACCCTGACCGAGCCCTCACCTTGACACAGACAGAGCCCTCGCCGTGACCCTGACCGAGCCCTCGCCTTGACACAGACAGAGCCCTCGCCATGACCCTGACCGAGCCCTCGCTGTGACCGCGACTGAGCCCTCACCGTGACCCTGACCGAGCCCTCACCGTGACCCTGACCGAGCCCTCGCCGTGAACCTGACAGAGACCTCGCCGTGACACAGACCGAGCCCTCACTGTGACCCTGACCGAGCACTCGCCGTGACCGTGACAGAGCCCTCGACGTGACCCTGACCGAGCACTCACCGTGACACTGGCTTGAGCCCTCGCCGTGACACAGACTGAGCCCTCGCCGTGACATCGTCCTGAGCCATCGCCATGACACCGACACGAGCCCCCACCATGACAGTGAGCCGAGCCCTCGCCATGAAACTGACCAAGCCCTCGCAGTGATACTGACACGAGCCCTCGCTGGGAAACTGGACCGAGCCCTCGCCGTGAAACTGAACCGAGCCCTCGTCGTGACACGGACCGAGCCCTCGCCGTGACACGGACCGAGCCCTCGCCGTGACACTGACCGAGCCCTCGCAGTGACACTGACTGAGCCCTCGCCATGACACTGACCGAGCCCTCGCCGTGACACTGACCGAGGCCTCGCCGTGACACTGACCCGAGCCCTCGCCGTGACACAGACCGAGCCCTCGCCGTGACACTGACTGAGCTCTCGCCGTTACACTGTCCGAGCCCTCGCCGAGATACTGAACTGAGCCCTCGCCGTGACACTGACCGAGCCCTCGCCGTGACACAGACCGAGCCCTCGCCGTGACACTGACTGAGCACTCGCCTTGACACTGACCGAGCCCTCACCGTCACATTGACCGAGCCCTCACCGTGACACTGAACTGAGCCCTCGCCGTGACACTGACCGAGCCCTCACCGTGTGAGTGACCCGAGCCCTCACCATGAAACTGACCTGAGCCCTCGCCGTGACACAGACCGAGCCTTCGCCGTGACAGTGACCCGAGCCCTCGCCGTGAAACTGACCCGAGCCCTCGCCGTGACACTGACCAAGCCCTCGCCGTGACACTGACCGAGCCCTCGCCGTGATACTGACCGAGGCCTCGCCGTGACACTAAACGAGCCCTCGCCATGACATGGGCCCAGCCCTCGCCGTGACACGGACCGAGCCCTCGCCGTGACACGTACCGAGCCCTCGCCGTGACAAGGGCCGAGCCCTCGCCGTGACACGGACCGAGTCCTCGCCGTGACACGGACCGAGCCCTCGCCGTGACACGGACCGAGCCCTCGCCGTGACACGGACCGAGCCCTCGCCGTGACACTGACCGAGCCCTCGCCGTCACACTGACCAAGCCCTCGCTGTGCCAATGACCCAAGCCCTCGCTGTGAGCCTGACTGAGCCCTCGCCGTGACACTGACCGAGCCCTCGCTGTGACCCTGACCGAGCCCTCACCGTGACCCTGACAGAGACCTCGCCGTGACCCTGACCGAGCCCTCACCTTGACACAGACAGAGCCCTCGCCGTGACCCTGACCGAGCCCTCGCCTTGACACAGACAGAGCCCTCGCCATGACCCTGACCGAGCCCTCGCTGTGACCGCGACTGAGCCCTCACCGTGACCCTGACCGAGCCCTCACCGTGACCCTGACCGAGCCCTCGCCGTGAACCTGACAGAGACCTCGCCGTGACACAGACCGAGACCTCACTGTGACCCTGACCGAGCACTCGCCGTGACCGTGACAGAGCCCTCGACGTGACCCTGACCGAGCACTCACCGTGACACTGGCTTGAGCCCTCGCCGTGACACAGACTGAGCCCTCGCCGTGACATCGTCCTGAGCCATCGCCATGACACCGACACGAGCCCCCACCATGACAGTGAGCCGAGCCCTCGCCATGAAACTGACCAAGCCCTCGCAGTGATACTGACACGAGCCCTCGCTGGGAAACTGGACCGAGCCCTCGCCGTGAAACTGAACCGAGCCCTCGTCGTGACACGGACCGAGCCCTCGCCGTGACACGGACCGAGCCCTCGCCGTGACACTGACCGAGCCCTCGCAGTGACACTGACTGAGCCCTCGCCATGACACTGACCGAGCCCTCGCCGTGACACTGACCGAGGCCTCGCCGTGACACTGACCCGAGCCCTCGCCGTGACACAGACCGAGCCCTCGCCGTGACACTGACTGAGCTCTCGCCGTTACACTGTCCGAGCCCTCGCCGAGATACTGAACTGAGCCCTCGCCGTGACACTGACCGAGCCCTCGCCGTGACACAGACCGAGCCCTCGCCGTGACACTGACTGAGCACTCGCCTTGACACTGACCGAGCCCTCACCGTCACATTGACCGAGCCCTCGCCGTGACACTGAACTGAGCCCTCGCCGTGACACTGACCGAGCCCTCACCGTGTGAGTGACCCGAGCCCTCACCATGAAACTGACCTGAGCCCTCGCCGTGACACAGACCGAGCCTTCGCCGTGACAGTGACCCGAGCCCTCGCCGTGAAACTGACCCGAGCCCTCGCCGTGACACTGACCAAGCCCTCGCCGTGACACTGACCGAGCCCTCGCCGTGATACTGACCGAGGCCTCGCCGTGACACTAAACGAGCCCTCGCCATGACATGGGCCCAGCCCTCGCCGTGACACGGACCGAGCCCTCGCCGTGACACGTACCGAGCCCTCGCCGTGACAAGGGCCGAGCCCTCGCCGTGACACGGACCGAGTCCTCGCCGTGACACGGACCGAGCCCTCGCCGTGACACGGACCGAGCCCTCGCCGTGACACGGACCGAGCCCTCGCCGTGACACTGACCGAGCCCTCGCCGTCACACTGACCAAGCCCTCGCTGTGCCAATGACCCAAGCCCTCGCTGTGAGCCTGACTGAGCCCTCGCCGTGACACTGACCGAGCCCTCGCCGTGACCCTGACCGAGCCCTCGACGTGACCCTGACCGAGCACTCACCGTGACCCTGACCGAGCACTCGCCGTGACACTGACCTGAGCCCTCGCCGTGACACAGACTGAGCCCTCGCCGTGACACCAACCCGAGCACTCGCCTTGAAACCAACCTGAGCCCTCGCCATGACACCGACACGAGCCCTCACCGTGACACTGACCATGCCCTCGCCGTGACTCTGACCGAGCCCTCGCCGTGACACTGACCGAGCCTTCGCCGTGACACTGACCGAGCCCTCGCCGTGACACTGACCGAGCCCTCGCCGTGACACTGACCGAGCCCTCGCCGTGACACTGACCGAGCCCTCGCCGTGACCCTGACCGAGCCCTCGCCGTGACACAGACCGAGCTCTCGCCGTGACACAGACCGAGCCCTCGCCGTGACACAGACCGAGCCCTCGCCGTGACACTGACCGACCCCTCGCCGTGACACTGACCGAGCCCTCGCCGTTACCCTGACCAAGGCCTCGCCGTGACCCTGACCAAGCCCTCGCCGTGACCCTGACGGAGCCCTCGCCGTGACCCTGACCGAGCCCTCGCCGTGACACACACCGAGCCCTCTCCGTAACACTGACCGAGCCCTCGCCATGACACTGGCCGAGCCCTCACCATGACACAGACCGAGCCCTCGCCATGACACAGACCAAGCTCTCGCCGTGACACAGACCGAGCCCTCGCCGTGACACAGACCGAGCCCTCGCCGTGACACTGACCGAGTCCTCGCCGTGACCCTGACCGAGCCCTCGCCGTGACCCTGACCGAGCCCTCGCCGTGACACTGAACGAGCCCTCGCCTTGACACAGACCGAGCTCTCGCCGTGACACAGACCGAGCCCTCGCCGTGACACAGACCGAGCCCTCTCCATGACCCTGACTGAGCGATCGCTGTGACACTGACCGAGCCCTCGCCGTGACACTGAGCTTAGCCCTCACCGTGACACATACCGAGCCCTCGCCGTGACCCTGACCGAGCCTTCGCCGTGACCCTGACCGAGCCATGCCGTGACACTGACCGAGCCTGCGCCGTGACTCTGACTGATCCCTCGCCGTAACACAGACCGAGCCCTCACTGTGAAAAAGACCGAGCCCTCGCCGTGACACTGACTGAGCCCTCGCCGTGACCCTGGCCGAGCCCTCGCCGTGACCCTGGCCGAGCCCGCGCCATGACACTGACCGAGCCCTTACCGTGACACAGACAGAGGCCTCGCCGTGACACTGACCGAGCCCTCGCCGTGTCCCTGACCAAGCCCTCGCCATGAACCTGACCGAGCCCTCGCCATGACCCTGACCGAGCCCTCGCCGTGACCCTGACCGAGCCTTCGCCATGACACACACCGAGCCTACTCCGTAACACAGACCGAACCCTCGCCGTGACACTGACCGAGCCCTCGCCATGACACTGACTGAGCCCTCGCCATGACACTGACCGAGATCTCACTGTGACACAGACCGAGCTCTCGCCATGACACAGACCGAGCCCTCACCGTGACCCTGACCGAGCCCTCGCCGTGACACACACCGAGCCCTCACCGTAACACAGACCGACCCTCGCCGTGACACTGACCGAGCCCTCGCCGTGACACTGACCGAGGTCTCACCGTGACACAGACCGAGCTCTCGCCATGACACAGACCGAGCCCTCGCCGTGACAGAGACCGAGCCCTCGCCGTGACACTGACCGAGCCCTCGCCGTGACACTGACCTAGCCCTCACCGTGACACTGACCTGAGCCCTCGCCGTGACACAGTCTGAGTCCTCGGTGTGACCCTGACGGAGCCTTCATCATGACAGTGTCCGAGCCCTCGCCAAGACACAGACCGAGCCCTCGCCATGACACTGACCGAGCCCTCGCCGTGAAAAAGACCGAGCCCTTGCCGTGAACCTGACCGAGCCCTCGCCATGACCCTGACCGAGCCCTCGCCGTGACACTGGCCGAGCCCTCGCCGCGACCCTGACCGAGCACTCGCCGTGACCCTGACTGAGCCCTCTCCATGGCCCTGACCGAGCCCTCACCGTGACCCTGACCCAGCCCTCGCCGTGACCCTGACCCAGCCCTTGCCATGACACAGACCGAGCCCTCACCGCTACCCTGACGGAGCCCTCGCCATGACTCCGACAGAGCCCTCGACGTGACACTGACCGAGACCTCGCCCTGACCCTGACCGAGCCCTCTCCGTGACCCTGACTGAGCCCTCGCCTTGACCCAGACAGTGCCCTCGCCGTGACCCTGACCGAGCCCTCACCGTGACTCTGACCGAGCCCTCGCCGTGACACAGACCGAGCCCTCGCCGTGACACAGACCGAGCCCTCGCCGTGACACAGACCGAGCCCTCGCCGTGACACAGACCTAGCCCTCGCCGTGACCCTGACAGAGCCCTCACCGTGACACAGAACGGGCCCTCGCTGTGACACTGACCGAGCCCTCGCCATGACACTGATTGAGCCCTCGCCGTGACACTGACCGAGCCCTCGCCGTGACACTGACCCAGCCCTCGCCGTGACCCTGACCCAGCCCTTGCCATGACACAGACCGAGCCCTCACCGCTACCCTGACGGAGCCCTCGCCATGACACAGACAGAGCCCTCGCCGTGACACAGACCGAGCCCTCACCGTGACACTGACTGAGCCATTGCCGTGGCACAGACCGAGCTCTCGCAGTGAAACTGACCGAGCCATCGCCATGACACAGACCGAGCCCTCGCCGTGACACAGACCGAGCCGTCGCCGTGACACGGAAAGAGCCCTCGCCGTGACACTGACCAAGCCCTCGCCGTGACACAGACCAAGCCCTCGCCGTGACACAGACCGAGCCCTCGCCGTGACACTGACCGAGCCCTCGCCGTGACACTGACCGAGCCCTCGCCGCGACAGTGACTGAGACCTCGCTGTGACACTGACCGAGCCCTCACTGTGACCCAGACCAAGCCCTCGGCATGACACTGACCGAGCCCGCGTCGTGACACTGACCCAGCCCTTGCCATGACACAGACCGAGCCCTCACCACGACCCTGATGGAGCCCTTGCTGTGACACAGACTGAGCCCTCGCCGTGACACAGACCGAGCCCTCGCCGTGACACTGACCGAGCCCTCGCCGTGACACAGACAGAGCCCTCGCTGTGACACAGACAGAGCCCTCGCTGTGACACTGACTGAGCCCTCGACGTGACCCTGACAGAGCCCTCGCCGTGACACTGACCGAGCCCTCGCCATGACACTGACCGAGCCCTCACCACGACCCTGATGGAGCCCTTGCCGTGACACAGACCGAGCCCTCGCCGTGACACAGACCGAGCCCTCGCCGTGACACTGACCGAGCCCTCGCCGTGACACAGACAGAGCCCTCGCTGTGACACAGACAGAGCCCTCGCTGTGACACTGACTGAGCCCTCGCCGTGACCCTGACCGAGCCCTCGCCGTGACACTGACCGAGCCCTCGCCATGACACTGACCGAGCCCTCGCCGTGACAGTGACTGAGCCCTCGCCGTGACAGTGACCGAGCCCTCGCCGTGACCCTGTCAGAGCCCTCGCCGTGACACAGACAGAGCCCTCGCCATGACACTGACCGAGCCCTCGCCGTGACCCTGACCGAACCCTCGCCGTGACCCTGACTGAGCCCTCGCCGTGACCCTGACCGAGCCCTCGCTGTGACTCTGACCGAGCCCTCGCCGTGACACTGACCGAGACCTCGCCGTGACCCTGACCGAGCCCTCGCCGTGACCCTGACCGAGCCCTCGCCATGACCCTGACCGAGCACTCGCCGTGAACCTGACCGAGCCCTCGCCCTGACACAGACCGAGCCCTCACCATGACACAGACGGAGCCCTTGCCGTGACACAGACCGAGCCCTCGCCATGACACAGACCGAGCCCGCGCCGTGACACAGACCGAGCTCTCACCGTGACCCTGACCGAGCCGTCGCCCTGACCCTGACCGAGCCCTCATCGTGACTCTGACCGACCCCTCGCCGTGACCCTGACCGACCCTCGCCGAGACGCTGACAAAGTCCTCGCCGTGACCTTGACCGAGCCGTCGCCGTGACACTGACTGATCCCTCGCCCTGACACAGACCGAGCCCTCGCCATGACCCTGACCGAGCCATCGCCGAGACACTGACCGAGCCCTCGCCGTGACACTGAGCTTAGCCCTCGCCGTGACACATACCGAGCCCGCGCCGTGACCCTGACCAAGCCTTCACCGTGACCCTGACCGAGCCCTCGCCGTGACCCTGACCGAGCCCTCGCCATGACACAGACCGAGCCCTCGCCATCCCACTGACCGAGCCCTCGCCGTGACACAGACAGAGCCCTCACCGTGACACAGACCGAGCCCTCGCTGTGACCCTGACCGAGCCATCGCCGTGACACTGACCGAGCCCTCGCCGTGACACTGACCGAGCCCTCGCCATGACACTGACCGAGCCCTCGCCATGACACTGACCGAGGTCTCACTGTGACACAGACCGAGCCCTCGCCGTGACACAGACTGAGCCCTCGCCGTGACACCAACCCGAGCACTCGCCTTGAAACCGACCTGAGCCCTCGCCATGACACCGACACGAGCCCTCACCGTGACACTGACCATGCCCTCGCCGTGACTCTGACCGAGCCCTCGCCGTGACACTGACCGAGCCTTCGCCGTGACACTGACCGAGCCCTCACCGTGACACTGACCGAGCCCTCGCCGTGACACTGACCGAGCGCTCGCCGTGACACTGACCGAGCCCTCGCCATGACCCTGACCGAGCCCTCGCCGTGACACAGACCGAGCTCTCGCCGTGACACAGACCGAGCCCTCGCCGTGACACAGACCGAGCCCTCGCCGTGACACTGACCGACCCCTCGCCGTGACACTGACCGAGCCCTCGCCGTTACCCTGACCAATGCCTCGCCATGACCCTGACCAAGCCCTCGCCGTGACCCTGACGGAGCCCTCGCCATGACCCTGACCGAGCCCTCGCCGTGACACACACCGAGCCCTCTCCGTAACACTGACCGAGCCCTCGCCGTGACACTGGCCGAGACCTCACCATGACACAGACCGAGCCCTCGCCATGACACAGACCAAGCTCTCGCCGTGACACAGACCGAGCCCTCGCCGTGACACAGACCGAGCCCTCGCCATGACACTGACCGAGCCCTCGCCGTGACCCTGACCGAGCCCTCGCCGTGACCCTGACCGAGCCCTCGCCGTGACACTGAACGAGCCCTCGCCTTGACACAGACCGAGCTCTCGCCGTGACACAGACCGAGCCCTCGCCGTGACACAGACCGAGCCCTCGCCATGACACAGACCAAGCTCTCGCCGTGACACAGACCGAGCCCTCGCCGTGACACAGACCGAGCCCTCGCCATGACACTGACCGAGCCCTCGCCGTGACCCTGACCGAGCCCTCGCCGTGACACTGAACGAGCCCTCGCCTTGACACAGACCGAGCTCTCGCCGTGACACAGACCGAGCCCTCGCCGTGACACTGACCGAGCCCTCGCCGTGACACTGATTGAGGTCTCACCGTGACACAGACCGAGCTCTCGCCGTGACACAGACCGAGCCCTCGCCGTGACACAGACCGAGCCCTCGCCGTGACACTGACCGAGCCCTCGCCGTGACACTGACCTAACCCTCACCGTGACACTGACCTGAGCCCTTGCCGTGACACAGTCTGAGCCCTCGGTGTGACCCTGACGGAGCCTTCATCATGACAGTGTCCGAGCCCTCGCCAAGACACAGACCGAGCCCTCGCCATGACACTGACCGAGCCCTCGCCGTGAAAAAGACCGAGCCCTTGCCGTGAACCTGACCGAGCCCTCGCCATGACCCTGACCGAGCCCTCGCCGTGACACTGGCCGAGCCCTCGCCGCGACCCTGACCGAGCACTCGCCGTGACCCTGACTGAGCCCTCTCCGTGGCCCTGACCGAGCCCTCACCGTGACCCTGACCCAGCCCTCGCCGTGACCCTGACCCAGCCCTTGCCATGACACAGACCGAGCCCTCACCGCTACCCTGACGGAGCCCTCGCCATGACTCCGACAGAGCCCTCGACGTGACACTGACCAAGACCTCGCCCTGACCCTGACCGAGCCCTCTCCGTGACCCTGACTGAGCCCTCGCCTTGACCCAGACAGTGCCCTCGCCGTGACCCTGACCGAGCCCTCACCGTGACTCTGACCGAGCCCTCGCCGTGACACAGACCGAGCCCTCGCCGTGACACAGACCGAGCCCTCGCCGTGACACAGACCGAGCCCTCGCCGTGACACAGACCTAGCCCTCGCCGTGACCCTGACAGAGCCCTCACCGTGACACAGAATGGGCCCTCGCTGTGACACTGACCGAGCCCTCGCCATGACACTGATTGAGCCCTCGCCGTGACACTGACCGAGCCCTCGCCGTGACACTGACCCAGCCCTCGCCGTGACCCTGACCCAGCCCTTGCCATGACACAGACCGAGCCCTCACCGCTACCCTGACAGAGCCCTCGCCATGACACAGACAGAGCCCTCGCCGTGACACAGACCGAGCCCTCACCGTGACACTGACTGAGCCATTGCCGTGGCACAGACCGAGCCCTCGCAGTGAAACTGACCGAGCCATCGCCATGACACAGACCGAGCCCTCGCCGTGACACAGACCGAGCCGTCGCCGTGACACTGAACGAGCCCTCGCCGTGACACTGACCGAGCCCTCGCCGTGACACAGACCGAGCCCTCGCCGTGACACAGACCGAGCCCTCGCCGTGACACTGACCGAGCCCTCGCCGTGACACTGACCGAGCCCTCGCCGCGACAGTGACTGAGACCTCGCTGTGACACTGACCGAGCCCTCACTGTGACCCAGACCAAGCCCTCGGCATGACCCTGACCGAGCCCGCGTCGTGACACTGACCCAGCCCTTGCCATGACACAGACCGAGCCCTCACCACGACCCTGATGGAGCCCTTGCCGTGACACAGACTGAGCCCTCGCCGTGACACAGACCGAGCCCTCGCCGTGACACTGACCGAGCCCTCGCCGTGACACAGACAGAGCCCTCGCTGTGACACAAACAGAGCCCTCGCTGTGACACTGACTGAGCCCTCGACGTGACCCTGACAGAGCCCTCGCCGTGACACTGACCGAGCCCTCGCCGTGACACTGACCGAGCCCTCACCACGACCCTGATGGAGCCCTTGCCGTGACACAGACCGAGCCCTCGCCGTGACACAGACCGAGCCCTCGCCGTGACACTGACCGAGCCCTCGCCGTGACACAGACAGAGCCCTCGCTGTGACACAGACAGAGCCCTCGCTGTGACACTGACTGAGCCCTCGCCGTGACCCTGACCGAGCCCTCGCCGTGACACTGACCGAGCCCTCGCCATGACACTGACCGAGCCCTCGCCGTGACAGTGACTGAGCCCTCGCCGTGACAGTGACCGAGCCCTCGCCGTGACCCTGTCAGAGCCCTCGCCGTGAACCTGACCGAGCCCTCGCCCTGACACAGACCGAGCCCTCACCATGACACAGACGGAGCCCTTGCCGTGACACAGACCGAGCCCTCGCCATGACACAGACCGAGCCCGCGCCGTGACACAGACCGAGCTCTCACCATGACCCTGACCGAGCCGTCGCCCTGACCCTGACCGAGCCCTCATCGTGACTCTGACCGACCCCTCGCCGTGACCCTGACCGACCCTCGCCGAGACGCTGACAAAGTCCTCGCCGTGACCTTGACCGAGCCGTCGCCGTGACACTGACTGATCCCTCGCCCTGACACAGACCGAGCCCTCGCCATGACCCTGACCGAGCCATCGCCGAGACACTGACCGAGCCCTCGCCATGACACTGAGCTTAGCCCTCGCCGTGACACATACCGAGCCCGCGCCGTGACCCTGACCAAGCCTTCACCGTGACCCTGACCGAGCCCTCGCCGTGACCCTGACCGAGCCCTCGCCATGACACAGACCGAGCCCTCGCCATCCCACTGACCGAGCCCTCGCCGTGACACAGACAGAGCCCTCACCGTGACACAGACCGAGCCCTCGCTGTGACCCTGACCGAGCCATCGCCGTGACACTGACCGAGCCCTCGCCATGACACTGACCGAGCATTCGCCGTGACACAGACAGAGCCCTCGCCGCGACAGTGACCGAGTCCTCACTCTGACCCTGACCGAGACCTCGCCGTGACACAGACCGAGCCCTCGCCGTGACACTGACCGAGCCCTCGCCATGACACTGACCGAGCCCTCGCCATGACACTGACCGAGGTCTCACTGTGACACAGACCGAGCCCTCGCCGTGACACAGACTGAGCCCTCGCCGTGACACCAACCCGAGCACTCGCCTTGAAACCGACCTGAGCCCTCGCCATGACACCGACACGAGCCCTCACCGTGACACTGACCATGCCCTCGCCGTGACTCTGACCGAGCCCTCGCCGTGACACTGACCGAGCCTTCGCCGTGACACTGACCGAGCCCTCGCCGTGACACTGACCGAGCCCTCGCCGTGACACTGACCGAGCCCTCGCCGTGACACTGACCGAGCCCTCGCCGTGACCCTGACTGAGCCCTCGCCGTGACACAGACCGAGCTCTCGCCGTGACACAGACCGAGCCCTCGCCGTGACACAGACCGAGCCCTCGCCGTGACACTGACCGACCCCTCGCCGTGACACTGACCGAGCCCTCGCCGTTACCCTGACCGAGGCCTCGCCGTGACCCTGACCAAGCCCTCGCCGTGACCCTGACGGAGCCCTCGCCGTGACCCTGACCGAGCCCTCGCCGTGACACACACCGAGCCCTCTCCGTAACACTGACCGAGCCCTCGCCGTGACACTGGCCGAGACCTCACCATGACACAGACCGAGCCCTCGCCATGACACAGACCAAGCTCTCGCCGTGACACAGACCGAGCCCTCGCCGTGACACAGACCGAGCCCTCGCCGTGACACTGACCGAGCCCTCGCCGTGACCCTGACCGAGCCCTCGCCGTGACCCTGACCGAGCCCTCGCCGTGACACTGAACGAGCCCTCGCCTTGACACAGACCGAGCTCTCGCCGTGACACAGACCGAGCCCTCGCCGTGACACAGACCGAGCCCTCTCCATGACCCTGACTGAGCGATCGCTGTGACACTGACCGAGCCCTCGCCGTGACACTGAGCTTAGCCCTCACCGTGACACATACCGAGCCCTCGCCGTGACCCTGACCGAGCCTTCGCCGTGACCCTGACCGAGCCATGCCGTGACACTGACCGAGCCTGCGCCGTGACTCTGACTGATCCCTCGCCGTAACACAGACCGAGCCCTCACTGTGAAAAAGACCGAGCCCTCGCCGTGACACTGACTGAGCCCTCGCCGTGACCCTGGCCGAGCCCTCGCCGTGACCCTGGCCGAGCCCGCGCCATGACACTGACCGAGCCCTTACCGTGACACAGACAGAGGCCTCGCCGTGACACTGACCGAGCCCTCGCCGTGACCCTGACCAAGCCCTCGCCATGACCCTGACCGAGCCCTCGCCGTGACCCTGACCGAGCCCTCGCCGTGACCCTGACCGAGCCTTCGCCATGACACACACCGAGCCTACTCCGTAACACAGACCGAGCCCTCGCCGTGACACTGACCGAGCCCTCGCCATGACACTGACTGAGCCCTCGCCATGACACTGACCGACATCTCACTGTGACACAGACCGAGCTCTCGCCATGACACAGACCGAGCCCTCACCGTGACCCTGACCGAGCCCTCGCCGTGACACACACCGAGCCCTCACCATAACACAGACCGAGCCCTCGCCGTGACACTGACCGAGCCCTCGCCGTGACACTGACCGAGGTCTCAGCGTGACACAGACCGAGCTCTCGCCGTGACACAGACCGAGCCCTCGCCGTGACACAGACCGAGCCCTCGCCGTGACACTGACCGAGCCCTCGCCGTGACACTGACCTAGCCCTCACCGTGACACTGACCTGAGCCCTCGCCGTGACACAGTCTGAGCCCTCGGTGTGACCCTGACGGAGCCTTCATCATGACAGTGTCCGAGCCCTCGCCAAGACACAGACCGAGCCCTCGCCATGACACTGACCGAGCCCTCGCCGTGAAAAAGACCGAGCCCTTGCCGTGAACCTGACCGAGCCCTCGCCATGACCCTGACCGAGCCCTCGCCGTGACACTGGCCGAGCCCTCGCCGCGACCCTGACCGAACACTCGCCGTGACCCTGACTGAGCCCTCTCCGTGGCCCTGACCGAGCCCTCACCGTGACCCTGACCCAGCCCTCGCCGTGACCCTGACCCAGCCCTTGCCATGACACAGACCGAGCCCTCACCGCTACCCTGACGGAGCCCTCGCCATGACTCCGACAGAGCCCTCGACGTGACACTGACCGAGACCTCGCCCTGACCCTGACCGAGCCCTCTCCGTGACCCTGACTGAGCCCTCGCCTTGACCCAGACAGTGCCCTCGCCGTGACCCTGACCGAGCCCTCACCGTGACTCTGACCGAGCCCTCGCCGTGACACAGACCGAGCCCTCGCCGTGACACAGACCGAGCCCTCGCCGTGACACAGACCGAGCCCTCGCCGTGACACAGACCTAGCCCTCGCCGTGACCCTGACAGAGCCCTCACCGTGACACAGAACGGGCCCTCGCTGTGACACTGACCGAGCCCTCGCCATGACACTGATTGAGCCCTCGCCGTGACACTGACCGAGCCCTCGCCGTGACACTGACCCAGCCCTCGCCGTGACCCTGACCCAGCCCTTGCCATGACACAGACCGAGCCCTCACCGCTACCCTGACGGAGCCCTCGCCATGACACAGACAGAGCCCTCGCCGTGACACAGACCGAGCCCTCACCGTGACACTGACTGAGCCATTGCCATGGCACAGACCGAGCCCTCGCAGTGAAACTGACCGAGCCATCGCCATGACACAGACCGAGCCCTCGCCATGACACAGACCGAGCCGTCGCCGTGACACTGAATGAGCCCTCGCCGTGACACTGACTGAGCCCTCGCCGTGACACAGACCAAGCCCTCGCCGTGACACAGACCGAGCCCTCGCCGTGACACTGACCGAGCCCTCGCCGTGACACTGACCGAGCCCTCGCCGCGACAGTGACTGAGACCTCGCTGTGACACTGACCGAGCCCTCACTGTGACCCAGACCAAGCCCTCGGCATGACCCTGACCGAGCCCGCGTCGTGACACTTACCCAGCCCTTGCCATGACACAGACCGAGCCCTCACCACGACCCTGATGGAGCCCTTGCCGTGACACAGACTGAGCCCTCGCCGTGACACAGACCGAGCCCTCGCCGTGACACTGACCGAGCCCTCGCCGTGACACAGACAGAGCCCTCGCTGTGACACAGACAGAGCCCTCGCTGTGACACTGACTGAGCCCTCGACGTGACCCTGACAGAGCCCTCGCCGTGACACTGACCGAGCCCTCGCCGTGACACTGACCGAGCCCTCACCACGACCCTGATGGAGCCCTTGCCGTGACACAGACCGAGCCCTCGCCGTGACACAGACCGAGCCCTCGCCGTGACACTGACCGAGCCCTCGCTGTGACACAGACAGAGCCCTCGCTGTGACACAGACAGAGCCCTCGCTGTGACACTGACTGAGCCCTCGCCGTGACCCTGACCGAGCCCTCGCCGTGACACTGACCGAGCCCTCGCCATGACACTGACCGAGCCCTCGCCGTGACAGTGACTGAGCCCTCGCCGTGACAGTGACCGAGCCCTCGCCGTGACCCTGTCAGAGCCCTCGCCGTGACACAGACAGAGCCCTCGCCATGACACTGACCGAGCCCTCGCCGTGACCCTGACCGAACCCTCGCCGTGACCCTGACTGAGCCCTCGCCGTGACCCTGACCGAGCCCTCGCTGTGACACTGACCGTGCCCTCGCCGTTACCCTGACCGAGGCCTCGCCGTGACACTGACCAAGCCCTTGCCGTGACCCTGACGAAGCCCTCGCCGTGACCCTGACCGAGCCCTCGCCGTGACACGCACTGAGCCCTCTCCGTGACACAGACCGAGGCCTCGCCGTGACACAGACTGAGCCCTCGCCATGACACAGACCGAGCTCTCGCCGTGACACAGACCGAGCCCTCACCGTGACACAGACCGAGCCCTCGCCGTGACACAGACCGAGCCCTTGCCATGACACTGACCGAGCCCTCGCCGTGACCCTGACCGAGCCCTCGCCGTGATCCTGACCGAGCCCTCGCCGTGACACTGAATGAGCCCTCACCGTCACACAGACCGAGCTCTCGCCATGACACAGACCGAGCCCTCGCCATGACACTGACCGAGCCCTTGCCGTGACATTGACCGAGCACTCGCCGTAACCCTGACCGACCCCTCGGCGTGACCCTGACGGAGCCTTTGTTGTGACAGTGACCGAGCCCTCGCCGTGACCCTGACTGAGCCCTCGCCGTGACCCTGACCGAGCCCTCGCCGTGACACTAACCGTGCCCTCGCCGTTACCCTGACCGAGGCCTCACCGTGACCCTGACCAAGCCCTTGCCGTGACGCTGACGAAGCCCTCGCCGTGACCCTGACCGAGCCCTCGCTGTGACACGCACTGAGCCCTCTCCGTGACACAGACCGAGGCCTCGCCATGACACAGACTGAGCCCTCGCCATGACACAGACCGAGCTCTCGCCGTGACACAGACCGAGCCCTCACCATGACACAGACCGAGCCCTTGCCATGACACTGACCGAGCCCTCGCCGTGACCCTGACCGAGCCCTCGCCGTGATCCTGACCGAGCCCTCGCCGTGACACTGAATGAGCCCTCACCGTCACACAGACCGAGCTCTCGCCATGACACAGACCGAGCCCTCGCCATGACACTGACCGAGCCCTTGCCGTGACACTGACCGAGCACTCGCCGTAACCCTGACCGACCCCTCGGCGTGACCCTGACGGAGCCTTTGTTGTGACAGTGACCGAGCCCTCGCCGTGACCCTGACTGAGCCCTCGCCGTGACCCTGACCGAGCCCTCGCCGTGACACTGACCGTGCCCTCGCCGTTACCCTGACCGAGGCCTCGCCGTGACCCTGACCAAGCCCTTGCCGTGACCCTGACGAAGCCCTCGCCGTGACCCTGACCGAGCCCTCGCCGTGACACGCACTGAGCCCTCTCCGTGACACAGACCGAGGCCTCGCCGTGACACAGACCGAGCCCTTGCCATGACACTGACCGAGCCCTCGCCGTGACCCTGACCGAGCCCTCGCCGTGATCCTGACCGAGCCCTCGCCGTGACACTGAATGAGCCCTCACCGTCACACAGACCGAGCTCTCGCCATGACACAGACCGAGCCCTCGCCATGACACTGACCGAGCCCTTGCCGTGACACTGACCGAGCACTCGCCGTAACCCTGACCGACCCCTCAGCGTGACCCTGACGGAGCCTTTGTTGTGACAGTGACCGAGCCCTCGCCGTGACCATGACCGAGCACTCGCCGTGACCCTGACCAGGCCCTTGCCGTGACCCTGAAAGAGCCCTCGCCGTGACACAGACCGAGCCCTCGCCATAACACAGACGGAGCCCTCGCCGTGACACAGACCGAGCCCTCGCCATGACACAGACCGAGCACTCGCCGTAACCCTGACCGAGCCCTCAGCGTGACCCTGACGGAGCCTTTGTCGTGACAGTGACCGAGCCCTCGCCGTGACCGTGACCGAGCACTCGCCGTGACCCTGACCGAGCCCTCGCCGTGACCCTGAAAGAGCCCTCGCCGTGACACAGACCGAGCCCTCGCCGTAACACAGACGGAGCCCTCACCGTGACCCTGACCGAGGCCTCGCCGTGACAGTGACCGAGCCCTCGCCGTGACTCCGACAGAGCCCTCGACGTGACACTGACCGAGACCTCGCCCTGACCCTGACCGAGCCCTCGCCGTGACTCTGACCGAGCCCTGGCCGTGACACTGACTGAGACCTCGCCGTGACTCTGACCGAGCCCTCGCTGTGACACTGACCGCGCACTCGCCGTAACCCTGACCGAGACCTCGCCCTGAACCTGACCGAGCCCTCGCCGTGACTCTGACCGAGCCCTCGCCGTGACACTGACCGAGACCTCGCCGTGACCCTGACCGAGCCCTCGCCGTGACCCTGACCGAGCCCTCGCCATGACCCTGACCGAGCACTCGCCGTGAACCTGACCGAGCCCTCGCCCTGACACAGACCGAGCCCTCACCATGACACAGACGGAGCCCTTGCCGTGACACAGACCGAGCCCTCGCCATGACACAGACCGAGCCCGCGCCGTGACACAGACCGAGCTCTCACCGTGACCCTGACCGAGCCGTCGCCCTGACCCTGACCGAGCCCTCATCGTGACTCTGACCGACCCCTCGCCGTGACCCTGACCGACCCTCGCCGAGACGCTGACAAAGTCCTCGCCGTGACCTTGACCGAGCCGTCGCCGTGACACTGACTGATCCCTCGCCCTGACACAGACCGAGCCCTCGCCATGACCCTGACCGAGCCATCGCCGAGACACTGACCGAGCCCTCGCCGTGACACTGAACTTAGCCCTCGCCGTGACACATACCGAGCCCGCGCCGTGACCCTGACCAAGCCTTCACCGTGACCCTGACCGAGCCCTCGCCGTGACCCTGACCGAGCCCTCGCCATGACACAGACCGAGCCCTCGCCATCCCACTGACCGAGCCCTCGCCGTGACACAGACAGAGCCCTCACCGTGACACAGACCGAGCCCTCGCTGTGACCCTGACCGAGCCATCGCCGTGACACTGACCGAGCCCTCGCCGTGACACTGACCGAGCCCTCGCCATGACACTGACCGAGCCCTCGCCATGACACTGACCGAGGTCTCACTGTGACACAGACCGAGCTCTCGCCGTGACACAGACCGAGCCCTCACCGTGACCCTGACCGAGCCCTCGCCGTGACACACACCGAGCCCTCTCCGTAACACAGACCGAGCCCTCGCCGTGACACTGACCGAGCCCTCGCCGTGACACTGACCGAGGTCTCACTGTGACACAGACCGAGCTCTCGCCGTGACACAGACCGAGCCCTCGCCGTGACACAGACCGAGCCCTCGCCGTGACACTGACCGAGCCCTCGCCATTACACTGACCTAGCCCTCACCGTGACACTGACCGAGCCCTCGCCATGACACTGACCGAGGTCTCACTGTGACACAGACCGAGCTCTCGCCGTGACCCTGACCGAGCCCTCGCCGTGACACACACCGAGCCCTCTCCGTAACACAGACCGAGCCCTCGCCATGATACTGACCGAGCCCTCGCCGTGACACTGACCGAGGTCTCACTGTGACACAGACCGAGCTCTCGCCGTGACACAGACCGAGCCCTCGCCGTGATGCAGACCGAGCCCTCGCCGTGACACTGACCGAGCCCTCGCCGTGACACTGACCGAGCCCTCGCCATGACACTGACCTAGCCCTCACCGTGACACTGACCTGAGCCCTCGCCGTGACACAGTCCGAGCCCTCGGTGTGACCCTGACGGAGCCTTCGTCATGACAGTGTCCGAGCCCTCGCCAAGACACAGACCGAGCCCTCGCCATGACACTGACCGAGCCCTCGCCGTGAAAAAGACCGAGCCCTTGCCGTGAACCTGACCGAGCCCTCGCCATGACCCTGACCGAGCCCTCGCCGTGACACTGGCCGAGCCCTCGCCGTGACCCTGACCCAGCCCTCGCCGTGACCCTGACCCAGCCCTTGCCATGACACAGACCGAGCCCTCACCGCTACCCTGACGGAGCCCTCGCCATGACTCCGACAGAGCCCTCGACGTGACACTGACCGAGACCTCGCCCTGACCCTGACCGAGCCCTCTCCGTGACCCTGACTGAGCCCTCGCCTTGACCCAGACAGTGCCCTCGCCGTGACCCTGACCGAGCCCTCACCGTGACTCTGACCGAGCCCTCGCCGTGACACAGACCGAGCCCTCGCCGTGACACAGACCGAGCCCTCGCCGTGACACAGACCGAGCCCTCGCCGTGACACAGACCTAGCCCTCGCCGTGACCCTGACAGAGCCCTCACCGTGACACAGAACGGGCCCTCGCTGTGACACTGACCGAGCCCTCGCCATGACACTGATTGAGCCCTCGCCGTGACACTGACCGAGCCCTCGCCGTGACACTGACCCAGCCCTCGCCGTGACCCTGACCCAGCCCTTGCCATGACACAGACCGAGCCCTCACCGCTACCCTGACGGAGCCCTCGCCATGACACAGACAGAGCCCTCGCCGTGACACAGACCGAGCCCTCACCGTGACACTGACTGAGCCATTGCCGTGGCACAGACCGAGCCCTCGCAGTGAAACTGACCGAGCCATCGCCATGACACAGACCGAGCCCTCGCCGTGACACAGACCGAGCCATCGCCGTGACACTGAACGAGCCCTCGCCGTGACACTGACCGAGCCCTCGCCGTGACACAGACCAAGCCCTCGCCGTGACACAGACCGAGCCCTCGCCGTGACACTGACCGAGCCCTCGCCGTGACACTGACCGAGCCCTCGCCGCGACAGTGACTGAGACCTCGCTGTGACACTGACCGAGCCCTCACTGTGACCCAGACCAAGCCCTCGGCATGACCCTGACCGAGCCCGCGTCGTGACACTTACCCAGCCCTTGCCATGACACAGACCGAGCCCTCACCACGACCCTGATGGAGCCCTTGCCGTGACACAGACTGAGCCCTCGCCATGACACAGACCGAGCCCTCGCCGTGACACTGACCGAGCCCTCGCCGTGACACAGACAGAGCCCTCGCTGTGACACAGACAGAGCCCTCGCTGTGACACTGACTGAGCCCTCGACGTGACCCTGACAGAGCCCTCGCCGTGACACTGACCGAGCCCTCGCCGTGACACTGACCGAGCCCTCACCACGACCCTGATGGAGCCCTTGCCGTGACACAGACCGAGCCCTCGCCGTGACACAGACCGAGCCCTCGCCGTGACACTGACCGAGCCCTCGCCGTGACACAGACAGAGCCCTCGCTGTGACACAGACAGAGCCCTCGCTGTGACACTGACTGAGCCCTCGCCGTGACCCTGACCGAGCCCTCGCCGTGACACTGACCGAGCCCTCGCCATGACACTGACCGAGCCCTCGCCGTGACAGTGACTGAGCCCTCGCCGTGACAGTGACCGAGCCCTCGCCGTGACCCTGTCAGAGCCCTCGCCGTGACACAGACAGAGCCCTCGCCATGACACTGACCGAGCCCTCGCCGTGACCCTGACCGAACCCTCGCCGTGACCCTGACTGAGCCCTCGCCGTGACCCTGACCGAGCCCTCGCTGTGACACTGACCGTGCCCTCGCCGTTACCCTGACCGAGGCCTCGCCGTGACCCTGACCAAGCCCTTGCCGTGACCCTGACGAAGCCCTCGCCGTGACCCTGACCGAGCCCTCGCCGTGACACGCACTGAGCCCTCTCCGTGACACAGACCGAGGCCTCGCCGTGACACAGACTGAGCCCTCGCCATGACACAGACCGAGCTCTCGCCGTGACACAGACCGAGCCCTCACCGTGACACAGACCGAGCCCTCGCCGTGACACAGACCGAGCCCTTGCCATGACACTGACCGAGCCCTCGCCGTGACCCTGACCGAGCCCTCGCCGTGATCCTGACCGAGCCCTCGCCGTGACACTGAATGAGCCCTCACCGTCACACAGACCGAGCTCTCGCCATGACACACACCGAGCCCTCGCCATGACACTGACCGAGCCCTTGCCGTGACACTGACCGAGCACTCGCCGTAACCCTGACCGACCCCTCGGCGTGACCCTGACGGAGCCTTTGCTGTGACAGTGACCGAGCCCTCGCCATGACCCTGACCGACCCCTCGGCGTGACCCTGACGGAGCCTTTGTTGTGACAGTGACCGAGCCCTCGCCGTGACCCTGACTGAGCCCTCGCCGTGACCCTGACCGAGCCCTCGCCGTGACACTGACCGTGCCCTCGCCCTGACACAGACCGAGCCCTCACCATGAGACAGACGGAGCCCTCGCCATGACACAGACCGAGGCCTCGCCGTGACCCTGACCAAGCCCTTGCCGTGACGCTGACGAAGCCCTCGCCGTGACCCTGACCGAGCCCTCGCTGTGACACGCACTGAGCCCTCTCCGTGACACAGACCGAGGCCTCGCCATGACACAGACTGAGCCCTCGCCATGACACAGACCGAGCTCTCGCCGTGACACAGACCGAGCCCTCACCGTGACACAGACCGAGCCCTTGCCATGACACTGACCGAGCCCTCGCCGTGACCCTGACCGAGCCCTCGCCGTGATCCTGACCGAGCCCTCGCCGTGACACTGAATGAGCCCTCACCGTCACACAGACCGAGCTCTCGCCATGACACAGACCGAGCCCTCGCCATGACACTGACCGAGCCCTTGCCGTGACACTGACCGAGCACTCGCCGTAACCCTGACCGACCCCTCGGCGTGACCCTGACGGAGCCTTTGTTGTGACAGTGACCGAGCCCTCGCCGTGACCCTGACTGAGCCCTCGCCGTGACCCTGACCGAGCCCTCGCCGTGACACTGACCGAGCCCTTGCCGTGACACAGACCGAGCCCTCGCCGTGACACAGACCGAGCCCTCGCCGTGACACTGACCGAGCCCTCGCCGTGACCCTGACCGAGCCCTCGCCGTGACAGTGACTGAGACCTCGCCGTGACACTGACCGAGCCCTCACTGTGACCCAGACCAAGCCCTCGGCATGACCCTGACCGAGCCCGCGTCGTGACACTGACCCAGCCCTTGCCATGACACAGACCGAGCCCTCACCGCGACCCTGATGGAGCCCTTGCCATGACACAGACCAAGCCCTCGCCATGACACAGACCGAGCCCTCGCCGTGACACAGACCAAGCCCTCGCCGTGACACTGACCGAGCCCTCGCCGTGACACAGACAGAGCCCTCGCTGTGACACAGACAGAGCCCTCGCTGTGGCACTGACTGAGCCCTCGCCATGACCCTGATCGAGCCCTCGCCGTGACACTGACCGAGCCCTCGCCGTGACACTGACCGAGCCCTCGCCATGACAGTGACTGAGCCCTCACCGTGACAGTGACCGAGCCCTCGCCGTGACCCTGTCCGAGCCCTCGCCGTGACACAGACAGAGCCCTCGCCATGACACTGACCGAGCCCTCGCCGTGACCCTGACCGAACCCTCGCCGTGACCCTGACTGAGCCCTCGCCGTGACCCTGACCGAGCCCTCGCCGTGACACTGACCGTGCCCTCGCCGTTACCCTGACCGAGGCCTCGCCGTGACCCTGACCAAGCCCTTGCCGTGACCCTGACGAAGCTCTCGCCGTGACCCTGACCGAGCCCTCGCCGTGACACGCACCGAGCCCTCTCCGTGACACAGACCGAGCCCTCGCCGTGACACAGACCGAGCCCTCGCCATGACACAGACCGAGCTCTCGCCGTGACACAGACCGAGCCCTCACCGTGACACAGACTGAGCCCTCGCCGTGACACAGACCGAGCCCTTGCCATGACACTGACCGAGCCCTCGCCGTGACCCTGACCGAGCCCTCGCCGTGATCCTGACCGAGCCCTCGCCGTGACACTGAATGAGCCCTCGCCATGACACAGACCGAGCTCTCGCCGTGACACAGACCGAGCTCTCGCCGTGACACAGACCGAGCCCTCGCCATGACACTGACCGAGCCCTTGCCGTGACACTGACCGAGCACTCGCCGTAACCCTGACCGACCCCTCGGCGTGACCCTGACGGAGCCTTTGTTGTGACAGTGACCGAGCCCTCGCCGTGACCGTGACCGAGCACTCGCCGTGACCCTGACCAGGCCCTTGCCGTGACCCTGAAAGAGCCCTCGCCGTGACACAGACCGAGCCCTCGCCATAACACAGACGGAGCCCTCGCCGTGACACAGACCGAGCCCTCGCCATGACACAGACCGAGCCCTCGCCGTGACTCCGACAGAGCCCTCGACGTGACACTGACCGAGACCTCGCCCTGACCCTGACCGAGCCCTCGCCATGACTCTGACCGAGCCCTGGCCGTGACACTGACCGAGACCTCGCCGTGACCCTGACCGAGCCCTCGCTGTGACACTGACCGCGCACTCGCCGTAACCCTGACCGAGCACTTGGCGTGACCCTGACGGAGCCTTTTTCGTGACAGTGACCGAGCCCTCGCCGTGACCGTGACCGAGCACTCGCCATGACCCTGACCCAGCCCCCGCCGAGACCCTGAAAGAGCCCTCGCCGTGACACAGACCGAGCCCTCGCTGTAACACAGACGGAGCCCTCGCCGTGACACAGACCGAGCCCTCGCCATGACACAGACCGAGCACTCGCCGTAACCCTGACCGAGCCCTTGGCGTGACCCTGACGGAGCCTTTGTCGTGACAGTGACCGAGCCCTCGCCGTGACCGTGACCGAGCACTCGCCGTGACCCTGACCGAGCCCTCGCCATGACCCTGAAAGAGCCCTCGCCGTGACACAGACCGAGCCCTCGCCGTAACACCGACGGAGCCCTCACCGTGACCCTGACCGAGGCCTCGCCGTGACAGTGACTGAGCCCTCGCCGTGACTCCAACAGAGCCCTCGACGTGACACTGACCGAGACCTCGCCCTGACCCTGACCGAGCCCTCGCCATGACTCTGACCGAGCCCTCGCCGTGACACTGACCGAGACCTCGCCGTGACCCTGACCGAGCCCTCGCCGTGACCCTGATCGAGCCCTCGCCATGACACAGACCGAGCCCTCACCATGACACAGACGGAGCCCTCGCCGTGACACAGACCGAGCCCTCGCCATGACACAGACCGAGCCCGCGCCGTGACACAGACCGAGCTCTCACCATGACCCTGACCGAGCCGTCGCCATGACCCTGACCGAGCCCTCATCGTCACTCTGACCGACCCCTCGCCGTGACCCTGACCGACCCTCGCCGAGACGCTGACAAAGTCCTCGCCGTGACCTTGACCGAGCCGTCGCCGTGACACTGACCGATCCCTCGCCCTGACACAGACCGAGCCCTCGCCATGACCCTGACCGAGCCATCGCCGAGACACTGACCGAGCCCTCGCCGTGACACTGAGCTTAGCCCTTGCCATGACACAGACCGAGCTCTCGCCGTGACACAGACCGAGCCCTCACCGTGACACAGACTGAGCCCTCGCCGTGACACAGACCGAGCCCTTGCCATGACACTGACCGAGCCCTCGCCGTGACCCTGACCGAGCCCTCGCCGTGATCCTGACCGAGCCCTCGCCGTGACACTGAATGAGCCCTCACCGTCACACAGACCGAGCTCTCGCCGTGACACAGACCGAGCCCTCGCCATGACACTGACCGAGCCCTTGCCGTGACACTGACCGAGCACTCGCCGTAACCCTGACCGACCCCTCGGCGTGACCCTGACGGAGCCTTTGTTGTGACAGTGACCGAGCCCTCGCCGTGACCGTGACCGAGCACTCGCCGTGACCCTGACCAGGCCCTTGCCGTGACCCTGAAAGAGCCCTCGCCGTGACACAGACCGAGCCCTCGCCATAACACAGACGGAGCCCTCGCCGTGACACAGACCGAGCCCTCGCCATGACACAGACCGAGCCCTCGCCGTGACTCCGACAGAGCCCTCGACGTGACACTGACCGAGACCTCGCCCTGACCCTGACCGAGCCCTCGCCATGACTCTGACCGAGCCCTGGCCGTGACACTGACCGAGACCTCGCCGTGACCCTGACCGAGCCCTCGCTGTGACACTGACCGCGCACTCGCCGTAACCCTGACCGAGCACTTGGCGTGACCCTGACGGAGCCTTTTTCGTGACAGTGACCGAGCCCTCGCCATGACCGTGACCGAGCACTCGCCATGACCCTGACCCAGCCCCCGCCGAGACCCTGAAAGAGCCCTCGCCGTGACACAGACCGAGCCCTCGCTGTAACACAGACGGAGCCCTCGCCGTGACACAGACCGAGCCCTCGCCATGACACAGACCGAGCACTCGCCGTAACCCTGACCGAGCCCTTGGCGTGACCCTGACGGAGCCTTTGTCGTGACAGTGGCCGAGCCCTCGCCGTGACCGTGACCGAGCACTCGCCGTGACCCTGACCGAGCCCTCGCCATGACCCTGAAAGAGCCCTCGCCGTGACACAGACCGAGCCCTCGCCGTAACACCGACGGAGCCCTCACCGTGACCCTGACCGAGGCCTCGCCGTGACAGTGACTGAGCCCTCGCCGTGACTCCAACAGAGCCCTCGACGTGACACTGACCGAGACCTCGCCCTGACCCTGACCGAGCCCTCGCCATGACTCTGACCGAGCCCTCGCCGTGACACTGACCGAGACCTCGCCGTGACCCTGACCGAGCCCTCGCCGTGACCCTGATCGAGCCCTCGCCATGACACAGACCGAGCCCTCACCATGACACAGACGGAGCCCTCGCCGTGACACAGACCGAGCCCTCGCCATGACACAGACCGAGCCCGCGCCGTGACACAGACCGAGCTCTCACCATGACCCTGACCGAGCCGTCGCCATGACCCTGACCGAGCCCTCATCGTCACTCTGACCGACCCCTCGCCGTGACCCTGACCGACCCTCGCCGAGACGCTGACAAAGTCCTCGCCGTGACCTTGACCGAGCCGTCGCCGTGACACTGACCGATCCCTCGCCCTGACACAGACCGAGCCCTCGCCATGACCCTGACCGAGCCATCGCCGAGACACTGACCGAGCCCTCGCCGTGACACTGAGCTTAGCCCTTGCCATGACACAGACCGAGCTCTCGCCGTGACACAGACCGAGCCCTCACCGTGACACAGACTGAGCCCTCGCCGTGACACAGACCGAGCCCTTGCCATGACACTGACCGAGCCCTCGCCGTGACCCTGACCGAGCCCTCGCCGTGATCCTGACCGAGCCCTCGCCGTGACACTGAATGAGCCCTCACCGTCACACAGACCGAGCTCTCGCCGTGACACAGACCGAGCCCTCGCCATGACACTGACCGAGCCCTTGCCGTGACACTGACCGAGCACTCGCCGTAACCCTGACCGACCCCTCGGCGTGACCCTGACGGAGCCTTTGTTGTGACAGTGACCGAGCCCTCGCCGTGACCGTGACCGAGCACTCGCCGTGACCCTGACCAGGCCCTTGCCGTGACCCTGAAAGAGCCCTCGCCGTGACACAGACCGAGCCCTCGCCATAACACAGACGGAGCCCTCGCCGTGACACAGACCGAGCCCTCGCCATGACACAGACCGAGCCCTCGCCGTGACTCCGACAGAGCCCTCGACGTGACACTGACCGAGACCTCGCCCTGACCCTGACCGAGCCCTCGCCATGACTCTGACCGAGCCCTGGCCGTGACACTGACCGAGACCTCGCCGTGACCCTGACCGAGCCCTCGCTGTGACACTGACCGCGCACTCGCCGTAACCCTGACCGAGCACTTGGCGTGACCCTGACGGAGCCTTTTTCGTGACAGTGACCGAGCCCTCGCCGTGACCGTGACCGAGCACTCGCCATGACCCTGACCCAGCCCCCGCCGAGACCCTGAAAGAGCCCTCGCCGTGACACAGACCGAGCCCTCGCCGTAACACAGACGGAGCCCTCGCCGTGACACAGACCGAGCCCTCGCCATGACACAGACCGAGCACTCGCCGTAACCCTGACCGAGCCCTTGGCGTGACCCTGACGGAGCCTTTGTCGTGACAGTGACCGAGCCCTCGCCGTGACCGTGACCGAGCACTCGCCGTGACCCTGACCGAGCCCTCGCCATGACCCTGAAAGAGCCCTCGCCGTGACACAGACCGAGCCCTCGCCGTAACACCGACGGAGCCCTCACCGTGACCCTGACCGAGGCCTCGCCGTGACAGTGACTGAGCCCTCGCCGTGACTCCAACAGAGCCCTCGACGTGACACTGACCGAGACCTCGCCCTGACCCTGACCGAGCCCTCGCCGTGACTCTGACCGAGCCCTCGCCGTGACACTGACCGAGACCTCGCCGTGACCCTGACCGAGCCCTCGCCGTGACCCTGATCGAGCCCTCGCCATGACACAGACCGAGCCCTCACCATGACACAGACGGAGCCCTCGCCGTGACACAGACCGAGCCCTCGCCATGACACAGACCGAGCCCGCGCCGTGACACAGACCGAGCTCTCACCATGACCCTGACCGAGCCGTCGCCATGACCCTGACCGAGCCCTCATCGTCACTCTGACCGACCCCTCGCCGTGACCCTGACCGACCCTCGCCGAGACGCTGACAAAGTCCTCGCCGTGACCTTGACCGAGCCGTCGCCGTGACACTGACCGATCCCTCGCCCTGACACAGACCGAGCCCTCGCCATGACCCTGACCGAGCCATCGCCGAGACACTGACCGAGCCCTCGCCGTGACACTGAGCTTAGCCCTTGCCATGACACAGACCGAGCTCTCGCCGTGACACAGACCGAGCCCTCACCGTGACACAGACTGAGCCCTCGCCGTGACACAGACCGAGCCCTTGCCATGACACTGACCGAGCCCTCGCCGTGACCCTGACCGAGCCCTCGCCGTGATCCTGACCGAGCCCTCGCCGTGACACTGAATGAGCCCTCACCGTCACACAGACCGAGCTCTCGCCGTGACACAGACCGAGCCCTCGCCATGACACTGACCGAGCCCTTGCCATGACACTGACCGAGCACTCGCCGTAACCCTGACCGACCCCTCGGCGTGACCCTGACGGAGCCTTTGTTGTGACAGTGACCGAGCCCTCGCCGTGACCGTGACCGAGCACTCGCCGTGACCCTGACCAGGCCCTTGCCGTGACCCTGAAAGAGCCCTCGCCGTGACACAGACCGAGCCCTCGCCATAACACAGACGGAGCCCTCGCCGTGACACAGACCGAGCCCTCGCCATGACACAGACCGAGCCCTCGCCGTGACTCCGACAGAGCCCTCGACGTGACACTGACCGAGACCTCGCCCTGACCCTGACCGAGCCCTCGCCATGACTCTGACCGAGCCCTGGCCGTGACACTGACCGAGACCTCGCCGTGACCCTGACCGAGCCCTCGCTGTGACACTGACCGCGCACTCGCCGTAACCCTGACCGAGCACTTGGCGTGACCCTGACGGAGCCTTTTTCGTGACAGTGACCGAGCCCTCGCCGTGACCGTGACCGAGCACTCGCCATGACCCTGACCCAGCCCCCGCCGAGACCCTGAAAGAGCCCTCGCCGTGACACAGACCGAGCCCTCGCCGTAACACAGACGGAGCCCTCGCCGTGACACAGACCGAGCCCTCGCCATGACACAGACCGAGCACTCGCCGTAACCCTGACCGAGCCCTTGGCGTGACCCTGACGGAGCCTTTGTCGTGACAGTGACCGAGCCCTCGCCGTGACCGTGACCGAGCACTCGCCGTGACCCTGACCGAGCCCTCGCCATGACCCTGAAAGAGCCCTCGCCGTGACACAGACCGAGCCCTCGCCGTAACACCGACGGAGCCCTCACCGTGACCCTGACCGAGGCCTCGCCATGACAGTGACTGAGCCCTCGCCGTGACTCCAACAGAGCCCTCGACGTGACACTGACCGAGACCTCGCCCTGACCCTGACCGAGCCCTCGCCGTGACTCTGACCGAGCCCTCGCCGTGACACTGACCGAGACCTCGCCGTGACCCTGACCGAGCCCTCGCCGTGACCCTGATCGAGCCCTCGCCATGACACAGACCGAGCCCTCACCATGACACAGACGGAGCCCTCGCCGTGACACAGACCGAGCCCTCGCCATGACACAGACCGAGCCCGCGCCGTGACACAGACCGAGCTCTCACCATGACCCTGACCGAGCCGTCGCCATGACCCTGACCGAGCCCTCATCGTCACTCTGACCGACCCCTCGCCGTGACCCTGACCGACCCTCGCCGAGACGCTGACAAAGTCCTCGCCGTGACCTTGACCGAGCCGTCGCCGTGACACTGACCGATCCCTCGCCCTGACACAGACCGAGCCCTCGCCATGACCCTGACCGAGCCATCGCCGAGACACTGACCGAGCCCTCGCCGTGACACTGAGCTTAGCCCTTGCCGTGACACATACCGAGCCCGCGCCGTGACCCTGACCAAGCCTTCACCGTGACCCTGACCGAGCCCTCGCCGTGACCCTGACCGAGCCCTCGCCGTGACACAGACCGAGCCCTCGCCATCCCACTGACCGAGCCCTCGCCATGACACAGACAGAGCCCTCACCGTGGCACAGACCGAGCCCTCGCTGTGACCCTGACCGAGACCTCGCCATGACACTGACCGAGCCCTCGCCATGACACTGACCGAGCATTCGCCGTGACACAGACAGAGCCCTCGCCGCGACAGTGACTGAGCCCTCACTCTGAACCTGACCGAGACCTCGCCATGACACTGACCGAGCCCACGCTGTGACACTGACCGAGCCCTCAACATGACACTGACCGAGCCCTCGCCGTGACACTGACAGAGCCCTCACCATGACACAGACAGAGCCCTCGCCATGACACAGACCGAGTCCTCGCCGTGACACAGACCAAGCCCTCGCCGTTACCCTGACCGAGGCCTCGCCGTGACCCTGACCGAGCCCTCGCCGTGACCCTGGCCAAGCCCTCGCTGTGACCCTGACCGAGCCCTCGCCATGACACACACCGAGCCCTCGCCGTGACACAGACCGAGCCCTCGCCGTGACACAGACAGAGCCCTCGCCATGACACTGACCGAGCCCTCGCCGTGACCCTGACCGAGCCCGCGCCGTGACTCTGACCGAACCCTCGCCGTGACACAGACGGAGCCCTCGCGATGACACTGACCGAGCCCTTACCGTGACACAGACAGAGCCCTCGCCGTGACACTGACCGAGCCCTCGCCGTGACCCTGACCGAGCCCTCGCCGTGACACTGACCGAGCCCTCGCCGTCACATTGACCGAGCCCTCGCCGTTACCCTGACCGAGGCCTCGCCGTGACCCTGACCGAGCCCTCGCCGTGACACACACTGAGCCCTCTCCGTAACACAGACCGAGCCCTCGCCGTGACACTGACCGAGCCCTCACCATGACACTGATCGAGATCTCACTGTGACACAGACCGAGCTCTCGCCGTTACACAGACCGAGCCCTCACCGTGACACAGACCGAGCCCTCGCGATGACACTGACCGAGCCCTTACCATGACAAAGACAGAGCCCTCACGTGACACTGACCGAGCCCTCGTCGTGACCCTGACCGAGCCCTCGCCATGACACTGCCCGAGCCCTCGCCATCACACTGACCGAGCCCTCGCCGTTACCCTGACCGAGGCCTCGCCGTGACCCTGACCGAGCCCTCGCCGTGACCCTGACCGAGCCCTTGCCGTGACCCTGACCGAGCCCTCGCCGTGACCCTGACCGAGACCTCGCCGTGACACACACCGAGCCCTCTCCGTAACAAAGACCGGGCCCTCGCCGTGACACTGACCGAGCCCTCGCCGTGACACTGACGGAGATCTCACTGTGACACAGACCGAGCTCTCGCCATGACACAGACCGAGCCCTCGCCATGACACAGACCGAGCCCTCGCCGTGACACTGACCGAGCCCTCGCCGTGACACTGACCTAGCCCTCGCCGTGACACTGACCTGAGCCCTCGCCGTGACACAGTCCGAGCCCTCGGTGTGACCCTGACGGAGCCTTCGTCGTGACAGTGTCCGAGCCCTCGCCAAGACACAGACCGAGCCCTCGCCATGACACTGACCGAGCCCTCGCTGTGAAAAAGACCGAGCCCTTGCCGTGACCCTGACCGAGCCCTCGCCATGACCCTGACCGAGCCCTCGCCGTGACACTGACCGAGCCCTCGCCGTGACCCTGACTGAGCTCTCGCCGTGACCCTGACCGAGCATTTGCCGCGACCCTGACTGAGCCCTCGCAGTGACCCTGAACGAGCCCTCACCGTGACACAGACCGAGCCCTCGCCCTGACACAGACGGAGCCCTCGCCGTGACACAGACCGAGCCCTCGCCATGACACAGACCGAGCCCTCACCGTGACACAGACCGAGCTCTCGCCGTGACCCTGACCGAGCCGTCGCCGTGACTCTGACCGAGCCCTCATCATGACTCTGGCCGAGCCCTCGCCATGACCCTGACCGAGCCCTCGCCGAGACGCTGACCGAGTCCTCGCCGTGACACAGTCCGAGCCCTCGGTGTGACCCTGACGGAGCCTTCATCGTGACAGTGCCCGAGCCCTCGCCAAGACACAGACCGAGCCCTCGCCATGACACTGACCGAGCCCTCGCCGTGAAAAAGACCGAGCCCTTGCCGTGACCCTGACCGAGCCCTCGCCATGACCCTGACCGAGCCCTCGCCGTGACACTGACCGAGCCCTCGCCGTGACCCTGACTGAGCTCTCGCCGTGACCCTGACCGAGCACTTGCCGCGACCCTGACTGAGCCCTCGCAGTGACCCTGAACGAGCCCTCGCCGTGACACAGACCGAGCCCTCGCCCTGACACAGACGGAGCCCTCGCCGTGACACAGACCGAGCCCTCGCCATGACACAGACCGAGCCCTCACCGTGACACAGACCGAGCTCTCGCCGTGACCCTGACCGAGCCGTCGCCGTGACTCTGACCGAGCCCTCATCGTGACTCTGGCCGAGCCCTCGCCGTGACCCTGACCGAGCCCTCGCCGAGACGCTGACCGAGTCCTCGCCGTGACCTTGACCGAGCCGTCGCTGTGACACTGACCGAGCCCTCGCCATGACACAGACCGAGCCCTCGCCGTGACACAGACCGAGCCCTCGCCATGACACAGACCGAGCCCTCGCCGTGACCCTGACAGAGCCATCGTCGTGACACAGACCAAGCCCTCGCTGTGACCCTGACAGAGCCCTCACCGTGACAGAGAACGGGCCCTCGCCGTGACACTGACCGAGCCCTCGCCATGACACTGATTGAGCCCTCGCCGTGACACTGACCGAGCACTCGCCGTGACACTGACCGAGCCCTTGCCGTGACACTGACCCAGCCCTCACCGTGACACAGACCGAGCCCTCGCCGTGACACAGACCCAGCCCTCGCCGTGACACAGACCGAGCCCTCGCCGTGATCCTGACCGAGCCCTCGCCGTGACACTGAATGAGCCCTCGCCATGACACAGACCGAGCTCTCGCCGTAATCCTGATCGAACCCTCGCCGTGACCCTGACTGAGCTCTCGCCGTGACCCTGACCGAGCACTTGCCGTGACCCTGACTGAGCCCTCGCAGTGACCCTGAACGAGCCCTCGCCGTGACACAGACCAAGCCCTCGCCCTGACACAGACGGAGCCCTCGCCGTGACACAGACCGAGCCCTCGCCATGACACAGACCGAGCCCTCACCGTGACACAGACCGAGCTCTCGCCGTGACCCTGACCGAGCCGTCGCCATGACCCTCACCGAGCCCTCATCGTGACTCTGGCCGAGCCCTCGCCGTGACCCTGACCGAGCCCTCGCCGAGACGCTGACCGAGTCCTCGCCGTGACCTTGACCGAGCCATCGCTGTGACACTGACCGAGCCCTCGCCGTGACACAGACTGAGCCCTCACCGTGACACAGACCGAGCCCTCGCCGTGACACAGACCGAGCCCTCGCCGTGACACAGACCGAGCCCTCGCCGTGACCCTGACAGAGCCATCGCCGTGACACAGACCAAGCCCTCGCCGTGACCCTGACAGAGCCCTCACCGTGACACAGAACGGGCCCTCGCCGTGACACTGACCGAGCCCTCGCCATGACACTGATTGAGCCCTCACCGTGACACAGACCGAGCTCTCGCCGTGACCCTGACCGAGCCGTCGCCGTGACCCTGACCGAGCCCTCATCGTGACTCTGGCCGAGCCCTCGCCGTGACCCTGACCGAGCCCTCGCCGAGACGCTGACCGAGTCCTCGCCGTGATCTTGACCGATCCGTCGCTGTGACACTGACCGAGCCCTCGCCGTGACACAGACCGAGCCCTCGCCGTGACACAGACCGAGCCCTCGCCGTGACACAGACCGAGCCCTCGCCGTGACCCTGACAGAGCCATCGCCGTGACACAGACCAAGCCCTCGCCGTGACCCTGACAGAGCCCTCACCGTGACACAGAACGGGCCCTCGCCATGACACTGACCGAGCCCTCGCCATGACACTGATTGAGCCCTCGCCGTGACACTGACCGAGCACTCGCCGTGACACTGACCGAGCCCTTGCTGTGACACTGACCCAGCCCTCGCCATGACCCTGACCCAGCCCTTGCCATGACACAGACCGAGCCCTCGCCGTGACCCTGACTGAGCTCTCGCCGTGACCCTGACCGAGCACTTGCCGCGACCCTGACTGAGCCCTCGCAGTGACCCTGAACGAGCCCTCACCGTGACACAGACCGAGCCCTCGCCCTGACACAGACGGAGCCCTCGCCGTGACACAGACCGAGCCCTCGCCATGACACAGACCGAGCCCTCACCGTGACACAGACCGAGCTCTCGCCGTGACCCTGACCGAGCCGTCGCCGTGACTCTGACCGAGCCCTCATCATGACTCTGGCCGAGCCCTCGCCGTGACCCTGACCGAGCCCTCACCGTGACACAGACTGAGCCCTCGCCGTGACACAGACCGAGCCCTTGCCATGACACTGACCGAGCCCTCGCCGTGACCCTGACCGAGCCCTCGCCGTGATCCTGACCGAGCCCTCGCCGTGACACTGAATGAGCCCTCACCGTCACACAGACCGAGCTCTCGCCGTGACACAGACCGAGCCCTCGCCATGACACTGACCGAGCCCTTGCCGTGACACTGACCGAGCACTCGCCGTAACCCTGACCGACCCCTCGGCGTGACCCTGACGGAGCCTTTGTTGTGACAGTGACCGAGCCCTCGCCGTGACCGTGACCGAGCACTCGCCGTGACCCTGACCAGGCCCTTGCCGTGACCCTGAAAGAGCCCTCGCCGTGACACAGACCGAGCCCTCGCCATAACACAGACGGAGCCCTCGCCGTGACACAGACCGAGCCCTCGCCATGACACAGACCGAGCCCTCGCCGTGACTCCGACAGAGCCCTCGACGTGACACTGACCGAGACCTCGCCCTGACCCTGACCGAGCCCTCGCCATGACTCTGACCGAGCCCTGGCCGTGACACTGACCGAGACCTCGCCGTGACCCTGACCGAGCCCTCGCTGTGACACTGACCGCGCACTCGCCGTAACCCTGACCGAGCACTTGGCGTGACCCTGACGGAGCCTTTTTCGTGACAGTGACCGAGCCCTCGCCGTGACCGTGACCGAGCACTCGCCATGACCCTGACCCAGCCCCCGCCGAGACCCTGAAAGAGCCCTCGCCGTGACACAGACCGAGCCCTCGCCGTAACACAGACAGAGCCCTCGCCGTGACACAGACCGAGCCCTCGCCATGACACAGACCAAGCACTCGCTGTAACCCTGACCGAGCCCTTGGCGTGACCCTGACGGAGCCTTTGTCGTGACAGTGACCGAGCCCTCGCCGTGACCGTGACCGAGCACTCGCCGTGACCCTGACCGAGCCCTCGCCATGACCCTGAAAGAGCCCTCGCCGTGACACAGACCGAGCCCTCGCCGTAACACCGACGGAGCCCTCACCGTGACCCTGACCGAGGCCTCGCCGTGACAGTGACTGAGCCCTCGCCGTGACTCCAACAGAGCCCTCGACGTGACACTGACCGAGACCTCGCCCTGACCCTGACCGAGCCCTCGCCGTGACTCTGACCGAGCCCTCGCCGTGACACTGACCGAGACCTCGCCGTGACCCTGACCGAGCCCTCGCCGTGACCCTGATCGAGCCCTCGCCATGACACAGACCGAGCCCTCACCATGACACAGACGGAGCCCTCGCCGTGACACAGACCGAGCCCTCGCCATGACACAGACCGAGCCCGCGCCGTGACACAGACCGAGCTCTCACCATGACCCTGACCGAGCCGTCGCCATGACCCTGACCGAGCCCTCATCGTCACTCTGACCGACCCCTCGCCGTGACCCTGACCGACCCTCGCCGAGACGCTGACAAAGTCCTCGCCATGACCCTGACCGAGCCATCGCCGAGACACTGACCGAGCCCTCGCCGTGACACTGAGCTTAGCCCTTGCCGTGACACATACCGAGCCCGCGCCGTGACCCTGACCAAGCCTTCACCGTGACCCTGACCGAGCCCTCGCCGTGACCCTGACCGAGCCCTCGCCGTGACACAGACCGAGCCCTCGCCATCCCACTGACCGAGCCCTCGCCATGACACAGACAGAGCCCTCACCGTGGCACAGACCGAGCCCTCGCTGTGACCCTGACCGAGACCTCGCCATGACACTGACCGAGCCCTCGCCATGACACTGACCGAGCATTCGCCGTGACACAGACAGAGCCCTCGCCGCGACAGTGACCGAGCCCTCACTCTGACCCTGACCGAGACCTCGCCATGACACTGACCGAGCCCACGCTGTGACACTGACCGAGCCCTCAACATGACACTGACCGAGCCCTCGCCGTGACACTGACAGAGCCCTCACCATGACACAGACAGAGCCCTCGCCATGACACAGACCGAGTCCTCGCCGTGACACAGACCAAGCCCTCGCCGTTACCCTGACCGAGGCCTCGCCGTGACCCTGACCGAGCCCTCGCCGTGACCCTGGCCAAGCCCTCGCTGTGACCCTGACCGAGCCCTCGCCATGACACACACCGAGCCCTCGCCGTGACACAGACCGAGCCCTCGCCGTGACACAGACAGAGCCCTCGCCATGACACTGACCGAGCCCTCGCCGTGACCCTGACCGAGCCCGCGCCGTGACTCTGACCGAACCCTCGCCGTGACACAGACGGAGCCCTCGCGATGACACTGACCGAGCCCTTACCGTGACACAGACAGAGCCCTCGCCGTGACACTGACCGAGCCCTCGCCGTGACCCTGACCGAGCCCTCGCCGTGACACTGACCGAGCCCTCGCCGTCACACTGACCGAGCCCTCGCCGTTACCCTGACCGAGGCCTCGCCGTGACCCTGACCGAGCCCTCGCCGTGACACACACTGAGCCCTCTCCGTAACACAGACCGAGCCCTCGCCGTGACACTGACCGAGCCCTCACCATGACACTGATCGAGATCTCACTGTGACACAGACCGAGCTCTCGCCGTTACACAGACCGAGCCCTCACCGTGACACAGACCGAGCCCTCGCGATGACACTGACCGAGCCCTTACCATGACAAAGACAGAGCCCTCACGTGACACTGACCGAGCCCTCGTCATGACCCTGACCGAGCCCTCGCCATGACACTGTCCGAGCCCTCGCCATCACACTGACTGAGCCCTCGCCGTTACCCTGACCGAGGCCTCGCCGTGACCCTGACCGAGCCCTCGCCGTGACCCTGACCGAGCCCTTGCTGTGACCCTGACCGAGCCCTCGCCATGACCCTGACCGAGACCTCGCCGTGACACACACCGAGCCCTCTCCGTAACAAAGACCGAGCCCTCGCCGTGACACTGACCGAGCCCTCGCCGTGACACTGACGGAGATCTCACTGTGACACAGACCGAGCTCTCGCCATGACACAGACCGAGCCCTCGCCATGACACAGACCGAGCCCTCGCCGTGACACTGACCGAGCCCTCGCCGTGACACTGACCTAGCCCTCGCCGTGACACTGACCTGAGCCCTCGCCGTGACACAGTCCGAGCCCTCGGTGTGACCCTGACGGAGCCTTCGTCGTGACAGTGTCCGAGCCCTCGCCAAGACACAGACCGAGCCCTCGCCATGACACTGACCGAGCCCTCGCTGTGAAAAAGACCGAGCCCTTGCCGTGACCCTGACCGAGCCCTCGCCATGACCCTGACCGAGCCCTCGCCGTGACACTGACCGAGCCCTCGCCGTGACCCTGACTGAGCTCTCGCCGTGACCCTGACCGAGCACTTGCCACGACCCTGACTGAGCCCTCGCAGTGACCCTGAACGAGCCCTCACCGTGACACAGACCGAGCCCTCGCCCTGACACAGACGGAGCCCTCGCCGTGACACAGACCGAGCCCTCGCCATGACACAGACCGAGCCCTCACCGTGACACAGACCGAGCTCTCGCCGTGACCCTGACCGAGCCGTCGCCGTGACTCTGACCGAGCCCTCATCATGACTCTGGCCGAGCCCTCGCCGTGACCCTGACCGAGCCCTCGCCGAGACGCTGACCGAGTCCTCGCCGTGACACAGTCCGAGCCCTCGGTGTGACCCTGACGGAGCCTTCGTCGTGACAGTGCCCGAGCCCTCGCCAAGACACAGACCGAGCCCTCGCCATGACACTGACCGAGCCCTCGCCGTGAAAAAGACCGAGCCCTTGCCGTGACCCTGACCGAGCCCTCGCCATGACCCTGACCGAGCCCTCGCCGTGACACTGACCGAGCCCTCGCCGTGACCCTGACTGAGCTCTCGCCGTGACCCTGACCGAGCACTTGCCGCGACCCTGACTGAGCCCTCGCAGTGACCCTGAACGAGCCCTCGCCGTGACACAGACCGAGCCCTCGCCCTGACACAGACGGAGCCCTCGCCGTGACACAGACCGAGCCCTCGCCATGACACAGACCGAGCCCTCACCGTGACACAGACCGAGCTCTCGCCGTGACCCTGACCGAGCCGTCGCCGTGACTCTGACCGAGCCCTCATCGTGACTCTGGCCGAGCCCTCGCCGTGACCCTGACCGAGCCCTCGCCGAGACGCTGACCGAGTCCTCGCCGTGACCTTGACCGAGCCGTCGCTGTGACACTGACCGAGCCCTCGCCGTGACACAGACCGAGCCCTCGCCGTGACACAGACCGAGCCCTCGCCATGACACAGACCGAGCCCTCGCCGTGACCCTGACAGAGCCATCGTCGTGACACAGACCAAGCCCTCGCTGTGACCCTGACAGAGCCCTCACCGTGACAGAGAACGGGCCCTCGCCGTGACACTGACCGAGCCCTCGCCATGACACTGATTGAGCCCTCGCCGTGACACTGACCGAGCACTCGCCGTGACACTGACCGAGCCCTTGCCGTGACACTGACCCAGCCCTCACCGTGACACAGACCGAGCCCTCGCCGTGACACAGACCCAGCCCTCGCCGTGACACAGACCGAGCCCTCGCCGTGATCCTGACCGAGCCCTCGCCGTGACACTGAATGAGCCCTCGCCATGACACAGACCGAGCTCTCGCCGTAATCCTGATCGAACCCTCGCCGTGACCCTGACTGAGCTCTCGCCGTGACCCTGACCGAGCACTTGCCGTGACCCTGACTGAGCCCTCGCAGTGACCCTGAACGAGCCCTCGCCGTGACACAGACCAAGCCCTCGCCCTGACACAGACGGAGCCCTCGCCGTGACACAGACCGAGCCCTCGCCATGACACAGACCGAGCCCTCACCGTGACACAGACCGAGCTCTCGCCGTGACCCTGACCGAGCCGTCGCCATGACCCTCACCGAGCCCTCATCGTGACTCTGGCCGAGCCCTCGCCGTGACCCTGACCGAGCCCTCGCCGAGACGCTGACCGAGTCCTCGCCGTGACCTTGACCGAGCCATCGCTGTGACACTGACCGAGCCCTCGCCGTGACACAGACTGAGCCCTCACCGTGACACAGACCGAGCCCTCGCCGTGACACAGACCGAGCCCTCGCCGTGACACAGACCGAGCCCTCGCCGTGACCCTGACAGAGCCATCGCCGTGACACAGACCAAGCCCTCGCCGTGACCCTGACAGAGCCCTCACCGTGACACAGAACGGGCCCTCGCCGTGACACTGACCGAGCCCTCGCCATGACACTGATTGAGCCCTCACCGTGACACAGACCGAGCTCTCGCCGTGACCCTGACCGAGCCGTCGCCGTGACCCTGACCGAGCCCTCATCGTGACTCTGGCCGAGCCCTCGCCGTGACCCTGACCGAGCCCTCGCCGAGACGCTGACCGAGTCCTCGCCGTGATCTTGACCGATCCGTCGCTGTGACACTGACCGAGCCCTCGCCGTGACACAGACCGAGCCCTCGCCGTGACACAGACCGAGCCCTCGCCGTGACACAGACCGAGCCCTCGCCGTGACCCTGACAGAGCCATCGCCGTGACACAGACCAAGCCCTCGCCGTGACCCTGACAGAGCCCTCACCGTGACACAGAACGGGCCCTCGCCATGACACTGACCGAGCCCTCGCCATGACACTGATTGAGCCTTCGCCGTGACACTGACCGAGCACTCGCCGTGACACTGACCGAGCCCTTGCTGTGACACTGACCCAGCCCTCGCCATGACCCTGACCCAGCCCTTGCCATGACACAGACCGAGCCCTCGCCGTGACCCTGACTGAGCTCTCGCCGTGACCCTGACCGAGCACTTGCCGCGACCATGACTGAGCCCTCGCAGTGACCCTGAACGAGCCCTCACCGTGACACAGACCGAGCCCTCGCCCTGACACAGACGGAGCCCTCGCCGTGACACAGACCGAGCCCTCGCCATGACACAGACCGAGCCCTCACCGTGACACAGACCGAGCTCTCGCCGTGACCCTGACCGAGCCGTCGCCGTGACTCTGACCGAGCCCTCATCATGACTCTGGCCGAGCCCTCGCCGTGACCCTGACCGAGCCCTCGCCGAGACGCTGACCGAGTCCTCGCCGTGACACAGTCCGAGCCCTCGGTGTGACCCTGACGGAGCCTTCGTCGTGACAGTGCCCGAGCCCTCGCCGTGACACTGACCGAGCACTCGCCGTGACACTGACCGAGCCCTTGCTGTGACACTGACCCAGCCCTCGCCATGACCCTGACCCAGCCCTTGCCATGACACTGACCGAGCCCTCGCCGTGACCCTGACTGAGCTCTCGCCGTGACCCTGACCGAGCACTTGCCACGACCCTGACTGAGCCCTCGCAGTGACCCTGAACGAGCCCTCGCCGTGACCCTGTCCGAGACCTCGCCGTGACCCAGACCGAGCACTCGCCGTGACACAGACAGAGCCCTCGCCGCGACACTGACCGAGCCCTCGCCATGACACAGACAGAGCCCTCGCCGTGACACTGACCGAGCCCTCGCCGTGACACAGACAGAGCCCTCGCCGTGACACTGACCGAGCCCTCGCCGTGACACAGACAGAGCCCTCGCCGTGACACAGACAGAGCCCTCGCCGTGACACAGACAGAGCCCTCGCCGTGACACTGACCGAGCCCTCGCCGTGACCCTGACCGAGCCCTCGCCGTGACACTGACCGAGCCCTCGCCGTGACACTGACGGAGCCCTCGCCGTGACAGTGACTGAACCCTCGCCGTGACAGTGACCGAGCCCTCACAGTGAACCTGTCCGAGCCCTCGCCGTGACACAGACAGAGCCCTCGCCGTGACCCTGACCGAGCCCTCGCCGTGACCCTGACCGAGCCCTCGCCTTGACCCTGACCGAGCCCTCGCCGTGACACTGACCGAGCCCTCGCCATTACCCTGACCGAGGCCTCGCCGTGACCCTGACCAAGCCCTTGCCATGACCCTGACGAAGCCCTCGCCATGACCCTGACCGAGCCCTCGCCGTGACACGCACCGACCCTCTCCATAACACAGACCGAGCCCTCGCTGTGACACAGACCGAGCCCTCGCCGTGACACAGACCGAGCTCTCGCCGTGACACAGACCGAGCCCTCGCCGTGACACAGACCGAGCCCTCGCCGTGACACAGACCGAGCTCTCGCCGTGACACAGACTGAGCCCTCGCCGTGACACAGACCGAGCCCTCGCCATAACACAGACGGAGCCCTCGCCATGACACAGATCGAGCCCTCGCCATGACACAGACCGAGCACTCGCCGTGACACTGACCGAGCCCTCGCCGTGACAGTGACTGAGACCTCGCCGTGACACTGACCGAGCCCTCACTGTGACCCAGACCAAGCCCTCGGCATGACCCTGACCGAGCCCGTGTCGTGACACTGACCCAGCCCTTGCCATGACACCGACCGAGCCCTCACCACGACCCTGATGGAGCCCTTGCCGTGACACAGACCGAGCCCTCGCCGTGACACAGACCGAGCCCCCGCCGTGACACTGACCGAGCCCTCACCGTGACACAGACAGAGCCCTCGCTGTGACACAGACAGAGCCCTCGCCGTGACACTGACTGAGCCCTCGCCGTGACCCTGACCGAGCCCTCGCCGTGACACTGACCGAGCCCTCGCCGTGACACGGACCGAGCCCTCGCCGTGACAGTGACTGAACCCTCGCCGTGACAGTGACCGAGCCCTCGCTGTGACCCTGTCCGAGCCCTCGCCGTGACACAGACAGAGCCCTCGCCATGACCCTGACCGAGCCCTCGCCGTGACCCTGACCGAACCATCGCCGTGACCCTGACCGAGCCCTCGCCGTGACTCTGACCGAGCCCTCGCCGTGACCCTGACCGAGCCTTCGCCGTGACACTGACCGTGCCCTCGCCGTTACCCTGACCGAGGCCTCGCCGTGACACTGACCAAGCCCTTGCCGTGACCCTGACAAAGCCCTCACCGTGACCCTGACCGAGCCCTCGCCGTGACACGCACCGAGCCCTCTCCGTAACACAGACCGAGCCCTCGCCGTGACACAGACCGAGCCCTCGCCCTGACACAGACCGAGCTCTCGCCGTGACACAGACCGAGCCCTCACCGTGACACAGACCGAGCCCTCGCCGTGACACAGACCGAGTCCTCGCCGTGACACAGACCAAGCCCTCGCCGTTACCCTGACCGAGGCCTCGCCGTGACCCTGACCGAGCCCTCGCCGTGACCCTGGCCAAGCCCTCGCTGTGACCCTGACCGAGCCCTCGCCATGACACACACCGAGCCCTCGCCGTGACACAGACCGAGCCCTCGCCGTGACACAGACAGAGCCCTCGCCATGACACTGACCGAGCCCTCGCCGTGACCCTGACCGAGCCCGCGCCGTGACTCTGACCGAACCCTCGCCGTGACACAGACGGAGCCCTCGCGATGACACTGACCGAGCCCTTACCGTGACACAGACAGAGCCCTCGCCGTGACACTGACCGAGCCCTCGCCGTGACCCTGACCGAGCCCTCGCCGTGACACTGACCGAGCCCTCGCCGTCACACTGACCGAGCCCTCGCCGTTACCCTGACCGAGGCCTCGCCGTGACCCTGACCGAGCCCTCGCCGTGACACACACTGAGCCCTCTCCGTAACACAGACCGAGCCCTCGCCGTGACACTGACCGAGCCCTCACCATGACACTGATCGAGATCTCACTGTGACACAGACCGAGCTCTCGCCGTTACACAGACCGAGCCCTCACCGTGACACAGACCGAGCCCTCGCGATGACACTGACCGAGCCCTTACCATGACAAAGACAGAGCCCTCACGTGACACTGACCGAGCCCTCGTCATGACCCTGACCGAGCCCTCGCCATGACACTGTCCGAGCCCTCGCCATCACACTGACTGAGCCCTCGCCGTTACCCTGACCGAGGCCTCGCCGTGACCCTGACCGAGCCCTCGCCGTGACCCTGACCGAGCCCTTGCTGTGACCCTGACCGAGCCCTCGCCATGACCCTGACCGAGACCTCGCCGTGACACACACCGAGCCCTCTCCGTAACAAAGACCGAGCCCTCGCCGTGACACTGACCGAGCCCTCGCCGTGACACTGACGGAGATCTCACTGTGACACAGACCGAGCTCTCGCCATGACACAGACCGAGCCCTCGCCATGACACAGACCGAGCCCTCGCCGTGACACTGACCGAGCCCTCGCCGTGACACTGACCTAGCCCTCGCCGTGACACTGACCTGAGCCCTCGCCGTGACACAGTCCGAGCCCTCGGTGTGACCCTGACGGAGCCTTCGTCGTGACAGTGTCCGAGCCCTCGCCAAGACACAGACCGAGCCCTCGCCATGACACTGACCGAGCCCTCGCTGTGAAAAAGACCGAGCCCTTGCCGTGACCCTGACCGAGCCCTCGCCATGACCCTGACCGAGCCCTCGCCGTGACACTGACCGAGCCCTCGCCGTGACCCTGACTGAGCTCTCGCCGTGACCCTGACCGAGCACTTGCCGCGACCCTGACTGAGCCCTCGCAGTGACCCTGAACGAGCCCTCACCGTGACACAGACCGAGCCCTCGCCCTGACACAGACGGAGCCCTCGCCGTGACACAGACCGAGCCCTCGCCATGACACAGACCGAGCCCTCACCGTGACACAGACCGAGCTCTCGCCGTGACCCTGACCGAGCCGTCGCCGTGACTCTGACCGAGCCCTCATCATGACTCTGGCCGAGCCCTCGCCGTGACCCTGACCGAGCCCTCGCCGAGACGCTGACCGAGTCCTCGCCGTGACACAGTCCGAGCCCTCGGTGTGACCCTGACGGAGCCTTCGTCGTGACAGTGCCCGAGCCCTCGCCAAGACACAGACCGAGCCCTCGCCATGACACTGACCGAGCCCTCGCCGTGAAAAAGACCGAGCCCTTGCCGTGACCCTGACCGAGCCCTCGCCATGACCCTGACCGAGCCCTCGCCGTGACACTGACCGAGCCCTCGCCGTGACCCTGACTGAGCTCTCGCCGTGACCCTGACCGAGCACTTGCCGCGACCCTGACTGAGCCCTCGCAGTGACCCTGAACGAGCCCTCGCCGTGACACAGACCGAGCCCTCGCCCTGACACAGACGGAGCCCTCGCCGTGACACAGACCGAGCCCTCGCCATGACACAGACCGAGCCCTCACCGTGACACAGACCGAGCTCTCGCCGTGACCCTGACCGAGCCGTCGCCGTGACTCTGACCGAGCCCTCATCGTGACTCTGGCCGAGCCCTCGCCGTGACCCTGACCGAGCCCTCGCCGAGACGCTGACCGAGTCCTCGCCGTGACCTTGACCGAGCCGTCGCTGTGACACTGACCGAGCCCTCGCCGTGACACAGACCGAGCCCTCGCCGTGACACAGACCGAGCCCTCGCCATGACACAGACCGAGCCCTCGCCGTGACCCTGACAGAGCCATCGTCGTGACACAGACCAAGCCCTCGCTGTGACCCTGACAGAGCCCTCACCGTGACAGAGAACGGGCCCTCGCCGTGACACTGACCGAGCCCTCGCCATGACACTGATTGAGCCCTCGCCGTGACACTGACCGAGCACTCGCCGTGACACTGACCGAGCCCTTGCCGTGACACTGACCCAGCCCTCACCGTGACACAGACCGAGCCCTCGCCGTGACACAGACCCAGCCCTCGCCGTGACACAGACCGAGCCCTCGCCGTGATCCTGACCGAGCCCTCGCCGTGACACTGAATGAGCCCTCGCCATGACACAGACCGAGCTCTCGCCGTAATCCTGATCGAACCCTCGCCGTGACCCTGACTGAGCTCTCGCCGTGACCCTGACCGAGCACTTGCCGTGACCCTGACTGAGCCCTCGCAGTGACCCTGAACGAGCCCTCGCCGTGACACAGACCAAGCCCTCGCCCTGACACAGACGGAGCCCTCGCCGTGACACAGACCGAGCCCTCGCCATGACACAGACCGAGCCCTCACCGTGACACAGACCGAGCTCTCGCCGTGACCCTGACCGAGCCGTCGCCATGACCCTCACCGAGCCCTCATCGTGACTCTGGCCGAGCCCTCGCCGTGACCCTGACCGAGCCCTCGCCGAGACGCTGACCGAGTCCTCGCCGTGACCTTGACCGAGCCATCGCTGTGACACTGACCGAGCCCTCGCCGTGACACAGACTGAGCCCTCACCGTGACACAGACCGAGCCCTCGCCGTGACACAGACCGAGCCCTCGCCGTGACACAGACCGAGCCCTCGCCGTGACCCTGACAGAGCCATCGCCGTGACACAGACCAAGCCCTCGCCGTGACCCTGACAGAGCCCTCACCGTGACACAGAACGGGCCCTCGCCGTGACACTGACCGAGCCCTCGCCATGACACTGATTGAGCCCTCACCGTGACACAGACCGAGCTCTCGCCGTGACCCTGACCGAGCCGTCGCCGTGACCCTGACCGAGCCCTCATCGTGACTCTGGCCGAGCCCTCGCCGTGACCCTGACCGAGCCCTCGCCGAGACGCTGACCGAGTCCTCGCCGTGATCTTGACCGATCCGTCGCTGTGACACTGACCGAGCCCTCGCCGTGACACAGACCGAGCCCTCGCCGTGACACAGACCGAGCCCTCGCCGTGACACAGACCGAGCCCTCGCCGTGACCCTGACAGAGCCATCGCCGTGACACAGACCAAGCCCTCGCCGTGACCCTGACAGAGCCCTCACCGTGACACAGAACGGGCCCTCGCCATGACACTGACCGAGCCCTCGCCATGACACTGATTGAGCCCTCGCCGTGACACTGACCGAGCACTCGCCGTGACACTGACCGAGCCCTTGCTGTGACACTGACCCAGCCCTCGCCATGACCCTGACCCAGCCCTTGCCATGACACAGACCGAGCCCTCGCCGTGACCCTGACTGAGCTCTCGCCGTGACCCTGACCGAGCACTTGCCGCGACCATGACTGAGCCCTCGCAGTGACCCTGAACGAGCCCTCACCGTGACACAGACCGAGCCCTCGCCCTGACACAGACGGAGCCCTCGCCATGACACAGACCGAGCCCTCGCCATGACACAGACCGAGCCCTCACCGTGACACAGACCGAGCTCTCGCCGTGACCCTGACCGAGCCGTCGCCGTGACTCTGACCGAGCCCTCATCATGACTCTGGCCGAGCCCTCGCCGTGACCCTGACCGAGCCCTCGCCGAGACGCTGACCGAGTCCTCGCCGTGACACAGTCCGAGCCCTCGGTGTGACCCTGACGGAGCCTTCGTCGTGACAGTGCCCGAGCCCTCGCCGTGACACTGACCGAGCACTCGCCGTGACACTGACCGAGCCCTTGCTGTGACACTGACCCAGCCCTCGCCATGACCCTGACCCAGCCCTTGCCATGACACTGACCGAGCCCTCGCCGTGACCCTGACTGAGCTCTCGCCGTGACCCTGACCGAGCACTTGCCACGACCCTGACTGAGCCCTCGCAGTGACCCTGAACGAGCCCTCGCCGTGACCCTGTCCGAGACCTCGCCGTGACCCAGACCGAGCACTCGCCGTGACACAGACAGAGCCCTCGCCGCGACACTGACCGAGCCCTCGCCATGACACAGACAGAGCCCTCGCCGTGACACTGACCGAGCCCTCGCCGTGACACAGACAGAGCCCTCGCCGTGACACTGACCGAGCCCTCGCCGTGACACAGACAGAGCCCTCGCCGTGACACAGACAGAGCCCTCGCCGTGACACAGACAGAGCCCTCGCCGTGACACTGACCGAGCCCTCGCCGTGACCCTGACCGAGCCCTCGCCGTGACACTGACCGAGCCCTCGCCGTGACACTGACGGAGCCCTCGCCGTGACAGTGACTGAACCCTCGCCGTGACAGTGACCGAGCCCTCACAGTGAACCTGTCCGAGCCCTCGCCGTGACACAGACAGAGCCCTCGCCGTGACCCTGACCGAGCCCTCGCCGTGACCCTGACCGAGCCCTCGCCTTGACCCTGACCGAGCCCTCGCCGTGACACTGACCGAGCCCTCGCCATTACCCTGACCGAGGCCTCGCCGTGACCCTGACCAAGCCCTTGCCATGACCCTGACGAAGCCCTCGCCATGACCCTGACCGAGCCCTCGCCGTGACACGCACCGACCCTCTCCATAACACAGACCGAGCCCTCGCTGTGACACAGACCGAGCCCTCGCCGTGACACAGACCGAGCTCTCGCCGTGACACAGACCGAGCCCTCGCCGTGACACAGACCGAGCCCTCGCCGTGACACAGACCGAGCTCTCGCCGTGACACAGACTGAGCCCTCGCCGTGACACAGACCGAGCCCTCGCCATAACACAGACGGAGCCCTCGCCATGACACAGATCGAGCCCTCGCCATGACACAGACCGAGCACTCGCCGTGACACTGACCGAGCCCTCGCCGTGACAGTGACTGAGACCTCGCCGTGAAAAAGACCGAGCCCTTGCCGTGACCCTGACCGAGCCCTCGCCATGACCCTGACCGAGCCCTCGCCGTGACACTGACCGAGCCCTCGCCGTGACCCTGACTGAGCTCTCGCCGTGACCCTGACCGAGCACTTGCCGCGACCCTGACTGAGCCCTCGCAGTGACCCTGAACGAGCCCTCGCCGTGACACAGACCGAGCCCTCGCCCTGACACAGACGGAGCCCTCGCCGTGACACAGACCGAGCCCTCGCCATGACACAGACCGAGCCCTCACCGTGACACAGACCGAGCTCTCGCCGTGACCCTGACCGAGCCGTCGCCGTGACTCTGACCGAGCCCTCATCGTGACTCTGGCCGAGCCCTCGCCGTGACCCTGACCGAGCCCTCGCCGAGACGCTGACCGAGTCCTCGCCGTGACCTTGACCGAGCCGTCGCTGTGACACTGACCGAGCCCTCGCCATGACACAGACCGAGCCCTCGCCGTGACACAGACCGAGCCCTCGCCATGACACAGACCGAGCCCTCGCCGTGACCCTGACAGAGCCATCGTCGTGACACAGACCAAGCCCTCGCTGTGACCCTGACAGAGCCCTCACCGTGACAGAGAACGGGCCCTCGCCGTGACACTGACCGAGCCCTCGCCATGACACTGATTGAGCCCTCGCCGTGACACTGACCGAGCACTCGCCGTGACACTGACCGAGCCCTTGCCGTGACACTGACCCAGCCCTCACCGTGACACAGACCGAGCCCTCGCCGTGACACAGACCCAGCCCTCGCCGTGACACAGACCGAGCCCTCGCCGTGATCCTGACCGAGCCCTCGCCGTGACACTGAATGAGCCCTCGCCATGACACAGACCGAGCTCTCGCCGTAATCCTGATCGAACCCTCGCCGTGACCCTGACTGAGCTCTCGCCGTGACCCTGACCGAGCACTTGCCGTGACCCTGACTGAGCCCTCGCAGTGACCCTGAACGAGCCCTCGCCGTGACACAGACCAAGCCCTCGCCCTGACACAGACGGAGCCCTCGCCGTGACACAGACCGAGCCCTCGCCATGACACAGACCGAGCCCTCACCGTGACACAGACCGAGCTCTCGCCGTGACCCTGACCGAGCCGTCGCCATGACCCTCACCGAGCCCTCATCGTGACTCTGGCCGAGCCCTCGCCGTGACCCTGACCGAGCCCTCGCCGAGACGCTGACCGAGTCCTCGCCGTGACCTTGACCGAGCCATCGCTGTGACACTGACCGAGCCCTCGCCGTGACACAGACTGAGCCCTCACCGTGACACAGACCGAGCCCTCGCCGTGACACAGACCGAGCCCTCGCCGTGACACAGACCGAGCCCTCGCCGTGACCCTGACAGAGCCATCGCCGTGACACAGACCAAGCCCTCGCCGTGACCCTGACAGAGCCCTCACCGTGACACAGAACGGGCCCTCGCCGTGACACTGACCGAGCCCTCGCCATGACACTGATTGAGCCCTCACCGTGACACAGACCGAGCTCTCGCCGTGACCCTGACCGAGCCGTCGCCGTGACCCTGACCGAGCCCTCATCGTGACTCTGGCCGAGCCCTCGCCGTGACCCTGACCGAGCCCTCGCCGAGACGCTGACCGAGTCCTCGCCGTGATCTTGACCGATCCGTCGCTGTGACACTGACCGAGCCCTCGCCGTGACACAGACCGAGCCCTCGCCGTGACACAGACCGAGCCCTCGCCGTGACACAGACCGAGCCCTCGCCGTGACCCTGACAGAGCCATCGCCGTGACACAGACCAAGCCCTCGCCGTGACCCTGACAGAGCCCTCACCGTGACACAGAACGGGCCCTCGCCATGACACTGACCGAGCCCTCGCCATGACACTGATTGAGCCCTCGCCGTGACACTGACCGAGCACTCGCCGTGACACTGACCGAGCCCTTGCTGTGACACTGACCCAGCCCTCGCCATGACCCTGACCCAGCCCTTGCCATGACACAGACCGAGCCCTCGCCGTGACCCTGACTGAGCTCTCGCCGTGACCCTGACCGAGCACTTGCCGCGACCCTGACTGAGCCCTCGCAGTGACCCTGAACGAGCCCTCACCGTGACACAGACCGAGCCCTCGCCCTGACACAGACGGAGCCCTCGCCGTGACACAGACCGAGCCCTCGCCATGACACAGACCGAGCCCTCACCGTGACACAGACCGAGCTCTCGCCGTGACCCTGACCGAGCCGTCGCCGTGACTCTGACCGAGCCCTCATCATGACTCTGGCCGAGCCCTCGCCGTGACCCTGACCGAGCCCTCACCGTGACACAGACTGAGCCCTCGCCGTGACACAGACCGAGCCCTTGCCATGACACTGACCGAGCCCTCGCCGTGACCCTGACCGAGCCCTCGCCGTGATCCTGACCGAGCCCTCGCCGTGACACTGAATGAGCCCTCACCGTCACACAGACCGAGCTCTCGCCGTGACACAGACCGAGCCCTCGCCATGACACTGACCGAGCCCTTGCCGTGACACTGACCGAGCACTCGCCGTAACCCTGACCGACCCCTCGGCGTGACCCTGACGGAGCCTTTGTTGTGACAGTGACCGAGCCCTCGCCGTGACCGTGACCGAGCACTCGCCGTGACCCTGACCAGGCCCTTGCCGTGACCCTGAAAGAGCCCTCGCCGTGACACAGACCGAGCCCTCGCCATAACACAGACGGAGCCCTCGCCGTGACACAGACCGAGCCCTCGCCATGACACAGACCGAGCCCTCGCCGTGACTCCGACAGAGCCCTCGACGTGACACTGACCGAGACCTCGCCCTGACCCTGACCGAGCCCTCGCCATGACTCTGACCGAGCCCTGGCCGTGACACTGACCGAGACCTCGCCGTGACCCTGACCGAGCCCTCGCTGTGACACTGACCGCGCACTCGCCGTAACCCTGACCGAGCACTTGGCGTGACCCTGACGGAGCCTTTTTCGTGACAGTGACCGAGCCCTCGCCGTGACCGTGACCGAGCACTCGCCATGACCCTGACCCAGCCCCCGCCGAGACCCTGAAAGAGCCCTCGCCGTGACACAGACCGAGCCCTCGCCGTAACACAGACGGAGCCCTCGCCGTGACACAGACCGAGCCCTCGCCATGACACAGACCAAGCACTCGCTGTAACCCTGACCGAGCCCTTGGCGTGACCCTGACGGAGCCTTTGTCGTGACAGTGACCGAGCCCTCGCCGTGACCGTGACCGAGCACTCGCCGTGACCCTGACCGAGCCCTCGCCATGACCCTGAAAGAGCCCTCGCCGTGACACAGACCGAGCCCTCGCCGTAACACCGACGGAGCCCTCACCGTGACCCTGACCGAGGCCTCGCCGTGACAGTGACTGAGCCCTCGCCGTGACTCCAACAGAGCCCTCGACGTGACACTGACCGAGACCTCGCCCTGACCCTGACCGAGCCCTCGCCGTGACTCTGACCGAGCCCTCGCCGTGACACTGACCGAGACCTCGCCGTGACCCTGACCGAGCCCTCGCCGTGACCCTGATCGAGCCCTCGCCATGACACAGACCGAGCCCTCACCATGACACAGACGGAGCCCTCGCCGTGACACAGACCGAGCCCTCGCCATGACACAGACCGAGCCCGCGCCGTGACACAGACCGAGCTCTCACCATGACCCTGACCGAGCCGTCGCCATGACCCTGACCGAGCCCTCATCGTCACTCTGACCGACCCCTCGCCGTGACCCTGACCGACCCTCGCCGAGACGCTGACAAAGTCCTCGCCATGACCCTGACCGAGCCATCGCCGAGACACTGACCGAGCCCTCGCCGTGACACTGAGCTTAGCCCTTGCCGTGACACATACCGAGCCCGCGCCGTGACCCTGACCAAGCCTTCACCGTGACCCTGACCGAGCCCTCGCCGTGACCCTGACCGAGCCCTCGCCGTGACACAGACCGAGCCCTCGCCATCCCACTGACCGAGCCCTCGCCATGACACAGACAGAGCCCTCACCGTGGCACAGACCGAGCCCTCGCTGTGACCCTGACCGAGACCTCGCCATGACACTGACCGAGCCCTCGCCATGACACTGACCGAGCATTCGCCGTGACACAGACAGAGCCCTCGCCGCGACAGTGACCGAGCCCTCACTCTGACCCTGACCGAGACCTCGCCATGACACTGACCGAGCCCACGCTGTGACACTGACCGAGCCCTCAACATGACACTGACCGAGCCCTCGCCGTGACACTGACAGAGCCCTCACCATGACACAGACAGAGCCCTCGCCATGACACAGACCGAGTCCTCGCCGTGACACAGACCAAGCCCTCGCCGTTACCCTGACCGAGGCCTCGCCGTGACCCTGACCGAGCCCTCGCCGTGACCCTGGCCAAGCCCTCGCCGTGACCCTGGCCAAGCCCTCGCTGTGACCCTGACCGAGCCCTCGCCATGACACACACCGAGCCCTCGCCGTGACACAGACCGAGCCCTCGCCGTGACACAGACAGAGCCCTCGCCATGACACTGACCGAGCCCTCGCCGTGACCCTGACCGAGCCCGCGCCGTGACTCTGACCGAACCCTCGCCGTGACACAGACGGAGCCCTCGCGATGACACTGACCGAGCCCTTACCGTGACACAGACAGAGCCCTCGCCGTGACACTGACCGAGCCCTCGCCGTGACCCTGACCGAGCCCTCGCCGTGACACTGACCGAGCCCTCGCCATCACACTGACCGAGCCCTCGCCGTTACCCTGACCGAGGCCTCGCCGTGACCCTGACCGAGCCCTCGCCGTGACACACACTGAGCCCTCTCCGTAACACAGACCGAGCCCTCGCCGTGACACTGACCGAGCCCTCACCATGACACTGATCGAGATCTCACTGTGACACAGACCGAGCTCTCGCCGTTACACAGACCGAGCCCTCACCGTGACACAGACCGAGCCCTCGCGATGACACTGACCGAGCCCTTACCATGACAAAGACAGAGCCCTCACGTGACACTGACCGAGCCCTCGTCATGACCCTGACCGAGCCCTCGCCATGACACTGTCCGAGCCCTCGCCATCACACTGACTGAGCCCTCGCCGTTACCCTGACCGAGGCCTCGCCGTGACCCTGACCGAGCCCTCGCCGTGACCCTGACCGAGCCCTTGCTGTGACCCTGACCGAGCCCTCGCCATGACCCTGACCGAGACCTCGCCGTGACACACACCGAGCCCTCTCCGTAACAAAGACCGAGCCCTCGCCGTGACACTGACCGAGCCCTCGCCGTGACACTGACGGAGATCTCACTGTGACACAGACCGAGCTCTCGCCATGACACAGACCGAGCCCTCGCCATGACACAGACCGAGCCCTCGCCGTGACACTGACCGAGCCCTCGCCGTGACACTGACCTAGCCCTCGCCGTGACACTGACCTGAGCCCTCGCCGTGACACAGTCCGAGCCCTCGGTGTGACCCTGACGGAGCCTTCGTCGTGACAGTGTCCGAGCCCTCGCCAAGACACAGACCGAGCCCTCGCCATGACACTGACCGAGCCCTCGCTGTGAAAAAGACCGAGCCCTTGCCGTGACCCTGACCGAGCCCTCGCCATGACCCTGACCGAGCCCTCGCCGTGACACTGACCGAGCCCTCGCCGTGACCCTGACTGAGCTCTCGCCGTGACCCTGACCGAGCACTTGCCGCGACCCTGACTGAGCCCTCGCAGTGACCCTGAACGAGCCCTCACCGTGACACAGACCGAGCCCTCGCCCTGACACAGACGGAGCCCTCGCCGTGACACAGACCGAGCCCTCGCCATGACACAGACCGAGCCCTCACCGTGACACAGACCGAGCTCTCGCCGTGACCCTGACCGAGCCGTCGCCGTGACTCTGACCGAGCCCTCATCATGACTCTGGCCGAGCCCTCGCCGTGACCCTGACCGAGCCCTCGCCGAGACGCTGACCGAGTCCTCGCCGTGACACAGTCCGAGCCCTCGGTGTGACCCTGACGGAGCCTTCGTCGTGACAGTGCCCGAGCCCTCGCCAAGACACAGACCGAGCCCTCGCCATGACACTGACCGAGCCCTCGCCGTGAAAAAGACCGAGCCCTTGCCGTGACCCTGACCGAGCCCTCGCCATGACCCTGACCGAGCCCTCGCCGTGACACTGACCGAGCCCTCGCCGTGACCCTGACTGAGCTCTCGCCGTGACCCTGACCGAGCACTTGCCGCGACCCTGACTGAGCCCTCGCAGTGACCCTGAACGAGCCCTCGCCGTGACACAGACCGAGCCCTCGCCCTGACACAGACGGAGCCCTCGCCGTGACACAGACCGAGCCCTCGCCATGACACAGACCGAGCCCTCACCGTGACACAGACCGAGCTCTCGCCGTGACCCTGACCGAGCCGTCGCCGTGACTCTGACCGAGCCCTCATCGTGACTCTGGCCGAGCCCTCGCCGTGACCCTGACCGAGCCCTCGCCGAGACGCTGACCGAGTCCTCGCCGTGACCTTGACCGAGCCGTCGCTGTGACACTGACCGAGCCCTCGCCGTGACACAGACCGAGCCCTCGCCGTGACACAGACCGAGCCCTCGCCATGACACAGACCGAGCCCTCGCCGTGACCCTGACAGAGCCATCGTCGTGACACAGACCAAGCCCTCGCTGTGACCCTGACAGAGCCCTCACCGTGACAGAGAACGGGCCCTCGCCGTGACACTGACCGAGCCCTCGCCATGACACTGATTGAGCCCTCGCCGTGACACTGACCGAGCACTCGCCGTGACACTGACCGAGCCCTTGCCGTGACACTGACCCAGCCCTCACCGTGACACAGACCGAGCCCTCGCCGTGACACAGACCCAGCCCTCGCCGTGACACAGACCGAGCCCTCGCCGTGATCCTGACCGAGCCCTCGCCGTGACACTGAATGAGCCCTCGCCATGACACAGACCGAGCTCTCGCCGTAATCCTGATCGAACCCTCGCCGTGACCCTGACTGAGCTCTCGCCGTGACCCTGACCGAGCACTTGCCGTGACCCTGACTGAGCCCTCGCAGTGACCCTGAACGAGCCCTCGCCGTGACACAGACCAAGCCCTCGCCCTGACACAGACGGAGCCCTCGCCGTGACACAGACCGAGCCCTCGCCATGACACAGACCGAGCCCTCACCGTGACACAGACCGAGCTCTCGCCGTGACCCTGACCGAGCCGTCGCCATGACCCTCACCGAGCCCTCATCGTGACTCTGGCCGAGCCCTCGCCGTGACCCTGACCGAGCCCTCGCCGAGACGCTGACCGAGTCCTCGCCGTGACCTTGACCGAGCCATCGCTGTGACACTGACCGAGCCCTCGCCGTGACACAGACTGAGCCCTCACCGTGACACAGACCGAGCCCTCGCCGTGACACAGACCGAGCCCTCGCCGTGACACAGACCGAGCCCTCGCCGTGACCCTGACAGAGCCATCGCCGTGACACAGACCAAGCCCTCGCCGTGACCCTGACAGAGCCCTCACCGTGACACAGAACGGGCCCTCGCCGTGACACTGACCGAGCCCTCGCCATGACACTGATTGAGCCCTCACCGTGACACAGACCGAGCTCTCGCCGTGACCCTGACCGAGCCGTCGCCGTGACCCTGACCGAGCCCTCATCGTGACTCTGGCCGAGCCCTCGCCGTGACCCTGACCGAGCCCTCGCCGAGACGCTGACCGAGTCCTCGCCGTGATCTTGACCGATCCGTCGCTGTGACACTGACCGAGCCCTCGCCGTGACACAGACCGAGCCCTCGCCGTGACACAGACCGAGCCCTCGCCGTGACACAGACCGAGCCCTCGCCGTGACCCTGACAGAGCCATCGCCGTGACACAGACCAAGCCCTCGCCGTGACCCTGACAGAGCCCTCACCGTGACACAGAACGGGCCCTCGCCATGACACTGACCGAGCCCTCGCCATGACACTGATTGAGCCCTCGCCGTGACACTGACCGAGCACTCGCCGTGACACTGACCGAGCCCTTGCTGTGACACTGACCCAGCCCTCGCCATGACCCTGACCCAGCCCTTGCCATGACACAGACCGAGCCCTCGCCGTGACCCTGACTGAGCTCTCGCCGTGACCCTGACCGAGCACTTGCCGCGACCATGACTGAGCCCTCGCAGTGACCCTGAACGAGCCCTCACCGTGACACAGACCGAGCCCTCGCCCTGACACAGACGGAGCCCTCGCCGTGACACAGACCGAGCCCTCGCCATGACACAGACCGAGCCCTCACCGTGACACAGACCGAGCTCTCGCCGTGACCCTGACCGAGCCGTCGCCGTGACTCTGACCGAGCCCTCATCATGACTCTGGCCGAGCCCTCGCCGTGACCCTGACCGAGCCCTCGCCGAGACGCTGACCGAGTCCTCGCCGTGACACAGTCCGAGCCCTCGGTGTGACCCTGACGGAGCCTTCGTCGTGACAGTGCCCGAGCCCTCGCCGTGACACTGACCGAGCACTCGCCGTGACACTGACCGAGCCCTTGCTGTGACACTGACCCAGCCCTCGCCATGACCCTGACCCAGCCCTTGCCATGACACTGACCGAGCCCTCGCCGTGACCCTGACTGAGCTCTCGCCGTGACCCTGACCGAGCACTTGCCACGACCCTGACTGAGCCCTCGCAGTGACCCTGAACGAGCCCTCGCCGTGACCCTGTCCGAGACCTCGCCGTGACCCAGACCGAGCACTCGCCGTGACACAGACAGAGCCCTCGCCGCGACACTGACCGAGCCCTCGCCATGACACAGACAGAGCCCTCGCCGTGACACTGACCGAGCCCTCGCCGTGACACAGACAGAGCCCTCGCCGTGACACTGACCGAGCCCTCGCCGTGACACAGACAGAGCCCTCGCCGTGACACAGACAGAGCCCTCGCCGTGACACAGACAGAGCCCTCGCCGTGACACTGACCGAGCCCTCGCCGTGACCCTGACCGAGCCCTCGCCGTGACACTGACCGAGCCCTCGCCGTGACACTGACGGAGCCCTCGCCGTGACAGTGACTGAACCCTCGCCGTGACAGTGACCGAGCCCTCACAGTGAACCTGTCCGAGCCCTCGCCGTGACACAGACAGAGCCCTCGCCGTGACCCTGACCGAGCCCTCGCCGTGACCCTGACCGAGCCCTCGCCTTGACCCTGACCGAGCCCTCGCCGTGACACTGACCGAGCCCTCGCCATTACCCTGACCGAGGCCTCGCCGTGACCCTGACCAAGCCCTTGCCATGACCCTGACGAAGCCCTCGCCATGACCCTGACCGAGCCCTCGCCGTGACACGCACCGACCCTCTCCATAACACAGACCGAGCCCTCGCTGTGACACAGACCGAGCCCTCGCCGTGACACAGACCGAGCTCTCGCCGTGACACAGACCGAGCCCTCGCCGTGACACAGACCGAGCCCTCGCCGTGACACAGACCGAGCTCTCGCCGTGACACAGACTGAGCCCTCGCCGTGACACAGACCGAGCCCTCGCCATAACACAGACGGAGCCCTCGCCATGACACAGATCGAGCCCTCGCCATGACACAGACCGAGCACTCGCCGTGACACTGACCGAGCCCTCGCCGTGACAGTGACTGAGACCTCGCCGTGACACTGACCGAGCCCTCACTGTGACCCAGACCAAGCCCTCGGCATGACCCTGACCGAGCCCGTGTCGTGACACTGACCCAGCCCTTGCCATGACACCGACCGAGCCCTCACCACGACCCTGATGGAGCCCTTGCCGTGACACAGACCGAGCCCTCGCCGTGACACAGACCGAGCCCCCGCCGTGACACTGACCGAGCCCTCACCGTGACACAGACAGAGCCCTCGCTGTGACACAGACAGAGCCCTCGCCGTGACACTGACTGAGCCCTCGCCGTGACCCTGACCGAGCCCTCGCCGTGACACTGACCGAGCCCTCGCCGTGACACGGACCGAGCCCTCGCCGTGACAGTGACTGAACCCTCGCCGTGACAGTGACCGAGCCCTCGCTGTGACCCTGTCCGAGCCCTCGCCGTGACACAGACAGAGCCCTCGCCATGACCCTGACCGAGCCCTCGCCGTGACCCTGACCGAACCATCGCCGTGACCCTGACCGAGCCCTCGCCGTGACTCTGACCGAGCCCTCGCCGTGACCCTGACCGAGCCTTCGCCGTGACACTGACCGTGCCCTCGCCGTTACCCTGACCGAGGCCTCGCCGTGACACTGACCAAGCCCTTGCCGTGACCCTGACAAAGCCCTCACCGTGACCCTGACCGAGCCCTCGCCGTGACACGCACCGAGCCCTCTCCGTAACACAGACCGAGCCCTCGCCGTGACACAGACCGAGCCCTCGCCCTGACACAGACCGAGCTCTCGCCGTGACACAGACCGAGCCCTCACCGTGACACAGACCGAGCCCTCGCCGTGACACAGACCGAGTCCTCGCCGTGACACAGACCAAGCCCTCGCCGTTACCCTGACCGAGGCCTCGCCGTGACCCTGACCGAGCCCTCGCCGTGACCCTGGCCAAGCCCTCGCTGTGACCCTGACCGAGCCCTCGCCATGACACACACCGAGCCCTCGCCGTGACACAGACCGAGCCCTCGCCGTGACACAGACAGAGCCCTCGCCATGACACTGACCGAGCCCTCGCCGTGACCCTGACCGAGCCCGCGCCGTGACTCTGACCGAACCCTCGCCGTGACACAGACGGAGCCCTCGCGATGACACTGACCGAGCCCTTACCGTGACACAGACAGAGCCCTCGCCGTGACACTGACCGAGCCCTCGCCGTGACCCTGACCGAGCCCTCGCCGTGACACTGACCGAGCCCTCGCCGTCACACTGACCGAGCCCTCGCCGTTACCCTGACCGAGGCCTCGCCGTGACCCTGACCGAGCCCTCGCCGTGACACACACTGAGCCCTCTCCGTAACACAGACCGAGCCCTCGCCGTGACACTGACCGAGCCCTCACCATGACACTGATCGAGATCTCACTGTGACACAGACCGAGCTCTCGCCGTTACACAGACCGAGCCCTCACCGTGACACAGACCGAGCCCTCGCGATGACACTGACCGAGCCCTTACCATGACAAAGACAGAGCCCTCACGTGACACTGACCGAGCCCTCGTCATGACCCTGACCGAGCCCTCGCCATGACACTGTCCGAGCCCTCGCCATCACACTGACTGAGCCCTCGCCGTTACCCTGACCGAGGCCTCGCCGTGACCCTGACCGAGCCCTCGCCGTGACCCTGACCGAGCCCTTGCTGTGACCCTGACCGAGCCCTCGCCATGACCCTGACCGAGACCTCGCCGTGACACACACCGAGCCCTCTCCGTAACAAAGACCGAGCCCTCGCCGTGACACTGACCGAGCCCTCGCCGTGACACTGACGGAGATCTCACTGTGACACAGACCGAGCTCTCGCCATGACACAGACCGAGCCCTCGCCATGACACAGACCGAGCCCTCGCCGTGACACTGACCGAGCCCTCGCCGTGACACTGACCTAGCCCTCGCCGTGACACTGACCTGAGCCCTCGCCGTGACACAGTCCGAGCCCTCGGTGTGACCCTGACGGAGCCTTCGTCGTGACAGTGTCCGAGCCCTCGCCAAGACACAGACCGAGCCCTCGCCATGACACTGACCGAGCCCTCGCTGTGAAAAAGACCGAGCCCTTGCCGTGACCCTGACCGAGCCCTCGCCATGACCCTGACCGAGCCCTCGCCGTGACACTGACCGAGCCCTCGCCGTGACCCTGACTGAGCTCTCGCCGTGACCCTGACCGAGCACTTGCCGCGACCCTGACTGAGCCCTCGCAGTGACCCTGAACGAGCCCTCACCGTGACACAGACCGAGCCCTCGCCCTGACACAGACGGAGCCCTCGCCGTGACACAGACCGAGCCCTCGCCATGACACAGACCGAGCCCTCACCGTGACACAGACCGAGCTCTCGCCGTGACCCTGACCGAGCCGTCGCCGTGACTCTGACCGAGCCCTCATCATGACTCTGGCCGAGCCCTCGCCGTGACCCTGACCGAGCCCTCGCCGAGACGCTGACCGAGTCCTCGCCGTGACACAGTCCGAGCCCTCGGTGTGACCCTGACGGAGCCTTCGTCGTGACAGTGCCCGAGCCCTCGCCAAGACACAGACCGAGCCCTCGCCATGACACTGACCGAGCCCTCGCCGTGAAAAAGACCGAGCCCTTGCCGTGACCCTGACCGAGCCCTCGCCATGACCCTGACCGAGCCCTCGCCGTGACACTGACCGAGCCCTCGCCGTGACCCTGACTGAGCTCTCGCCGTGACCCTGACCGAGCACTTGCCGCGACCCTGACTGAGCCCTCGCAGTGACCCTGAACGAGCCCTCGCCGTGACACAGACCGAGCCCTCGCCCTGACACAGACGGAGCCCTCGCCGTGACACAGACCGAGCCCTCGCCATGACACAGACCGAGCCCTCACCGTGACACAGACCGAGCTCTCGCCGTGACCCTGACCGAGCCGTCGCCGTGACTCTGACCGAGCCCTCATCGTGACTCTGGCCGAGCCCTCGCCGTGACCCTGACCGAGCCCTCGCCGAGACGCTGACCGAGTCCTCGCCGTGACCTTGACCGAGCCGTCGCTGTGACACTGACCGAGCCCTCGCCGTGACACAGACCGAGCCCTCGCCGTGACACAGACCGAGCCCTCGCCATGACACAGACCGAGCCCTCGCCGTGACCCTGACAGAGCCATCGTCGTGACACAGACCAAGCCCTCGCTGTGACCCTGACAGAGCCCTCACCGTGACAGAGAACGGGCCCTCGCCGTGACACTGACCGAGCCCTCGCCATGACACTGATTGAGCCCTCGCCGTGACACTGACCGAGCACTCGCCGTGACACTGACCGAGCCCTTGCCGTGACACTGACCCAGCCCTCACCGTGACACAGACCGAGCCCTCGCCGTGACACAGACCCAGCCCTCGCCGTGACACAGACCGAGCCCTCGCCGTGATCCTGACCGAGCCCTCGCCGTGACACTGAATGAGCCCTCGCCATGACACAGACCGAGCTCTCGCCGTAATCCTGATCGAACCCTCGCCGTGACCCTGACTGAGCTCTCGCCGTGACCCTGACCGAGCACTTGCCGTGACCCTGACTGAGCCCTCGCAGTGACCCTGAACGAGCCCTCGCCGTGACACAGACCAAGCCCTCGCCCTGACACAGACGGAGCCCTCGCCGTGACACAGACCGAGCCCTCGCCATGACACAGACCGAGCCCTCACCGTGACACAGACCGAGCTCTCGCCGTGACCCTGACCGAGCCGTCGCCATGACCCTCACCGAGCCCTCATCGTGACTCTGGCCGAGCCCTCGCCGTGACCCTGACCGAGCCCTCGCCGAGACGCTGACCGAGTCCTCGCCGTGACCTTGACCGAGCCATCGCTGTGACACTGACCGAGCCCTCGCCGTGACACAGACTGAGCCCTCACCGTGACACAGACCGAGCCCTCGCCGTGACACAGACCGAGCCCTCGCCGTGACACAGACCGAGCCCTCGCCGTGACCCTGACAGAGCCATCGCCGTGACACAGACCAAGCCCTCGCCGTGACCCTGACAGAGCCCTCACCGTGACACAGAACGGGCCCTCGCCGTGACACTGACCGAGCCCTCGCCATGACACTGATTGAGCCCTCACCGTGACACAGACCGAGCTCTCGCCGTGACCCTGACCGAGCCGTCGCCGTGACCCTGACCGAGCCCTCATCGTGACTCTGGCCGAGCCCTCGCCGTGACCCTGACCGAGCCCTCGCCGAGACGCTGACCGAGTCCTCGCCGTGATCTTGACCGATCCGTCGCTGTGACACTGACCGAGCCCTCGCCGTGACACAGACCGAGCCCTCGCCGTGACACAGACCGAGCCCTCGCCGTGACACAGACCGAGCCCTCGCCGTGACCCTGACAGAGCCATCGCCGTGACACAGACCAAGCCCTCGCCGTGACCCTGACAGAGCCCTCACCGTGACACAGAACGGGCCCTCGCCATGACACTGACCGAGCCCTCGCCATGACACTGATTGAGCCCTCGCCGTGACACTGACCGAGCACTCGCCGTGACACTGACCGAGCCCTTGCTGTGACACTGACCCAGCCCTCGCCATGACCCTGACCCAGCCCTTGCCATGACACAGACCGAGCCCTCGCCGTGACCCTGACTGAGCTCTCGCCGTGACCCTGACCGAGCACTTGCCGCGACCATGACTGAGCCCTCGCAGTGACCCTGAACGAGCCCTCACCGTGACACAGACCGAGCCCTCGCCCTGACACAGATGGAGCCCTCGCCGTGACACAGACCGAGCCCTCGCCATGACACAGACCGAGCCCTCACCGTGACACAGACCGAGCTCTCGCCGTGACCCTGACCGAGCCGTCGCCGTGACTCTGACCGAGCCCTCATCATGACTCTGGCCGAGCCCTCGCCGTGACCCTGACCGAGCCCTCGCCGAGACGCTGACCGAGTCCTCGCCGTGACACAGTCCGAGCCCTCGGTGTGACCCTGACGGAGCCTTCGTCGTGACAGTGCCCGAGCCCTCGCCGTGACACTGACCGAGCACTCGCCGTGACACTGACCGAGCCCTTGCTGTGACACTGACCCAGCCCTCGCCATGACCCTGACCCAGCCCTTGCCATGACACTGACCGAGCCCTCGCCGTGACCCTGACTGAGCTCTCGCCGTGACCCTGACCGAGCACTTGCCACGACCCTGACTGAGCCCTCGCAGTGACCCTGAACGAGCCCTCGCCGTGACCCTGTCCGAGACCTCGCCGTGACCCAGACCGAGCACTCGCCGTGACACAGACAGAGCCCTCGCCGCGACACTGACCGAGCCCTCGCCATGACACAGACAGAGCCCTCGCCGTGACACTGACCGAGCCCTCGCCGTGACACAGACAGAGCCCTCGCCGTGACACTGACCGAGCCCTCGCCGTGACACAGACAGAGCCCTCGCCGTGACACAGACAGAGCCCTCGCCGTGACACAGACAGAGCCCTCGCCGTGACACTGACCGAGCCCTCGCCGTGACCCTGACCGAGCCCTCGCCGTGACACTGACCGAGCCCTCGCCGTGACACTGACGGAGCCCTCGCCGTGACAGTGACTGAACCCTCGCCGTGACAGTGACCGAGCCCTCACAGTGAACCTGTCCGAGCCCTCGCCGTGACACAGACAGAGCCCTCGCCGTGACCCTGACCGAGCCCTCGCCGTGACCCTGACCGAGCCCTCGCCTTGACCCTGACCGAGCCCTCGCCGTGACACTGACCGAGCCCTCGCCATTACCCTGACCGAGGCCTCGCCGTGACCCTGACCAAGCCCTTGCCATGACCCTGACGAAGCCCTCGCCATGACCCTGACCGAGCCCTCGCCGTGACACGCACCGACCCTCTCCATAACACAGACCGAGCCCTCGCTGTGACACAGACCGAGCCCTCGCCGTGACACAGACCGAGCTCTCGCCGTGACACAGACCGAGCCCTCGCCGTGACACAGACCGAGCCCTCGCCGTGACACAGACCGAGCTCTCGCCGTGACACAGACTGAGCCCTCGCCGTGACACAGACCGAGCCCTCGCCATAACACAGACGGAGCCCTCGCCATGACACAGATCGAGCCCTCGCCATGACACAGACCGAGCACTCGCCGTGACACTGACCGAGCCCTCGCCGTGACAGTGACTGAGACCTCGCCGTGACACTGACCGAGCCCTCACTGTGACCCAGACCAAGCCCTCGGCATGACCCTGACCGAGCCCGTGTCGTGACACTGACCCAGCCCTTGCCATGACACCGACCGAGCCCTCACCACGACCCTGATGGAGCCCTTGCCGTGACACAGACCGAGCCCTCGCCGTGACACAGACCGAGCCCCCGCCGTGACACTGACCGAGCCCTCACCGTGACACAGACAGAGCCCTCGCTGTGACACAGACAGAGCCCTCGCCGTGACACTGACTGAGCCCTCGCCGTGACCCTGACCGAGCCCTCGCCGTGACACTGACCGAGCCCTCGCCATGACACGGACCGAGCCCTCGCCGTGACAGTGACTGAACCCTCGCCGTGACAGTGACCGAGCCCTCGCTGTGACCCTGTCCGAGCCCTCGCCGTGACACAGACAGAGCCCTCGCCATGACCCTGACCGAGCCCTCGCCGTGACCCTGACCGAACCATCGCCGTGACCCTGACCGAGCCCTCGCCGTGACTCTGACCGAGCCCTCGCCGTGACCCTGACCGAGCCTTCGCCGTGACACTGACCGTGCCCTCGCCGTTACCCTGACCGAGGCCTCGCCGTGACACTGACCAAGCCCTTGCCGTGACCCTGACAAAGCCCTCACCGTGACCCTGACCGAGCCCTCGCCGTGACACGCACCGAGCCCTCTCCGTAACACAGACCGAGCCCTCGCCGTGACACAGACCGAGCCCTCGCCCTGACACAGACCGAGCTCTCGCCGTGACACAGACCGAGCCCTCACCGTGACACAGACCGAGCCCTCGCCGTGACACAGACCGAGCCCTCGCCGTGACACTGACCGAGCCCTCGCCGTGACCCTGACTGAGCCCTCGCCGTGATCCTGACCGAGCCCTCGCCGTGACACTGAATGAGCCCTCACCATGACACAGACCGAGCTCTCGCCGTGACACAGACCGAGCCCTCGCCATGACACTGACCGAGCCCTTGCCATGACACTGACCGAGCACTCGCCGTAACCCTGACCGACCCCTCGGCGTGGCCCTGACGGAGCCTTTGTTGTGACAGTGACCGAGCCCTCGCCGTGACCGTGACCGAGCACTCGCCATGACCCTGACCAGGCCCTTGCCATGACCCTGAAAGAGCCCTCGCCGTGACACAGACCGAGCCCTCGCCATAACACAGACGGAGCCCTCGCCATGACACAGACCGAGACCTCGCCATGACACAGACCGAGCAATCGCCGTAACCCTGACCGAGACCTCGCTGTGACACTGACCGAGCACTCGCCGTAACCCTGACCAAGCCCTCGGCGTGACCCTGACGGAGCCTTTTTCGTGACAGTGACCGAGCCATCGCCGTGACCGTGACCGAGCACTCGCCATGACCCTGACCCAGCCCTCGCCGAGACCCTGAAAGAGCCCTCGCCGTGACACAGACCGAGCCCTCGCCGTAACACAGATGGAGCCCTCGCCGTGACACAGACCGAGCCCTCGCCATGACACAGACCGAGCACTCGCCGTAACCCTGACCAAGCCCTTGGCGTGACCCTGACGGAGCCTTTGTCGTGACAGTGACCGAGCCCTCGCCGTGACCGTGACCGAGCACTCGCCGTGACCCTGACCGAGCCCTCGCCGTGACCCTGAAAGAGCCCTCGCCGTGACACAGACCGAGCCCTCGCCGTAACACCAACGGAGCCCTCACCTTGACCCTGACCGAGGCCTCGCCGTGACAGTGACCGAGCCTTCGCCGTGACTCCGACAGAGCCCTCGACGTGACACTGACCGAGACCTTGTCCTGACCCTGACTGAGCCATCACCATGACTCTGACCGAGCCCTCGCCGTGACACTGACTGAGACCTCGCCGTGACCCTGACCGAGCCCTCGCCATGACCCTGAACGAGCACTCGCCGTGAACCTGACCGAGCCCTCGCCCTGACACAGACCGAGCCCTCGCCATGACACAGACGGAGCCCTCGCCGTGACACAGACCGAGCCCTCGCCATGACACAGACCGAGCCCGCGCCATGACACAGACCAAGCTCTCACCGTGACCCTGACCGAGCCGTCGCCATGACCCTGCCCGAGCCCTCATCGTGACTCTGACCGACCCCTCGCCGTGACCCTGACCGACCCTCGCCGAGACACTGACCGATCCCTCGCCCTGACACAGACCGAGCCCTCGCCATGACCCTGACCGAGCCATCGCCGAGACACTGACCGAGCCCTCGCCGTGACACTGAGCTTAGCCCTCGCCGTGACACATACCGAGCCCGCGCCGTGACCCTGACCAAGCCTTCACCGTGACCCTGACCGAGCCCTCGCCATGACCCTGACCGAGCCCTCGCCATGACACAGACCGAGCCCTCGCCATCCCACTGACCGAGCCCTCGCCGTGACACAGACAGAGCCCTCACCGTGACACAGACCGAGCCCTCACTGTGACCCTGACCGAGCCCTCGCCGTGACACTGACCGAGCCCTCGCCAGGACACAGACCGAGCCCTCGCCGTGACACTGACCGAGCCCTCGCCGTGACACTGACCTAGCCCTCGCCGTGACACTGACCTGAGCCCTCGCCGTGACACAGTCCGAGCCCTCGGTGTGACCCTGACGGAGCCTTCGTCGTGACAGTGTCCGAGCCCTCGCCAAGACACAGACCGAGCCCTCGCCATGACACTGACCGAGCCCTCGCCATGAAAAAGACCGAGCCCTTGCCGTGACCCTGACCGAGCCCTCGCCGTGACACTGACCGAGCCCTCGCCGTGACCCTGACGGAGCTCTCGCCGTGACCCTGACCGAGCACTTGCCGCGACCCTGACTGAGCCCTCGCAGTGACCCTGAATGAGCCCTCGCCGTGACACAGACCGAGCCCTCGCCCTGACACAGACGGAGCCCTCGCCGTGACACAGACCGAGCCCTCGCCATGACACAGACCGAGCCCTCACCGTGACACAGACCGAGCTCTCGCCGTGACCCTGACCGAGCCGTCGCCGTGACCCTGACCGAGCCCTCATCGTGACTCTGGCCGAGCCCTCGCCGTGACCCTGACCGAGCCCTCGCCGAGACGCTGACCGAGTCCTCGCCGTGACCTTGACCGAGCCGTCGCTGTGACACTGACCGAGCCCTCGCCGTGACACAGACCGAGCCCTCGCCGTGACACAGACCGAGCCCTCGCCATGACACAGACCGAGCCCTCGCCGTGATCCTGACCGAGCCCTCGCCGTGACACTGAATGAGCCCTCGCCATGACACAGACCGAGCTCTCGCCGTGACACAGACCGAGCCCTCCCCATGACACTGACCGAGCCCTTGCCGTGACACTGACCGAGCACTCGCCGTAACCCTGATCGACCCCTCGGCGTGACCCTGACGGAGCCTTTGTTGTGATAGTGACCGAGCCCTCGCCGTGACCGTGACCGAGCACTCGCCGTGACCCTGACCGAGCCCTCGCCGTGACCCTGAAAGAGCCCTCGCCGTGACCCTGACCGAGCACTCGCCGTGAACCTGACCGAGCCCTCGCCCTGACACAGACCGAGCCCTCGCTGTGACACAGACGGAGCGCTCGCCGTGACACAGACCGAGCCCTCGCCGTGACACAGACCGAGCCCTCACCATGACACAGACCAAGCCCTCGCCGTGACCCTGACAGAGCCATCGCCGTGACACAGACCAAGCCCTCGCCGTGATCCTGACAGAGCCCTCACCGTGACACAGAACGGGCCCTCGCCATGACACTGACCGAGCCCTCGCCATGACACTGATTGAGCCCTCACCGTGACACTGACCGAGCCATCGCCCTGACACTGACCGAGCCCTCGCCGTGACCCTGACCCAGCCCTTGCCATGACACAGACCGAGCCCTCACCGCTACCCTGACGGAGCCCTCGCCATGACACAGACAGAGCCCTCGCCGTGACACAGACCGAGCCCTCACCGTGACACTGACTGAGCCATTGCCGTGGCACAGACCGAGCCCTCGCTGTGAAACTGACCGAGCCATCGCCGTGACACAGACCGAGCCCTCGCCGTGACACAGACCGAGCCCTCGCCGTGACACTGAACGAGCCCTCGCCGTGACACTGACCGAGCCCTCGCCGTGACACAGACCGAGCCCTCGCCGTGACACAGACCGAGCCCTCGCCGTGACACTGACCAAGCCCTCGCCATGACACTGACCGAGCCCTCACCGTGACAGTGACTGAGACCTCGCCGTGACACTGACCGAGCCCTCACTGTGACACAGACCAAGCCCTCGGCATGACCCTGACCGAGCCCGCGTCATGACACTGACCCAGCCCTTGCCATGACACAGACCGAGCCCTCACCATGACCCTGACGGTGCCCTTGCCGTGACACACACCGAGCCCTAGCCGTGAGACAGACCGAGCCCTCGCCGTGACACTTACCGAGCCCTTGCCGTGACACAGACAGAGCCCTTGCTGTGAAACAGACCGAGCCCTCGCCGTGAAACAGACCGAGCCCTCGCCGTGATACAGACCGAGCTCTCGCCGTGACCCTGACCGAGCCCTCGTCGTGACCCTGACCGACACCTCGCCGTGACCCTGACCGAGCCCTCGCCCTGACCGAGCCCTCGCCATGACCCTGACCGAGCCCTCGCCATGACCCAGACCGAGCCCTCACCAAGACTCTGATCGAGCCCTCGCCGTGACCCTGTCCGAGACCTCGCCGTGACACAGACTGAGCCCTCGCCGTGACACAGACAGAGCCCTCGCCATGACACTGACCGAGCCCTCGCCATGACACAGACAGAGCCCTCGCTGTGACACTGACCGAGCCCTCACCGTGACACAGACAGAGCCCTCGCCGTGACACTGACCGAGCCCTCGCCGTGACACAGACAGAGCCCTCGCCGTGACACAGACAGAGCCCTCGCCGTGACACAGACAGAGCCCTCGCCGTGACACTGACCGAGCCCTCGCCGTGACCCTGACCGAGCCCTCGCCGTGACACTGACCGAGTCCTCGCCGTGACACTGACGGAGCCCTCGCCGTGACAGTGACTGAACCCTCGCCGTGACAGTGAACGAGCCCTCACCGTGACCCTGTCCGAGCCCTCGCCATGACACAGACAGAGCCCTCGCCGTGACCCTGACCGAGCCCTCGCCGTGACCCTGACCGAGCCCTCGCCGTGACACTGACCGAGCCCTCGCAGTTACCCTGACCGAGGCCTCGCCGTGACCCTGACCAAGCCCTTGCCATGACCCTGACGAAGCCCTCGCCGTGACCCTGACCGAGCCCTCGCCGTGACACGCACCGAGCCCTCTCCGTAACACAGACCGAGCCCTCGCCGTGACACAGACCGAGCCCTCGCCGTGACACACACCGAGCTCTCGCCGTGACACAGACCGAGCCCTCGCCATGACACAGACCGAGCCCTCGCCGTGACACAGACCGAGCCCTCGCCGTGACACTGACCGAGCCCTCGCCGTGACCCTGACCAAGCCCTCGCCGTGATCCTGACCGAGCCCTCGCCGTGACACTGAATGAGCCCTCGCCATGACACAGACCGAGCTCTCGCCGTGACACAGACCGAGCCCTCGCCATGACACTGACTGAGCCCTTGCCGTGACACTGACCGAGCACTCACCGTGACCCTGACCGAGCCCTCGCCGTGATCCTGACCGAGCCCTCGCTGTGACACTGAATGAGCCCTCGCCATGACACAGACTGAGCTCTCGCCGTGACACAGACCGAGCCCTCGCCATGACACTGACCGACCCCTCGGCGTGACCCTGACGGAGCCTTTGTTGTGACAGTGACCGAGCCCTCGCCGTGACCGTGACCGAGCACTCGCCATGACCCTGACCAGGCCCTTGCCGTGACCCTGAAAGAGCCCTCGCCGTGACACAGACCGAGCCCTCGCCATAAAACAGACGGAGCCCTCGCCGTGACACAGACCGAGCCCTCGCCATGACACAGACCGAGCACTCGCCGTAACCCTGACCGAGCCCTTGGCGTGACCCTGACGGAGCCTTTGTCGTGACAGTGACCGAGCCCTCGCCGTGACCGTGACCGAGCACTCGCCGTGACCCTGACCGAGCCCTCGCCGTGACCCTGAAAGAGCCCTCGCCATGACACAGACCGAGCCCTCGCCGTAACACAGACGGAGCCCTCACCGTGACCCTGACCGAGGCCTCACCGTGACAGTGACCGAGCCCTCGCCGTGACTCCGACAGAGCCCTCGACGTGACACTGACCGAGACCTCACCCTGACCCTGACCGAGCCCTCACCGTGACTCTGACCGAGCCCTGGCCGTGACACTGACCGAGACCTCGCCGTGACCCTGACCGAGCCCTCGCTGTGACACTGACCGAGCACTCGCCGTAACCCTGACCGAGCACTCGGCGTGACCCTGACGGAGCCTTTGTTGTGACAGTGACCGAGCCCTCGCCGTGACCGTGACCGAGCACTCGCCGTGACCCTGACCGAGCCCTCGCCGTGACCCTGAAAGAGCCGTCGCCGTGACACAGACCGAGCCCTCGCCATAACACAGACGGAGCCCTCGCCGTGACACAGACCGAGCCCTCGCCATGACACAGACCGAGCACTCACCGTGACACTGACCGAGCCCTCGCCGTGACAGTGACTGAGACCTCGCCGTGACACTGACCGAGCCCTCACTGTGACCCAGACCAAGCCCTCGGCATGACCCTGACCGAGCCCGCGTCGTGACACTGACCCAGCCCTTGCCATGACACAGACCGAGCCCTCACCACGACCCTGATGGAGCCCTTGCTGTGACACAGACCGAGCCCTCGCCGTGACACAGACTGAGCCCTCGCCGTGACACTGACCGAGCCCTCGCCATGACACAGACAGAGCCCTCGCTGTGACACAGACAGAGTCCTGGCCGTGAGACTGACTGAGCCCTCGCCGTGACCCTGACCGAGCCCTCGCCGTGACACTGACCGAGCCCTCGCCGTGACACTGACCGAGCCCTCGCCGCGACAGTGACTGAACCCTCGCCGTGACAGTGACCGAGCCCTCGCCGTGACCCTGTCCGAGCCCTCGCCGTGACACAGATAGAGCCCTCGCCATGACCCTGACCGAGCCCTCACCGTGATCCTGACCGAACCCTTGCTGTGACCCTGACCGAGCCCTCGCCGTGACCCTGACCGAGCCCTCGCCGTGACACTGACCGTGCCCTCGCCGTTACAATGACCGAGGCCTCGCCGTGACCCTGACCAAGCCCTTCCCGTGACCCTGACGAAGCCCTCGCCGTGACCCTGACCGAGCCCTCGCCATGACATGCACCGAGCCCTCTCCGTAACACAGACCGAGCCCTCGCCGTGACACAGACCGAGCCCTCGCCCTGACACAGACCGAGCTCTCGCCGTGACACAGACCGAGCCCTCACCGTGACACATACCGAGCCCTCGCCGTGACACAGACCGAGCCCTCGCCGTGACACTGACCGAGCCCTCGCCGTGACCCTGACCGAGCCCTCGCCGTGATCCTGACAGAGCCCTCGCCGTGACACTGAATGAGCCCACACCATGACACAGACCGAGCTCTCGCCGTGACACAGACCGAGCCCTCGCCATGACACTGACCGAGCCCTTGCCGTGACACTGACCGAGCACTCGCCGTAACCCTGACCGACCCCTCGGCGTGACCCTGACGGAGCCTTTGTTGTGACAGTGACCGAGCCCTCGCCGTGACCGTGACCGAGCACTCGCCGTGACCCTGACCAGGCCCTTGCCGTGACCCTGAAAGAGCCCTCACCATGACACAGACCGAGCCCTCGCCATAACACAGACGGAGCCCTCGCCGTGACACAGACCGAGCCCTCGCCGTGACACAGACCGAGCACTCGCCGTAACCCTGACCGAGCCCTCGGCGTGACCCTGACGGAGCCTTTGTCGTGACAGTGACCGAGCCCTCGCCGTGACCGTGACCGAGCACTCGCCGTGACCCTGACCGAGCCCTCGCCGTGACCCTGAAAGAGCCCTCGCCGTGACACAGACCGAGCACTCGCCGTAACACAGACGGAGCCCTCACCATGACCCTGACCGAGGCCTCACCGTGACAGTGACCAAGCCCTCGCCGTGACTCCGACAGAGCCCTCGACGTGACACTGACCGAGACCTCACCCTGACCGAGCCCTCACCGTGACTCTGACCGAGCCCTGGCCGTGACACTGACCGAGACCTCGCCGTGACCCTGACCGAGCCCTCGCTGTGACACTGACCGAGCACTCGCCGTAACCCTGACCGAGCCCTCGGCGTGACCCTGACGGAGCCTTTTTCGTGACAGTGACCGAGCCCTCGCCGTGACCCTGACCGAGCACTCGCCATGACCCTGACCCAACCCTCGCCGAGACCCTGAAAGAGCCCTCGCCGTGACACAGACCGAGCCCTCGCCGTAACACAGACGGAGCCCTCGCCGTGACACAGACCGAGCCCTCGCCATGACACAGACCGAGCACTCGCCGTAACCCTGACCAAGCCCTTGGCGTGACCCTGACGGAGCCTTTGTTGTGACAGTGACCGAGCCCTCGCCGTGACCGTGACCGAGCACTCGCCGTGACCCTGACCGAGCCCTCGCCGTGACCCTGAAAGAGCCCTCGCTGTGACACAGACCGAGCCCTCGCCGTAACACCAATGGAGCCCTCACCTTGACCCTGACCGAGGCCTCGCCGTGACAGTGACCGAGCCCTCGCCGTGACTCCGACAGAGCCCTCGACGTGACACTGACCGAGACCTCGCCCTGACCCTGACCGAGCCCTCGCCGTGACTCTGACCGAGCCCTCGCCGTGACCCTGACTGAGACCTCGCCGTGACCCTGACCGAGCCCTCGCCATGACCCTGACCGAGCACTCGCCGTGAACCTGACCGAGCCCTCGCCCTGACACAGACCGAGCCCTCGCCATGACACAGACGGAGCCCTCGCCGTGACACAGACCGAGCCCTCGCCATGACACAGACCGAGCCCGCGCCGTGACACAGACCGAGCTCTCACCGTGACCCTGACCGAGCCGTCGCCATGACCCTGCCCGAGCCCTCATCGTGACTCTGACCGCCCCCTCGCCGTGACCCTGACCGACCCTCGCCGAGACGCTGACAAAGTCCTCGCCGTGACCTTGACCGAGCCGTCGCCGTGACACTGACTGATCCCTCGCCCTGACACAGACCGAGCCCTCGCCATGACCCTGACCGAGCCATCGCCGAGACACTGACCGAGCCCTCGCCATGACACTGAGCTTAGCCCTCGCCGTGACACATACCGAGCCCGCGCCGTGACCCTGACCAAGCCTTCACCGTGACCCTCACCGAGCCCTCGCCGTGACCCTGACCGAGCCCTCGCCGTGACACAGACCGAGCCCTCGCCATCCCACTGACCGAGCCCTCGCCGTGACACAGACAGAGCCCTCACCGTGTCACAGACCGAGCCCTCGCTGTGACCCTGACCGAGCCCTCGCCGTGACACTGACCGAGCCCTCGCCATGACACTGACCAAGCATTCGCCGTGACACAGACAGAGCCCTCGCCGCGACAGTGACCGAGCCCTCACTGTGACCCTGACCGAGACCTCGCCGTGACACTGACCGAGCCGGCGCCATGACACTGACCGAGCCCTCACCATGACACTGACCGAGCCCTCGCCGTGACACTGACAGAGCCCTCACCATGACACAGACAGAGCCCTCGCCATGACAAAGACCGCGTCCTCGCCGTGACACAGACCAAGCCCTCGCCGTTACCCTGACCGAGGCCTCGCCGTGACCCTGACCGAGCCCTCGCCGTGACCCTGGCCAAGCCCTCGCTGTGACCCTGACCGAGCCCTCGCCATGACACACACCGAGCCCTCGCCGTGACACAGACCGAGCCCTCGCCGTGACACAGACAGGGCCCTCTCCGTGACACTGACCGAGCCCTCGCCGTGATCCTGACTGAGCCCGCGCCGTGACTCTGACCGAACCCTCGCCGTGACACAGACCGAGCCCTCGTGATGACACTGACCGAGCCCTTACCGTGACACAGACAGAGCCCTCGCCATGACACAGACCGAGCCCTCGCCGTGACACAGACCGAGCCCTCACCGTGACCCTGACCGAGCCCTCGCCATGACCCTGACCGAGCCCTCGCCGTCACACTGACCGAGCCCTCGCCGTTACCCTGACCGAGGCCTCGCCGTGACCCTGACCGAGCCCTCGCCGTGACACACACCGTGCCCTCTCCGTAACACAGACCGAGCCCTCGCCGTGACACTGACCGAGCCCTCACCGTGACACTGATCGAGATCTCACTGTGACACAGACCGAGCTCTCGCCGTTACACAGACCGAGCCCTCGCCGTGACACAGACCGAGCCCTCGCCGTGACACTGACCGAGCCCTCGCCGTGACACTGACCTAGCCCTCACCGTGACACTGACCTGAGCCCTCGCCGTGACCCTGACCGAGCCCGCGCCGTGACTCTGCCCGAACCCTTGCCATGACACTGACCGAGCCCTCGCCGTGACCCTGACCGAGCCCTCGCCGTGACACTGACCGAGCCCTCGCCGTCACACTGACCGAGCCCTCGCCGTTACCCTGACCGAGGCCTCGCCGTGACCCTGACCGAGCCCTCGCCGTGACCCTGACCGAGCCCTCGCCGTGACCCTGACCGAGCCCTCGCCGTGACCCTGACCGAGACCTCGCCGTGACACACACCGAGCCCTCTCCGTAACAAAGACCGAGCCCTCGCCGTGACACTGACCGAGCCCTTGCCGTGACACTGACGGAGATCTCACTGTGACACAGACCGAGCTCTCGCCATGACACAGACCGAGCCCTCGCCATGACACAGACCGAGCCCTCGCCGTGACACTGACCGAGCCCTCGCCGTGACACTGACCTAGCCCTCGCCGTGACACTGACCTGAGCCCTCGCCGTGACACAGTCCGAGCCCTCGGTGTGACCCTGACGGAGCCTTCGTCGTGACAGTGTCCGAGCCCTCGCCAAGACACAGACCGAGCCCTCGCCATGACATTGACCGAGCCCTCGCCGTGAAAAAGACCGAGCACTTGCCGTGACCCTGACCGAGCCCTCGCCATGACCCTGACCGAGCCCTCGCCGTGACACTGACCGAGCCCTCGCCGTGACCCTGACTGAGCTCTCGCCGTGACCCTGACCGAGCACTTGCCGCGACCCTGACTGAGCCCTCGCAGTGACCCTGAACGAGCCCTCGCCGTGACACAGACCGAGGCCTCGCCCTGACACAGACGGAGCCCTCGCCCTGACACAGACGGAGCCCTCGCCATGACACAGACCGAGCCCTCACCGTGACACAGACCGAGCTCTCGCCGTGACCCTGACCGAGCCGTCGCCGTGACCCTGACCGAGCCTTCATCGTGACTCTGGCCGAGCCCTCGCCGTGACCCTGACCGAGCCCTCGCCGAGACGCTGACCGAGACCTCGCCGTGACCTTGACCGAGCCGTCACCGTGACACTGACCGAGCCCTCGCCGTGACACAGACCGAGCCCTCGCCGTGACACAGACCGAGCCCTCGCCGTGACACAGACCGAGCCCTCGCCGTGACACAGACCGAGCCCTCGCCGTGACCCTGACATAGCCATCGCCGTGACACAGACCAAGCCCTCGCCGTGACCCTGAGAGAGCCCTCACCGTGACACAGAACGGGCCCTCGCCGTGACACTGACCGAGTCCTCGCCATGACACTGATTGAGCCCTCGCCGTGACACTGACCGAGCACTCGCCGTGACACTGACCGAGCCCTTGCCGTGACACTGACCCAGCCCTCGCCATGACCCTGACCCAGCCCTTGCCATGACACAGACCGAGCCCTCACCGTGACACAGACCGAGCCCTCGCCGTGACACAGACCGAGCCCTCGCCGTGACACAGACCGAGCCCTCGCGGTGACACTGACCGAGCCCTCGCTGTGACCCTGACCGAGCCCTCGCCGTGATCCTGACCGAGCCCTCGCCGTGACACTGAATGAGCCCTCGCCATGACACAGACCGAGCTCTCGCCGTGACACAGACCGAGCCCTCGCCATGACACTGACCGAGCCTTTGCCGTGACACTGACCGAGCACTCGCCATAACCCTGATCGACCCCTCGGCGTGACCCTGACGGAGCCTTTGTTGTGACAGTGACCGAGCCCTCGCCGTGACCGTGACCGAGCACTCGCCGTGACCCTGACCGAGCCCTCGCCGTGACCCTGACCCAGCCCTTGCCATGACACAGACCGAGCCCTCGCCGTGACACTGACCGAGCCCTCGCCATGACACAGACAGAGCCCTCGCTGTGACACAGACAGAGTCCTGGCCGTGAGACTGACTGAGCCCTCGCCGTGACCCTGACCGAGCCCTCGCCGTGACACTGACCGAGCCCTCGCCGCGACAGTGACTGATCCCTCGCCGTGACAGTGACCAAGCCCTCGCCGTGACCCTGTCCGAGCCCTCGCCGTGACACAGATAGAGCCCTCGCCATGACCCTGACCGAGCCCTCGCTGTGACCCTGACCGAACCCTTGCTGTGACCCTGACCGAGCCCTCGCCGTGACCCTGACCGAGCCCTCGCCGTGACACTGACCGTGCCCTCGCCGTTACAATGACCGAGGCCTCGCCGTGACCCTGACCAAGCCCTTCCCGTGACCCTGACGAAGCCCTCGCCGTGACCCTGACCGAGCCCTCGCCGTGACACGCACCGAGCCCTCTCCGTAACACAGACCGAGCCCTCGCCGTGACACAGACCGAGCCCTCGCCCTGACACAGACCGAGCTCTCGCCGTGACACAGACCGAGCCCTCACCGTGACACATACCGAGCCCTCGCCGTGACACAGACCGAGCCCTCGCCGTGACACTGACCGAGCCCTCGCCGTGACCCTGACCGAGCCCTCGCCGTGATCCTGACAGAGCCCTCGCCGTGACACTGAATGAGCCCTCACCATGACACAGACCGAGCTCTCGCCGTGACACAGACCGAGCCCTCGCCATGACACTGACCGAGCCCTTGCCGTGACACTGACCGAGCACTCGCCGTAACCCTGACCGACCTCTCTGCGTGACCCTGACGGAGCCTTTGTTGTGACAGTGACCGAGCCCTCGCCGTGACCGTGACCGAGCACTCGCCGTGACCCTGACCAGGCCCTTGCCGTGACCCTGAAAGAGCCCTCGCCATGACACAGACCGAGCCCTCGCCATAACACAGACGGAGCCCTCGCCGTGACACAGACCGAGCCCTCGCCATGACACAGACCGAGCACTCGCCATAACCCTGACCGAGCCCTCGGCGTGACCCTGACGGAGCCTTTGTCGTGACAGTGACCGAGCCCTCGCCGTGACCGTGACCGAGCACTCGCCATGACCCTGACCGAGCCCTCGCCGTGACCCTGAAAGAGCCCTCGCCGTGACACAGACCGAGCCCTCGCCGTAACACAGACGGAGCCCTCACCGTGACCCTGACCGAGGCCTCACCGTGACAGAGACCAAGCCCTCGCCGTGACTCCGACAGAGCCCTCGACGTGACACTGACCGAGACCTCACCCTGACCCTGACCGAGCCCTCACCGTGACTCTGACCGAGCCCTGGCCGTGACACTGACTGAGACCTCGCCGTGACCCTGACCGAGCCCTCGCTGTGACACTGACCGAGCACTCGCCGTAACCCTGACCGAGCCCTCGGCGTGACCCTGACGGAGCCTTTTTCGTGACAGTGACCGAGCCCTCGCCGTGACCCTGACCGAGCACTCGCCATGACCCTGACCCAGCCCTCGCCGAGACCCTGAAAGAGCCCTCGCCGTGACACAGACTGAGCCCTCGCCGTAACACAGACGGAGCCCTCGCCATGACACAGACCGAGCCCTCGCCATGACACAGACCGAGCACTCGCCGTAACCCTGACCAAGCCCTTGGCGTGACCCTGACGGAGCCTTTGTCGTGACAGTGACCGAGCCCTCGCCGTGACCGTGACCGAGCACTCGCCGTGACCCTGACCGAGCCCTCGCCGTGACCCTGAAAGAGCCCTCGCTGTGACACAGACCGAGCCCTCGCCGTAACACCAACGGAGCCCTCACCTTGACCCTGACCGAGGCCTCGCCGTGACAGTGACCGAGCCCTCGCCGTGACTCCGACAGAGCCCTCGACGTGACACTGACCGAGACCTCGCCCTGACCCTGACCGAGCCCTCGCCGTGACTCTGACCGAGCCCTCGCCGTGACCCTGACCGAGACCTCGCCGTGACCCTGACCGAGCCCTCGCCATGACCCTGACCGAGCACTCGCCGTGAACCTGACCGAGCCCTCGCCCTGACACAGACCGAGCCCTCGCCGTGACACAGACAGAGCCCTCTCCGTGACACAGACTGAGCCCTCGCTGTGACCCTGACCGAGCCCTCGCCGTGACACTGACCGAGCCCTCGCCATGACACTGACCAAGCATTCGCCGTGACACAGACAGAGCCCTCGCCGCGACAGTGACCGAGCCCTCACTGTGACCCTGACCGAGACCTCGCCGTGACACTGACCGAGCCCTCGCCGTGACACTGACAGAGCCCTCACCATGACATAGACAGAGCCCTCGCCATGACAAAGACCGCGTCCTCGCCGTGACACAGACCAAGCCCTCGCCGTTACCCTGACCGAGGCCTCGCCGTGACCCTGACCGAGCCCTCGCCGTGACCCTGGCCAAGCCCTCGCTGTGACCCTGACCGAGCCCTCGCCATGACACACACCGAGCCCTCGCCGTGACACAGACCGAGCCCTCGCCGTGACACAGACAGGGCCCTCGCCGTGACACTGACCGAGCCCTCGCCGTGATCCTGACTGAGCCCGCGCCGTGACTCTGACCGAACCCTCGCCGTGACACAGACCGAGCCCTCGTGATGACACTGACCGAGCCCTTACCGTGACACAGACAGAGCCCTCGCCATGACACAGACCGAGCCCTCGCCGTGACACAGACCGAGCCCTCACCGTGACCCTGACCGAGCCCTCGCCGTGACCCTGACCGAGCCCTCGCCGTCACACTGACCGAGCCCTCGCCGTTACCCTGACCGAGGCCTCGCCGTGACCCTGACCGAGCCCTCGCCGTGACACACACCGTGCCCTCTCCGTAACACAGACCGAGCCCTCGCCGTGACACTGACCGAGCCCTCACCGTGACACTGATCGAGATCTCACTGTGACACAGACCGAGCTCTCGCCGTTACACAGACCGAGCCCTCGCCGTGACACAGACCGAGCCCTCGCCGTGACACTGACCGAGCCCTCGCCGTGACACTGACCTAGCCCTCACCGTGACACTGACCTGAGCCCTCGCCGTGACCCTGACCGAGCCCGCGCCGTGACTCTGCCCGAACCCTTGCCATGACACTGACCGAGCCCTCGCCGTGACCCTGACCGAGCCCTCGCCGTGACACTGACCGAGCCCTCGCCGTCACACTGACCGAGCCCTCGCCGTTACCCTGACCGAGGCCTCGCCGTGACCCTGACCGAGCCCTCGCCGTGACCCTGACCGAGCCCTCGCCGTGACCCTGACCGAGCCCTCGCCGTGACCCTGACCGAGACCTCGCCGTGACACACACCGAGCCCTCTCCGTAACAAAGACCGAGCCCTCGCCGTGACACTGACCGAGCCCTTGCCGTGACACTGACGGAGATCTCACTGTGACACAGACCGAGCTCTCGCCATGACACAGACCGAGCCCTCGCCATGACACAGACCGAGCCCTCGCCGTGACACTGACCGAGCCCTCGCCGTGACACTGACCTAGCCCTCGCCGTGACACTGACCTGAGCCCTCGCCGTGACACAGTCCGAGCCCTCGGTGTGACCCTGACGGAGCCTTCGTCGTGACAGTGTCCGAGCCCTCGCCAAGACACAGACCGAGCCCTCGCCATGACACTGACCGAGCCCTCGCCGTGAAAAAGACCGAGCCCTTGCCGTGACCCTGACCGAGCCCTCGCCATGACCCTGACCGAGCCCTCGCCGTGACACTGACCGAGCCCTCGCCGTGACCCTGACTGAGCTCTCGCCGTGACCCTGACCAAGCCCTTCCCGTGACCCTGACGAAGCCCTCGCCGTGACCCTGACCGAGCCCTCGCCGTGACACGCACCGAGCCCTCTCCGTAACACAGACCGAGCCCTCGCCGTGACACAGACCGAGCCCTCGCCCTGACACAGACCGAGCTCTCGCCGTGACACAGACCGAGCCCTCACCGTGACACATACCGAGCCCTCGCCGTGACACAGACCGAGCCCTCGCCGTGACACTGACCGAGCCCTCGCCGTGACCCTGACCGAGCCCTCGCCGTGATCCTGACAGAGCCCTCGCCGTGACACTGAATGAGCCCTCACCATGACACAGACCGAGCTCTCGCCGTGACACAGACCGAGCCCTCGCCATGACACTGACCGAGCCCTTGCCGTGACACTGACCGAGCACTCGCCGTAACCCTGACCGACCTCTCTGCGTGACCCTGACGGAGCCTTTGTTGTGACAGTGACCGAGCCCTCGCCGTGACCGTGACCGAGCACTCGCCGTGACCCTGACCAGGCCCTTGCCGTGACCCTGAAAGAGCCCTCGCCATGACACAGACCGAGCCCTCGCCATAACACAGACGGAGCCCTCGCCGTGACACAGACCGAGCCCTCGCCATGACACAGACCGAGCACTCGCCGTAACCCTGACCGAGCCCTCGGCGTGACCCTGACGGAGCCTTTGTCGTGACAGTGACCGAGCCCTCGCCGTGACCGTGACCGAGCACTCGCCGTGACCCTGACCGAGCCCTCGCCGTGACCCTGAAAGAGCCCTCGCCGTGACACAGACCGAGCCCTCGCCGTAACACAGACGGAGCCCTCACCGTGACCCTGACCGAGGCCTCACCGTGACAGAGACCAAGCCCTCGCCGTGACTCCGACAGAGCCCTCGACGTGACACTGACCGAGACCTCACCCTGACCCTGACCGAGCCCTCACCGTGACTCTGACCGAGCCCTGGCCGTGACACTGACCGAGACCTCGCCGTGACCCTGACCGAGCCCTCGCTGTGACACTGACCGAGCACTCGCCGTAACCCTGACCGAGCCCTCGGCGTGACCCTGACGGAGCCTTTTTCGTGACAGTGACCGAGCCCTCGCCGTGACCCTGACCGAGCACTCGCCATGACCCTGACCCAGCCCTCGCCGAGACCCTGAAAGAGCCCTCGCCGTGACACAGACCGAGCCCTCGCCGTAACACAGACGGAGCCCTCGCCATGACACAGACCGAGCCCTCGCCATGACACAGACCGAGCACTCGCCGTAACCCTGACCAAGCCCTTGGCGTGACCCTGACGGAGCCTTTGTCGTGACAGTGACCGAGCCCTCGCCGTGACCGTGACCGAGCACTCGCCGTGACCCTGACCGAGCCCTCGCCGTGACCCTGAAAGAGCCCTCGCTGTGACACAGACCGAGCCCTCGCCGTAACACCAACGGAGCCCTCACCTTGACCCTGACCGAGGCCTCGCCGTGACAGTGACCGAGCCCTCGCCGTGACTCCGACAGAGCCCTCGACGTGACACTGACCGAGACCTCGCCCTGACCCTGACCGAGCCCTCGCCGTGACTCTGACCGAGCCCTCGCCGTGACCCTGACCGAGACCTCGCCGTGACCCTGACCGAGCCCTCGCCATGACGCTGACCGAGCACTCGCCGTGAACCTGACCGAGCCCTCGCCCTGACACAGGCCGAGCCCTCGCCGTGACACAGACAGAGCCCTCTCCGTGACACAGACTGAGCCCTCGCTGTGACCCTGACCGAGCCCTCGCCGTGACACTGACCGAGCCCTCGCCATGACACTGACCAAGCATTCGCCGTGACACAGACAGAGCCCTCGCCGCGACAGTGACCGAGCCCTCACTGTGACCCTGACCGAGACCTCGCCGTGACACTGACCGAGCCGGCGCCATGACACTGACCGAGCCCTCACCATGACACTGACCGAGCCCTCGCCGTGACACTGACAGAGCCCTCACCATGACACAGACAGAGCCCTCGCCATGACAAAGACCGCGTCCTCGCCGTGACACAGACCAAGCCCTCGCCGTTACCCTGACCGAGGCCTCGCCGTGACCCTGACCGAGCCCTCGCCATGACCCTGGCCAAGCCCTCGCTGTGACCCTGACCGAGCCCTCGCCATGACACACACCGAGCCCTCGCCGTGACACAGACCGAGCCCTCGCCGTGACACAGACAGGGCCCTCGCCGTGACACTGACCGAGCCCTCGCCGTGATCCTGACTGAGCCCGCGCCGTGACTCTGACCGAACCCTCGCCGTGACACAGACCGAGCCCTCGTGATGACACTGACCGAGCCCTTACCGTGACACAGACAGAGCCCTCGCCATGACACAGACCGAGCCCTCGCCGTGACACAGACCGAGCCCTCACCGTGACCCTGACCGAGCCCTCGCCGTGACCCTGACCGAGCCCTCGCCGTCACACTGACCGAGCCCTCGCCGTTACCCTGACCGAGGCCTCGCCGTGACCCTGACCGAGCCCTCGCCGTGACACACACCGTGCCCTCTCCGTAACACAGACCGAGCCCTCGCCGTGACACTGACCGAGCCCTCACCGTGACACTGATCGAGATCTCACTGTGACACAGACCGAGCTCTCGCCGTTACACAGACCGAGCCCTCGCCGTGACACAGACCGAGCCCTCGCCGTGACACTGACCGAGCCCTCGCCGTGACACTGACCTAGCCCTCACCGTGACACTGACCTGAGCCCTCGCCGTGACCCTGACCGAGCCCGCGCCGTGACTCTGCCCGAACCCTTGCCATGACACTGACCGAGCCCTCGCCGTGACCCTGACCGAGCCCTCACCGTGACACTGACCGAGCCCTCGCCGTCACACTGACCGAGCCCTCGCCGTTACCCTGACCGAGGCCTCGCCGTGACCCTGACCGAGCCCTCGCCGTGACCCTGACCGAGCCCTCGCCGTGACCCTGACCGAGCCCTCGCCGTGACCCTGACCGAGACCTCGCCGTGACACACACCGAGCCCTCTCCGTAACAAAGACCGAGCCCTCGCCGTGACACTGACCGAGCCCTTGCCGTGACACTGACGGAGATCTCACTGTGACACAGACCGAGCTCTCGCCATGACACAGACCGAGCCCTCGCCATGACACAGACCGAGCCCTCGCCGTGACACTGACCTAGCCCTCGCCGTGACACTGACCTGAGCCCTCGCCGTGACACAGTCCGAGCCCTCGGTGTGACCCTGACGGAGCCCTCGCCAAGACACAGACCGAGCCCTCGCCATGACACAGACCGAGCACTCGCCGTAACCCTGACCAAGCCCTTGGCGTGACCCTGACGGAGCCTTTGTCGTGACAGTGACCGAGCCCTCGCCGTGACCGTGACCGAGCACTCGCCGTGACCCTGACCGAGCCCTCGCCGTGACCCTGAAAGAGCCCTCGCTGTGACACAGACCGAGCCCTCGCCGTAACACCAACGGAGCCCTCACCTTGACCCTGACCGAGGCCTCGCCGTGACAGTGACCGAGCCCTCACCGTGACTCCGACAGAGCCCTCGACGTGACACTGACCGAGACCTCGCCCTGACCCTGACCGAGCCCTCGCCGTGACTCTGACCGAGCCCTCGCCGTGACCCTGACCGAGACCTCGCCGTGACCCTGACCGAGCCCTCGCCATGACCCTGACCGAGCACTCGCCGTGAACCTGACCGAGCCCTCGCCCTGACACAGACCGAGCCCTCGCCGTGACACAGACAGAGCCCTCTCCGTGACACAGACTGAGCCCTCGCTGTGACCCTGACCGAGCCCTCGCCGTGACACTGACCGAGCCCTCGCCATGACACTGACCAAGCATTCGCCGTGACACAGACAGAGCCCTCGCCGCGACAGTGACCGAGCCCTCACTGTGACCCTGACCGAGACCTCGCCGTGACACTGACCGAGCCCTCGCCGTGACACTGACAGAGCCCTCACCATGACATAGACAGAGCCCTCGCCATGACAAAGACCGCGTCCTCGCCGTGACACAGACCAAGCCCTCGCCGTTACCCTGACCGAGGCCTCGCCGTGACCCTGACCGAGCCCTCGCCGTGACCCTGGCCAAGCCCTCGCTGTGACCCTGACCGAGCCCTCGCCATGACACACACCGAGCCCTCGCCGTGACACAGACCGAGCCCTCGCCGTGACACAGACAGGGCCCTCGCCGTGACACTGACCGAGCCCTCGCCGTGATCCTGACTGAGCCCGCGCCGTGACTCTGACCGAACCCTCGCCGTGACACAGACCGAGCCCTCGTGATGACACTGACCGAGCCCTTACCGTGACACAGACAGAGCCCTCGCCATGACACAGACCGAGCCCTCGCCGTGACACAGACCGAGCCCTCACCGTGACCCTGACCGAGCCCTCGCCGTGACCCTGACCGAGCCCTCGCCGTCACACTGACCGAGCCCTCGCCGTTACCCTGACCGAGGCCTCGCCGTGACCCTGACCGAGCCCTCGCCGTGACACACACCGTGCCCTCTCCGTAACACAGACCGAGCCCTCGCCGTGACACTGACCGAGCCCTCACCGTGACACTGATCGAGATCTCACTGTGACACAGACCGAGCTCTCGCCGTTACACAGACCGAGCCCTCGCCGTGACACAGACCGAGCCCTCGCCGTGACACTGACCGAGCCCTCGCCGTGACACTGACCTAGCCCTCACCGTGACACTGACCTGAGCCCTCGCCGTGACCCTGACCGAGCCCGCGCCGTGACTCTGCCCGAACCCTTGCCATGACACTGACCGAGCCCTCGCCGTGACCCTGACCGAGCCCTCGCCGTGACACTGACCGAGCCCTCGCCGTCACACTGACCGAGCCCTCGCCGTTACCCTGACCGAGGCCTCGCCGTGACCCTGACCGAGCCCTCGCCGTGACCCTGACCGAGCCCTCGCCGTGACCCTGACCGAGCCCTCGCCGTGACCCTGACCGAGACCTCGCCGTGACACACACCGAGCCCTCTCCGTAACAAAGACCGAGCCCTCGCCGTGACACTGACCGAGCCCTTGCCGTGACACTGACGGAGATCTCACTGTGACACAGACCGAGCTCTCGCCATGACACAGACCGAGCCCTCGCCATGACACAGACCGAGCCCTCGCCGTGACACTGACCGAGCCCTCGCCGTGACACTGACCTAGCCCTCGCCGTGACACTGACCTGAGCCCTCGCCGTGACACAGTCCGAGCCCTCGGTGTGACCCTGACGGAGCCTTCGTCGTGACAGTGTCCGAGCCCTCGCCAAGACACAGACCGAGCCCTCGCCATGACACTGACCGAGCCCTCGCCGTGAAAAAGACCGAGCCCTTGCCGTGACCCTGACCGAGCCCTCGCCATGACCCTGACCGAGCCCTCGCCGTGACACTGACCGAGCCCTCGCCGTGACCCTGACTGAGCTCTCGCCGTGACCCTGACCAAGCCCTTCCCGTGACCCTGACGAAGCCCTCGCCGTGACCCTGACCGAGCCCTCGCCGTGACACGCACCGAGCCCTCTCCGTAACACAGACCGAGCCCTCGCCGTGACACAGACCGAGCCCTCGCCCTGACACAGACCGAGCTCTCGCCGTGACACAGACCGAGCCCTCACCGTGACACATACCGAGCCCTCGCCGTGACACAGACCGAGCCCTCGCCGTGACACTGACCGAGCCCTCGCCGTGACCCTGACCGAGCCCTCGCCGTGATCCTGACAGAGCCCTCGCCGTGACACTGAATGAGCCCTCACCATGACACAGACCGAGCTCTCGCCGTGACACAGACCGAGCCCTCGCCATGACACTGACCGAGCCCTTGCCGTGACACTGACCGAGCACTCGCCGTAACCCTGACCGACCTCTCTGCGTGACCCTGACGGAGCCTTTGTTGTGACAGTGACCGAGCCCTCGCCGTGACCGTGACCGAGCACTCGCCGTGACCCTGACCAGGCCCTTGCCGTGACCCTGAAAGAGCCCTCGCCATGACACAGACCGAGCCCTCGCCATAACACAGACGGAGCCCTCGCCGTGACACAGACCGAGCCCTCGCCATGACACAGACCGAGCACTCGCCGTAACCCTGACCGAGCCCTCGGCGTGACCCTGACGGAGCCTTTGTCGTGACAGTGACCGAGCCCTCGCCGTGACCGTGACCGAGCACTCGCCGTGACCCTGACCGAGCCCTCGCCGTGACCCTGAAAGAGCCCTCGCCGTGACACAGACCGAGCCCTCGCCGTAACACAGACGGAGCCCTCACCGTGACCCTGACCGAGGCCTCACCGTGACAGAGACCAAGCCCTCGCCGTGACTCCGACAGAGCCCTCGACGTGACACTGACCGAGACCTCACCCTGACCCTGACCGAGCCCTCACCGTGACTCTGACCGAGCCCTGGCCGTGACACTGACCGAGACCTCGCCGTGACCCTGACCGAGCCCTCGCTGTGACACTGACCGAGCACTCGCCGTAACCCTGACCGAGCCCTCGGCGTGACCCTGACGGAGCCTTTTTCGTGACAGTGACCGAGCCCTCGCCGTGACCCTGACCGAGCACTCGCCATGACCCTGACCCAGCCCTCGCCGAGACCCTGAAAGAGCCCTCGCCGTGACACAGACCGAGCCCTCGCCGTAACACAGACGGAGCCCTCGCCATGACACAGACCGAGCCCTCGCCATGACACAGACCGAGCACTCGCCGTAACCCTGACCAAGCCCTTGGCGTGACCCTGACGGAGCCTTTGTCGTGACAGTGACCGAGCCCTCGCCGTGACCGTGACCGAGCACTCGCCGTGACCCTGACCGAGCCCTCGCCGTGACCCTGAAAGAGCCCTCGCTGTGACACAGACCGAGCCCTCGCCGTAACACCAACGGAGCCCTCACCTTGACCCTGACCGAGGCCTCGCCGTGACAGTGACCGAGCCCTCGCCGTGACTCCGACAGAGCCCTCGACGTGACACTGACCGAGACCTCGCCCTGACCCTGACCGAGCCCTCGCCGTGACTCTGACCGAGCCCTCGCCGTGACCCTGACCGAGACCTCGCCGTGACCCTGACCGAGCCCTCGCCATGACGCTGACCGAGCACTCGCCGTGAACCTGACCGAGCCCTCGCCCTGACACAGGCCGAGCCCTCGCCGTGACACAGACAGAGCCCTCTCCGTGACACAGACTGAGCCCTCGCTGTGACCCTGACCGAGCCCTCGCCGTGACACTGACCGAGCCCTCGCCATGACACTGACCAAGCATTCGCCGTGACACAGACAGAGCCCTCGCCGCGACAGTGACCGAGCCCTCACTGTGACCCTGACCGAGACCTCGCCGTGACACTGACCGAGCCGGCGCCATGACACTGACCGAGCCCTCACCATGACACTGACCGAGCCCTCGCCGTGACACTGACAGAGCCCTCACCATGACACAGACAGAGCCCTCGCCATGACAAAGACCGCGTCCTCGCCGTGACACAGACCAAGCCCTCGCCGTTACCCTGACCGAGGCCTCGCCGTGACCCTGACCGAGCCCTCGCCATGACCCTGGCCAAGCCCTCGCTGTGACCCTGACCGAGCCCTCGCCATGACACACACCGAGCCCTCGCCGTGACACAGACCGAGCCCTCGCCGTGACACAGACAGGGCCCTCGCCGTGACACTGACCGAGCCCTCGCCGTGATCCTGACTGAGCCCGCGCCGTGACTCTGACCGAACCCTCGCCGTGACACAGACCGAGCCCTCGTGATGACACTGACCGAGCCCTTACCGTGACACAGACAGAGCCCTCGCCATGACACAGACCGAGCCCTCGCCGTGACACAGACCGAGCCCTCACCGTGACCCTGACCGAGCCCTCGCCGTGACCCTGACCGAGCCCTCGCCGTCACACTGACCGAGCCCTCGCCGTTACCCTGACCGAGGCCTCGCCGTGACCCTGACCGAGCCCTCGCCGTGACACACACCGTGCCCTCTCCGTAACACAGACCGAGCCCTCGCCGTGACACTGACCGAGCCCTCACCGTGACACTGATCGAGATCTCACTGTGACACAGACCGAGCTCTCGCCGTTACACAGACCGAGCCCTCGCCGTGACACAGACCGAGCCCTCGCCGTGACACTGACCGAGCCCTCGCCGTGACACTGACCTAGCCCTCACCGTGACACTGACCTGAGCCCTCGCCGTGACCCTGACCGAGCCCGCGCCGTGACTCTGCCCGAACCCTTGCCATGACACTGACCGAGCCCTCGCCGTGACCCTGACCGAGCCCTCACCGTGACACTGACCGAGCCCTCGCCGTCACACTGACCGAGCCCTCGCCGTTACCCTGACCGAGGCCTCGCCGTGACCCTGACCGAGCCCTCGCCGTGACCCTGACCGAGCCCTCGCCGTGACCCTGACCGAGCCCTCGCCGTGACCCTGACCGAGACCTCGCCGTGACACACACCGAGCCCTCTCCGTAACAAAGACCGAGCCCTCGCCGTGACACTGACCGAGCCCTTGCCGTGACACTGACGGAGATCTCACTGTGACACAGACCGAGCTCTCGCCATGACACAGACCGAGCCCTCGCCATGACACAGACCGAGCCCTCGCCGTGACACTGACCTAGCCCTCGCCGTGACACTGACCTGAGCCCTCGCCGTGACACAGTCCGAGCCCTCGGTGTGACCCTGACGGAGCCCTCGCCAAGACACAGACCGAGCCCTCGCCATGACACTGACCGAGCCCTCGCCGTGAAAAAGACCGAGCCCTTGCCGTGACCCTGACCGAGCCCTCGCCATGACCCTGACCGAGCCCTCGCCGTGACACTGACCGAGCCCTCGCCGTGACCCTGACTGAGCTCTCGCCGTGACCCTGACCGAGCACTTGCCGCGACCCTGACTGAGCCCTCGCAGTGACCCTGAACGAGCCCTCGCCGTGACACAGACCGAGGCCTCGCCCTGACACAGACGGAGCCCTCGCCCTGACACAGACGGAGCCCTCGCCATGACACAGACCGAGCCCTCACCGTGACACAGACCGAGCTCTCGCCGTGACCCTGACCGAGCCGTCGCCGTGACCCTGACCGAGCCCTCATCGTGACTCTGGCCGAGCCCTCGCCGTGACCCTGACCGAGCCCTCGCCGAGACGCTGACCGAGTCCTCGCCGTGACCTTGACCGAGCCGTCACCGTGACACTGACCGAGCCCTCGCCGTGACACAGACCGAGCCCTCGCCGTGACACAGACCGAGCCCTCGCCGTGACACAGACCGAGCCCTCGCCGTGACACAGACCGAGCCCTCACCGTGACCCTGACAGAGCCATCGCCGTGACACAGACCAAGCCCTCGCCGTGACCCTGAGAGAGCCCTCACCGTGACACAGAACGGGCCCTCGCCGTGACACTGACCGAGCCCTCGCCATGACACTGATTGAGCCCTCGCCGTGACACTGACCGAGCACTCGCCGTGGCACTGACCGAGCCCTTGCCGTGACACTGACCCAGCCCTCGCCATGACCCTGACCCAGCCCTTGCCATGACACAGACCGAGCCCTCACCGTGACACAGACCGAGCCCTCGCCGTGACACAGACCGAGCCCTCGCCGTGACACAGACCGAGCCCTCGCCGTGACACTGACCGAGCCCTCGCTGTGACCCTGACCGAGCCCTCGCCGTGATCCTGACCGAGCCCTCGCCGTGACACTGAATGAGCCCTCGCCATGACACAGACCGAGCTCTCGCCGTGACACAGACCGAGCCCTCGCCATGACACTGACCGAGCCCTTGCCGTGACACTGACCGAGCACTCGCCATAACCCTGATCGACCCCTCGGCGTGACCCTGACGGAGCCTTTGTTGTGACAGTGACCGAGCCCTCGCCGTGACCGTGACCGAGCACTCGCTGTGACCCTGACCGGGCCCTCGCCGTGACCCTGACCCAGCCCTTGCCATGACACAGACCGAGCCCTCACCGCTACCCTGACGGAGCCCTCGCCATGACACAGACAGAGCCCTCGCCATGACACAGACCAAGCCCTCACCGTGACACGGACTGAGCCATTGCCATGGCACAGACCGAGCCCTTGCTGTGAAACTGACCGAGCCATCGCCGTGACAGAGACCGAGCCCTCGCCGTGACACAGACCGAGCCCTCGCCGTGACACTGAACGAGCCCTCGCCGTGACACTGACCGAGCCCTCGCCGTGACACAGACCGAGCCCTCGCCGTGCCACAGACCGAGCCCTCGCCGTGACACTGACCGAGCCCTCGCCGTGACACTGACCGAGCCCTCACCGTGACAGTGACTGAGACCTCGCCGTGACACTGACCGAGCCCTCACTGTGACCCAGACCAAGCCCTCGGCATGACCCTGACCGAGCCCGCATCGTGACACTGACCCAGCCCTTGCCATGACACAGACTGAGCCCTCACCACGACCCTGACGGAGCCCTTGCCGTGACACAGACCGAGCCCTCGCCGTGAGACAGACCGAGCCCTCGTCGTGACACTTACCGAGCCCTCGCCGTGACACAGACAGAGCCCTCGCTGTGAAACAGACCGAGCCCTCGCCGTGAAACAGACCAAGCCTCGCCGTGATACAGACCGAGCTCTCGCCATGACCCTGACCGAGCCCTCTCCATGACCCTGACCGAGACCTCGCCGTGACCCTGACCGAGCCCTCACCATGACCCTGACCGAGACCTCGCCATGACCCTGACCGAGACCTCGCCGTGACCCTGACCGAGCCCTCGCCCTGACCCTGACCGAGCCCTCGCCATGACCCTGACCGAGCCCTCGCCATGACCCTGACCGAGCCCTCGCCATGACCCAGACCGAGCCCTCGCCGTGACTCTGATCGAGCCCTCGCCGTGACCCTGTCCGAGACCTCGCCGTGACCCAGACCGAGCCCTCGCCGTGACCCTGACTGAGCCCTCACCTTGACACAGACCGAGCCCTCACCATGACACAGACAGAGCCCTCGCCGTGACACTGACCGAGCCCTCGCCATGACACAGACAGAGCCCTCGCCGTGACACTGACCGAGCCCTCGCCGTAACACAGACAGAGCCCTCGCCGTGACACAGACAGAGCCCTCGCCGTGACACTGACCGAGCCCTCGCCGTGACACTGACCGAGCCCTCACCGTGACAGTGACTGAGACCTCGCCGTGAAACTGACCGAGCCCTCACTGTGACCCAGACCAAGCCCTCGGCATGACCCTGACCGAGCCCGCGTCGTGACACTGACCCAGCCCTTGCCATGACACAGACTGAGCCCTCACCACGACCCTGACGGAGCCCTTGCCGTGACACAGACCGAGCCCTCGCCGTGAGACAGACCGAGCCCTCGTCGTGACACTTACCGAGCCCTCGCCGTGACACAGACAGAGCCCTCGCTGTGAAACAGACCGAGCCCTCGCCGTGAAACAGACCAAGCCTCGCCGTGATACAGACCGAGCTCTCGCCATGACCCTGACCGAGCCCTCGCCATGACCCTGACCGAGACCTCGCCGTGACCCTGACCGAGCCCTTACCATGACCCTGACCGAGACCTCGCCATGACCCTGACCGAGACCTCGCCGTGACCCTGACCGAGCCCTCGCCCTGACCCTGACCGAGCCCTCGCCATGACCCTGACCGAGCCCTCGCCATGACCCTGACCGAGCCCTCGCCATGACCCAGACCGAGCCCTCGCCGTGACTCTGATCGAGCCCTCGCCGTGACCCTGTCCGAGACCTCGCCGTGACCCAGACCGAGCCCTCGCCGTGACCCTGACTGAGCCCTCACCTTGACACAGACCGAGCCCTCACCATGACACAGACAGAGCCCTCGCCGTGACACTGACCGAGCCCTCGCCATGACACAGACAGAGCCCTCGCCGTGACACTGACCGAGCCCTCGCCGTAACACAGACAGAGCCCTCGCCGTGACACAGACAGAGCCCTCGCCGTGACACAGACAGAGCCCTCGCCATGACACTGACTGAGCCCTCGCCGTGACCCTGACCGAGCCCTCGCCGTGACACTGACCGAGCCCTCGCCGTGACACTGACGGAGCCCTCGCCGTGACAGTGACTGAACCCTCGCCGTGACAGTGACCGAGCCCTCGCCGTGACCCTGTCCGAGCCCTCGCCGTGACACAGACAGAGCCCTCGCCGTGACCCTGACCGAGCCCTCGCCATGACCCTGACCGAGCCCTCGCCGTGACCCTGACCGAGCCCTCGCCGTGACACTGACCGAGCCCTCGCCGTTACCCTGACCGAGGCCTCGCCGTGACCCTGACCAAGCCCTTGCCGTGACCCTGATGAAGCCCTCGCCGTGACCCTGACCGAGCCCTCGCCGTGACACGCACCGAGCCCTCTCCGTAACACAGACCGAGCCCTCGCCGTGACACAGGCCGAGCCCTCGCCGTGACACAGACCGAGCCCTCGCCGTGACACAGACCGAGCCCTCGCCGTGACACAGACCGAGCCCTCGCCGTGACACAGACCGAGCCCTCGCCGTGACACTGACCGAGCCCTCGCCGTGACCCTGACCGAGCCCTTGCCGTGATCCTGACCGAGCCCTCGCCGTGACACTGAATGAGCCCTCTCCATGACACAGAGCGAGCTCTCGCCGTGACACAGACCGAGCCCTCGCCATGACACTGACCGAGCCCTTGCCGTGACACTGACCGAGCACTCGCCGTATCCCTGACCGACCCCTCGGCGTGACCCTGACGGAGCCTTTGTTGTGACAGTGACCGAGCCCTCGCCGTGACCGTGACCGAGCACTCGCCGTGACCCTGACCGAGCCCTCGCCGTGACCCTGAAAGAGCCCTCGCCATGACACAGACCGCGCCCTCGCCATAACCCAGACGGAGCCCTCGCCGTGACACAGACCGAGCCCTCGCCATGACACAGACCGAGCACTCGCCATGACACTGACCGAGCCCTCGCCGTGACAGTGACTGAGACCTCGCCGTGACACTGACCGAGCCTTCACTGTGACCCAGACCAAGCCCTCGGCATGACCCTGACCGAGCCCGCGTCGTGACACTGACCCAGTCCTTGCCATGACACAGACCGAGCCCTCACCACGACCCTGATGGAGCCCTTGCCGTGACACAGACCGAGCCCTCGCCATGACACAGACCGAGCCCTCGCCGTGACACTGACCGAGCCCTCGCCGTGACACAGACAGAGCCCTCGCTGTGACACAGACAGAGCCCTCGCTGTGACACTGACTGAGCCCTCGCCGTGACCCTGACCGAGCCCTCGCAATGACACTGACCGAGCCCTCGCCGTGACACTGACCGAGCCCTCGCCGTGACAGTGACTGAACCATCGCCGTGACAGTTACCGAGCCCTCGCCGTGACCCTGTCCGAGCCCTCGCCATGACACAGACAGAGCCCTCGCCATGACCCTGACCGAGCCCTCGCCGTCACCCTGACCGAACCCTCGCCGTGACCCTGACCGAGCCCTCACCGTGACCCTGACCGAGCCCTCGCCGTGACACTGACCGTGCCCTCGCCGTTACCCTGACCGAGGCCTCGCCGTGACCCTGACCAAGCACTTGCCGTGACCCTGACGAAGCCCTCGCCGTGACCCTGACCGAGCCCTCGCCGTGACACGCACCGAGCCCTCTCCATAACACAGACCGAGCCCTCGCCGTGACACAGACCGAGCCCTCGCCATGACACAGACCGAGCCCTCGCCGTGACACTGACCGAGCCCTCACCGTGACCCTGACCGAGCCCTCGCCGTGATCCTGACTGAGCCCTTGCCGTGACACTGAATGAGCCCTCACCATGACACAAACCGAGCTCTCGCCGTGACACAGACCGAGCCCTCGCCATGACACTGACTGAGCCCTTGCCATGACACTGACCAAGTACTCGCCGTAACCCTGACCGACCCCTCGGCGTGACCCTGACGGAGCCTTTGTTGTGACAGTGACCGAGCCCTCGCCGTGACCCTGACCGAGCCCTTGCCGTGACACTGACCCAGCCCTCGCCATGACCCTGACCCAGCCCTTGCCATGACACAGACCGAGCCCTCACCGTGACACAGACCGAGCCCTCGCCGTGACACAGACCGAGCCCTCGCCGTGACACAGACCGAGCCCTCGCCGTGACACAGACCGAGCCCTCGCCGTGACACTGACCGAGCCCTCGCTGTGACCCTGACCGAGCCCTCGCCGTGATCCTGACCGAGCCCTCGCCGTGACACTGAATGAGCCCTCGCCATGACACAGACCGAGCTCTCGCCGTGACACAGACCGAGCCCTCGCCATGACACTGACCGAGCCCTTGCCATGACACTGACTAAGTACTCGCCGTAACCCTGACCGACCCCTCGGCGTGACTCTGACGGAGCCTTTGTTGTGACAGTGACCGAGCCCTCGCCGTGACCCTGACCGAGCCCTTGCCGTGACACTGACCCAGCCCTCGCCATGACCCTGACCCAGCCCTCGCCATGACACAGACCGAGCCCTCACCGTGACACAGACCGAGCCCTCGCCGTGACACAGACCGAGCCCTCGCCGTGACACAGACCGAGCCCTCGCCGTGACACAGACCGAGCCCTCGCCGTGACACTGACCGAGCCCTCGCTGTGACCCTGACCGAGCCCTCGCCGTGATCCTGACCGAGCCCTCGCCGTGACACTGAATGAGCCCTCGCCATGACACAGACCGAGCTCTCGCCGTGACACAGACCGAGCCCTCGCCATGACACTGACCGAGCCCTTGCCGTGACACTGACCGAGCACTCGCCATAACCCTGATCGACCCCTCGGCGTGACCCTGACGGAGCCTTTGTTGTGACAGTGACCGAGCCCTCGCCGTGACCGTGACCGAGCACTCGCCGTGACCCTGACCGAGCCCTCGCCGTGACCCTGACCCAGCCCTTGCCATGACACAGACCGAGCCCTCACCGCTACCCTGACGGAGCCCTCGCCATGACACAGACAGAGCCCTCGCCATGACACAGACCAAGCCCTCACCGTGACACTGACTGAGCCATTGCCGTGGCACAGACCGAGCCCTTGCTGTGAAACTGACCGAGCCATCGCCGTGACAGAGACCGAGCCCTCGCCGTGACACAGACCGAGCCCTCGCCGTGACACTGAACGAGCCCTCGCCGTGACACTGACCAAGCCCACGCCGTGACACAGACCGAGCCCTCGCCGTGCCACAGACCGAGCCCTCGCCGTGACACTGACCGAGCCCTCGCCGTGACACTGACCGAGCCCTCACCGTGACAGTGACTGAGACCTCGCCGTGACACTGACCGAGCCCTCACTGTGACCCAGACCAAGCCCTCGGCATGACCCTGACCGAGCCCGCGTCGTGACACTGACCCAGCTTTTGCCATGACACAGACTGAGCCCTCACCGCGACCCTGACGGAGCCCTTGCCGTGACACAGACCGAGCCCTCGCCGTGAGACAGACCGAGCCCTCGTCGTGACACTTACCGAGCCCTCGCCGTGACACAGACAGAGCCCTCGCTGTGAAACAGACCGAGCCCTCGCCGTGAAACAGACCGAGCCTCGCCATGATACAGACCGAGCTCTCGCCATGACCCTGACCGAGCCCTCGCCATGACCCTGACCGAGACCTCGCCGTGACCCTGACCGAGCCCTCGCCATGACCCTGACCGAGACCTCGCCATGACCCTGACCGAGACCTCGCCGTGACACTGACCGAGCCCTCGCCGTGACACTGACCGAGCCCTCGCCGTAACACAGACAGAGCCCTCGCCGTGACACTGACCGAGCCCTCGCCGTGACACAGACAGAGCCCTCGCCGTGACACAGACAGAGCCCTCGCTGTGACACTGACTGAGCCCTCGCCGTGACCCTGACCGAGCCCTCGCCGTGACACTGACCGAGCCCTCGCCGTGACACTGACGGAGCCCTTGCCGTGACAGTGACTGAACCCTCGCCGTGACAGTGACCGAGCCCTCGCCGTGACCCTGTCCGAGCCCTCGCCGTGACACAGACAGAGCCCTCGCCGTGACCCTGACCGAGCCCTCGCCGTGACCCTGACCGAGCCCTCGCCGTGACCCTGACCGAGCCCTCGCCGTGACAATGACCGAGCCCTCGCCGTTACCCTGACCGAGGCCTCGCCGTGACCCTGACCGAGCCCTCGCCGTGACACGCACCGAGCCCTCTCCATAACACAGACCGAGCCCTTGCCGTGACACAGGCCGAGCCCTCTCCATAACACAGACCGAGCCCTTGCCGTGACACAGGCCGAGCCCTCGCCGTGACACAGACCGAGCTCTCGCCGTGACACAGACCGAGCCCTCGCCGTGACACAGACCGAGCCCTCACCGTGACACAGACCGAGCCCTCGCCGTGACACTGACCGAGCCCTCGCCGTGACCCTGACCGAGCCCTTGCCGTGATCCTGACCGAGCCCTCACCGTGACACTGAATGAGCCCTCTCCATGACACAGACCGAGCTCTCGCCGTGACACAGACCGAGCCCTCGCCATGACACTGACCGAGCCCTTGCCGTGACACTGACCGAGCACTCGCCGTAACCCTGACTGACCCCTCGGCATGACCCTGATGGAGCCTTTGTTGTGACAGTGACCGAGCCCTCGCCGTGACCGTGACCGAGCACTCGCCTTGACCCTGACCGAGCCCTCGCCGTGACCCTGAAAGAGCCCTCGCCGTGACACAGACCGTGCCCTTGCCATAACCCAGACGGAGCCCTCGCCGTGACACAGACCGAGCCCTCGCCATGACACAGACCGAGCACTCGCCGTGACACTGACCAAGCCCTCGCCGTGACAGTGACTGAGACCTCGCCATGACACTGACCGAGCCCTCACTGTGACCCAGACCAAGCCCTCGGCATGACCCTGACAGAGCCCGCGTCGTGACACTGACCCAGTCGTTGCCATGACACAGACCGAGCCCTCACCGCGACCCTGATGGAGCCCTTGCCGTGACACAGACCGAGCCCTCGCCGTGACACAGACCGAGCCCTCGCCGTGACACTGACCGAGCCCTCGCTGTGACACAGACAGAGCCCTCGCTGTGACACTGACTGAGCCCTCGCCGTGACCCTGACCGAGCCCTCGCCATGACACTGACCGAGCCCTCGCCGTGACACTGACCGAGCCCTCGCCGTGACAGTGACTGAACCCTCGCCGTGACAGTGACCGAGCCCTCGCCGTGACCCTGTCCGAGCCCTCGCCGTGACACTGACCGTGCCCTCACCGTTACCCTGACCGAGGCCTCGCCGTGACCCTGACCAAGCCCTTGCCATGACCCTGACGAAGCCCTCGCCGTGACCCTGACCGAGCCCTCGCCGTGACACGCACCGAGCCCTCTCCGTAACACAGACCGAGCACTCGCCGTGACACAGACCGAGCCCTCGCCATGACACAGACCGAGCCCTCGCCATGACACAGACCGAGCCCTCGCCGTGACACTGACCGAGCCCTCGCCGTGACTGTGACCGAGCCCTCGCCGTGATCCTGACCGAGCCCTCGCCGTGACACTGAATGAGCCCTCACCATGACACAGACTGAGCTCTCGCCGTGACACAGACCGAGCCCTCGCCATGACACTGACTGAGCCCTTGCCATGACACTGACCAAGCACTCGCCGTAACCCTGACCGACCCCTCGGCGTGACCCTGACGGAGCCTTTGTTGTGACAGTGACCGAGCCCTCGCCGTGACCGTGACCGAGCCCTCGCCATGACACAGACCGAGCTCTCGCCGTGACACAGACCGAGCCCTCACCGTGACACAGACCGAGCCCTCGCCGTGACACACACCGAGCCCTCTCCGTAACACAGACCGAGCCCTCGCCGTGACACTGACCGAGCCCTCACCGTGACACTGATCGAGATCTCACTGTGACACAGACCGAGCTCTCGCCGTTACACAGACCGAGCCCTCGCCGTGACACAGACCGAGCCCTCGCCGTGACACTGACCGAGCCCTCGCCGTGACACTGACCTAGCCCTCACCGTGACACTGACCTGAGCCCTCGCCGTTACCCTGACCGAGGCCTCGCCGTGACCCTGACCGAGCCCTCGCCGTGACCCTGACCGAGTCCTCGCCGTGATCCTGACCGAGCCCTCGCCGTGACACTGAATGAGCCCTCGCCATGACACAGACCGAGCTCTCGCCGTGACACAGACCGAGCCCTCGCCATGACACTGACCGAGCCCTTGCCGTGACACTGACCGAGCACTCGCCATAACCCTGATCGACCCCTCGGCGTGACCCTGACGGAGCCTTTGTTGTGACAGTGACCGAGCCCTCGCCGTGACCGTGACCGAGCACTCGCCGTGACCCTGACCGAGCCCTCGCCGTGACCCTGACCCAGCCCTTGCCATGACACAGACCGAGCCCTCACCGCTACCCTGACGGAGCCCTCGCCATGACACAGACAGAGCCCTCGCCATGACACAGACCAAGCCCTCACCGTGACACTGACTGAGCCATTGCCGTGGCACAGACCGAGCCCTTGCTGTGAAACTGACCGAGCCATCGCCGTGACAGAGACCGAGCCCTCGCCGTGACACAGACCGAGCCCTCGCCGTGACACTGAACGAGCCCTCGCCATGACACTGACCAAGCCCTCGCCGTGACACAGACCGAGCCCTCGCCGTGCCACAGACCGAGCCCTCGCCGTGACACTGACCGAGCCCTCGCCGTGACACTGACCGAGCCCTCACCGTGACAGTGACTGAGACCTCGCCGTGACACTGACCGAGCCCTCACTGTGACCCAGACCAAGCCCTCGGCATGACCCTGACCGAGCCCGCGTCGTGACACTGACCCAGCTTTTGCCATGACACAGACTGAGCCCTCACCGCGACCCTGACGGAGCCCTTGCCCTGACACAGACCGAGCCCTCGCCGTGAGACAGACCGAGCCCTCGTCGTGACACTTACCGAGCCCTCGCCGTGACACAGACAGAGCCCTCGCTGTGAAACAGACCGAGCCCTCGCCGTGAAACAGACCGAGCCTCGCCATGATACAGACCGAGCTCTCGCCATGACCCTGACCGAGCCCTCGCCATGACCCTGACCGAGACCTCGCCGTGACCCTGACCGAGCCCTCGCCATGACCCTGACCGAGACCTCGCCATGACCCTGACCGAGACCTCGCCGTGACACTGACCGAGCCCTCGCCGTGACACTGACCGAGCCCTCGCCGTAACACAGACAGAGCCCTCGCCGTGACACTGACCGAGCCCTCGCCGTGACACAGACAGAGCCCTCGCCGTGACACAGACAGAGCCCTCGCTGTGACACTGACTGAGCCCTCGCCGTGACCCTGACCGAGCCCTCGCTGTGACACTGACCGAGCCCTCGCCGTGACACTGACGGAGCCCTTGCCGTGACAGTGACTGAACCCTCGCCGTGACAGTGACCGAGCCCTCGCCGTGACCCTGTCCGAGCCCTCGCCGTGACACAGACAGAGCCCTCGCCGTGACCCTGACCGAGCCCTCGCCGTGACCCTGACCGAGCCCTCGCCGTGACCCTGACCGAGCCCTCGCCGTGACAATGACCGAGCCCTCGCCGTTACCCTGACCGAGGCCTCGCCGTGACCCTGACCGAGCCCTCGCCGTGACACGCACCGAGCCCTCTCCATAACACAGACCGAGCCGTTGCCGTGACACAGGCCGAGCCCTCTCCATAACACAGACCGAGCCCTTGCCGTGACACAGGCCGAGCCCTCGCCGTGACACAGACCGAGCTCTCGCCGTGACACAGACCGAGCCCTCGCCGTGACACAGACCGAGCCCTCACCGTGACACAGACCGAGCCCTCGCCGTGACACTGACCGAGCCCTCGCCGTGACCCTGACCGAGCCCTTGCCGTGATCCTGACCGAGCCCTCACCGTGACACTGAATGAGCCCTCTCCATGACACAGACCGAGCTCTCGCCGTGACACAGACCGAGCCCTCGCCATGACACTGACCGAGCCCTTGCCGTGACACTGACCGAGCACTCGCCGTAACCCTGACTGACCCCTCGGCATGACCCTGATGGAGCCTTTGTTGTGACAGTGACCGAGCCCTCGCCGTGACCGTGACCGAGCACTCGCCGTGACCCTGACCGAGCCCTCGCCGTGACCCTGAAAGAGCCCTCGCCGTGACACAGACCGTGCCCTTGCCATAACCCAGACGGAGCCCTCGCCGTGACACAGACCGAGCCCTCGCCATGACACAGACCGAGCACTCGCCGTGACACTGACCAAGCCCTCGCCGTGACAGTGACTGAGACCTCGCCATGACACTGACCGAGCCCTCACTGTGACCCAGACCAAGCCCTCGGCATGACCCTGACAGAGCCCGCGTCGTGACACTGACCCAGTCGTTGCCATGACACAGACCGAGCCCTCACCGCGACCCTGATGGAGCCCTTGCCGTGACACAGACCGAGCCCTCGCCGTGACACAGACCGAGCCCTCGCCGTGACACTGACCGAGCCCTCGCTGTGACACAGACAGAGCCCTCGCTGTGACACTGACTGAGCCCTCGCCGTGACCCTGACCGAGCCCTCGCCATGACACTGACCGAGCCCTCGCCGTGACACTGACCGAGCCCTCGCCGTGACAGTGACTGAACCCTCGCCGTGACAGTGACCGAGCCCTCGCCGTGACCCTGTCCGAGCCCTCGCCGTGACACTGACCGTGCCCTCACCGTTACCCTGACCGAGGCCTCGCCGTGACCCTGACCAACCCCTTGCCATGACCCTGACGAAGCCCTCGCCGTGACCCTGACCGAGCCCTCGCCGTGACACGCACCGAGCCCTCTCCGTAACACAGACCGAGCACTCGCCGTGACACAGACCGAGCCCTCGCCATGACACAGACCGAGCCCTCGCCATGACACAGACCGAGCCCTCGCCGTGACACTGACCGAGCCCTCGCCGTGACTGTGACCGAGCCCTCGCCGTGATCCTGACCGAGCCCTCGCCGTGACACTGAATGAGCCCTCACCATGACACAGACTGAGCTCTCGCCGTGACACAGACCGAGCCCTCGCCATGACACTGACTGAGCCCTTGCCATGACACTGACCAAGCACTCGCCGTAACCCTGACCGACCCCTCGGCGTGACCCTGACGGAGCCTTTGTTGTGACAGTGACCGAGCCCTCGCCGTGACCGTGACCGAGCCCTCGCCATGACACAGACCGAGCTCTCGCCGTGACACAGACCGAGCCCTCACCGTGACACAGACCGAGCCCTCGCCGTGACACACACCGAGCCCTCTCCGTAACACAGACCGAGCCCTCGCCGTGACACTGACCGAGCCCTCACCGTGACACTGATCGAGATCTCACTGTGACACAGACCGAGCTCTCGCCGTTACACAGACCGAGCCCTCGCCGTGACACAGACCGAGCCCTCGCCGTGACACTGACCGAGCCCTCGCCGTGACACTGACCTAGCCCTCACCGTGACACTGACCTGAGCCCTCGCCGTTACCCTGACCGAGGCCTCGCCGTGACCCTGACCGAGCCCTCGCCGTGACCCTGACCGAGTCCTCGCCGTGACCCTGACCGAGCCCTCGCCGTGACCCTGACCGAGACCTCGCCGTGACACACACCGAGCCCTCTCCGTAACAAAGACCGAGCCCTCGCCGTGACACTGACCGAGCCCTCGCCGTGACACTGACGGAGATCTCACTGTGACACAGACCGAGCTCTCGCCATGACACAGACCGAGCCCTCGCCATGACACAGACCGAGCCCTCGCCGTGACACTGACCGAGCCCTCGCCGTGACACTGACCTAGCCCTCGCCGTGACACTGACCTGAGCCATCGCCGTGACACAGTCCGAGCCCTCGGTGTGACCCTGATGGAGCCTTCGTCGTGACAGTGTCCGAGCCCTCGCCAAGACACAGACCGAGCCCTCGCCATGACACTGACCGAACCCTCGCCGTGAAAAAGACCGAGCCCTTGCCGTGACCCTGACTGAGCCCTCGCCATGACCCTGACCGAGCCCTCGCCGTGACACTGACCGAGCCCTCGCCGTGACCCTGACTGAGCTCTCGCCGTGACCCTGACCGAGCACTTGCCGCGACCCTGACTGAGCCCTCGCAGTGACCCTGAACAAGCCCTCGCCGTGACACAGACCAAGCCCTCGCCCTGACACAGACAGAGCCCTCGCCATGACACAGACCGAGCCCTCGCCATGACACAGACCGAGCCCTCACTGTGACACAGACCGAGCTCTCGCCGTGACCCTGACCGAGCCATCGCCGTGACCCTGACCGAGCCCTCATCGTGACTCTGGCCGAGCCCTCGCCGTGACCCTGACCGAGCCCTCGCCGAGATGCTGACCGAGTCCTCGCCGTGACCTTGACCGAGCCGTCGCTGTGACACTGACCGAGCCCTCACCGTGACACAGACCAAGCCCTCGCCGTGACACAGACCGAGCCCTCGCCATGACACAGACCGAGCCCTCGCTGTGACCCTGACAGAGCCATCGCCGTGACACAGACCAAGCCCTCGCCGTGACCCTGACAGAGCCCTCACCGTGACACAGAACGGGCCCTCGCCATGACACTGACCGATCCCTCGCCATGACACTGATTGAGCCCTCGCCGTGACACTGACCGAGCACTCGCCGTGACACTGACCGAGCCCTTGCCGTGACACTGACCCAGCCCTCGCCATGACCCTGACCCAGCCCTTGCCATGACACAGACCGAGCCCTCACCATGACACAGGCCGAGCCCTCGCCGTGACACAGACCGAGCCCTCGCCGTGACACTGACCGAGCCCTCGCCGTGACCCTGACCGAGCCCTCGCCGTGATCCTGACCGAGCCCTCGCCGTGACACTGAATGAGCCCTCGCCATGACACAGACCGAGCTCTCGCCGTGACACAGACCGAGCCCTCGCCATGACACTGACTGAGCCCTCGCCGTGACCGTGACCGAGCACTCGCCGTGACCCTGACCGAGCCCTCACCGTGACCCTGAAAGAGCCCTCGCCGTGACCCTGACCGAGCACTCGCCGTGAACCTGACCGAGCCCTCGCCCTGACACAGACCGAGCCCTCGCTGTGACACAGACGGAGCCCTCACCGTGACACAGACCGAGCCCTCGCCATGACACAGACCGAGCCCTCGCCATGACACAGACCAAGCCCTCGCCGTGACCCTGACAGAGCCATCGCCGTGACACAGACCAAGCCCTCGCCGTGACCCTGACAGAGCCCTCACCGTGACACAGAACGGGCCCTCGCCGTGACACTGACCGAGCCCTCGCCATGACACTGATTGAGCCCTCGCCGTGACACTGACCGAGCCCTCGCCGTGACACTGACCGAGCCCTCGCCGTGACACTGACCCAGCCCTCGCCGTGACCCTGACCCAGCCCTTGCCATGACACAGGCCGAGCCCTCACCACTACCCTGATGGAGCCCTCGCCATGACACAGACAGAGCCCTCGCCGTGACACAGACCGAGCCCTCACCGTGACACTGACTGAGCCATTGCCGTGGCACAGACCGAGCCCTCGCTGTGACACAGACCGAGCCCTCGCCGTGACACTGAACGAGCCCTCGCCGTGACACTGACCGAGCCCTCGCCGTGACACAGACCGAGCCCTCGCCGTGACACTGACCGAGCCCTCGCTGTGACACTGACCGAGCCCTCGCCATGACACTGACCCAGCCCTCGCCATGACCCTGACCCAGCCCTTGCCATGACACAGGCCGAGCCCTCACCGCTACCCTGATGGAGCCCTCGCCATGACACAGACAGAGCCCTCGCCGTGACACAGACCGAGCCCTCACCGTGACACTGACTGAGCCATTGCCGTGGCACAGACCGAGCCCTCGCTGTGAAACTGACCGAGCCATCGCCGTGACACAGACCGAGCCCTCGCCGTGACACAGACCGAGCCCTCGCCGTGACACTGAACGAGCCCTCGCCGTGACACTGACCGAGCCCTCGCTGTGACACAGACCGAGCCCTCGCCGTGACACAGACCGAGCCCTCGCCGTGACACTGACCGTGCCCTCGCCGTGACACTGACCGAGCCCTCACCGTGACAGTGACTGAGACCTCGCCGTGACACTGACCGAGCCCTCACTGTGACCCAGACCAAGCCCTCGGCATGACCCTGACCGAGCCCACGTCGTGACACTGACCCAGCCCTTGCCATGACACAGACCGAACCCTCACCGCGACCCTGACGGAGCCCTTGCCGTGACACAGACCGAGCCCTCGCCGTGAGACAGATCGAGCCCTCACCGTGACACTGACCGAGCCCTTGCCGTGACACAGACAGAGCCCTCGCTGTGAAACAGACCGAGCCCTCGCCGTGAAACAGACCGAGCCCTCGCCGTGATACAGACCGAGCTGTCGCCGTGACCCTGACCGAGCCCTCGCCGTGACCCTGACCGAGACCTCGCCGTGACCCTGACCGAGCCCTCGCCCTGACCCTGACCGAGCCCTCGCCATGACCCTGACCGAGCCATCGCCATGACCCAGGCCGAGCCCTCGCCGTGACTCTGATCGAGCCCTCGCCGTGAACCTGTCCGAGACCTCGCCGTGACCCAGACCGAGCCCTCGCCATGACCCTGACTGAGCCCTCACCTTGACACTGACCGAGCCCTCGCCATGACACAGACAGAGCCCTCGCCGTGACACTGACCGAGCCCTCGCCATGACACAGACAGAGCCCTCGCCGTGACACAGACAGAGCCCTCGCCATGACACTGACGAAGCCCTCGCCATGACCCTGACCGAGCCCTCGCCGTGACACGCACCGAGCCCTCTCCGTAACACAGACCGAGCCCTCGCCGTGCCACAGACCGAGCTCTCGCCGTGACACAGACCGAGCCCTCGCCATGACACAGACCGAGCCCTTGCCATGACACAGACCGAGCCCTCACTGTGACACAGGCCGAGCCCTCGCCGTGACACAGACCGAGCCCTCGCCGTGACACTGACCGAGCCCTCGCCGTGACCCTGACCGAGCCCTCGCCGTGATCCTGACCGAGCCCTCGCCGTGACACTGAATGAGCCCTCGCCATGACACAGACAGAGCCCTCGCCGTGACACAGACCGAGCCCTCACCGTGACACTGACTGAGCCATTGCCGTGGCACAGACCGAGCCCTCGCTGTGACACAGACCGAGCCCTCGCCGTGACACTGAACGAGCCCTCGCCGTGACACTGACCGAGCCCTCGCCGTGACACAGACCGAGCCCTCGCCGTGACACTGACCGAGCCCTCGCCGTGACACTGACCGAGCCCTCGCCATGACACTGACCCAGCCCTCGCCGTGACCCTGACCCAGCCCTTGCCATGACACAGGCCGAGCCCTCACCGCTACCCTGATGGAGCCCTCGCCATGACACAGACAGAGCTCTCGCCGTGACACAGACCGAGCCCTCGCCGTGACACTGAACGAGCCCTCGCCGTGACACTGACCGAGCCCTCGCCGTGACACAGACCGAGCCCTCGCCGTGACACAGACCGAGCCCTCGCCGTGACACTGACCGTGCCCTCGCCGTGACACTGACCGAGCCCTCACCGTGACAGTGACTGAGACCTCGCCGTGACACTGACCGAGCCCTCACTGTGACCCAGACCAAGCCCTCGGCATGACCCTGACCGAGCCCACGTCGTGACACTGACCCAGCCCTTGCCATGACACAGACCGAACCCTCACCGCGACCCTGACGGAGCCCTTGCCGTGACACAGACCGAGCCCTCGCCGTGAGACAGACCGAGCCCTCGCCGTGACACTGACCGAGCCCTTGCCGTGACACAGACAGAGCCCTCGCTGTGAAACAGACCGAGCCCTCGCCGTGAAACAGACCGAGCCCTCGCCGTGATACAGACCGAGCTCTCGCCGTGACCCTGACCGAGCCCTCGCCGTGACCCTGACCGAGACCTCGCCGTGACCCTGACCGAGCCCTCGCCCTGACCCTGACCGAGCCCTCGCCATGACCCTGACCGAGCCATCGCCATGACCCAGGCCGAGCCCTCGCCGTGACTCTGATCGAGCCCTCGCCGTGAACCTGTCCGAGACCTCGCCGTGACCCAGACCGAGCCCTCGCCGTGACCCTGACTGAGCCCTCACCTTGACACTGACCGAGCCCTCGCCATGACACAGACAGAGCCCTCGCCGTGACACTGACCGAGCCCTCGCCATGACACAGACAGAGCCCTCGCCGTGACACAGACAGAGCCCTCGCCATGACACTGACGAAGCCCTCGCCATGACCCTGACCGAGCCCTCGCCGTGACACGCACCGAGCCCTCTCCGTAACACAGACCGAGCCCTCGCCGTGCCACAGACCGAGCTCTCGCCGTGACACAGACCGAGCCCTCGCCGTGACACAGACCGAGCCCTTGCCATGACACAGACCGAGCCCTCACTGTGACACAGGCCGAGCCCTCGCCGTGACACAGACCGAGCCCTCGCCGTGACACTGACCGAGCCCTCGCCGTGACCCTGACCGAGCCCTCGCCGTGATCCTGACCGAGCCCTCGCCGTGACACTGAATGAGCCCTCGCCATGACACAGACCGAGCTCTCGCCGTGACACAGACCGAGCCCTCGCCATGACACTGACCGAGCCCTCGCCGTGACCGTGACCGAGCACTCGCCGTGACCCTGACCGAGCCCTCACCGTGTCCCTGAAGGAGCCCTCGCCGTGACACTGACCGAGCACTCGCCGTGAACCTGACCGAGCCCTCACCCTGACACAGACCGAGCCCTCGCTGTGACACAGACGGAGCCCTCACCGTGACACAGACCGAGCCCTCGCCGTGACACAGACCGAGCCCTCGCCATGACACAGACCAAGCCCTCGCCGTGACCCTGACAGAGCCATCGCCGTGACACAGACCGAGCCCTCGCCGTGACCCTGACAGAGCCCTCACCATGACACAGAACGGGCCCTCGCCGTGACACTGACCGAGCCCTCGCCATGACACTGATTGAGCCCTCGCCGTGACACTGACCGAGCCCTCGCCGTGACACTGACCGAGCCCTCACCATGACACTGACCGAGCCCTCGCCGTGACACTGACCCAGCCCTCGCTGTGACCCTGACCCAGCCCTTGCCATGACACAGGCCGAGCCCTCACCGCTACCCTGATGGAGCCCTCGCCATGACACAGACAGAGCCCTCGCTGTGACACAGACCGAGCCCTCACCGTGACACTGACTGAGCCATTGCCGTGGCACAGACCGAGCCCTCGCTGTGAAACTGAATGAGCCCTCGCCGTGACACTGACCGAGCCCTCGCCGTGACACAGACCGAGCCCTCGCCGTGACACAGACCGAGCCCTCGTCGTGACACTGACCGTGCCCTCGCCGTGACACTGACCGAGCCCTCACCGTGACACTGACTGAGACTTCGCCGTGACACTGACCGAGCCCTCACTGTGACCCAGACCAAGCCCTCGGCATGACCCTGACCGAGCCCGCGTCTTGACACCGACCCAGCCCTTGCCATGACACAGACCGAGCCCTCACCGCGACCCTGACGGAGCCCTTGCCGTGACACTGACCGAGCCCTCACCGTGACACTGACTGAGACCTCGCCGTGACACTGACCGAGCCCTCACTGTGACCCAGACCAAGCCCTCGGCATGACCCTGACCGAGCCCGCGTCTTGACACTGACCCAGCCCTTGCCATGACACAGACCGAGCCCTCACCGCGACCCTGACGGAGCCCTTGCCGTGACACAGACCGAGCCCTCGCCATGAGACAGACCGAGCCCTCGCCGTGACACTGACCGAGCCCTTGCCATGACACAGACAGAGCCCTCGCTGTGAAACAGACCGAGCCCTCGCCGTGAAACAGACCGAGCCCTCGCCGTGATACAGACCGAGCTCTCGCCGTGACCCTGACCGAGCCCTCGCCGTGACCCTGACCGAGACCTCGCCGTGACCCTGACCGAGCCCTCGCCCTGACCCTGACCGAGCCCTCGCCATGACCCTGACCGAGCCATCGCCATGACCCAGGCCGAGCCCTCGCCGTGACTCTGATCGAGCCCTCACCGTGACCCTGTCCGAGACGTCGCCGTGACCCAGACCGAGCCCTCGCCATGACCCTGACTGAGCCCTCACCTTGACACTGACCGAGCCCTCGCCATGACACAGACAGAGCCCTCGCCGTGACACTGACCGAGCCCTCGCCATGACACAGACAGAGCCCTCGCCGTGACACTGACCGAGCCCTCGCCATGACACAGACAGAGCCCTCGCCGTGACACTGACCGAGCCCTCGCCATGACACAGACAGAGCCCTCGCCGTGACACAGACAGAGCCCTCGCCGTGACACTGACGAAGCCCTCGCCATGACCCTGACCGAGCCCTCGCCGTGACACGCACCGAGCCCTCTCCGTAACACAGACCGAGCCCTCGCCGTGACACAGACCGAGCCCTCGCCGTGACACAGACCGAGCTCTCGCCGTGACACAGACCGAGCCCTCGCCGTGACACAGACCGAGCCCTCGCCGTGACACAGACCGAGCCCTAGCCGTGACACTGACCGAGCCCTTGCCGTGACCCTGACCGAGCCCTCGCCGTGATCCTGACCGAGCCCTCGCCGTGACACTGAATGAGCCCTCGCCATGACACAGACCGAGCTCTCGCCGTGACACAGACTGAGCCCTCGCCATGACACTGACCGAGCCTTTGCTGTGACAGTGACCGAGCCCTCGCCGTGACCGTGACCGAGCACTCGCCGTGACCCTGACCGAGCCCTTGCCGTGACCCTGAAAGAGCCCTCGCCGTGACACAGACAGAGCCGTCGCTGTAACACATATGGAGCCCTCACCGTCACCCTGACCGAGGCCTCGCCATGACAGTGACTGAGCCCTCGCCGTGACTCCAACAGAGCCCTCGATGTGACACTGACCGAGACCTCGCCCTGACCCTGACCGAGACCTCGCCGTGACTCTGACCGAGCCCTCGCCGTGACACTGACCGAGACCTCGCCGTGACCCTGACCGAGCCCTCGCCGTGACCCTGACCGAGCCCTCGCCGTGACCCTGACCGAGCGCTCGCCGTGAACCTGACCGAGCCCTCGCCCTGACACAGACCGAGCCCTCGCCATGACACAGACCGAGCCCTCGCCGTGACACAGACCGAGCTCTCGCCGTGACCCTGACCGAGCCGTCGCCATGACCCTGACCGAGCCCTCATCGTGACTCTGGCCGAGCCCTCGCCGTGACCCTGACCGACCCTCGCCGAGACGCTGACAATGTCCTCGCCGTGACCTTGACCGAGCCGTCACCGTGACACTGACCGATTCCTCGCCCTGACACAGACCGAGCCCTCGCCATGACCCTGACCGAGCCATCGCCGTGACACTGACCGAGCCCTCGCCGTGACACTGAGCTTAGCCCTCGCCGTGACACATACCGAGCCCACGCCGTGACCCTGACCAAGCCTTCACCGTGACCCTGACCGAGCCCGCGCCATGACTCTGACCGAACCCTCGCCGTGACAAAGACCGAGCCCTCGCCGTGACACAGACCGAGCCCTCGCCATGCCACTGACCGAGCCCTCACCGTGACACAGACAGAGCCCTCACCGTGACACAGACCGAGCCCTCACCGTGACACAGACCGAGCCCTCGCTGTGACCCTGACCGAGCCCTCGCCGCGACAGTGACCGAGCCCTCACTGTGACCCTGACCGAGACCTCGCCGTGACACTGACCGAGCCCTCGCCGTGACACTGACCGAGCCCTCACCATGACACTGACAGAGACTTCACCATGACACAGACAGAGCCCTCGCCATGACACAGACCGAGTCCTCGCCGTGACACAGACCAAGCCCTCACCGTTACCCTGACCGAGCCCTCGCCGTGACCCTGGCCAAGCCCTCGCTGTGACCCTGACCGAGCCCTCGCCATGACACACACCGAGCCCGCGCCGTGACACAGACCGAGCCCTCGCCGTGACACAGACAGAGCCCTCGCCATGACACTGACCGAGCCCTTGCCGTGATCCTGACCGAGCCCGCGCCGTGACTCTGACCGAACCCTCGCCGTGACACAGACCGAGCCCTCGCGATGACACTGACCGAGCCCTTACCGTGACACAGACAGAGCCCTCGCCGTGACACTGACCGAGCCCTCGCCATGACCCTGACCGAGCCCTCGCCGTGACACTGACCGAGCCCTCGCCGTCACACTGACCGAGCACTCACCGTTACCCTGACTGAGGCCTCGTCGTGACCCTGACCGAGCCCTCGCCGTGACACACACCGAGCCCTCTCCGTAACACAGACCGAGCCCTCGCCGTGACACTGACCGAGCCCTCGCCGTGACACTGACCGAGCCCTCGCCGTGACACTGATCGAGATCTCACCGTGACACAGACCGAGCTCTCGCCGTGACACAGACTGAGCCCTCGCCGTGACACAAACCGAGCCCTCGCCGTGACACTCACCGAGCCCTCGCCGTGACACTGACCTTGCCCTCGCCGTGACCCTGACCGAGCCCGCGCCGTGACTCTGCCCGAACCCTCGCCGTGACACAGACCGAGCCCTCGCGATGACACTGACCGAGCCCTTACCATGACAAAGACAGAGCCCACACGTGACACTGACCGAGCCCTCGCCATGACCCTGATCGAGTCCTCGCCATGACACTGACCGAGCCCTCGCCGTTACCCTGACCGAGGCCTCGCCGTGACCCTGACCGAGCCCTCGCCGTGACCCTGACCGAGCCCTCGCCGTGACCCTGACCGAGCCCTCGCCGTGACCCTGACCGAGACCTCGCCGTGACACACACCGAGCCCTCTCCGTAACATAGACCGAGCCCTCGCCGTGACACTGACCGAGCCCTCGCCGTGACTCTGACCGAGATCTCACTGTGACACAGACCGAGCTCTCGCCGTGACACAGACCGAGCCCTCGCCATGACACTGACCTAGCCCTCGCCGTGACAATGACCTGAGCCCTCACCGTGACACAGTCCGAGCCCTCGGTGTGACCCTGACGGAGCCTTCATCGTGACAGTGTCCGAGCCCTCGCCAAGACACAGACCGAGCCCTCGCCATGACACTGACCGAGCCCTCGCCGTGAAAAAGACCGAGCCCTTGCCGTGACCCTGACCGAGCCCTCGCCATGACCGTGACCGAGCCCTCACCGTGACACTGACCGAGCCCTCGCCGTGACCCTTACTGAGCTCTCGCCGTGACACAGACCGAGCCCTTGCCATGACACAGACCGAGCCCTCACTGTGACACAGGCCGAGCCCTCGCCGTGACACAGACCGAGCCCTCGCCGTGACACTGACCGATCCCTCGCCGTGACCCTGACCGAGCCCTCGCCGTGATCCTGACCGAGCCCTCGCCGTGACACTGAATGAGCCCTCGCCATGACACAGACCGAGCTCTCGCCGTGACACAGACCGAGCCCTCGCCATGACACTGACCGAGCCCTCGCCGTGACCGTGACCGAGCACTCGCCGTGACCCTGACCGAGCCCTCACCGTGACCCTGAAGGAGCCCTCGCCGTGACACTGACCGAGCACTCGCCGTGAACCTGACCGAGCCCTCACCCTGACACAGACCGAGCCCTCGCTGTGACACAGACGGAGCCCTCGCCGTGACACAGACCGAGCCCTCGCCGTGACACAGACCGAGCCCTCGCCATGACACAGACCAAGCCCTCGCCGTGACCCTGACAGAGCCATCGCCGTGACACAGACCGAGCCCTCGCCGTGACCCTGACAGAGCCCTCACCGTGACACAGAACGGGCCCTCACCGTGACACTGACCGAGCCCTCGCCATGACACTGATTGAGCCCTCGCCGTGACACTGACCGAGCCCTCGCCGTGACACTGACCGAGCCCTCACCATGACACTGACCGAGCCCTCGCCGTGACACTGACCCAGCCCTCGCCGTGACCCTGACCCAGCCCTTGCCATGACACAGGCCGAGCCCTCACCGCTACCCTGATGGAGCCCTCGCCATGACACAGACAGAGCCCTCGCTGTGACACAGACCGAGCCCTCACCGTGACACTGACTGAGCCATTGCCGTGGCACAGACCGAGCCCTCGCTGTGAAACTGAATGAGCCCTCGCCGTGACACTGACTGAGCCCTCGCCGTGACACAGACCGAGCCCTCGCCGTGACACAGACCGAGCCCTCGCCGTGACACTGACCGTGCCCTCGCCGTGACACTGACCGAGCCCTCACCGTGACACTGACTGAGACCTCGCCGTGACACTGACCGAGCCCTCACTGTGACCCAGACCAAGCCCTCGGCATGACCCTGACCGAGCCCGCGTCTTGACACTGACCCAGCCCTTGCCATGACACAGACCGAGCCCTCACCGCGACCCTGACGGAGCCCTTGCCGTGACACAGACCGAGCCCTCGCCATGAGACAGACCGAGCCCTCGCCGTGACACTGACCGAGCCCTTGCCATGACACAGACAGAGCCCTCGCTGTGAAACAGACCGAGCCCTCGCCGTGAAACAGACCGAGCCCTCGCCGTGATACAGACCGAGCTCTCGCCGTGACCCTGACCGAGCCCTCGCCGTGACCCTGACCGAGACCTCGCCGTGACCCTGACCGAGCCCTCGCCCTGACCCTGACCGAGCCCTCGCCATGACCCTGACCGAGCCATCGCCATGACCCAGGCCGAGCCCTCGCCGTGACTCTGATCGAGCCCTCACCGTGACCCTGTCCGAGACGTCGCCGTGACCCAGACCGAGCCCTCGCCATGACCCTGACTGAGCCCTCACCTTGACACTGACCGAGCCCTCGCCATGACACAGACAGAGCCCTCGCCGTGACACTGACCGAGCCCTCGCCATGACACAGACAGAGCCCTCGCCGTGACACTGACCGAGCCCTCGCCATGACACAGACAGAGCCCTCGCCGTGACACTGACCGAGCCCTCGCCATGACACAGACAGAGCCCTCGCCGTGACACAGACAGAGCCCTCGCCGTGACACTGACGAAGCCCTCGCCATGACCCTGACCGAGCCCTCGCCGTGACACGCACCGAGCCCTCTCCGTAACACAGACCGAGCCCTCGCCGTGACACAGACCGAGCCCTCGCCGTGACACAGACCGAGCTCTCGCCGTGACACAGACCGAGCCCTCGCCGTGACACAGACCGAGCCCTCGCCGTGACACAGACCGAGCCCTAGCCGTGACACTGACCGAGCCCTCGCCGTGACCCTGACCGAGCCCTCGCCGTGATCCTGACCGAGCCCTCGCCGTGACACTGAATGAGCCCTCGCCATGACACAGATCGAGCTCTCGCCGTGACACAGACTGAGCCCTCGCCATGACACTGACCGAGCCTTTGTTGTGACAGTGACCGAGCCCTCGCCGTGACCGTGACCGAGCACTCGCCGTGACCCTGACCGAGCCCTTGCCGTGACCCTGAAAGAGCCCTCGCCGTGACACAGACAGAGCCGTCGCTGTAACACATATGGAGCCCTCACCGTCACCCTGACCGAGGCCTCGCCGTGACACTGACCGAGACCTCGCCGTGACCCTGACCGAGCCCTCGCCGTGACCCTGACCGAGCCCTCGCCATGACCCTGACCGAGCGCTCGCCGTGAACCTGACCGAGCCCTCGCCCTGACACAGACCGAGCCCTCGCCATGACACAGACCGAGCCCTCGCCGTGACACAGACCGAGCTCTCGCCGTGACCCTGACCGAGCCGTCGCCATGACCCTGACCGAGCCCTCATCGTGACTCTGGCCGAGCCCTCGCCGTGACCCTGACCGACCCTCGCCGAGACGCTGACAATGTCCTCGCCGTGACCTTGACCGAGCCGTCACCGTGACACTGACCGATTCCTCGCCCTGACACAGACCGAGCCCTCGCCATGACCCTGACCGAGCCATCGCCGTGACACTGACCGAGCCCTCGCCGTGACACTGAGCTTAGCCCTCGCCGTGACACATACCGAGCCCACGCCGTGACCCTGACCAAGCCTTCACCGTGACCCTGACCGAGCCCTCGCCGTGACCCTGACCGAGCCCGCGCCATGACTCTGACCGAACCCTCGCCGTGACAAAGACCGAGCCCTCGCCGTGACACAGACCGAGCCCTCGCCATGCCACTGACCGAGCCCTCACCGTGACACAGACAGAGCCCTCACCGTGACACAGACCGAGCCCTCACTGTGACACAGACCGAGCCCTCGCTGTGACCCTGACCGAGCCCTCGCCGCGACAGTGACCGAGCCCTCACTGTGACCCTGACCGAGACCTCGCCGTGACACTGACCGAGCCCTCGCCGTGACACTGACCGAGCCCTCACCATGACACTGACAGAGACTTCACCATGACACAGACAGAGCCCTCGCCATGACACAGACCGAGTCCTCGCCGTGACACAGACCAAGCCCTCACCGTTACCCTGACCGAGGCCTCGCCGTGACCCTGACCGAGCCCTCGCCGTGACCCTGGCCAAGCCCTCGCTGTGACCCTGACCGAGCCCTCGCCATGACACACACCGAGCCCGCGCCGTGACACAGACCGAGCCCTCGCCGTGACACAGACAGAGCCCTCGCCATGACACTGACCGAGCCCTTGCCGTGATCCTGACCGAGCCCGCGCCGTGACTCTGACCGAACCCTCGCCGTGACACAGACCGAGCCCTCGCCATGAGACAGACCGAGCCCTCGCCGTGACACTGACCGAGCCCTTGCCATGACACAGACAGAGCCCTCGCTGTGAAACAGACCGAGCCCTCGCCGTGAAACAGACCGAGCCCTCGCCGTGATACAGACCGAGCTCTCGCCGTGACCCTGACCGAGCCCTCGCCGTGACCCTGACCGAGACCTCGCCGTGACCCTGACCGAGCCCTCGCCCTGACCCTGACCGAGCCCTCGCCATGACCCTGACCGAGCCATCGCCATGACCCAGGCCGAGCCCTCGCCGTGACTCTGATCGAGCCCTCGCGATGACACTGACCGAGCCCTTACCGTGACACAGACAGAGCCCTCGCCGTGACACTGACCGAGCCCTCGCCATGACCCTGACCGAGCCCTCGCCGTGACACTGACCGAGCCCTCGCCGTCACACTGACCGAGCACTCACCGTTACCCTGACTGAGGCCTCGTCGTGACCCTGACCGAGCCCTCGCCGTGACACACACCGAGCCCTCTCCGTAACACAGACCGAGCCCTCGCCGTGACACTGACCGAGCCCTCGCTGTGACACTGACCGAGCCCTCGCCGTGACACTGATCGAGATCTCACCGTGACACAGACCGAGCTCTCGCCGTGACACAGACTGAGCCCTCGCCGTGACACAAACCGAGCCCTCGCCGTGACACTCACCGAGCCCTCGCCGTGACACTGACCTTGCCCTCGCCGTGACCCTGACCGAGCCCGCGCCGTGACTCTGCCCGAACCCTCGCCGTGACACAGACCGAGCCCTCGCGATGACACTGACCGAGCCCTTACCATGTCAAAGACAGAGCCCACACGTGACACTGACCGAGCCCTCGCCATGACCCTGATCGAGTCCTCGCCATGACACTGACCGAGCCCTCGCCGTTACCCTGACCGAGGCCTCGCCGTGACCCTGACCGAGCCCTCGCCGTGACCCTGACCGAGCCCTCGCCGTGACCCTGACCGAGCCCTCGCCGTGACCCTGACCGAGACCTCGCCGTGACACACACCGAGCCCTCTCCGTAACATAGACCGAGCCCTCGCCGTGACACTGACCGAGCCCTCGCCGTGACTCTGACCGAGATCTCACTGTGACACAGACCGAGCTCTCGCCGTGACACAGACCGAGCCCTCGCCATGACACTGACCTAGCCCTCGCCGTGACAATGACCTGAGCCCTCACCGTGACACAGTCCGAGCCCTCGGTGTGACCCTGACGGAGCCTTCATCGTGACAGTGTCCGAGCCCTCGCCAAGACACAGACCGAGCCCTCGCCATGACACTGACCGAGCCCTCGCCGTGAAAAAGACCGAGCCCTTGCCGTGACCCTGACCGAGCCCTCGCCATGACCGTGACCGAGCCCTCACCGTGACACTGACCGAGCCCTCGCCGTGACCCTTACTGAGCTCTCGCCGTGACCCTGACCGAGCACTTGCCGTGACCCTGACTGAGCCCTCGCAGTGACCCTGAACGAGCCCTCGCCGTGACACAGACCGAGCCCTCGCCCTGACACAGACGGAGCCCTCGCCGTGACACAGACCGAGCCCTCGCCGTGACACAGACCGAGCCCTCGCCGTGACACAGACCAAGCCCTCGCCGTGACACAGACCGAGCTCTCGCCGTGACCCTGACTGAGCCGTCGCCGTGACCCTGACCGAGCCCTCATCGTGACTCTGGCCGAGCCCTCGCCGTGACCCTGACCGAGCCCTCGCCAAGACGCTGACCGAGTCCTCACCGTGACCTTGACCGAGCCGTCGCCGTGACACTGACCGAGCCCTCGCCGTGACACAGACCGAGCCCTCGCCGTGACACAGACCGAGGCCTCGCCGTGACACAGACCGAGCCCTCGCCGTGACCCTGACAGAGCCATCGCCGTGACACAGACCAAGCCCTCGCCGTGACCCTGACAGAGCCCTCACCGTGACAAAGAACGGCCCCTCGCCGTGACACTGACCGAGCCCTCGCCATGACACTGATTGAGCCCTCGCCGTGACACTGACCGAGCCCTCGCCGTGACACTGACCGAGCCCTTGCCGTGACACTGACCCAGCCCTCGCCATGACCCTGACCCAGCCCTTGCCATGACACAGACCGAGCCCTCGCCGTGACACAGACCGAGCCCTCGCCGTGACACAGACCGAGCCCTCGCCGTGACACTGACCGAGCCCTCGCCGTGACCCTGACCAAGCCCTCGCCGTGATCCTGACCGAGCCCTCGCCGTGACACTGAATGAGCCCTCGCCATGATACAGACCGAGCTCTCGCCGTGACACAGACCGAGCCCTCGCCATGACACTGACCGAGCCCTTGCCGTGACACTGACCGAGCACTCGCCGTATCCCTGACCGACCCTTTGGCGTGACCCTGACGGAGCCTTTGTTGTGACAGTGACCGAGCCCTCGCCGTGACCGTGACCGAGCACTCGCCGTGACCCTGACCGAGCCCTCGCCGTGACCCTGAAAGAGCCCTCGCCGTGACACAGACCGAGCCCTCGCCATAACACAGACGGAGCCCTCGCCGTGACACAGACCGAGCCCTCGCCATGACACAGACCGAGCACTCGCCGTAACCCTGACCGAGCCTTCGGCGTGACCATGACGGAGCCTTTGTCGTGACAGTGACCGAGCCCTCGCCGTGACCGTGACCGAGCACTCGCCATGACCCTGACCCAGCCCTCGCCGTGACCCTGAAAGAGCCCACACCGTGACACAGACCGAGCCCTCGCCATAACACAGACGGAGCCCTCGCCATGACACAGACCGAGCCCTCGCCATGACACAGACCGAGCACTCGCCGTAACCCTGACCAAGCCCTTGGCGTGACCCTGACAGAGCCTTTGTCGTGACAGTGACCGAGCCCACGCCGTGACCGTGATCGAGCACTCGCCGTCACCCTGACCGAGCCCTCGCCGTGACCCTGAAAGAGCCCTCGCCGTGACACAGACCGAGCCCTCGCCATAACACCAATGGAGCCCTCACCGTGACCCTGACCGAGGCCTCGCCGTGACAATGACCGAGCCCTCTTCATGACTCCGACAGAGCCCTCGACGTGACCCTGACCGAGCCCTCGCCGTGACTCTGACCGAGCCCTCGCCGTGACACTGACCGAGACCTCGCCGTGACCCTGACCGAGCCCTCGCCGTGACCCTGACCGAGCCCTCGCCATGACCCTGACCGAGCACTCGCCGTGAACCTGACTGAGCCCTCGCCCTGACACAGACCGAGCCCTCGCCGTGACACAGACCGAGCCCTCGCCATGACACAGACCGAGCCCTCGCCATGACACAGACCGAGCCCTCGCCGTGACACAGACCGAGCTCTCGCCGTGACCCTGACCGAGCCATCGCCATGACCCTGACCGAGCCCTCATCGTGACTCTGACCGAGCCCTCGCCGTGACCCTGACCGACCCTCGCCGAGACGCTGACAAAGTCCTCGCCGTGACCTTGACCGAGCCGTCGCCGTGACACTGACCGATCCCTCGCCCTGACACAGACCGAGCCCTCGCCATGACCCTGACCGAGCCATCGCCATGACACTGACCGAGCCCTCGCCGTGACACTGAGCTTAGCCCTCGCCGTGACACATACCGAGCCCGCGCCGTGACCCTGACCAAGCCTTCACCGTGACCCTGACCGAGCCCTCGCCATGACCCTGACCGAGCCCACGCCGTGACTCTGACTGAACCCTCGCCGTGAGAAAGACCGAGCCTTCGCTGTGACACAGACCGAGCCCTCGCCATGCCACTGACCGAGCCCTCGCCGTGACACAGACAGAACCCTCACCGTGACACAGACCGAGCCCTCGCTGTGACCCTGACCGAGCCCTCGCCGTGACACAGACCGAGCCCTCGCCATGACACTGACCGAGCATTCGCCGTGACACAGACAGAGCCCTCGCCGCGACAGTGACCGAGCCCTCACTGTGATCCTGACCGAGACCTCGCCATGACCCTGACCGAGCCCTCGCTGTTACACTGACCGAGCACTCGCCGTAACCCTGACCGAGCCCTCGGCGTGACCCTGACGGAGCCTTTGTCGTGACAGTGACCGAGCCCTCCCCGTGACCGTGCACTCGCCATAACCCTGACCCAGCCCTCGCCGTGACCCTGAAAGAGCCCTCGCCGTGACACAGACCGAGCCCTCGCCGTAACACAGACGGAGCCCTCGCCGTGACACTGACCGAGCCCTCACCATGACACTGACTGAGCCCTCGCCGTGACACTGACAGAGCCCTCACCATGACACAGACAGAGCCCTCGCCATGACACAGACCGAGTCCTCGCCGTGACACAGACCAAGCCCTCGCCGTTACCCTGACCGAGGCCTCGCCGTGACCCTGACCGAGCCCTCGCCGTGACCCTGGCCAAGCCCTCGCTGTGACCCTGACCGAGCCCTCGCCATGACACACACCGAGCCCTCGCCGTGACACTGACCGAGCCCTCGCCGTGATCCTGACCGAGCCCGCGCCGTGACTCTGACCGAACCTTCGCCGTGACACAGACCGAGCCCTCGCGATGACACTGACCGAGCCCTTACCGTGACCCTGACCGAGCCCTCGCCGTGACACTGACCGAGCCCTCGCCATGACACTGATTGAGCCCTCGCCGTGACACTGACCGAGCCCTCGCCGTGACACTGACCGAGCCCTTGCCGTGACACTGACCCAGCCCTCGCCGTGACCCTGACCCAGCCCTTGCCGTGACACAGACCGAGCCCTCGCCATGACACAGACCGAGCCCTCGCCGTGACCCTGACCGAGCCCTCGCCGTGACTCTGACCGAGCCCTCGCCGTGACACTGACCGAGACCTCGCCGTGACCCTGACCGAGCCCTCGCCGTGACCCTGACCGAGCCCTCGCCGTGATCCTGACCGAGCCCTCGCCGTGACACTGACCGAGACCTCGCCGTGACCCTGACCGAGCCCTCGCCGTGACCCTGACCAAGCCCTCGCCGTGATCCTGACCGAGCCCTCGCCGTGACACTGAATGAGCCCTCGCCATGATACAGACCGAGCTCTCGCCGTGACACAGACCGAGCCCTCGCCATGACACTGACCGAGCCCTTGCCGTGACACTGACCGAGCACTCGCCGTAACCCTGACCGACCCTTCGGCGTGACCCTGACGGAGCCTTTGTTGTGACAGTGACCGAGCACTCGCCGTGACCCTGACCGAGCCCTCGCCGTGACCCTGAAAGAGCCCTCGCCGTGACACAGACCGAGCCCTCGCCATAACACAGACGGAGCCCTCGCCGTGACACAGACCGAGCCCTCGCCATGACACAGACCGAGCACTTGCCGTAACCCTGACCGAGCCTTCGGCGTGACCATGACGGAGCCTTTGTCGTGACAGTGACCGAGCCCTCGCCATGACCGTGACCGAGCACTCGCCATGACCCTGACCCAGCCCTCGCCGTGACCCTGAAAAAGCCCTCGCCGTGACACAGACCGAGCCCTCGCCATAACACAGACGGAGCCCTCGCCGTGACACAGACCGAGCCCTCGCCATGACACAGACCGAGCACTCGCCGTAACCCTGACCAAGCCCTTGGCGTGACCCTGACAGAGCCTTTGTCGTGACAGTGACCGAGCCCACGCCGTGACCGTGATCGAGCACTCGCCGTCACCCTGACTGAGCCCTCGCCGTGACCCTGAAAGAGCCCTCGCCGTGACACAGACCGAGCCCTCGCCGTAACACCAACGGAGCCCTCACCGTGACCCTGACCGAGGCCTCGCCGTGACAATGACCGAGCCCTCTTCATGACTCCGACAGAGCCCTCGACGTGACCCTGACCGAGCCCTCGCCGTGACTCTGACCGAGCCCTCGCCGTGACACTGACCGAGACCTCGCCGTGACCCTGACCGAGCCCTCGCCGTGACCCTGACCGAGCCCTCGCCATGACCCTGACCGAGCACTCGCCGTGAACCTGACTGAGCCCTCGCCCTGACACAGACCGAGCCCTCGCCGTGACACAGACCGAGCCCTCGCCATGACACAGACCGAGCCCTCGCCATGACACAGACCGAGCCCTCGCCGTGACACAGACCGAGCTCTCGCCGTGACCCTGACCGAGCCGTCGCCATGACCCTGACCGAGCCCTCATCGTGACTCTGACCGAGCCCTCGCCGTGACCCTGACCGACCCTCGCCGAGACGCTGACAAAGTCCTTGCCGTGACCTTGACCGAGCCGTCGCCGTGACACTGACCGATCCCTCGCCCTGACACAGACCGAGCCCTCGCCATGACCCTGACCGAGCCATCGCCATGACACTGACCGAGCCCTCGCCGTGACACTGAGCTTAGCCCTCGCCGTGACACATACCGAGCCCGCGCCATGACCCTGACCAAGCCTTCACCGTGACCCTGACCGAGCCCTCGCCATGACCCTGACCGAGCCCACGCCGTGACTCTGACTGAACCCTCGCCGTGACAAAGACCGAGCCTTCGCTGTGACACAGACCGAGCCCTCGCCATGCCACTGACTGAGCCCTCGCCGTGACACAGACAGAACCCTCACCGTGACACAGACCGAGCCCTCGCTGTGACCCTGACCGAGCCCTCGCCGTGACACAGACCGAGCCCTCGCCATGACACTGACCGAGCATTCGCCGTGACACAGACAGAGCCCTCGCCGCGACAGTGACCAAGCCCTCACTGTGATCCTGACCGAGACCTCGCCATGACCCTGACCGAGCCCTCGCTGTTACACTGACCGAGCACTCGCCGTAACCCTGACCGAGCCCTCGGCGTGACCCTGACGGAGCCTTTGTCGTGACAGTGACCGAGCCCTCCCCGTGACCGTGCACTCGCCATAACCCTGACCCAGCCCTCGCCGTGACCCTGAAAGAGCCCTCGCCGTGACACAGACCGAGCCCTCGCCGTAACACAGACGGAGCCCTCGCCGTGACACTGACCGAGCCCTCACCATGACACTGACTGAGCCCTCGCCGTGACACTGACAGAGCCCTCACAATGACACAGACAGAGCCCTCGCCATGACACAGACCGAGTCCTCGCCGTGACACAGACCAAGCCCTCGCCGTTACCCTGACCGAGGCCTCGCCGTGACCCTGACCGAGCCCTCGCCGTGACCCTGGCCAAGCCCTCGCTGTGACCCTGACCGAGCCCTCGCCATGACACACACCGAGCCCTCGCCGTGACACTGACCGAGCCCTCGCCGTGATCCTGACCGAGCCCGCGCCGTGACTCTGACCGAACCTGCGCCGTGACACAGACCGAGCCCTCGCGATGACACTGACCGAGCCCTTACCGTGACCCTGACCGAGCCCTCGCCGTGACACTGACCGAGCCCTCGCCGTCACACTGACCATGCCCTCGCCGTTACCCTGACCGAGGCCTCGCCGTGACCCTGACCGAGCCCTCGCCGTGACACACACCGAGCCCTCTCCGTAACACAGACCGAGCCCTCGCCGTGACACTGACCGAGCCCTCGCCGTGACACTGATCGAGATCTCACTGTGACACATACCGAGCTCTCGCCGCGACACAGACCGAGCCCTCGCCGTAACACAGACCGAGCCCTCACCGTGACACTGACCGAGCCCTCGCCGTGACACTGACTGAGCCCTCGCCGTGACACTGACCGAGATCTCGCTGTGACACAGACCGAGCTCTCGCCGTGACCCTGACCGAGCCCTCGCCGTGACCCTGACCGAGCCCTCGCCGTGACCCTGACCGAGCCCTCGCCGTGACCCTGACCGAGCCCTCGCCATGACCCTGACCGAGCCCTCGCCGTGACCCTGACCGAGACCTCGCCGTGACCCTGACCGAGCCCTCGCCGTGACACACACCGAGCCCTCTCCGTAACACAGACCGAGCCCTCGCCGTGACACTGACTGAGCCCTCGCCGTGACACTGACCGAGATCTCACTGTGACACAGACCGAGCTCTCGCCGTGACACAGACCGAGCCCTCGCCATGACACAGATGGAGCCCTCGCCGTGACACAGGCTGAGCCATCGCCGTGACACAGACCGAGCTCTCGCCATGACCCTGACCGAGCCGTCGCCATGACCCTGACCGAGCCCTCATCGTGACTCTGGCCGAGCCCTCGCCGTGACCCTGACCGAGCCCTCGCCGAGACCCTGACAGAGCCATCGCCGTGACACAGACCAAGCCCTCGCCGTGACCCTGACAGAGCACTCACCGTGACACAGAACGGGCCCTCGCCATGACACTGACCGAGCCCTCGCCATGACACTGATTGAGCCCTCGCCGTGACACTGACCGGGCCCTCGCCGTGACACTGACTGAGCCCTCGCCGTGACCCTGACCCAGCCCTTGCCATGACACAGACCGAGCCCTCACCGCTACCCTGACAGAGCCCTCGCCATGACAGAGACAGAGCCCTCGCCATGGCACAGACCGAGCCCTCGCCATGACACTGACTGAGCCATTGCCGTGGCACAGACCGAGCCCTCGCTGTGAAACTGACCGTGCCATCGCCGTGACACAGACAGAGCCCTCGCCATGACCCTGACCGAGCCCTCGCCGTGACCCTGACCGAACCCTCGCTGTGACACTGACTGAGCCCTCGCCGTGACCCTGACCGAGCCCTCGCCGTGACAGTGACTGAACCCTCGCCGTGACAGTGACCGAGCCCTCGCCGTGACCCTGTCCGAGCCCTCGCCGTGACACAGACAGAGCCCTCGCCATGACCCTGACCGAACCCTCGCCGTGACCCTGACAGAGCCCTCGCTGTGACACTGACTGAGCCCTCGCCGTGACCCTGACCGAGCCCTCGCCATGACACTGACCGAGCCCTCGCCGTGACACTGACCGAGCCCTCGCCGTGACAGTGACTGAACCCTCGCCGTGACAGTGACCGAGCCCTCGCCGTGACCCTGTCCGAGCCCTCGCCGTGACACAGACAGAGCCCTCGCCATGACCCTGACCGAGCCCTCGCCGTGACACTGAGCTTAGCCCTCGCCGTGACACATACCGAGCCCGCGCCGTGACCCTGACCAAGCCGTCACCGTGACCCTGACCGAGCCCTCGCCATGACCCTGACCGAGCCCACGCCGTGACTCTGACTGAACCCTCGCCGTGAGAAAGACCGAGCCTTCGCTGTGACACAGACCGAGCCCTCGCCATGCCACTGACCGAGCCCTCGCCGTGACACAGACAGAACCCTCACCGTGACACAGACCGAGCCCTCGCTGTGACCCTGACCGAGCCCTCGCCGTGACACAGACCGAGCCCTCGCCATGACACTGACCGAGCATTCGCCGTGACACAGACAGAGCCCTCGCCGCGACAGTGACCGAGCCCTCACTGTGATCCTGACCGAGACCTCGCCATGACCCTGACCGAGCCCTCGCTGTTACACTGACCGAGCACTCGCCGTAACCCTGACCGAGCCCTCGGCGTGACCCTGACGGAGCCTTTGTCGTGACAGTGACCGAGCCCTCCCCGTGACCGTGCACTCGCCATAACCCTGACCCAGCCCTCGCCGTGACCCTGAAAGAGCCCTCGCCGTGACACAGACCGAGCCCTCGCCGTAACACAGACGGAGCCCTCGCCGTGACACTGACCGAGCCCTCACCATGACACTGACTGAGCCCTCGCCGTGACACTGACAGAGCCCTCACCATGACACAGACAGAGCCCTCGCCATGACACAGACCGAGTCCTCGCCGTGACACAGACCAAGCCCTCGCCGTTACCCTGACCGAGGCCTCGCCGTGACCCTGACCGAGCCCTCGCCGTGACCCTGGCCAAGCCCTCGCTGTGACCCTGACCGAGCCCTCGCCATGACACACACCGAGCCCTCGCCGTGACACTGACCGAGCCCTCGCCGTGATCCTGACCGAGCCCGCGCCGTGACTCTGACCGAACCTTCGCCGTGACACAGACCGAGCCCTCGCGATGACACTGACCGAGCCCTTACCGTGACCCTGACCGAGCCCTCGCCGTGACACTGACCGAGCCCTCGCCATGACACTGATTGAGCCCTCGCCGTGACACTGACCGAGCCCTCGCCGTGACACTGACCGAGCCCTTGCCGTGACACTGACCCAGCCCTCGCCGTGACCCTGACCCAGCCCTTGCCGTGACACAGACCGAGCCCTCGCCATGACACAGACCGAGCCCTCGCCGTGACCCTGACCGAGCCCTCGCCGTGACTCTGACCGAGCCCTCGCCGTGACACTGACCGAGACCTCGCCGTGACCCTGACCGAGCCCTCGCCGTGACCCTGACCGAGCCCTCGCCGTGATCCTGACCGAGCCCTCGCCGTGACACTGACCGAGACCTCGCCGTGACCCTGACCGAGCCCTCGCCGTGACCCTGACCAAGCCCTCGCCGTGATCCTGACCGAGCCCTCGCCGTGACACTGAATGAGCCCTCGCCATGATACAGACCGAGCTCTCGCCGTGACACAGACCGAGCCCTCGCCATGACACTGACCGAGCCCTTGCCGTGACACTGACCGAGCACTCGCCGTAACCCTGACCGACCCTTCGGCGTGACCCTGACGGAGCCTTTGTTGTGACAGTGACCGAGCACTCGCCGTGACCCTGACCGAGCCCTCGCCGTGACCCTGAAAGAGCCCTCGCCGTGACACAGACCGAGCCCTCGCCATAACACAGACGGAGCCCTCGCCGTGACACAGACCGAGCCCTCGCCATGACACAGACCGAGCACTTGCCGTAACCCTGACCGAGCCTTCGGCGTGACCATGACGGAGCCTTTGTCGTGACAGTGACCGAGCCCTCGCCATGACCGTGACCGAGCACTCGCCATGACCCTGACCCAGCCCTCGCCGTGACCCTGAAAAAGCCCTCGCCGTGACACAGACCGAGCCCTCGCCATAACACAGACGGAGCCCTCGCCGTGACACAGACCGAGCCCTCGCCATGACACAGACCGAGCACTCGCCGTAACCCTGACCAAGCCCTTGGCGTGACCCTGACAGAGCCTTTGTCGTGACAGTGACCGAGCCCACGCCGTGACCGTGATCGAGCACTCGCCGTCACCCTGACTGAGCCCTCGCCGTGACCCTGAAAGAGCCCTCGCCGTGACACAGACCGAGCCCTCGCCGTAACACCAACGGAGCCCTCACCGTGACCCTGACCGAGGCCTCGCCGTGACAATGACCGAGCCCTCTTCATGACTCCGACAGAGCCCTCGACGTGACCCTGACCGAGCCCTCGCCGTGACTCTGACCGAGCCCTCGCCGTGACACTGACCGAGACCTCGCCGTGACCCTGACCGAGCCCTCGCCGTGACCCTGACCGAGCCCTCGCCATGACCCTGACCGAGCACTCGCCGTGAACCTGACTGAGCCCTCGCCCTGACACAGACCGAGCCCTCGCCGTGACACAGACCGAGCCCTCGCCATGACACAGACCGAGCCCTCGCCATGACACAGACCGAGCCCTCGCCGTGACACAGACCGAGCTCTCGCCGTGACCCTGACCGAGCCGTCGCCATGACCCTGACCGAGCCCTCATCGTGACTCTGACCGAGCCCTCGCCGTGACCCTGACCGACCCTCGCCGAGACGCTGACAAAGTCCTTGCCGTGACCTTGACCGAGCCGTCGCCGTGACACTGACCGATCCCTCGCCCTGACACAGACCGAGCCCTCGCCATGACCCTGACCGAGCCATCGCCATGACACTGACCGAGCCCTCGCCGTGACACTGAGCTTAGCCCTCGCCGTGACACATACCGAGCCCGCGCCGTGACCCTGACCAAGCCTTCACCGTGACCCTGACCGAGCCCTCGCCATGACCCTGACCGAGCCCACGCCGTGACTCTGACTGAACCCTCGCCGTGACAAAGACCGAGCCTTCGCTGTGACACAGACCGAGCCCTCGCCATGCCACTGACTGAGCCCTCGCCGTGACACAGACAGAACCCTCACCGTGACACAGACCGAGCCCTCGCTGTGACCCTGACCGAGCCCTCGCCGTGACACAGACCGAGCCCTCGCCATGACACTGACCGAGCATTCGCCGTGACACAGACAGAGCCCTCGCCGCGACAGTGACCAAGCCCTCACTGTGATCCTGACCGAGACCTCGCCATGACCCTGACCGAGCCCTCGCTGTTACACTGACCGAGCACTCGCCGTAACCCTGACCGAGCCCTCGGCGTGACCCTGACGGAGCCTTTGTCGTGACAGTGACCGAGCCCTCCCCGTGACCGTGCACTCGCCATAACCCTGACCCAGCCCTCGCCGTGACCCTGAAAGAGCCCTCGCCGTGACACAGACCGAGCCCTCGCCGTAACACAGACGGAGCCCTCGCCGTGACACTGACCGAGCCCTCACCATGACACTGACTGAGCCCTCGCCGTGACACTGACAGAGCCCTCACAATGACACAGACAGAGCCCTCGCCATGACACAGACCGAGTCCTCGCCGTGACACAGACCAAGCCCTCGCCGTTACCCTGACCGAGGCCTCGCCGTGACCCTGACCGAGCCCTCGCCGTGACCCTGGCCAAGCCCTCGCTGTGACCCTGACCGAGCCCTCGCCATGACACACACCGAGCCCTCGCCGTGACACTGACCGAGCCCTCGCCGTGATCCTGACCGAGCCCGCGCCGTGACTCTGACCGAACCTGCGCCGTGACACAGACCGAGCCCTCGCGATGACACTGACCGAGCCCTTACCGTGACCCTGACCGAGCCCTCGCCGTGACACTGACCGAGCCCTCGCCGTCACACTGACCATGCCCTCGCCGTTACCCTGACCGAGGCCTCGCCGTGACCCTGACCGAGCCCTCGCCGTGACACACACCGAGCCCTCTCCGTAACACAGACCGAGCCCTCGCCGTGACACTGACCGAGCCCTCGCCGTGACACTGATCGAGATCTCACTGTGACACATACCGAGCTCTCGCCGCGACACAGACCGAGCCCTCGCCGTAACACAGACCGAGCCCTCACCGTGACACTGACCGAGCCCTCGCCGTGACACTGACTGAGCCCTCGCCGTGACACTGACCGAGATCTCGCTGTGACACAGACCGAGCTCTCGCCGTGACCCTGACCGAGCCCTCGCCGTGACCCTGACCGAGCCCTCGCCGTGACCCTGACCGAGCCCTCGCCGTGACCCTGACCGAGCCCTCGCCATGACCCTGACCGAGCCCTCGCCGTGACCCTGACCGAGACCTCGCCGTGACCCTGACCGAGCCCTCGCCGTGACACACACCGAGCCCTCTCCGTAACACAGACCGAGCCCTCGCCGTGACACTGACTGAGCCCTCGCCGTGACACTGACCGAGATCTCACTGTGACACAGACCGAGCTCTCGCCGTGACACAGACCGAGCCCTCGCCATGACACAGATGGAGCCCTCGCCGTGACACAGGCTGAGCCATCGCCGTGACACAGACCGAGCTCTCGCCATGACCCTGACCGAGCCGTCGCCATGACCCTGACCGAGCCCTCATCGTGACTCTGGCCGAGCCCTCGCCGTGACCCTGACCGAGCCCTCGCCGAGACCCTGACAGAGCCATCGCCGTGACACAGACCAAGCCCTCGCCGTGACCCTGACAGAGCACTCACCGTGACACAGAACGGGCCCTCGCCATGACACTGACCGAGCCCTCGCCATGACACTGATTGAGCCCTCGCCGTGACACTGACCGGGCCCTCGCCGTGACACTGACTGAGCCCTCGCCGTGACCCTGACCCAGCACTTGCCATGACACAGACCGAGCCCTCACCGCTACCCTGACAGAGCCCTCGCCATGACAGAGACAGAGCCCTCGCCATGGCACAGACCGAGCCCTCGCCATGACACTGACTGAGCCATTGCCGTGGCACAGACCGAGCCCTCGCTGTGAAACTGACCGTGCCATCGCCGTGACACAGACAGAGCCCTCGCCATGACCCTGACCGAGCCCTCGCCGTGACCCTGACCGAACCCTCGCTGTGACACTGACTGAGCCCTCGCCGTGACCCTGACCGAGCCCTCGCCGTGACAGTGACTGAACCCTCGCCGTGACAGTGACCGAGCCCTCGCCGTGACCCTGTCCGAGCCCTCGCCGTGACACAGACAGAGCCCTCGCCATGACCCTGACCGAACCCTCGCCGTGACCCTGACAGAGCCCTCGCTGTGACACTGACTGAGCCCTCGCCGTGACCCTGACCGAGCCCTCGCCATGACACTGACCGAGCCCTCGCCGTGACACTGACCGAGCCCTCGCCGTGACAGTGACTGAACCCTCGCCGTGACAGTGACCGAGCCCTCGCCGTGACCCTGTCCGAGCCCTCGCCGTGACACAGACAGAGCCCTCGCCATGACCCTGACCGAGCCCTCGCCGTGACCCTGACCGAACCCTCGCCGTGACACTGACCGTGCCCTCGCCGTTACCCTGACCGAGGCCTCGCCGTGACCCTGACCAAGCCCTTGCCGTGACCCTGACGAAGCCCTCGCCGTGACCCTGACCGAGCCCTCGCCGTGACACGCACCGAGCCCTCTCCGTAACACAGACCGAGCCCTCGCCGTGACACAGACCGAGCCCTCGCCATGACACAGACAGAGCTCTCGCCGTGACACAGACCGAGCCCTCACCGTGACACAGACCGAGCCCTCGCCATGACACAGACCGAGCCCTCGCCGTGACACTGACCGAGACCTCGCCGTGACCCTGACCGAGCCCTCGCCGTGATCCTGACCGAGCCCTCGCCATGACACTGAATGAGCCCTCACCATGACACAGACCGAGCTCTCGCCGTGACACAGACCGAGCCCTCGCCATGACACTGACTGAGCCCTTGCCATGACACTGACCAAGCACTCGCCGTAACCCTGACCGACCCCTCGGCGTGACCCTGACGGAGCCTTTGTTGTGACAGTGACCGAGCCCTCGCCGTGACCGTGACCGAGCACTCGCCGTGACCCTGACCAGGCCCTTGCCGTGACCCTGAAAGAGCCCTCGCCGTGACACAGACCGAGCCCTCGCCATAACACAGACGGAGCCCTCGCCATGACACAGACCGAGCCCTCGCCATGACACAGACCGAGCACTCGCCGTAACCCTGACCAAGCCCTTGGCATGACCCTGACGGAGCCTTTGTCGTGACAGTGACCGAGGCCTCGCCGTGACCGTGACCGAGCACTCGCCGTGACCCTGACCGAGCCCTCGCCGTGACCCTGAAAGAGCCCTCGCCGTGACACAGACTGAGCCCTCGCCGTAACACCAACGGAGCCCTCACCGTGACCCTGACCGAGGCCTCGCCGTGACAGTGACCAAGCCCTCGCCGTGACTCCGACAGAGCCCTCGACGTGACACTGACCGAGACCTCGCCCTGACCCTGACCAAGCCCTCGCCGTGACTCTGACCGAGCCCTCGCCGTGACACTGACCGAGACCTCGCCATGACCCTGACTGAGCCCTCGCCGTGACCCTGACCGAGCCCTCGCCCTGACACAGACCGAGCCCTCGCCATGACACAGACGGAGCCCTCGCCGTGACACAGACCGAGTCCTCGCCATGACACAGATTGAGCCCGCGCCGTGACACAGACCGAGCTCTCACCGTGACCCTGACCGAGCCGTCGCCATGACCCTGCCCGAGCCCTCATCGTGACTCTGAACGACCCCTCGCCGTGACCCTGACCGACCCTCGCCGAGACGCTGACAAAGTCCTCGCCGTGACCTTGACCGAGCCGTCGCCGTGACACTGACCGATCCCTCGCCCTGACACAGACCGAGCCATCGCCATGACCCTGACCGAGCCATCGCCGAGACACTGACCGAGCCCTCGCCGTGACACTGAGCTTAGCCCTCGCCGTGACACATACCGAGCCCGCGCCGTGACCCTGACCAAGCCTTCACCGTCAACCTGACCGAGCCCTCGCCGTGACCCTGACCGAGCCCTCGCCGTGACACAGACCGAGCCCTCGCCATCCCACTGACCGAGCCCTCGCCGTGACACAGACAGAGCCCTCACCGTGACACAGAACGAGCCCTCACCGTGACACAGACCGAGCCCTCGCTGTGACCCTGACCGAGCCCTCGCCGCGACAGTGACCGAGCCCTCACTGTGACCCTGACCGAGACCTCGCCGTGACACTGACCGAGCCCTCGCCGTGACACTGACCGAGCCCTCACCATGACACTGACCGAGCCCTCACCATGACACTGACAGAGACCTCACCATGACACAGACAGAGCCCTCGCCGTGACACAGACCGAGCCCTCGCCATGCCACTGACCGAGCCCTCACCATGACACAGACAGAGCCCTCACCGTGACACAGACCGAGCCCTCACCGTGACACAGACCGAGCCCTCGCTGTGACCCTGACCGAGCCCTCGCCGCGACAGTGACCGAGCCCTCACTGTGACCCTGACCGAGACCTCGCCGTGACACTGACCGAGCCCTCGCCGTGACACTGACCGAGCCCTCGCCATGACACTGACCGAGCCCTCACCATGACACTGACAGAGACCTCACCATAACACAGACAGAGCCCTCGCCATGACACAGACCGAGTCCTCGCCGTGACACAGACCAAGCCCTCGCCGTTACCCTGACCGAGGCCTCGCCGTGACCCTGACCGAGCCCTCGCCGTGACCCAGGCCAAGCCCTCGCTGTGACCCTGACCGAGCCCTCGCCATGACACACACCGAGCCCGCGCCGTGACACAGACCGAGCCCTCGCCGTGACACAGACAGAGCCCTCGCCGTGACACTGACCGAGCCCTTGCCGTGATCCTGACCGAGCCCGCGCCGTGACTCTGACCGAACCCTCGCCGTGACACAGACCGAGCCCTCACGATGACACTGACTGAGCCCTTACCGTGACACAGACAGAGCCCTCGCCGTGACACTGACCGAGCCCTCGCCGTGACCCTGACCGAGACCTCGCCGTGACACTGACCGAGCCCTCGCCGTCACACTGACCGAGCACTCACCGTTACCCTGACCGAGGCCTCGCCGTGACCCTGACCGAGCCCTCGCCGTGACACACACCGAGCCCTCTCCGTAACACAGACCGAGCCCTCGCCGTGACACTGACCGAGCCCTCGCCGTGACACTGACCGAGCCCTCGCCGTGACACTGATCGAGATCTCACCGTGACACAGACCGAGCTCTCGCCGTGACACAGACTGAGCCCTCGCCGTGACACTCACCGAGCCCTCGCCGTGACACTGACCTTGCCCTCGCCGTGACCCTGACCGAGCCCGCGCCGTGACTCTGCCCGAACCCTCGCCATGACACAGACCGAGCCCTCGCGATGACACTGACCGAGCCCTTACCATGACAAAGACAGAGCCCTCACGTGACACTGACCGAGCCCTCGCCATGACCCTGATCGAGTCCTCGCCATGACACTGACCGAGCCCTCGCCGTCACACTGACCGAGACCTCGCCGTTATCCTGACCGAGGCCTCGCCGTGACCCTGACCGAGCCCTCGCCGTGACCCTGACCGAGCCCTCGCCGTGACCCTGACCGAGCCCTCGCCGTGACCCTGACCGAGACCTCGCCGTGACACACACCGAGCCCTCTCCGTAACATAGACCGAGCCCTCGCCGTGACACTGACCGAGCCCTCGCCGTGACTCTGACCGAGATCTCACTGTGACACAGACCGAGCTCTCGCCGTGACACAGACCGAGCCCTCGCCATGACACTGACCTAGCCCTCGCCGTGACACTGACCTGAGCCCTCACCGTGACACAGTCCGAGCCCTCGGTGTGACCCTGACGGAGCCTTCATCGTGACAGTGTCCGAGCCCTCGCCAAGACACAGACCGAGCCCTCGCCATGACACTGACAGAGCCCTCGCCGTGAAAAAGACTGAGCCCTTGCCGTGACCCTGACCGAGCCCTCGCCATGACCGTGACCGAGCCCTCACCGTGACACTGACCGAGCCCTCGCCGTGACCCTGACTGAGCTCTCGCCGTGACCCTGACCGAGCACTTGCCATGACCCTGACTGAGCCCTCGCAGTGACCCTGAATGAGCCCTCGCCGTGACACAGACCGAGCCCTCGCCCTGACACAGACGGAGCCCTCGCCGTGACACAGACCGAGCCCTCGCCGTGACACAGACCGAGCCCTCGCCGTGACACAGACCAAGCCCTCGCCGTGACACAGACCGAGCTCTTGCCGTGACCCTGACTGAGCCGTCGCCGTGACCCTGACCGAGCCCTCATCGTGACTCTGGCCGAGCCCTCGCCGTGACCCTGACCGAGCCCTCGCCAAGACGCTGACCGAGTCCTCACCGTGACCTTGACCGAGCCGTCGCCGTGACACTGACCGAGCCCTCGCCGTGACACAGACCGAGCCCTCGCCATGACACAGACCGAGGCCTCGCCGTGACACAGACCGAGCCCTCGCCGTGACCCTGACAGAGCCATCGCCGTGACACAGACCAAGCCATCGCCGTGACCCTGACAGAGCCCTCGCCGTGACACAGACCGAGCACTCGCCATAACCCTGACCAAGCCCTTGGCGTGACCCTGACAGAGCCTTTGTCGTGACAGTGACCGAGCCCTCGCCGTGACCATGACCGAGCACTCGCCGTCACCCTGACCGAGCCCTCGCCGTGACCCTGAAAGAGCCCTCGCCGTGACACAGACCGAGCCCTCGCCGTAACACCAACGGAGCCCTCACCGTGACCCTGACCGAGGCCTCGCCGTGACAGTGACCGAGCCCTCGCCGTGACTCCGACAGAGCCCTCGACGTGACACTGACCGAGACCTCGCCCTGACCCTGACCGAGCCCTCGCCGTGACTCTGACCGAGCCCTCGCCGTGACACTGACCGAGACCTCGCCGTGACCCTGACCGAGCCCTCGCCGTGACCCTGACCGAGCCCTCGCCGTGACCCTGACAGAGCCATCGCCGTGACACAGACCAAGCCATCGCCGTGACCCTGACAGAGCCCTCACCGTGACACAGAACGGCCCCTCGCCGTGACACTGACCGAGCCCTCGCCATGACACTGATTGAGCCCTCGCCGTGACACTGACCGAGCCCTCGCCGTGACACTGACCGAGCCCTTGCCGTGACACTGACCCAGCCCTCGCCGTGACCCTGACCCAGCCCTTGCCATGACACAGACCGAGCCCTCGCCGTGACACAGACCGAGCCCTCGCCGTGACACAGACCGAGCCCTCGCCGTGACACTGACCGAGCCCTCGCCGTGACCCTGACCGAGCCCTCACCGTGATCCTGACCGAGCCCTCGCCGTGACACTGAATGAGCCCTCGCCATGATACAGACCGAGCTCTCGCCGTGACACAGACCGAGCCCTCGCCATGACACTGACCGAGCCCTTGCCGTGACACTGACCGAGCACTCGCCGTAACCCTGACCGACCCTTCGGCGTGACCCTGACGGAGCCTTTGTTGTGACAGTGACCGAGCCCTCACCGTGACCGTGACCGAGCACTCGCCGTGACCCTGACCGAGCCCTCGCCGTGACCCTGAAAGAGCCCTCGCCGTGACACAGACCGAGCCCTCGCCATAACACAGACGGAGCCCTCGCCGTGACACAGACCGAGCCCTCGCCATGACACAGACCGAGCACTCGCCGTAACCCTGACCGAGCCTTCGGCGTGACCATGACGGAGCCTTTGTCGTGACAGTGAACGAGCCCTCGCCGTGACCGTGACCGAGCACTCGCCATGACCCTGACCCAGCCCTCGCCATGACCCTGAAAGAGCCCTCGCCGTGACACAGACCGAGCCCTCGCCATAACACAGACGGAGCCCTCGCCGTGACACAGACCGAGCCCTCGCCATGACACAGACCGAGCACTCGCCATAACCCTGACCAAGCCCTTGGCGTGACCCTGACAGAGCCTTTGTCGTGACAGTGACCGAGCCCTCGCCGTGACCATGACCGAGCACTCGCCGTCACCCTGACCGAGCCCTCGCCGTGACCCTGAAAGAGCCCTCGCCGTGACACAGACCGAGCCCTCGCCGTAACACCAACGGAGCCCTCACCGTGACCCTGACCGAGGCCTCGCCGTGACAGTGACCGAGCCCTCGCCGTGACTCCGACAGAGCCCTCGACGTGACACTGACCGAGACCTCGCCCTGACCCTGACCGAGCCCTCGCCGTGACTCTGACCGAGCCCTCGCCGTGACACTGACCGAGACCTCGCCGTGACCCTGACCGAGCCCTCGCCGTGACCCTGACCGAGCCCTCGCCATGACCCTGACCGAGCCCTCGCCATGACCCTGACCGAGCACTCGCCGTGAACCTGACTGAGCCCTCGCCCTGACACAGACCGAGCCCTCGCCGTGACACAGACCGAGCCCTCGCCATGACACAGACCGAGCCCTCGCCATGACACAGACCGAGCCCTCGCCGTGACACAGACCGAGCTCTCGCCGTGACCCTGACCGAGCCGTCGCCATGACCCTGACCGAGCCCTCATCGTGACTCTGACCGAGCCCTCGCCGTGACCCTGACCGACCCTCGCCGAGACGCTGACAAAGTCCTCGCCGTGACCTTGACCGAGCCGTCGCCGTGACACTGACCGATCCCTCGCCCTGACACAGACCGAGCCCTCGCCATGACCCTGACCGAGCCATCGCCATGACACTGACCGAGCCCTCGCCGTGACACTGAGCTTAGCCCTCGCCGTGACACATACCGAGCCCGCGCCGTGACCCTGACCAAGCCTTCACCGTGACCCTGACCGAGCCCTCGCCATGACCCTGACCGAGCCCGTGCCGTGACTCTGACTGAACCCTCACCGTGACAAAGACCGAGCCTTCGCTGTGACACAGACCGAGCCCTCGCCATGCCACTGACCGAGCCCTCGCCGTGACACAGACAGAACCCTCACCATGACACAGACCGAGCCCTCGCTGTGACCCTGACCGAGCCCTCGCCGTGACACAGACCGGGCCCTCGCCATGACACTGACCGAGCATTCGCCGTGACACAGACAGAGCCCTCGCCGCGACAGTGACCGAGCCCTCACTGTGATCCTGACCGAGCCCTCATCGTGACTCTGGCCGAGCCCTCGCCGTGACCCTGACCGAGCCCTCGCCGAGACGCTGACCGAGTCCTGGCCGTGACCTTGACCGAGCAGTCGCCATGACACTGACCGAGCCCTCGCCGTGACACAGACCGAGCCCTCGCCGTGACACAGACCGAGCCCTCGCCGTGACACAGACCGAGCCCTCGCCGTGACCCTGACAGAGCCATTGCCGTGACACAGACCGAGCCCTCGCCCTGACACAGATGGAGCCCTCGCCGTGACACAGGCCGAGCCATCGCCGTGACACAGACCGAGCTCTCGCCATGACCCTGACCGAGCCGTCGCCGTGACCCTGACCGAGCCCTCATCGTGACTCTGGCCGAGCCCTCGCCGTGACCCTGACCGAGCCCTCGCCGAGACGCTGACCGAGTCCTCGCCGTGACCTTGACCGAGCAGTCGCCATGACACTGACCGAGCCCTCGCCGTGACACAGACCGAGCCCTCGCCGTGACACAGACCGAGCCCTCGCCGTGACACAGACCGAGCCCTCGCCGTGACCCCGACAGAGCCATTGCCGTGACACAGACCAAGCCCTCGCCGTGACCCTGACAGAGCCCTCACCGTGACACAGAACGGGCCCTCGCCGTGACACTGACCGAGCCCTCGCCATGACACTGATTGAGCCCTCGCCGTGACACTGACCGGGCCCTCGCCGTGACACTGACTGAGCCCTCGCCATGACCCTGACCCAGCCCTTGCCATGACACAGACCGAGCCCTCACCGCTACCCTGACAGAGCCCTCGCCATGACACAGACAGAGCCCTCGCCATGGCACAGACCGAGCCCTCGCCGTGACACTGACTGAGCCATTGCCGTGGCACAGACCGAGCCCTCGCTGTGAAACTGACCGTGCCATCGCCGTGACACAGACCGAGCCCTTGCCGTGACACAGACCGAACCCTCGCCGTGACACTGAACTAGCCCTCGCCGTGACACTGACCGAGCCCTCGCCGTGACACAGACCGAGCCCTCGCCGTGACACAGACCGAGCCCTCGCCGTGACACTGACCGAGCCCTCGCCGTGACACTGACCGAGCCCTCGCTGTGACACTGACCGAGCCCTCACCATAACACTGACCGAGCCCTCGCCGTGACAGTGACTGAGACCTCGCCGTGACACTGACTGAGCCCTCACCATGACCCAAATCGAGCCCTCGGCATGACCCTGACCGAGCCCGCGTCGTGACACAGACCCAGCCCTTGCCATGACACAGACCGAGCCCTCACCGCGACCCTGACGGAGCCCTTGCCGTGACACAGACCGAGCCCTCGCCGTGACACAGACCGAGCCCTCGCCGTGACACTGACCGAGCCCTTGCCGTGACACAGACAGAGCCCTCGCTGTGAAACAGACCGAGCCCTCGCCGTGAAACAGACCGAGCCCTCGCCGTGATACAGACCGAGCCCTCACCTTGACACTGACCGAACCCTCGCCGTGACCCTGACCGAACCCTCGCCGTGACCCTGACCGAACCCTCGCCGTGACCCTGAATGAGCCCTCGCCGTGACCCTGACCGAGCCCTCGCCGTGACACTGACCGAGCCCTCGCCGTTACCCTGACCGAGGCCTCGCCGTGACCCTGACCAAGCCCTTGCCGTGAACCTGACGGAGCCCTCGCCGTGACCCTGACCGAGCCCTCGCCGTGACACGCACCGAGCCCTCTCCATAACACAGACCGAGCCCTCGCCGTGACACAGACCGAGCCCTCGCCATGACACAGACCGAGCTCTCGCCGTGACACAGACCGAGCCCTCGCCGTGACACAGACCGAGCCCTCGCCGTGACATAGACCGAGCCCTCGCCGTGAACCTGACCGAGCCCTCGCCATGACCCTGACCGAGCCCTCGCCGTGACCCTGACCGAGCTCTCGCCGTGACACTGAATGAGCCCTCGCCATGACACAGACCGAGCTCTCGCCGTGACGCAGACCGAGCCCTCACCACGACACTGACCGAGCCCTCGCCGTGACACTGACCGAGCACTCGCCGTAACCCTGACCGAGCCCTCGGCGTGACCCTGACCGAGCCTTTGTTGTGACAGTGACCGAGCCCTCGCCATGACCGTGACCGAGCACTCGCTGTGACCCTGACCGAGCCCTCGCCGTGACCCTGAAAGAGCCCTCGCCGTGACACAGACCGAGCCCTCGCCATAGCACAGACGGAGCCCTCGCCGTGACACAGACCGAGCCCTCACCATGACACAGACAGAGCCCTCGCCATGACACAGACCGAGTCCTCGCCGTGACACAGACCAAGCCCTCGCCATTACCCTGACCGAGGCCTCGCCGTGACCCTGACCGAGCCCTCGCCGTGACCCTGGCCAAGCCCTCGCTGTGACCCTGACCGAGCCCTCGCCATGACACACACCGAGCCCTCGCCGTGACACTGACCGAGCCCTCGCCGTGATCCTGACCGAGCCCGCGCCGTGACTCTGACCGAACCATCGCCGTGACACAGACCGAGCCCTCGCGATGACACTGACCGAGCCCTTACCGTGACACAGACAGAGCCCTCGCCGTGCCACTGACCGAGCCCTTGCCGTGACCCTGACCGAGCCCTCGCCGTGACACTGACCGAGCCCTCGCCGTCACACTGACCGTGCCCTCGCCATTACCCTGACCGAGGCCTCGCCGTGACCCTGACCGAGCCATCGCCGTGACACACACCGAGCCCTCTCCGTAACACAGACCGAGCCCTCGCCGTGACACTGACCGAGCCCTCGCCGTGACACTGATCGAGATCTCGCTGTGACACAGACCGAGCTCTCGCCGCGACACAGACCGAGCCCTCACCGTGACACAGACCGAGCCCTCACCGTGACACTGACCGAGCCCTCGCCGTGACACTGACCGAGATCTCACCGTGACACAGACCGAGCTCTCGCCGTGACCCTGACCGAGCCCTCGCCGTGACCCTGACCGAGCCCTCGCCGTGACCCTGACCGAGCCCTCGCCGTGACCCTGACCGAGCCCTCGCCGTGACCCTGACCGAGCCCTCGCCGTGACACACACCGAGCCCTCTCCGTAACACAGACCGAGCCCTCGCCGTGACACTGACTGAGCCCTCGCCGTGACACTGACCGAGATCTCACTGTGACACAGACCGAGCTCTCGCCGTGACACAGACCGAGCCCTCGCCGTGACACAGACCGAGCCCTCGCCGTGACACTGACCGAGCCCTCGCCGTGACACTGACCTAGCCCTCGCCGTGACACTGACCTGAGCCCTCGCCGTGACACAGTCCGAGCCCTCGGTGTGACCCTGATGGAGCCTTCGTCGTGACAGTGTCCGAGACCTCGCCAAGACACAGACCGAGCCCTCGCCGTGAAAAAGACCGAGCCCTTGCCATGACCCTGACCGAGCCCTCGCCATGACCCTGACCGAGCCCTCGCCGTGACACTGACCGAGCCCTCGCCGTGACCCTGACTGAGCTCTCGACGTGACCCTGACCGAGCACTTGCCGTGACCCTGACTGAGCCCTCGCAGTGACCCTGAACAAGCCCTCGCCGTGACACAGACCGAGCCCGCACCCTGACACAGACGGAGCCCTCGCCATGACACAGGCCGAGCCATCGCCGTGACACAGACCGAGCCCTCGCCGTGACACAGACCGAGCCCTCGCCATGACACAGACCGAGCTCTCGCCATGACCCTGACCGAGCCGTCGCCGTGACCCTGACCGAGCCCTCATCATGACTCTGGCCGAGCCCTCGCCATGACCCTGACCGAGCCCTCGCCGAGACGCTGACCGAGTCCTCACCGTGACCTTGACCGAGCAGTCGCCATGACACTGACCGAGCCCTCGCCGTGACACAGACCGAGCCCTCGCCGTGACACAGACCGAGCCCTCGCCGTGACACAGACCGAGCCCTCGCCGTGACCCTGACAGAGCCATTGCCGTGACACAGACCAAGCCCTCGCCGTGACCCTGACAGAGCCCTCACCGTGACACAGAACGGGCCCTCGCCATGACACTGACCGAGCCCTCGCCATGACACTGATTGAGCCCTCGCCGTGACACTGACCGAGCCCTCGCCGTGACACTGACCGAGCCCTCGCCATGACCATGACCCAGCCCTTGCCATGACACAGACCGAGCCCTCACCGCTACCCTGACAGAGCCCTCGCCATGACACAGAGCCCTCGCCGTGACACAGAACGAGCCCTCGCCGTGACACTGACTGAGCCATTGCCGTGGCACAGACCGAGCCCTCGCTGTGAAACTGACCGTGCCATCGCCATGACACAGACCGAGCCCTTGCCGTGACACAGACCGAACCCTCGCCGTGACACTGAACTAGCCCTCGCCGTGACACTGACCGAGCCCTCGCCATGACACAGACCGAGCCCTCGCCGTGACACAGACCGAGCCCTCGCCGTGACACTGACCGAGCCCTCGCCGTGACACTGACCGAGCCCTCGCCGTGACACTGACCGAGCCCTCACCATAACACTGACCGAGCCCTCGCCGTGACAGTGACTGAGACCTCGCCGTGACACTGACCGAGCCCTCACCATGACCCAGACCGAGCCCTCGGCATGACCCTGACCGAGCCCGCGTCATGACACAGACCCAGCCCTTGCCATGACACAGACCGAGACCTCACCGCGACCCTGACGGAGCCCTTGCCGTGACACAGACCGAGCCCTCGCCGTGACACAGACCGAGCCCTCGCCGTGACACTGACCGAGCCCTTGCCGTGACACAGACAGAGCCCTCGCTGTGAAACAGACCGAGCCCTCGCCGTGATACAGACCGAGCCCTCACCTTGACACTGACCGAACCCTCGCCGTGACCCTGACCGAACCCTCGCCGTGACCCTGAACGAGCCCTCGCCGTGACCCTGACCGAGCCCTCGCCATGACACTGACCGAGCCCTCGCTGTTACCCTGACCGAGGCCTCGCCGTGACCCTGACCAAGCCCTTGCCGTGAACCTGACGGAGCCCTCGCCATGACCCTGACCGAGCCCTCGCCGTGACACGCACCGAGCCCTCTCCATAACACAGACCGAGCCCTCGCCGTGACACAGACCGAGCCCTCACCGTGACACAGACCGAGCCCTCGCCGTGACACAGACCGAGCCCTCGCCGTGACCCTGACCGAGCCCTCGCCGTGACCCTGACCGAGCCCTCGCCGTGACCCTGACCGAGCCCTAGGCGTGACCCTTAAGGAGCCTTTGTTGTGACAGTGACCGAGCCCTCGCCGTGACCATGACCGAGCACTCGCTGTAACCCTGACCGAGCCCTCGCCGTGACCCTGAAAGAGCCCTCGCCGTTACCCTGACCGAGGCCTCGCCGTGACCCTGACCAAGCCCTTGCCGTGACCCTGACGGAGCCTTCGCCGTGACCCTGACCGAGCCCTCGCCATGACACGCACCGAGCCCTCTCCGTAACACAGACCGAGCCCTCGCCATGACACAGACCGAGCTCTCGCCGTGACACAGACCGAGCCCTCGCCATGACACAGACCGAGCCCTCGCCGTGACACAGACCTAGCCCTCGCCGTGACACTGACCGAGCCCTCGCCATGACCCTGACCGAGCCCTCGCCGTGACCCTGACCGAGCCCTCGCAGTGACACTGAACGAGCCCTCGCCATGACACAGACCGAGTTCTCGCCGTGACACAGACCAAGCCCTCGCCATGACACTGACCGAGCCCTCGCTGTGACACTGACCGAGCACTCGCCATAACCCTGACCGAGCCCTCGGCGTGACCCTGACGGAGCCTTTGTTGTGACAGTGACCGAGCCCTCGCCGTGACCGTGACCGAGCACTCGCCGTGACCCTGACTGAGCCCACGCCGTGACCCTGAAAGAGCCCTCGCCGTGACACAGACCGAGCCCTCGCCGTAACACAGACCGAGCACTCGCCGTAACCCTGACCGAGCCCTCGGCGTGACCCTGAAAGTGCCCTCGCCGTGACACAGACCGAGCCCTCGCTGTAACACAGACGGAGCCCTCACCGTGACCCTGACCGAGGCCTCGCCGTGACAGTGACCGAGCCCTCGCCATGACTCCGACAGAGCCCTCGACGTGACAGTGACCGAGACCTCGCCCTGACCCTGACCGAGCCCTCACCGTGACTCTGACCGAGCCCTCGCCGTGACACTGACTGAGACCTCGCCGTGACCCTGACCGAGCCCTCGCTGTGACACTGACCGAGCACTCGCCGTAACCGTGACCGAGCCTTTGTCGTGACAGTGACCGAGCCCTCGCTGTCACCGTGACCGAGCACTCGCCATGACCCTGACCGAGCCCTCGCCATGACCCTGAAAGAGCCCTCGCCGTGACACTGACCTGAGCCCTCGCCGTAACACAGTCCGAGCCCTCGCCGTGACATTGACCGAGCCCTCGCCGTGACACTGACCGAGCACTCGCCGTAACCCTGACTGAGCCCTCAGCCTGACCCTGGCGGAGCCTTCGTCGTGACAGTGTCCGAGCCCTCGCTGAGACACAGACCGAGCCCTCGCCGTGACACTGACCAAACGCTCGCCGTGAAAAAGACTGAGCCCTTGCCGTGACCCTGACCGAGCCCTCGCCATGACACTGACCGAGCCCTCGCCGTGACCCTGACTGAGCTCTCGCCGTGACCCTGACCGAGCCTTCGCCATGACCCTGACCAAGCCCTCTCCGTGACCTTGACCAAGGCTCACCGTGACCCTGACCGAGGCCTCGCCGTGACTGTGACCGAGCCCTCGCCGTGACTCTGACCGAGCCCTCGACGTGACACTGACCGAGACCTCGCCATGACCCTGACCGAGCCCTCTCCGTGACCCTGACCGAGCCCTCGTCTTGACCCAGACCGAGCCCTCGCCGTGACACTGACCGAGCCCTCGCCGTGACTCTGACCGAGCCCTCGCCGTGACACTGACCGAGACCTCGTCGTGACCCTGACCGAGCCCTCGCCGTGACCCTGACTGAGCACTCGCCGTGACCCTGACCGAGCCCTCGGCGTGACCCAGACCGAGCCCTCGCCGTGACCGAGACCTCGCCGTAACCCTAGCCGAGCCCTCGCCGTGACCCTGACCGAGCTCTCGCCGTGACACAGACCAAGCCCTCGCCGTGACACTGACCGTAGCCCTCGCCGTGACCCTGACCGAGCCCTCGCCGTGACACAGACCGACCCCTTGCCGTGACCCTGACCGAGCCTTCGCCGTGACTCAGACCGAGCCCTCGCCGTGACTCAGACCGAGCCCTCGCCGTGACACAGACCGAGCCCTCGCCGTGACACAGACCGAGCCCTCGCCGTGACACAGACCGAGCCCTCGCCTTGACACTGGCCGAGCCTTCGCAGTAACACTGACCGAGCCCTCGCCGTGAGACAGACAGAGCCCTCACCATGACACAGACCAAGCCCTCGCCGTGACACTGACCGAGCCCTCGCCATGACGCTGACCGAGCCCTCGCCGTGACGCTGACCGAGCCCTCGCCATGACCCTGACATAGCCCTCGACGTGACCCTGACCGAGCACTCGCCGTGACACAGGCTGAGCCCTCACCGTGACACTGACTGAGCCCTCGCCGTGACCCTGACTGAGCCCTCGATGTGACCCTGACCGAGCCCTCGCCGTGACACTGACCAACCCCTCGCCGTGACACAGGCCAACCCCTCGCCGTGACACAGACAGAGCCCTCGCCAGAACACTGACCGAGCCCTCGCCATGTGTAATGAAATCTGTTTGTCTTGATCCTGTATTTCCTGTACTCATGTATATTACCCTCCCCCACACTGTGTATAGTTTCACTTCCTCTTTCCTGACTAACCTGGAAGGTTCCAGGTCTTGGCTCTTGGCTCTGCCCCGACTTCTCTTACATAAATATCCCCGGATCTGTATGACTCATTCCTGTGAGCCAGTCGGTGTGTTGAGATGTAGCTCTGATCTTAGTGATTAAAAGCCAACTTGTTTAAGCCTATAACTTCTAGTTTTGTGGTTATTGAAGGCACATCAATTTTAATCACAAAAGAATACTAGGATGGATTGACTCCTAAAACCAGAGCACCTGGACTTGGATCCACATTCTGCTGAACCATCAAATCAATTTGGACACTGGCTCAAATGCTTCGAACTCCTCGCGAGGGCCTCATCCACTAGCGAGGTAGATAAACTGAGTCTACTGACTACTCGCAATAGTCATCGGATTTATTCGTTCATCCGGGATGCCACCTCTTACACAGAGGCCATCACTATCCTGAAGGCCCAATACCAGAGGCCGGTAAACGAAGTGTACACCAGACATCTGCTGGCTACACGCAGGCAGTGACCTGAGGAATCAATGGATGATTTCTTACAGGGCCTAAAGGACTTGGTCTGGGACTGTAACTGCAAGGCCGTGACGGCCAACGTGTACTCTGATGAATTGGTCCATGATTCCTTCATCACGGGCCTCAAATCGAATTATATCCGGCAGAGACTGCTGGAGAAGGAGGTCCTGGACTTAAGAAAGGCAGTGGCCACTGCGCGATCGCTGGACGTGGCCCAGAAAAACTCTGACTCTTATTCTTCTGGCCATGCGGCCCTCACCGCCTCATGCGCGCCGAGCGGGCCGCCATCTTGGAATCAGCCATCTTCCCCATCCAGGTCTCAGACCAGCTCTACACCGCCGGAGTCCCCACACAGAAGTTCACCCAGGAGTCCTACTACAGCGGCAATGTATCGAGGCCCGAAATGCTACTTCTGCGGCCAGGCCAAGCACCCCAGACAACGATGCCCAGCAAAGGACACTACATGCTTCAAGTGTAAGAAAAAGGGACATTTTAGCAAAGTCTGCAGGGGGAATCCGATTTCCAACTCCGTCACCACCTCGTGCGTGCCGTGCGGGCTGCCATCTTGGGATCCGCCATCTTTTCCCGACTCAACGGCCGCCCAGGGCCCAACAGTGGCTTCGATCATGGTGGATCAATCCAGGCCACACCCGTTGACAAAATCCATGATGGACATACAGGTAAACGGGAATTTAATGAAATGTTTAATTGACTGTGGGAGTACCAAGAGTTTTATCCACCCTAGCCTGGTACGGCGGCACTCATTAACGGTAACCCCTACACGGAGCAGAATTGCTCTGGCTGCTAAGCCCCACACTTCGGACATTTTGGGCTACTGTGTGGTAACACTGACTGTAAAAGGCACGGACTACAAGGATTTTAAACTCCTCATGATGCCAGAAGTCTGTGTTAATGTAATCTTGGGCCTGGACTTCCAGTGCCACCACGAAAGTGTCACGCTAGCATATGGCGGGTCCCAGCCGCCACTCACAGTCTGTGGCCTATCAACCTTAAAAATCAGCCCGCCCTCTTTATTCGCTAATCTCGCTCCGAACTGTAGGCCCATAATGACCAAAAGTAGATGGTACAGTCTGGAAGACAGACACTTTATCAAGGCGGAAGTGGACAGACTCCTGCGGGAAGGCATTATTGAATGCAGTACCAGTCCGTGGTGTGCCCAAGTAGTCATAGTTAAAAATAGCGAAAAGAAACGGATGGTAATTGACTACAGCCAGACTGTTAATATTTATACCCAGCTGGACGCCTACCCTTTACCCTGCATATCAGAAATGGTCAACCAGATCACGCAATACCGAGTCTTCTCGACTATCGACCTCAAATCCGCGTATCACCAGCTCCCCATTAGAACAGAGGACCGCCCATACACCGCCTTTGAGGCGAACGGACGCCTCTACCATTTTCTCAGAGTGCCCTTCGGAGTAACAAATGGGGTCTCGGTCTTCCAACGGGAGATGGACCGCATGGTTGATGAGAATAAACTACAAGCTACCTACCCCTATCTGGACAATGTCACTATCTGCGGGCACAACCAGCAAGACCACAATCTAAATCTTGCGAGATTTTTAAAAACTGCCCTAAAGCTGAATCTAACCTACAACGAAGACAAATGTGTCTTCAACACAACCCGTCTCTGTATCCTCGGCTGTGTGGTGGAAGATGGGGTAATTGGACCGGACCCTGACCGATTACGCCCCCTAAAGGAACTGCCCCTGCCACACAATCCCAAAGCTTTAAAAAGGTGCTTGGATTTTTTTTGTATTATGCCCAATGGGTGCCCAATTACTCTGATAAGGCTCGACCCCTCATTAAATCAACGTTCTTCCCACTATCAGCTGAAGCTCGGGAGGCTTTCACCAGTATCAAACAGGACATTGAAAGGGCTGCACTGTGTGCAGTGGATGAAAGCATTCCCTTTCAAGTCGAAAACGATGCATCAGACTTTGCTTTAGCTGAGACCCTCAATCAGGCTGGGAGACCTGTGGCCTTCTTCTCCCGAACCCTTCAGGGACCTGAAATCAGGCACTCTTCTGTCGAGAAGGAGGCACAGGTTATAGTGGAGGCAGTGCGGCACTGGAGACACTACCTAGCCGGCAAACGTTTCACCCTGCTCACCGACCAGCGGTCGGTGGCTTTCATGTTTAATAACAAACAAAGGGGGAAAATCAAGAATGACAAAATACTCAGGTGGAGGATCGAACTATCCACTTTCGACTATGATATTATGTACAGGCCGGGAGCCCTTAATGAACCCCCAGACGCCCTATCGCGGGGAATGTGTGCCAGCATTCATACGGACAAATTACAGGGTCTCCACAACGACCTCTGTCACCCAGGGGTCACCCGACTATACCATTTTATAAAGTCTCGCAATCTGCCCCACTCCATCGAGGAGGTCAGGGCAATGACCAGAGCCTGCCGCATCTGTGCGGAATGCAAGCCTCGTTTCTACAGGCCTGACCGTGCACACCTTATCAAAGCCACACGGCCATTCGAGCGCCTAAGTCTGGACTTCAAGGGACCCCTTCCCTCTGCCGACCATAACGTATACTTCCTCAATATCATCGATGAATATTCCCGCTTCCCCTTCGCCATTCCCTGCCCAGACATGACCAGTGCCACGGTCATCAAGTGACTCGGTAATCTATTCTGCATGTTTGGCATGCCGAACTGCATACACAGTGATAGGGGGACGTCATTTATGAGTGACAAACTGCGCCAGTTCTTGCTCTCAAAGGGGATAGCCACTAGCAGAACCACTAGCTACAACCCCCGGGGTAATGGGCAAGTGGAAAGGGAGAATGCTACTGTTTGGAAGGCTGTCACGTTAGCCTTAAAGTCAAAAGGCCTTCCGACCTCCCGCTGGCAGGAAGTCCTCCCAGACGTGCTCCACTCCATAAGGTCTCTGTTATGTACAGCCACTAACGCTACCCCTCACGAAAAGATGTTTGTTTTCCCCCGGAAATCGACCTCGGGCATATCTCTACCCGCATGGCTGACGTCCCCGGGGACAGTACTATTGCAGAAGCACGTGAGAGGCCATAAAACGGACCCCCCTGTGGAAAAGGTACAGCTCCTCCATGCAAACCCTCAGTGTAATGTCCGTGTGTAGATAAAGACACTGAAGACAGGAGTTGGTTCATAGGTATTTACTAAGCAAGTCCGGGGGGGGGCGTTTCTAAAGGATATACACAATACACAGGCTTATATAGCCCAAGTGGCAATTACCGGCATTACGCACACCTGGGGCTCTTAAAGGCACATACACCACAATTCCTCCCCTTCTAGCTAACTAGTACATCATATTTTAAGTAATTATTAATTACATGTTATATGCAAAATAATATACATTGCTGTATTAATTACTTATAAGTTAGTCTCTCAGGAGGCTTCCTGACTCGGTCCGGATAATGCCTCGGGGGTGTAGTAGTTTCTGGTGGTGTAGTAGGTTCTTCTGGCAAGGCTGATTCGGCTTGAAGGCCAGTGTCGGGTTCATCGGGCTCCAGTATCACCGGATCGGAGGTAGATATGGGTATCTCTACTTCATCGTTAGATGTATAGAGTGGTGGTGTAGGTTGTCCCTTTTCGGATGACTTGATGATTTGGTCAGCATGGCGCCTTATTATGCTGTCTCCGATGTCCACGGTATACATCAGTGGTCCTAATCGTGTGCAGATAGTTCCAGGCTGCCATTTCTCGGTACGGTAGTCCCGGGCCAAAACCGGTTGGCCTATCTGGAAGGCCCTAGTTGGCCTTTCATTCATGCCCTGAAACTGCCGGTTCTCCACGTCCCTTCGGATGTTGGGCTTGACCAAATCCAGCCGGCATCTTAGGTTTCTATTGTAGAACATCATGGCGGGAGTTTGGTTAGTAACCATATGCGTTGCATTCCTATATGCAAATAAGAAGTTATCCACCTTATGCTGAAGTTTTATGTCTTCATTACCCATGGCCTTGATGGCCTTCTTGAAGGTCTGGACAAACCTTTCAGCCAATCCATTGGTGGCGGGATGGTATGGGGCGGACGTGTAGTGCTTTACCCCATTGTTCTTTAAGAACTTTCTGAATTCTTCGGACACAAATTGCGGTCCATTATCAGAACATATCTGCTCCGGCAGCCCATTCCTGGCAAATATGGTCCTTAATACTGTGATGGTTTTTTCCGTGGTGGTGGAGGACATCTTTATTACCTCCGGCCACTTGGAGTGTGCATCAACTGCGATTAAGAACATTGAGTCCATAAATGGACCAGCAAAGTCAATGCGCACCCTTTGCCAGGGAGATGAGGGCCACTCCCATGGATGTAGAGGGGCCTGTGGTGAAGCATTTTGGACCTTCTGGCATCCTAGGCAGCTCTTGGTCATGTCTTCGATGTCTCCATCGATACCTGGCCACCATACAAACGCCCTAGCTAGGTTCTTTATTTTCACTCCACCCAGATGCCCCTCGTAAAGCTCCTTTAGCACTTTATCCTGGAGTTTGGGTGGAATCACCACTCTGGATCCACACATCAAGGTTCCTCGGCACACTGACAGCTGTTCTCTTCTTTGCGAGAATGCTGGCAACAGTGGTTCGCTATGTGCTGGCCATCCCTTCACTGTTAAATCGTAGACCTGTGAGAGAGTAGGGTCATTTCTTGTCTCCCTTTCAATGGCAGAATTTGTCACCGGTAGACATTCCACTATGGTAGAGTGGAATATCTCTACTGGGTCTACTGTAGGTGCCTCTTCTATCGTTGGCAAAGGTAGGCGTGATAAACCATCAGCATTCCCATGCTGTTTTGACCCTTTGTATTCAATGTTGTACTGGTGTGCCCCTAGAAAAAGGGACCACCTCTGTAGTCTTTGTGCCGTCATAATGGGGACACCTTTTTTAGGGTTGAATATGGAGATGAGGGGTTGATGGTCAGTCAGCAAGGTAAATTTTTGTCCGTGTAGGTAATGGTTGAATTTCTTCACTCCCCATACCAGGCTGAGTGCTTCCCTGTCTATCTGGGCATAGTTACGCTCAGCTGAGTTCAATGAGCGTGATGCAAAAGCTATCGGCCATTCCGAGCCATCAGGGAATCTATGGGACAATACCGCTCCTATGCCGTAAGGGGATGCATCGCACGCCAGTCTGATTGGTAGTGATGGGTTGTAATGAGCCAAAATTTTCTCGGATGTGATTAAGTCTTTACATTTATGGAAGGCACGTTTACAGTCTTCATTCCATTTCCAAATCACTCCTGTCTGTAGAAGATCATTAAGAGGGTGCAGAATAGTTGATAAGTTCGGTAAAAATTTATGATAGTAATTTATTAATCCCAGGAATGACCTTAATTGTGAAACATTTTCAGGTGCTGGGGCTTTTATAACTGCTTCAATTTTTTCAGGTGACTTATGCAACCCTTCCTTATTAATTATGTGGCCACAATATAATATCTGATTTTGGAAAAATTCGCACTTGGGGCGATTTGCTCGTAGGCCCCGTTCTTTCAGCCTAGTGAGCACCTGCTCCAAATTGGCAAGGTGCTCGTTGTCGTTTTCTCCTGTTATAAGGATGTCGTCTAGGTAGCATTGAGTCCCCGGAATCCCTTGCAGGACTTGCTCCATAGCTCTTTGCCAGATAGCTGGAGCTGATGCTATTCCAAAAACCAGTCGATTGTACTGGTACAGGTCTTTGTGTGTGTTTATTGTGAGATACTTTTTAGAGGTCTCCTCAACCTTCATCTGTAGATATGCCTGTGCCAAGTCAATTTTTGTGAAACGTTTCCCTCCAGATAGTGAGGCGAAAATATCTTCTATCCTCGGAAGAGGATACTGTACCGTGTGAAGGACCGGGTTTACAGTCACCTTAAAGTCCCCACAGATGCGAATTTTTTTCTGTTCCTCAGTTATTTTTCAATGTTTTTTTCATGACTGGAACGATGGGTGTTGCCCATTCGCTCCAATCTATTTTGGATAATACACCTGCCTTTTCCAAATTCTTCAGCTCTGCCTCGACTGCCGGACATGTTGCGTATGGTATCGGTCTTGCCTTAAAAAATTATGGAATTGCTGTATCTTCCACTTTTATTGAGGCGGTGATGCCTTTCAAGGTTCCTAGTTTCTCTTGAAACACTTCTTTGGCGTTGGCCAAGATGTCTTTTAATCGTTCAGGTATGATGTCATCATTGTTTTTTTCCTTACTGGTCACCGTCAGTGCCTGAATGGAGTGCCAGTCTAAACGTATCTTCCTTATCCAGTCACGTCCCAACAACGGTGGACCACCATCTTGTAGAATGTATAAATACAACTTTTGTATTTCTTTGCCGTTGTATACCACAGGCACCCTTATTTTTCCTTTGGGGTAGACTTTCTGCCCCGTATATGTTTTTAAGATAATGGATGTGTCTTTTAGAGGTATATGCGAAAATAGCCTCTCGTAATCTCGTCGATTTATTACGGTTAGAGCTGATCCTGTATCTAGCTCCATTTTAACTGGGGACCCTGCTATTGTGAGGGTAACCCAAATGGTTTGGTAATCCTCTTTGGCAAGTACATTATGTAATTTGAGACAGCTTAGTCTCTTGTTTCCGGAGTCGCTATCGCTATTCTGGTCTTCGGAGCTATTGTCCGTCATCATTTGTACCTTCCTGTACTTTTCATTATTGATTTTTTGTTTTCTGTCAGTGGATTTATTTTGTCCAGATTGGCATACCCGTGCAATGTGTCCAATCTTACCACATTGCCTGCATGCTTTGCCCTTGAACCAGCAGTCCCTCTGGTTATGGGTGGATCTGCCGCAGCGATAACATCTTCCGAACTCCTGTGTCATTTTATGGGTGCCGAAGTCCTGTGTCTCTTGTTGTATCTCTGCAGCTCCTTTTGCTGCTGCTTCGTATGATACAGCCATACTGAAAGCTTTGTCCAATGTTAAATCTTTTTCAGAAAGCAGTCTTTTTTGTGTTCCTTCACTTAAGAGACCGCAAACAAATTTGTCTCGAAGATAATCCGATTGTCCTGCTCCGAATTGGCAGTACTTTGATAGCTTTCTTAATTCGGTTAGGTAATCAGCGTTACTTTCATTCTTGTGTTGATTTCTCTTGAAGAACTTGAATCGTTCCGCTATCAGCAGCGGTGTTGGGTTTAAATGCTCCTGCAGGGTATCAACAATTTCTTTAAAAGTCTTGTCCTTTGGTTTGGCTGGAGTGAGTAAATTTCGTAACAGCCCGTATGTCTTCGCGCCCATTAAGTTCAGAAGTACTGAAGCTTTTTTTTTATCTGTTATTCCATTTGCAGTGCAATAAACCTCTACTCTTTCCACGTATGTGGTCCAATCTTCTATTTCGCCATCAAAAGCCTCAATATTACCAGATTTAGGCATTTCAGAAAAGATATGGCGCTTCCCGCGCTTTTTTTTTCTCTCTGTAGCAACGATATGGCGCTTCCCGTGCTTTCCCGCCGCTGCTACCGATAACAACGCTGTTTTACTGTGGTTTCCGTTTATTCACTGTTGGAGACTCGTTCCTGACGGAGGTCTAAACGCTGACCTGCTTGCCGCGCCGGCCGTCTCTCGAGTGCACCCTCCCAGTCCGTTATTGCTTGCATCCGATTTCGCTGCCTGTCTCAGCTGTAGAGCCCGCCGCTGGAGCTCCAGCCTGACGCCCAGGAAGGATTAGCACAGTACCTGTCACCAGCTTGGCCAGCTGGTGAAACCACAGTTTCTCTTACTTCCTTGAGTCTTCTGGACGCTGGAGGAATCGATGTCCTTGAGGTGCTGCCGAATTGCAGGTAAGTCCGTTTCCACTTCATCGCCACTGTAGTGTCCGTGTGTAGATAAAGACACTGAAGACAGGAGTTGGTTCATAGGTATTTACTAAGCAAGTCTGGGGGGGGTTTCTAAAGGATATACACAATACACAGGCTTATATAGCCCAAGTGGCAATTACCGGCATTACGCACACCGGGGGCTCTTAAAGGCACATACACCATAATTGCTCTTAAAGGCACATACACCACACTCAGTACACCTATAATCGAATACTCTGATGGGCGAGAGGACACTGTTTCCATAAAAGACCTCGCTCCCTCGGGGAGCGGAGAGAACGATGAGAGACTACCCGAGGAAGACCTACACAAAGAGACAGGACGCCCAGAGGTATCAATACCCAACTTTAACCTGGAGGACACTGCAGATAACCTGGAAGACACTGCGGAGGCCCGGACAGCGGAGGAACCAGCATCCACTCCCCTAGAGGCACCCCAACCGGCTTTGCGCTGATCACTGAGAACCGCAAAACCTCCTGACAGACTCACTTACACCAACTTTTAAGAAACATCACCCCGATGGACTAAATCTAAAGAAGGGGTGAATGTAATGAAATCTGTTTGTTCTTGCCTGTATTCGTTCTTGCCTGTATTCGTTTTGCACTCATGTATATTACCCTCCCCCACACGGTGTATAGTTTCACTTCCTCTTTCCTGACTAACCTGTATGACTCATTCCTGCGAGCCAGTCAGTGTATTGAGATGTTAGCTCTGATCTTAGTGATTAAAAGCCAACTTGTTAAAGTCTATAACTTCTAGTTTTGTGGTTATTGAAGGCACATCAATGAGTACTTTGCATCTGTCTTCACCAAGGAAGAAGATGCTGCCATAGACATAGTGAAGGAGGAGGTAGAGGAGATACTGGATGGGATAAAAATTGATAAAGACATTGTGATGAAATATTCCATTCATCACTCATCAGTATTTCTCTGCCTGTGACTGTGGTTGGTTTCAGTTTCATTTCCATTGTATTGTACTGTGTGTAGGGCTCCGCCCATACCTGGCTCCTATGTAAGCTGGCCCAGCCTGCAGCACATCCAGTATGGCAGACCTCTGGATGGAAGATACATTCTCCTCTGTGTGTTACCTTCTAAGTCAATAAAAGCCTTGTTTTGTTTCGCTAACATCGAGTCTCGGATTTATTGAGGCACATCAATTTTACTGACTTAATTTTCAACACAATGGATCAACTCTTGAAACCCGAACGTTTGGATTTGGACCAGCATGATTTGGACGCATCGGCACGCTTCGGACTCTGGTTTATGTGTATGGAATTCTTCCTGGACAATTCCGCAGCTGTCAAAGACGCTACGGACGCTGTGAGTATGAAACTCGGAATTCTGCGGAATTGGGTAAGCCACCGGGTTTACCCCCTCATCCAAGACGCCGACACGTACCCGGCCGCCTGCGACATCTTAAAGGCGCATTACCAGCAGCCTACGAATGAGGTGTATGCTAGGCATCTGCTCGCTACTCGCGCACAGCGACCTGGGGAATCGGTGGAGGAGTTCCTAGGCACCCTGAAAACGCTTGGCAAAGACTGCAAGTGCCAAGATGTAAAAGCCGCAGTGTACACTGACGAGCTTGTTCGCGATGCCTTTATCACAGGCCTCAGCTCCACTTACATCCGGCAGAGACAGCTGGAAAAAACGGAATTGGACCTGAAACAGGCTGCGGACACAGCACGATCCCTAGATGTGGCCCAGAGAAACTCGGACGCCTACTCTTCAGCCCGCGCCGTCCACGCCGCCACGTGTGCACCAAGGGCGCCGTCATCTTGGAAGGCATCTTCCCCGCCCGGCAGCCCGACACCGTCGGGGCCCCGCTCTCCCCCCAGAAGCCCTACGACAGCCACGACGCGTCGGGGACCCAACTGCTACTTCTGCGGGCAGCCGAAGCACACCAGAAACCTGTGCCCGGCGAAAGGCACCACCTGCTTTAAGTGCGGTAAGAAGGGGCACTTCGGGAAGGTGTGCAGAGGGAACCCCGCCGGAAAACCCACCACCGCCGCGTGTGCGCCGTGGGAGCGGCCATCTTGGACGCCATCTTGCCCGACCTCGTGGGGTCCGCCATCTTGTGAGCAGACAGCATGGACGCCATCTTGTCTCGATCAGGGCCCTACAGTGGCATCAGTCACAGTGGACCAGACCAGGCCGCACCCGCTATCCAAATCAATGGTGGACATCGAGGTAAACGGGTGCAGGGTTAAATGTTTAATTGACAGTGGAAGCACGGAGAGTTTTATCCACCCTGAACTGGTACAACAACTCTCCCTAAAGGTGGTCCCTACTCGGGGTACCATCTCTATGGCTGATAAAACCCAGACATCGACCATTATGGGTTACTGCACGGTACAATTGTCCATTAACGGAACTGTATACGATAATTTTAAAGTATTAATCATGAAGAATCTATGTGCGAGCGTGATCTTGGGCCTGGATTTCCAGTGCTACCACCAAAGCATCACACTTAATTACGGTGGGTCCCAGCCGCCCCTCACAGTGTGCGGTCTGGCTACCCTGAAGGTAAAGCCGCCTTCGCTATTCGCGAACCTTACCCCTAACTGCCGGCCAATAGCGACCAAAAGCAGGAGGTACAGCTGGGAGGACAGGCGGTTTATCGCGACCGAGGTAGACAGGCTCCTGAAAGAGCGCATTATTGAACACAGCAATAGCCCGTGGCGCGCCCAAGTGGTGGTGGTAAGGGGTAGCGAGAAGAAACGGATGGTGATCGACTATAGCCAAACGATCAACAGGTACACCCAACTAGACGCCGACCCGCTACCCCGCATATCAGAAATGGTGAACCAAATCGCCCAATACCGGGTGTTCTCCACCATCGACCTCAAGTCAGCGTACCACCAGCTCCCTATCAGACCAGAGGACCGCCCGTACACCGCCTTCGAGGCGAACGGACGCCTCTACCAATTCCTCAGAGTCCCCTTTGGGGTGACGAATGGGGTCTCGGTCTTCCAGAGGGAGATGGACCGCATGGTTGATGACCACCACTTGCAGGCAACCTTCCCCTACCTCGACAACGTCACCATCTGCGGTCACAACCAGCAGGATCACGACTCGAACCTCGAGAGGTTCCTGAAAACCACACAAAAACTCAACCTCACCTACAACGAGGACAAGTGCATTTACAACACCACGCGCCTCTGCATACTAGGCAGCATGGTGGAGAATGGGGAAATCGGACCAGACCCCGACCGATTGCGCCCCCTACGGGAGCTGCCCCTGCCCAACACTCCCAAAGCCCTGAAAAGGTGCCTGGGGTTATTTTCTTATTATGCCCAATGGGTCCCCAACTACTCCGACAAAGCCCGCCCCCTCTTGAAAGCATCCTCTTTTCCGCTCTCTGCTGAGGCCCATGCCGCCTTCAAAAGCATTAAGCAGGATATTGAGCGGGCCACGCTACAGGCAGTGGACGAGAACACTCCCTTTCAAGTGGAAAGTGATGCGTCTGACTTTGCCTTGGCGGCCACCCTCAACCAGGCGGGGTGGCCCGTAGCTTTCTTCTCGAGGACCCTCCAAGGGCCCGAGATCAGACACTCCTCCGTAGAAAAGGAGGCCCAAGCCATCGTGGAGGCAGTGCGCCACTGGCGCCACTACCTAGCCGGCAAACGCTTCACCCTACTTACCAACCAGCGGTCGGTAGCGTTTATGTTCAATAATAAACAGAGGGGGAAGATTAAAAATGATAAGATTCTTAGGTGGCGGATCGAGCTCTCCACCTTCGATTATGACATCATTTACCGACCAGGGGCCCTTAACGAATCCCCCGACGCCCTCTCACGAGGGATGTGTGCCAGCGCCACCGGGGATCGGCTACAGACCCTCCACAATGACCTCTGCCACCCAGGGGTCACGCGGCTGTTCCACTTCATAAAGTCCCGCAACTTACCCTACTCAATTGAGGAAGTTCGGTCCCTGACCAGGAACTGTCGCACTTGCACTGAGTGCAAGCCTCAGTTCTACCGCCCAGATAGAGCCCACTTAATCAAAGCTACACGGCCCTTTGAGCAGCTCAGCTTAGATTTCAAGGGCCCCCTCCCGTCCGTCGACCGCAATGTTTACTTCCTGAACATTGTGGACGAATACTCTCGTTTCCCATTCGCCTTCCCCTGCCCAGACATGACCAGCGCCACGGTCATTAAATGCCTCAACAGCCTGTTCTGCCTGTTCGGTATGCCGAGCTACATCCATACGGATAGGGGGGCGTCCTTCATGAGTGAAGAGCTACGCCAGTACATGCTGTCCAGGGGGATCGCCACGAGCTGTACCACCAGCTACAACCCCCGGGGTAACGGTAAAGTGGAGCGAGAGAACGGGACAGTATGGAAAGCAGTCACTCTAGCTCTAAGGACCAAAGGCCTCCCTATCTCCCGCTGGCAGGAAGTCCTCCCAGATGTGCTCCATTCGATACGGTCGCTATTGTGTACTGCCACTAATGCCATGCCTCACAAGCGAATGTTTGTCTTTCCCCGGAAATCCACCTCCGGCGTATCCATGCCGTCATGGCTCTCCACCCCAGGTCCGGTATTCGTGCGAAGGCATGTGAGGGGCCACAAGACGGACCCTCTCGTGGAGTCAGTGCACCTACTCCACGCCAACCCCCAATACGCGTATGTCCGGCACGCCGACGGAAGGGAGGACACCTTGTCCATAAAAGACGTCGCCCCAGCCGGTAATGACAACAACCACGACAACAGCAGCAACAACGACCACAGCAACTCTTACCCACCCACTACTCTTTCATCACCCCCGGAAGAACATCGACCAACGGTACCCCCACCAACTACCCCTTCAACAACCCTGGCGGCACCCCCGGCAGAGACCCAGGAGGCCACCGGGGACACCCAGCCGACACCCGCGGCACCACAACAGCCACGTCGGTCGCAGAGGACTATCAAACCCCCGAACAGACTAAATCTATAGAAGGGGTGAATGTGATGAAATATTCCATTCATCACTCATCAGTATTTCTCTGCCAGTGACTGTGGTTGGTTTCAGTTTCATTTCCATTGTATTGTACTGTGTGTAGGGCTCCGCCCATACCTGGCTCCTATGTAAGCTGGCCCAGCCTGCAGCACATCCAGTACGGCAGACCTCTGGATGGAAGATACATTCTCCTCTGTGTGTTACCTTCTAAGTCAATAAAAGCCTTGTTTTGTTTCGCTAACATCGAGTCTCGGATTTATTGAGGCACATCAGACATGGTACTAGAAAGGCTGGCTGTACTTAAAGTAGATAAGTCACCAGGGCCGGATGGGATGCATCCTAGTACGCTGAGGGAAGTGAAGGAAGAAATTGTGGAGGTACTGGCCATAACCTTCCAAATCCTCATTAGAAACTGGGGTGGTGCCGGAGGACTGGAGAATTGCAAATGTCACACCCTTGTTCAAAAAAGGGTGCAAGGACAAACCCAGCAACCGCGGGCCAGTCAGTTTGACCTCGGTAGTGGGAAAGCTTTTAGAAACAAAAATCAGGGACAAAATTAACAGTGTGGATTAATTAAGGAAAGCCAGCACGGATTTGTTAAAGGCAAATCGTGTTTAACCAACTTGATGGAGTTTTTTGATGAGGTAACAGAGAGGGTTGATGAGGGCAATGCGGTTGACGTGATGTGCATGGATTTCCAAAAGGCGTTGCACAAAGTGCCACATAATAGGCTTACCAGCAAAGTTGAAGCCCATGGAGTAAAAGGGACAGTGGCTGCATGGATAGGGAATTGGCTAAGTGACAGGAAACAGAGAGTAGTGGTGAACGGTTGTTTTTCGGACTGGAGGAAGGTACACAGTGGTGTTCCCCAGGGGTCGGTTCTAGGACCACTGCTTTTCTTGATCTATATTAAAGACTTGGATGTGGGTGTACAAGGCACAATTTCAAAATTTGCAGATGACAGAGAACTTGGAAGTATAGTGAACAGTGAGGAAGATAGTGATAGACTTCAAGAGGACATAGACAGGCTGGTGGAATGGGCGGACACGTGGCAGATTAAATTTAATGCAGAAAAGTGTGAAGTGATACATTTTGGTAGAAAGAATGAGGAGAGGAAATCTAAACTAAAGGGTACAATCCTAAAGTGGGTGCACGAACAGAGAGACCTGGGGGTATATGTGCACAAATCATTGAAGGTGGCAGGGCAGGTTGAGAAAGCAGTTAAAAAAGCCTACGGGAACCTGGGCTTCATGAATAGAGGTATAGAGTACAAAAGTGTTGAAATTATGATGAACCTTTATAAAACACTGGTTCGGCCTCAACTGGAGTATTGTGTCCAATGCTGGGCACCGCACTTTAGGAAGGATGTGAAGGCCTTAGAGAGTGTGCAGAAAAGACTTACGAGAATGATTCCAGGGATGAGTGGCTTCAGTTACATTGATAGACTGGAGAAGCTGGGGTTGTTCTCCTTGGAGCAGAGAAGATTGAGAGGAGATTTGATAGAGGTGTTCAAAATCAAGAGGGGTCGGGACAGAGTAGAGAGAAACTCTTCCAATTGGCAGAGGGGTCGAGAACCAGAGGACACAGATTTAAGGTGATTGACAAAAGAACCAAAGGCGACATGAGGGAAAACTTTTTGACGCAGCGAGTGGTTAGGATCTGGAATGCACTGCTTGAAAGGGTGGTGGAGGCAGATTCAATCACCGCTTTCAAAAGGGAATTGGAGTACCTGAAAGAGAAATATTGCAGGACTTCAGATTCCTGGGGCAGGAGGGACCAGTTCTGGGGCAGGAGGGACCTGTCCAAGGTGGACAGGTTGCACCTCAACAGAGCTGGAACCAATGTCCTCATGGGACAGTTAACTAGTGCTGTGGGGGAGGGTTTAAATTAATTTGACAGGGGGATGGGCACCAGGATGAAACATTAGAGAGGAGAAACAAGGTGAAGAGAGGACTGGGAGAGACAAGTAGCACTAGAGGGACAGAATTGCTGGTCATCTTCCAAAATACGATAGACTCTGGAACAGTTCCCATGGATTGGAGGGTAGCTAATGTTACCCCACTATTCAAAAAAGGTGGAAGAGAGAAAATGGGAAATTATAGACCGGTAAGCCTGACATCGGTCGTGGGAAAAATGCTGGAGTCCATTATAAAAGATGTAATAGCAGAGCACTTGGAAAACAGTAACAGGATCGGACAAAGTCAACATGGATTTACAAAAGGTAAATCGTGCTTGACTAATCTACTGGAATTTTTTGAGGATGTAACTGGTAGAATAGATAAGGGAGAACCAGTGGATGTGGTGTGTTTGGACTTTCAGAAGGCTTTCGATAAGGTCCCACATAAGAGATTAGAGTGTAAAGTTAAGGCACATGGGGTTGGGGGCAAGGTACTGACTTGGATAAAGAGCTGGTTGGCAGACAGGAAGCAAAGAGTTAGAAACATAGAAGATAGGAGCAGGAGTAGGCCATTCGGCCCCTCGAGCCTGCTCTGCCATTCAATGAGATCATGGCTGATCATCCAAATTCAGTACCCTGTTCCTGCCTTCTCTCCATATCCCTTGATCCCTTTACCTTAAGAAATATATCCAACTCCTTGTTGAATATATTTAATGAACTGGCCTCCACCGCCCTCTGTGGCAGAGAATTCCACAGGTTCACCACTCTCTGGGTGAAGAAATTCCTCCTCATTTCAGTCCTAAATGGCTTACCCCGTTTCTTTAGACTGTGACCCCTGGTTCTGGACTCCCCGGCCATCGAGAACATCCTTCCTGCATCTAGTCTGTCTAGTCCTGTTAGAATTTTATAAGTTTCAATGAGATCCCCTCTCATTCTTCTAAACTCCAGCGAGTACAAGCCCAATCGACCCAATCTCTCCTCATACGTCATTCCTGCCATCCCAGGGATCAGCCTTGTGAATCTTGGCTCCACTCCCTCCATGGCAAGAACATCCTTCCTCAGATAAGGCAACCAAAACTGCACACAGTACTCAAGATGTGGTCTCACCAAGGCCCTGTACAACTGCAGCAGGACATCCTTGCTCCTGTACTCAAACCCTTTCACTATGAAGGCCAACATACTATTTGCCTTCTTCACCACCTGCTGCACCTGCATGCTTACCTTCAGCGACTGGTGCACAAGGACACCCAGGTCTCGTTGCACTTCCCCTTCTCCCAATCTATTGCCATGCAGATACGAGTCTGCCTTTCCGTTTTTGACACCGAAGTGGATAACCTCGCATTTATCCACGTTATATTGCATCTGCCACGCTTCTGCCCAATCATCCAACCTGTCCAAATCAACCTGGAGTTTCTCGGTATCCTCCTCGCAGTACACACGCCCAACCAGCTTTGTGTCGTCTGTAAACTTGGAGATATTACATCTAGTTCCCTTATCTAGATCATTAATGTATATTGTGAATAGCTGGGGTCCAAGGACCGATCCCTGCGGTACCCCACTAGTCACTGCCTGCCACTCGGAAAAAGACCCGTTAATTCCTACTCTCTGCTTTCTGTCCGCCAACCAGTTCTCTATCCAAGTCAATACCTTGCCCCCAATCCCATGTGCCTTAACTTTGCACGCTAATCTCTTATGCGGGACCTTATCGAAAGCCTTTTGAAAGTCCAAATACACCACATCTACTGGTTCTCCCTTATCTATTTTCCCAGTTACATCCTCAAAAAATTCCAGTAGATTAGTCAAGCACGATTTACCTTTTGTAAATCCATGTTGACTTTGTCCGATCCTGTCACTGTTTTCCAAGTGCTCAGCTATTACATCTTTTATAATGGACTCTAGCATTTTCCCCACTACCGATGTCAGGCTTACCGGTCTGTAATTCCCCATTTTCTCTCTACCACCTTTTTTGAATAGTGGGGTAACATTAGCTACCCTCCAATCCATGGGTACTGTTCCAGAGTCTATCAAATTTTGGAAGATGATCAGCAATGCATCTACTATTTCTAGGGCCACTTCCTTCAGTAGCCTAGGATGTAGATTATCAGGCCCTGGGGATTTATCGGCCCTCAATCCCATCAATTTCATTAACACCATTTCCCTACAAATATTGATTTCTTTCAGTTGCACCCTTTCATCAGACCCTATGTTCCTGACATCTCTGGGAGGTTATTTGTGTCCTCCTTTGTGAAGACAGAACCAAAATATTTGTTTAAGACCAGGACCAGTGCAAGATAGATTAAGGCGATACTTAGTACAACTAAATCAGGAGGTTCAAGCACTAAATAAGGTAGTAAGGAACCAGCAACAGATTAAAGATCTAGAAAGGCAGAATGCTGGACTTAAACCAGACGAGTTGCCCAGAATAGATCAACAAGTAATGACGCAAGTTATCGGAAGAAAGGGAATGGGGCCCGTTGGATGGGACCATATACTGTATTAATGACAAGTGATACGTGTGTTTGTCTACAGGAACCGACGGGTATGTGATGGAAGCAATGGACCCAGGTGAAACCATTTAACACTATACCCTCTCCTCTAGGGGAAAGAGCTCGGAAGACGACCAGACCTCTGTATAAATTACAGATAAACATCGACCCAGTCGACTCTTTATATCAGAGGGTCCGTCTTGGGGAGAAGAAGCTCTCCCGGTTTACCCTTGTACCTGAGAACTCATTTTTAACGTGGAAGCAAGTCATCCTCAGTTCCAAGGGACTGCCTAAGAAGAAGATATAATTGGAGTAAGACTTCTTTACTCCTGTACTCAAATCCTCTTGTAATGAAGGCCAGCATACCATTTCCCTTCTTAACTGCCTTTCACGACCACCGGACGTCCCAAAGCGCTTTACAGCCAATGAAGTACTTTTGAAGTGTATTCACTGTTGTAATGTGGGAAACGCGGCAGCCAATTTGCGCACAGCAAGCTCCCACAAACAGCAATGTGATAATGACCAGATAATCTGTTTTTTCGTCATGTTGATTGAGGGATAAATATTGGGTTCAAAACACCGGGGATAACTTCTTCGAAATAGCACCACGGGATCTTTTACGTCCACCTGAGGGGGCAGACGGGGGCCTTGGTTTAACGTCTCATCCGTAGGACGGCACCTCCGACACTGCAGCGCTCCATCATAACTGCCCCTCCGACAATGCGGCTCTCCCTCAGTACTGCCCCTCCGACAGTGCAGCGCTCCCTCAGCACCGCCCCTCCCTCAGTACTGCCCCTCCGACAGTGCGGCGCTCCCTCAGTACTGCCCCTCCGACAGTGCGGCGCTCCCTCAGCACCGCACTGGAGTGTCAGCCTCGCTTTATATGCTCAAGTCCCTGGAGCGGGATTTGAACCCACAACCTTCTGACTCTGCTATCCACTGAGCCACAGCTAACTCCAGTCTTTTACACAGTTTCATCCTAACTTCCTTGCTTTTGCACTCTACGCCTCTCCTAAAGCAGGGGAGTTATGATGAATTGTTGAACAGTTTTTTTTGCAGTGTGACCAAGGCTGCCTGTAGGAAACAATTGTGCATTTGAAAGCAGCTTGTATTGTGAAGCTTGTGCCCCTTTGCCAGGCCCGCTGCCTGCGGCCCCTCTCCCAGATTCCAGCCCCAGCTCTGCGCTGACTGAGCTGCTCTCACCTGGGGACAGCGCGTCACAATCGGCCCCAGCGCACCTGAGCTGGAGAGGAGGCCCCGCCCCCTAGCCGCGCCGCCATTGGTTGGAGGACCAGGCCGCCCAGTTCAGTTCTCCCAGCTCAGCCCTCTTCCTATTGGTCAGCGCTCCCGTCAGTCAGAATCACATTGTTCCGGCTCACTCCGCTCCGTTCGGCGTCCGCGGAGGTCCCGCCCGACTCTCAGGTTTGGTTTTTCTCGTCTTTTACTTTATAATCTCGTTCCCCCCCCGTCACCTCGATTTAAATCGATTCCCCAACACTTTACTTCACCCCGGCCGCTGATTCCGCCTCTTCCCCGGGCCCGGCCTTCCATCTGCTGCTCGGAGGACCCGCGCAGGCGCACTGGCAGCCTCGTGTTGCGCCTGCCTGCCCGCCCCTTCCTGCACCTCATTGGCTGACACCGCTGTCAATCGACATCACGAGGGGGAAGGGAGGGTGATTGACAGATGATGATTGATAGAAGCGCCTGCCCGCGCTGTGATTGGTGCAGGGGAAGGCAAGTGGGCGTGTCCGGCCCCGGGCCACGTGGGGGAGTCAAAGGCTGGCTGGAGCGCATGCGCAGCCCGCCTCACACCGTTGGGAAGCTTTTCAAATATTTTTTTTTGCGAAACAAATTGAAAACACTCATTAATTCCCCCAGCCTCCTCCCCTCTAAAGTGCGATTATTATTATTTTTGTTTTTCCTCATTTGTGTGGGGTGTCATTTTTTTAACCTTGCGGTGGCGTGCGCCGATCCAACCGACCCCTGGGCGTTGCGTGCTTGCGTCAGCGCGTAATCGGAGGCGGGGGATGATTGACGCGAGGCGCCGGCCAATCAGGAGCGGGGAAAACGCTGGGAGGACCGGGCGGGCTGACGGTCCTACAATCAATGGCGGCGCGGGAGGGAGGGGGGCGGGACCTCGGTGGGCTGCAGGCCGCTTTCCTGCTTTCATTGTCTGCAGGAGCTGTTAAGAAAAAACCCCAGCTTGTGAGTGTTTATTCCTTTGTATTACCTTTATTGCAAGGCTATTCATCAACTGCATTCATTTAAAAATAAGTGAACCTTTTCTCTTTTTTACTTTTATCCAGAACAAAGAGCCCTGGTGCTGTGAACATTTTTGGTGGGCAGCCACTTTTAAAGGGACAAAGACCAGCATTCTTCCTCCTCTCTCTCTCTCTCTTGTGAGTATTTGTGGTGGGTGAGAGGCGGGGGGGGGGTGGGGTGAGTCAAAGGGGACTGCGGCCCCTTTTCAACAAAAACAATTGCTTGGCCATTTAAAGGGAAATGGGTGACCCCCAGGTATTTAAAGGGACAGTGCCTCTTTCTTTCTGTATCATGGTGTGGAGATGCCGGAGTTGGACTGGGGTGGACAAATGTAAAAAGTCACACAACACCAGGTTATAGTCCAACAGCTTTATTTGAAATCACAAGCTTTCGGAGCGCTGCTCCTTCTTCAGGTGAAGTGGAGAAATGCATAAAGACACAGCTTATATCGTCAGAGAATCATGTCAGATGTTTACAGGTAACCTTTCCAACTGCCATTTATCACACCTCGGCAGAGAGATAATCACAGCAGTCAAAGGTGTGAATGGTGTCCAAACAGGTCAGTCAGGGAAACATTACATCAAAGAACAATGAGGTGGGGTCACAAGGGGTCAAATATTGCAGATGCTGGGGTCTGTATGAAAAACAAAAAAACAGACAAAAAACATTTTTTTTTTTTTTTGGCTGGAAATCACAGCAGGTCCGGCTGCATCTGTGTAGAGAGAACAAGCCAATGTCGACTCGATTCTGGATGACCCTGCATCAGGTGGGGTTACATGTAGCGTGACATGAACCCAAGATCTCGGTTGAGGCCGTCCTCATGGGTGCGGAACTTGGCTATCAGTTTCTGCTCGACGATTTTGCGTTGTCGTGTGTCTCGAAGGCCACCTTGGAGAATGCTTACCCGAAGATCAGAGGCTGAATGTCCTTGACTGCTGAAGTGTTCCCCGACTGGGAGGGAACACTCCTGCCTGGTGATTGTTGCGCGGTGTCCGTTCATCCGTTGTCGCAGTGTCTGCATGGTCTCGCCGATGTACCATGCTCCGGGGCATCCTTTCCTGCAACGTATGAGGTAGACAACGTTGGCCGAGTCACATGAGTATGTATATCGTCGAGCAGAAACTGATAGCCAAGTTCCGCACCCATGAGGACGGCCTCAACCGAGATCTTGGGTTCATGTCATGCTACATGTAACCCCACCTGATGCAGGGTCATCCAGACTCGAGTCGACATTGGCTTGTTCTCTCTACACAGATGCGGCCGGACCTGCTGTGATTTCCAGCCCAAAAAAAATAAAAAATGTTTTTTGTCTGTCTTTTTGTTTTTCATACAGACCCCAGCATCTGCAATATTTGACCCCTTGTGACCCCACCTCATTGTTCTTTGATGTAATGTTTCCCTGACTGACCTGTTTGGACACCATTCACACCTTTGACTGCTGTGATTATCTCTCTGCCGAGGTGTGATAAATGGCAGTTGGAAAGGTTACCTGTAAACATCTGACATGATTCTCTGACTATATAAGCTGTGTCTTTATGCATTTCTCCACTTCACCTGAAGAAGGAGCAGCGCTCCGAAAGCTTGTGATTTCAAATAAAGCTGTTGGACTATAACCTGGTGTTGTGTGACTTTTTACATTCCTGTATCATGTAAGAGCAGGGAGGTTCTGCTTGAACTGTACAAAACACCAGTTAGGCCACCGGCTAGAGTGCTGCGTGCAGTTCTGCTCGCCTCATTGCAGGAAAGATGTGACTGCTCGAGACGGGAGATTTACGAGGATGTTGCCAGGACTAGAGAATTTCAGCTACAAGGAAAGATTGAATACATAGAAACATTGAAGATAGGAGCAGGAGTAGGCCATTTGGCCCCTCGGGCCTGCTCCATCATTTAATGAGATCATGGCTGATCACCCAAATTCAGTACCCTGTCCCTGCTTTCTCCCCATATCCCTTGATCCCTTTAGCATTAAGAAATATATCTAATTCCTTCTTGAATATATTTAATGAATTGGCCTCGACTGCCTTCTGTGGTAGAGAATTCCACAGGTTCACCACTCTCTGGGGGAAGAAATTCCTCCTCATCTCTGTCCTAAATGGCCTACCCCTTATCCTTAGACTGTGACCCCTGCTTCTGGACTCCCCCGCCATCGGGAACACCCTTCCTGCATCTAGTCTGTCCAGCCCTGTTAGAATTTTATAAGTTTCAATGAGATCCCCTCTCATTCTTCTAAACTCCAGCGAGTACAAGCCCAATCGACCCAATCTCTCCTCATACGTCAGTGCCTCTCTCTTTCTCTGTATCATGTAAGAGCAAGGAGGTTATGCTTGGATGTTTGGACCAAGGCTGTAATGAGGTCAGGAGCTGAGTGGCCTTGGCGGAACCGAAACTGAGCGTCAGTTAGCAGGTTATCGCTGAGTAAGTGCGGCTTGATAGCACTGTCGACGAGACCTTCCATCACTTTGCTGATGATTGAGAGTAGACTGATGGGACGGTAATTGGCCGGGTCGGATTTGTCCTGCTTTTTGTAGACAGGACATACTTGGGCAATTTTCCACATTGCTGGGTAGATGCCAGTGATGTTGCGAGGACTAGAGAATTTCAGCTACAAGGAAAGATTGAATACATAGAAACATAGAAGATAATCTACATCCTAGGGTACTTAAGGAAGTGGCCCTAGAAATAGTAGATGCATTGCTGGTCATCTTCCAAAATTCTAAAGACTCTGGAACAGTACCCATGGATTGGCGGGTAGCTAGTGTTACCCCACTGTTCAAAAAAGGTGGTAGAGAGAAAACCGGAAATTATACACCGGTAAGCCTGACATCGGTAGTGGGGAAAATGCTAGATGTAATAACAGAGCACTTGGAAAACAGTGACCGGATCGGACAAAGTCAACATGGATTTACAAAAGGTAAATCGTGCTTGACAAATCTGCTGGAATTTTTTGAGGATGTAACTGGTAAAATAGATAAAGGAGAACCAGTGGATGTGGTGTATTTGGACTTTCAAAAGGCTTTCGATAAGGTCCCGCATAAGAGATAGAAACATAGAAGATAGGAGCAGGAGTAGGCCATTCGGCCCCTCAAGCCTGCTCCGCCATTCAATGCGATCAGTGCTGATCTTCCAAGTTCAGTACCCTGTCCCTGCCTTCTCATTTCTGTCCTAAAAGGCCTACCCCTTATCCTTAGACTGTGACCCCTGGTTCTGGACTCCCCGACAATCGGGAACAACCTCCCTGCATCTTGTCTGTCCAGTCCTGCCAGAATTTTATAAGTTTCAATGAGATCCACTCTCATTCTTCTAAACTCCAGCGAGTATAAGCCCAATCGACCCAATCTCTCCTCATACGTCATTCCTGCCATCCCAGGTATCAGCCTGGTGAACCTTTGCTGAACTCCTTCCATGGCAAGAATATCCTTCCTCAGATAAGGTGACCAAAACTGCACACAATACTCAAGATGTGGTCTCACCAAGGCCTGTACAACTGCAGCAAGACATCCTTGTTCCTGTACTCAAACCCTCTCGCTACGAAGGCCAACATACCATTTGCTTTCTTAACCGCCTGCTGCACCTGCATGCTCACCTTCAGTGACTGGTGCACAAGGACACCCAGGTCTCGTTGCACTTCCCCTTCTCCCAATCTATTGCCATTTAGATAATCTGCCTTCCTGTTTTTGCCACCAAAGTGGACAACCTCACATTTATCCACATTATATTGCATCTGCCATGCTTCTGCCCAATCACCCAACCTGTCCAAATCATCCTGGAGTTTCTCGACATCCTCCTCACAGCACACACTCCCACCCAGCTTTGTGTCGTCTGCAAATTTGGAGATATTACATCTAGTTCCCTTGTCTAGATCATTAATATATATTGTGAATAGCTGGGGTCCAAGGACCGATCTCTGCGGTACCCCACTAGTCACTGCCTGCCACTCGGAAAAGGACCCGTTTATTCCAACTCTTTGCTTTCTGTCTGCCAACCAGCTCTCTATCCAAGTCAATAGCTTGCCCCTAATCCCATGTGCCTTAACTTTACACGCTTATCTCTTATGCGGGACCTTATCGAGGGCCTTCTGAAATCCAGATACACCACATGCACTGGTTCTCCCTTATCTATTTTACCAGTTACATTCTGAAAAAATTCCAGTAGATTAGTCAAGCACGATTTACCTTTTGTGAATCTATGTTGACTTTGTCCGATCCTGTCACTGTTTTCCAAGTGCTCTGCTATTACATCTTTTATAATGGACTCTAGCATTTTCCCCACTACCGATGTCAGGCTTACCGGTCTGTAATTCCCCGTTTTCTCTCTACCACTTTTTTTGAATAGTGGGGTAACATTAGCTACCCTCCAATCCATGGGTACTGCTCCAGATTCCATCGAATGTTGGAAGATGATCAGCAATGCATCTACTATTTCTAGGGCCACTTCCTTAAGTACCCTAGGATGTAGATTATCAGGTCCTGGGGATTTATCGGCCTTCAATCCCATCAATTTCCCTAACACCATTTCCCTACAAATACTGATTTCTTTCAGTTCCTCCCTTTCATCAGCCCCTATGTTCACCAGCATCTCTGGGAGGTTATTTGTGTCCTCCATTGTGAAGACAGAACCAAAATATGTATTTAGTTGGTCAGCAATTTCTTTGTTCCCCATTATAAATTCCCCTCATTCTGACTGCAAGGGACCTACACTTGACTTCACCAATCTTTTTCTCTTCACATATCTATAAAAGCTTTTACAGTCAGTTTTTATGTTCCCTGCAAGCTTACTCTCATATTCTATTTTCCCTTTCTTAATTCATCGCTTTGTCCTCCTTTGTTGAATCCTAAACTGCTCCCAATCCATTGGATTACTGCTTTTTCTGGCCAATTTATATGTCCTCTCCTTGGATCTTATGCTGTCCCTAATTTCCCTTGTTAGCCACGGTTGAGTCACCTTTTTTGTTTTTATGCCAAACTGGGATGAACAAATTCTGTAGTTCATCCATGCGGTCTTTGAATGTTTGCCATTGCCTATCCACCGTCAACCCTTTGAGTGACATGCCCCAATCAATCCTACCCAACTCGCTCCTCAGACCATCGTAGTTTCCTTTATTTAATTTCAGTATCTAGTCTCTGATTCAACAACTTAATTCTCCATCTTAATGAAGAATTCTATCATATTATGATCGATCTGACCCAAGGGGCCTCGTACAACAAGACTGTTAATTAATCCTTTCTCGTTACATAATACCCAGTCTAAGATGGCCTGATCTCTGGTTGGTCCCTCGACATATTGGTCCAGGAGACCATCCAGTAAACACTCCAGGAATTCCTCCTCCACAATATTGTTACTAATGTATAATTTTGTATGCTTCAATGAGATCTCCTCTCATTCTTCTGAATTCAAGTGAATACAGGTCTAGTTTACTCAATTTCTTCTAATACGACAGTCCCGCCATCCCAGGAATCAATCTTGTGAACCTTTGTTGCACTCCCTCTATGGCAAGTATATCCTTCCTTAGGTAAGGAGACCAAAATTGAACACAGTACTCCAGGTGTGGTCTCACCAAGGCCCTATATAATTGGAGGCAGCATTGGTGGTAACTCTCCAGTGCTTTGAGGTGCACTGAAGAGGTACCACCAACGCTGCCTCCGCAAGATCCTGCACATTCATTGGCAGGATAGACGCACCAACGTCAGTGTTCTCGCTCAGGCCAACCTCCCCAGCATCGAAGCTTTGACCACGCTCGATCAGCTCCGATGGATGGGTCACATTGTCCGCATGCCCGACACGAGACTCCCAAAACAAGCGCTCTACTCAGAGCTCCGGCAAGGCAAGAGAGTCCCAGGTGGACAGAGGAAATGCTTCAAGGACACCCTCAAAGCCTCCTTGAAAAAGTGCAACATCCCCAGTGATAGCTGGGAATCTCTGGCCCAAGACCGCACAAAGTGGAGGAGAAGCATCCAAGAAGGCGCCGAACACCTCGTGTCTCTTCGCCCGGAGCAAGCGGAAGCCAAGCGCAGGCAGCGCAAGGAGTGCACATCAACCCAAGCACCCCACTCACCCGCCCCTTCAACCACCGTCTGCCCCGCCTGTGTGGACTCATCAGTCACCTGAGAACTCATTTTTAACGTGTAAGCAAGTCATCCTCGGTTCCGAGGGACTGCCTAAGAAGATATAATTGGAGTAAGACTTCTTTACTCCTGTACTCAAATCCTCTTGTAATGAAGGCCAGCATACCATTTGCCGTCTTAACCGCCTTTCATGACCACCGGACGTCCCAAAGCGCTTTGCAGCCAATGAAGTACTTTTGAAGTGCAGTCACTGCTGTAATGTGGGAAACGTGGCAGCCAATTTATGCACAGCAAGCTCCCAGAAACAGCAATGTGAAAATGGCCAGATAATGTTTTTTCGTCCTGTTGATTGAGGGATAAATATTGGGCTCAAAACACCGGGGATAACGCCTTCGAAATCTCACCACGGGATCCTTTATGTCCACCTGAGGGGGCAGATGGGGACCTCGGTTTAACGTCTCATCCGTAGGACGGCCGCTCCGACACTGCAGCGCTCCTTCATTACTGCCCCTCCGACAATGTGGCTCTCCCACAGCATTGCTTCCCCCGAGAGTGCGGCGCTCCCGCAGTACTGCCCCTCCGATGGAGCAGTGCTCAGCACTGCCCCTCCAACAGTGCAGTGCTCCCTCAGTACTGCGCTCCCTCAGTATTGCCCCTCCGACAGTGCGGTGCTCCCTCAGTACTGCCCCTCCGACAGTGTGGCTCTCCCTCAGCACTGCCCCTCCAACAGTGCGGTGCTCCCTCAGTACTGCCCCTCCGACAGTGTGGCGCTCCCTCAGTATTGCCCCTCCGACAGTGCGGTGCTCCCTCAGTACTGCCCCTCCGACAGTGCGGCACTCCCTCAGCACTGCCCCTCCGACAGTGTGCTGCTCCCTCAGCACCGCACTGGAGTGTCAGCCTCGCTTTATGTGCTCAAGTCCCTGGAGCGGGATTTCAACCCACGTCCCTGTCTGTCTGTCCGGCTATACACTCTCAAGTTATAGAGCGTACCTACACGCGCGTTACATCAAAAGAAAGCTTACGATTCCAGAACGGTCATAAGCGTATTTACGTTTTGGTGAGACAAAAATTGTGCCCACGGTAGCCAAAAAACGTTCAAAATTCCGCTCATTAGCATTGAGTGAAGTCAAGGTGGACCAATCGTACAGTTGAGCGGCCCGACGGTCAACCAATCGCTGCGTCGCGGGGGCGGGTTCGTAGCACCTGCAGGCGGGCCGTCCTAGAGTCGAGTGACAGGACGATTGACCAATCCTACACTTCAGTGACCTGACGGTTGTGGGCGGGCCTTATCGTTCTGAAATCAGGTGAGTGGCTGCCATCTTGATTCCAAACTGTTCATTTCTTTTTCCCACTTTCTGCGTGTTTCTTTTCAAATCTACATTTCCAGCAAAAAAGAAGTTGCTTTTAAAACACAAATTTAAATCGATTCCCCAACACTTGACTTTACCCCGGCCGCTGATTCCGCCTCTTCCCCGGGCACGGCCTTCCATCTGCTCCCCGGAGGCCCCGCGCAGGCGCACTGGCAGTCTGGTTTTGTGGTGGGGCCGAATGAGCATGCGCGGCCCCGCCTCTCCACATTTAAAGGGACACCCACCCCTCCACATTTAAAGGGTCACCCACCCCCTCCATATTTGAAGGGACTCCCGCCCCCCTCTCGTGTTTTCTTCTGATTAAAGGGACTGACAAATCCCCCAGCCACCGCACTTTAGCAAGGATGTGAAAGACCTTGAGAGCCAGCCAGTGGCTCAGTTGGGAGCACCCTCGTCTCTCAGTCAGAAAGTTGTGGGTTGAAGGTCCCCACTCCAGGGACTCGAGCACATAAACCTAGGCTGACGCTCCGGGGCAGTGCCGAACTGTCGGAGGGGCAGTACTGAGGGAGCGCCGCACTGTGGGAGGGTCAGTACTGAGGGAGCGCCGCACTGATGGAGGGGCAGTACTGAGGGAGCGCCGCACTGTCAGACGGGCAGTACTGAGGGAGTGCCGCACTGTCGGTGGGGCAGTACTGAGGGAGCGCTGCACTGTCGGAGGGACAGTACTGAGGGAGCCCCGCACTGTAGGAGGGGCTGTACTGAGGGAGCACCGCACTGTCGGAGGGCTGTCTTTCGGAAGAGACGTTCAGGTGGACATAAAAGATCCCACTATTTCGAAGAAGGGCAGGAGAGTTATCCCCGGTGTCCTGGCCATTATTTATGATGCAAATTGGCTGCAGTGTTTCCCACATTACAACAGTGACTACACTTCAAAAAGTACTTCATTGTTTGTAAAACCGTTGGTCGTGAAAGGCACTGTATAAAGGCCAGTCTTTCTTTATTTTCTCTCCTGTATTTACATTAATTATTTATATAAACCTGTTTTACTGTCTCTTGCAAGGGGAGGAATTGCAGATGGCCAGCTTAACGCAAACTTCACACGAAGATCTGACAGAGTCACTCGATTCATCAGGACCTGAATATCATCGACATATGGAAGCGGAAAGCAGCAATCAGAGTGCGGACAAACTGCACACGTGTCTTGTGTGTGGACGTGGATTCAACCGAAGGTGCAGCCTGGGGAGGCACAAGTGTAACCAAAGCGAGGAGAGTCCGTGCAAATGTCGGGAATGTGGGAAGGGACTCAGTTGCCTTTCCGTGCTGGCGACTCATCAACGCAGTCACTCTGAAATGGCCGTTCTCCTGCTCCGAGTGCGGGAAAGGATTCACTCGTCTCACCTATCTGCGGGAACACCAGCTGGTTCACACTGACGAGAGGCCGTTTAAATGTTCCGACTGCGACAAGAGTTTCAAATGCTCCAAGGCCCTGGAGAAGCATCGACACATCCACACTGGGGAGAGGCCGTTCAGCTGCTCTCACTGCGAGAAGAGGTTTGCGCACTCATCCAATCTTCAGAAACACCAGCGCACTCACACTGGGGAGAGGCCGTTCCCCTGCTCAGTGTGTGAAAAGGGATTCACCAGTCCATCCGATCTTCTGAAACACCAGTTCACCCACACCGGGGAGAGGCCGTTCAGCTGCTCTCACTGCGGGAAGAGGTTTAAGCACTCATCCACTCTTTGGATACACCAGCGCACTCACACTGGGGAAAGGCCATTCCCCTGCTCAGTGTGTGAAAAGGGATTCACCACTTCAACTCACCTGCTGCGACACCAGCGAGTTGACACTGATGAGAGGCCGTTCTCCTGCTCAGAGTGCGGGAAAGGATTCACACGTTCCGACTCTCTGCGGGATCACCAGCTGGTTCACACTGACGAGAGGCTGTTTAAATGTTCCGACTGCGACAAGAGTTTCAAATGCTCCAAGATCCTGGAGATGCATCGACGCAACCACACCGGGGAGAGGCCGTTCAGCTGCTCTCACTGCGGGAAGAAGTTTACGCGCTCATCTGATCTTCTGAAACACCAGCGCACCCACACCGGGAAGAAGCCGTTTCCCTGCTCAGTCTGTGAAAAGGGATTCACCAGTTCATCTCACCTGCTGAGACACCAGCGAGTTCACACCTGAGCGCACTGGTCCCATTCTGCTGTCAATCACATGAAGGACTGTTCTGTGTTAATAATGGCAATTACGGGGGGGGTGGGGGCGGGGAGCGGTTTGAAGATGCTGATAACCCCAGTAACTAGGCTGGAGTTTAAGAGGGGTCAGCCTCGGCTCAGTGGGCGACACTCTCACCTCTAGAGTCAGAAGGTCGTGGGTTTAAGTCGCACTCTGGAGACTTGAGCACGTAATCTAGGCTGACACTCCAGGGCAGTACTGAGGGAGAGCTGCTCTGTCAGAGGTGCCATCTTTCAGATGTGACGTTAAACCGCTGCCCCGTCTGCCCTCTCAGGTGGGTGTAAAAGATCCCGTGGCCGCTATTTTGAAAAACGGAAGGGAGAAAGGATCTCGACTTGGAAGATCAGGAAGTAGATGTGAAACTGTAATGTCGCTTGAAATGATTGTGAGACTGAATTTAACTGTGACTGTAATACAGGTAGACTATCCTTTTTCCGAAAACCTCGGGATGAGCCGTGTTTTGGTTTTCGGAAAATTTCGGATTTCAGAAGGTATTTTATAAGACTGGGAAATTTGTCGGGGGTGGGTCGGCGGGGGTCGGGGTCGGCGGGGGGGGTCAGGTGGGGGTCCGCGGGGGGGGTCGGGTGGGGGTTGGCGGGGGTGTCGGGGGTGGGGGTCGGCGGGGGGGTTGGGGGTGGGGGTCGGCGGGGGGGTCGGCGGAGGTCGGCGGCGGGGGTCGGGGTCGTGCGCCACTCTGGTCATGTCGTGCGCACGACTTACGCTGAACGAAAAAACCTTCGGTTTTTAGAGGGTTTCGGTTTTCGGAAGTTCGGATAAAAGGTAGTCTACCTGTAATTGTGTTTTGTAGGTAACAGAGCGTGGGAAAAACCAGTACGAATCCAGTATGAGGTGATTTTGGTGGTGCCTCCTGTGGCACTACCACCACAACTACCATGCTTTACGGGTCTAACAGGACCTGTCCCATCAACCAACACGTTTTTAAGTACGAGCTGCACAGTTATGTGGCACAATTCAGACCCGACATTCCCCTATTGTTTGAGGGTTTCAGTGAGCTCATGATACGACTGAACTCTTCCCTAAAGCATTTTTTATGTTTTAGAGCAAGACAACTGGAGAATAGATATTGAAATTGAAAGCAGAAGGGACAACACACACTGGTGGGATATTGGGCTTAATACATCAGCATGCCCTTAGGCTCCTATTATTTCACACGGTCTGGTTGTTCTCCAACTTGTAATCATTTTGTATTTGAGATATGTAACCCATGTAGTAAAACTTTGAACTATGTAAGTTCAGAAGTTTGTTTAAGATCTACCCAGTTAAACACAAATGTCACAAGGTAGGGAGTCAAAAACTGTTAGGACTAATAAGACAACATAGGGACAAACATGGAAATTCCTCATTGGATTAGGATAATTTCCCATGTACTGGTCATATCCCAACTTGTAGTAATGATGTGCTTACTATTCTACATCTGCTACCTGAAATACCTAAAGTCCAATGCCCAATCACATTTAAATATGATCACAGCCCAGAACATGTTAGAGTTACATAAATGGAAGAAAAATAATCCATATGTAAGATTTTAGTTTTGAGGGGTCGGCAAATGCCTCACCCTCAAGGCAGGGATATGTAGGATAGGGTGTACCTGTAGGATTTAGTAAACATTATTAAGATTCGATAACCATTCTAATATAACTATAATATGTGAAATTGTATGTTAAGATGCTAAAAGCCTGGAAAAATGGAGAATGGCTGAGAGCAAAGCAGGATGGGATTATGCCAACCTGACTAAAAACCTGTTTAAAATTACTGAAGTAATGGAATGTTGTGCTAAGTTTATGGAGACGAGGAATTCAGCAATATTATGCTTAGAGATAAAAACTACAGAGATAGATAAGAGTTGGAGACGTTCTTCATTGGTCCAGCTATCGGATGGACAGACTGTTTTGTCAACATTCTAGGAAGTGTTCTGTGAAAAGTGAAGATCTGAGATAAGGGTACTTTGTAATGCAGAGAGAAAAAGTCAGAAGGATCAAACAAGGTCATAAGCTGGCTAACGATGGAGCAAGACTTTTTACCAGGTGTTAGAGGGTTAATTACTGCCACGTAGGCAAAACGAGAGGGAAAAGGGGTATAAAGATACAGGTTTTGAACATCGAAAGCAGTGCACCGTGTAACCAGAGATTGATAGGAGCTTCGGTCAACAGAACACAGCAAGATTCCAAGAAAGCGCGCATGGGTCAACGGAACACAGCAAGATACATCAGGAGACTTGCGCTGCAGACACTCGGAAGGAACGCCGGGGTTTGAACGAACAGACTGTGACTATCTTCTTAAGTACTACTTCTTTGTACCGGATGTTTAATGTTTAATAAACCTGTTTTACTGATACACAATATACCTGTACCCAGAGAGGTTTGTGTAGTCATGGACACATTATTATAACAGCTTTTGAAAGCTACATCAGTCATCGGGAAAATGCTGGAATCCTTTGTTAAGGAAGTAGTATCAAGTCACTTAGAAAATCATAACATGATTAGGCAGAGTCAACATGGTTTTATGAAAAGGAAATCGTGTTTGACATTAAGAGTTTTTTGAGGATGTAACTAGCAGGGTAGATAGAGGGGAACCAGTGGATGTAGTACATTTGGATTTCCAAAAGGCATTCGATAAGGTGCCACATAAAAGGTTATTACACAAGATTAGGGCTCACGGGGTTGGGGGTAATATAGTAGCATGGATAGAGGATTGGTTAATGGACTGAAAACAGAGCAGGGATAAACAGATCTTTTTCAGGTTGGCAGGCTATATCTAGTGGGGTGCCGTGTGGATCAGTGTTGGGGCCTCAGCTATTTACAATCTATATTAATGACCGAGATGAAGGGACCGCGTGTAATGTAACCAAGTTTGCTGATGATACAAAGCCAGGTGGGACAGTAAGCTGTGAGGAGCCTTTGGACCTTCTGACAATCACCTTAAATCTGTGCCCTCTGGTTCTCGAGCCTTCCGCCAATGGGAACAGTTTCCCTCATTCTACTCTGTCCAGACCACCCTCACGATTTTGAACACCTCCATCAAATCTCCTCTCAACCTTCAGTGCTCTATGGAGAACAACCCCAGCTTCTCCAGCCTCTCCACATAACTGAAGTCCCTCATCCCTGGTACTATTCTGGTCAATCTCCCCTTAACCTTCTCTGCTCTAAGCAGAACAATCCCAGCTTCTCCAGTGTTCTCACTCAGGCCAACATCCCCAGCATCGAAGCTTTGACCACGCTTGATCAGCTCCGGTGGACGGGTCACATTGTCCACATGCCCGATACAAGACTCCCAAAACAAGTGCTCTACTCGGAGCTCCAGCACGGCAAGAGAGCCCCAGGTGGGCCGAGGAAACGCTTCAAGGACACCCTCAAAGCCTCCTTGAAAAGGTGCAACATCCCCACCGACACCTGGGAACCCCTGGCCCAAGACCACACAAAGAGGAGGAGAAGCATCCGGGAAGGCACCGAACACCTCGAGTCTCTTCACCGGGAGTAAGCGGAAGCCAAGCGCAAAGAGTGTACGTCAACCCAAGCACCCCACCCACCCGCCCCTTCAACCACCATCTGCCCCACCTGTGTGGACTCATCAGTCACCTGAGAACTCGTTTTTAACATGTAAGCAAGTCATCCTCTGTTCCGAGGGACTGCCTAAGAAGATATAATTGGAGTAAGACTTCTTTACTCCTGTACTCAAATCCTCTTGTAATGAAGGCCAGCATACCATTTGCCGCCTTAACCGCCTTTCATGACCACCAGATGTCCCAAAGCGCTTTACAGCCAATTAAGTACTTTTGAAGTGTAGTCACTGTTGTAATGTGGGAAACAAACAGCAATGTGATAATGACCAGATAATCTGTTTTTTCATCATGTTGATTGAGGGATAAATATTGGGCTCAAAACACCGGGGATAACTTCTTCGAAGTTACATTTGTCCACCCCAGTCCAACACCAGCATCTCCACATCATGGCTACTATCGACACCACAAACTGCCAGCTCAAAGTGGATCATCGGGTAAGCATTCTCCAAGGCAGCCTTAGAGACACACAACAACGCAAAATCGTCGAGCAGAAACTGATGGCCAAGTTCCGCACTCATGAGGACGGCCTCAACCGGGATCTTGGGTTCATGTCACGCTTCATGTAACCCCACCTGACGTAAAGTCATCCAGACTCGAGTCGTCATTGGCTTGATGCTCTACACAGATGCGGCCGGACCTTCTGTGATTTCCAGCAAAAAAATAGATTTTTGTTTGTTTTTTGTTTTTCATACAGGCCCCAGCATCTGCAACATTTGACCCCTTGTGACCCCACCTCATTGTGCATTGATGTAATGTTTTTCGACTGACCTGTTTGGACACCATTCACACCTGTGATTGCTGTGATTATCTCTCTGCCGAGGTGTGATAAAGGGCAGTTAGAAAGATTACCTGTAAACATCTGACATTATTCTCTGACTATATATGCTGTGCTTATATGCAACTCTTCACTTCACCTGATGAAGGAGCGGCGCTCCGAAAGCTTGTGGTTTCAAATAAAGCCGTTGGACTATAACCTGGTGTTGTGTGACTTCTTACATTTGTCCACACCAGTCCAACATCGGCATCTCCACATCATAGAATTTCTAAATTTGCCGATGACACCAAACTTGGGAGTGTGGCAAACAGTGAGGGTGATACCAATCGACTGCAACAGGACATGGAAAGGCGAGCAGAATGGGCAGACAGGTGGCAGAGGGAATTTAATACAGAGAAACATAGAAAAATGGAGCAGGAGTCGGCCATTCGGCCCCTCGAGCCTGCTCCGCCATTCATTGAGATCATGGCTGATCATCCAAACTCAGTACCCTGTCCCTACTTTCTCCCCATATCCCTTGATCCCTTTAGCCTTGAGAAATATATTCAACTCTTTCCTGAATATATTTAATGAACTGGCCTCAACTGCCTTCTGTGGTAGAGAATTCCACAGGCTCACCACTCTCTGGGTGAAGAAATTCCTCCTCATCTCTGTCCTAAATGGCTTACCACTTATCCTTAGACTGTGACCCCTGGTTTTGGACACCCCGACCATCGGGAACATCCTTCCTGCATCTAGTCTGTCTAGTCCTGTTAGAATTTTATAAGTTTCAATGAGATCCCCTCTCATTCTTCTAAACTCCAGCGAGTATAAGCCCAATTGACCCAATCGAAGTGTGTGGTGATGCATTTTGGCAGAAGGAACAGGGAGAGGCAATATACACTTAATGGCACAGTTTTAAACAGTGTGCAGGAACAAAGGGATCACATACAAATTAGCAGCAGGAGTAGGCCACTCGGCCACAGTCGGAGGGGCAGTACTGAGGGAGCTCCGCACTGTCAGAGGGGCAGTACTGAGGAAGCACTGCACTGTCGGTGGGGCTGTACTGAGGGAGCGCTGCACTGCCAGAGGGGCAGTGCTCAGAGTGCTGCTCCATCGCAGGGGGCAGTACTGCGGGAGCGCCGCACTGTCGGGGAAGCAATGCTGTGGGAGTACCGCATTGTCGGAGGGGCAGTAATGAAGGAGCTCCGCACTGTTGGAGGGGCTGTACTTAGGGAGCGCCGCACTGTCGGAGGGGCTGTACTGTGCGAGTGCCGCACTGTCGGAGGGGCAGTACTGAGGGAGCGCTGCACGGTCGGAGGGGCAGTACTGAGGGAGCTCCGCACTGTCAGAGGGGCAGTACTGAGGGAGCACCGCACTGTCGGAGAGACAGTACTGAGGGAGCGCCGCACTGTCGGAGGAGCAGTACTGAGGGAGCGCTGCACTGTTGGGGGGCAGTACTGAGGGAGCACCGCACTGTCAGGGGGCAGTACTGAGGGAGTGCCACACTGTCGGAGGGGCAGTGCTGAGGGAGCGCCGCACTGTCGGAGGGCCAGTACTGAGGGAACGCTGTACTGTCGGAGGGGCAGTACTGAGGGAGCGTCGCACTGTCGGAGGGGCAGTACTGAGGGAGCGTCACACTGTTGGAGGGGCAGTACTGAGGGGGCGCCGCACTGTCGGAGGTGCAGTACTGAGGGAGTGCCGCACTGTCGGCGGGACAGCACTGAGGGAGCGCCGCACTATCGGAGGGGCAGTACGGAGGGAGCGCTGCACTGTGGGAGGGGCAGTACTGAGGGAGCGCTGCACTGTGGGAGGGGCAGTACTGAGGGAGCGCTGCACTGTCGGAGGGGCAGTACTGAGGGAGCTCCGCACTGTCGGAGGGGCAGTACTGAGGGAGCTCCACACTGTCGGAGGGGCAGTACTGAGGGAGCTCCGCACAGTCGGAGGGGCAGTACTGAGGGAGCGCTGCACTGTCGGAGGGGCAGTACTGAGGGAGCTCCGCACTGTCGGAGGGGCAGTATTGAGGGAGTGCTGCACTGTCGGAGGGGCTGTACTGAGGGAGCGCTGCACTGCCAGAGGGGCAGTGCTCGGAGTGCTGCTCCATCAGAAGGGGCAGTACTGCGGGAGTGCCGCACTGTCGGGGAAGCAATGCTGTGGGATTGCCGCATTGTCGGAGGGGCAGTAATAAAGGAGCTCCGCACAGTCAGAGGGGCAGTACTGAGGAAGCGCTGCACTGTCGTAGGGGCTGTACTGAGGGAGCACTGCACTGACAGAGGGGCAGTGCTCGGACTGCTGCTCCATCGGAGGGGCAGTACTGAGGGAGTGCTGCACTGTCGGAGGGGCAGTGCTGCAGGAGAGCCGCATTGTCGGAGGGGCAGTAATGAAGGAGCGCTGCAGTGTCGGAGGTGCTGTCTTATGGATGAGATGTTAAACCGAGGCCCCCGTCTGCCCCCTCAGGTGGACGTAAAAGATCCCGTGGTACTATTTTGAAGAAGTAATCCCCAGTGTTTTGAGCCCAATATTTATCCCTCAATCAACAGGATGAAAAAACAGATTATCTGGCCATTATCACATTGCTGTTTGTGGGAGCTTGCTGTGCGCAATTTGGCTGCAGCGTTTCCCACATTACAACAGTGATTGCACTTCAAAAGTACTTCATTGGCTGTAAAGTGCTTTGGGATGTCCGGTGGTCATGAAAGGCGGTTAAGAAGGCAAATGCTATGCTGGCCTTCATTACAAGAGGATTTGAGTACAGGAGTAAAGAAGTCTTACTCCAATTATATCTTCTTCTTAGGCAGTCCCTCGGAACCGAGGATGACTTGCTTACACATTAAAAATGAGTTCTCAGGTGACTGATGAGTCCAATGCGGGACCTACAGTCTCTGTCACATGTGGGCAGACGGTGGTTAAAGGGGTGGGTGGTTGAGGTGCTTGGGTTGATGTGCGCTCCTTGCGCTTGGCTTCCGCTTGCTCCCGGCGAAGAGACTCGAGATGTTCGGCGCCTTCCCGGATGCTTCTTCAGTATATTCAAAACAGTGATCGATAGATTTCTGACGAGTAAGGGCATCAAGGGAAATGACGATAGGGCCAGTGAATGGAGTTGAGGCAGAAGATCAGCCATGATCTCATTGAATGACGGGGCCGGCTCGATGGGCCGAATGGCCGACTCCTGCTCCTATGTTCTTATGTTCTTATAAATACAAGTCTTTCTTTCTTTCTTATTGTGTCCAATTCTGGGCACCGCACTTTAGGAAGGATGTGAAGGCCTTAGAGAGGCTGCAGAAAAGATTTACCAGAATGGTACCAGGGATGAGGGACTTCAGTTATGTGGAGAGACTGGAGAAGCTGGGGTTGTTCTCCTTAGAGCAGAGCAGGTTAAGGGGACATTAACTAGAATGGTACCAGGGATGAGGGACTTCAGTTATGTGGAGAGACTGGAGAAGCTGGGGTTGTTCTCCTTAGAGCAGAGAAGGTTAAGGGGAGATTGACCAGAATGGTTTCAGGAATGAGGGACTTCAGTTACATGGAGAGACTGGAGAAGCTGGGGTTGTTCTCCTTAGAGCAGAGAAGGTTGAGAGGAGATTTGATGGAGCTGTTCAAAATCGTGAGGGGGTCTGGACAGAGTAGGTAGAGAGAAACTGTTCCCATTGGCGGGAGGCTCGAGAACCAGAGGACACAGATTTAAGGTCATTGTCAGAAGGTCCAAAGGCTCCTCACAGCTTACTGTCCCACCTAGCTTTGTATCATCAGCAAACTTGGATACATTACACTCGGTCCCTTCATCTAGGTCATTAATATAGATTGTAAATAGCTGAGGCCCCAACACTGATCCATGCGGCACCCCACTAGATACAGCCTGCCAACCTGAAAAAGATCTGTTTATCCCTGCTCTGTTTTCAGTCCATTAATCAATCCTCTATCCATGCTACTATATTACCCCCAACCGCATGAGCCCTAATCTTGTATAATAACCTTTTATGTGGCACCTTATCGAATGCCTTTTGGAAATCCAAATATACCACATCCACTGGTTCCCCTCTATCTGCCCTGCTAGTTATATCCTCAAAAAACTCTAATAAATTTGTCAAACACAATTTCCTTTTCATAAAACCATGTTGACTCTGTCTAATCATGTTATGATTTTCTAAGTGACTTGATACCACTTCCTTAACAATGGATTCCAGCATTTTCCCGATGACTGATGTAGCTTTCAAAAGCTCTTATAATAATGTGTCTGTGACTACACAAACCACTCTGGGTCCAGGTATATTGTGTATCAGTAAAATAGTCCGTGACTACACAAACCACTCTCAGTCCAGGTATATTGTGTATCAGTAAAACAGTCCATGACTACACAAACCACTCTGGGTACAGGTATATTGTGTATCAGTAAAACAGTCCGTGACTACACAAACCACTCTGGGTACAGGTATATTGTGTATCAGTAAAACAGTCCGTGACTACACAAACCGCTCTGGGTACAGGTATATTGTGTATCAGTAAAATAGTCCGTGACTACACAAACCACACTGGGTACAGGTATATTGTGTATCAGTAAAACAGTCCGTGACTACACAAACCACTCTGGGTCCAGGTATATTGTGTATCAGTAAAACAGTCCATGATGACCCAAACCACTCTGGGTACAGGTATATTGTGTATCAGTAAAACAGTCCGTGACTACACAAACCACTCTGGGTCCAGGTATATTGTGTATCAGTAAAACAGTCCATGATGACCCAAACCACTCTGGGTACAGGTATATTCTGTATCAGTAAAACAGTCCATGACGACACAAACCACTCTGGGTACAGGTATGTTGTGTATCAGTAAAACAGTCCGTGACTACACAAACCGCTCTGGGTACAGGTATATTGTGTATCAGTAAAACAGTCCGTGACTACACAAACCGCTCTGTGTACAGGTATATTGTGTATCAGTAAAAAAGTCCGTGACTACACAAACCACTCTGAGTCCAGGTATATTGTGTATCAGTAAAACAGTCCGTGACTACACAAACCGCTCCGGGTCCAGGTATATTGTGCATCAGTAAAACAGTCCATGACTACACAAACCACTCTGGGTCCAGGTATATTGTGTATCAGTAAAACAGTCCGTGACTACACAAATTGCTCCGGGTCCAGGTATATTGTGTATCAGTAAAATAGTCCGTGACTACAAAAACCACTCTGGGTACAGGTATATTGTGTATCAGTAAAACAGCCCGTGACTACACAAACCACTCTGGGTCCAGGTATATTGTGTATCAGTAAAACAGTCCGTGATGACACAAACCACTCTGGGTACAGGTATGTTGTGTATCTGTAAAACAGTCCGTGACGACACAAACAACTCTGGGTACAGGTATATTGTGTATCAGTAAAACAGTCCGTGACTACACAAACCGCTCTGTGTACAGGTATATTTTGTATCAGTAAAACAGTCCATGACTACACAAACCACTCTGGGTCCAGGTATATTGTGTATCAGTAAAACAGTCCGTGATGACACAAACCACACTGGGTCCAGGTATATTGTGTATCAGTAAAACAGTCCGTGACTACACAAACCACTCTGTGTACAGGTATATTGTGTATCAGTAAAACAGTCCGTGATGACACAAACCACTCCGTGTACAGGTATATTGTGTATCAGTAAAACTGTCCATGATGACACAAACCACTCTGGGTCCAGGTATATTGTGTATCAGTAAAACAGTCCGTGATGAGACAAACCAATCTGAGTCCAGGTATATTGTGTATCAGTAAAACAGTTCATGACTACACAAATCGCTTCGGGTCCAGGTATATTGTGTATCAGTAAAACAGTCCGTGACTACACAAATCGCTCCGGGTCCAGGTATATTGTGTATCAGTAAAATAGTCCGTGACTACACAAACCACTCTGGGTACAGGTATATTGTGTATCAGTAAAACAGTCCATGACTACACAAACCGCTCTGGGTACAGGTATGTTGTGTATCAGTAAAACAGTCCGTGACTACACAAACCGCTCTGTGTACAGGTACATTGTGTATCAGTAAAACAGTCCGTGACTACACAAACCACTCTGTGTCCAGGTATATTGTGTATCAGTAAAACAGTCCGTGATGACACAAACCACTCTGGGTCCAGGTATATTGTGTATCAGTAAAACAGTCCGTGAGGACACAAACCACACTGGGTCCACGTATATTGTGTATCAGTAAAACAGTCCATGACTACACAAACCACTCTGTGTACAGGTATATTGTGTATCAGCAAAACAGTCCATGATGACACAAACCACTCTGTGTACAGTTATATTGTGTATCAGTGAAACAGTCCGTGACGACACAAACCACTCTGGGTCCAGGTATATTGTGTATCAGTAAAACAGTCCGTGACGAGACAAACCACTCTGAGTCCAGGTATATTGTGTATCAGTAAAACAGTCCGTGACTACACAAACCACTCTGGGTCCAGGTATATTGTGTATCAGTAAAACAGTCCGTGACTACACAAACCACTCTGAGTCCAGGTATATTGTGTATCAGTAAAACAGTCCGTGACTACACAAACCACTCTGGGTCCAGGTATATTGTGTATCAGTAAAACAGTCCGTGACTACACAAACCACTCTGAGTCCAGATATATTGTGTATCAGTAAAACAGTCCGTGATGACACAAACCACTCTGGGTACAGGTATATTGTGTATCAGTAAAACTGTCCGTGACTACACAAACCGCTCTGGGTACAGGTATACTGTGTATCAGTAAAACAGTCCGTGACTACACAAACCACTCTGGGTCCAGGTATATTGTGTATCAGTAAAACAGTCCGTGACTACACAAACCACTCTGGGTCCAGGTATATTGTGTATCAGTAAAACAGTCCGTGACTACACAAACCGCTCTGGGTACAGGTATATTGTGTATCAGTAAAACAGTCCGTGACTACACAAACCACTCTGGGTCCAGGTATATTGTGTATCAGTAAAACAGTCCGTGACTACACAAATTGCTCCGGGTCCAGGTATATTGTGTATCAGTAAAATAGTCCGTGACTACAAAAACCACTCTGGGTACAGGTATATTGTGTATCAGTAAAACAGCCCGTGACTACACAAACCACTCTGGGTCCAGGTATATTGTGTATCAGTAAAACAGTCCGTGATGACACAAACCACTCTGGGTACAGGTATGTTGTGTATCTGTAAAACAGTCCGTGACGACACAAACAACTCTGGGTACAGGTATATTGTGTATCAGTAAAACAGTCCGTGACTACACAAACCGCTCTGTGTACAGGTATATTTTGTATCAGTAAAACAGTCCATGACTACACAAACCACTCTGGGTCCAGGTATATTGTGTATCAGTAAAACAGTCCGTGATGACACAAACCACACTGGGTCCAGGTATATTGTGTATCAGTAAAACAGTCCGTGACTACACAAACCACTCTGTGTACAGGTATATTGTGTATCAGTAAAACAGTCCGTGATGACACAAACCACTCCGTGTACAGGTATATTGTGTATCAGTAAAACTGTCCATGATGACACAAACCACTCTGGGTCCAGGTATATTGTGTATCAGTAAAACAGTCCGTGATGAGACAAACCAATCTGAGTCCAGGTATATTGTGTATCAGTAAAACAGTTCATGACTACACAAATCGCTTCGGGTCCAGGTATATTGTGTATCAGTAAAACAGTCCGTGACTACACAAATCGCTCCGGGTCCAGGTATATTGTGTATCAGTAAAATAGTCCGTGACTACACAAACCACTCTGGGTACAGGTATATTGTGTATCAGTAAAACAGTCCATGACTACACAAACCGCTCTGGGTACAGGTATGTTGTGTATCAGTAAAACAGTCCGTGACTACACAAACCGCTCTGTGTACAGGTACATTGTGTATCAGTAAAACAGTCCGTGACTACACAAACCACTCTGTGTCCAGGTATATTGTGTATCAGTAAAACAGTCCGTGATGACACAAACCACTCTGGGTCCAGGTATATTGTGTATCAGTAAAACAGTCCGTGAGGACACAAACCACACTGGGTCCACGTATATTGTGTATCAGTAAAACAGTCCATGACTACACAAACCACTCTGTGTACAGGTATATTGTGTATCAGCAAAACAGTCCATGATGACACAAACCACTCTGTGTACAGTTATATTGTGTATCAGTGAAACAGTCCGTGACGACACAAACCACTCTGGGTCCAGGTATATTGTGTATCAGTAAAACAGTCCGTGACGAGACAAACCACTCTGAGTCCAGGTATATTGTGTATCAGTAAAACAGTCCGTGACTACACAAACCACTCTGGGTCCAGGTATATTGTGTATCAGTAAAACAGTCCGTGACTACACAAACCACTCTGAGTCCAGGTATATTGTGTATCAGTAAAACAGTCCGTGACTACACAAACCACTCTGGGTCCAGGTATATTGTGTATCAGTAAAACAGTCCGTGACTACACAAACCACTCTGAGTCCAGATATATTGTGTATCAGTAAAACAGTCCGTGATGACACAAACCACTCTGGGTACAGGTATATTGTGTATCAGTAAAACTGTCCGTGACTACACAAACCGCTCTGGGTACAGGTATACTGTGTATCAGTAAAACAGTCCGTGACTACACAAACCACTCTGGGTCCAGGTATATTGTGTATCAGTAAAACAGTCCGTGACTACACAAACCACTCTGGGTCCAGGTATATTGTGTATCAGTAAAACAGTCCGTGACTACACAAACCGCTCTGGGTACAGGTATATTGTGTATCAGTAAAACAGTCCGTGACTACACAAACCACTCTGGGTCCAGGTATATTGTGTATCAGTAAAACAGTCCGTGACTACACAAACCACTCTGGGTCCAGGTATATTGTGTATCAGTAAAACAGTCCATGACTGCACAAACCGCTCTGGGTACAGGTATATTGTGTATCAGTAAAACAGTCCGTGACTACACAAACCACTCTGGGTACAGGTATATTGTGTATCAGTAAAACAGTCCGTGACTACACAAACCACTCTGGGTACAGGTATATTGTGTATCAGTAAAACAGTCCGTGACTGCAGGTATATTGTGTATCAGTAAAACAGTCCGTGACTACACAAACCGCCAGGACAGGGCCAAGACCTGTTCCCAAACAGGGGGCCGGCTGGATGTCCGGCTGGCTGGAAGCGGAAGTTGCTGTGTGCTTGCTGGCCTCAGTGTGCCAGTGCCCGAGGTGAGGGCCGGCGCCCGAGGAGAAGGCCGGCGCCCGAGGAGAAGGCCGGTGCCCGAGAAGAGGGCCGGCGCCCGAGGAGAAGGCCGGCGCCCGAGGAGAGAGCCGGCACCCGAGGAGAAGGCTGGCACCCGAGGAGATGGCCAGCGTCCGAGGAGAGGGCCGGCACCCGAGGAGAAGGCCGGCGCCCGAGGAGAAGGCCGGCGCCCGAGGAGTGGGCCGGCGCCCGAGGAGAGGGCCGGCGCCCAAGGAGAAGGCCGGCGCCCGAGGAGAAGGCCGGCGCCCGAGGAGAAGGCCGGCGCCCGAGGAGAGGGCCGGCGCCCGAGGAGAAGGCCGGCGCCCGAGGAGAAGGCCGGCGCCCGAGGAGAAAGATCCAGTGGTAAAGTAACCCTGGCTTATTGTTTTTGGAGAAAGTGGACTTATTCTATTTGAAAGTCAAATGTTTTCAGATTTTGCCAGACGTGAACCTTTTTTCCCCGTTTGCTAAAATAAAACAGAGCTAAGTGCTGTTTTCATAGACCAATCTTGTGATTGTGCTTGTGTTCTCCTGTTCCCGCATCAACACACCCTTCGGTCTAGGGGGTGGTTGATCGCACTACACAAACCACTCTGGGGCCAGGTATATTGTGTATCAGTAAAACAGTCAGTGACTACACAAACCACTCTGGGTGCAGGTATATTGTGTATCAGTAAAACAGTCCGTGACTACACAAACCACTCTGAGTCCAGGTATATTGTGTATCAGTAAAACAGTCCGTGACTACACAAAGCACTCTATGTACAGATATATTGTGTGTCAGTAAAACAGTCCGTGACTACACAAACCACTCTGGGTCCAGGTATATTGTGTATCAGTAAAACAGTCCGTGACTACACAAACCACTCTGTGTACAGATATATTGTGTGTCAGTCAAACAGTCCGTGACTACACAAACCGCTCTGGGTACAGGTATACTGTGTATCAGTAAAACAGTCCGTGACTACACAAACCACTCTGGGTCCAGGTATATTGTGTATCAGTAAAACAGGTTTATTAAGCATTAAACATCCGGTACAAAGAAGTAGTACTTAACAAGAAGATAGTCACAGTCTGTTCTTTCAAACCCCGGCGTTGCTTCCGAGTGTCCGTGGCGCAAGTCTCCTGATGTATCTTGCTGTGTTCCGTTGACCCATGCACGCTTCTTTGGGATCTTGCTGTGTTCTGTTGACCGAAGCTCCTATCAATCTCTGGTTACACAGTGCGCTGCTTTCGATGTTCAAAACCTGTATCTTTATACCCTTTTCCCTCTCGTTTTGCCTACGTGGCAGTAATTAACCCTCTAACACCTGGTAAAAAGTCTTGCTCCCTCGTTACCCATCTTATGACCTTGTTTGATCCTTCTGACTTTTTCTCTCTGCATAACAAAGTACCCTTATCTCAGATCTTCACTTTTCACAGAACACTTCCTAGAATGTTGACAAAACAGTCGGTCCATCCTATAGCTGGACCAATGAAGGACGTCTCCAACTCTTATCTATCTCTCTAGTTTTTATCTCTTTAAGCATAATATTGCTGAATTCCTCGTCTCCATAAACTTAGCACAACATTCCATTACGTCAGTAATTTTAAACAGAGGTTTTTAGTCAGGTTGGCATAATCCCATCCTGCTTTGCTCTCAGCCATTCTCCATTTTATACAGGCTTTTAGGATCTTAACATACAATTTCACATATTATAGTTATATTAGAATGGTTATCGAATCTTAATAATGTTTACTAAATCCTACAGGTACACGCTATCCTACACTGATGTCACACTAACTGGCCTGTAGTTCCCTGTTTTTCCTCTCCCACCTTCTTTGAATAACGGTGTTACATTTGCGACCTTCCAAACCGCTGGGACCATTCTACAATCTAGGGAATTTTGGAAGATCAAAACCAATGCATCCACTATCTCTTCAGCCACATCTTTTACAACCCTAGGATGTAGGCCGTCAGGTCCAGGGGATTTGTTGGCTTTTAGTCCCATTAGTTTTCCTCGTACCTTTTCTCTACTTATATTAATTACGTTAAGTTCCTCACCCTCATTATACCCTTGGTACCCCACCATTGTTGCTGTGCTTTTTGTGTCTTCTACTGTGAAGACATATTTTTTTAACTTTTCTGCTATTTTCTTATTCCCCATAATAATTTCTCCTGCCTCAGCCTCTACGGGACCAATGTTTACTTTTGCTACTCTTTTCCTTTTTACATACTTGTAGAAACTCTTACAATCTGCTTTTATATTTCTTGCTATTTTTCTCTCATTCTATTTTTTCTCTTATCATCAATTTTTGGTCAACCTTTACTGTTTTCTGAAACTCTCCCAATCCTCAGCCTTACTATTATTCTTTGCAACATTATAAGCTTCTTCTTTCAATCTAATGCTATCCTTAACTTCTTTAGTTAGCCACGGTTGGATCACTTTTCCCGTGGAGTTTTTGTTTCTCAATGGAATGTATTTTTGTTGAGAATTATGAAATATTTCTTTAAATGCTAGCCACTGCTTATCTACCGCTATACCTTTTAATCTATTTTTCCAATCTACCTTAGCCAACTCGCCCCTCATACCTATGCAATAGGCTTTATTTAAATTTAAGACTCTAGTTTTGGACTGAGGCAAGTCACTCTCAAAATTAACATAAAATTCTATCATATTATGATCACTCTGCCCCAGAGGATCCTTTACTATGAGATTGCTAATTAACCCTGTCTCATTACACAACACATGATCTAAAATAGCCTGTTCCCTGGTTGGTTCCATAACATATTGTTCTAGGAAACTGTCCCAAATGCATCCCATGAACTCATCCTCCAGACTACCTTTGCCAATTTGATTTGTCCAGTCTATATGAAGATTAATGTCCCCCAAGATTATTGCATTACCTTTGTTGCAAGCTCCAACTATTTCTTGATTAATATTCTGTCTAACAGTTTAGCTACGGTTAGGGGGCCTTTATACTACTCCAACCAGTGTTTTCTGCCCCTTGTTATTCCTTCACTCCTTATTCTACTTCCTGATCTTCCGAGTTGAGATCCTTTCTCGATTCCATTTTTTGAAATAGCGGCCACAGGATCTTTTACACCCACCTGAGAGGGCAGACGGGGCCTTGGTTTAACGTTGCATCTGAAAGGTGGCACCTCTGACAGAGCAGCTCTCCCTCAGTACTGCCATGGAGTGTCAGCCTAGATTATGTGCTCAAGTCTCCAGAGTGGGACTCAAACCCACGACCTTCTGACTCTAGAGGTGAGAGTGTCACCCACTGAGCCGAGGCTGACCCCTCTTAAACTCCAGCCTAGTTACTGGGGTTATTATCAGCATCTTCAAACAGCCCGCCACCCCCGCCCCCCAGCCCGACCCGGTAGTTGCCATTATTAACACAGAATAGTCCTTCATGTGATTGAAAGCAGAATGGGACCAATGCGCTCAGGTGTGAACTCGCTGGTGTCTCAGCAGGTGAGATGGACTGGTGAATCCCTTGTCACACACTGAGCATGGGAACGGCCTCTTCCCGGCGTGGGTGAACTGGTGTTTCCGAAGATTGGATGAGTGCGTAAACCTCTTCCCGCAGTGAGAGCAGCTGAATGGCCTCTCCCCGGTGTGGTTGCGTCGATGCTTCTTCAGGCCCTTGGAGCATTTGAAACTCTTGTCACATTCGGAACATTTAAACGGCCTCTCGTCAGTATGAACCAGCTGGTGTTCCCGCAGATAGGTGAGACGAGTGAATCCTTTCCCGCACTCGGAGCAGGAGAACGGCCTCTCGTCAGTGTGAAGCAGCTGGTGTTCCCGCAGAGTGGAGGGACAATTGAATCCTTTCCTGCACTCGGAGCAGGTGAACGGCCTCTCGTCAGTGTGAACCAGCTGGTGCATCAGCAGGGCGGAGGAGAAAGTGAACCCCTTCCCACACACGGAGCAGGTGAATGCCCACTCCCCGGTGTGAACTTGCTGGTGCCGTATCAGATTGCTGGATCTTCTGAAGCCCTTCTCACAGTCGGAGCACTGAAAAGGGCTCTCATCAGCGTGAACACGCTCGTGTATCAACAGGTTGCAAGACTGGTTAAACCTCTTCTCACAGTGAGAGCAGGCGAACGGCTTCTCCCCGGTGTGAACTCGCCGGTGTCTCAGCAGGGCGAATTGTTGAGTGAATCCCTTCCCACACACTGAGCAGGTGAACGGCCTCTCCCCGGTGTGAACTCGCTGGTGTGTCAGCATGTTGGATTGTTGAGTGAATCCCTTCCCGCAGTCGGAGCAGGTAAACGGCCTCTCCCCAGTGTGAACTCGCTGGTGTGCCCGCAGGGTGCTTGAATGAGTGAATCCCTTCCCACACACAATGCAGGTGAATGGCCATTTCACAGAGTGACTGCGTTGATGAGTCTCCAGCTCAGAAAGGCAACTGAATTCCTTCCCGCATTCCCGACATTTGCACAGACTCTCCTTGCTTTGGTTACACTTGTGCCTCCCCAGGCTGCACCTTTGGTTGAATCCACGTCCACACACAAGACACGTGTGCAGTTTGCCCGCATTCTGATTGCTGCTTTCTGCTTCCATATGTCGATGATATTCAGGTCCTGATGAATCGAGTAATTCTGTCAGATCTTCGTGTGAAGTTTGCGTTAAGCTGCCCGTCTGCAATTCCTCCCCTTGCAAGAGACAGTAAAAGAGATTTATATAAGTAATTAATGTAAATACAGGAGAGAAAATAAAAAAAGACTGGCCTTTATACAGCGCCTTTCACGACCAACGGTTTTACAGCCAATGAAGTACTTTTTGAAGTGCAGTCGCTGTTGTAATGTGGGAAACACTGCAGCCAATTTGCATGATAAATAATGGCCAGGACACCGGAGATAACTCTCCTGCCCTTCTGCGAAATAATGGGATCTTTTATGTCCACCTGAACGTCTCTTCCGAAAGACAGCCCTCCAACAGTGCGGCGCTCCCTCAGTACTGCCCCTCCAACAGTGCGGTGCTACCTCAGTACTGCCCCTCCGACACTGCAGCACTCCCTCAGTACTGACCTTCCGACAGTGCAGCGCTCCCTCAGTACTGCCCCTCCGACAGTGCGGTGCTCCCTCAGTACTGTCCCTCCGACAGTGCGGCGCTCCCTCTGTACTGCCCCTCTGACAGTGTGGTGCTTCCTCAGTACTGCCCCTCTGACAGTGGGGCGCTCCCTCAGTACTACCCCTCCGACAGTGCGGCACTCCCTCAGTACCGCCCCTCCGACAGTGCAGCACTCCCTCAGTACTGCCCCTCCGGCAGTGCGGCGCTCCCTCAGTACTGACCCTCCCACAGTGTGGCGCTCATTCAGTACTGCCCATCTGACAGGGCACCGCCCCTCCGACAGTGGGGGGCCGCACATGCTCATTCGGCCCTACCATAACACCAGAGCATCAGCCTTGGTTTATGTGCTCGAGTCCCTGGAGTGGGGACTTTGAACCCACAACTTTCTGACTGAGAGACGAGGGTGCTCCCAACTGAGCCACTGGCTGGCTCTCAAGGTCTTTCACATACTTGCTAAAGTGCGGTGGCTGGGGGAATTGTCACAGCCCCTTTAATCAGAAGAACACACAAGAGGGGGGGTGGGTGTCCCGTTAAATGTGGGGGTCCCTTTAAATGTGGAGAGGAGGGGCCGCGCATGCTCATTTGGCCCCACCATAACACCAGGCTGCCAGTGCGCCTGCGCGGGGCCTCCGGGGAGCAGACGGAAGGCCGGGCCCGGATAAGAGGCGGAATCAGCGGCCGAGGTAAAGTAAAGTGTTGGGGAACCGATTTAAATCAAGGTGAGGGGGGAGCGGAGAGCGAGATTATAAAGAAAAATACGAGAAAACCCAAACCTGAGAGTCAGGCGGGACCTCCGCGGACACCGAACGGAGCGGATTGAACCGCGCGGGGTGGAGGAGTGAGCCGGAGCAATGTGATTCTGACTGACGGGAGCGCTGACCAATAGGAAGAGGGCTGAAATAACAACAGAAAATGCTGGAAAAACTCAGCAGGTCAGGCAACATCCGTGGAGAGAAATTTGAGTTGACATTTCGGGTTGGACCCTTCTTCAAAACTTCTTCAAAATTTCTCTCCACGGATGTTGCCTGACCTTCTGAGTTTTTCCAGCATTTTCTGTTGTTATTTCGGATTTCCAACATCTGCAGTATTTTGCTATCGTACCAGGAAGAGGGCTGAGCTGGGAGGACTAAACAGGGGGGTCTGGTCCTTCAACCAGTGGCGGCGCGCCTAGGGGGCGGGGCCTTCCTCCCCGGCGCTCAGGCTGGGGCCCGATTGTGATGTCATCACAGGAAGAGGACATTCAGGGATGGAGGCCGGCCCGGCCTGTGACTGACGGGAGCTCTGACCAATAAGATGAGGGCTGCAGTGGGAGGACTGAACTGGGCGGCCTGGTCGTCCAAGCAATGGCAGCGCGGCAAGGGGGCAGGGCCTCCTCTCCAGCTCAGGTGCGCTGGGGCCAATTGTGACGCACTGTCCCCAGGTGAGAGCAGCTCAGTCAGCACAGAGCTGGGGCTGGAATCTGGGAGAGGGGCCGCAGGCAGCAGGCCTGGCAAAGGGGCACAAGCTTCACAATACAAGCTGCTTTCAAATGCACAATTGTTTCCTACAGACAGCCTTGGTCACTCTGCAAAACAAACTGTTTAACAATTCATCATAACTCCCCTGTTTTAGGAGAGGCGTAGAGTGCAAAAGCAAGGAAGTTATGATGAAACTGTAAAAGACTGGAGTCAGCTGTGGCTCAGTGGATAGCAGAGTCAGAAGGTTGTGGGTTCAAATCCCGCTCCAGGGACTTGAGCATATAAAGCGAAGCTGACACTCCCATGCGGTGCTGAGGGAGCACCGAACTGTCGGAGGGGCAGTACTGAGGGAGCGCCGCACTGTTGGATGGGCAGTACTGAGGGAGCGCCGCACTGTTGGAGGGGCAGTGCTGAGGGAGCACCGCACTGTCGGAGGGGCAGTGCTGAGGGGGTGCTGCACTGTCGGAGGGGCAGTACTGAGGGAGCGCTGCTCCATCGGAGGGGCTGTACTGCGGGAGCGCCGCACTGTCTGAGGGGCAGTACTGAGGGAGCGTCGCACTGTCGGAGGGGCAGTACTGCGGGAGCGTCGCACTGTCGGGGGAAGCAATGCTGCGGGAGAGCCGCATTGTCGGAGGGGCAATAATGAAGGAGCGCTGCAGTATCGGAGGTGCCATCCTACAGATGCGACGTTAAACCGAGGCCCCCGTCTGCCCCCTCAGGTGGACATAAAAGATCACATGGTGCTACTTGGAAGACGTTATCCCCGGTGTTTTGAGCCCAATATTTATCCCTCAATCAAAATGAAGAAAAAACAGATTATCTAACCATTTTCACATTGCTGTTTGTGGGAGCTTGCTGTGTGCAAATTGGCTGCCGCATTTCTCACATTACAACAGTGACTATACTTCAAAAGTACTTCATTGGCTGTAAAGCACTTTGGGACGTCTGGTGGTCATGAAAGGCAGTTAAGAAGGCAAATGGTATGCTGGCCTTCATTACAAGAGGATTTGAGTACAGGAGTAAAGAAGTCTTACTCCATTATATCTTCTTAGGCAGTCCCTTGGAACCGAGGATAACTTGCTTACACGTTAAAAATGAGTTCTCAGGTGACTGATGAGTTCACACAGGTGGGGCAGACGGTGGTTGAAGGGGTGGGTGGGTGGGGTGCTTGGGTTGACGTGCGCTCCTTGCGCTTGGCTTCCGCTTACTCCTGGTGAAGAGACTCGAGGTGTTCGGCGCCTTCCCGGATGCTTCTCCACTTTGTGCGGTCTTGGGCCAGGGATTCCCAGGTGTCGGTGGGGATGTTGCACTTTTTCAAGGAGGCTTTGAGGGTGTCCTTGAAGCATTTCCTCTGTCCACCTGGGACTCTCTTGCCTTGCCGGAGCTCTGAGTAGAGCGCTTGTTTTGGGAGTCTCGTGTCGGGCATGCGGACAATGTGACCCATCCATCGGAGCTGATCGTGTGTGGTCAAAGCTTCGATGCTGGGGATGTTGGCCTGAGCGAGAACACTGACGTTGGTGCGTCTATCCTGCCAATGAATGTGCAGGATCTTGCGGAGGCAGCATTGGTGGTACCTCTCCAGTGCACCTCAAATCACTGGAGAGGTAGCACCAACGCTGCCTCCAATTATAAAGGGCCTTGGTGAGACCACACCTGGAGTACTGTGTACAATTTTGGTCTCCTTACCTAAGGAAGGATATACTTGCCATAGAGGGAGTGCAACAAAGGTTCACGAGATTGATTCCTGGGATGGCGGGACTGTCGTATTAGAAGAGATTGAGTAAACTAGACCTGTATTCTCTTGAATTCAGAAGAATGAGAGGAGATCTCATTGAAGCATACAAAATTATACATTAATTTGGGCTAACCAAATTAGTAACAATATTGTGGAGGAGGAATTCCTGGAGTGTTTACGGGATGGTTTCCTGGACCAATATGTCGAGGAACCAACCAGAGATCAGGCCATCTTAGACTGGTTATTATGTAACGAAAAAGGATTAATTAACAGTCTTGTTGTACGAGGCCCCTTGGGTCAGATCGATCATAATATGATAGAATTCTTCATTAAGATGGAGAATTAAGTTGTTGAATCAGAGACTAGGGTCCTGAATTTAAATAAAGGAAACTACGATGGTCTGAGGCGCGTGTTGGGTAGGATTGATTGGGGAATGTCACTCAAAGGGTTAACGGTGGATAGGCAATGGCAAACATTCAAAGACCGCATGGATGAACCACAAAATTTGTTCATCCCAGTTTGGCATAAAAATAAAACAAAAAAGGTGACTCAACCATGGCTAACAAGGGAAATTAGGGATAGCATAAGATCCAAGGAGAGGACATATAAATTGGCCAGAAAAAGCAGTAAACCTGAGGATTGGGAGCAGTTTAGGATTCAACAAAGGAGGACAAAGGGATTAATTAAGAAGGGGAAAATAGAATATGAGAGTAAGCTAGCAGGTAACATTAAAAACTGACTGTAAAAGCTTTTATAGATATGTGAAGAGAATAAGAACATAAGAACTAGCAGCAGAAGTAGGCCATACGGCCCCTCGGGCCTGCTCCGCCATTCAATAGGATCATGGCTGATCTGAAACTAGACTCACGTCCACTTCCCTGCCCGCTCCCCAGAACCCCTAATTCCCTTATCAGTTAGGAAACTGTCGATCTCTGTTTTAAATTTATTTAATGTCGCAGCTTCCACAGCTATCTGAGGTAGCAAATTCCATAGATTTACTACCCTCTGAGTGAAGAAGTTTCTCATCTCAGCTTTGAAACGGCAGCCCCTCATTCTAAGATTATGCCCCCTAGTTCTAGTCTCACCCATCAGTGGAAACATCCTCACCACATCCACCCGATCAAGCCCCCTCACAATCTTATATGTTTCGATAAGATCGCGCCTCATTCTTCTGAATTCCAATGAGTAGAGGCCCAACCTACTCAACCTTTCCTCATAAGTCAACCCCCTCATCTCCGGAATCAACTGAGTGAACCTTCTCTGAACTGCCTCGAGAGCAAGTATATTTTTTCTTAAATATGGAAACCAAAACTGTACGCAATATTCCAGGTGTGGCCTCACCAGTACCCTGCATAACTGAAGCAAGACTTCCCTGCTTTTATACTCCATCCCCCTTGCAATAAAAGCCAAGATTCCATTGGCCTTCCTGATCACCTGCTGTAACTGCATACTAACCTTCTGTGTTTCATGCACCAGGACCCCCAGATCCCTTTGTACTGTAGCACTTTGCAGTTTCTCTCCATTTAGATAATAACTTGCTCTTTGATTTTTTCTGCCAAAGTGCATAACCTCACACTTTCCAACATTATATTCCATCTGCCAAATTTCTGCCCACTCACTTAGCCTGTCTATGTCCTTTTGCAGGTTTTTTATGTCCTCCTCACTCACTGCTTTCCCTCCCATCTTTGTATTGTCGGCAAACTTGGATATGTTGCACTCGGTCCCCTCCTCCAAATCATTAATATAGATTGTGAAGAGTTGGGGTCCCAGCACTGACCCCTGCGGAACACCACTAGTTACTGATTGCCAACCCGAGAATGAACCATTTATCCCAACTCTCTGTTTTCTGTTAGATAGCCAATCTTCCACCCATGCCAGTGTATTACCACCAATCCCGTGATTTTTTATCTTGTGCAGTAATCTTTCGTGTGGCACCTTGTCAAATGCCTTTTGGAAGTCCAAATACACCACATCCACTGGTTCCCCTTTATCCACCCTGTTTGTTACATCCTCAAAGAATTCGAGCAAATTTGTCAAACATGACTTCCCCTTTATAAAACCATGCTGACTCTGTCCGATTAAATTATGCTTATCCAAATGTCCTGTTACTGCTTCCTTAATAATGGACTCCAGCATTTTACCAACTACAGATGTTAGGCTAACTGGTCTATAGTTTCCAGCCTTTTGTCTACCTCCCTTTTTAAATAAGGGCGTTACATTAGCAGTTTTCCAACCTGCTGGGACCTTGCCTGAATCCAGGGAGTTTTGGAAAATTACCACCAATGCATCCGCAATCCCCACCGCTACCTCTCTCAAGACCCGAGGATGTAAGCCATCAGGTCATGGGGATTTATCTGCCTTAAGTCCCATTGTCTTACCGAGTACCATCTCCTTAGTGATTTTAATCGTGTTTAGCTCCTCCCCCCCTATAGGCCCCTGTTTGTCCAGTGTTGGGATATTGCTAGTGTCCTCTACTGTAAAGACTGATACAAAATATTTGTTCAGCGTTTTTGCCATCTCCATGTTCCCCACTACTAATTTCCCGTTCTCGTCCTCTAAGGGACCAACATTCACTTTAGCCACCCTTTCTCTTTTTATATAACTGTGGAAACTCTTGCTATCTGTTTTTATATTTTTTGCTTGTTTACGTTCATAATCTATCTTCCCTTTCTTAATTAATCTTTTAGTTATTCTTTGCTGGCTTTTAAATGCTTCCCAATCTTCTATCCTCCCACTAGATTTGGCTACTTTATATGCCCTTGTTTTCAGTCGGATACTATCCTTTATTACTTTACTTAGCCACGGATGGCTGTCTTTTCTTTTATGCCCCCTTTTCCTCAGTGGAATATATTTTTCTTGAAAGTTGTGAAATATCTCCTTGAATGTACACCACTGCTCATGTACCGTCTTACACCTTAATCTATTTTCCCAGTCCACTTTAGTCAACTCTGCTCTCATACCTACATAGTCTCCTTTATTTAAGCTTAGTACGCTCGTTTGAGATCCAACTCTCTCACCCTCCAACTGAATTTGGAATTCAACCATGTTATGGTCACTCATTCCAAGGGGATCTTTTACTAGGACATTTTTTATTAATCCTGTCTCATTACACAGAACCAGATCTAAGATTGCCTGCCCCCTGGTTGGTTCAGTAACATACTGCTCAAGGAACCCGTCCCTAATGCGCTCTATGAACTCTTCCTCAAGGCTGCCCTGCCCAATTTGATATGTCCAGTCAATATGAAAGTTAAAATCTCCCATGATTATAGCTGTTCCCTTATTACAAGCCCCAACTATTTCCTGATTTATACTCCGACCAACAGAGTTGCGACTGTTAGGAGGCCGATAGACTATGCCCACTAGTGACTTTTTCCCCTTATTATTCCTTATCTCCACCCAAACCGTTTCACTATCCTGATCCTTTGACCCAATATCATTTCTCACTATTGCAGTGATTCCATCCTTTATTAACACAGCCACCCCACCTCCTTTTCCTTCCTGTCTGTCCTTCCTAATAGTCAAATACCCCTGGATGTTTAGTTCCCAGTCATGGTCACCCTGCAGCCATGTCTCCGCAATGGCCACCAGATCATACCCATGTGCAGTTATTTGTACCATCAACTCATCTATTTTGTTACGAATGCTGCGTGCATTCAGATAAAGAACTTTTAAATATGTTTTGTGACAATTTATTCCTGCTTTTACCCCCTTTACTATTTTACCTTTATCTTTATATATTCTGTCCCTTCCTGACACACTCTGGTTTTTAATTCCCCCACTGCTACCTTGCTCTATTGCCTTCTCCACTGACATTTATATTTTTTGCTCTCTTGAAACCTCCCCCCCACTAATTAGTTTAAAGCCCTCTCTACAGCCCTAGTTATTCGATTCACCAGGGTTCTACTCCCAGCACTGGCCAAGTGAAGCCCATCCCAATGGAACAACTCTCTCCTGTCCCAGTACTGGTGCAAGTGTCCCAAGAAGCAAAACCCATTTCTCCCACACCAGTGTTTGAGCCACGCATTTAACCCTCTTATTTTATTTACCCTAGCCAAATTTGCTCGTGAGGGCAGGTACAGCACAGGTTAGATACAGAGTAAAGCTCCCTCTACACTGTCCCATCAAACACTCCCAGGGCAGGTACAGCACGGGTTAGATACAGAGTAAATCTCCCTCTACACTATCCCATCAAACACTCCCAGGGCAGGTACAGCACGGGTTAGATACAGAGTAAAACTCCCTCTACACTGTCCCATCAAACACTCCCAGGGCAGGTACAGCACAGGTTAGATACAGAGTAAAGCTCACTCTACACTGTCCCATCAAACACTCCCAGGGCAGGTACAGCACAGGTTAGATACAGAGTAAAGCTCACTCTACACTATCCCATCAAGCACTCCCAGGGCAGGTACAGCATGGGTTAGATACAGAGCAAAACTCCCTCTACACTGTCCCATCAAACACTCCCAGGGCAGGTGTGGTGTATGTAACCTGTTCCACCTTAAGAGAACTACCTTAAGAGATGTACTACTTTCTCTTGGCTGCTGTATACTGTAATACCGGTGGTGACCACACCGGTATATAAGTGTTGTGTAGGGATTTGCTGGGCAGTTCAGCCCTGACCTCCGAATAGTAAAGACCTGTTAAAGTTATTCTTGTGGTCTGTGTCCAGTGATTTATAATAAGCTTAACTGGGACACACAGACTTAACAGTGGCGACGAGGCCGATCTTACCCTGCAGCAGTTTTACATCCAATGCAGCTTCGTCCTCAGAACGGGCGTCGAGAAGAGGCATCCGCCCTCATCATTCTGCTGAGCACCATCACACGGGAGGCATCGAGAACCCGGGTTAAAAAGAAAATTCTGACCATGAAGCCCTCCATCAGCGACAGGCAGTGATCATCCCTTCTACCATGGTGGTGGGTAAGCCGATCAGCGACATGAGCAGAAAGTCGGCCGCGTTGACTGTGAGTGGGGGAGGGAAAATGGAGAAAAAAGGGCGGAGAACTCGACCACGGCCGGTAAAAAGGGCCGGGCTGCAATCGAGGCCGAGAGGCGCAGCGACTGGGGCAGCTTAAGGCACGAGAGCCACGGAGAACTCAAACGCAGCCGGTGTAAAGGACCGGGCTGCAAGTGGGGCTGCGAGGCAAAGCAGCGTCGGGGAATTGAGAACCGCTGGGGAGGCGAGAATGGCAGCAGCACGGCAATCGCCATTGCAGCCAGCGGGGGAAGAAGGCAAATGCGGGAATCCGCCATTGTAGTCGGTGGGGGAAGAAGACGAGTGCGGGAAAGACCGCCAAGCGTGGGAAGCCGCCATTTTAGTAGGCGGGGGAAAGAGACAAGCGCGGGAAGCCGCCATTTTGAGAAAAAGAAAAATTTTAAAAACTTGCAAGGATGCCTAAACATGGGAACATTAATACCTTTGATAGCGATATCGAAGATTGGACCACGTATGTAGAACGCATGGAAGTTTATTGTAAAGCAAATAAGGTACCAGATGATGAGAAAGCACTAACCTTATTAAGCTCAATGGGTGCGAAGACATACGGGCTATTGAAGCACCTTCTATCACCAAATGAACCGGTGGATCAGACTTTCGCGAATATTGTTACTGTCCTGAAAAATCATTTAAACCCCACACCACTGATGATAGCGGAACGATTTAAATTTTACAGAAGAACGCAGCTGAAAGACGAAAGCAACGCTGAATTTTTAATTGAACTGCGTAAGCTAGCAAAGCACTGTCAGTTTGGAACAGGGCTAGCAGATGCGCTGAGAGATAAATTTGTGTGTGGATTGTTAAAAGAAGGAACACAAAAGCGACTGCTTGAGGAGAATGATCTTACGCTTGATAAAGCTGTCACTATTGCAGCATCGCATGAAGCCGCAGCGAGAGGCACGGCGGAAATGCAGCTATGGTCACCGGAACTCAGCACCAATCAAATGGTCTTGGGTACAGTAAAATGTTATCGTTGTGGAAAGACAACGCACGATCAGAACCAGTGCGGGTTCAAAAATCAGGAATGCAGAAAATGTGGCAGGCTTGGTCACATAGCTAAAGTATGCCGGTCAGGAAAGAAGACCAGCAACAGAAAGTCACCGCAGGAAAAGTACAGAAAGGTACACAAGGTGACAGAGAACAGTTCGAACAAACAGAAGTCAGATTCAGACTCCAGCAGTAATGAACTGGGTAGTCTAAGAGTACACAATGTTGGTAAGGAAGCAGACCTCCAAACAATTTGGGTCACACTTCAGATAGCAGGAGTCCAAGTGAAGATGGAATTGGACACTGGATCGGCATTGACGGTCATGAATAAGCAAGATTACGAAAGGTTATTCCCACATATTCCCCTACGGGATACGGAGATTGTATTGAAAACATACACGGGGCAAAGAGTATACCCCATCGGGAAGATAGAGGTAAAGGTGGTCCACAAGGGCAAAGAAAGCCGAGGAATGGACTTATATGTGCTACCTGAGGGAGGTCCACCACTACTGGGACGGGAGTGGATTAGGAAAATAAATATGGACTGGCATTCCTTAAAAGCACTAACGGTAGATTCCGGTAAAAAAGATGTCAAACCTAAACGATTGTCCAGAATATTGGATGATGCTAAAGAGGTGTTCCAACAGGGACTGGGAACACTGAGAGGAATTACGGCAAACATCAAGGTTGAAGAACATGCAAACCCGAAATTTTTCAAAGCCAGACCGGTACCTTATGCGATACGACCTGCTGTGGAAGCTGAGCTGGAAGGGCTCGAACGTTCAGGAGTACTGTCTAAGGTAGACTGGAGTGAGTGGGCCACGCCCATTGTTCCCGTCATGAAGCGTTCATCGAGCAACAAGCCGGGGGAACCGGGGAAGGTTCGCATCTGTGGAGATTTCAAGATCACTGTTAATCCGGTGCTTCACACGGTGCAGTATCCGCTTCCGCGGATTGAGGCTATCTTCGCTTCATTGTCTGGCGGGAAACACTTCACCAAGATAGACCTGGTGCAGGCGTACTTACAGATGGAAGTTGAGGAAGAGTCACGCCAGTATCTCACGATCAACACGCATAGAGGCTTGTACCGGTATAATAGACTGGTTTTTGGAGTGGCATCGGCTCCAGCAATTTGGCAGAGGGCCATGGAGCAGGTATTACAGGGAATTCCAGGCACACAATGTTACCTGGATGATATTTTGATTACAGGAGATGATGACGAGGAACACCTTGCAAATTTGGAACTGGTGCTCACCAGATTGAAAGAATATGGACTTCGAGTTAATCGCCAGAAATGTGAGTTCTTTCAGAAGCGGATCTCGTACTGTGGTCATGTCATTGACCAGGAGGGGCTTCATAAGTCTCCTGACAAGATCGAAGCTGTTGTGAAGGCTCCCGCTCCGGATAATGTATCCCAGTTGAGGTCGTTCCGAGGGTTGATTAACTATTACCATAAGTTTCTGCCAAATTTATCCACGGTGCTGCACCCGTTGAACGCTCTTTTGCAGAAGGGAGTACCATGGAAGTGGAGCGAGGACTGTAAGAGGGCCTTTTGCAAAAGCAAGGCATTGATCACCTCAGAGGAAGTGTTGGCACACTTCAACCCAACGCTGCCTATTCGTTTGGCTTGTGATGCTTCTCCATATGGTATTGGGGCAGTACTCTCACACAAGTTGCCAAATGGCCTGGAGAGGCCAGTCGCGTTCACATCCAGATCATTGACCTCCGCTGAGCGCAACTATGCTCAGATAGATAGGGAGGCTCTCAGCCTTGTGTGGGGAGTAAAGAAGTTTAATCATTACCTGCAGGGCCAAAAGTTTACGCTTCTGACAGACCACCAGCCGTTGGTATCCATTTTTAACCCTAAGAAGGGTGTTTCGGTGATGACAGCACAGAGACTCCAGAGATGGTCCCTTTTCCTAGGACCACATCAATATCAGATCGAATTCAAAGGTACAAAGCAGCATGGTAATGCTGATGGGCTGTCGCGCTTGCCACTACCTACAGAGGAGGAGGCACCGACGGTTGACCCTGTTGAGTTATTTCACTCGACCATCATCGAATGTTTACCAGTCACCAATGCAAGTATTGAAAGAGAAACCAGGAACGACCCGACACTGTCCCGGGTCTACGAAGTGACAGTGAAGGGATGGCCAGCACATGGTGATCCACTGTTACCGGCATTCTCAGCAAGACGAGACCAGCTGTCCGTCTGTCAAGGAACATTGATGTATGGAACAAGGGTGATTATTCCTCCTAAGTTAAGAGAGAGAGTTCTAAAGGAACTGCATGAAGGTCATCTGGGGGGAGTCAAGATGAAAAGCCTTGCTAGGGCTTATGTGTGGTGGCCGGGTATCGACCAACAGATAGAGGATCTGACGAAAAGCTGCTCAGGGTGCCAAAAAGTGCAAAATGCACCTCCGATTGTACCGCTGCATCCATGGGAATGGCCTTCAACCCCATGGCAACGTGTACATATTGACTTTGCTGGTCCATTCATGGACTCCATGTTTTTAATTGCGGTGGACGCACATTATAAATGGCCAGAAGTGATTAAGATGACTACCACTACCTCAGAAAAGACGATCGCGGTGCTAAGAACGATATTTGCAAGAAATGGATTGCCAGAACAAATATGTTCAGACAACGGACCGCAGTTCGTGTCAGAAGAATTCCAGAAATTCATGAAGAATGGGGTGAAACATCATACCTCTGCCCTATATCATCCGGCTACAAACGGGTTGGCCGAGAGATTTGTACAAACGTTCAAAAAAGCAATAAAGGCCATGAGCGAAGATCAGATCCCACTACAACACAAGGTGGACAAATTCCTACTGGCATATCGAAACGCCACTCATGCAGTGACAAACCAAAGTCCTGCCATGATGTTCTATAACAGGAGGTTGCGGTCCAGGTTGGACTTGTTAAAACCAAATGTGCGGAGGGAAGTTGAAGACAAACAGTTCCAGCATATAAATAACAAGACCACTCGGAGTTTTGAAATAGGACAACCAGTGTTAGCCCGGGACTATAAAAACGAGAAATGGCAATCTGGAACAATTCGGGCCAGACAAGGACCCCTGATGTACACGGTAGATATTGGTGAAAATGTAATACGGCGTCATGCTGACCAACTGGTAGAATCGAGAACAAGGGTCGAACCTATGGTTACGGCAGAGACAACCATGGAAGAAGTTAGTGAACCTGAAGCATCTACCTCAGAAGTGAATGTACCTGATGATGATGTCCAATCCATAAGAGACCAACTAGATGAGTCAACCCAGCAACGAGAATCAGAGACCCCTGAAAGGCATTATCCAACTCGAATCAGGAGGCCTGCTCAGAGACTGAATCTTTGAACTGTTTTGCATGAAGTTGTATATATATATGTTATTGTTATGTTAAATGGGGATATAACTGTTAAGCTAAAAAGGGAGGATTGTGGTGTATGTAACCTGTTCCACCTTAAGAGAACTACCTTAAGAGATGTACTACTTTCTCTTGGCTGCTGTATACTGTAATACCGGTGGTGACCACACCGGTATATAAGTGTTGTGTAGGGATTTGCTGGGCAGTTCAGCCCTGACCTCCGAATAGTAAAGACCTGTTAAAGTTATTCTTGTGGTCTGTGTCCAGTGATTTATAATAAGCTTAACTGGGACACACAGACTTAACAGCAGGTACAGCACAGGTTAGATACAGAGTAAAGCTCACGCTACACTGTCCCATCAAACACTCCCAGGGCAGGTACAGCACGGGTTAGATACAGAGTGTCAGCCGTGGCTCAGGCGGTAGCACTCTCTCCTCTGAGTCAGAAGGTTGTGGGTTGAAGTCCCACTCCAGAGACTCAAGTCTAAAACTCTCTGCTGCCCCTCCAGTGCAGTGCTGAGGGAGTAAAGCCCAGTGCAGAGTAAAGTTCCCTCTGCACTGCTCCACTAACAGGCCTGAGCCCCAAACTCAGAAGAGTGCCCTCTGCTGCATTCCACTTCTCTCAGCAGCGGAAGAAGCAGGCGGCAGAAGTCCCATCCCTCGGGCACCCCGATTGGTTGGAGGACCCGCCACCACCTCAGTCCTCCAAGCTCTGCCCACTCTCTCCCTATTGGTCGGAGCTCCCATCAGTCACCGCCGTGGAGTTGATTACGTGCCCCAGTCCGGCTCCCTGCAGAAGAGAAGGGGCTGCGGCCGCTCAATCCGCTCCGCTCGGTGCCGGGAGGGCGCTGGAACGGTGCGGTTTGTATTTTCTTTTTATTTATCTCCCCGCCCGCGCTTCTCTCCGCTATATATAAAAAAACCCTCATAAAACTCACTTTCCGCCGGTGACCCGGACTCTCGCGGTTGCCCGGGCTGACCCAGAATGCGAGGCCCTGCGCAGGCGCGGTAGCGGCTCATCCTCGGTAGCAGGGCCCGGCGGCGCATGCAGAGTAGGGGGAGGGGGTGGGGCCTGTTAGGAGCCCGCGCTCACCTTGGAGCGATGCATGCGGAGTAGGGGGAGGGGGCGGGGCCTGTTCAGAGCCCGCGCTCACCTTGGAGCGGCGCATGCGGAGTAGGGGGAGGGGCCTGGGCCTGTTCACAGTCTGCGCTCACCATGGAGCGGCGCATGCGGAGTAGGGGGAGGGGGCGGGGCCTGTTCAGAGCCCGCGCTCACCATGGAGCGGGGCATGCGGAGTAGGGGGAGGGGGCGGGGCCTGTTCAGAGCCCGCGCTCACCTTGGAGCGGTGCATGCGGAGTAGGGGGAGGGGGCGGGGCCTGTTCAGAGCCCGCGCTCACCTTGGAGCGGCGTATGCGGAGTAGGGGGAGGGGCCTGGGCCTGTTCACAGTCTGCGCTCACCTTGGAGCGGAGCATGCAGAGTAGGGGGAGGGGGCGGGGCCTGTTCAGAGCTCACCTCCAACAATGAGAACAACAACAACTTGTATTTCTTTTGCGCCTTTAACGTAGGAAAACGTCCCAAGGCGCTGCACAGGAGTATTGTAAGACATTGAAAAATGTGACCCCGAGCCACAAAAGGAGAAATTAGGGCAGATGGCCAAAAGCTTGGTCACAGAAGTGGGTTTTGATCATTGAATGGCGGAGCAGGCTTGAGGGGCCGAATGGCCGACTCCTGCTCCTATTTTCTATGAAAGAGAGGCGGAGAGGTTCAGGGAGGGAATTCCAGAGCTTAGGGCCGAGGCAACAGAAGACACGGCCACTGATGGTGCAGCGATTATAATCAGGGATGCTCAAGAGGGCAGAATTGGAGGAACGCAGATGTCTCGGGGGGGGGCCGGGAGGAGGTTGTTTTCTTTGGAACCGAGGAGGCTGAGGGGAGACCTGATTGAGGTGTATAAAATTCTGAGGGACCAAGATAGGAAGGACCTATTTCCCTTGGCAGAGGGGTCCACAACCAGGGGGCGTAGATTTAAATAAATTGGTCGGAAGTTTAGAGGGGAGTTGAGGAGAAGTGTTTTCACCCAGAGGGTGGTGGGGGTCTGGAACTCACTGCCTGACAGGGTGGTAGAGGCAGAGACTCTCATCACATTTTAAAAAGTACTTGGATATGCACTTGAAGTGCCGTAACCTACAAGGCCACGGACCAAGTGCTGGAAAGTGGGATTAGTATGGATAGCACTTAATCGGCCGGCACGGACAAGATGGGCCGAATGGCCTCCTTCCGTGTCATTATTTTTCTGTGATTCTATCGCGGGGGGTGGGTGGTTGTGAGGCTGAAGGGAATAACTAAGATAGGGAGGGGCGAGGCCGTGGAGGGATTTGAAAACAAGGATGAGAATTTTGAAATCAAAGCATTGCTTAACCGGGAACCAATGTAGGTCAGCGAGCACAGGGGTGATGGGTGAATGGGACTTGGCGTTGAGTTATGACACGGGTAGTTTTGGATGACCTCAAGTTTACGTGGGGCGGAATGTGGGAGGCCAGCCAGGAGTGCGTTGGAATAGTCGAGTCTAGAGGTAAGAAAGGCCCGGGTGAGGGTTTCAGCAGTGGATGAGCTGAGGCAGGGGTGGAGACAGGCGATGGAACCGAGGTGGAAATAGGCGGTCTTTGTTATGCTGTGGATATGCTGTCGGAAGCTCATTTCAGGGTCAGATATGACACCGAGGTTGTGAACAGTGTGGTTCACCCTCAGAGAGATGTTAGCGAGAGGGATTGAGTCAGTGGCTAGGGAACGGAGTTTGTGGCAGGGACTGAACACAATTGCTTTAGTCTTCCCAATATTTAATTGGACAAAATTTCTGCTCACCCAGAACTGGATTAGAGATCGTGGAGGGGTCGAGAGAAGTGGTGGTGAGGTAGAGCTGGGTGTCGTCAGCGTACATGTGGAAACTGATGCTGTGTTTTCAGATGTCACCAAGGGGCAGCATTTAGATGAGAAATAGGAGGGGCCCAAAGATAGATCCTTGGGGGACACCAGAGGTAACGATGCGGGAGCGGGAAGAGAAGCCATTGCAGGTGATTCTGTGGCTACGATTAGACAGATAAGAATGGAACCAGGCGAGTGCAGTCCCGCCCAGCTGGACAACGGTGGAGAGGTGTTGGGAGAAGGATGGAGTCATCAACCGTGTCAAAGGCTACAGACAAGTCAAGAAGGACGAGGAGAGATAGTTTACCTTTGTCACAGTCACAAAGGATGTCATTTTTGTCTTTGAAACTTGATTTGACTTCAGGGCCAAGTCAGTGAGGTGGATTGGGCTGTTTCTGGCCCACTGGTTATTGTGGGCACGGCTGGACACCAATGGGACCGGCTCTGCCCTGTTTGGGCTTTGAGGCAAAATAAGCCAAAAAAGTTCCTGCTTCCCCCCTTACCCTTTCTACACTCCTTTTACAGGGTTTTAGAAGTGGAGCATTTACAGACAGGAAGCTCAAACCAAACATCACCTCAAGATCTGAGGGTTAGACGATTCCTCAGGACCTGATTCAGTCGCTCCTCCAATCTGCTGGCACCCCCGTGAGTTCACACTGATGAGAAACCTTTTAAATGTTCTGAAAGAGCTTCAAAATCTACAAATACCTGATGCAACACCAGTGGCCACACACTGGGGGAAACCCGGGCCCCGTGTGTGGGAAGGGATTGACTCAGCCATCCGCTCTGATGATACACCAGCAAGTTCACACTAGGGAGAGACCTTTAACCCACTCCGTGTGTGGCAGGGATTAATTGTACCCTCTGTGCTGCTGAGACACCAGCTTGTCCACACCGATGAGAGACCGTTGACCTGCTCCGTGTTTTTGAAGTGATTCTTTCATTCTGCCACCCTCCTGAGACACCAGCTTGTTAATAGTGATGAGAGACTGATTAAATGTTCTGACTGTGGGAAGAGATTTAAAAGGTCCCAGGACCTGAAGAGACACCAGCTGGAGAGAGCAGGAGAGATTCTGTTCACCTGCTCCGTGTGTGGGAAGAGATTCACTCGGTCCTCGAATCTGCTGGCACACCAGCGCGTTCACACTGGGGAGAGGCCGGTGAAACATTCCGACTGGGGGATGAAAGGGTTAAAAGCAAATCCTCTCAGTGTTTAAAATGCAGAGCAAACAAATTACTTTAGACAAAGGAAAGAGAAAGGGGTTATGTGCGAAATCACTAAGAGTTGAGGAGAAGCCAGGTGGCTAGATAAAATGTCTGCCCTGCTCAAGGGCTTTAAACAATGGAGCCTTACAAGAATAAGATAAGGCATAGCCACCAAGCTACACACAGCTAATGCTGAAGTGTGAGAAAGATTTAATAAACTTAAACTAGTAACATAAAGAAACAAAATGGCTTGCGTAGATTATTAAAGAAACCTCAGCCTAGCAACTGTAGAACCAAACGTCATAATCCAGGTGGCAGAGATAAGAAACAGAACAGAAAGAATGGGCTCAGTTACAAACGAGTTGTTGATACTGTAACCTATGACCTGCAGCCCAGTGTTGCAGACCAAGAAGGGTCACGAGGGCCTAACCGCCAGAATCATTGCAGGGGAGGATTAATTAGCTATTGTATTGAAGGGGTTAAATTGAACCCTCTCAGAATTCGGACAGCCGAGGTGCCCACTACTTAAGTGATGCCAGCAAAATTAAACTCAGAACAAAGGAGTGGGGTCATGTGAAAGTGAATAAGATAAGAAATATCACAATAAAAATTGACTTACGTAAAGAGGTGAAACTAAACAAAGAACAATGTGAGAAGCTTCGAAAAACCAAGATAGGACGCAGTTGTGGGACCAGACAGAATATGTGCGTTTTGCGTAAGTGATGAGGAATATGCTGCTTTAGCTAAAAATTGTAGACACAGCAGAATATAGGGGTCATGGGAATTTGACCTGTGACCAAAGGCATAGTAAGATGTAACTAACCTTTACTAATACTGAAAAGAATCCATATGTGATCAGGTGATTATTGTAATACAATGTGATCAGGTGATTATTGTAATACAATGTGATTGGATGAAAATAGAATAAAAAGCTGTACCAACCAAGAGAGAATGAGAAGGTGCTCGCACAGACCGCGGGGTCTGAGACTCTTCTCCCAGAGCTCTGATAATAAACTGCATCTTTTTACTTTTACACTGTTTAGATGTGAATTTATTTTCACCACAACAAATTGGCGCTGTGAGCAGGGTACTTCGGAGCTGGAAGACCGCCTGTACCAGTGAACGGGGCGAGTAGTCAAATCTTGACCGTCCAGAAATTGGATCACTCGGAAGGGCGGTGTGACAGCGACGCAGTACCAAAAGAATCTGGTATCCGTGACGGGTGAGAGATGCAGTTCAAATAGTGGATAAGTTTAAATAGTGGATAAGCCTAAATAAGTGGTTAAGTTGATTGAAATCTGATGTGTTATTTCGGAATGTAAATGTCTCGAGGACCCATACTGAGCTGGAATTAAGAGGGCAATTGGGCCCCACGTGAAGGCCAGAGTTAGTTGGGAATCCGAGACAGACTAAAAGTCTCTCTGTTGTATTGCATGACGCGATGCATGGTAATAATGTATTAACGACTACAAGTGAAATAATCACCTCTGACAGCGAGATAGTTACAAGTCAGGACCGCCATCACTAGTGGTGGATGATAGGTAGACCTCTGAGAATGAGTTACTAGGGAGGACCGGAACGCGGTAGACTAGTATCAAAAATAATACATTATGACAGAAGGCGGAGGCCCAGATTGGGGACCGCTGGGATCATTGAGTTGGCTCTATGCTGACGATCAGAAAGGTTTGATAGATAAGATGAAAAAGGATGGATGGGATCCGTCTAAGGTACCAGTGTACCAACGAGAATGGTGGGAGACACAGAAGGGAAGTAAGACAAAGAAAGCGGGAGTTATATTGGTTCACCAATTAGTAACGGTCATTCAAAAGACCGAGGAAATTAAAACGAAAATCTACAGGAGCAGGTGACAAAATTAGAGAAACAAAATGGGCATAACTAAAGGATAAACAAGGAGAAAGAAGATAGTGACACCGATGGAAAAAGAGAAACTTAAAGTTTTACTGACATGGAAGTTATTAACATTTGTGCTGAGACAAATAAAACACAAGATTTTCTGAGTGAAAGGACCCTTAAAAAATGCTGGAATTTCAGTTTGTGTGAAAGTTTTCCTGACTATGAATGTTTAAGAAGTTACAGTAATTCTTTTGTCTGATTAGATGTTCTTTAAAAGAAAGATTCTGTTATGTGTGGTTTAGCTCCACCCACTTCTCTGTGTTAAAAGCGTTTAAATCTTTTGTCTTGTCTTGGATTTTGGAAGTTTTAAGAATGTGCGAATAAGATTGTGCCCCAAGAATTGAAAAAAAAACCTTTGAACTAATTTAAGTTAAGTTGGTGTGTAAAAACTGAGAAGAGCAACAAAAAGTTTGTATAACAAAAGATTAAGTTTCAGTCTAAGATTTAACCTTGGAGTCGCGGTTGCTATGGGGAAATCTTCTGAAGCAGTTTGATTTGATAAGAAAATATGACGTAATTTACTGTTTTCTGCAAGAATGTGCTATTTTGTTTTGTTTGTTCATAGTTTTACAAAAGATAAGCTTCTGCCTTAAAGTTACAGTTGCCAATGTGCTTGGAAGAAAATTAATTTGAATGTTTACAAGATCTGGATTAAATTGGAGTTATGAGGTTAATTAACCTATTAAAACCAGACTTTCATTGTGACCACAGTGAAATTTTGGTTGGTGTAAATTTGTGTAGACCGCATTGAATAAGAGAACTCCGCTCCGCAAGAACATCCGATAGTTGCAGAGTTCCTTACAAAGACTTACTTAGCTTGTGAACTTTGCTCAATCCCGTCTTTCTTCACTGTCCATATTACCTCCGTGTTCGTGTTTAGTTAAAGTGTGAAAACACAACTGGCCTAGAAATTCACTTGGGCGCGGGCAGCTCGCTCGTGCCCAAAAGTTAGCGCTGGGCGGGGAGGCATTAGCGCACACTGTATATTCGTCTTCTGCGCCCCAATTCGGAAGCGGGCGCTATACCAGGGTGTGCCCGCCTCTGTTTGGGGCGCTGCAACTGAATATCGGCGCGCTAGTTGCTGCAGCGCCACCCGATGCGGTGCGGCAGGCTGCGGTACTGCAGGCCTCCTCCTTCTCTTAAGGGGGAGGTGCCTGCAACGGCCGGAGCCCCGATCGCGAGTGCCGGCAAAAGAGCCCGGCACAACGGAGAAGTGCCGGGCTCCACGGAAACCAGCCGGCAATGCCGCGGGGGGGTGGGTGGAGGAGGCCGGGGAAGGAGGTGCGGGCAGGTGGCCGCCGAAAAAGCGGCCGGCCACACCTTCAGCTTTAAAGTGCCCCACTATGGCAGCAGGACGGCCCCGTTTTCTGTTCGCTGTTTGCGCCCGCTTCGGAGGAGGCGGGCGCAAATAAATATGGGGATCGGCGCGGTTTCGGGGCGTTATGGGCCAGCGCGCACACCGATGACGTCATCGGTCCCAGCGCAGCACTAACGGCTACCGCCGCCAATACCGCTGCACTCAATTTCCGCGCTACCACCCCGCCGGCGCAAAAGACCTCTTTAGGCGCTAAGTGGGCGCAAGGCCCACTGAATTTCTAGGCCAACTGTCTTTCGATCAGGAAAGTTCTTTTTTTTGATTTACGTGAATTGACACAGTTGCGTGCATTTGATAATGTTTTGCTCCACCTTCTTAAAAACCTGCAAAGGAGTTAACCCTTTCCACTGACAGCTGTTTAAGTTCACCAAGCAACAACTTTAGTATGAAATCTAAAGATATTGGACATTATTAAATTTAAGTTTCTTAATGTTAAGTTATTATTTCACCACAGCGACAGAGGGAAAATTAAGATTTGATAAATTAACCCCTTGGGCTTCACAATGGATTCTCTTCTTTCTTTTGTTATATGGAAGTTACCTTGTAAACTAATTGCAGCACTGCTGTCTCTAATGTTAAAAACAATGTGTAAGCTACCTAGCCTGAGAATCACTTGTTTCTGAAATTGGAAATGGAAGATAAATTGATAGAGATGAAATTGAACATTGACAAAACCTGTCAGTTCAACTGTACTGCTATTTGGATTTTGGGATAATTTTGAAATGACAAGATGGACTCAGGCACTATATATTTGGTTACTTTTTGGAAAATAAAAGATCCTCTAAAAATAATGATAATAAAATGTGTTAATAACGTGGATCAAGTGAGAACGTTTGATCTATGTTTTCTATCTTAAATATTGTACTGGATATAAAGTTTTTCCAGGACTCATGAATGAGATATGAATGGTAATTAAAGGAAAGTGATTGAGAGTGTAAGATTGAAACAGGAGAATTACACTCCTGAATGGGAATTTTCAAAACTTTCTAGTGAAAGTCAGGAAAGTGTAGTTAAGAATAATAAATTGATAGCTTTCTCTTGGAGACATTTGTGTCCCAGCCTTTAATGAACTTTTAAGAAACTGAATTTGATAGTCTGGCCACTACCCAAGGCATCGGGACCATGCAGAGGAAGATGAGCAAAGATCTCCAGGTGACTACAATCTTTTGATAAGATACCTGAAAGCCCGAGAAAGGCTTGTATCGAATGGCATGTGTGGCATGATATTGAGATACCGGTATGAGTGTGCAAATGTGATTTGTTACATATGAGGTCATTGCCATCCAGGAATGTGTGGTGAATTTACACTGAAGAACGGGTCTCAGACATGCTCAGTTACTTGACAACAGCAAAACATGAAATGGTTAATGTGGCTCAGGAGAGCGAGACAACTTTTAAAGCATTGACACATACTCCATCGAGAAACTATCTAATTAATGAAACAATCAGAATAGAGTTAAACACACGGGTACCTGTTAGAGAGATTAAAGTTGAAGTGGAGAGTTGCATGGGATCTGGATTGGTACAATCGAGGGCTGAGGAGAAATCATGTTTAGTAAGAATTATCCACAAGATGGATACGAGCAAAAGAGAGATCTGGAGAATCTTTTAAATCCATGATTTGTTGATTAGATGTTGAACTGTAATGTATTTGATATGATTGTAAGACTGAATTTAACTGTGACTGTAATAATTGTGTTTTGTAGGTAACAGAGCGTGGGAAAAACCAGTACCAATCCAGTATGAGGTGATTTTAGTGGTGCCTCCTGTGTCACTACTACTGCAATTACCATGCTTTACGGGTCTAACAGGACCTGTCCCATCAACCAACACGTTTTTAAGTATGAGCTACACAATTATGTGGCACAATTCGGATACTCGGATATGACATTCCCCTGTTGTTTGTGGGTTTCAGTGAGCTCATGATGCAACTGAACTCCTCCCTAAAGCATTTTTATGTTTTGGAGCAAGACAACTCGAGAATAGATATTGAAATTGACAGCATAGGGGACAACTCACATTGATGGGATATTGGGCTTAATACATCAGCACACCCTTAGGTTCGTATTATTTCACATGCTCTGGTAGTTATCCAACTTGTAATGATAGTGTATTTGATATATGTAACGTGTGTAGTAAGACTTTGATATATAAGCCAATTGGGTACTCATGCCCATGACTGACAAGCACTAACAAATTAATTGAGCACACCAAAAGAGAAGATCCGAAGCAATGTAGAGGAGACCCCAGGCAGGGTAAGATCAGGAAAGATAGAAGAAACAGAGGATATCCCAGGCAGGACAGAATTGGAACACCGGAACAGTGAATTGAATTCGAGTAAGGGGTCAGAGGTTGCTCCTTCTCCTCAAAGGAATGGACTGTAAGGAAGGGAGAAATCTTCAAGATTCCCTACTAACTAACGCCCAAGTTGAGAGAGCAATAGGAGCTAGCTAGATTAGTCAAGAGTCGATTGTGAGAAGTCAATAAAGAAATAGCTATTAGATTCAAAGATGGGTTTTAATTCTTAGACCAGGGACTGACAACAGGCAAGCAGAAAAAGATAGCATAAATGCCAGCAAGGTCGAATATCAAGACAAATAGAAATGATAAGGACTTATAATTGTCATTATAGTTGTAGTATTATTTTGTGTTATGATGACGGTTCTGAAAGCATGCTGTAGGGCAGCTGCGTCCCGAATAGTGCCGGTTGCTATAGTTGATATAATCGATATTGAGCCAGAAACCGAACAGTTATTGCGGGATAATGAACTGATAGAGATAGGAACATACATGTAATGTTCTTTGTTCATTTTCACAGACTACCACGCCTAGCACAAGATAGACAGAGGGGAAAGACGGACTTAGGTACTAAGTTTAAGCCATCAGTATAGGAGTAATCCCGGGGAAGATAAAAGTGGAAGAGAAGTTGGTATCCCTAGCCAAAATCTAAATTTGGTGCGAGACCAACAGGGGGGATTGAAAGGGTTAAAAGCAAATCCTCTCAGTGTTTAAAGTCAGAACAAAGGAGTGGGGTCATGTGAAAGTGACTAAAAGTGTAGTAACCTGGGAGGTTATGTGTAACCTGATCCACCAGGTGGTGCTGTGGCAATTGCCCTCCTGAGTTAAGTCTGATCTGTACTGGTTGTACTCTTTGTTTTTGCTGCCTCATGGCAGAAGCTTTTATGTGCAAGTCTTGATTAAACCATGTTACAGAGTTAACCTGTGTCTGTCTCCATCTATGGCCAGCTCAAGATACCACATATGGCGAAGAGAATAAAGGATGGAAAAGTTTTGGATTATTCGGAAGAGGTGCTCGGGTTGGTTAGCAAACTAGTCAGAAAAGCACGAGGCTAGGCCGCGGGAGTCGAAATGGAGTTTGATTTTTTGGCTGAAGTGACCGGACTCCAAGGATGGCAGGAACGGTAGGCTCCGTGGCACCTTTTGACAGCAAGTCGCAGTCTTGGGAGGAGTATATTGAAATACTGAGCCATTTCTTTATGGCAAACGAGGTGGACAGTGCTGAAAAGAAAAGGGCCATTTTACTGAGTTGTGTGGGTGCGCAAACCTATACATGGATGAGGAATCTGCTGAGCCCAGAGCGGCCAGGAGAAAAGTCTTTTGACGAGTTGGTGAGTCTACTAAAGAATCATTTCAATCCGAAACCTAGTGAAATAGCACAGAGGTGGAAATTCAATTCGAGGATTAGGAGGCTGGAGAAAGCTTCGGAAGCTCGCACAGGACTGTAATTTTGGAAATACGCTCACAGTCATGTTAAGGGACAGACTAGTATGCGGAGCTAACGATGACAGTATACAGCAAGGGTTGCTGTCAGAAGAAGGATTAATGTTTGAGACGGCACTTAAAAAAGCACAAGCCATGGAGGTGGCTAACAAGGACATTAAGGACTTAAACATTATGAGCAAGGAGAAATGGAGTAAACCAGTGGGAGGAGCTGTTTTCAAGATGGAAGCTGGCGCGAAAAGTCCACCAGTCGGGGTTGGGGATTGCTACCGATGTGGCGGGATGAGTCATTATGCAAAGGACTGCAGGTTTGCAAAGGCAAAGTGCCACAATTGTGGAAAAATAGGGCACTTAAAGAAAGTCTGTAAAAGGGCAGTGAGTGAGAGAAGCAGTGCTAAAGGGCAAAGCATGCAAAAGGGGGGAGGGAGAAGTACACAAAGCAGGCAAATTACATACAAGAGGAGGAAGAGTCTAGTGAGTCTAGTGAGGAGGTTTTCACTGTATACAGTATAGACACTTCAAGGCCCAACGTACCCCTCTCACTCAGTATTTGATAGTGAACGGAGGTCAAGTAAAGTTTGAGATTGACACTGGATGTAGTGTAACCATAATGTCGCAGACTGAGTACGCCAAGCTATGGGGGGAAGCAAAAGTACCAGAGCTAGGTACATGCCCCATTAGTCTCAAAACCTACACAGGGCAGAAGGTGGACATTTTGGGGGCGGCCGAAGTACAAGTGGAACACAAAGGAGTCACCAAAGAGCTTACGGTGGTAGTGGTAGCAGGGTCAGGGCCAAACCTGTTAGGGCGAGGGTGGATCAGTGAGTTGAGTGTGTACTGGCAGGCAATGAATAAAATGGAGGACAGTACAGAGGCACTGCAAGAAGTGCTAATGAAGCATGAGTTAGTGTTCAAGGACGAACTGGGCACCTTAAGGGGAGCCACAGCCAAGATTCATGTAGCCAGTGATGCCACGCCTCGTTTCTTTAAACCAAGGTCGGTACCTTTTGCAATGAAAACCAAGGTTGAGGCGGAACTAGATCGCCTGCTAAGGGACAAAGTAATAGAACCAGTGAAATTTTCAGACTGGGCGGCACCAATAGTCCCGGTATTGAAGCCCGACGGTAACATAAGGGTGTGTGGTGACTATAAGTTAACAGTGAACAGAGTATCATCACTGGAACAGTACCCCATTCTGAGAATGGAGGACATGTTAACATCGCTCGCTGGGGGAGAAAGATTCAGCAAACTGGACATGAGTCATGCGTATCAGCAGATATTGCTAGATGAAGAATCAAAAAGTTTGTCACGGTGAACACGCACAAGGGGCTGTTCACGTATGCCAGGTTAACATTTGGTGTCAGTTCTAGCCCAGTAATATTCCAACGGACTATGGAGGGCATTCTGCAGGGCATTCCAAAGGTGGCCGTGTACTTGGATGATATTCTGCTAACAGGAAGTGACGATCAGGATCACTTAAAAACACTGGACAAAGTGCTACAGTGGCTGGAAGAGGCGGGGCTACGCCTGAAACGGAGTAAGTGTAGTTTCATGGAGAAGGAAGTTATATTCCTGGGACATCGGGAGGATGCCACAGGCCTCCATCCATTACCAGGGAAAGTGCGGGCAGTGCAGGATGCACCTGCACCCACCTCAGTGACTGAACTGAAAGCCTATCTAGGGCTCCTGAATTATTATAACAGGTTTCTTCCAAACTTATCGATGCTGCTGGGACCCCTGCACAAACTGTTGAGAAAAGAGGAGCCATGGCGTTGGGGGCCAGAGCAAGCGAAAGCGTTTCAGCAGTCAAAGGAGCTACTTCAGTCCAGCAGGGTGTTGGTGCATTATGACGAGAAGAAGGAGCTGATAATGTCCTGCGACTCATCACCCTATGGAGTGGGGGCAGTGTTGGCCCACCGCATGCCAGATGGAGCAGAAAGGCCCATCGGGTTTGTTTCACGCACGCTCACAGCTGCGGAAAAGAACTATTCACAGCTTGATAAAGAGGGGTTGGCCATTATATTTGGAGTAAAGAAATTCCATAAGTACATATATGGGAGGAAGTTTGTAATCAGTACTGACCACAAGCCTCTTATTAGCTTACTGAATGAGATGAAAGCGGTGCCTCAAATGGCATCACAGAGAATAATGAGATGGGCAGTAATACTAAGAGCCTATGAATATGTGATCACGTACAGAGCCGGCAAGGAAAACGGGAACGCGGATGCTCTCAGCCGCCTGCCCCTCTCAAAATCTCCTCGCAGTACTTCCCCTGAGGAGCACGTCCTGATGCTGGATCAGGAGATCAGTCCCCTGATGACTTCAGTGCAAATCCAGGGCTGGACAGCCAAGGACCCCGTTCTGTCAAGGGTCCGTGAGTATGTGTTGAAAGGCTGGCCAGATCACCGTGAGGGACCGGAGTTCGCGCCATACAGACAGAGACAGCACGAGCTCAGTGTCCAAGATGGATGTGTGCTATGGGGAGCACGCATCATAGTCCCAGAGTGGGGACGCTCTACTTTGATGGAATAGTTGCATCAATCACACCCAGGAATGACTAGAATGAAAGGACTGGCTAGGAGCTACCTGTGGTGGCCTAACTTGAATGCTGAAATTGAGTCAAAGGTAAAGTCATGCACTATATGTCAGGAACAGAGGAAAGCACCTGCCGGGGCACCACTCCATCCCTGGGAGTGGCTTAGCAAACCCTGGAGGAGAATTCACATAGACTATGCGGGACCTTTTATGGGCAAAATGTTTTTGGTGCTGGTTGACGCTCACTCAAAGTGGATCGACGTTTATCCAGTGAGCTCTGCAACAACTGATGCCACACTGAATTGTCTCAGGAACAGCTTCAGCACGCATGGTATTCCAGAAATGATTGTATCCGACAATGCACGGTGTTTTGTTAGTGAAGGGAGCAAAGAATTCATGGTAAGGAATGGAATCACACATGTCACCTCGGCTCCATATCACCCAGCCTCAAATGGGTTAGCCGAGCGAGCCATGCAGACTTTTAAGGAGCTCATGAGGAAGAGCTCAGGTGACACCCTGGAGACCAAGCTCAATAGAGCCTTGTTTAGTTATCGTATAACACCCCAAGCTACCATGGGGCTTTCTCCGGCTGAGTTGATGATGGGGAGAAAGTTGCGGTGCACATTAGACCTGATACAACCAGACCTCAAAAGCAAGGTTGAGACAAAACAAACAAACCAAAAAGCGTACCATGACAAACATACTAAAGCTCGCCATTTCGCCATAGGGGACTCTGTGTACACCTGGAACTTCGGTTATGGACCTAAATGGATTCCAGGACTAATCCAGGACATTACAGGACCTGTGTCGTACTCCGTGTTACTAGGGGATGGTCGAGGGGTTTGTCGGCATGTGGATCAGCTTTTCAGCCGGCAGCAGGGGGAACTGCCTCAGAGGGAACAAAGGGCAGTAGAGGAGGCTGTTCCAGGACCCAACACGGCTTATAAGGTGCCAGTGGACACTGGCACTGCCAGGCCACAGCGGGACAGAGTAAAACCAACATCAGAGACTACTCCAATATCAAGTGCAAATGAATCTGAGAATCCACCACAAGTGGAATTAAGACGTTCACAAAGGATTCGCAAGCAACCAGAAAGACTTATACAAACCTGTTAAATTAGTCAGGGGTTAACCATGGTTAGAGCATACTGGTTAATTAAAACATAGTGCCTAGTAAGGGTTATTGTTTAAGAATTGCATACGGCAATCTTAAGGGGGGAGGAGTGTAGTAACCTGGGAGGTTATGAGTAACCTGATCCACCAGGTGGTACTGTGGCAATTGCTCTCCTGAGTTAAGTCTGATCTGTGCTGTTGTACTCTTTGTTTTTGCTGCCTCATGGCAGAAGCTTTTATGTGCAAGTCTTGATTAAACCATGTTACGGAGTTAACCTGTGTCTGTCTCCATCTATGGTCAGCTCAAGATACCACATTCTGGAAGGTTCCATATCATTTTATGTTGCCAAACTAGTATCCTGTGAGGACCGGGGAGTTGTTGCTGGGGGAACGAGATTGGTTGAAGACACCTGTGTGTAATATTTTGCTATAATGTATAAAAGAAGTTTCAATACCTTGTTGCTAAGGGAACGTGATTGGGTGAGGACAAGAGAATTGTTGCTGGGGGAGAATGTTGTCAATTTCTGTCCTGGACTCTCAGTGATGGCTTTTGGAAACTCATTTCACAGGCTGTGAGAAGGGCAGGATTGACAGACGGGGAAACTCAATCCAAACTTCACATCAAGATCTCAGAGAGTCACTCCATTCACCAGGACCTGAAATTCATCGGCCTTTTGAGTGCGGAAGGAGAAATGTTTGGGAGGTAAGTAGCACGGAGTCCAGTTCTACGGAGTACTGCTTCTACAGAGTACTTAACTCGGGAATTGGGTGAGTGAGCGAATTCGGTGAGGTGGGGGTAAGAGGTGCTGCTTGATACGTGAAAAAATATAAACAACTAGGGTTTAATTAGGACTGTGGGCTAAGTTACAGTAAAGATCTAAAGCATATAGCTAAATGTAATAAATTAAACAAGGTTATTACCGAGATTAAAAACTATTAATAGATAATTGAGTATTTCGAAACTTGAAAACCTAATTAGTTAAAAAAAATACAATAGAGATGGCGGGGCAGGTGATGTGTTGCAGCTGTAGCATGTGGGAGCTGGTGGACCCCAGTGTGAGCCACAGCAACCACATAGAGTCATAGAGGCACAGAAGGAGGCCATTCGGCCCATCGAGTCCATGCCGGCTCTCTGTAGAGCAATCCAGTCAGTCCCATTCCCCGCTCTATCCCCGTAGCCCTGCAAGTTTATTTCCCTCAAGTGCCTATCCAGTCTCCCCTTGAAAACATTGAGTGTCTCCGCTTCCACCACTTCCGTCGGCAGCGAGTTCCAGGTCCTCACCACTCGCTGCGTAAAAAAGATTTCCTCACATCCCCCCTGTATCTCTTGCCCAAAACCTTAAATCTGTGTCCCCTAGACCTTGTACCATCAACTAGTGGGAACAGCCTTTCCCCGTCTAGCCTATCCAAACCGGTCATAATCCTGTACACCTCTATCAAATCACAGCTCAACCTCCTTTGCCCTAATGAAAACAAATCTAGCTTCTCCAACCTGTCCTTGGAGCTAAGATCCCCCATCCTCGGAACCATTCTGGTAAATCTCCTCTGCACCCTCTCAAGGGCCTTCACATCCTTCCTAAAGTGTGGCGACCAGAAGTGTCTGCAACTCGAGGAACTTCGGCTCAGAGTTAGAGTCATAGAGTTATACAGCACAGAAAGAGGCCCTTCGGCCCATCGTGTCTGCGCTGGCCATCAAGCCCTGTCTATTCTAATCCCATTTTACAGCACTGGGTCCGTAGCCTTGTATGCTTTGGCGGTTCAAGTGCTCATCTAAATGCTTCTTGAATGTTGTGAGGGTTCCTGCCTCTACCACCCTTTCAGGCAGTGAGTTCCAGATTCCAACCACCCTCTGGGTGAAAAAGCTTTTCCTCCAATCCCCTCTAAGCCGCCTGCCCCTTACTTTGAAACTATGCCCCCTGGTTATTGACCCCTCTACAAAGGGGAAAAGTTCCTTTCTATCTACCCTATCTATGCCCCTCATAATTTTGTACACCTCAATCAGGTCCCCCCTCAGCCTTCTCTGCTCTAACAAAAACAACCCCAGCCTGTCCAGTCTTTCTTCATAGCTGAAGCGCCCCAGCCCAGGTAACATCCTGGTGAATCTCCTGTGCACCCTCTCCAATGCAATCGCATCCTTCCTATATTGTGGCTACCAGAACTGCACCCAGTATTCCAGCTGTGGCCTAACTAGCATTTTGTACAGCTCCATCATAACCTCCCTGCTCTTATATTCTATGCCTCGGCTATTGAAACCAAGTATCCCATATGCCTTTTTAACCACCTTATCTATTTGTCCTGCTGCCTTCAGGGATCTATGTACATGCACACCAAGGTCCCTCTGATCCTCTGTCCTTCCTATGGTCCTACCATTCATTGTGTATTCCCTTGCCTTGTTAGTCCTCCCAAAATGCATCACCTCACACATTTCAGGGTTAAATTCCATTTGCCACTGTTCTGCCCATCTGACCAATCCATCTATATCGTCCTGTAGCCTGAGGCTTCCCTCCTCACTATTTACCACTCCACCAATTTTCATGTCACCTGCCAACTTACTGATCATACCTCCTACATTCATATCTAAATCATTAATGTATACTACGAACAGCAAAGGACCCAGCACCGATCCCTGTGGTACACCACTGGACACAGGCTTCCAGTCACAAAAACAACCTTCGACCATCACCCTCTACCTCCTGCCACAAAGCCAATTTTGGATCCAATGTGCCAAATTGCCCTGGATCCCATGGGTTCTTACCTTCTTGACCAATCTCCCATGTGGGACTTTGTCAAAAGCCTTACTGAAGTCCATGTAGACTAGCACGGTGGCATAGTGGTTAGCACTGTTGCCTCACAGCGCCAGGGACCCAGGTTCGAATCCGGCCTCGGGTGACTGTCTGTGTGGTGTTTGCACATTCTCCCTGTGTTTGCGTGGGTTTCCTCTGGGTGCTCCGGTTTCCTCCCACAGTCCAAAGATGTGCGGGTTAGGTTGATTGGCTATGATAAATTGACCCTCAGTGTTAGGGGGATTAAATACGTGGGGTTATGGGGATAGGGTGGGATATGTGTTGGTGTAGGGGTTACAGGGATCGGGTGGGATATGTGTCGGTGCAGGCTCGATGGGCCGAAATGGCCTCTATCTGCACTGTGGGGATTCTGTGATACATCAACTGCACTACCCTCATCCACACACCTAGTCACCCCCTCTCAAAATTCAATCAAATTGGTTAGGCATGATCTGCCCCTGACAAAGCCATGCTGACTATCCTTGTATTAATCCTTGCCTCTCCAAGTGGAGACTAATTCTGTCCCTCAGAATTTTTTCCAATAATTTCCCGACCACTGATGTTTGGCTCACTGGCCTGTAATTCCCTGGTTAATCCCAGCTACTACCCTTGTTGAATAATGGTACTACATTAGCTGTCCTCCAGTCCTCTGGCACCTCCCCTGTGGCCAGAGAGGTTCTGAAAATTTGTGTCAGAGCCCCTGCAATCTCCTCCCTTGCCTCACCCAGCAGCCTGGGATACATCCCGTCAGGGCCTGGGGATTTATCCACTTTTAAGCCCGCTAAAACCACTAGTACCTCCTCCCTCTCAATACTAATTTGTTCAAGAATATCACAATCCCCCTGCCTGATTTCTATGCCTACATCGTCCTTCTCTATAGTGAACACAGATGCAAAATATTAATTTAAAACCTCACCCACATCTTCCGGCTCTACACACAGATTGCCACTTTGGTCCCTAATGGGCCCTATTCTTTCCCTGGTTATCCTCTTGCCCTTAATATACTTATAAAACACCTTGGGATTTTCCTTTATTTTGCCCACCAGTGTTATTTCATGCCCCCTCTTTGCTCTCTGAATTTTTTTTTTAATATCCCCCTGCACTTTTTATACTCCTCTAGGGCTTCCACTGTTTTTAATGCTTTGTATCTGCCAAAAGCCTCCCTTTTTTTCCTAATCCATTCTGTATATCCCTTGACATCCAGGGTTCCCTGGGCTTGTTGGTCCCACCCTTGACCTTTATGGGAACATGTTGCCATTGTACTCTCTCAATTTCCTTTCTGAAAGATTCCCATTGCTCCGATGTGGATTTTCCTACAAGTAGCTGATCCCAGTCCACTTTGGCCAGATCCTGCCGTATCATATTAAAATCGGCCTTCCCCCAATTTCGAACCTTTATTTCCGGTCCATCTCTGTCCTTTTCCATGTCTACCTTAAATCTCACCGAATTATGGTCACTGTCACCAAAATGCTCTCCTACTAACACTTCTACCACTTGCCCGGCCACATTCCCTAGAATTAGGCCCAGTACCGCCCCCTCTCTTGTAGGACTTTCTACATGCTGGCTCAAAAAGCTCTCGTGGATGCACGTTAAGAATTCTGCACCCTCTGAGCCTTTCACACAGATGAATGCTGGAGGAGGGGTGTGTCTGAAGTAAAAAGGCGAAGGTTGTGAATATTTATTTTATATTTAATCATATTTTCTAAAGTATTGTCTTATTTTAAATTAAATTGAAAAGGGTTTATTTTTTGCTTTGAGGTGCCTGCTGTACATGGTCCATGTCTCTGAGGCATACAGGAGGGCGGGTATCACTACTGCTCTGTAGACCATGAGCTTGGTGCCGGGTTTGAGGTCCTGGTCTTCAAACACTCTCTTCCTCAGGCGACTGAAGGCTGCACTGGCACACTGAAGGTGGTGTTGGACTTTGTCGTCGAAGTCTGCCCTTGTTGACAGTAGGCTCCCGAGGTATGGAAAGTGGTCCACGTTGTCCAAGGCCTTGTCGTGGATTTTGATAATCGGGGGGCAGCACTGCGTGGTGGGGGCAGGTTGGTAGAGGACCTTTGTCTTACGGGTGCCCTCCGCCAAATTGAAGAAGCTCCACTCGGGGCCCGGATCCGTGGGCTCTCAGGTTTGGATTCCCCTTTATTCTCTCCCCTCCTCTGATCTCAATCGGATCTGGGGGAAAACTCACTTTCCCTCATTGATTGCGGCTCTTCACCAACACCGACTTTACAAAGAAAGCCCCGCGCGGCAGCCTGGAGCTCAGGGGCCCAGCGCGCAGGTGCGGGGAGGATGATTGACAGGGGTACAGGGTGTGTGCTGAGCATGTGGAGTGAGAGCCGGGTGCCTGTGCAGCAGGAGAGGGTGGGGCCATGGGGCGCATGCGCGGGTTCAGCCACAACTGAGCGCGGCAGCCGGAGCGCTTTCTGGAGCGCGGGGGCTTGTGGGGATTGCAGCTGCCATTACTGTTGATCCTTTCAACCAACCTGTGCAGCAGCTGGGGCCTGAAAATCAGCTTCACTGCCCCTGGGCTGAGAAAAGGGGGACATGAGTACAGGTACCATACCATAGTGGTTATGTTACTGGACTAGTTATCCAGAGGCCTGGACTAGTGATCTGGAGAAGTGAGTTCAAGTGAGAACTATATCTAACTCCTTCTTGAAAATATTTAACAATTCATTAAATATATTCAAGAAGGACTTAGATATATTTCTTAAGGCTAAAGGGATCATTGGATATGGGGAGAAGGCAGGGACAGGGTACTGAATTTGGATGATCAGCCATGATCTCATTGAATGGCGGAGCAGGCTCAAGGGGCTGAATGGCCTACCCCAGCTCCTACCTTCTATGTTTCTATGTAATCCCAGCACGGCAGCTGCAGAACTTGAATTCAGTTAATTAAATAAATCTGGAATTAAAAGGCTCGTAATGGTGACCATGAAACCGTCGTTAAAAACCCATCTGGTTCACTAATTTGACTGGCTTATATGTGACTTCAGACTCACATCAATGTGGTTGTCTCTTCACTGCCCTCTGAAGTGGCCTAGCAAGCCCCTCAGTTATGCCAAACCACTGCAAAGAAGTGTAACCGCACTGTGGGAGCACCTTCACCACACGGACTGCAGCGGTTCAAGGCGACGGCCCGCCACCACCTTCTCAATGGTAACTAGAGATGGGCAATAAATGCTGGTGTTGCCGGCGACGCCCACATCCCGTGAAGGCTAAAGGGATCAATTGAATGGCGGAGCAGGCTCGAGGGGCAGAATGGCCTACTCCTGCTCCTATCTTCTATGTTTCTATGAATGATTATATTAAAAAAATTGAGACAACATTCTCCCTCTTACCCCTTTCTACACTCCTTTCACAGGGTTTTGAAGTTGAGCCTTTACGGACAGGAAGCTCAGACCGAACATCACCTCAAGATCTGACAGAGTCGCTCAATTCCTCAGGACCTGATGCAATCGGTCCTCCAATCTGCTGCCACATCGGTGAACCAGAGATTTCACACTGATGAGAGACCTTTTAAATGTTCTGAGTGTGGGAAGAGCTTCAAGATCTACAAGCACCTGAAGCGACACCAGTGGCTACATATTGGGGAGAGCCCGTTCACCGGCCCCGTGTTCCAGAAGGGATTCACTCAGTCATCCGCTCCGATGATACACCAGCAAGATCACACGAGGGAGAGACCTTTAACCCACTCCATGTGTGGGAAGGGATTAATTGCACCCTCCGTGCTGCTGAGACACCAGCTTGTCCACACCGATGAGAGACCGTTGACCTGCTCCGTGTTTTGAAGCGATTCTCTCATTCTGCCACCCTCCTGAGACACCAGCTTGTTCACATTAAATGTTCTGACTGTGGGAAGAGATTTAAAAGGTCCCAGGATCTGAAGAGCCACCAGCTGGAGAGAGCAGGAGAGATTCTGTTCATCTGCTCCATGTGTGGGAAGAGATTCACTCGGTCCTCGAATCTGCTGGCACACCAGCCAGTTCACACTGGGGAGAGACCGGTGAAACATTCTGACTGTGGGGAAAGCTTTAAAAGGTCCCAGGAGCTGAAGGGACACCAGCTGGAGAGAGCAGGAAAGAGGCCGTTCACCTGCTCCGTGTGTTTGAAGAGATTCACTCAGTCATTCAACCTGCTGACACACCAGCGAGTTCACACTGATGAGAGACCATTTACATGTCCTGTGTGTGGGAAGAGCTTTAAAAGCTCTGCGGAACTGAAGTTACACCGGCGAGTTCACACTGATGAGAGACCATTTAAATGTTCTGACTGTGGGAAGAGCTTTAAAACCTCTGGGGATCTGAAGCAACACCATCGCGTTCACTCCGATCAGAGACCATTTACATGTACCGTCTGTGGGAAGAGCTTTAAAAGCTCCAGGAATCTGAATGGACACCAGCGAGTTCACACTCCGAAGAGGCCATTCACCTGCTCCGTGTGTGGGAAGGGATTCACTCAGTCATCCAACCTGTTGAAACACCAGCAAGTTCACACTGATGAGAGACCATTTAACTGTTCTGTCTGTGGGAAGAGCTTTAAAACCTCTGGGGATCTGAAGGGACACCAGCGAGTTCACGCCGATCAGAGACCATTTAACTGTTCTGACTGTGGGAACAGCTTTAAAACCTCTGGGGATCTGAAGGGACACCAGCGAGTTCACTCTGATCAGAGACCATTTAACTGTTCTGTCTGTGGGAAGAGCTTTAAAACCTCTGCAGATCTGAAGGGACACCAGCGAGTTCACTCCGATCAGAGACCATTTACATGTTCTGACTGTGGGAAGAGTTTTAAAAGCTCCGGGAATCTGAAGGGACACCAGCGAGTTCACACTGGGGAGAGATCGTTCACCTGCTCTGTGTGTGGGAAGGGATTCACTCTGTCCTCGAATCTGCTGAGACACCAGCGAGTTCACTCTGTTCTGTAGCACAGGGCCCTGCAGAAAGCTGGGGTGACATGAACGTGGAATGGATGAATGTTTTATAAATCTTGTACTGTTGTTTAATCTTTAAGATTGTTGTGCTGATGATTCTCTTCGATTGACTGTTGATGGTGTTACATAGAATGTACAGCACAGAAACAGGCCATTCGGCCCAACTGGTCCATCCATTATGTGCTCCTCACCCACCCTACTTCAATTAACCCGATCAACATCTCCTCCCATTCCTTTATCCCTCATGTGGCTTCCCCATAAATGCATCTATGCTGTTCACCTCAACTACTCCCTGTGGTAGTGAGTTCCCCATTCTACCACTCTCTGGGTAAAGAAGTTTCTCCTGAATTCACAACTGGATTAATTAGTAACAGTTTTATATTTATGGCCCCATAACTATGATGAGATTCTGTTAAGCTGCCCAGTATGTTGTTGTACTTTGTCTTTTTCTGATGAATGAAACATTACTGAGCCCCTGTACCCATGTTATGGGATGAAGTGCCAGACAAGTAAAGGCACAACGTCTGGGTGTGAATCTAATAATAATCTCACGGACCGTATAGGTGTGATAACCAGACGGGCTTGTGGTTATAGTCTGGTCACAGATGGACTAAATTCCCTGAATTAGCAGGAGTTCAGGAGGCGGTCAACAGACGGGTCCAAACAATCCCATTTCCTGAGCGGTAACCAAGCTTGTGTATAAGAACAGGCCACTTAAGCCATTGTCAGTTGGAACAGACTCGAGAAGGTCGTGCGCATGAACCCACTGTACTTCTATTCTCCAGATTGAGGGAATTATCACCCGACCTGTGTTATGCAGCGCTCTTAATAAAGCCTGGAGAGACAATTTGTGTTCTTGTGAGCTTGATTATCTGGTATCCGAAACCCTAGGACTCCCGATCATTGGAGTCAACCTCAGTGTGTGGAAAGGGATTCCCTGGTGTATCCCACCCGCTGACACACCAGAGTGTCCACGGTGTGACTGCGGTGGGTCGATTCCACTGTTTCTGATGCCTTTAATCACATCCAGGACTGAACCATGTTAATTCAGGCAACTGGGGCTTGTTAATGTTAAAATCCCAATAAATGGGCTGGATTTTAATATTCGGTATCAATAAATCAGTTTCGTTAGAAACCCACAGTCGATTGAGTCCTTGTTTCTAAGATAAGTCGAGAGCCAATTGATGACTTGTTACAGACATTCCCTGTCCTCTCAATAACTGTGTCCAGGAGAGAAGCTGAGGGGCTTCTGCTACTTTCGTGGGGTGAATTTTTGTGCTCATTGAGATTCTGGATGTCGTTATAGGGAAAGGAACATTTTAACATTCTCAGCACCTGGTGTCAACATCAAACACTCCGAGGGCAGGTACAGCACAGGTTAGATACAGAGTAAAGCACCCTCTACACTGTCCCATCAAACACTCCCAGGGCAGGTACAGCACGGGTTAGATACAGAGTAAAGCTCCCTCTACACTGTCCCATCAAACACTCCCAGGGCAGGTACAGCACAGGTTAGATACAGAGTAAAGCTCCCTCTACACTGTCCCATCAAACACTCCCAGGGCAGGTACAGCACGGGTTAGATACAGAGTAAAGCTCCCTCTACACTGTCCCATCAAACACGCCCAGGGCAGGTACAGCACAGGTTAGATACAGAGTAAAGCTCCCTCTACACTGTCCCATCAAACACTCCCAGGGCAGGTACAGCATGGGTTAGATACAGAGTAAAGCTCCCTCTACACTGTCCCATTAAACACTCCCAGGGCAGGTACAGCACGGGTTAGATACAGAGTAAAGCTCCCTCTACACTGTCCCATCAAACACTCCCAGGGCAGGTACAGCACAGGTTAGATACAGAGTAAAGCTCCCTCTACACTGTCCCATCAAACACTCCCAGGGCAGGTACAGCACGGGTTAGATACAGAGTAAAGCTCCCTCTACACTGTCCCATCAAACACGCCCAGGGCAGGTACAGCACAGGTTAGATACAGAGTAAAGCTCCCTCTACACTGTCCCATCAAACACTCCCAGGGCAGGTACAGCACGGGTTAGATACAGAGTAAAGCTCCCTCTACACTGTCCCATCAAACACGCCCAGGGCAGGTACAGCACAGGTTAGATACAGAGTAAAGCTCCCTCTACACTGTCCCATCAAACACTCCCAGGGCAGGTACAGCATGGGTTAGATACAGAGTAAAGCTCCCTCTACACTGTCCCATTAAACACTCCCAGGGCAGGTACAGCACGGGTTAGATACAGAGTAAAGCTCCCTCTACACTGTCCCATCAAACACTCCCAGGGCAGGTACAGCACGGGTTAGATACAGATTAAAGCTCCCTCTACACTGTCCCATTAAACTCTCCCAGGGCAGGTACAGCACGGGTTAGATACAGAGTAAAGCTCCCTCTACACTGTCCCATTAAACACTCCCAGGGCAGGTACAGCATGGGTTAGATACAGAGTAAAGCTCCCTCTACACTCTCCCATCAAACAGTCCCAGGGCAGGTACAGCATGGGTTAGATACAGAGTAAAGCTCCCTCTACATGCTTTTTGCATTGAGTGCTGCTGGAGTTTTGGTAAGTGGGAGAAAAATCATTTAAGTGTATTTTGTGAATTTTAGTGTGTTAAGAAGCCAATTATTTGAAGTAAGTTTAATTTTTTAAGGGTATATTAAACTATTGGGCAGTTTAAACCAGAAGTAGAATCCGGGTATAAAAGGGGAGGGGCTAGTGCTGTGCACGGAGTACTTTGCGCATTGAGTGCTGCTGGAGTTTTGGTAAGTGGGAGAGTTCGGGTAAGTGGGAGGTGAGTGTGTGTTTTTTGCTCTGTTTTTCCCCCCACTCCCAGGCTTAGACAGCACTGCGGAGGCAGAGCAGCGAGACGAGTCAACCAAACAGGCCCCACAGACAGTATTCAAGGAGGAGGTTGGTGATCAGCTGGTTGGTTGGTTTTCTTCCTTCTCTTCTCTATTATACCTTTAAGTTGGTAAGTCCTATTGAATAGTGGTCTGATATTATCATCTATATCCGGGCAGGGTCTTCATAACTAATAATAAGAAATATAATTAATTATATAGAATGGAGCAGGTGATGTGTTACTGTTGCGAGACGTGGGAGCCGGTGGACCCCATTGAGGCTCACGGTGATTACATCTGTGATAAGTGTTTGCTGCTAGAGGAACTCAAGTTCCATGTTATGGAGCTTGAGACCGAGCTTCAGACACTGTGACACATCGGGGAGGGGGAGAAGTTCCTGGACTCTATGTTTCAGGAGATGGTCACACCTATGAAGTTAATTACTGCAGATGTAGTCCGTGGTCAGGGACAGGACGGTGTGACTATGAGTGAGGAAGGTACAGGGATCCAGGATGTAGTGTTGAAGGAGATGCAGTCCTTGCTCTTGTCCAGCAGGATCGAGGTTCTTACTCCCAATGAGGGCGGGAGCGGGGACTGCAGGGAGGATGAGCAACCTGGCCACAGCACCGTGGTACAGGGGGCCATTCAAGTGGAGGGAGTAAAAAGAAATGTTGTAGTGGTAGGGGATAGTATCATTAGGGGGATAGATAGGGTTCTCTGCAGTCAAGAGCGGGAGTCCCGAAGGCTGTGTTGCCTGCCCGGTGCCAGGGTTAAGGACATCTCTTCTGGGCTGGAAAGAAACTTGGAGTGGGAAGGGAAGGATCCAGTTGTCGTGGTCCATGTTGGTACAAACGACGTAGATAGCACAAGGAAGACGGTTCTGTTAAAGGAGTATGAGCAGCTAGGGGTCAAATTAAAAAACAGAACCTCAAGGGTAATAATCTCTGGGTTATTACCTGAGCCACGAGTGAATTTGGCTAGGATAAATAAAATTAAAGAGTTAAATGCGTGGCTCAAAGACTGGTGTGGGAGAAATGGGTTTTGCTTCTTGGGACACTGGCACCAGTACTGGGACAGGAGGGAACTGTTCCGTTGGGACAGACTCCACTTGGCCAGTGCTGGGACTAGAGTCCTGGCGAATCATATAACTAGGGCTGTAGAGAGGGCTTTAAACTAATTAGTGGGGGGGAGGTTTCTAGAGAGCAAATAATAGATATGACAACAGAGAAGGTCATAGACTTAGGTAGCAGTGGGGGAATTAAAAAACAGAACGTGTCAGGAAGGGACAGAAGGTATGGAGTAAAAAGTAAAGTACTAAAAAGGGAAAAAACAGGAACTAAGTGTTACAAAACATATTTGAAAGTTCTTTATCTGAATGCACGTAGCATTCGTAACAAAATGAATGAGTTAATGGCACAATTAACAACATATGGGCATGATCTTGTGGCCATTACAGAAACATGGCTGCAGGGTGACCATGACTGGGAATTAAACATACCAGGTTATTTAACAATCAGGAAGGACAGGCAGGAAGGGAGAGGAGGTGGGGTGGCTATGTTAATAAAGGAAGGAACCACTATAATACAGAGAAATGATATTGGGTCAAAGGAGCAGGATAGTGAAACAGTTTGGGTGGAGATAAGGAATAAGGGGGAAAAAACATTAGTGGGTGTAGTCTATAGGCCTCCGAACAGTTGCAACTCTGTTGGACGGAGTATTAATCAGGAAATAGTTGAGGCTTGTAATAAGGGAACATCTATAATTATGGGGGATTTTAATTATCATATTAACTGGACAAATCAAATTGGGCAGAGCAGCCTTGAGGATGAGTTCATTGATTGTATTAGGGATGGGTTTCTTGAGCAGTATGTAACTGAGCCGACCAGGGGGCAAGCAACCTTAGATTTGGTCCTGTGTAATGAGACAGGATTAATTAAATATGTCCTAGTAAAGGATCCCCTTGGAATGAGTGACCATAACATGGTTGAATTCCATATTCAATTAGAGGGTGAGAAGGTTGGATCTCAAACAAGCGTGCTGAGCTTGAATAAAGGAGACTATGAAGGTATGAGAGCGGAATTGATTAGAGTGGACTGGGAAAATAGATTAAAGGGTAAGACGGTACATGATCAGTGGTGCACATCTAAGGAGTTATTTTACAACTTCCAAAAAATATATATTCCACTGAGGAAAAAAGGGTGTAAAAGAAAAGATAGCCATCCGTGGCTAAGTAAAGTAATTAAGGATAGTATCCGACTAAAAACAAGGGCATATAGGTTAGCCAAATCTAGTGGGAGGATGGAAGATTGGGAAGTCTTTAAAAGACAGCAAAAAATAACTAAAAGATTGATTAAGAAAGGGAAGATAGATTATGAAAGTAAATTAGCAAAAAATATAAAAACAGACAGCAAAAGTTTCTATAGTTATATAAAAAGAAAAAGGGTGGCTAAAGTAAATGTTGGTCCCTTAGAGGATGAGACCAGGAAATTAATGGTGGGAAACATGGAGATGGCAAAAACACTGAACAATTATTTTGTATCAGTCTTTACAGTAGAGGACACTAAGAATATCCCAACACTGGACAAACAGGGGGCTCTAGAGGGGGGAGGAACTAAATACGATTAAAATCACTAAGGAAGTGGTACTTGGTAAAATAATGGGACTCAAGGCGGATAAATCCCCTGGACCTGATGGCTTGCATCCCAGGGTCTTGAGGGAAGTGGCGGTAGGGATTGTGGATGCATTGGTAATAATTTTCCAAAACTCACTGGACTCAGCAAAGGTCCCGGCCGATTGGAAAACTGCTAATGTAACACCCTTATTTAAAAAGGGTAGTAGGCAGAAGGCTGGAAACTATAGACCTGTTAGCCTAACATCTGTGGTTGGTAAAATGTTAGAGTCCATTATTAAGGAGACAGTAATGGGACATTTGGATAAACATAATTTAACAGGACAAACTCAGCATGGTTTCATGAAGGGGAAGTCATGTTTGACAAATTTGCTTGAGTTTTTTGAGGATGTAACATACAGGGTGGATAAAGGGGAACCAGTAGACGTAGTGTATTTAGACTTCCAAAAGGCATTTGACAAGGTGCCACACAAAAGATTATTGCTCAAGATAAAAAATCACGGGATTGGGGGTAATATTCTGGTGTGGGTGGAGGATTGGCTCTCTAACAGAAAGCAGAGAGTTGGGTTAAATGGTTCGTTCTCAGATTGGCAACCAGTAACTAGTGGTGTTCCGCAGGGGTCAGTGCTGGGTCCCCAACTCTTTACAATCTATATTAACGATTTGGAGGAGGGGACCGAGTGTAACATATGTAACCCCTTCACGGTTCTCTAGATATATGTGAGATGTGGTCTCTGTTGTAGACAGTGTTCTATAGTCCAGTAAGGAGATCACTACTACAATGGCTTAATTCTAATTATCTTACTTTATAGTTTTAACATCAGACAGTATAAGAAGATTACAGGTCAATGAACTAAATTAGACATTTGCATGCATTAGAATGAATCTAGACATAATAAACATACATTCTCCATTTACATGGATTCAAAGGAGAATCTGTCCCTGTGTCCAAATTCGAGTGCACTCTTTCGTTGGTGCGCTTAAGTTGGAGCTCATGGTATGTATAATGTCTGCAAGACTTACGACTCCAAACCCCTTCGTTGAATTCTCTTCACAATCACTGAATCCCACTTTGAGTTCTGGATGCAGAGCTCACAGCAGCAGCTGGAGTTGGTGACTCTCTCTCTCTCTCTCTCTGCAGCTTTTCCAAGTAGATCCCCATCAGCACGAGGCAAGCAGCTCTCCCCAGACCTCTGCCTAGCAGATCTGGGTTCAGACGACGATCCCCCGGTACTGGTGACTTGCAGCCAGCCAGTTCAGGATGCAGTGCTACTAATACGAAGGGCAGCGGCCGATTTTGGAAGCCCGGGACGGGATGCGGCAGCCATTTGCCTCCTGAGCCCTCTTTTCAGAGCTCCTGCCCTCTTCTCTTCCAGTCGCTCTCTTTTTTCCCGCTTGAAAAACCCGACTCCACCCCTTCCTCCTGGGGTTTCTGCCTGGAAACTGCGCAGCCTCACTGTCTGCAACAGTTGATACTGGTGCAGAATTATGGAAAGTATGCTCTTAGTCACATTGTGTCCTTAAAAGTTCTTGCCGTACCTTCACATGGGCAACTTTAACCCAGGGATTTATAACAATGATAATACAGTGTCTAAGTTATAGATTGATAACCATACTTAGCGTACATAACATTTCCAGTGGGTATTACACTCCCCCCTACCAAATATAGGCATGTCCCCATGACTAATGAACTTTACACATAAGTGGTTGCATGCTTCCCAACCATGTATAAAGGGAGGTAACATATCGAACCGTAGGGGTTATCATTACACTTGGCACTCCTAGTGTACTGTATGTCAATCTTTCAGGAACCTTCTTAGCTCGCTGTGAGCTCCTTATTTTGGATACCCGGTCTTCAGTTCCTTCAACTACGTTGGAGGCGTTGGTTCCTTTGTTATCATGCCTTTCAGTCTCTTTTATCTCCTTCTCGGAAGCATCTGGTTCTTCCCAGACCATGTCCAAGTCTGAGCTAAATGGTTCAGACAATTCATCCAGATTCTGTCTTATGCGTCTTTCTGGGAGGTCGTACCATAGATCCCATTCTTCACCTTCCGACTCATCAGGTTCCTCATGATCCACACACTGTGTCATGGGTTTTCTGTCTTCTGGAACAAAGTTTTCCTGGTTTCTCGTTTTTTTCCTTCTTCTTCTCTGCAGGGTTCTCCTACAAGGTGTCGGCTCATTATCCGCTGGCGGATCCAGACGCACTTGCTGTCCCAATGGCAGGATATGATTCCGGTGCAGTATTTTTATGGGTCCATTCCCACCTGCAGGTTTTAGCCGAAACACAGGTAGTTGTGACATTTGACTTTCAACAATGTAAGGTGTAGAAGCCCAGCGGTCTGCTAACTTATGTTTCCCTTGAAGTCCTAGGTTCCGTATGAGAACTCGGTCACCAGGCATGAGTTGGGAAAAACGGATCTTCTGGTCATACCTCTGCTTATTTCCTTTATTCTGTTTGGCAGAAACAGACTCAGCAAGTTCATCAGCAGCTTGCAATTCCTTTCTCATGTCAGATACATACTTGAGGTAAGTTCTCTGTGATGTGCCATCACTGGATACTCCGAAACACAAATCCACCGGCATCCTCGCTTCACGTCCAAACATGAGGTAGTACGGTGAAAAACCAGTAGCGTCATTTCGGGTACAATTATAAGAATGAACAAGATGTCCAATGTGCCGACTCCACTTGTTCTTTCGCTTTGAATCCAGCGTTCCAAGCATGTCTAACAAAGTACGGTTAAACCGCTCAGGTTGAGGATCTCCCTGAGGATGGTATGGAGTTGTTCTTGACTTCTCAATCCCGAGCATGGACAACAACTCATGTATAAGTCTACTTTCAAAAGTCTCTACCTTGATCACTGTGTATTCGCTTTGGCAGTCCATAGTGGATGAAGTATTTCTCCCACAACACTATGGCAACGGTGGATGCTTTCTGATCCTTTGTGGGAAAAGCTTGGGCGTAGTGAGTATAATGATCTGTAATGACCAAGACATTTGCGGTATTGCTGGAATCAGGTTCGATGGACAGAAAATCCATACAGACAAGGTCTAGAGGTCCATCACTTTGCATGTGAAACAGAGGAGCAACTCTTTTAGGTAAAGTCTTTCTCTGGACACAGCGTGCACAGGACTTGCAGAACTCCTCAACCGCAGACTTCATACGCGGCCAATAGAATCTGTCCTTGACCAACCCATAGGTCTTATCTACTCCCAGATGACCTGCGTCATCATGCAAAGACTTCATCACTATTTCCCTGTACTTTTCAGGCAGGACCAACTGTGAATGACATGGTTTAGTGGGTGGGTGAGTGATTCTACACAACACTCCCTCTTTAATTTCCAAGTGGTCCCATTCTCTTAGGAGCAGACGATAGTCAGGATGTTTTGATTTGTCGATCTGTGTAATATCACCCAGACAAAGAGCTGAAAACACCTAATGAATACAGGGATCCTCCTGTTGTGCTTTGGATATTTCAGATGAACACAACATGGGTAAGTTTTGTACATCCAAACTGGAAAGGTTGCAAAATGCCTGGGGAATAGCATGCATTGACGTTCCCAAGTGGTCAATCTCTCGGGCATGAAATGAATTCTTTGGTCCAGATACCACAGACATCTGACACATTACTTTCACATCTGCTGAAGCAACATCTTCCCACTCTGGTTTCACAGAATCACAGAAACCCCACAGTGCAGATAGAGGCCATTTCGGCCCATCAAGCCTGCACCGACACATATCTCACCCGATCCCCATAACCCCTACACCAACACATATCCCACCCTATCCCCGTAACCCCACATATTTAATCCCCCTAACACTAAGGGTCAATTTATCATAGCCAATCAACCTAACCTGCACATCTTTTGGACTGTGGGAGGAAACCGGAGCACCCGGAGTAAACCCACGCAAACACGGGGAGAATGTGCAAACTCCACACAGACAGTCGCCTGAGGCCGGATTCGAACCCAGGTCCCTGGCACTGTGAGGCAACAGTGCTAACCACTATGCCACCATGCTGGTAGTGTGGGTGATGAGACAGAGCATCTGCGTCAATGTTCTGGTTCCCAGGTTTGTACCTGAGACTAAAGTCGTAAGCAACTAGTGCAGCAAGCCAGCGGTGGCCAGTGGCATCAAGTTTTGCCGAAGTCAACACATAGGTTAATGGATTATTGTCTGTCCTCACTTCAAACTTCGCTCCATACAGCTAATCCTGCAGCTTATCCACCACCCCCCACTTCAACGCCAAGAATTCTTGCTTATGAGCTGGGTAGTTATGCTCTGATGGCGTAAGACTGCGACTGATGAATGCTACGGGTCTCAGCCCGGCTCCTTGGTCCTGATACAACACACCACCAATCCCTTCTTGACTGGCATCCATGTGTAGCACATATGGCAGCTGTGGGTTTGCAAAAGCCAACACGGGGGCTTGAGTAAGACTTTGCTTTAAGGTGTGGAAGGCCTCTTCGCATTTCTCATCCCATCTAACACCAAAAGGCTCAGAGGGTTTGAAGTAGTCCTTGTTCTCTTTACCTTTAGCCTTTTTCTTCCTCTCGGCTGGTGGGAGGTAACCAGCCAGCAGCTGATTCAGAGGATGGGCCACTTTGGAGTAATCCTGCACAAAGCGCCTGTAATATCCGCAGAACCCAAGAAATGACCGCAAGGCAGTCACTGTGTTCGGTTTGGGCCATGTGGTAACAGCTTCGATCTTGGATGGATCTGTGGCTACTCCATCCTGTGATACAATATGCCCCACATAGGACACGGATGTTTGGCAAAACTGACACTTGTCCAATGATAGCTTGAGACCTTCATCCTCCAGGCGACCAAGCATTTTCAGCAACCGAGCATCGTGTTCTTCAAGGGTTGCCCCAAACACAATGATATTGTCCAAGTACACCAATACTTCGAGTAAGTTCATGTCCCCAACTGTTTGTTCCATTATTCTTTGAAAAGTTGCTGGAGCGCCTGAAACTCCCTGTGGCATCCTTTCAAATTGGTAGAACCCAACTGGACATATAAAGGCTGTCTTTTCTTTGTCCGATTCACTCATCGGTATTTGGTAGTATCCACTTCTGAGATCCAACACACTGAACCACTTGCTTCCATTAAGACAAGCCAGTGCATCCTCAATTCTTGGAACGGTGTATTGGTCGGGAATAGTACGTCTGTTAAGCGTCCTAAAGTCCACACACATCCGAATCTTTCCATTCTTTTTCCTCACCACCACTATAGGAGATGCATAAGGACTCCTGGACTCGGTAATGATCTCAGCTTCTTTTAACTGCGACAGGTGCTGTCTCACTGCTTCGATGTCAGCTGGTGCCAGCCATCGAGACCTCTCCCGAAAGGGTTTATCCTCGGTAATTCTGATAGAATGGCGAGTACTCTTACTACAACCAACATCAAACTCATGAGTAGAGAAAACTCCTCTCCGCTCCATCATCTTCCTGACTAATCGGTCCTTCCATTCTTTAGGAATGAATGAATCTCCAAAGTTGAAGGAGGAGGGTGTCAGATCTCCGGTTGAGTTAACTTTGGACTCTTCCTTCACATGTGACGACAGTACATTTACAGGAAACAGATGCGCAATCGGCATTCCTTTCCTCAATGTGATTCCTTTGCCTGACATATTCCTCACGGTCACTGTAACTCTCCTTGACATCACAGCTGTCGGGGTCTGCAACTCTGGTCTCACCAGGAGCTCATTTGGAAACCGTGACTCTTCTGCAGGATCATCAGGTGACTCTATCAGAATGGCTTCAGTACCTGGCATTCCAGGGAATTTTGGTATCCCAGGGATTCTAGCCACTCCTCCAGGATGCAGGGTGATAGGTTTGGCTCGAACGTACCGCACAGTTCCTCTTTTGCTATCATCTACATCGGAAGAAAGTTCAGGCAGTTTCTCAAAAGCCTTTTTGAAAACAGGGTGAATGTGTCTGGTGCTCAAGAAGTTTTCATCTCCCTGCTCTTTGCAGCTTGTCAGGAGTCATCTCACTATGGGTGTATTACTGCCAACCAGTATGGAAACCTCACCTTTCACCATGGGGTCAGGGCAAACCAACACAAGTGCATCAATGGTCTCAGTGGTCCCTACATCAGCTTCCAAGAACTCCAACCTCAGCGACAAATAGCCATCATATGGGTAATCAGCAGGACTAAGGCCCCAGATCTGCAGAAGACTGATTGGGGTTAACGGCAAATGCGTCAGGTATTGGTCATAGAAGGATCTGTACAGTATGGTAACCTGAGAACCCGTGTCGAGGATAGCTTTAGTATAAATGCCTTCAATCTGTATTGATACAGCAGAACTCGGCCCTACTAAACCTTCAGGTATGATGTCTTTCATATCCCCTCATCTATTATTGCAATTAGCGGAACGTGTCTTAACTACAGGGACAGCAGGCCATTCCGTTACTGTGCCCCTTTGTAGTTTCCCGACTTCTTGGTAAGTTTTATGAGACGGTCATTTACTTTTTTTTAGATTTTCCTCACCTCTACATTCTCGCTTGAAATGTCCATCCTTTCCACAGTTATAACAAAAGACTCCAGGTCTATCTCCTTCATGGGGATATCCTTTAGAGGAATCATTCATTTTGCTGTTAGACTTCGCAGGGTGTTCAACCTTTTGCACCCGTGTGTCATCCCTTTCTGTGTTGGGCTTAGACCGAAAATATGCCATCTCGGCTCTCATGACATTTATTTCCTTCTTCAGCTGTTCCATCTCAGGGTTGACATCACCCTTAGGAGTAGGAACTGTAACAGGAGTCACAAGCTTGGACATCACAGCACTCTTTGCTACATTCCGGGCCTGAAGCATATCCTCCTCCTCTCTGACTTCCCTTAGCAGCTCAGTGAAGGTAGGTGGATCTCGCAACTTATGGGTCATGCGTATGCGAAGAGCAGTCACATCTTCGAGCAATGCACCTCGCACAACCTGTTCAATGCAGAACCAATTCATTTCAGGCAACTCAATCCCTCTTTTTTGTAACATACTATGCAGCAGTTTGTCTATTCTCAGCAGATAACTGGACAGCTTCTCTCCCTCACACTGGAATGTGCTTCTGAATCTGACCATCAAATCTGAAATGGTTTCAGTAGTTCCAAAGGCAGTTTCTAGAGCCTGCATGTGGTCAAAGGAAGTAGCAGAGGTGTTCTGCGCCTTTAAGAATCTTACAATGTCAGCAGCAGGACCCTTAAGGCTTTCTACTATTCTCTGCCTCTTCACATTGTCACTGCACTGCCATTCCTCTAGCAGAGGCAGGGTCTGCTCAGCCCAGGCGTCGTACTCCTCTTCCCCACTGGGAGTTGGTCTCACTCCTGAGAACATACGGAGCTTACGGTATCCCTGAGCCTTGAAGGGCAGATTGGTGCATTTATCCACCAGAGAACTAATGGCACTGACCAACTGAGTGTTCATATCCAGGGCCGAAGGACCTATCAGACCTTTGACATCAGCAACAGTCTTTCCTTCTTGTCTCAAGAATGACAACAACTTGGTCTGAAACCCTTCTTCTTCCTTAGTAGTAATAGGGACAAACTGAACTGGCCAGGGACCAGCCTCTTCAGAAAGCCCAACTGCCTCAGGTAAACCATGACCTCTCAGGTTCTCTGATGTCTGGATCAACACAAGCTGCTTCTTGGTAGCTGTATCCAAGCAGCGCTCAACTATCCTAACCTTTCCAAAGGCTTTGACACAATTCAGAGCCCTTAGCAAGACATCATCAGGGTCATTGTTAGCAACACCATTCAGCACAATGGCATGGGTAGTAGCTATCTGCTTCCGTTTGCACCCAGCTTCAACCTCAATAACATCCATCTTTTATGCTCAAACAGCCCAGTAGAAACCACAAACCACTCTTTTAGCAATGAGCATTCAATACTGTTAGTTTACTGACATAAATAGACCACAATCCCGGACGAGCCCCCAAAATGTAACCCCTTCACGATTCTCTAGATATATGTGAGATGTGGTCTCTGTTGTAGACAGTATTCTATAGTCCAGTAAGGAGATCACTACTACAATGACTTAATTCTAATTATCTTACTTTATAGCTTTAACGTCAGACAGTATAAGAAGATTACGGGTCCATGACCTAAATTAGACATTTGCATACATTAGAATGAATCTAGACATAATAAACATACATTCTCCATTTACATGGGTTCAAAGGAGAATCTGTCCCTGTGTCCAAATTCGAGTGCACTCTTTCGTTGGCGCGCTTAAGTTGGAGCTCATGGTATGTATAATGTCTGCAAGACTTACGACTCCGAACCCCTTCGTTGAATTCTCTTCACGATCACTGAATCCCACTTTGAGTTCTGGATGCAGAGCTACTAATACGAAGTGCGGCGGCCGAGTTTGGAAGCCCGGGACGGGATGCGGCAGCCATTTGCCTCCTGAGCCCTCTTTTCAGAGCTCCTGCCCTCTTTTTTTCGAGTCGCTCCCTTTTCCCGCTCGAAAAACCCCGACTCCACCCCTTCCTCCTGGGGTTTCTGCCTGGAGACTGCGCAGCCTCACTGTCTGCAACAGTTGATACTGGTGCAGAATTATGGAAAGTATGCTCTTAGTCACATTGTGTCCTTAAAAGTTCTTGCCGTACCTTCACATGGGCAACTTTAACCCAGGGATTTATAACAATGATAATACAGTGTCTAAGTTAAAGAGTGATAACCATACTTAGCGTACATAACATTTCCAGTGGGTATTACACAGGTTTAGCATAACTTCACTACTTTTCAATTCTACACCTCTAGAAATCAAACCTTGTGCTTGGTTTGTTTTTTTATGGCCTTGCTAACCTGTGTCGCAACTTTTAGTGATTTGTGTATTTGTACTCCGAGATCCCTTTGTTCCTCTACATCCAGCACCTCGATCACAGCAAAAATTCACAAAACAATGGCAATATAACTTGGAGCAGACGGTTAAGTGGAGATGTGATCGAGGTGCTCAAAATTATGAGGGGTTTTGATCGAGCAAACAAGGAGAAGCTGTTGTCACTGGCAGGAGGGTCGGTAATGAGAGGACACAGATTTCAGATCATTGGCAAAAGAATCGGGAGAGGAAATGAGGAGACTTTATTTTACACAGCGAATTGTGATGATCTGGAATGCACTGCCTGAATGGGAGGTGGAAGCAGATTCAATGGTAACTTTCAAAAGGGAATTGGATATATACTAAAAGCAGAAATTTGCAGGGCTGTGGGGAAAGAGCAGGGCAGTGGGATTAATTGCATCGCTCTTTCAGAGAACCAGCAGCAGCACGATGGGCCAAAAGGCATCCTACTGTGCTCTATGATTCTATAACATCAGCTTCTCTCTGCTCACTAGTACTGAGAGAACAGGGAATAATCTTTAAATCCAGCCCAGTTATTGGGGGCTCTTAACATTAACAAGCCCCAGTTGCCTGAATTAACATGGTTCAGTCCTGGATGTGATTAAAGGCATCGGAAACAGTGGAGTCGAACCACCGCAGTCACACTGTGGACACTCTGGTGTGTCAGCGGGTGGGATACACCAGGGAATCCCTTTCCACACACTGAGGTTGACTCTAATGATCGGGAGTCCCAGGGTTTCAGGTACCAGATAATCAAGCTCACAAAAACACAAATTGTCTCTCCAGGCTTTATTAAGAGCGCTGCATAACACAGATCGGGTGATAATTCCCTCAATCTGGAGAATAGAAGTACAGTGGATTCACGCGCGATCTTCGAGTCTGTTCCAACTGACAACGGCTTAAGTGGCCTGTTCTTATACACAAGCTTGGTTACCGCTCAGGAAATGGGATTGTTTGGACCCGTCTGTTGACCGCCTCCTGAATTCCTGCTAATTCAGGGAATTTAGTCCATCTGTGACCAGACTATAACCACAAGCCCGTCTGGTTATCACACCTATACGGCCGGTGAGGTTATTATCAGATTCACACCCAGACGTTGTGCCTTTACTTGTCTGGCACTTCATCCCATAACACGGGTACAGGGGCTCAGTAATGTTTCATTCATCAGAAAAAGACAAAGTACAACAACATACTGGTCAGCTTAACAAAATCTCATCATATTTATGTGGCTATAAATATAAAAGTCACTAATAAATCCAGGAGGGAATTCAGGAGAAAATTATTTACCCAGAGAATGGTGAGAATGGAGAACTCGCTACCACAGGAAGTGGTTGAGGTGAACAGCACAGATGGATTTATGGGGAAGCCACACAAGGGAGAAAGGAATGGGAGGAGATGTTGATCGGGTTAATTGAAGTAGGGTGGGTGTGGGGCATAAACACTGACATGGACCAGTTGGGCCGAATGGCCTGTTTCTGTGCTGTACATTCTATGTAACACCATCTATGGATAAGGGGTAAGCCATTTAGGACAGACATGAGGAGGAATTTCTTCACCCAGAGAGTGGTGAACCTGTGGAATTCTCTACCACAGAAGGCAGTAGAGGCCAATTCATTAAATATATTCAAGAAGGAGTTAGATATATTTCTTAAGGCTAAAGGGATCGAGGGATATAGGGAGAAGACAGGGACAGGGTACTGAATTTGGTTGATCAGCCATGATCTCATTGAATGGCGGAACAGGCTCGAGGGGCCAAATGACCTACTCCTGCTCCTATCTTCTATGTTTCTATGAACAGTGAAACAAAGGGAATCAACAGCACAACAATCTTAAAGATTAAACAGCAGTACAAGTATTTATAAAACATTCATCCATTCCATGTTCATGTCACCCCAGTTGTCTTTAGGGCCCTGCGCTACAGAACAATGTGAACTCGCTGGTGTGTCAGTAGGTGGGATGACCGAGTGAATCCCTTCCCACACATGGAGCAGGTGAACGGCCTCTCCCCAGTGTGAACTAGCTGGTGTCCACTCAGATTCCAGGACCTTTTAAAGCTCATCCCACAGACAGAACATGTAAATGGTCTCTGATCGGAGTGAACTCGCTGGTGTCCACTCAGATTCCAGGACCTGTTAAAGCTCATCCCACAGACAGAACATGTAAACAGTCTCTGATCAGAGTGAACTCGCTGGTGTTGCTTCAGAACTTCAGAGGTTTTAATGCTCATCCCACAGGCAGAACAGTTAAATGGTCTCTCATCAGTGTGAACTCGCTGGTGTCTCAACAGGTCGGATGACTGATTGAATCCCTCCCCACACACAGAGCAGGTGAACGGCCTCTCCCCAGTGTGAACTCGCTGGTGTCCGTTCAGATTCCTGGAGCTTTTAAAGCTCTTCCCACAGACAGAACATGTAAATGGTCTCTGATCGGAGTGAACTTGCTGGTGTTGCTTCAGATCTTCAGAGGTTTTAAAGCTCTTCCCACAGACAGAACAGTTAAATGGTCTCTCCCCAGTGTGAACTTACGGTGTCTCAGTAGGTGGGATGGCCGAGTGAATCCCTTCCCACACACGGAGCAGGTGAATGGCCTCTTTCCTGCTCTCTCCAGCTGCTGTCCCTTCAGCTCCTGGGACATTTGAAATCTTTTCCCACAGTCGGAATGTTTCACCGGCCTCTCCCCAGTGTGAACTCGCTGGTGTGCCAGCAGATTCGAGGACCGAGTGAATCTCTTCCCACACACTGAGCAGGTCAACAGAATCTCTCCTGCTCTCTCCAGCTGGTGTCTCTTCAGATCCTGGGACCTTTTAAATCTCTTTCCACAGTCAGAACATTTAATCGGTCTCTCATCACTGTGAACAAACTGGTGTCTCAGGAGGGTGGCAGAATGAGAGAATCGCTTCAAAAACACGGAGCAGGTCAACGGTCTCTCATCGGTGTGGGCAAGCTGGTGTCTCAGCAGCATGGATGGTGCAATTAATCCCTTCCCACACACGGAGTGGGTTAAAGGTCTCTCCCTAGTGTGAATTTGCTGGTGTATCATTGGAGCGGATGACTGAGTGAATCCCTTCCCACACACAGGGCCGGTGAACGGGCTCTCCCCAGTGTGTAGCCACTGGTGTCTCTTTGGATACTTGTAGATTTTGAAGCTCTTCCCACATTCAGAGCATTTAAAAGGTCGCTCATCAGTGTGAACGCTCTGGGGTGCCAGCAGATTGGAGGAGCGATTGAATCAGGTCCTGATGAATCGAGCGACTCTGTCTGTTCTTGATGTGATGTTTGGTCTGAGCTTCCTGTCTGTAAATGCTCCACTTCTAAAATCCTGTAAAAGGAGTGTAGATAAAATTCAACACAGAAAAGTGTGAGCTGATACATTTTGCTTGGATGAGGAGAGAAAATATCTGCTAACTGGTACAATTTTAAAGTGGGTGCTACAGGGGAGCTTGTGCTCAATTCTTTAAAGGTGGCAGGACAGGTTAACAAAGCAGTTAATAAAGCTTATGGAATCCTGGGCTTTATAAATAGAGGCAGAGAGTACAAAAGCCAGGAAGTTATGCTAAACCTTTATAAAACACGAGTTCAGCCCCAGGGCAATATTGTGTGCAATTCTGGGCAGCACACTTTAGGAAGGATGTGAAGGCTTTGGAGAGGGTGCAGAGATATTTACTAGAATGGTTCCAGGGATGAGAGACTACAGTTGCGTGGATAGACTGGAGAAGCTGGGGTTGTTCTCCTGAGAGCAGAGAAGGCCAAGATGAGATTTGATAGGCGTTAAAAATCATGAAGGGTTTAAATAGTAAATAAAGAGAAACTGTTTCCAATGGCGGAAGGTCCAATCACAAGAGGGCACGGATTGAAGGTGATTGGTCAAAGAACCAGAGGTGACGGGAGGAAAAACTTTTCTTATGCAACGGGTGGTTCGGATTTGGAATGCACTGCCTGATAGGGCAGTCAACACAGATTCAACAGTAACACAAAATGCAGTGAAGATTCACCAGGCTGATACCTTGGATGGCAGGAATGACGTATGAGGAGAGATTGTGTCGTTTGGGCTTATACTCACTGGAGTTTAGAAGGTTGAGAGGGGATCTCATCGAAACCTATAAAATTCTGTCAGGCCTGGACAGACTAGGTGCAGGAAGGATGTTTATGATGGCCGGGGAGTCCAGAACCAGGGGTCATATTCTAAGGATAAGGGGTAAGCCATTTAGGACTAAAATGAGGAGGAATTTCTTCACCCAGAGAGTGGTGAACCTGTGGAATTATCTACCACAGAGGGCAGTCGAGGCCAATTCATTAAGTATATTCAAGAAAGAGTTGGATATATTTCTTAAGGCTAAAGGGATCAAGGGATATGGGGAGAAGGCAGGGACAGGGTACTGAATTTGGATGATCAGCCATGATCTCATTAAATGGCGGAGCAGGCTTGAGGGGCCGAATGGCCTACTCCTGCTCCTATCTTCTATGTTTCTATGTTTAAAAGCAAGAGAAGTTATGATGAATTGTTAAACAGTTTTTTTTGCAGAGTGACCAAGGCTGTGTGTAGGAAACAATTGTGCATTTGAAAGAAGCTTGTATTGTGAAGCTTGTGCCCCTTTGCCAGGCCCGCTGCCTGCGGCCCCTCTCCCAGATTCCAGCCGCAGCTCTGTGCTGACTGAGCTGCTCTCACCTGGGGACAGCGCGTCACAATCGGCCCCAGCACACCTGAGCTGGAGACCCAGGGCCCGCCCCCTTGCCGCGCCGCCATTGGTTGGAGGACCAGGCCGCCCATTCAGTCCTCCCAGCTCAGCCCTCTTCCTATTGGTCTGTGCTCCCATCAGTCAGAATCATATTGCTCCGGCTCACTCCGCCACTCCACGCGGATCAATCTGCTCCGTCCGGCGTCCACGGAGGGCCCGCCCGCCCGACTCTCAGGTTTGGTTTTTCTAGTATTTTACTTTATAATCTCGCTCTTCCCCCCCCCCCCTCACCTCGATTTAAATCGATTCCCAAACACTTCACTTTACCCCGGCCGCTGATTCCGCCTCTTCCGCGGGCCCGGCCTTCCGTCTGCTCCCCGGAGGCCCCGCGCAGGCGCACTGGCAGCCTGGTGTTGTGGTGACGGGGCCGAATGAGCATGCGCGGCCCCGCCTCTCCACATTTAAAGGGACAGCCACCCCCTCCACATTTAAAGGGACGCCCACCCCCTCCACATTTAAAGGGACACCCACTCCCTCCACATTTAAAGGGACTCCCCCGCTCATGTATTCTTCTGATTAAACACGGAAGAAACATAGAAGATAGGAGCAGGAGTAGGCCATTCGGCCCCTCGAGCCTTCTCCGCCATTTAATGAGATCATGGCTGATTCTCCAAATTCAGTACACTGTCCCTGCCTTCTCCCCATATCCCTTGATCCTTAAGAAATATATCTAACTCCTTCTTGTGTATCTTTAATGAATTGGCCTCAACTGCCTTCTGTGGTAGAGAATTCCACAGGTTCACCACTCTCTGGTTGAAGAAATTCCTCCTCATCTTTGTCCTAAATGGCTTACCCCTTATCCTTAGACTGTGACCCCTGATTCTGGACTCCACCGCCATCGGGAACATCCTTCCTGCATCTAGTCTGTCTTGTCCTGTTAGAATTTTATAAGTTTCAATGAGATTCCCTCTCATTCTTCTAAACTCCAGCGAGTATAAGCCCAATCGACCCAATCTCTCCTCATATGTCATTCCTGCCATCCCAGGTATCAGTCTGGTGAATCTTCGCTGCACTCCCTCCATGGCAAGAACATCCTTCCTCAGATAAGGCGACCAAAACTGCACACAATACTCAAGGTGCGGTCTCACCAAGGCCCTGTACAACTGCAGCAAGACATCCTTGTTCCTGTACTCGAACCCTCTTGCTACGAAGGCCAACATACCATTTGAATCTTAACCGCCTACTGCACCTGCATGCTTACCTTCAGCGACTGGTGCACAAGGACACCCAGGTCTCGTTGCACTTCCGCTTCTCCCAATCTATTGCCATTCAGACAATAATCTGCCTTCCTGTTTTTGCCACCAAAGTGGATAACCTCGCATTTATCCACGTTATATTGCATCTGCCCAATCACCCAAGCTGTCCAAATCATACTGGAGTTTCTCAGAATCCTCCTCACAGCACACACGCCCACCCAGCTTTGTGTCGTCTGCAAACTTGGAGATATTACATCTAGTTCCCTCGTCCAGATCATTAATATATATTGTGAATAGCTGGGGTCCTAGCACCGATCCCTGTGGTATCGCTCTATAATTCTTTAAAATAGGCTTTAACCTCATTTGCTTTGCTGTTTTTCGGCTGACTAAATAAAAGTTTTTTTTTGGCTGCATGCAGGTATTTAATTGAGTTAGTTCAGGCTTGCTGTCAGTCCTGGCCCTGGTCCCGCCCCTTCCTGCACCTCATTGGCTGACACCGCTGTCAATCGACATCACGAGGGGGAAGGGAGGGTGATTGACAGGTGACGATTGCTAGAAGCGCCTGCCCGCGCTGTGATTGGTGCAGGGGAAGGCAAGTGGGCGTGTCCGGGCCCCGGGCCCACGTGGGGGAGTCAAAGGCTGGCTGCAGCGCATGCGCAGTCCGCCTCGCACCGTTGCGAAGCTTTTCAAATATTTTTTTATTTCCGAAACAAATTGAAAACACTCATTAATTCCCCCAACCTCCTCCCCTCTAAAGTGCGATTATTATTATTTTTGTTTCTCCTCATTTGTGTGGGGAGTCTTTTTTTTTCCTTGCGGTGGCGTGCGCCGATCCAACCGACCCCTGGGCGTTGCGTGCTGGCGTCAGCGCGTAATCGGGGGATGATTGACGCGAGGCGCCCACCAATCAGGAGCGCGGAAAACGCTGGGAGGACCGGGCGGGCTGACGGTCCTCCAACCAATGGCGGCGCGGGAGGGAAGGAGGGGGGCGGGACCTCGGTGGGCTGCAGGCCGCTTTCCTGCTTTCATTGTCTGCAGGAGCTGTTAAAGGGAAGGGGAGGAGGAGGGGGTGGAAAAAACCCAGCTTGTGAGTGTTTATTCCTTTGCATTACCTTTATTGCAAGGCTATTCATCAACTGCATTGATTTAAAAATAAGTGAACCTTTTCTCTTTTTGACTTTTATCCAGAACAAAGAGCCCTGGTGCTGTGAGCATTTTGGTGGGCAGCCACTTTTAAAGGGACAAAGACCAGCATTCTTCCTCCTCTCTCTCTCTCTTGTGAGTATTTGTGGCGGGTGAGGGGGGTGGGGGGGTGAGTCAAAGGGGACTGCGACCCCTTTTCAACAAAAAAAATTGCTTGGCCATTTAAAGGGGAATGGGTGCCCCCCAGGTATTTAAAGGGGCAGTGCCTCTCTCTGTATCATGTCAGAGCAGGGAGGTTCTGCTTGAACTGTACAAAACACCAGTTAGGCCACCGGCTAGAGTGCTGCGTGCAGTTCTGCTCGCCCCATTGCAGGAAAGACGTGACTGCTCTAGACGGGAGATTTACGAGGATGTTGCCAGGACTTGAGAATTTCAGCTCCAAGGAAACATTGAATACATAGAAACATAGAAGATAATCTACATCCTCGGGTACTTAAGGAAGTGGCCCTGGAATTATTAGATGCATTGCTGGTCATCTTCCAAAATTCAATAGACTCTGGAACAGTACCCATGGATTGGCAGGTAGCTAATGTTACCCCACTGTTCAAAAAAGATGGTGGAGAGAAAATGGGGAATTACAGACCAGTAAGCCTGACATTGGTAGTTGGGAAAATGCTAGAGTCCATTATAAAAGACGTAATAGCAGAGCACTTGGAAAACAGTGACTGGATCAGACAAAGTCAACATGGATTTACAAAAGGTGAATCGTGCTTGACTAATCTACTGGAATTTTTTGAGGATGTAACTGGTAAAGTAGATAAGGGAGAACCAGTGGATGTGGTGTATTTGGACTTTCAAAAGGCTTTCGATAAGGTCCCGCATAAGAGATAGAAACATAGAAGATAGGAGCAGGAGTAGGCCATTCGGCCCCTCGAGCCTGCTCCGCCATTCAATGCGATCATGGCTGATCATCCAAGTTTAGTACCCGGTCCCTGCTTTCTCCCCATACCCCTTGATCTCTTTAGCCTTAAGAAATATATCCAACTCCTTTTTGAATATATTTAATGAATTGGCCTCTACTGCCTTCTGTGGTAGAGAATTCCACAGGTTCACCACTCTCTGGGTGAATAAATTCCTCCTCATTTCTGCCCTAAAAGGCCTACCCCTTATCCTTGGACTGTGACCCCTGGTTCTGGATTCCCCGACCATCGGGAACACCCTCCCTGCATCTAGTGTGTCCAGTCCTGCCAGAATTTTATAAGTTTCAATGAGATCCCCTCTCATTCTTCTAAACTCCAGCGAGTACAAGCCCAATCAACCCAATCTCTCCTCATACATCATTCCTGCCATCCCAGGTATCAGCCTGGTGAATCTTGGCTGGACTCCTTCCATGGCAAGAATATCCTTCCTCAGATAAGGTGACCAAAACTGCACACAATACTCAAGATGTGGTCTCACCAAGGCCCTGCACAACTGCAGCAAGACATCCTTGTTCCTATACTCAAACCCTCTCGCTATGAAGGCCAACATACCATTTGCCTTCTTAACTGCCTGCTGCACCTTTTTTTTTATTCATTGATGGGATGTGGGCGTCGCTGGCTGGCTAGGCCTGCATTTAGTGCCCATCCCTAATTGCCCTTGAGAAGATGGTGGTGAGCCGCTGTAAGAACCGGGTTTTTCTGGTCCTCTTCTTGAGTTCCGTAGTACGAAGAATTCCAGGCTCGAGGGTTCCGAGAGATAAAACAACATCATTTTATTCATTACTGTTCGGAGTGGTCATACAGCATATCGACAGTACATTCGTGTCCCGAGGGTCACCCTGGGTTAGGCACGTGGTGCCAGCATTTATGTCCCCGGGAGATGTCTGACTCTCTTGATGTTCCACACGCCTTCTGGCTAAGAGAGAGAGAATACCGGTGGGGAAGCCCCTATTATACCGTGGGACAAGGGTCACTACATCACTTCCCTGGCAACAAGTGTTCCATTACATCACTTCCCTGGCAACAAGCGTTCTCCGATAAGGGTCATTACATCACTTCCCTGGCAACAAGCGTTGGGACAAGGGGGATCACCGGGTTTTTCTTTCAGTTTGACCATGATCTGGTCTTCAGTCTGGCAGGCAAGTCCTGACTTGTCTCACTGCTGCATTTGCCTCCCTGAAGTGATTGGGCACCGAACAATGGCTAGTCAATCATTCTCTAGTCAGCAGTTAGGCCCTTTCAGTGGCCCTGATCTGGTCGTTAGCACTTCGTTAACACTTGGCCTCAGTCTGAGGCAGATTCTCTGTTCTGCTAGCGTTTGCACTTTGCACAGCTGGGGCTGCTTTTTAATCTAATCTAGAATTTCCTTGTGTGAAGCCATTTTTGTAAGCCAATTCATTGCCCATTTTATTCACGTTTCCACATCCCTCCCTTTGATTCTTTATACAATCTACAAGAATCATTATATACAAGGTATACTCTTGATAGGGTATGTTTTTGATTAAGTGCACTGTGTCTCCGTTTTGTTTGTGTTCTGGCCATGAACACAACCAAAAGGGTTTTAATTTCGAATTTACAGATAACTGTGTAGGACCGAACAGGCTTCCTCTGGGGGTTCCCCCTGCTTTGCTGTGTCTACTTCTACCCTAATTCGGGAGAGGCGAGGGGGTATAGTAGCTCCTGCACGACTTATACAACATTTGATACTATTTACAAAAATAATAATTCCCAAAATTACACCACTTATAACAATCAAACCATACAGTAATTTCTGTCCCAATGTTTTCAGCCATGCAACCATCCTTAAAATAAGTTATTCTCTATGCCTCCTACCCATGTTAGAAAAGGGGTAAAGGAGATGGCTAGCAATATGTTGATGGGAATCATGGTACACAATAAGTCCAATTTATCCTTCTGTTGGGGCTCCTGTCGTATCTCTTTTCACGTGTGACGCGTGTATCCAAGCCTCTTTTCCTTGTACTTTCACGGCTGCTCCTGTGGTCAACAGGATGACATACGGACCTTCCCACTTGTCTTCCAGGGGGGCTGGCTTTATTTTCTTTACCCAAACTTGTAGCCTGGGGACTAAGCTGTGTCCTCCCGGTGGGGGTTCTTGCCAAGCTGCGCTGACCTGTTGGGAAGCAAAACTGACAGCATCTGTTAGATCTTTGCAATACTTTAGTACTGTGTCGCTTAGAAGATGAATGTCAGCCCTACGTAGATCTATTGTTCCGGGTAGCGACATTGGTCTACCGGTAACGACCTCATAGGGGCTGAGTCCAGTTGTCCTATTCGGGGTGGCTCGAATACTACATAGGACAAGGGGTAGGGCCTGAGGCCATGGCACTCCTTCAGAGTGGTACTTAGTGAGCCGTTGTTTAACCTGCAGCTGTCAGAGAACCTCTTTGTTTCCATAGTTGTCCAAAGTCATGAGCGATGCCAAAAGCATATCTAGAATCGGTATATATATTGGCCGTCTTGTCTCGAGCATAGAGACAGGCTTGGGTGAGGGCGACTGGTTCTGCCTGTTGTGCTGAGGCCCCTCCTCCCATACTTCCTGCTCGTACTACTGCGAATTCTGTTGTAACCGCCCACCCTGCCAATCGGGTTCCTTTTTCCACAAAGGATGACCCATCCGTGTAAAGGACCATTTCGGGATTGTGTAAGGGCAGTTCCTGTGTCTCAGCCCTCTGCTGCTCAACTTTCGGCACTTTCTCGAGAGCCAGTTTCTTCCCCGAGATTTCCCTCGGTCGATTACACTGTAGTTAAAAGTCTCCACTTGCTAAATACACTACCTTAGTCTTCGGTACTATGTTAAGCCCCAGTTTCTGGTACACCAGGCCGGCCCCAGCTTCCGACAGATAGCCCTGATTGAGGACAAGACAGTCTCTGCCAAAGCAGCACGGACAGCAGAGCTTCTGCAGCCACTTGGTCCATTTAGGGTTCAGCTGACCATACGGTTCCTCATTTTTAGGTTTAAAAACACCGATAATTTTCCCGCCGGGCTCGGGGATGAAGTAGCTGCCGCTCGAGCCCTGGCTGATGCGCTGCGGGAAGATGCAGATCTCCTGCGCATGCTCGGCGCGCCACACCGCCTCGCTGGAAATGGACATCAAGCACTCGGCGGCGAAGTAATCGCGGCAGGCGAATGCAGGCATGGCTAGGACTGGAAGAAGGGCTCGCTCTGCTTTCTCTCTCTCCTGTAAGGTGCTTGGATTAAAAAACGCAAATCTCCAGCTGGACTGGAACCGGCGAACTGAGCCCGATGCGCCGTGGCCCCGATGCTTTGTCTGGCTGCGTTAAGTAGGGCGTTTGCTCGTCCGGTGACGGCCATATTGACTATTGCCGTCAGGGCGGCCGACTCTCTTGCACTAACTACTACTGCTATAACCTGGCATCCATCAAATGGGTGCAGGTTATAGATTGTTCTTTTTCTTTCCAAGAACTGCCAGGCTTTTACTCCGCTTTTCTTTGGGTGCGGCATGTCAGTTGCCCATTGATCTATATCTTTTGGGTTGGCCGGGTAATAGGTATAAATTCGGAGATTTCGGCCGTCTACTTCATGTTTTTGTAACCTGATGGGGGCAAGGCGTGGGGGTGGTTTCTCGGTTATATCTTCTTCGTCTGATGAGTCCGTAAGAGGGGTATTTATTTTAGCAATATGGGCTTCGTTTGATCGGGGTTGGAGCGTGGGCTGTTCATATGCCGGAGGGGCTGTAGGGGGCGCTGCAGGATAGGTAGGATACAAGGGCGTCGGAGTAATCGTCACCACTCCGGGACTTTCCCTGTGTATTTCCCTTTCCTTCTTGGTTTTTGCCTTCCACTTTTCTGCTCTTTCGTTTGCTTTTTCAAGGCATTTTTGGTGTTTCTCTAACTCGGCTTTGTATTTTGTTATCTGTTCATGGAGAGCTGTTTTTTGTTCTTTCTCTTTGGCCTCTGCCGCCTTCCGAGTTATTTCCCCTCTCTGCCTACACTGTTTCAAGGTGGCCAATACCCAGCCCGTTTTTCTTTTCCCTCCTTTCATACGGGTGGTCTTGCCCCATGCTCTTTTTATATCATCAAGGGACCATTGTCCTTTTGAGGCAGCAAATTTTTGTTCGATATTATATTCATGTTGTGGGACATCGAATGTACTTTCTATATACTGTTTGAGTTGGATTACTATTTCTTCTAACGTGGTCTCAGGAGGGGCTCTGCCTCCTTTTTCCGTCGTTGGTTTTCTACTTGGTTCCATCATGTTGCCACAGGTCGTAGACTTAACGAATAAGTTTAAAATAGACTAGAGTCGTCCCGGACTCTGCCGCGTGCTAGCTAGCAATGGGACCTGTGCTCCGTTAACCGCCAGCCAGAGGGTACGCTACCCGGTTGGTTCGTTCAATAAAGATCGCAGAGACAGGGTGCAAAAAGGGCACAATAAATTCCAGTGCTTACCTTTTTCCCCTTTCTTGATGTCTTGCGATCCTGCCGACTACGCCAAGTTGTAAGAACCGGGTTTTTCTGGTCCTCTTCTTGAGTTCCGTAGTACGAAGAATTCCAGGCTCGAGGGTTCGGAGAGTTAAAACAACATCATTTTATTCATTACTGTTCGGAGTGGTCATACAGCATATCGACAGTACATTCGTGTCCCGAGGGTCACCCCGGGTTAGACACGTGGTGCCAGCATTTATGTCCCCGGGAGATGTCTGACCCTCTTGATGTTCCACACGCCTTCTGGCTAAGAGAGAGAGAATACCGGTGGGGAAGCCCCTATTATACCGTGGGACAAGGGTCACTACATCACTTCCCTGGCAACAAGTGTTCCATTACATCACTTCCCTGGCAACAAGCGTTCTCCGATAAGGGTCATTACATCACTTCCCTGGCAACAAGCGTTGGGACAAGGGGGATCACCGGGTTTTTCTTTCAGTTTGACCATGATCTGGTCTTCAGTCTGGCAGGCAAGTCCTGACTTGTCTCACTGTTGCATATGCCTCCCTGAAGTGATTGGGCACCGAACAATGGCTAGTCAATCATTCTCTAGTCAGTTAGGCCCTTTCAGTGGCCCTGATCTGGTCGTTAGCACTTCGTTAACACTTGGCCTCAGGCTGAGGCAGATTCTCTGTTCTGCTAGCTTTTGCACTTTGCACAGCTGGGGCTGCTTTTTAATCTAATCTAGACTTTCCTTGTGTGAAGCCATTTTTGTAAGCCAATTCATTGCCCATTTTATTCACGTTTCCACATCGCCTTCTTGAACCGCTGCAGTCCTTATGGTGTAGGTACATCCACAATGCTGCTAGGAAGGGAGTTCCAGGATTTTGGCTCAGCGACAGTGAAGGAATGGCGATACAGGTCCAAGTCAGGATGGTGTGTGGCTTGGAGGGGAACTTGTAGGTGGTGATGTTCCCATGCGTCTGCTGCCCTTGTCCTTCTAAGTGGTAGAGGTCGCGGATTTCGAAGGTGCTGTTGAAGGAGCTTTGGCGAGTTGCTGCAGTGCATCTTGTAAATGGTACACACTGCAGCCACAGTGCGCCGGTGGTGGAGGGAGTGAATGTTGAAGGTGGTGGATGGAGTGCCAATCAAATGGTGTCGAGCTTCTTGAGTGTTGTTGGAGCTGCACTCATCCAGGCAAGTGGAGAGTATTCCATCACACTCCTGACTTGTGCCTTTTAGATGGTGGAAAGGCTTTGGGGAGTCAGGAGGTGAGACACTCGCTGCAGAATTCCCAGCATCTGGCTTGCTCTTGTAGCCACAGTATTTATATGGCTGGTCCAGTTCAGTTTCTGATCAATGGTAACCCCCAGGATGTTGATAGTGGGGGATTCAGCGATGGTAATGCCATTGAATGTCAAGGGGAGATGGTTAGAGTCTCGCTTGTTGGAGATGGTCATTGCCTGGCACTTGTGTGGTGCGAATGTTACTTGCCACTTGTCAGCCCAAGTCTGAATGTTGTCCAAGTCTTGCTGCATATGGACACGGACTGCGTCAGTATCTGACGAGTCTCGAATGGTGCTGAACAGTGTGCAATCATCAGCGAACATCCCCACTTCTGACCTTATGATGGAGGGAAGGTCATTGATGAAATAGCTGAAGATGGTTGGGCCTAGGACACTGCCCTGAGGAACTCCTGCAGTGATGTCATGTGATTGAGATGAATGACCTCCAACAACCACAGCCAAATTCCTTTGTGCTAGGTATGATTCCAACCAATGGAGAGTTTTACCCTTGATTCCCATTGACTTCAGTTTTGCTAGGGCTCCTTGATGCCACACTCGATCAAATGCTGCCTTCATGTCGAGGGCAGTCACTCTCACATCACCTGCATGCTTACATTCAGCGATTGGTGCACAAGGACACCCAGGTCTCGTTGCACTTCCCCTTCTCCCAATCTATTGCCATTCAGATAATAATCTGCCTTCCTGTTGTTGACACCGAAGTGAATAACCTCACATTTATCCACATAATATTGCATCTGCCATGCTTCTGCCTAATCACCCAACCTGTCCAAATCATACTGGAGTTTCTCGGCATCCTCCTCACAGCATACACGCCCACCCAGCTTTGTGTCATCTGCAAATTTGGAGATATTACATCTAGTTCCCTTGTCTAGATCATTAATATATATTGTGAATAGCTGGGGTCCAAGGACCGATCCCTGCAGTACCCCACTAGTCACTGCCTGCCACTTGGAAAAAGACCCGTTTATTCCAACTCTTTGCTTTCTGTCTGCCAACCAGTTCTCTATCCAAGTCAATACCTTGCCCCCCAATCCCATGTGCCTTAACTTTACATGCTAATCTCTTATGTGGGACCTTATCAAAAGCCTTCTGAAAGTCCAAATACACCACATCCACTGGTTCACCCTTATCGATTTTACTAGTTACATCCTCAAAAAAATTCCAGTAGATTAGTCAAGCACGATTTACCTTTTGTAAATCCATGTTGACTTTGTCCGATCCTGTCACTGTTTTCCAAGTGCTCTGCTATTACATCTTTTATAATGGACTCGAGCATTTTCCCCACTACCGATGCCAGGCTTACCAGTCTATAATTCCCCGTTTTCTCTCTACCACCTTTTTTGAATAATGGGGTAACATTAGCTACCCTCCAATCCATGGGTACTGTTCCAGATTCCATCGAAAACCCAGCAGCTTCTCCTCCATCTCCACTCCAGCTCAAACTGCTGCAACAAAAAGACCTACACAGGCGGCCAGGGACCGACTTCCATCACCTGCAATAAAACTCTTCCCGACAGCCGCTGACTAATGGCGGCCGCAGCACCCACAATTCCCCGCGCCCCAGAAACCGCTCTATCCAACGCGCTGATTTCCCCACTGAGAGTGCGCATGCTCCCCAGGGCCGCAGGCCATTCTGGGAGCCTGGCTCCTGTCCTTTGTCCCGAGTCGGACTTGGTGGAGCCAGCTGAAGAAACCGGGAAGCGGCGGCTCGGATGGGGGAGGCGCTGCACGCTGGGTTTCCTGGTGCCGGGGCCCTGGCCGCACGTCCACCAGGCCCGGCCGCTCTGATTCTGATTGAGGTTTTTGATGAGGTAACAGAGAGGGTTGATGAGGGCAATGCGGTTAACGTGGAGTACATGGAATTCCAAAAGGCGTTCGACAGCGTGTAAAGTTAAGGCACATGGGATTGGGGCAAGGTATTGACTTGGATAGAGAACTGGTTGGCAGACAGAAAGCCAAGAGTTGGAAGAAACGGGTCTTTTTCTGAGTGGCAGGCAGTGACTAGGGGGGTACCGCAGGGATCTGTCCTTGGACCCCAGCTATTCACAATATATATTAATGATCTGGACGAGGGAACTAGATGTAATACCTCCAAATTTGCAGACGACACAAAGCTGGGTGGGCGTGTGTGCTGTGAGGAGGATGCCGAGATACTCCAGTATGATTTGGACAGGTTGGGTGATTGGGCAGAAGCATGGCAGATGCAATATAACGTGGATAAATGCGAGGTTATCCACTTTGGTGTCAAAAACAGGAAGGCAGATTATTATCTGAATGGCAATAGATTGGGAGAAGGGGAAGTGCAACGAGACCTGGGTGTCCTTGTGCACCAGTCACTGAAGCTAAGCATGCAGGTGCAGCAGGCGGTTCAGAAGGCAAATGGTATGTTGGCCTTCGTAGCGAGAGGGTTTGAGTACAGGAAAAAGGATGTCTTGCTGCAGTTGTACAGTGCCTTGGTGAGACCACATCTTGAGTATTGTGTGCAGTTTTGGTCGCCTTATCTGAGGAAGGATGTTCTTGCCATGAAAGGAGTGCAGCGAAGATTCACCAGGCTGATACCTGGGATGGCAGGAATGATGTATGAGGAGAGATTGGGTCGATTTGGCTTGTACTTGCTGGAGTTTAGAAGAATGAGAGGGGATCTCATTGAAACTTATAAAATTCTGACAGGACTAGACAGACTAGATGCAGGAAGGATGTTCCCGATGGCCGGGGAGTCCAGAACCAGGGGTCACAGTCTAAGGATAAGGGGTAAGCCATTTAGGACAGAGATGAGGAGGAATTCCTTCACCCAGAGGGTGGTGAACCTGTGGAATTCTCTACCACAGAGGGCAGTGGAGGCCAATTCATTAAATATATTCAAGAAGGAGTTAGATATATTTCTTAAGGTTAAAGGGATCAAGGGATATGGGGAGAAGGCAGGGACAGGGTACTGAATTTGGATGATCAGCCATGATCTCATTGAATGGCGGAGCAGGCTCGAGGGGCCGAATGCTCCTATCTTCTATGTTTCTATGTTCAGCCTCAGACAAATGTTAGGGAGAGGGATGGAGTCAGTGGCTAGGGAACGGAGTTTGTGGGGTGTCTGTCTCTTTAACTACAATTCATAGAATTATAGAAATTTACAGCACAGGAGGAGGCCATTCGGCCCATCTTGTCCATGCCGGCCGACAAAGAGTTCTTCTCCCTAATCCCACTTTCCAGCACTTGGTCCATAGTCTTGTGGGTTACGGCACTTCAAGCGCATAGCCAAGTACTTTTTAAATGTGACGAGAGTTTCTGCCTCTACCACCCTTTCAGGCAGTGAGTTCCAGACCCCCACCACCCTCTGGGTGAAAACATTTCTCCTCAAATCCCCTCTAAACCTCCAACCAATTACTTTAAATCTATGGCCCCTGGTTATTGATCTGTCTGCTGAGGGAAATAGGTCCTTCCTATCCACTCTATCTCGGCCCCTCATTATTTTATACACCTTAATCAGGTCTCCCCTCAGCCTCCTCTGTTCCAAAGAAAACAACCCCAGCCTCTCCAATCTTTCCTTGTAGCTGAAATTCTCTAGTCCTGGCAACATCCTCGTAAATCTCCCGTCTCAAGCAGTCACATCACTCCTGCAATGGGGCGACCAGAACTGCACGCAGCACTCTAGCGGTGGCCTAACTGGTGTTTTGTACAGTTCAAGCATAACCTCCCTGCTCTTACACGATACAGAAAGAGAGAGGCACTGACGTATGAGGAGAGATTGGGTCGACTGGGCTTATACTCGCTGGAGTTCAGAAGAATGAGAGGGGATCTCATTGAAACTTATAAAATTCTAACAGGACTAGGCAGACTAGATGCAGGAAGGATGTTCCCGATGACCGGGGAGTCCAGAACCAGGGGTCACAGTTTAAAGATAAGGGGTAAGCCATTTAGGACAGAGATGAGGAGGAATTTCTTCACCCAGAGAGTGGTGAACCTGTGGAATTCTCTACCACAGAAGGCAGTGGAGGCCAATTCATTAAATATATTCAAGAAGGAGTTAGATATATTTCTTAAGGCTAAAGGGATATGGGGAGAAAGCAGGGACAGGTTACTGAATTTGGATGATCAGCCATGATCGCATTGAATGGCGGAGCAGGCTCGAGGGGCCGAATGGCCTACTCCTGCTCCTATCTTCTATGTTTCTATGTTTCCCTCACTGATCGTGGCTCTTCACCAACACCGACTTTACAAAGAAAGCCCCGTGCGGCAGCCTGGAGCTCAGGGGCCCAGCGCGCAGGCGCGGGGGAGGATACATAGAAGATAGGAGCAGGAGTAGGCCATTCGGCCCTTCGTGCCTGCTCCGCCATTCGATGAGATCATGGCTGATCCTTTAATTCAGTATCCCGTCCCCGCCTTCTCTCCGTAACCCTTAACCCCTTTTGCCCGTAGAAATATATCTAATTCCCTCTTAAATATATTTAATGAGCTGGCGTACACTGCCCTCTGTGGCAATGAGTTCCACAGGTTCACCACTCTCTGAGTGAAGAAATTCCCCCTCATCTCTGTCCTAAATGGTTTAGCCCTTATCCTTAAATTATGTCCTCTAGTTCTGTTCTCACCCGCCAAGGGAAACATTCCTTCTGCATCCAGTCTGTCTAGACCTGTCAGAATTTTATACACTTCTATGAGGTCCCCTCTCAATCTTCTAAACTCCAGTGTGTACATCCCTAAACTACATAGTCTCTCCTCATAGGTCATTCCCGCCATTCCTGGTATCAGCCTGGTGAATCGCCGCTGCACCCCCTCCATGGCAAGAACATCCTTCCTCAGATGAGGCGACCAAAACTGTACACAGTACTCGAGGTGTGGTCTCACCAGTGCCCTGTACAGCTGCAGCAAGGTATCCCTGTTCCTGTATTCTAACCCTTTTGCTATGAAGGCCAGCATACCGTTTGCCTTCTTGACCGCCTGTTGCACCTGCATGCTCGCCTTCAGTGACTGGTGTACAAGAACACCCAGGTCTCTCTGTACTTCCCCCTCTCCCAATCTATTGCCATTTAAATAATAATTTGCCCTCCCGTTCCTGCACCCAAGGTGGATAACTTCGCACTTGTCCACATTATAGTGCATCTGCCATTTATCCGCCCAATCGCCCAGTCTGTCCAAATCGCTCTGGAGCTTCCTGGTCTCTTCCTCTGAGCCCACCCCACCTCCTAGTTTAGTGTCGTCTGCAAATTTGGAAATGCTGCATCCGACTCCCTGATCCAGGTCATTAATGTAAATTGTGAACAGCTGGGGGCCCAGGACAGATCCCTGTGGTACCCCACTTGTTACTGCCTGCCATTCAGAAAATGAGCCGTTTATTCCAACTCTCTGTTTTCTATCTGACAGCCAGTTCCCTATCCACGCCAAAACTTTCCCCTTTATCCCATGAGCCTCAATTTTCCATGCTAATCTTTTATGTGGGACCTTATCGAAGGCCTTTTGGAAGTCCAGGTACACCACATCTACTGGCTCTCCCCCATCTATTCTACCAGTTACTCCCTCAAAAAATTCCAATAGATTAGTCAAGCACGATTTACCCTTTGTAAATCCATGTTGACTCTGTCCTATCCTGTCCCCATTTGCTAAGTGCTCCGCTATTTCATCCTTAATGATGGACTCCAGCATTTTGCCCACAACTGATGTAAGGCTTACAGGTCTGTAATTACCTGCTTTTTCCCTACCCCCCTTTTTGAATAGTGGGGTAACGTTAGCTACCCTCCAATCCATCGGCACTGTTCCCGAGTCTAATGAATTCTGAAAAATCATCCTTAGTGCATCCGCTATCTCTAGGGCCACCTCCTTCAGTACCCTAGGATGCATGTTATCAGGCCCTGGGGATTTGTCCACCTTCAATCCCTTTAGCTTCCTTAACACCATATCCTTAGAGATATTGATTTGCGTCAGTTCCTCCTTTGCCAATGTCCCTATTTTTCCCGATATCCCAGGGAGGTTTTTTGTGTCTTCCTTCGTAAAGACTGACCCAAAGTATGCATTTAGTTGATCTGCCATTTCCTTATTTCCCATTATATATTCCCCCGTATCTGACTGCAATGGACCAACTTTGGTTTTCACCAGTCTTTTCCTTTTGATATATTTATAAAAGCTTTTGGAGTTAGTTTTTATATTTTCCGCCAGCTTGTTTTCGTAAGCTATTTTGCCCCTCTTGATCATGCCCTTTGCCCTCCTTTGCTCTATCTTAAACTGTTCCCAATCTTCCGCTCTGGCGCTTTTTTTGGCTATTTTATACGCCCTATCTTTGGATTTTATGCTGTCTCTAATTTCCCCTGTTATCCACGGTTGAGTCACCTTTTTAGATTTCCTTTTATGCCAGATTGGTATTGGATGATTGACAGGGGCCCAGGGTGTGTGCTGAGGATGCGCGGTGCGGGCCAGGCGCCTGTGGAGCAGGAGAGGGCGGGGCCATGGGGCGCTGCGTGGTGTCAGCCACAACTCAGCGCAGCGGCTGGAGCGCTTTCTGGAGCGCGGGGGCTTGTGGGAATTGCAGCCGCCATTACTGTTGATACTTTCAACCAACCTGTGCAGCAGCTGGGGCCTGAAAATCAGCTTCACTGCCCCTGGGCTGGGAAAGGGGGACATGAGACAACATTCTCCCTCTTACCCCTTTCTACACTCCTTTTACAGGGTTTTAGAAGTGGAGTATTTACAGACAGGAAGCTCAGACCAAACATCACGTCAGGATCTGACAGAGTCGCTCAATTCATCAGGACCTGAATATCATCGGCCTTTGCACATGGAAGGAGAGAGCAGCGATCGCAGCGCAGACAAACTGCACACGTGTTCCATGTGTGGACTCAGATTCAGCCGATCGCCTGACCTGGCGAGACACGTGCTCCGTCACACCGGGGAGAAACTGGGTAAAGGTGGGGACAGTGGGAAGGGATTCAGTTCCCCGTCTACATCAGAAGTTCATCCGCACAGTCACCCTGGGGACAGTCCGTTCACCTGCTCCGTGTGTGGGAAGGGATTCACTTGCACATCCCACCTGCTGAGACACCAGCTTGTTCACACTGATGAGAGACCGTTTCAATGTTCTGACTGTGGGAAGAGCTTTAAAAGATCCGGGGCTCTGACCAGACACCAGCTTGTTCACACTGATGAGAGAGCGTTTACATGTTCTGACTGTGGGAAGAGCTTTAAATACTCCCGGGACCTGAAGCAACACCAGCTTGTCCACACTGATGAAAGACCATTTACATGTTCCAACTGTGGGAAGAGTTTTAAAAGCTCCAGGGTTCTGACCAGTCACCAACGAGTTCACACCGGGGAGAGGCCATTTCCCTGCTCTGTGTGTGGGAAGGGATTCACTGATTCATCTAACTTGCTGATACACCAGCTTGTTCACACTGATGAGAAACCATTTAAATGTTCTGACTGTGGGAAGAGCTTTAAATGCCCCAGGGATCTGAAGGATCACCAGCTTGTTCACACCGATGAGAGACCGTTTACATGTTCTGACTGTTGGAAGAGTTTTAAAAGCTCCGGGGCTCTGACCAAACACCAGCGAGTTCACACTGATGAGAAACCATTTAAATGTTCTGACTGTGGGAAGAGCTTTAAATGCCCCAGGGATCTGAAGCAACACCAGATTGTTCACACTGATGAGAGACCATTTACATGTTCTGACTGTGGGAAGAGTTTTAAAAGCTCCGGGGCTCTGACCAGTCACCAACGAGTTCACACCGGGGAGAGGCCATTTCCCTGCTCTGTGTGTGGGAAGGGATTCACTTATTCATCTAACTTGCTGATACACCAGCTTGTTCACACTGATGAGAGACCCTTTAAATGTTCTGACTGTGGGAAGAGCTTTAAAAGATCCGGGGCTCTGACCAGACACCAGCTTGTTCACACTGATGAGAGAGCGTTTACATGTTCTGACTGTGGGAAGAGCTTTAAATACTCCCGGGACCTGAAGCAACACCAGCTTGTTCACACAGATCAGAGACCGTTTACATGTTCTGACTGTGGTAAGAGTTTTAAACGCTCCAGGGCTCTGACCAGACACCAGCAAGTTCACACTGGGGAGAGGCAGTTCACCTGCTCTGTGTGTGGGAAGGGATTCTTGCAGTACACCAACCTGCTGGCGCATCAGCTTGTTCACACTGATGAGAGAGCGTTTACATGTTCTGACTGTGGGAAGAGCTTTAAAAGCTCCAATGACCTGCTGAGTCACCAGCGAGTTCACACTGTTCTTTAGCGCAGGGTCCTGTAGACAGCTGGGGTGACATGAACGTGGAATGGATGAATGTTTTATAAATTCTTGTACTGCTGTTTAATCTTTCAATCTGTTATGCTGATGATCCCCTTGATTTGACTGTTAATGTTATTTTTGTTTTTCTCATCACAGGCAATTGCCTATTAAAAGTCAACCATCACAACCAATAAAACCTGTAACATAACAAAAAAAGGTTTAAAGGAAACTTAAATGAAATTAACATTCTATTTTCGGTGGTGATGATGCATGCCAGTCCCTCCGGTACCCACCGGTCACGGAAGGCCTTGAGCGCACCGGTGGACTGTTCATGTTATTACATCGAATGTACAGCACAGAAGCAGGCCATTCGGCCCAACTGGTCCATGCCGGGGTTTATGCTCCACACGAGCCTCCTCCGACATATCCTCCTATGTTTATCTGGCTTCTCCTTAAATACATCTATGTCGTTCACCTCAACTACTCCCTGTGGTAACGAGTTCCCCATTCTCATCACTCTCTGGGTAAAGAAGTTTCTCCTGAATTCCCTCCTGGATTTATTAATGACTATTATATTGATGGCCCCATAACTATGATGAGATTCTGTTAATCTGACCAGTATGTTGTTGTACTTTGTCTTTTTCTGATGAATGAAACATTACTGAGCCCCTGTACCTGTGTTATGGGATGAAGTGCCAGACAAGTGAAGGCACAACGTCTGGGTGTGAATCTGATAATAACCTCACGGACCATATAGGTGTGATGACCAGACGGGCTTGTGGTTATAGTCTGGTCACAGATGGACTAAATTCCCTGAATTAGCAGGAGTTCAGGAGGCGGTCAACAGACAGGTCCAAACAATCCCATTTCCTGAGCGGTAACCAAGCTTGTGTTTAAGAACAGGCCACTTAAGCCGTTGTCAGTTGGAACAGACTCAAGAAGATCGCGCGCGAATCCACTGTACTTCTATTCTCCAGATTGAGGGAATTATCACCCGATCTGTGTTCTGCAGCGCTCTTAATAAAGCCTGGAGAGATAACTTGTGTTCTTCTGAGCTTGATTATCTGGTATCCGAAACCCTGGGACTCCCGATCATTAGAGTCAACCTCAGTGTCTGGAAAGGGATTCCCTGATGTATCCCACCCGCTGACACACCAGAGTGTCCACAGTGTGACTGCGGTGGGTCGATTCCACTGTTTCCGATGCCTTTAATCACATCCAGGACTGAAACGTGTTAATTCAGGCAACTGGGGCATGTTAATGTTAAAACCCCAATAACTGGGCTGGATTTAAAGATTATTCCCTGTTCTCTCAGTACTAGTGAGCAGAGAGAAGCTGATGTTATAGAATCATAGAGCACAGTAGGATGCCTTTCGGCCCATCGTGCTGGTGCCGGCTCTCTGAAAGAGCGATGCAATTAGTCGCACTGCCCTGCTCTTTCATAAGAACATAAGAAATAGGAGCAGGAGTAGGCCATACGGCCCCTCGGGCCTGCTCCGCCATTCAATAGGATCATGGCTGATCTGAATCTAGACTCATGTCCCCTTCCCTGCCCTCTCCCCGTAACCCCTAATTCACTTATTTGCTAGGAAAATGTCTATCTCCATTTTAAATTTATTTAATGTTGCAGCTTCCACAGCTCTCTGGGATAGCAAATTCCATAGATTTACTACCCTCCGAATGAAGAAGTTTCTCCTCATCTCAGTTTTGAAAGGGCAGCCCCTTATTCTAAGATTATGCCCCCTAGTTCGAGTCTCACCCCTCAGTGGAAACATCCTCACCGCACCCACCCGATCAAGCCCCCTCACAATCTTATATGTTTCGATAAGATCGCCTCTCATTCTTCTGAATTCCAATGAGTAGAGGCCCAACCTACTCAACCTTTCCTCATAAGTTAACCCCCTCATCTCCGGAATCAACCAAGTGACCCTTCTCTGAACGACTGCAAGAGCAAGTATATGTTTTCTTAAATATGGAATGCAAAACTGTACGCAGTATTCCAGGTGTGGCCTCACCAGTACCCTGTATAACTGAAGCAAGACTTCCCTGCTTTTATACTCCATCCCCCTTGCAATAAAAGCCAAGATTCCATTGGCCTTCCTGATCACCTGCTGTACCTGCATACTAACCTTCCGTGTTTCATGCACCAGGACCCCCAGATCCCTTTGTACTGTAGCACTTTGCAGATTTTTTTCCATTTAGATAATAACTTGCTCTTTGATTTTTTCTGCCAAAGAGCATAACCTCACACTTTCCAACATTATATTCCATCTGCCAAATTTCTGCCCACTCACTTAGCCTGTCTGTCCTTTTGCAGGTTTTTTATGTCCTCCTCACTCACTGCTTTCCCTCCCATCTTTGTATTGTTGGCAAATTTGGATACGTTGCACTTGGTCCCCTCCTCCAAATCGTTAATATAGATTGTAAAGAGTTGGGGTCCCAGCACTGACCCCTGCGGAACACCACCAGTTACTGATTGCCAGCCCAAGAATGAACCATTTATCCCAACTCTCTGTTTTCTGTTAGATAGCCAATCTTCCACCCATGCCAGTATATTACCCCCAATCCTGTGATTTTTTACCTTGTGCAGTAATCTTTTGTGTGGCACCTTGTCAAATGCCTTTTTGAAGTCCAAATACACCACATCCACTGGTTCCCCTTTATCCACCCTGTTTGTTACGTCCTCAAAGAATACGAGCAAATTTGTCAAACATGATTTCCCCTTCATAAAACCATGCTGTCAGATTAAATTATGCTTATCCAAATATCCTGTTACTGCTTCCTTAATAATGGACTCCAACATTTTACCAACCACAGATGTTAGGCTAACTGGTCTATAGTTTCCAGCCTTTTGTCTACCTCCCTTTTTAAATAAGGGCATTACATTAGCAGTTTTCCAATCTGCTGGGACCTTTCCTGAATCCAGGGAGTTTTGGAAAATTACCACCAATGCATCCGCAATCCCTACCACTACTTCTCTCAAGACCCTAGGCTGTAAGCCATCAGGTCCAGGGGACTTATCTGCCTTAAGTCCCATGATCTTACCGAGTACCACCTCCTTAGTGATTTTATTCGTGTTTAGCTCCTCCCCCCCCCATAGCCCCCTGTTTGTCCAGTATTGGAATATTTTTAGTGTCCTCTACTGTAAAGACTGATACAAAATATTTGTTCAGCGCATTTGCCATCTCCATGTTCCCCACTACTAATTTCCCAGTCTCGTCCTCTAAGGGACCAACATTCACTTTAGCCACCCTTTTTCTTTTTATATAACTGTAGAAACTCTTGTTATCTGTTTTTATATTTTTTGCTAGTTTACTTTCATAATCTATCTTCCCTTTCTTAATTAATCTTTTAGTTATTCTTTGCTGGCTTTTAAATGCTTCCCACTCTTCTATCCTCCCACTAGATTTGGCTACTTTATATGCCCTTGTTTTCAGTCAGATACTATCCTTTCTTACTTTACTTAGCCACGGATGGCTGTCTTTTCTTTTATGCCACTTTTTCCTCAGTGGAATATATTTTTCTTGAAAGTTGTGAAATATCTCCTTGCATGTACACCACTGCTCCTGTACCGTTTTACACCTTAATCTATTTTCCCAGTCCACTTTAGTCAACTCTGCTCTCATACCTTCATAGTCTCCTTTTATTTAAGCTTAGTACGCTGGTTTGAGATCCAACTTTCTCACCCTCCAACTGAATTTGGAATTCAACCAAGTTATGGTCACTCATTCCAAGGGGATCCTTTACTAGGACATTTTTTATTAATCCTGTCTCATTACACAGGACCAGATCTAAGATTGCCTGCCCCCTGGTTGGTTCAGTAACATACTGCTCAAGGAACCCATCCCTAATGCACTCTATGAACTCTTTCTCAAGGCTGCCCTGCACAATTTGATTTGTCCAGTCAATATGAAAGTTAAAATCTCCCATGATTATAGCTGGTCCCTTATTACAACCCCAACTATTTCCTGATTTATACTCCGACCATTGGAGTTGCAACTGTTAGGAGGCCGATAGACTATGCCCACTAGTGACTTTTTCCCCTTATTATTCCTTATTTCCACCCAAACCGTTTCACAATCCTGATCCTTTGACCCAATATAATTTCTCACTATTGCAGTGATTCCATCCTTTATTAACACAGCCACCCCACCTCCTTTTCCTTCCTGTCTGCCCTTCCTAATAGTCAAATACCCCTGGATGTTTAGTTCCCAGTCATGGTCACCCTGCAGCCATGTCTCCGTAATGGCCACCAGATCATACCCATGTGTAGTTATTTGTACCATCAACTCATCTATTTTGTTATGAATGCTGCGTGCATTCAGGTAAAGAACTTTTAAATATGTTTTGTGACAATTTATTCCTGCTTTTACCCCCTTTACTACTTTACCTTTATCTTTATATATTCTGTCCCTTCCTGGCACGCTCTGGTTTTGAATTACCCCACTGCTACCTTGCTCTATTGCCTTCTCTGCTGACATTTTTCTGTTTCGCTCTCTTGAAACCTCCCCCCCACTAATTAGTTTAAAGCCCTCTCTACAGCCCTAGTTATTCGATTCACCAAGATTCTAGTCCCAGCACTGGCCAAGTGAAGTCTGTCCCAACGGAACAGCTCTCTCCTGTCCCAGTACTGGTGCCAGTGTCCCAAGAAGCAAAACCCATTTCTCCCACACCAGTCTTTGAGCCACGCATTTAACTCTCTGATTTTATTTACCCTAGCCAAATTTGCTCATGAGGGCAGGTACATCACGGGTTAGATACAGAGTAAAGCTCCCTCTACACTGTCGCATCATACACTCCCAGGGCAGGTACAGCACGGGTTAGATACAGAGTATAGCTCCCTCTAAACTGTCCCATCAAACACCCCCAGGGCAGGTACAGCACGGGTTAGATACAGAGTAATGCTCCCTCTACACTATCCCATCAAATACTCCCAGGGCAGGTACAGCACAGGTTAGATACAGAGTATAGCTCACTCTACACTGTCCCATCAAACACTCCCAGAGCAGGTACAGCACGGGTTAGATACAGAGTAAAGCTCCCTCTACACTGTCCCGTCAAACACTCCCAGGGCAGGTACAGCACGGGTTAGATACAGAGTAAAGCTCCCTCTACACTGTCCCATCAAACACTCCCAGGGCAGGTACAGCACGGGTTAGATACCGAGTGTCAGCCATGGCTCAGGCGGCAGCACTCTCTCCTCTGAGTCAGAAGGTTGTGGGTTGAAGTCCCACTCCAGAGACTCGAGTCTAAAACTCTGCGCTGCCCCTCCAATGCAGTGCTGAGGGAGTAAAGCCCAGTGCAGAGTAAAGTTCCCTCTGCACTGCTCCACTAGCAGGCCTGAGCCCCAAACTCCGAAGAGCGCCCTCTGCTGCATTCCACTTGTCTCAGCAGCGGGAGAAGCGGGCGGCGGAAGTCCCGCCCCTCGGGCACCCCGATTGATTGGAGGACCCGCTGCCACCTCAGTCCTCCGAGCTGCACCTGCTCTCTCCCTATTGGTCGGAGCCCACGTCAGTCACTGCCGTGGAATTGATGACGTGCCCCAGTCCAGCTCCCTGCAGAAGACACGGGGCTGCGGCCGCTCAATCCGCTCCACTCGGTGCGGGAGGGTGCTGGGACGGTGCGGTTTGTATTTACTTTTTATTTATCTCCCCGCCCGCGCTTCTCTCCGCTGTATATAAAAATACCTCATAAAAGTCACATTCCGCCGGTGATCCAGACTCTCGCGGTTGCCCGGGCCGACCCAGAATGCGAGGCCCTGCGCAGGCACGGTAGCGACTCATCCTTGGGAGCGGGGCCCGGCAGCGCATGCGGAGTAGGTGGAGGGGCGGGGCCTGTTCAGAGCCAGCGCTCTTGGAGCGGTGCATGCTGAGTAGGGGGAGGGGGCGGGGCTGCTCAGAGCCGGCGCTCATCTTGGAGCGGCGCATGCGGAGTAGGGGGAGGGTGCGGGGCCTTTTCAGAGCCCGCGCTCACCTTGGAGCGGCGCATGTGGAGTAGGGGGAGGGGCGGGGCCTGTTCAGAGCCCGCGCTCACCTCGGAGCAGCGCATGCGGAGGAGGGGGCGGCGCCTGTTCAGAGCCCGCGCTCACCTTGGAGCGGCGCATGCGGAGGAGGGGGCGGGGCCTGTTCAGTGCCCGCGCTCACCTTGGAGCGGCGCGTGTGGAGGAGGGGGCGGGGCCTGTTCAGAGCCCGCGCTCACCTTGGAACGGCGCATGCAGTGTAGGGGGAGGGGGCGGGGCCTGTTCAGAGCCCGCGCTCACCTTGGAGCGGCGCATGCGGCGTAGGGGGAGGGGGCGGGGCCTGTTCAGAGCTGGCGCTCACCTTGGAGCGGCGCATGCGGAGTAAGGGGAGGGGGCGGGGCCTGTTCAGAGCTCACCTCCAACAATGAGAACAACAACAACTTGTATTTCTATAGCGCCTTTAATGTAGGAAAACTTCCCAAGGCGCTACACAGGAGTATTGTAAAACATTGAAAAATGTGACCCCGAGCCACATAAGGAGAAATTAGGGCAGATGGCCAAAAGCTTGGTCAGAGAGGCAGGTTTTGATCAGCCATGATCTCATTGAATGGCGGAGCAGGCTCGAGGGGCCGAATGGCCGACTCCTGCTCCTATTTTCTATGAAAGAGAGGCGGAGAGGTTCAGGGAGGGAATTCCAGAGCTTAGGGCCCAGGCAACAGAAGACACGGCCACTGATGGTGCAGCGATTATAATCAGGGATGCTCAAGAGGGCAGAATTGGAGGAACGCAGATGTCTCGGGGGGGGAGGAGGTTGTTTACTTTGGAACCGAGGAGGCTGAGGGGAGACCTGATTGAGGTGTATAAAATTATGAGGGGCCGAGATAGGAAGGACCTATTTCCCTTGGCAGAGGGTCCACAACCAGGGGGGCGTAGATTTAAAGTAATTGGTCGTAAGTTTAGAGGGGAGTTGTGGAGAAATGTTTTCACCCAGTGGGTGGTGGGGGTCTGGAACTCACTGCCTGACAGGGTGGTAGAGGCAGAAACTCTCATCACATTTTAAAAAGTACTTGGATATGCACTTGAAGTGCCGTAACCTACAAGGCTACGGACCAAGTGCTGGGAAGTGGGATTAGTGTGGATAGCACTTAATCGGCCGGCACGGGCAAGATGGGCTGAATGGCCTCCTTCTGTGTCGTAATTTTTCTGTGATTCTATCGCGGGGGGCGGGTGGTTGTGAGGCTGAAGGGAATAACTAAGATAGGGAGGGGCGAGGCCATGGAGGGATTTGAAAACAAGGATGAGAATTTTGAAATCGAAACATTGCTTAACCGGGAGCCAATGTAGGTCAGCGAGCACAGGGGTGATGGGTGAACGGGACTTGGCATTGAGTTACAACACGGGTAGTTTTGGATCACCTCCAGTTTACGTAGGGTAGAATGTGGGAGGCCAGCCAGGAGTGTGTTGGAATAGTCGAGTCTCGAGGTAACAAAGGTTCGGGTGAGGGTTTCAGCAGCGGATGAGCTGAGGCAGGGGTGGAGACGGGCGATGTAACCGAGGTGGAAGTAGGCGGTCTTTGTTATGCTGTGGATATGTGTTCGGAAGCTCATTTCAGGGTCAAATATGACACTGAGGTTGTGAACAGTGTGGTTCAGCCTCAGAGAGATGTTAGGGAGAGGGATGGAGTCAGTGGCTAGGGAACAGAGTTTGTGGCAGGGACTGAAAACAATTTCTTCAGTCTTCCCAATATTTAATTGGAGAAAATTTCTGCTCACCCAGAACCAGATTAGAGATCGTGGAGGGGTCGAGAGAAGTGGTGGTGAGGTAGAGCTGGGTGTCGTCAGCGTACATGTGGAAACTGAAGCTGTGTTTTCAGATGATGTCACCAAGGGGCAGCATTTAGATGAGAAATAGGAAGGGCCCAAGGATCGATCCTTGGGGGACACCAGAGGTAACGATGCGGGAGCAGGAAGAGAAGCCGTTGCAGGTGATTCTGTGGCTACGATTAGATAGATAAGAATGGAACCAGGCGAGTGCAGTCCCACCCAGCTGGAAGACGGTGGAGAGGCGTTGGGAGAAGGATGGAGTGGTCAACCGTGTCAAAGGCTGCAAACAAGTCAAGAAGGATGAGGAGGGATAGTTTACCTTTGTCACAGTAACAAATGATGTCATTTGATGAGACTTGATTTGACTTCAGGGCCAAGTCAGTGAGGTGGATTGGGCTGTTTCTGGCTGTGGTAAACCACTTTTATCGTTCACTATCGTTACACTATAGTTATCACTGTTATATCCTTACTCTATGGTTATCACTGTTCACACTGTTGTATCACTATACGAGGTCACCTCTTGTCACGCTGTTATACCTGGGCTGACCACTGCTGACTCCGCCCATGGCTCCACCTACCTGCCCAGGTATAAAGGTGGTCGACTGGCTGGCATTCCTCCTTGTTGGATCCGATCACCCACGAGGGTGGGCTCTGTTATTTAGCCAATAAAAACCTATAGTTACTTTCTTAACTCGTCGCTTTTCATTGGATGAATTGATAGGTATATCAATTTTATTGGCTAAGTAACGGAGCCCACCCTCGTGGGTGATCGGATCCAACAAGGCCACAGATGCCAGCATCCCCACGTGTGAGTTATGGGGGCGGCTATCTTTGATCCAGGCAACCGACACCAGCAGTGCCTCATGTGAGTTGTGGGGGCAGCCATCTTCTCCGCCATTTTTTCCAACCTCGTGGGCGCCGCCATTTTACCCACCACACTCGACCGCCACCTTGCCTCCAGACCCGACCACCGCCTCACCCGCAGACTACAGCAGCTCGCTCAGCCATACACTAGCCTCCGTCACACTGGACCAAGCCCGCCCGCATCACCTGTCCAAGTCCATGATGGACATCAAAGTAAACGGCCGCGCCACGACCTGCCTGTTCGACAGCGGAAGCACGGAGAGTTTCATCCACCCAGACACGGTGAGTCACTACTCCCTCACTGTCCGGCCAACGCGCAACCGGATCTCGATGGCATCGAGGTCCCACGCCACAGGCATCAGCGGCTACTGTGTTGTGACCCTGTCGGTTAAGGGCACGGAGTATAAAAATTTTAAACTCCTCGTCCTGCCCCAGCTCTGCGCTGCCATCCTACTAGGGCTGGACTTCCAATCCCACCTCCAAAGTGTCACTCTAGCATACGGTGGACCCCTCCCCCCACTCACAGTCGACAACCAGCAGCTTTTAAACCACTTACCGCGTAACACCTGCGGCCTATCCACCCTCAAGGTCCCGCCACCTTCCCTGTTCGCTAACCTCACCCCCGACTGCAAACCCGTCGCTACCAAGAGCAGGCGGTACAGTGCCGGGGACAGAGCTTTCATTAGCTCTGAGGTGCAGCGTCTCCTGAAGGAGGGCATCATCGAGGGGAGCACCAGCCCCTGGCGTGCCCAGGTCGTAGTCGTTAAGACCGGCAATAAAAACTGCCTGGTCATCGACTACAGCCAAACCATAAACCGGTACACCCAGCTGGATGCATACCCCCTTCCCCGCATATCTGATATGGTCAATCAGATTGCACAATACCGAGTATTCTCTACCATCGACCTTAAGTCGGCCTACCACCAACTCCCTATCCGCCCTGAGGACCGCCAGTATACCGCCTTCGAGGCGAATGGACGCCTCTACCACTTCCTTAGGGTTCCCTTCGGCATCACCAATGGGGTTTCGGTCTTCCAAAGGGAGATGGACTGGATGGTTGACCAGAATGGGCTGCACGCCACGTTCCCCTATCTAGATAATGTCACCATCTGCGGCCGCGACCGGCAGGACCATGATGTTAATCTGGAAAGATTCCTCCAAACGGCCCAATGGCTGAACCTCACCTACAATAAGGAGAAATGTGTGTTTAACACCTCGCGCCTTGCCATCCTCGGCTGCGTAGTAGAGAACGGAGTCATCGGCCCCGATCCCGAAAGAATGCACCCCCTCATAGAGTTACCCCTCCCCCACTGTCCAAAGGCGCTGAAGAGAACCCTGGGGCTCTTCGCCTACTATGCCCAATGGGTGCCCAATTATGCGGACAAAGCCAGCCCCCTCATGAAGTCCACATCCTTCCCCCTTACGGAGGAAGCGTGCGCAGCCTTCTCCCTCATTAAGGGAGACATTGCTAAGGCCACAATGCACGCGGTGGATGAGTCCATCCCTTTCCAAGTGGAGAGCGATGCATCCGACTTCGCCCTAGCCGCTACCCTTAACCAGGAGGGGAGACCGGTGGCCTTCTTCTCAAGGACCCTACAGGGCCCTGAGATCCGACACTCGTCGGTCGAGAGGGAGGCCCAGGTGATCGTGGAGGCTGTACAATGCTGGAGGCATTACCTGGCAGGCAAACGATTTACCCTCCTCACCGACCAGCGTTCGGTCGCTTTTATGTTTAATAACAAGCTGAGGGGCAAAATCAAGAATGACAAGATTTTGAGGTGGAGAATCAAGCTCTCCACCTACGATTATGATATCTTGTACTGGCCAGGTAAGCTGAACGAACCCCCTGATGCTCTATCACGAATTACATGCGCCAACGCGCAAATTGATAGATTTCAGACCCTCCACAACGACCTCTGCCACCCCGGGGTCACCAGACTTTACCACTTCATTAAGGCCCGCAACCTGCCCTACTCCATCGAGGAGGTCAGGACCATGACCAGGAACTGCCAGACCTGTGCCGAGTGCAAACCGCATTTCTTTAGGCCGGACAGAGCAAGCCTGATCAAGGCCACCCGCCCCTTCGAGCGCTTGAGCATCGATTTTAAGGGGCCCCTCCCGTCCTCTGACCATAATGTGTACTTCCTCAACATTGTTGATGAGTACTCCCGTTTCCCCTTTGCCTTCCCCTGCCCAGACATGACCAGTACCACGGTCATTAAATGCCTGAACGACCTCTTCACCTTGTTTGGGTTCCCAAACTATATACATAGCGACCGGGGCTCCTCCTTCATGAGCGAGGAACTCCGTCAGTTCCTACTAGCGAGAGGTATTGCTGCAAGCAGGACCACCAGCTACAACCCCCGAGGGAACGGCCAGGTGGAAAGAGAGAACGCGACTGTATGGAAGGCCGTCCTCTTAGCCTTAAAGTCTAAGGGCCTCCCAACCTCCCGCTGGCAGGAAGTCCTCCCGGCAGCGCTGCATTCCATCCGGTCACTACTTTGCACTGCCATTAACGCCACCCCCCATGAACGAATGTTTGTTTTCCCCAGGAAGTCAACTACGGGAACCACGCTACCAACCTGGCTGACCTCTCCGGGGCCCGTCTTGCTGCGAAAGCACGTGAGGGCCCATAAAACAGACCCCCTGGTCGAGAGGGTGAACCTCCTGCACGCCAACCCCCAGTACGCCTATGTGGCATACCCAGACGGGCGGGAGGACACAGTCTCCTTACGAGACCTCGCACCCTCGGGCATTCCGGAGACACCACCTTTACCCCCCCCACCACCCCCCCAATTCCAGCCCAGGTAGACAGCATGCCAGAACCCCACGAGCCTTCGCTGACCATGCAGACACCAGCATTAACACCGGATAATGCAACACCGCCGCTGCGACGATCAGAAAGGCTTACGAGGCCTCCGGACAGACTGACATACCAGAACTGGTAGTACACTTCACCCCGCCGGACTCAAATCTAAACAAGGGGTGAATGTGGTAAACCACTTTTATCGTTCACTATCGTTACACTATAGTTATCACTGTTATATCGTTACTCTATGGTTATCACTGTTCACACTGTTGTATCACTATATGAGGTCGCATCTTGTCACGCTGTTATACCTGGGCTGACCACTGCTGACTCCACCCATGGCTCCACCTACCTGCCCAGGTATAAAGGTGGTCCACTGGCTGGCATTCCTCCTTGTTGGATCCGATCACCCACGAGGGTGGGCTCTGTTATTTAGCCAATAAGAACCTATAGTTACTTTCTTAACTCGTCGCTTTTCATTGGATGAATTGATAGGTATATCACTGGCCCACTGGTTATTGTGGGCACGGGTGGACACCAGTGGGACCGACTCTGCCCTGTTTGTTCTTTGAATCAAAATTAGCCCAAAAAAATTCCTGCTTCCCCCTTACCCTTTCTACACTCCTTTTACAGGGTTTTAGAAGTGGAGCATTTACAGACAGGAAGCTCAAACCAAACATCACCTCAAATTCTGACAGAGTTATGTGATTCCTCAAGACCTGATTCAGTCACTCCTCCAATCTGCTGGCACCCCCGTGAGTTCACACTGATGAGAAACCTTTTAAATGTTCTGAAGGAGCTTCAAAATCTACAAATACCTGAAGCGACACCAGTGCCTACACACTGGGGGAAACCCGTTCACCGGCCCCGTGTGTGGAAGGGATTCACCCAGCCATCCGCTCCGATGATGCACCAGCAATTTCACATGATGGAGAGACCTTTAACCCGCTCCATGTGTGGGAAGGGATTAATTGCACCCTCCATGCTGCTGAGACACCAGCTTGTCCACACCGATGAGAGACCGTTGACCTGCTCCGTGTTTTTGAAGCGATTCTCTCATTCTGCCACCCTCCTGAGACACCAGCTTGTTCACAGTGATGAGATTAAATGTTCTGACTGTGGGAAGAGATTTAAAAGGTCCCAGGACCTGAAGAGACACCAGCTGGAGAGAGCAGGAGAGATTCTGTTCACCTGCTCCGTGTGTGTGAAGAGATTCACTTGGTCCTCGAATCTGCTGGCACACCAGCGAGTTCACACTGGGGAGAGGCCGGTGAAACATTCTGACTGTGGGGAAAGCTTTCAAATGTCCCAGGAGCTGAAGGGACACCAGCTGGAGAGAGCAGGAGAGAGACCATTCACCTGCTCCGTGTGTGGAAAGGGATTCACTCAGTCATCCAACCTGTTCAGACACCAGCAATATCACACTGGGGAGAGACCGTTCACCTGCTCAGTGTGTGGGAAGGGATTCACTCAGTCATCCAACCTGTTGAGACACCAGCAATATCACACTGATGAGAGACCATTTACATGTTCTGTCTGTGGGAAGAGCTTTAAAACCTCTGGGGATCTGAACGGACACCAACGAGTTCACACTGGGGAGAGGCCGTTCACCTGCTCTGTGTGTGGGAAGGGATTCACTCAGTCATCAAGCCTGGTGAGACACCAGCAAGTTCACACTGGGGAGAGGTCATTCACCTGCTCCGTGTGTGGGAAGGGTTTCACTCGGTCATCCCACCTACTGACACACCAGCGATATCACACTGATGAGAGACTATTTAAATGTTCTGTCCGTGAGATGAGCTTTAAAACCTCTGAAGATCTTAAGCAACACCAGCGAGTTCACTCCGATCAGAGACCATTTACATGTTCTGTCTGTGGGATGAGCTTTAAAGCTCCAGGAATCTGAACAGACACCAGCGAGTTCACACTGGGGAGAGACCGTTCACCTGCTCTGTGTGTGGGAAGGGATTCACTCGGTCTTCCCACCTGCTGACACACCAGCGAGTTCACATTGTTCTGTAGCGCAGGACCCTGGAGACAGCTGGGGTGACATGAACATGGAATGGATGAATGTTTTATAAATTCTTGTACTGCTGTTTAATCTTTAAGATTGTTGTGCTGATGATTCCCTTTGTTTCACTGTTCATAGAAACATAGAAGGTAGGAGCAGGAGTAGGCCATTCGGCCCCTCGAGACTGCTCTGCCATTCAATGAGATCAAGGCTGATCATCCAAATTCAGTACCCTGTCCCTGCCTTCTCCCCATATCGCTTGATCCCTTTAGCCTTAAGAAATATATCTAACTCCTTCTTGAATATATTTAATGAATTGGCCTCAACTGCCTTCTGTGGTAGAGAATTCCACAGGTTCACCACTCTCTGGGTGAAGAAATTCCTCCTCATCTCTGTCCTAAATGGCTTACCCCTTATCCTTAGATTCTTGTGTCTGTGTGTTGATAGAGACACTGAAGGCAGGAGTTGGTTTGATAGGTGTTTACTAAACAAAGTCTGGAGGGGAACTAACGGATACAACACAATACTCAGGCTTATATAGCCCGAGTGGCCATTACCGGCATTACAGTACACATGGGGCTCTTAAAGGCACATACACTACAATACCTCCCCTTTTAGCTAACCAGTACATAATATTTTAAGTAATTATTAATTACATGTTACAAGAAAAATAATCTATACATTGCTGCAGTTAATTAATTATAAGTCAGTCTCTCTGGAGGCTTCCTGACTCGGTCCGGATAACGCCTCGGTGGTGTAGTAGTTTCTGGTGGTGTTGTAGGTTCTTTTGGTAAGGCTGATTCGGCTTGAATGCCAGTGTCGGGTTCATCGGGTTCCACTATCACCGGATCGGAGGTAGATATAGGTATCTCTACTTCATCGTTAGGCGTATAGAGTTGTGGTGTAGGTTGTCCCTTTTCGGATGACTCTATGATTTGGTCAGCATGGCACCTTATTATGCTTTCTCCGATGTCCACGGTATACATCAGCGGTCCTAGTCATGTGCAGATAGTTCCAGGCTGCCATTTCTCGGTACGGTAGTCCCGGGCCAAAACTTGTTGACCTATCTGGAAGGTTCTAGTTGGCCTTTCATTCATACCTTGAAATTGCCGGTTCTCCACGTCCCTTCTGATGTTGGGCTTGATCAAATCCAGCCAGCATCTTAGGCTTCTATTGAAGAACATCATGGCGGGAGTTTGGTTTGTAACCATATGTGTTGCATTCCTGTATGCGAACAAGAAGTTATCCACCTTGTGCTGAAGTTTTATGTCTTCATTACCCATGGCCTTTATGGCCTTCTTGAAGGTCTGGACAAACCTTTCAGCTAATCCATTGGCGGCGGGATGGTATGGGGCGGACGTGTAGTGCTTAACCCCATTGTTTTTTAAGAACTTCTTGAATTCTTCGGACACAAATTGCGGTCCATTATCACAACAGATCTGTTCCGGCAGCCCATTCCTGGCAAATATGGTCCTTAATACTGTGATGGTTTTTCCCGTGGTGGTGGAGGACATCTTGATTACCTTCGGCCACTTGGAGTGTGCATCAACCGCGATTAAGAACATTGAGTCCATAAATGGACCAGCAAAGTCGATGTGTTCCGTTTGCCAGGGAGATGAGGGCCACTCCCATGGATGTAGAGGGGCTTGTGGTGGGGCGTTTTGGACCTTCTGGCATCCTAGGCAGCTCTTGGTCATTTCTTCGATGTCTCCATCGATACCTGGCCACCATACAAACGCTCTGGCTAGGTTCTTCATTTTCACTCCACCCAGATGCCCCTCGTGAAGCTCCTTTAGCACTTTATCCTGGAGTTTGGGTGGAATCACCACTCTGGACCCACACATCAAGGTTCCTCGGCACACTGACAGCTGTTCTCTTCTTTGCGAGAATGCTGGCAACAGTGGTTCGCCATGTGCTGGCCATCCCTTCACTGTTAAACCGTAGACTCGTGAGAGAGTCGGGTCATTTCTCGTTTCCTTTTCAATGGCAGAATTTGTTACTGGTAGACATTCCACTATGGTTGAGTGGAACATCTCCACTGGGTGTACTGTAGGTGCCTCTTCTACCGTTGGCAACGGTAGGCGCGATAACCCGTCAGCATCCCCATGCTGTTTTGATCCTTTGTATTCTATGTTGTATTGGTGTGCCCCTAGAAAAAGGGACCACCTCTGTAGCCTTTGCGCTGTCATAATGGGAACGCCCTTTTTAGGGTTGAATATGGAGATGAGGGGTTGATGGTCAGTCAACAAGGTACATTTTTGTCCGTGTAGGTAATGGTTGAATTTCTTCACTCCCCATACCAGGCTGAGTGCTTCCCTGTCGGTTTGGGCATAGTTACGCTCAGCTGTGTTCAATGAGCGTGATGCAAAAGCTATCGGCCGTTCCGAGCCATCAGGGAATTTATGCAATAATACTGCTCCTATGCTGTAAGGGGATGCATCGCACGCCAGTCTGATTGGCAGTGATGGGTTGTAATGAGCCAAAACTTCTTTGGACGTGATTAAGTATTTGCATTTATGGAAGGCACGTTTACAGTCTTCGTTCCATTTCCAAATTACTCCCGTTTGTAGCAGTTCATTAAGAGGGTGTAGAAGAGTTGATAAGTTCGGTAAAAATTTATGATAGTAATTTATTAATCCCAAGAACGACCTTAATTGTGAAACATTTTCAGGTGCTGGGGCTTTTATGACTGCTTCAATTTTTTCAGGTGACTTATGCAACCCTTCCTTTTTAATTATGTGGCCACAATATGATATTTGATTTTGGAAAAATTCGCACTTGGGGCGATTTGCTCGTAGGCCCCGTTCTTTCAGCCTAGTGACCACCTGCTCCAAATTGGCAAAGTCCTCGTTGTCGTTTTCTCCTGTTACAAGGATGTTGTCTAGGTAGCATTGAGTCCCCGGAATCCCTTGCAGGACTTGCTCCATAGCTCTTTGCCAGATAGCTGGAGCGGATGCTACTCCGAAAACCAGTCGATTGTACTGGTACGGACCTTTGTGTGTATTTATTGTGAGATATTTTTTAGAGGCCTCTTCAACCTCCATCTGTAGATATGCCTGTGCCAAGTCAATTTTGGTGAAACGTTTCCCTCTGGATAGTGAGGCAAAAATATCTTCTATCCTCGGAAGAGGATACTGTACCGTGTGAAGGACCGGGTTTACAGTCACCTTGAAGTCTCCACAGATGCGAATTTTTCTCTGTTCTTCAGATTTATCATTCTTCAATGCTTTCTTCATGACTGGGACGATGGGTGTTGCCCACTCGCTCCAATCTATTTTAGATAATACGCCTGCCTTTTCCAAATTCTCCAGCTCTGCCTCGACTGCTGGACGAATTGCGTATGGCACCGGTCTTGCCTTAAAAAACTTGGGAATTGCTGCATCTTCCACTTTTATTGAGGCGGTGATGCCTTTCAAGGTTCCTAGTTTCTCTTGAAACACTTCCTTGGCGTTGGCCAAGATGTCTTTTAATCGTTCAGGTATGACGTCATCATCATTTTTTTCCTTACTGGTCACCATCAGTGCCTGAATGGAGTGCCAGTCTAAACGTATTTTCCTGATCCATTCACGTCCCAACAGCAGTGGACCACCATCTTGTAGAACGTATAAATACAACTTCTGTATTTCCTTGCCGTTGTATACAACAGGCACCCTTATTTTTCCTTTGGGGTATACTTTCTGCCCCGTATATGTTTTCAAGATAATGGATGTGTCTTTTAAAGGTATATGCGGAAATAGCCGCTCGTAATCCCGTCGATTTATGACGGTCAGAGCTGATCTTGTATCTCGCTCCATTTTAACTGGGGACCCTGCTATTGTGAGGGTAACCCAAATGGTCTGGTAATCTTCTTTGGCAATTACATTATGTAATTTGAGAGAGCTTAGTCTCTTGTTCCCGGAGTCGCTATCGCTCTTCTGGTCTTCGGAGCTACTGTCCGTCATCATTTGTACCTTTCTGTGCTTTTCCTTATTGATTTTTTTCCTGTTAGTGGATTTTTTGTTTCCAGATCGGCATACACGTGTAATGTGTCCCATCTTTCCGCATTGCCTGCATGCTTTGTCCTTGAACCAGCAGTCCCTCTGGTCATGGGTGGATCTGCCGCAGCGATAACACCTCTCGAAACCCCGTGTCATTTCATGGGTGCTGAAGTCTTGTGGCTTTTGCTGTATCTCTGCAGCTCCTCTTGCACTGAAAGCCTTGTGCAGTGTTAAATCTTTCTCAGAAAATAGCCTTTTTTGTGTTCCTACACTTAGGAGACCGCAGACGAATTTGTCTCGTAGAGAATCTGCCAGTCCTGCCTCGAATTGGCAGTGTAGGGTATCAACAATCTCCTTAAAATTCTTGTCCATCGGTTCGGCTGGAGTGATTAAGTTTTGTAACAGCTTGTATGTCTTTGCGCCCATTAGATTTAGAAGTACTGAAGCTTTTTTTCATCTTCTATTCCATTTGCGGTGCAATATACCTCCACTCTTTCCACATATGTGGTCCAATCCTCTATCTCGTTATGAAAAGCATCAATATTGCCAGAATTGGGATTCTTAGAAAAGATATGGCGCTTCCCGCGCTTTTCCTTCTTTTCTGCAGAAAAGATATGGCGCTTCCTGCGCTTTCCCGCCGCTGCTGCCGATGACAACGCTGTTTCCCGCGGTTTCCGTTCTTATTTATTTATTTATTTATTTACAGTTGGAGACTCGTTCCCGCCGGACTCTCTCTCTAGGTCTGAACGCCGACCTGATTGCAGCGCCGGCCGTCTCCCGAGTGCTCCCTCCCCGTCTGTTACTGCTTGCCTCCGCTTTCGCTGCTTGGCCCAGCTGTAAAGCCAGCCGCTGGAACCCCAGCCTGACGCCCAGGAAGGATTACCACAGTACCTGCCACCAGCTTGGCCAGCTGGTGAAACAACAGCTTCTTTCACTTCTTTATTCTTCTGGATGCCAGAGGAATGGATGTCCTTGAGTTGCTGCCTATTTGTAGGTAAGTCCGTTTCCACTTCGTCGCCACTGTTGTGTCTGTATGTTGATAGAGACACTGAAAACAGGAGTTGGTTTGAATGGTGTTTACTAAACAAAGTCTGGAGGGGAACTAACGGATACAACACAATACTCAGGCTTATATAGCCCGAGTGGCCATTACCGGCATTACAGTACACATGGGACTCTTAAAGGCACATACACTACATAGATGGTGTTACATAGAATGTACAGCACAGAAACAGGCCATTCGGCCCAACTGGTCCATGCCAGTGTTTATGTCCCACACCCACCCTACTTGAATTAACCCGATCAACATCTCCTCCCATTCCTTTCTCCCTCATGTGGCTTCCCCATAAATCCATCTATGCTGTTCACCTCAACTACTGGGAGTGGGCCTTCGGCATAGTGGTAGCATCCCTGCCGCTGGGCCAGAAGATGTAGGGTTTCGAACCCCACTCCAGACAGTCCCGGCAAGTGGAGTCAGAGCTCCGGCTCTAAATTCTGGGTTGACATCCAGCGGGATACTTGTGGGTGTGGGTGCCCCCCCACCTTGTATGGGTTGTGGGAGCCCGTAAAACCCCCCCGCCATAGGACTAACCACCCTAATGGCTGGTATGAAGATGGTTACGGTCACAGAAGGAGCGTTAACATGGCCAGAAATACTTCCACCACTTCATACAGTTCCCCAAAGGGAACAGTGTGAAGACACGATCGACGACAACCTCAACTACTCCCTGTGGTAGCGAGTTCCCCATTCTCACCATTCTCTGGGCAAAAAAGTTTCTCCTGAATTCCCTCCTGGATTTATTAGTGACTTTTATATTTATAGCCACATAAATATGATGAGATTCTGTTAAGCTGACCAGTATGTTGTTGTACTTTGTCTTTTTCTGATGAATGAAACATTACTGAGCCCCTGTACCCGTGTTATGGGATGAAGTGCCAGGCAAGTAAAGGCACAACGTCTGGGTGTGAATCTGATAATAACCTCACGGACCGTATAGGTGTGATAACCAGACGGGCTTGTGGTTATAGTCTGGTCACAGATGGACTAAATTCCCTGAATTAGCAGGAGTTCAGGAGGCGGTCAACAGACGGGTCCAAACAATCCCATTTCCTGAGCGGTAACCAAGCTTGTGTACAAGAACAGGCCACTTAAGCCGTTGTCAGTTGGAACAGACTCGAGAAGATCGTGTGTGACTCCACTGTACTTCTATTCTCCAGATTGAGGGAATTATCACCCGATCTGTGTTATGCAGCGCTCTTAATAAAGCCTGGAGAGACAATTTGTGTTCTTGTGAGCTTGATTATCTGGTATCCGAAACTTTAGCACTCCCGATCATTAGAGTCAACCTCAGTGTGTGGAAAAGGATTCCCTGGTGTATCCCACCCACTGACACACCAGAGTGTCCACATTGTGACTGCGGTGGGTCGATTCCACTGTTTCCGATGCCTTTAATCACATCCAGGAGTGAACCATGTTAATTCAGGCAACTGGGGCTTGATAATGTTAAAACCCCAATAACTGGGCTGGGTTTAAAGGTTATTCCCTGTTCTCTCAGTACTCGTGAGCAGAGAGAAGCTGATGTTATAGAATCATAGAGCACAGTAGGATGCCTTTCGGCCCATCGTGCTGGTGCTGGCTCTCTGAAAGAGCAATGCAATTAGTCCCACTGCCCTGCTCTTTCCCCACAGCCCTGCACATTTCTGCCTTTAGTATATATCCAATTCACTTTTGAAAGTTACTATTGAATCTGCTTCCACCTCCCATTCAGGCAGTGCATTCCAGATCATCACAATTCGCTGTGTAAAAAAAGTCTCCTCATTTCCTCTCTCGATTCTTTTGCCAATGATCTGAAATCTGTGTCCTCTTGTTACCGACCCTCCTGCCAGTGACAACAGCTTCTCCTTGTTTGCTCAATCAAAACCCCTCATAATTTTGAGCACCTCGATCACAGCTCCACTTAACCGTCTCTGCTCCAAGTTATATTGCCATTGTTTTGTGAATTGTTGCTGTGATCGAGGTGCTGGATGTCTGTGCCTGGGGAATGGGACATTCTATCCTCGTGGGCACCGAGTGTCAGCATCCAGCAATCTCTGGTCAGGGACTGTCTTTTTAAACTGCCTCACCTGAGCTTTTTGACTCCCTGATTTCATTATTAAACATTTTAGAGTTTTTGCAGAGTGACCAAGGCTGAACAGATAAATGTGAGGTATTACATTTTGGTAGGAAGAATGGGGAGGTCAATTATCACTTGGAGGGTGCGAGTCTAGGTGGGGTAGAGGAACAAAGGGATCTCGGAGTACAAATACACAAATGACTAAAAGTTGCGACACAGGTTAGCAAGGTCATAAAAAAAGCAAACCAAGCACTAGGGTTTATTTCTAAAGGTATAGAATTGAAAAGTAGTGAAGTTATGCTAAACCTGTATCGAACCTCGGTGAGACCACACTTAGAGTACTGTGTACAGTTCTGGTCGCCATATTATAAAAAGGATATAGAGGCACTGGAGAGGGTGCAGAGAAGATTTACAAGGATGATACCAGAAATGCGAGGGTATACATATTTGGAAAGGATGAACAGGCTGCGTCTCTTTTCTCTTGAAAACAGAAGGCTGAGGGGTGACCTAATAGAGGTCTTTAAAATTATGAAAAATGTTGAGAGAGTGGATAGAGAGAGAATGTTTCCACTTGTGGGGAAGAGCATAACTAGAGGCCATCAATATAAGATAGTCACCAAGAAATCCAATAGGGAATTCAGAAGAAACTTCTTTACCCAGAGAGTGGTGAGAATGTGGAACTCGCTGCCACAGGGAGTGGTTGAAGCGAATAGTATCGATGCATTTAAGGGGAGGCTAGACAAGCATATGAGGGAGAAGGGAATCGAGGGTTATGCTGATAGATTTAGATGAGGAAAGGTGGGAGGAGGCTCGACTGGAGCATAAATACCGGCATGGACTGGTTGGGCCGAGTGGCCTGTTTCTGTGCCGTATATCCGATGTAATCCTATGTCAAGTATCCCAGCTGGCTTAGCTCCAGGCACTTTAGCTCAGTGGGCAGCACTCTCACCTCTGAGTCAGAAGGTCGTGGGTTCATAGTCCCAGTCCAGAGACTTGAGCATAAAAATCTAGGCTGACACTCCAGTACTGAGAGAGTGCTGCGCTGTCAGAGGTGCCGTCTTTCGGATGAGATGTTAAACCCAGGCCCCCGTCTGCTCTTTCAGGTGGACGTAAAAATCCCATGGCACTACATTGATAGAAGAGCAGGGGAGTTCTCCCTGGTGTCCTGGGGCCAATATTTATCCCTCAATTAACATCATTGAAATAGATTATTTGATCATTATCACGTTGTTGTTTGTGGGAGCTTGCTGTGCGCCAATTGGCTGCCATGTTTCCTACATTACAGCAGTGACTACACTTCAGAAGTTCTTCATTGGCTGTAAATTGCTCTGGAACATCCTGAGGTTGTGAAAGGCACTATATAAATGCAAGTCTTTCTTTCTCAGCAAGAGGGCGAGTGTCAGTGGTTGGAGGGAGGAGCTCAGTGTTGTCACTGGGTGGACACAGACAGATTGAAGCTAAAAGACAGAGAATGCTGAAGCTTGGAATGATAACACCCAAAGTCAGGAGATGAGCCCTTTCCCTAGATAAGGGAGGTGGTTGCTAAGAGACCCTCAGACCTAATAGCACTGCAAACTGCTCAGGCAGCAGACTTGTTGCAACATGTGAGGTCACGAGTGAGTTGGTGCCCAGACAACAGAGCCTTGTGCATTCCTGAGAGAGACAAACTGGTTCTGTAACCGGGAGAACAGGTTCAGGCTCGTCTGAGGTTTTAACACAGAGTCAGCCTGGGGATGGGATGATCAATGACGAGTGGATAAGAACAGAGAGGCCTACGTGCAGCCCCAGGCAGTCAAATAGTATCAAGATAGAAATAACAACAGAAAATGCTGGAAACACTCAGCAGGTGAGGCAGCATCGAGGAGAGAGCAACAGAGTCAACGTTTCGGGTCAAGGACACTTCGTCAGAACTGGAAAAGGTTAGAGAAGAGAGATTTTTAAGCAGAGGATAGGAGGAGGGGAGGATAGAACAAAGGGAAGGTCTGTGATAGGATGGAAGAACAAAGGGAAGGTCTGTGATAGGATGGAAGAACAAAGGGAAGGTCTGTGATAGGATGGAAGGCAGGAGAGATTGACTGACAAAAGGGATGATGGTGCGAGGCAAAAGGAGAGGTAATGGGACAAGTTAAGAAACAAAAGATGACTCTAGATGTGGTGTGAATAATGATGGCAGCAACATTAACAGGTACCATGTGAGAAAACGAGAAAAAAATTTAAATATATAAAGTGTAATGTATATACCTTTAAGGGGGGAACTACTTTTTACAGCTCATGTATACTGTAGTACCAGCAGTGACCACACCTGTATATAGCACTGAGTAGTAATCTGTACAGTTCAGTTCCAGAGTGAGCCACATTGAGTAAACACCTGTTGTACCGTTCTCCTGCAGTCTTGTGTCTTACTACTGACGGACACAACATTGGCGACGAGACAAATTCGATCCTACCTGCAACTCTGCATCACCTCCCAGGGATTCGTTCCTGGAGACCAGTAGATTGGAGGTCAAGGCCAGAGACACAGGCGTCGGCCATGGGCAACCACCCAGTCATCCAGCAGAGACTCGAGAATTGCGGGGGAGGCTGTTGAGAGCCAGGCTTGGCTTTCCAGTCGCGGTGGTCCAGCGAAACGGGCTGGCAACAGGTAGTGCGCAGACCCTTCCCGGACAGCAGCGGGCTAGAGCCCGGCCGAGCGGCACAGCAAAGGGCCGAGCAGCGTCGACGGGGGAGAGAGAGAGAGGGCAGAGCGCACAGGGCACAGCCGGTGTTCAGGAGCCAAGCAGCGCCGAGGAGAGGGAGAGAGATGCGCAGAAACCCGCGAGGCGCCGCCATTGCAACGAGGACCGCCGAGAGTGGCGTTGGCAATAGCGCAGGAGAAGCGCACAAAACCTACAGGGCGCCACCATTGCCACGAGGACCGCCGAGAGCGGCGTTGGCAGCAGCGCAGGAGAAGCGCGCGAAACCTACAGGGCGCCGCCATTGCCACGAGGACCGCCGAGAGCGGCGTTGGCAGCAGCGGGGGAGGAAGGAAAGCGTGGGAGACGCCATTTTAAGCCATTTTAAACCACACCCAAAATGCTGAAGAGTGGCAGTATCACCGCATTTGACAATGAAGTCGAAGATTGAACTACATATGTCGAACGAATAGAGGTATACTGCAAGGCAAATGAGGTGTCAGATGACAAGAAAGCGCCGGTATTATTAAATTTAATGGGTGCAAAGACGTATGGCTTATTACAAAACCTAGTAACCCCAGCAAAGCCAGTGGAAAAGAGTTTTGGAGACATAGTGACGATACTACAGGAACATTTAAATCCCACACCGCTGCTGATAGCAGAAAGATTCAAGTTTCACAAATGGAACCAGCATAAGGATGAAAGCAATGCTGAATATTTAATGGAACTGTGCAAACTATCGAAACACTGCCAGTTTGGAACGGGACTGGCAGATACCTTAAGGGACAAGTTTGTGTGTGGGCTTCAAAGTGAAGGAACCCAGAAATGGCTTTTATCTGAAAAGGACCTTACGCTGGAAAAGGCTTTCAGCATTGCGGTATCATATGAAGCAGCAGCACGGGGCGCTGCAGAGATACAACAGAGACCGCAAGAATATGGCACAAACGAAATGTCATACAGAACAGAGAAGTGCTATCGCTGCGGCAAAACAACACACGACCACAATGATTGCTGGTTCAAAGACAAAGTGTGCAGACAGTGTGGAAAAGTAGGACACATAGCACGAGTCTGCAGGTCGGGAAAGAAAACCAGCAATAAGAAATCTGCAAAAGAAAAGTACAAGAAGGTACATAAGGTGACGGAGAATAGTGCAGACGAACAAAAGAGTGATACCGACTCCAAAAGCAGGGAACTGAGTTGTCTGAAACTACATAATGTGATCAAAACAGAGGATCACCGAACCATTTGGGTCACTCTCCAGATAGCAGGAGTCCAGGTAAAAATGGAATTGGACACAGGATCAGCCCTAACAGTCATAAACCGACGGGACTATGAGTGGCTATTCTCACACATACCCTTGAGAGACACAAAAATTATTTTGAAGACGTACACGGGGCAAAAAGTCTACCCCAAAGGAAAAATAAGGGTGACCGTTATATATAACGGTAAGGAAATACCAAAACTAGACCTGTATGTATTGCAAGATGGAGGACCACCATTACTGGGACGTGAATGGATCCAGAAAATACAGCTGGATTGGCATTCCATACAAGCACTGACTGTGGCTGCCAAAAAGGATGACGACGTCACACCTGGGCGACTGACAAAGATCCTAACCGACGTGCAAGAAGTGTTCCAGCAAGGACTCGGAACACTAAAAGGCATGACAGCAACAATTAAAATCGAAGAAAACGCAAGCCCAAAATTTTTTACGGCCAGACCGGTACCTTTTACGATCCGCCCAGCCGTCGAAGCAGAGCTGGAGTGTTTGGAACGTTCAGGAGTACTGTCCAAGGTACACTGGAGCGAGTGGGCTACACCCATCATCCCTGTGATGAAAAAGTCGTAGAGCAGCACGCCTGGGGAACCAAGGAAGGTTCGCATCTGTGGGGACTTTAAGGTAACAGTGAACCCAGTCCTTCACACCGTACAATATCCACTTCCGCGGATTGAAGATATTTTCGCCTCGCTATCTGGAGGGAAACGCTTCACTAAGATTGATCTGGCCCAGGCGTATCTGCAAATGGAGGTAGAAGAAGCATCAAAAAAATACCTCACAATCAACACCCATAAAGGTCTCTACCAATACAATCGGCTGGTATTCGGGGTAGCATCAGCTCTGGCTATTTGGCAAAGGGCAATGGAACAAGTCCTGCAAGGGATCCCAGGGACCCAGTGTTATTTGGACGACATCCTGGTCACGGGCGAAAATGACAGTGATCACCTCGCCAACCTGGAGCAGGTGCTCACTAGATTGAAGGAATATGGGCTCTGAGCTAACCGCCCCAAATGCGAGTTTTAAAAAAAAACAGATCTCGTATTGTGGCCATGTTATCGATAAAGAAGGGTTACATAAGTCCCCAGAAAAGATTGAGGCAGTAGTCAAGGCTCCAGCACCGGAAAACGTGTCACAACTGAGGTCGTTCCGCAGGCTGGTAAACTACTACCACAAGTTCTTGCCAAATTTGTCTACAATACTACACCCACTGAACACCCTGCTGCAAACTGGAGTGCCATGGAAGTGGAGTGACGAATGTAAACGAGCTTTCCAGAAGAGCAAAACACTAATCACATCGAAAGAGTTATTGGCCCATTTCAACCCAGCACTACCAATTCGGTTGGCGTGTGATGCGTCACCCTACGGCATTGGAGCGGTGCTGTCGCACAAATTCTCGGATGGCTCAGAGAGGCCAATAGCCTTTGCGTCATGATCACTAACCTCAACCGAGCGTAACTACACCCAAATTGACAGGGAGGCCCTCAGCCTAGTGTGGGGAGTGAAAAAGTTCAATCACTATCTGCACGGGCAGAAATTCACCTTGCTGACTGACCACCAGCCTCTTGTCTCCATTTTGAATCTGAAGAAGGGCGTTCCGGTGATGACTGCGCAATGACTACAAAGATGGTCACTCTTTCTAGGGGCGCACCACTATGAGATTGAATGTAAGGGCACAAAACAGCATGGAAATGCTGATGGGCTATCACGCCTGCCACTGCCTACTGCGGAGGAAGCACCAGCAGTGGATCCTGTCGAAATATTCCATTCGACTATAGTTGAATACCTACCGGTAACTAACGCTCGTATAGAAAAGGAGACCCGAAATGACCCGACACTGTCTCGGGTATATGATTTGACAGTGAAGGGATGGCCAGCACATGGCGACTCACTGTTCCCAGCATTCTCAACAAGAGGAGAACAGCTGTCAGTGTGCCTGGGGACCTTGATGTGTGGATCCCGAGTGGCAATTCCACCCAAGTTAAGGGATAGAGTGCTCGATGAGCTTCACGAAGGTCATCTGGGAGGGGTAAAAATGAAAAGCCTTGCCAGGGCTTATGTGTGGTGGTCGGGAATCGATAAACAAATCGAGGACCTGACCAAGAGCTGCTCAGGATGCCAGAAAGTCCAAAATGCACCACCACATGCCCCTCTACACCCATGGGAGTGGCCCTCATCTCCATGGCAACGGGTGCATATTGATTTTGCTGGTCCATTCATGGACTCAATATTTTTAATAGCCGTGGATGCACACTCGAAATGGCCTGAGGTCATCAAAATGTCCCACCACGGAGAAAACTATTGCAGTCCTACAGACCATTTTTGCCAGGAACGGCTTGCCAGAACAGATTTGCTCTGATAACGGACCACAGTTTGTGTCCAAAGAGTTCTGGAGGTTTATGCAGAAGAATGGGGTAAGGCATTACACATCCGTCCCGTATCATCCAGCCACAAATGGATTGGCTGAGAGGTTCGTACAAACCTTTAAGAAGGCAATAAAGGCTATGTACAATGACAACATTCCGCTGCAGCATAAGGTGGACAATTTCCTGTTCGCCTACCGGAATGCGACATATGCATCACCAACCAGGCCCCGGCCATGATGTTCTTTAACCGAAGGTTAAGATCTCACCTGGATTTGCTCAGACCAAACGTACGAAGAGATGTTGAGAGTAAGCAATTCCAGCACATCCATGAGAAGCCAACAAGGAGCTTCAATGTAGGGCAACCAGTCTTGGCCCGCGACTACCGAACAGAAAAATGGCAGCCAGGAACGATATGCACACGGCAGGGCCCACTAATGTACACAGTGGACGTTGGGGAGAGCATCGTGAGACGCCATGCTGACCAGATCCTAGAGTCACAGGAACACGTCAACCCCATGCCTCGCCCATACGTACCTGGTGAGGAACCCGACGTACAGGTCGCATCTACCCCAGAAACAGTAACATCGGAAGCTGATGACCCAACCGACGACAGGGTGCCAGAATCGCCTCCACACCAAGAGCGAGACACTCGGGAAAGGCGCGATCCAGAAAGGATCAGGAAGCCTCCCCAAGGACTGAATATATAAATGGACTATTTTCAGCTAATGTTGCATGTTAAAAGTGTTAATTGTAATTAGTTTGATATTTAATTGTTAAATGAGTGTTATGGTACTGTTAATCTAAAAGGGGAGGAATTGTAATGTATAAACCTTTAAGGGTAAACACCTGTTGTACCGTTCTCCTGCAGTCTTGTGTCTTACTACTGATGGACACAACATAAAGAAATACAAGTTATAGTCTGAAATTGTTGAACTCGATGTTGAGTCCAGAAGGCTGTAAAGTGCCTAATAGAAAGATGAGGTGCTGTTCCTCGAGCTTACGTTGAGCTTCATTGGAACAGTGTAAGAGGCCGAGGACAGAGAGGTCCGAGTGGGAGTGGAAGGGAGAATTAAAGTGACAGGCGACCGGAAGCTCGGGGTCACACTTACGGACTGAACGGAGGTGTTCCTCAAGGCAGTCACCCAATCTGCATTTGGTCTCCCCAATGTAGAGGAGACCGCATCGTGAGCAGCGAATACAGTATACTAGATTGTAAGAAGTACAAGTAAATCGCTGTTTCACCTGGAAGGGGTGTTTGGGGCCCTGGACAGTGGGAAGGGAGGAGGTAAAAGGGCAGGTGTTGCATCTCCTGCGCTTGCACGGGAAGGTGCCGGGTGAAGGGGATGGGGTGTTGGGGGTGATAGAGGAGTGGACAAGGGTATTGTGGAGGGAGCAGTCCCTTCGGAATGCTGAAAGGGGGTGGGAGGGGAAGATGTGTTTGGTGGTGGGATCACGTTGGAGGTGGCGGAAATGGTGGAGGATGATCCGTTGAATGTGGAGGCTGGTGGGGTGAAAGGTGAGGACAAGGGGAACCCTATTGTGGTTCTGGGAGGGAGGGGCAGGGGTGAGGGCAGAAGTGTGGGAAATGTAATGGACACGGTCAAGGGCCATGTCAACCACAGTAGAGGGGAATCCTCGGTTGAGGAAAAAGGAAGACATACCGGGAGCACTAGTATGGAAGGTGGCATCGTCAGAACAGATGCGGCGGAGAAACTGGGAGAATGGAATAGAGTCCTTACAGGAAGCGGGGTGGGAGGAAGTGTAGTCCAGGTAGCTGTGGGAGTCAGTGGGCTTGTAGTGAATATTGGTCGATAGCCTATCCCCAGAAATGCAGACAGAGAAGTCGAGGAAGGGAAGGGAAGAGTCGGAGATGGACCATGTGAAGGTGAGGGAAGGGTGGAAATTGGAAGCAAAGTGAATAAGAACATAAGAAATAGGAGCAGGAGTTGGCCATTCGGCCCTTTGAACCTGCTCCGCCATTCAATGAGATCATGGCTGATCTTCTGCCTCAACTCCATTCACCAGCCCTATCGCCATATCCCTTGATGCCCTTACTAGTCAGAGACCTATCGACTTCTATCAAAACTGAGCACAGTCCTCCAGGTGAGGTCTCAACAAGGCCCTGTACAATTGTAACAAGACTTCCTTACTCTTATAGTCCAACCCCTTTGAAATAAAGGCCAACATGCCATTTGCCTTCCTATTGCTTGCTGTACCTGCATGCTAGTTTTTTTCCAGCCCTACTCAGGTCCCCTCCCTCACCTCTTTTTCTGGTACATTGATGACTGTATTGGTGCCGTTTCCTGCTCTCGCCCTGAACTAGAACACCAAGGGTGTGGCGAGAATGAGGAACTTAAAGAAATTATTATTAGTAAAAAAACAGTATGAGCTAAATTAATGGGACTAAAAGTCAATAAATCTCAAGGACCAGATGACCTACATCCTAGGGTTTTGAAAGAGGTGGCCATTGGGATAGTGGACGCATTGGTTGTCATCTTCCAAAATTCTATAAATTCTGGAATGGTTCCTGCAGATTGGAGGATAGCAAATGTAACCCCGCTATTTAAGAAAGGAGGGAGAGAGAAAGTGGGGAACTACAGACCTGTTAGCCTCACATCAGTAGTTGGGAAAATGCTGGAATCTATTATAAAGGATGCAATAACTGGGCGCTTAGAAACTAATAGTAAGATTGGGCAGAATCAACATGGATTTATGAAAGGGAAATCCTGTTTGACAAACCTATTGGAGTTCTTTGAGGATGTAACTAGTGGAGTAGACAAAGGGGGACTGGTAGATGTGTTATATTTGTATTTTCAGAAGGTCCCACACAAGAGGTTGGTGAACAAAATTAAGTACATGGAATTGGGGGTAATATACTAGCATGGATTGAGAACTGGTTAACAGACAAAAAACAAAGAGTAGGGATAAACGAGTCTTTTTCAGGATGACAGGCTGTGACTAGTGGGGTACCACGGGGATCGGTGCTTGGGCCCCAGCTATTCACAATCTATATCAATGATTTGGATGAGGGGACTAAATGTAACATTTCCAAATTTGCTGATGATACAAAGCTAGGTGGCAGTGTCAGTTGTGAAGAGGATGTGAAGAGGCTTCAAGGGGATCTCGACAGGCTCAGTGAGTGGGCGAGAACATGGCAGATGGATTATAATGTGGATAAATGTGATGTTATCCACTTTGGTAGAAAAAACAGACAGGCAAAGTATTTCCAAAATGGTGAAAGATTGGGGAATGCAGATGCTCAAAGGGGCCTGGGTGTCCTTGTACATGAGTCACTGAAAGTGCATGTGCAGGTGCAGCAAGTCATTAGGAAGGCAAATGGTATGCTGGCCTTCATTACAAGAGGATTTGAGTACAGGAGTAAAGAAGTCTTACTCCAATTATATAGGGCCTTGGTGAGACCACACCTGGAGTACTGTGCACAATTTTGGTCTCCTTATCTAAGGAAGGATATACTTGCCTTGGAGGCGGTGCAACGAAGGTTCACTAGATTGATTCCTGGGATGAGAGGGATGTCCTATGAGAGATTGTGTAGAATGGGCCGATACTCTCTGGAGTTTAGAAGAATGAGAGGTGATCTCATTGAAACATACAAGATTCTGAAGGGGATTGACAGGGTAGATGCTGAGAGGTTGTTTCCCCTGGCTGGAGTGTCTAGAACTAGGGGGCATAGTCTCAGGATAAGGGGTCGGCCATTTAAGACCGAGATGAGGAGGAATTTCTTCACTCAGAGGGTTGTGAATCTTTGGAATTCTCTGCCCCAGAGGGCTGTGAATGCTGAGTCTTTGAGTATATTCAAGGCTGAGATCGATAGATTGTTGGACTCTAGGGGAATCAAGGGATATGGAGATCGGGCGGGAAAGTGGAGTTGAGGTCGATGATCAGCCATGATCTTATTGAATGGCGGAGCAGGCTCGAGGGGCCGTATGGCCCACTCCTGCTCTTATTTCTTATGCCCCTTTAAAAAGGAGGCACATGGTTGACTTTTAATAGGCAATTGCCTGTGATAAGGAAAAATAGCAAAATAACATGAAGCCAAATAAAGGGAATCATCAGCACAACAGTTTGAAAGATTAAACAACAGTACAAGAATTTATAAATATTCATCCATTCCACGTCTCCCCATCTATCTACAGGGCCCTGCGCTACAGAACAGTGTGAACTCGCTGGTGTCTCAGCAGATTATAAGAGTTTTTAAAGCTCTTTCCACAGTCAGAACATGTAAATGGATTCTCATCAGTTTGAACAAGATGGTGTCTCAGCAGGTCATTGGAGATTTTAAAGCTCTTCCCACAGTCAGAACATGTAAACGCTCTCTTATCAGTGTGAACAAGCTGGTGTGCCAGCAGGTTGGTAGACTGCAAGAATCCCTTCCCACACACAGAGCAGGTGAACTGCCTCTCCCCAGCGTGAACTCGCTGGTATCTGGTCAGAGCCCCGGAGCATTTAAAGCTCTTCCCACAGTCAGAACATTTAAATGGTTTCTCATCAGTGTGAACAAGCTAGTGTTGCTTCAGGACTCCCCGGAGTATTTAAAGCTCTTCTGACAGACAGAACATTTAAATGCTCTCTCATCAGTGGCGCCTTTCACAACCTCAGGACGTCCCAGAACGCTTTACAGCCAATGAAGAACTTCTGAAGTGTAGTCACTGTTGTAATGTAGGAAACGCGTCAGCCAATTGGTGCACAGCAAGCTCCCACAAAAAGCAATGTGACAATGACCAGATAATCTATTTCAGTGATGTTGATTGAGGGATAAATATTGGCCCCAGGACACCGGGGAGAACTCCCCTGCTCTTCTTCAATGTAGCACCATGGGATCTTTTACATCCACCTGAAAGAGCAGACGGGGGCCTCGGTTTGACATCTCATCCGAAAGACGGCACCTCTGACAGTGCAGCACTCTCTCAGTACTGGAGTGTCAGCCTAGATTTTTATGCTCAAGTCTCTGGCCTGGGACTATGAACCCACGACCTTCTGACTCAGAGGTGAGAGTGCTGCCCACTGAGCTAAAGTGCCTGGAGCTAAGCCAGCTGGGATACTTGACATAGGATTACATCGGATATACGGCACAGAAACAGGCCATTCGGCCCAACCAGTCCATGCTGGTATTTATGCTCCAGTCGAGCCTCCTCCCGTCTTTCCTCATCTAAATCTATCAGCATAACCCTCGATTCCCTTCTCCCTCATATGCTTGTCTAGCCTCCCCTTAAATGCATCGATACTATTCGCTTCAACCACTCCCTGTGGCAGCGAGTTCCACATTCTCACCTCTCTCTGGGTAAAGAAGTTTCTTCTGAATTCCCTATTGGATTTCTTGGTGACTATCTTATATTGAGGCCTCTAGTTATGCTCTTCCCCACAAGTGGAAACATTCTCTCTGTATCCACTCTATCAAAGTTTTTCATAATTTTAAAGACCTCTATTAGGTCACCCCTCAGCCTTCTTTTTTCAAGAGAAAAGAGACCCAGCCTGTTCATCCTTTCCTGATATGTATACCCTCGCATTTCTGGTATCATCCTTGTAAATCTTCTCTGCACCCTCTCCAGTGCCTCTATATCCTTTTTATAATATGGCGACCAGAACTGTACGCAGTACTCTAAGTGTGGTCTAACCAAGGTTCGATACAGGTTTAGCATAACTTCACTACTTTTCAATTCTATCCCTCGAGAAATAAACCCTAGTGCTTGGTTTGCTTTTTTTATGGCCTTGCTAATCTGTGTCACAACTTTTAGTGATTTGTGTATTTGTACTCCGAGATCCCTTTGCTCCTCTACCCCACCTAGACTCGCACCCTCCAAGTGATAAGTGACCTCCCTATTCTTCCGACCAAAATGTGATACCTCACATTTATCTGTTCAGCCTTGCTCACTCTGCAAAAACACTGAAATGTTTAATAATGAAATCAGGGAGTTAAAAAGCTGAGGTGAGGCAGTTTAAAAAGACAGTCCCTGACCAGAGATTGCTGGATGCTGACACTCGGTGCTCACGAGGATAGAATGTCCCATTCCCCAGGCACGGACATCCAGCACCTTGATCACAGCAACAATTCACAAAACAATGGCAATATAACTTGGAGCAGAGACGGTTAAGTGGAGCTGTGATCGAGGTGCTCAAAATTATGAGGGGTTTTGATTGAGCAAACAAGGAGAAGCTGTTGTCACTGGCAGGAGGGTCGGTAATGAGAGGACAGAGATTTCAGATCATTGACAAAAGAATCTAGAGAGGAAATGAGGAGACTTTTTTACACAGCGAATTGTGATGATCTGGAATGCACTGCCTGAATGGGAGGTGGAAGCAGATTCAATAGTAACTTTCAAAAGGGAATTGGATATATACTAAAAGCAGAAATGTGCAGGGCTGTGGGGAAAGAGCAGGGCAGTGGGACTAATTGCATCGCTCTTTCAGAGAGCCAGCAGCAGCACGATGGGCCGAAAGGCTTCCTACTGTGCTCTATGATTCTATAACATCAGCTTCTCTCTGCTCACGAGTACTGAGAGAACAGGGAATAATCTTTAAATCCAGCCCAGTTAGTGGGGGCTCTTAACATTAACAAGCCCCAGTTGCCTGAATTAACATGGTTCAGTCCTGGATGTGATTAAAGGCATCGGAAACAGTGGAATCGACCCACCGCAGTCACACTGTGGACACTCTGGTGTGTCAGCGGGCGGGGTACACCAGGGAATCCCTTTCCACACACTGAGGTGGACTCTAATGATCGTGAGTCCCAGGGTTTCGGATACCAGATAATCAAGCTCACAAGAACACAAATTGTCTCTCCAGACTTTATTAAGAGCGCTGCATAACACAGATCGGGTGAAATTCCCTCAATCTGGAGAATAGAAGTACAGTGGATTCGCGCACGATCTTCTCGAGTCTGTTCCAACTGACAACGGCTTAAGTGGCCTGCTCTTATACACAAGCTTGGTTACCGCTCAGGAAATGGGATTGTTTGGACCCGTCTATTGACCGCCTCCTGAACTCCTGCTAATTCAGGGAATTTAGTCCATCTGTGACCAGACTATAACCACAAGCCCATCTGGTTATCACACCTATACGGTCTGTGAGGTTATTATTAGATTCACACCCAGACGTTGTGCCTTCACTTGTCTGGCACTTCATCCCATAACACGGGTACAGGGGCTCAGTAATGTTTCATTCATCAGAAAAAGACAAAGTACAACAACATACTGGTCAGATTAACAGAATCTCATCATAGTTACGGGGGCATAATTATAATAGTCACTGATAAATCCAGGAGGGAATTCAGGAGAAATGTCTTTACCAAGTTAGTGTTGAGAATATGGAACTCACTCCCACAAGGATTAGTTGAGGCCAATGGTATAGATGTATTTAAGGAGAAGCCAGATAAACATAGGAGGATATGTCGGAGGAGGCTCGTGTGGAGCATAAACCCCGGCATGGACCAGTTGGGCCGAATGGCCTGTTTCTGTGCTGTACATTCAATGTAATAACATGAAAAGTCCACCGGTGCGCTCGAGGCCTTCCGCGACCGATGGGTACTGGAGGGACTGGCGTGCATCATCACCACCGAAAATACAATCTTAATTTCATTTAAGTTTCCTTTAAACCTTTTTTTGTTATGTTACAGGTTTTATTGGTTGTGATGGTTGACTTTTAATAGGCAATTGCCTGTGATAAGGAGAAAAACAAAAATAACATTAACAGTCAAATCAAGGGAATCATTAGCACAACAGATTAAAAGATTAAACAATAGCACAAGAATTTATAAAACATTCATCCATTCCACATTCATGTCACCCCAGCTGTCTACAGGGCCCTGCATTACAGACGGTGTGAACTCGCTGGTGTCTCAGCAGGTCATTGGAGCTTTTAAAGCTCTTCCCACAGTCAGAACATGTAAACGGTCTCTCATCAGTGTGAACAAGCTGGTGTTTCTTCAGGTCCCCGGAGCATTTAAAACTCTTCCCACAGTCAGAACATTTAAAGTGTCTCTCATCAGTGTGAACAAGCTGGTGTGCCAGCAGGTTGGTGGACTGCAAGAATCCCTTCCCACACACAGAGCAGGTGAATGGCCTCTCCCCAGTGTGAACTTGCTGGTGTCTGGTCAGAGCCCCGGAGCTTTTAAAGCTCTTCCCACAGTCAGAACATGTAAACGGTCTCTCATCAGTGTGAACAAGCTGGTGTTCCTTCAGGTCCCCGGAGCTTTTAAAGCTCTTTTGACACATAGAACATTTAAAGGCTCTCTCATCAGTGTGAACAAGCTGGTGTCTCAGCAAGGTAGATGAATCAGTGAATCCCTTCCCACACACAGAGCAGGGAAATGGCCTCTCCCCGATGTGAACTCGCTGGTGTCTGGTCAGCTCCCTAGAGCTTTTAAAACTCTTCCCACAGTCGGAACATGTAAACGGTCTCTCATCGGTGTGAACAAGCTGGTGTTCCTTCAGATCCCTGGAGTATTTGAAGCTCTTCCCGCAGTCAGAACATTTAAATGGTTTCTCATCAGTGTGAACAAACTGGTGACTCAGCAGGTGGGATGTGCGAGTGAATCCCTTCCCACACACGGAGCAGGTGAACGGATTGTCCTTGGGGTGACTGTGCCGATGAACTTCTGGCATAGATGGGGAACTGAATCCCTTCCAACCATCCCCACCTTTACCCGGTTTCTCCCCAGTGTGATGGTGCACGTGTCTCACCAAGGCATGCAACCGGCTGAAGGCGAGTCCACACACTGAACACGTGAGCGGTTTGTCAGCGCTGCGATCGCTGCTCTCTCCTTCCATGTGCAAAGGCCGATGATATTCAGGTCCGGGTGAATCGAGCGACTCTGTCAGATCTTGACGTGATGTTTGGTTTGAGCTTCCTGTCTGTAAATGCTCCACTTCTAAAACCCTGTAAAAGGAGTGTAGAAAGGGGTAAGAGGGAGAATGTTGTCTCATGTCCCCCTTTCCCAGCCCAGGGGCAGTGAAGCTGATTTTCAGGCCCCAGCTGCTGCACAGGTTGGTTGAAAGGATCAACAGTAATGGCGGCTGCAATCCCCACAAGCCCCCGCGCTCCAGAAAGCGCTCTGGCTGCCGCACTGATTTGTGGCTGACCCCGCGCATGCACCCTATGGCCCCGCCCTCTCCTGCTCCACAGGCACCCGGCCTGCACCGCGCATGCTCAGCACACACCCTGGGCCCCTGTCAATCATCCTCCCCCGCGCCTGCGCGCTGGGCCCGAGCTCCAGGCTGCCGCGCGGGGCTTTCTTTGTAAAGTCGGTGTTGGTTAAGAGCTGCAATCAGTGAGGGAAACATAGAAACATAGAAGATAGGAGCAGGAGTAGGCCATTCGGCCCCTCGAGCCTGCTCTGCCACTCAACAAGATCATGGCTGATCATCCAAATTCAGTACCCTGTCCCTGCCTTCTCCCCATATCCCTTGATCCCTTTAGCCTTAAGAAATATATCTAACTCCTTCTTGAATATATTTAATGATTTGGCCTCAACTGCCTTCTGTGGTAGAGAATTCCACAGTTTCACCACTCTCTGGATGAAGAAATTCCTCCTCATCTCTGTCCTAAATAGCCTACCCTTTATCCTTAGACTGTGACCCCTAGTTCTGGACTCCCCGACCATCGGGAACATCCTTCCTGCATCTAGTCTGTCTAGTCCTGTTAGAATTATATAAGTTTCAATGAGATCCCCTCTCATTCTTCTAAACTCCAGCGAGTACAAGCCCAATCGACCCAATCTCTCCTCATACGTCATTCCTGCCATCCCAGGTATCAACCATTTGCCTTCTTAACCGCCTGCTGCACCTGCATGCTTACCTTCAGCGACTGGTGCACAAGGACACCCAGGTCTCGTTGCACTTCCCCTTCTCCCAACCTATTGCCGGTCAGATAATAATCTGCCTTCCTGTTTTTGCCACCAAAGTGGATAACCTCGCATTTATCCAAATTATACTGCATCTGCCATGCTTCTGCCCAACCACCCAACCTGTCCAAATCATACTGGAGTTTCTCGGCATCCTCCTCACAGCACACACGCCCACCCAGCTTTGTGTCGTCTGCAAACTTGGAGATATTACATCTAGTTCTCTCGTCTAGGTCATTTATATATATTGTGGATAGCTGGGGTCCTAGGACCGATCCCTGCGGTACACCACTAGTCACTGCCTGCCACTCGGAAAAAGACCCGTTTATTCCATGTCTTTGCTTCCTGTCTGCCAACCAGTTCTCTATCCAAGTCAATACTACAGTGTCCGTGTGTTGATAGAGACACTGAAGACAGGAGTTGGTTCATAGGTGTTTATTAAGCAAAGTCTGGAGGGGTACTAACGGATATAACACAATATACAGGCTTATATAGCCCGAGTGGCCATTACCGGCATTACAGCACATATGGGGCTCTTAAAGGCACATACACTACAATTCCTCCCCTTTTAGATAACTAGTACATCATATTTTAAGTAATTATTAATTACATGTTATGTTATAAGAAAAATAATATATACATTGCTGTAGTTAATTAATTATAAGTCAGTCTCTCTGGAGGCTTCCTGACTCGGTCCGGATAACGCCTCGGTGGTGTAGTAGTTTCTGGTGGTGTAGTAGGTTCTTTTGGCAAGGCTGATTCGGCTTGAATTCCAGTGTCAGGTTCATTGGGTTCCAGTATCACCGGATCGGAGGTAGATATGGGTATCTCTACTTCATCGTTTGGCGTATAGATTTGCGGTGTAGGTTGTCCCTTTTCGGATGACTCTATGATTTGGTCAGCATGGCGCCTTATTATGCTTTCTCCAATGTCCACGGTATACATCAGTGGTCCTAGTCGTGTGCAGATAGTTCCAGGCTGCCATTTCTCGGTACGGTAGTCCCGGGCCAAAACTTGTTGACCTATCTGGAAGGTTCTAGTTGGCCTTTCGTTCATACCTTGAAACTGCCGGTTCTCCACGTCCCCTCTGATGTTGGGCTTGACAAAATCCAGCCGGCATCTTAGGTTTCTACTGAAGAACATCATGGCGGGAGTTTGGTTGGTAACCATATGTGTTGCATTCCTGTATGCGAACAAGAAGTTATCCACCTTGTGCTGAAGTTTTATGTCTTCATTACCCATGGCCTTCTTGAAGGTCTGGACAAACCTTTCAGCCAATCCATTGGTGGCAGGATGGTATGGGGTGGACGTGTAGTGCTTAACCCCATTGTTTTTTTTAAGAACTTCCTGAATTCTTCGGACACAAATTGCGGTCCATTATCAGAACAGATCTGTTCCGGCAGCCCATTCCTGGCAAATATGGTCCTTAATACTGTGATGGTTTTTTCCGTGGTGGTGGAGGACATCTTGATTACCTCCGGCCACTTGGAGTGTGCATCAACCGCGATTAAGAACATTGAGTCCATAAATGGACCAGCAAAGTCGATGTGTACCCTTTGCCAGGGAGATGAGGGCCACTCCCATGGATGTAGAGGGGCTTGTGGTGGAGCGTTTTGGACCTTCTGGCATCCTAGGCAGCTCTTGGTCATTTCATCGATGTCTCCATCGATACCTGGCCACCATACAAATGCCCTGGCTAGGTTCTTCATTTTCACTCCACCCAGATGCCCCTCGTGAAGCTCCTTTAGCACTTTATCCTGGAGTTTGGGTGGAATCACCACTCTGGATCCACACATCAAGGTTCCTCGGCACACCGACAGCTGTTCTCTTCTTTGCGAGAATGCTGGCAACAGTGGTTCGCCATGTGCTGGCCATCCCTTCACTGTTAAATCGTAGACCCGTGAGAGAGTCGGGTCATTTCTCGTTTCACTTTCAATGGCAGAATTTGTTACTGGTAGACATTCCACTATGGTAGAGTGGAACATCTCAACTGGGTCTACTGTAGGTGCCTCTTCTACCGTTGGCAACGGTAGGCGCGATAAACCGTCAGCATTTCCATGCTGTTTTGATCCTTTGCATTCTATGTCATATTGGTGTGCCCCTAGAAAAAGGGACCACCTCTGTAGCCTTTGCGCTGTCATAATGGGAACACCCTTTTTAGGGTTGAATATGGAGGTGAGGGGTTGATGGTCAGTCAACAAGGTAAATTTTTGTCCGTGTAGGTAATGGTTGAATTTCTTCACTCCCCATACCAGGCTGAGTGCTTCCCTGTCGATTTGGGCATAGTTACGCTCAGCTGAGTTCAATGAGCGTGACGCAAAAGCTATCGGCCGTTCCGAGCCATCAGGGAATTTATGCAATAATACTGCTCCTATGCTGTAAGGGGATGCATCGCACGCCAGTCTGATTGGCAGTGATGGGTTGTAATGAGCCAAAACTTCTTTGGATGTGATTAAGTCTTTGCATTTATGGAAGGCACGTTTGCAGTCTTCGTTCCATTTCCAAATTACTCCTGTTTGTTGCAGTTCATTAAGAGGGTGTAGAAGAGTTGATAAGTTCGGTAAAAATTTATGATAGTAATTTATTAATCCCAAGAACGACCTTAATTGTGAAACATTTTCAGGTGCTGGGGCTTTTATGACTGCTTCAATTTTTTCAGGTGACTTATGCAACCCTTCCTCATTTATTATGTGGCCACAATATGATAATTGATTTTGGAAAAATTTGCACTTGGGGCTATTTGCTCGTAGGCCCCGTTCTTTCAGCCTAGTGAGCACCTGCTCCAAATTGGCAAAGTGCTTGTTGTCGTTTTCTCCTGTTACAAGGATGTTGTCTAGGTAGCATTGAGTCCCCGGAATCCCTTGCAGGACTTGCTCCATAGCTCTTTGCCAGATAGCTGGAGCTGATGCTACTCCAAAAACCAGTCGATTGTACTGGTACAGGCCTTTGTGTGTGTTTATCGTGAGATACTTTTTAGAGGCCTCCTCAACCTCCATCTGTAGATATGCCTGTGCCAAGTCAATTTTGGTGAAACGTTTCCCTCCGGATAGTGAGGCGAAAATATCTTCTATCCTCGGAAGAGGATACTGTACTGTGTGAAGGACCAGGTTTACAGTCACCTTGAAGTCTCCACAGATGCGAATTTTTCTCTGTTCTTCAGATTTATCATCATTCAATGCTTTTTTCATGACTGGAACGATGGGTGTTGCCCACTCGCTCCAATCTATTTTGGATAATACGCCTGCCTTTTCCAAATTCTCCAGCTCTGCCTCGACTGCTGGACGAATTGCATATGGCACCGGTCTTGCCTTAAAAAATTTGGGAATTGCTGCATCTTCCACTTTTATTGAGGCAGTGATGCCTTTCAAGGTTCCTAGTTTCTCTTGAAACACTTCTTTGGCGTTGGCCAAGATGTCTTTTAATCGTTCAGGTATGATGTCATCATTGTTTTTTTTCTTACTGGTCACCGTCAGTGCCTGAATGGAGTGCCAGTCTAAACGTATCTTTCTGATCCATTCACGTCCCAACAACGGTGGACCACCATCTTGTCGAATGTATAAATACAACTTTTGTATTTTTTTGCTGTTGTATACAACAGGCACCCTTATTTTTCCTTTGGGGTATACTTTCTGCCCCGTATATGTTTTTAAGATAATGGATGTGTCTTTTAGAGGTATATGCGAAAATAGCCTCTCGTAATCCCGGCGATTTATTACGGTTAGAGCTGATCCTGTATCTAGCTCCATTTTAACTGGGGACCCTGCTATCGTGAGGATAACCCACATGGTTTGGTAATCATCTTTGGCAAGTACATTATGTAATTTGAGACAGCTTAGTCTCTTGTTTTCAGAGTCGCTATCGCTCTTCTGGTCTTCGGAGCTACTGTCCATCATCATTTGTACCTTCCTGTACTTTCCTTTATTGATTTATTTTTTTCTGTCTGTGGATTTATTTTGTCCAGATCGGCATACCCGTGCAATGTGTCCAATCTTTCCGCATTGCCTGCATGCTTTGTCCTTGAACCAGCAGTCCCTCTGGTTATGGGTGGATCTGCCGCAGCGATAACATATTTCGAAACCCTGTGTCATTTCATGGGTGCCGAAGTCCTGTGTCTTTTGTTGTATCTCTGCAGCTCCTCTTGCTGCTGCTTCGTATGATACAGCCATGCTGAAAGCTTTGTCCAATGTTAAATCTTTTTCAGAAAGCAGCCTTTTTTGTGTTCCTTCACTTAAGAGACCGCAAACGAATTTGTCTCGAAGATAATCTGATAGTCCTGCCCCGAATTGGCAGTACTTTGATAGCTTTCTCAATTTGGCTAGGTAATCAGCGTTACTTTCATACTTGTGTTGATTTCTCTTGAAGAATTTGAATCGTTCCGCTATCAGCAGCGGTGTTAGGCTTAAGTGCTCCTGCAGGGTATCAACAATTTCTTTAAAATTCTTGTCCTTTGGTTTGGCTGGAGTGATTAAATTTTGTAACAGCCCGTATGCCTTTGCGCCCATTAGGTTCAGTAGTACTGAAGCTTTTCTTTCATCTTCTATTCCATTTGCAGTGCAATATACCTCTACTCTGTCCACGTATGTGGTCCAATCTTCTATTTCACCATCAAAAGCATCAATATTGCCAGACTTAGGCATTTCAGAAAAGATATGGCGCTTCCCGCGCTTTTCTTTCTTTTCTGCAGCAAAGATATGGCACTTCCCGTGCTTTCCCGCCGCTACTGCCGATAACAACGCTGTTTCCCGCGGTTTCCGTTCTTTTTTCTTTTTATTTATTTACAGTTAGAGACTCGTTCCCGCCGGACTTTTTCTCCAGGTCTGAACACTGACCTGCTTGCCGCGCCGGCCATCTCCCGAGTGCTCCCTCCCAGTCCGTTATTGCTTGCCTCCGATTTTGCCACCTGTCTCAGCTGTAGAGCCAGCCGCTGGAGCCCCAGCCTGATGCCCAGGAAGGATTAGCGCAGTACCTGCCACCAGCTTGGCCAGCTGGTGAAACCACAGCTTCTCTCACTTTCTTGAGTCTTCTGGACACCCGAGGAATCGATGTCCTTGAGGTGCTGCCGAATTGCAGGTAAGTCCGTTTCCACTTCATCACCACTGTAGTGTCCGTGTGTTGATAGAGACACTGAAGACAGGAGTTGGTTCATAGGTGTTTATTAAACAAAGTCTGGAGGGGTACTAACGGATATAACACAATATACAGGCTTATATAGCCCGAGTGGCCATTACAGCACATATGGGGCTCTTAAAGGCACATACACTACAAATACCTTGCCCCCAATCCCATGTGCCTTAACTTTACACGCTAATCTCTTATGCGGGACCTTATCGAAGGCCTTCTGAAAGTCCAAATACACCACATCCACTGGTTCTCCCTTATCTATTCTACCAGTTACATCCTCAAAAAATTCCAGTAGATTAGTCAAGCACGATTTACCTTTTGTAAATCCATGTTGACTTTGTCCAATCCTGTCACTGTTTTCCAAGTGCTCTGCTATTACATCTTTTATAATAGACTCTAGCATTTTCCCCACTACCGATGTCAGGCTTACCGGTCTGTAATTCCCCGTTTTCTCTCTACCACCTTTTTTGAATAGTGGGGTAACATTAGCTACCCTCCAATCCATGGGTACTGTTCCAGATTCCATCGAATGTTGGAAGATGACCAGCAATGCATCTACTATTTCTAGGGCCACTTCATCAAGTACCCTAGGATGTAGATTATCAGGCCCTGGGGATTTATCGGCCTTCAATCCCGTCAATTTCCCTAACACCATTTCCCTACAAATACTGATTTCTTTCAGTTCCTCCCTCTCATTAGCAGTAACATAGAAGATAGGAGCAGGAGTAGGTCATTCAGCCCCTCAAGTCTGCTCCACCATTCAATGAGATCATGGCTGATCATCCAAACTCAGTACCCTGTCCCTGCTTTCTCCCCATATCCCTTGATCCCTTTAGCCTTAAGAAATATATCTAACTCCTTCTTGATGCGCTGTCCCCAGGTGAGAGTAGCTCAGTCAGCACATAGCTGGGGCTGGAATCTGGGAGAGGGGCTGCAGGCAGTGGGCCTGGCAAAGGGACCGTCACTGATTGAATAATAAACAGGGGTAAGGGCACACTAACCTAACATCAGATATATCTACAGCTTAAGTAGACAGATTTTAAGCCAAACGATGGGACCGAAGGCTGCAATTCCTGTGCCACGCGGGAACTCCGGTACACTTCACGTGTCCTGGTGAACCGCGTGTGCAGGAAGCGCCTCCAGTGGCTGGAACTCGAGCTCAGGGTCTCTGAGCTTGGGGAGCGGCTGGAGTCACTGCCAGGCAGACGGGAGGCTGAGAGTTTCCTGGAGCGCACGTTCCAGGAGGTGATCACCCTGCAGTCACAGAGAGTTTGTGGGAATTGTAACTGGGTGGCCGCCCAGCAGGGTTTGAGGAGGCAAGGCAGTGCAGGAATCCCCCGGGAGTGCGGCGCTCTCAAACCGGTTTTCAGTGCTGAATCCCGGTGAGGGTGACGACACCTCGGGGGGAGAGTGCAGTCTAGAGCGCATCCACTGCACTGTGGGGCAAGGCCAATTTCAGTGGAGTGAGAACGGATGTGGCCCGGGTAAATTGGAATCAAAGATTGGCAGGAAAAACTGTAGAGGAACAATGGGCTGCCTTTAAAGAGGAAATAATTCGGGTACAGTCGAGGTACATTCCCACTAGGGGGAAATGTAGGGCAACTAAAGTCAGAGCTCCCTGGATGACGAAAGAGATAGAGAGTAAGATGAAGCAGAAAAAGAGCGTGTATGACAGATGTCAGGTCGAGAATACATCTGAGAATCAGGCTAAATATAGAAAGTTCAGAGGAGAAGTGAAAAAGAAAATACGAGGGGCAAAGAGAGGGTATGAGAATAGAATGGCAGCTAACATAAAAGGTAATCCAAAAGTCTTCTATAGGCATATAAATAGTAAACGGGTAGTAAGAGGAGGGGTGGGGCCGATTAGGGACCAAAAAGGAGACCTACACACGGAGGCAGAGGGTATGGCTGAGGTACTAAATCAATACTTTGCATCTGTCTTCACCAAGGAAGATGCTGCCATAGACATAGTGCAGGAGGAGGTAGAGGAGACACTGGATGAGATAAAAATTGATAAAGACAAGGTACTAGAAAGGCTGGCTGTACTTAAAGTAAATAAGTCACCAGGACCGGATGGGAAGCACCTAGTACGCTGAAGGAAGTGAAGGAAGAAATTGCGGAGGTACTGGCCATAACCTTCCAAATCCTCATTAGAAACTGGGGTGGTGCCAGAGGACTGGAGAATTGCAAATGTCACACCCTTGTTCAAAAAAGGGTGTAAGGACAAACCCAGCAACCTCGGGCCAGTCAGTTTGACCTTGGCAGTGGGGAAGCTTTTAGAAACAAAAATCAGGGACAAAACTAACAGTGCGGATTAATTAAGGAAAGCCAGCACGGATTTGTGAAAGGCAAATCGTGTTTAACCAACTTGATGGAGTTTTTTGATGAGGTAACAGAGAGGGTTGATGAGGGCAATGCAGTTGACGTGGTGTGCATGAGTTTCCAAAAGGCGTTCGACAAAGTGCCACATAATAGGCTTACCAGCAAAGTTGAAGCCCATGGAGTAAAAGGGACAGTGGCTGCATGGATAGGGAATTGGCTAAGTGACAGGAAACAGTGAGTAGTGGTGAACAGTTGTTTTTTGGGCTGGAGGAAGGTACACAGTTGTGTTCCCCAGGGGTCGGTTCTAGGACCACTGCTTTTCTTGATCTATATTAAAGACTTCGATGTGGGTATACAGGGCACAATTTCAAATTTGCAGATGACACAGAACTTGGAAGTATTGTGAACAGTGAGGAAGATAGTGATAGACTTCAAGTGGACATAGACAGGCTGGTGGAATGGGCAGACACGTGACAGATTAAATTTAATGCAGAAAAATGTGAAGTGATACATTTTGGTAGAAAGAATGAGGAGAGGACATATAAACTAAAGGGTACAATCCTAAAGTGGGTGCATGAACAGAGAGACCTGGGGGTATTTGTGCACAAATCGTTGAAGGTGGCAGGGCAGGTTGAGAAAGCAGTTAAAAAAGCTTATGGGAACCTGGGCTTCATGAATAGAGGTATAGAGTACAAAAGTGTTGAAATTATGAAGCTGTATAAAACACTAGTTCAGCCTCAACTGGAGTATTGTGTCCAATCCTTGGCATCGCACATTAGGAAGGATGTGAAGGCCTTAGAGAGGGTGCAGAAAAGATTTAGGAGAATGATTCCAGGGATGAGGGACTTCAGTTACATGGATAGACTGGAGAAGCTGGGGTTGTTCTCCTTGGAGCAGAGAAGATTGAGAGGAGATTTGATAGAGGTGTTCAAAATCAAGAGGGGTCTGGACAGAGTAGATAGAGAGAAACTCTTCCAATTGGCAGAGGGGTCAAGAACCAGAGGACACAGATTTAAGGTGATTGACAGAAGAATCAAAGGCGACATGAGGAAAAACTTTTTGACGCAGCGAGTGGTTAGGATCTGGAATGCACTGCCTGAAAGGGTGGTGGAGGCAGATTCAATCACCGCTTTCAAAAGGGAATTGGATAAGTACCTGAAAGAGAAATATTGCAGGACTTCAGATTCCTGGGGCAGGAGGGACCAGTTCTGGGGCAGGAGGGACCTGTCCAAGGTGGACGGGTTACACCTCAACAGAGCTGGGACCAATGTCCTCATGGGACGGTTAACTAGTGCTGTGGGGGAGGGTTTAAATTAATTTGACAGGGGGATGGGCACCAGGATGAAACATTAGAGAGGAGAAACAAGGTGAAGAGAGGACTGGGAGAGACAAGTAGCACTAGAGGGACAGAATTGCTGGTCATCTTCCAGAACTCGATAGACTCTGGAACAGTACCCATGGATTGGAGGGTAGCTAATGTTACCCCACTATTCAAAAAAGGTGGTAGAGAGAAAACGGGGAATTACAGACCGGTAAGCCTGACATCAGTCGTGGGGAAAATGCTAGAGTCCATTCTAAAAGATGTAATAGCAGAGCACTTGGAAAACAGTGACAGGATCGGACAAAGTCAACATGGATTTACAAAAGGTAAATCGTGCTTGACTAATCTACTGGAATTTTTTGAAGATGTAACTGGTAAAATAGATAAGGGAGAACCAGTTTTTGTGATGTATTTGGACTTTCAGAAGGCTTTCGATAAGGTCCCGCATAAGAGAACAGCGTGTAAAGTTAAGGCACATGGGATTGGGGGCAAGGTACTGACTTGGATAAACAACTAGTTGGCAGACAGGAAGCAAAGAGTTGGAATAAACGGCTCTTTTTCCGAATGGCAGGCAGTGACTCGTGGGGTACCACAGGGATTGGTCCTAGGACCCCAGCTATTCACAATATATATAAATAATCTAGACGAGGGAACTAGATGTAATATCTCCAAGTTTGCAGATGACACAAAGCTGGGTGGGCGTGTGTGCTGTGAGGAGGATGCCGAGAAACTCCAATATGATTTGGACAGGTTGGGTGATTGGGCAGAAGCATCGCAGATGCAGTATAATGTGGATAAATGCGAGGTTATCCACTTTGGTGGCAAAAACAGGAAGGCAGATTATCAGACCGGCAATAGATTGGGAGAAGAGGAAGTGCAACGAGACCTGGGTGTCCTGGTGCACCAGTCGCTGAAGGTAAGCATTCAGGTGCAGCAAGTGGTTAAGAAGGCAAATGGTATGTTGGCCTTCATAGCGAGAGGGTTTGACTACAAGAACAAGGATGTCTTGCTGCAGTTGTACAGGGCCTTGGTGAGACCCCACCTTGAGTATTGTGTGCAGTTTTGGTCGCCTTATCTGAGGAAGGATGTTCTTGCCATGGAGGGAGTTCAGCGAAGATTCACCAGGCTGATACCTGGGATGGCAGGAATGACGTATGAGGAGAGATTGGGTCGATTGGGCTTATACTCTCTGGAGTTTAGAAGAATGAGAGGGGATCTCATTGAAACTTATAAAATTCTAACAGGACTGGACAGACTGGATGTTCCTGATGGCCGGGGAGTCCAGAACCAGGGGTCACAGACTAAGGAAAAGGAGTAAGCCATTTGGACAGGGATGAGGAGGAATTTCTCCACCCAGAGAGTGATGAGCCTGTAGAATTCTCTACCACAGAAGGCAGTGGAGGCCAATTCATTAAATATGTTCAAGAAGGAGTTAGATATATTTCTTAAGGCTAAAGGGATCAAGGGATATGGGGAGAAGGCAGGGACAGGGTACTGAATTTGGATGATCAGCCATGATCTCATTGAATGGCGGAGCAGGCTCGAGGGGCCGAATGGCCTACTCCTGCTCCTATCTTCTATGTTTCTGTGAACCCCAGGACCAGGCCCCTGTGGGGAATAGGTATGCAGATCTAGGCGCAAAACTAGCTGCGGAAGAAATGCAACCAGAGGACGCGTTCAAAAATGAAATAAATATGGTCATGATAGTCAGTGGGTTACAGGAAGTGAATATAATGGAGCTACAAGAAAATACTAGTAAAGAGCAAAAGGAGAAATGGAGCCAAGCTGGCGCGCAATTACAAGATGGAATTTGGAAATGGGGCCCACGTAACCAGGTGGTGGCACCGGAATGTTGTAGACAACAACTGATGGCGCTATACCATGGTTGAAATAAAGAATAGATTTGCCTTTCTAATCTAGGCTTTATTAACTTAAAAATCCAGTATCACATCTTTCAACACCCAGTCCCAACTAAAGGCTGGAAAGAACTGAATTTAAGATGGCCACCACAAATCACATGACATCAACTACCAATGAGATTACAGCATATATCCCAAGGCAGGAAACAAACAACCAATCACAATACTTCTTACTAAACATAAAGAATAATCACCACATTCACCCCTCCTTTTAAAATATACTCCAACCTAAATAACCTTTACAATTTATAATTAATTATTTACAACTAAAACTATGCACAGACAAAATAAAACTATTCAACATGACACAATACTAAGTGAGCAACAACAAATAGTAACATTGCACATAAGTATTAAGTATCTCTCAACTAAAACAATATATAATATTTCAACAATTTTAAAACATTACTATCAATTTAAAAGTCCATTTTCAATCGGTCGACCGGATATCTTGTTCATGTCAACCTTCTTAACCTTGGTGAAATTCCTTGCCCTCCCACACCAGGAGACACAGAAGTATCTTCTGCAGGAAGGCTATCCATATCCCGATTTTCAACGGTTTCCGGATTAGAAATCCCATCGGGAGGTAAACTGGGACGGTCATGAACATCCATCGAGGGCTGACTAATAGAAGTATAATTATCTGCAGTCGGATTGGAAATATTCGTAGTATCTGTAACAGCATCCACATTATCTGAATCATGACTATTGTTAATATCCTCAGAAGAGGGCTGGCCACCACAAGGAGCCAAGTCTTTAATTGAAACGGTACTTTCTTTCCCATCTTGGAATCGAATATGAGCATATTGGGAATTTGCCTCCAACAGCTCCACCTCCTCCACTAAAGGATCATATTTTGACAATCTAACATGGCGTCGAAGCAGCACAGGTCCCTGCATAGTAAGCCATGAAGGTACCGAATATCCCGTAGTAGATCTCCGTGGATAGTTAAAGAGCCTTTCATGGGGGGTCACATTAGTAGCCGTTGAAAGCAATGATCTAATGGAATGCAGGGCATCAGGCAGTACCATTTCCCACTGTGTATTCTTAAGGTTCCGGGATGTCAAAGCCAACATAACTGCCTTCCAGATCACCCCATTGTATCGTTCGCACTGTCCATTACCCTGGGGATTATACGGGGTAGTTCTGCTAGTAGAAATTCCCCGACTCTGAAGGTATTCCTTCAACTGGGAAGACATAAAAGAACTTCCCTGATCCGAATGGATATACGCAGGCATCCCAAAGATGACAAAAAGTTGAGTCAGACATTTGATAACTGTAGCAGCTGATACATCTGCGCAAGGAAAAGCAAAAGGGAACCTTGAAAACTCATCCACAACAGTAAATATATATCGGTTTTGAGTAGTTGAAGGAAGAGGCCCCTTGAAATCGACGCTCAAACATTCAAAAGGAGAAGTAGCCTTTATAAGATGAGCTCGTTGAGGCTTAAAGAAATTCGGTTTACACCGAGCACAGATAGAACATGATGAAGTCATCCGCTTGACGTCTTCAACTGAAAAGGGCAAATTCTTACTGCGTACGAAGTGTATCATCCTCGTAACCCCAGGATGGCATAAGGCATTGTGAAGATTAATAAGCGTATCTCCGTGAATCACAGAACAATAAGCCCTCGACAGCGCATCAGCAGCAACATTATCCTTCCCCGGACGATAAACTATATCAAAATGGTAACATGCCAACTCAATCCTCCACCTCATTATTTTATCATTCTTAATCTTTCCAAAATGTTTGACATCAAACATAAAGGACACAGACTTTTGATCAGTTACCAATGTAAAATGTCGCCCCGATAAATAATGTCTCCATTTACGCAGTGCTTCTACTATTGCATACGCCTCTTTCTCTATTGAAGAATGCCTTTTTTCACTATTGTTCAAGGTACGTGAGAAAAAGGCCACAGGTCTTCCATTTTGGTTCAGAGTAGCCCCAATTGCAAAGTCAGAAGCGTCCATCTCAATCACAAAAGGAACCTGCTCATCAATAGAATGCACAACTGCTCCAAGAATATCCTTTTTTAAATTATCAAAACACGTCCTGGCCTCCCATGATAGAGGATATGTCGTAACCCGAATAAGAGGCCGGATCTTCTGTGAAAAATTTGCAATCCAATTAGAATAGTAAGAAAACAGTCCAACAACTCATTGCAAAGCCTTAGAATTAGTAGGACAAGGTAAATCAATCAATGGTCGCAGACGTTCTGGGTCTGGTTTAATCTTGTTTCCCGAGATAATGTACCCCAGTAGATTTACCTCAGTGGTCGAAAAGGTACACTTCTCTTTATTGAAAGTTAAACCAACTTTTTCCGCAGCTTGAAGGAATCTTTCTAAATTAGAATCATGCTCCACCCTTGATTTGCCACACACCGTGATGTCATCTAAATATGAAAAGGTGTCAGAGAGAGAGTTATCACTTATAAAAGCATCCATTGCCCGTTGAAAACAAGCAACACCATTAGTAACACCAAATGGTATTCGGCAAAACCGATACAGCTTTCCACCAGCCTCAAAGGCCGTATATGGTTGATCCTTCTTAACAATAGGAATCTGATGATAAGCACTCTTTAGGTCAATAGTGCTAAAAACCTTATACTGAGATACTTTATTGATAAGCTCATCAATCTTAGGCAAAGGGTACGTATCTAATTGAGTATACCTATTAATAGTTTGGGAATAGTCTATCACCATTCGTTTCTTATGTCTCTCGTTAGTCGTGACAACTACCTGTGCCCGCCAAGGCGAACAACTAGGTTCAATGATTCCTTCCAATAAGAGACGTTGAACTTCAGAATTAATAAATTCTCTATCCTGACTGCTATACCTTCTTGACTTGGTAGCAATTGGCTTACAATCCGGCATCAAATTGGAAAAAAGTGATAATGGAGAAATGGATAAAGAGGTTAATCCACAAATAGATAAAGGTGGCTTAGTCCCTCCAAATGAAAGACTGACACTCTCGTGTAACTGAAGCACATCACGACCAATCAAAATATCCGCACAGAGATTAGGCAAAACAGATAGGCGTATATCAGTATACGTATTACCTAGAAGAATCAATTTCACAAGGCAACAACCAGCTACTTGTGAAGTGAGAGTCGTCTGAGCCATACACACCTGATAGGAAACAGGTGAAATTTTCAAATGCTTCTCCTTTGCAAACTGAAGACTTATAAAACTCTCAGTACTGCCCGTATTTATAAGGGCCTTCACTTCCAACCCATTAACTTGGGCCGTAACTATAGCTTTGTTTAGGCCATGAGCAAATGCAGCAGAAATTGATGCAATAAATGCCCTATCTAAAGGCTGAATAGTCACAGAGGAGGTAATTGAACCTGATTTACACACACGTGCGTAATGACCTCTCTTGCCGCATTTACTACACACAGCCTCCCGAGCAGGACACTTCAGACAAGGGTGCCGGACGTTCCCACAAAAATAACACTTCTGAATCCTAGAGGCAACAGCCGCTGAAGTAGAAACTGTTTCAGAATCTAGTAAACTACTCCTATTAAGTCCACATAATTCCTTTTCATCCGGAACTGCCGAAACCAGTCACAGGCCGATTAAAAAGAGCATAAGAATCCGAACTTCTCTGAGCCACATCCAATGTAGAAGCTTGCTCAAAATCACTCTTAAGATCCAAAGTCTTATTTTCTAACAACCGCTGATGAATTGATCTAGACAGTAATCCATTAATAAAAGCATCCCGTACCGATTCTTCCTTATATTCTTCAGCCGTCACGGCCTTATAATTACAGTTAACACTAAGGCACCGAAGTGCTTGTAAATAAGTATCCAAAGATTCTCCCACCTGCTGCCGACGGGCAGATAGAAGGTGACATGCAAATACCTCATTCTTTGGTTTAACAAAAATCTTTTCCAATGTAGAAATAGCCACTTTGTAAGTTTTACAGTCCAAAATATACTTATACACATCCGGAGCAATGTAGTTGATCAGCATATTCAGCTTATTTAGAGACTCTTGATCCAACACGCCCAAAAAGTTTTAAAATGTACAATACCAATGTTTCCATTTATCATCCACTCCTGCAGAATTAGGGTCAGCATTGAATCGTTCTGGTTGAAGATATCGCTCCATTCTGACATAAAGTTAATAAATTGAAGTAAAGAATAGATTTGCCTTTCTAATCTAGGCTTTATTAACTTAAAAATCCGGTAGCACATCTTCAACACCCAGTCCCAACCAAAGGCTGGAAAGAACTGAATTTAAGATGGCCACCACAAATCACATGACATCAACTACCAATGAGATTACAGCATATATCCCAAGGCAGGAAACAAACAACCAATCACAATACTTCTTACTAAACATAAAGAATAATCACCACAATGGTGTAACACATACTGGCAGAAGTAACATGTTGCACCTACTGACACAGTACTGGTGGTGGCCAAAGATAGGTCGGGAAGTAGCGAAATATTGCCACCGCTGTATAATACGCGCAAGAATAATGTAGGACAGAGATGTAGAGTTAGAGTAGCAAACCAACCCAGGCCCCAAGGACCCTGGGAAAACTTACAAATTGACTTTACCGGCCCCTTAGCACAAGACCGGGGAAGAAATATTGCCTGGTAATAATTGACCAATTTACCAGGTGGGTGGAAGCCTTTGCCACCCGAGACTGCTCTGCAAAAACAATTGCACTAATATTGGCTACCGAGGTTATACCCCGTTGGGGAGTGCCTCTGCAAATTGACTCAGACAACGGCACTCATTTCACCGGCAAAATAATGAAAGAAATCTGTAAGCTGCTACATGTGACACAAAAACATCACATACCATATCACCCCCAGAGCTCGGGGATGGTAGAAAGAATGAATAGGACACTGAAAAACATGCCGACAAAAGCCATCCAAGAAACAGGGAAGGGATGGTCGGAATTATTACCCAGCATACTAATGAGGCTGCGAGCCACCCTAGGACAAACGACCGGACTGACCCCCTATGAATTAATTACAGGACGAGCTATGAGACTACCAGAGGATTTGGCTGGAGGGGTGGGAGAACCAGGACCAGTACAAGATAGATTAAGGCGATACTTAGTACAACTAAATCAGGAGGTACAAGCACCAGATAAAGAAGTGAGGAAACAACAACAGATGAAAGATCTAGAAAGGCAGAATGCTGGACTTAAACCAGACGAGTTGCCCAGAATAGATCAACAAGTAATGACGCAAGTTAACGGAAGAAAGAGAATGGGGCCCATTGGATGGGGCCATGTACTGTATTAATGACAAGTGATACATGTGTTTGTCTACAAGAACTGACGGGTATGTGATGGAAGCAATGGACCCAGGTGAAACCATTTAACACTAAAGACCCCCATTCTACCCTCTCCTCTAGGGGAAAGAGCTCGGAAGACGACCAGACCTCTGTTTAAATTACAGATAAACATGGATCCAGTTGACCCTTTATATCAGAGGGTCCGTCTCAGGGAGAAGAAGCTCTCCCGGTTTACCCTTACACCTGAGAACTCATTTTTAATGTGGAAGCAAGTCATCCTCGGTTCCGAGGGACTGCCTAAGAAGAAAGAAGAAGATATAATTGGAGTAAGACTTCTTTACTCCTGTACTCAAATCCTCTTGTAATGAAGGCCAGCATACCATTTGCCTTCTTAACTGCCTTTCACGACCACCGGACGTCCCAAAGCGCTTTACAGCCAATGAAGTACTTTTGAAGTGTAGTCACTGTTGTAATGTGGGAAACGCGGCAGCCAATTTGCGCACAGCAAGCTCCCACAAACAGCAATGTGATAATGACCAGATAATGTTTTTTCGTCATGTTGATTGAGGGATAAATATTGGGCTCAAAACACCGGGGATAACTTCTTCAACATAGCACCACGGGATCTTTTACATCCACCTGAGGGGGCAGACGGGGGCCTCGGTTTAACGTCTCATCCGTAGGATGGCACCTCCGACACTGCAGCGCTCCTTCATTACTGCCCCTCCGACAATGCGGCACTCCCACAGCATTGCTTCCCCCGACAGTGCGGCGCTCCCGCAGTACTGCCCCTCCGATGGAGCAGCACTCCATGAGCACTGCCCCTCCGATGGAGCAGCGCTCCCTCAGTACTGCCCCTCCGACAGTGCAGCGCTCCCTCAGCAACGCCCCTCCGACAGTGTGGCGCTCCCTCAGCACCACCCCTCCGACAGTGCGGTGCTCCCTCAGTACTGCCCCTCCGACAGTGCAGCGCTCCCACAGTACTGCCCCTCCGACAGTGCAGCACTCCCTCAGCACTGCCCCTCCGACAGTGCGGCGCTCCCTCAGCACCGCACTGGAGTGTCAGCCTCGCTTTATATGCTCCAGTCCCTGGAACGGGATTTGAACCCACAACCTTCTGACTCTGATATCCACTGAGCCACAGCTGACTCCAGTCTTTTACACAGTTTCATCATAACTTCCTTGCTTATTGCACTCTACGCCTCTCCTAAAGCAGGGGAGTTATGATGAATTTCAAGATGGCGGCCGTGACGGTCCGGTGCTGAGATCGCTCTCCCTGTTTCGGGTGGCCAGCTCTCGTCGCTCGCTCCCGCAACCGGAGCGAGGTGCTCGGCGAGTCGGGCAGAGGCAGCGCAGCGCGGTTAGCAACAGCAGCAGCCAAGCCAACCCGCTGGAGCACATCGGCCGGCAGCTCCTCAGTGGGAAGGAATTCCGACTGGGAGGAGGGGAGCCGAGCATGGTGGCCATAGGCCGACCCGGGAGAGGGAGAAGTAGGGCCCGGGCCGTGGAGCGTGGAGCCGGCGACGGTGAAGAGGAGGCCGCATTGGAGCATTCACATCCCGACGATGTGTTCGGCGAGTCGGGCAGAGGAGCGCAGCGCAACGAGCAGCAGCAGCAGACTCAACGACAAGCTGCAGCACGTCGGCCGGCAGCTCCATTTCGGGTAACTCGCAGTCCGGATGGGAGGAGGGGAGTTGGGCATGGTGGCCAGAGCGGGAGAAGCAAGCCACCACACGTGGAGCCGGCAACGGTGAGGAGGAGGCCGCGGTGAAGAGGAGGACGGAGCGGCTGAGGGACATCGTGCTCCCACTGCCACGGGAAGCCATTGTATTGATTCTGAACGCGGCGCTCTATGTATAGCTAACGCGTCCCTACGGGGAACAAGCATTCCATTGTACTTGTTACATATGGCAAATAAATCTCATCTGAATCTGAATCTAATCTGAATCTGAATTGTTAAACAGTTTTTTTTGCAGAGTGACCAAGGCTGTGTGCAGGAAACAATTGTGCATTTGAAAGCAGCTTGTATTGTGAAGCTTGTGCCCCTTTGTCAGGCCCGCTGCCTGCGGCCCCTCTCCCAGATTCCAGCCCCAGCTCTGTGCTGACTGAGCTGCTCTCACCTGTGTGTTGTTTTCTTTTTGGGTTCAATAAAGACTCATTTATTGAAAGAGAAAGTTGTTTTAATCTAAAGTCTATTCAACTCTTTTTAACAGCCTTTTTACAGAACACTCTATACTGTGATGCAGCTAGAATCAAAGTGAAAGTAAAACTCTCTGCCTTGCTTCTCTCGGTCACATGACCTCTGCTGGTCAGGCATAAGTAATCAATACCTGCAATCATGCTATTAAGACATCATAATCGAACAGGCAAATAACATCACTATTTGCTGATATCATTACAACCTGGGGACAGCGCGTCACAATCGGCCCCAGCGCAACCGAGCTGGAGAGGAGGCCCCGCCCCCTTGCCGCGCCACCATTGGTTGGAGGACCAGGCCGCCCAGTTCAGTCCTCCCGCCTCAGCCCTCGTCCTATTGGTCAGAGCTCCCATCAGTCACAGGCCCGGGTCGGGCCTCCATCCACCTGATTGGGCCGCTTCCTGTGATGACGTCACAATCGGGCCCCAGCCTCAGCGCCGGGCAGGAAGGTCCCGCCCCCTAGCCGCGCCGCCATTGGTTGGAGCACCAGGCCGCCCAGTTCAGGCCTCCCACCTCAGCCCTTTTCCTATTGGTCAGCGCTCCCGTCAGTCAGAATCACATTGCTCCGGGTCACTCCGCCGCCCCGCGCGGTCAAACCGCTCCGTTCGGCGTCCACGGATGTCCCGCCCGCCCGACTCTCAGGTTCGATTTTTCTCGTATTTTAGTTTATAATCTCGCTCTCCGCTCCCCCCCCTCACCTCGATTTAAATCGATTCCACAACACTTTACTTTACCCCGGCCGCTGATTCCGCCTCTTCCCCGGGCCCGGCCTTGTGCGCCCCGGAGGCCCCGCGCAGGCGCACTGGCTGCCTCGTGGCGTGGAGAGGGGCCGAATGAGCATGCGCGGCCCCGCCTCTCCACATTTAAAGAGATACCACCACCCCCACATTTAAAGGGACACCCACCCCCTCCACATTTAAAGGGACACCCACCCCCTCCACATTTAAAGGGACTCACTCCCCCTCTCTCATATGTTCTTCAGATTAAACAAAGAAGAAACATAGAAGATAGGAGCAGGAGTCGGCCATTCGGCCTCTCGAGCCTGCACCGCCATTCAATGAGATCATGGCTGATCATCCAAATTCAGTACCCTGTTCCTGCCTTCTCTCCATATCCCTTGATCCCTTTAGCCTTAAGAAATATATCCAACTCCTTCTTGAATATATTTAATGAATTGGCCTACTGCCTATGGCCTCTGTCCTAAATGGCTTACCCCTGATCCTTAGACTTAGAGATGAGGAGGAATTTCTTCACCCAGAGAGTGGTGAACCTATGGAATTCTCTACCACACAAGGCAGTTGAGGCCAATTCATTAAATGTATTCAAGAAGGAGTTAGATATATTTCTTAAGGCTAAAAGGATCAAGGGATATAGGGAGAGGACAGGGACAGGGTACTGAATTTGGATGATCAGCCATGATCTCATTGAATGGCGGAGCAGGATCGAGGGGCCGAATGGCCTACTCCTGCTCCTATCTTCAATGTTTCTATGCGACCCCTGGTTCTGGAATCCATGACCATCGGGAACATGCTTCCTGCATCTAGTCTGTGTAGTCCTGTTAGAATTTTATACATTTCAATGAGATCCCCTCTCATTCTTCTAAACTCCAGCAAGTATAAGCCCAGTCGACCCAATCTCTCCTCATATGTCATTCCTGCCATCCCAGGTATCAGTCTGGTGAATCTTCGCCGCACTCCCTCCATGACATAGAAACATAGAAGATAGGAGCAGGAGTAGGCCATTCGGCCCCTCGAGCCTGCTCCGCCATTCAATGAGATCATGGCTGATCATCCAAACTCAGTACCCTCTCCATATCCCTTGATCCCCCTAGCCTTAAGAAATATATCCAACTCCTTCTTGAATATATTTAATGAATTGGCCTCTACTGCCTTCTTTGGTAGAGAATTCCACAGCTTCACCACTCTCTGGGTGAAGAAATTCCTCCTCATTTCTGTCCTAAATGGCTTACCCCTTATCCTTAGACTGTGACCCCTGGTTCTGGACTCCCCTGCCATCGGGAACATCCTTCCTGCATCTAGTCTGTCTAGTCCTGTTAGAATTCTATAAGTTTCGATGAGATCCCCTCTCATTCTTCTAAACTCCAGCGAGTACAAGCCCAATCGACCCAATATCTCCTCATACATCATTCCTGCCATCCCAGGTATCAGCCTGGTGAATCTTCGCTGCACTCCTTTCATGGCAAGAACATCCTTCCTCAGATAAGGCGACCAAAACTGCACACAATACTCCAGATGTGGTCTCACCAAGGCCCTGTAGAACTGCAGCAAGACATCCTTGTTCCTGTACTCAAACCCTCTCGCTACGAAGGCCAACATACCATTTGGCTTCTTAATCGCCTGCTGCACCTGCATGCTTACTTTCAGCGACTGGTGCACAAGGGTGCCCAGGTCTCATTGCACTTCCCCTTCTCCCAATCTATTGCCATTCAGATAATAATTTGCCTTCCTGTTTTTGACACCAAAGTGGATAACCTCGCATTTATCCACGTTATATTGCATCTGCCATGCTTCTGCCCAATCACCCAACCTGTCCAAATCATACTGGAGTTTCTCGGTATCCTCCTCACAGCACACACGCCCACCCAGCTTTGTGTCGTCTGCAAACTTGGAGATATTACATCTAGTTCCCTCGTCCAGATCATTAATATATATTGTGAATAGCTGGGGTCCAAGGACCGATCCCTGTGGTACCCCACTAGTCACTGCCTGCCACTCGGAAAAAGACCCGTTTATTCCAACTCTTTGCTTTCTGTCTGCCAACCAGTTCTCTATCCAAGTAAATTCCTTGCCCCCAATCCCATGTACCTTAATTTTACACGCTAATCTCTTATGCGGGACCTTATCGAAAGCCTTTTGAAAATCCAAATACACCACATCCACTGGTTCTCCCTTATCTATTTTACCAGTTACATCCTCAAAAAATTCCAGTAGATTAGTCAAGCACGATTTAACTTTTGTAAATCCATGTTGACTTTGTCCGACCCGGTCACTTTTTTCCAACTGTTCTGCTATTACATCCTTTATAATGGACTCTAGCATTTTCCCCACTACCGATGTCAGGCTTACTGGTCTGTAATTCCCCGTTTTCTCTCTACCACCCTTTTTGAACAGTGGGGTAACATTAGCTACCCGCCAATCCATGTGTACTGCTCCTAGTGCAGGAAGGGATAAACTCAGTCGTCCAGCCTGCTCGGACACCAGCGAGTTCACACCGGACAGTCGCTGTTCGCTGAGCATCCAACCTATTTAGAGAGCTGCGAGTTCCCACTGAGACTCTGTAAAATGTTCTGACCACGGGAAGAGATTTAAAAGTGCTGTCACACTGAGGCGAGGCCATTCAGCAGGGGTTCAGGAGGAGGTCATCAGACAGGTCCAAACAATCCCATTTCCTGAGTGTGACATCGAGTGTACAGCACAGAAAGAGGCCATTTGGCCCAACAGGTCCATGCTGGTGTTTATGCTCCACACGAGCCTCCTCCCGCCCTACTTCATCTAACCCGAGCAGCATATCCTTCTCACAATAACCAAGCTTGTGTATAAGAACAGGCCACTTAAACCGGTCAGTTGGAACAGACTCGAGAAGATCGCGCGCGAATCCACTGTACTTCTATTCTCCAGATTGAGGGAATTATATACTACATATTGACTGGGCAAATCAAATTACCACTAATGGTGTGGAGGACAAATTCTTGGAATGCATGGAAGATGGTTTCCTGGATCATTATGTGGAAGAACCAACCAGGGAACAGGCTATTCTGGATCTGGTACTGTGTAATGAGAAAGGGCTAATGAATAATCTTGTGGTAAAGGGACCTTTAGGGACAAGTGACCATAATATGATTGAATTTTACATTAAGTTTGAGAGTGATGTAGTCCAATCTGAAACTAAGGTCTTCAATCTAAACAGAGGAAACTACAAGGGTATGAGGGACAAGTTGGCCATGGTAGGTTGGGAGACTACACTAAAAGGTATGAAGGTGGACATACAATGGCTAACATTCAAGGAAATAATGCATAAATTGCAACAAACATATATTCCTCTAGGGCATAAAAACCCAAAAGGAAAAGTGATCCAACCATGGCTAACAAAAGAAATGAAAGCTAGTATTAAGCCAGAAAAAGCAGTCAGCCTGAGGATTGGGACCTTTTTAGAAATCAACAAAGGGGGACCAAGAAATTGATAAAAGGGAAAATGGATTATGAGCACAAACTAGCGGAAATATAAAAACGGATTGTAAAAGCTTCTATAGGTATGTGAAAAGGAAAAGACTGGTGAAGGTAAATGTAGGTCCTTTACAGTCAGAGACGGGAGAATTTATAATGGGGAATGAGGAAATGGCAGAGAAATTAAATAAATACTTTGTTTCTGTCTTCATGGAGGAAGACACAGAAAACCTCCCAGAAATATGAGAAAACCAAGGGTGTGGCGAGAATGAGGGACTTAAAGAAATTACTATTAGTAAAAAAAACAGTACTAGCAAAATTAATGGGACTAAAAGTCGATAAATCCCAAGGACCGGATGACCTACATCCTAGAGTTTTGAAAGAGGTGGCCATTGGGATAGTGGACGCATTGGTTGTCATCTTCCAAAATTCTATAGCTTCTGGAACGGTTCCTGCAGATTGGAGGATAGCAAATGTAACCCCGCTATTTAAGAAAGGAGGGAGAGAGAAAACGGGGAACTACAGACCTGTTAGCCTCACATCAGCAGTTGGGAAAATGCTGGAATCTATTATAAAGGATGCAACAACTGGGCACTTGGAAACTAATAGTAAGATTGGGCAGAGTCAACCTGGATTTATGAAAGGGAAATCCTGTTTGACAAACCTATTTGAGTTCTTTGTCTATTCCACTAGTTACATCCTCAAAGGGAAACCGGTAGATGTGGTGTATCTGGATTTTCAGAAGGCCTTCGATAAGGTCCCACACAAGAGGTTGGTGAACAAAATTAGGGCACATGGAATTGGGGGTAATATACTAGCATGGATTGAGAACTGGTTAACAGACAGCAAACAAAGAGTAGGAATAAACGGATCTTTTTCAGGATGGCAGGCTGTGACTAGTGGGGATCGGTGCTTGGGCGCCAGCTATTCACAATCTATATCAATGATTTGGATGAGGGGACTAAATGTAACACTGCCAAATTTGCTGATGATACAAAGCTAGGTGGCAGTGTCAGTTGTGAAGAGGATGTGAAGAGGCTTCAAGGAGATCTCAACAGGCTCAGTGAATGGGCGAGAACATGGCAGATGGAATATAATGTGGATAAATGTGAAGTTATCCACTTTGGTAGAAAAAACAGAAAGGCAGAGTATTTCCTAAATGGTGAAAGATTGGGGAATGCAGATGCTCAAAGGGACCTGGGTGTACTTGTACATGAGTCACTGAAAGTGAATGTGCAGGTGCAGCAAGCCATTAGGAAGGCAAATGGTATGCTGGCCTTCATTACAAGAGGATTTGAGTACAGGAGTAAAGAAGTCTTACTCCAATTATATAGGGCCTTGGTGAGGCCACACCTGGAGTACTGTGTACAATTTTGGTCTCCTTACCTAAGGAAGGATATACTTGCCATAGAGGGAGTGCAATGAAGGTTCATGAGATTGATTCCTGGGATGGCGGGACTGTCGTATGAGAAGAGATTGAGTAAACTAGGCCTGTATTCTCTTGAATTCAGCAGAATGAGAGGGGATCTCATTGAAACATACAAAATTATTACAGGGCTTGATAGGGTGGGTGCTGGGAGAATGTTTCCCTTGGCTGGGGAGTCTAGAACCAGGGGCCACAGCCTCAGGATAAAAGGTAGGCCATTCAAGACTGAGATGAGAAGAAATTTCTTCACACAGAGGGTGGTGAATCTTTGAAATTCTCTACCCCAGAGGGCTGTGAAGGCTCAATCATTGGGTATATTCCAAACAGAAGTCGATAGATTTCTGACTAGTAAGGGCATCAAGGGATATGGCGATAGGGCCGGTGAATGGAGTTGAGACAGAAGATCAGCCATGATCTCATTGAATGGCGGAGCAGGTTCGAAGGGCCGAATGGCCTACTCCTGCTCCTATTTCTTATGTTCTTAAACCTTTATAAATCACTGGGTTCGTCCCCAGCTGGAGTATTGTGTTCAATTCTGGGCACCACACTTTAGGAAGGATGTCAAGGCCTTGGAGAGGGTGCAGAGGAGATTTACCATAATGGTTCCAAGAATGAGGGACTTCAGTTATGTGGCAAGACTGGAGAAGCTGGGATTGTTATCCTTAGAGCAGAAGGTTAAGGGGAGATTTAATAGAGGCGTTCAAAATCATGAAGGGTTTTGATAGAGTAAATAAAGAGAAACTGTTTCCAGTGGCAGGAGGGTCGGTAACCAGAGGACACAGATTGAAGATAATCGGTAAAAGAACCAGAGGGGAGATGAGGGGAATGTTTTTTACGCAGCGAGTTGTTGTGATCTGGAATGCGCTGCCTGAAAGGGCGGTGGAAGCAGATTCAATAGTAACTTTCAAAAGAGAATTGGATCGATACTTTAAGGGGGAAAATTTGCAGGGATATGAGGGGAGTGGGATTAAGTGGAGAGCTCTTTCAAAGACTCCAAGGGTTAAGTTACGAGGAGAGATTCCCCAAACACCCCTTTCCAGGTGAAACAGCGATTTACTTGTACTTCTCGCAATCTAGTACACTGTATTCGCTGCTCACGATGCGGTCTCCTCTACATTGGGGAGACCAAACGCAGATTGGGTGACCGCTTTGCGGAACACCTCCGTTCAGTCCGTAAGGGTGACCCCGAGCTTCCGGTCGCCTGTCATTTTAATTCACCGCTCCATTCCCACTCGGACCTCACCGTCCTCGGCCTCTTGCATTGTTCCACGGAGGCTCAACGTAAACTCGAGGAACAGCACCTCATCTTCCGATTAGGCACTCTGCAGCCTTCCGGACTCAATATCGAGTTCAACAATTTCAGATCATAAGCTCGGCCCCCATTTCATTTTCTCTTGTAATTGTTCCACTCCTTTCACCCCCCCCCCCCTTTCCTTTTGTTTCTCTCTCACACCTGGCAGCTATCTTTTGCCCTGCCAGTACACTTTACACCTAATCCCAGCCTATTACCATCTCGTCTAGCTTCTAATCTCTTTTACTTCTTTTGTTTCTTTTATTCTTTAGTCCAATCGCAGCCCTGCCTCCGATCTAGTTTCTTTTCTTTCCAGTTTTGAAGAAGGGTCCAACCCGAAACGTCAACTCAAATTTCTCTCCACGGATGTTGCCTGACCTGCTGAGTTTTTCCAGCATTTTCTGTTGTTATTACACAAACTAGGGTTGTATTCCCTAGAATTTAGAAGGTTAAAGGGCGATCTGATGGAAGTTTTGAAGATATTGAGGGGAAATAGAGAGGGGCAATAGAGAGAAACTATTTCCGCTGGTTGGGGATTCTAGGACTGGGGGCAGAGTCTAAAAATTAGAGCCAGACCTTTCAGGAAGAAATTAGGAAACACTTCTACACACAAAGGGTGGTAGAGGTTTCGAACTCTCTTCCACAAACGGCAATTGATGCCAGATCAATCGTTCATTCTAAATCGGAGACTGATAGATTTTTGTTAACCAAAGGTATTAAGGGATATGGGCCAAAGGCGGGTGTATGGAGTGAGGCTGCAGGCCAGCCATGATCTCATTGAATGGCGGAGCAGACTCGAGGGGCCGAATTACTTCACCCAGAGAGTGGTGAACCTGTGGAATTCTCTGCCACAGAGGGCGGTGGAGGCCAATTCATTAAATATATTCAAGAAGGAGTTAGATATATTTCTTAAGGCTAAAGGGATCAAGGGATATGGGGAGAAGACAGGGACAGGGTACTGAGTTTGGATACGATAGCAAAATACTGCAGATGTTGGAAATCCGAAATAACAACAGAAAATGCTGGAAAAACTCAGCAAGTCAGGCAACATCCGTGGAGAGAAATTTGAGTTGACGTTTCGGGTTTGACCCTTCTTCAAAACTGGAGAGAAAAGGAACTAGATCGAAGGCAGGGCTGCGATCGGACAAAAGAATAAAAGAACCAAAAGAAGTAAAAGAGATTAGAAGCTAGACGAGATGGTAATAGGCTGTGATTAGGTGTAAAGTGTACTGGCAGGGCAAAAGATAGCTGCCAGGTGTGAGAGAGAAACAAAAGGAAAGGGGGGGGGGGGAAAGGAAAGGAGTGGAAAAATATAAGTGAAAATGAAATGGGGGCCGAGGTTATGATCTGAAATTGTTGAACTCGATATTGAGACCGGAAGGCTGCAGAGTGCCTAATCGGAAGATGAGGTGCTGTTCCTCGAGTTTACGTTGAGCTTCCGTGGAACAGTACAAGAGGCCAAGGACGGTGAGGTCCGAGTGGGAATGGAGCGGTGAATTGAAATGACAGACGACCGGAAGCTCGGGGTCACCCTTACGGACTGAACGGAGGTGTTCCGCAAAGCGGTCACCCAATCTGCGTTTGGTCTCCCCAATGTAGAGGAGACCGCATCGTGAGCAGCGAATACAGTATACTAGATTGCGAGAAGTACAAGTAAATCGCTGTTTCACCTGGAAGGGGTGTTTGGGGCCCTGGACAGTGGGGAGGGGGGAGGTATAGGGGCAGGTGTTACATCTCCTCCGCTTGCACGGGAAGGTGCCAGGCGAAGGGGAAGGGCTGTTTGGGGTGATAGAGGAGTGGACTAGGGTGTCTCGGAGAGAGCGGTCCCTGCGGAATGCTGAAAGGGGAGGGGAGGGGAAGATACGTTTGGTGGTGGGATCACTTTGGAGGTAGCGGAAATGCCGGAGGATGATCCGTTGAATGTGGAGGCTGGTGGGGTGAAAGGTGAGGACAAGGGGAACCCTATCGTGGTTCCGGGAGGGAGGGGCAGGGGTGAGGGCAGAGGTGCGGGAGATAGAACTGACACGGTCGAGGGCAGTGTCAACCCCTTCGCCTGGCACCTTCCCGTGCGAGCGGAGGAGATGTAACACCTGCCCCTATACCTCCCCCCTTCCCACTGTCCAGGGCCCCAAACACCCCTTCCAGGTGAAACAGCGATTTACTTGTACTTCTCGCAATCTAGTATACTGTATTCGCTGCTCACGATGCGGTCTCCTCTACATTGGGGAGACCAAACGCAGATTGGGTGACCGCTTTGCGGAACACCTCCGTTCAGTCCGTAAGGGTGACCCCGAGCTTCCGGTCGCCTGTCATTTCAATTCACCGCTCCATTCCCACTCGGACCTCACCGTCCTTGGCCTCTTGTACTGTTCCACGGAAGCTCAACGTAAACTCGAGGAACAGCACCTCATCTTCCGATTAGGCACTCTGCAGCCTTCCGGTCTCAATATCGAGTTCAACAATTTCAGATCATAACCTCGGCCCCTATTTCATTTTCACTTATATTTTTCCACTCCTTTCCTTTCCCCCGCCCCCTTCTTTCCTTTTGTTTCTCTCTCACACCTGGCAGCTATCTTTTGCCCTGCCAGTACACTTTACACCTAATCACAGCCTATTACCATCTCATCTAGCTTCTAATCTCTTTTACTTCTTTTGGTTCTTTTATTCTTTTGTCCGATCGCAGCCCTGCCTTCGATCTAGTTCCTTTTCTCTCCAGTTTTGAAGAAGGGTCAAACCCGAAACGTCAACTCAAATTTCTCTCCACGGATGTTGCCTGACTTGCTGAGTTTTTCCAGCATTTTCTGTTGTTATTACTGAGTTTGGATGATCAGCCATGATCTCATTGAATGGCGGAGCAGGCTCGAGGGGCCGAATGGCCGACTCCTGCTCCTATCTTCTATGTTTCTAAAATAGACTTTGCTGACTCAGCAAACCTCATTTGCTTTGCTGTTTTTTCTGCTGAGTAAATAAAAGTTTTTTTTTGGCTGCATGCAGGTATTTAATTGAGTTAGTTCAGGCTTGCTGTCAGTCCTGGCCCTGGCCCCGCCCCTTCCTGCACCTCATTGGCTGACACCGCTGTCAATCGACACTACGAGGGGGGGAAGGGAGGGCGATTGACAGGTGACGATTGATAGAAGCCCCTGCCCGCGCTCTGATTGGTGCAGGGGAAGGCAAGTGGGCGCGTCCGGCCCCCGGGCCCACGTGGGGGAGTCAGAGGCTGGCTGGAGTGCATGCGCAGCCCGCCTCGCCCCGTTGGGAAGCTTTTCAAATTTTTTTTTTTGCGAAACAAATTGAAAACACTCATTAATTCACCCAACCTCCTCCCCTCTAAAGTGCGATTATTATTATTATTGTTTTTCCTCATTTGTGTGGGGTGTCTTTTTTTACCTTGCGGTGGCGTGCGCCGATCCAACCGACCTCTGGTCGTTGCGTGCTGGCGTCAGCGCGTAATCGGAGGCGTGATTGACGCGAGGCACCCGCCAATCAGGAGCGCGGAAAACGCTGGGAGGACCGGGCGGGCTGACGGTCCTCCAACCAATGGCGGCGCGGGAGGGAGGGGGGTGGGACCTCGGTGGGCTGCAGGCCGCTTTCCTGCTTTCATTGTCTGCAGGAGCTGTTAAAGGGAAGGGAAGGAGAGGGTGGAAAAAACCCAGCTTGTGAGTGTTTATTCCTTTGCATTACCTTTATTGCAAGGCTATTCATTAATTGCATTCATTTAAAAATAAGTGAACCTTTTTTCTTTTCGACTTTTATCCAGAACAAAGAGCCCTGGTGCTGTGAACATTTTGGTGGGCAGCCACTTTTAAAGGGACAAAGACCAGCATTCTTCCTCCTCTCTCTCTCTCTTGTGAGTATTTGTGGTGGGTGAGAGCAGGGGGGGCGGGGGGGGTGTGAGTTAAAGGGGACTGCAGCCCCTTTTCAACAAAAACAATTGCTTGACCATTTAAAGGGGAATGGGTGCCCCCCCAGGTATTTAAAGGGGCAGTGCCTCTCTCTGTATCATGTAAGAGCAGGGAGGTTCTGCTTGAACTTTACAAAAACACCAGTTAGACCACCGCATGCAGTTCTGCTCGCCCCATTGCAGGAAAGATGTGACTGCTCGAGACGGGAGATTTACGAGGATGTTGCCAGGACTAGAGAATTTCAGCTACAAGGAAAGATTGAATACATAGAAACATAGAAGATCATCTACATCCTAGGGTACTTAAGGAAGTGGCCCTAGAAATAGTAGATGCATTGCTGGTCATCTTCCAAAATTTGATAGACTCTGGAACAGTACCCATGGATTGGCGGGTAGCTAGTGTTACCCCACTGTTCAAAAAAGGTGGTAGAGAGAAAACGGGAAATTATACACCGGTAAGCCTGACATCAGTAGTGGGGAAAATGCTAGATGTAATAGCAGAGCACTTGGTAAACAGTGACCAGATCGGACAAAGTCAACATGGATTTACAAAAGGTAAATCGTGCTTGACTAATCTACTGGAATTTTTTGAGGATGTAACTGGTAAAATAGATAAGGGAGAACCAGTGGATGTGGTGTATTTGGACTTTCAAAAGGCTTTCGATAAGGTCCCGCATAAGAGATAGAAACATAGAAGATAGGAGCAGGAGTAGGCCATTCGGCCCCTCGAGCCTGCTCCACCATTCAATGCGATCAGTGCTGATCATCCAAGTTCAGTACCCTGTCCCTGCCTTCTCATTTCTGTCCTAAAAGGCCTACCCCTTATCCTTAGACTGTGACCCCTGGTTCTGGACTCCCCGGCCATCGGGAACAACCTCCCTGCATCTAGTCTGTCCAGTCCTGCCAGAATTTTATAAGTTTCAATGAGATCCCCTCTCATTCTTCTAAACTCCAGCGAGTACAAGCCCAATCGACCCAATCTCTCCTCATACATCATTCCTGCCATCCCAGGTATCAGCCTGGTGAATCTTCGCTGAACTCCTTCCATGGCAAGAATATCCTTCCTCAGATAAGGCAACCAAAACTGCACACAATACTCAAGATGTGGTCTCACCAAGGCCTGTACAACTGCAGCAAGACATCCTTGTTCCTGTACTCAAACCCTCTCACTACGAAGGCCAACATACCATTTGCCGCCTTAACCGCCTGCTGCACCTGCATGCTCACCTTCAGCGACTGGTGCACAAGGACACCCAGGTCTCGTTGCACTTCCCCTTCTCCCAATCTATTGCCATTTAGATAATAATCTGCCTTCCTGTTTTTGCCACCAAAGTGGACAACCTCACATTTATCCACATTATATTGCCTCTGCCATGCTTCTGCCCAATCACCCAACCTGTCCAAATCATCCTGGAGTTTCTCGACATCCTCCTCACAGCACACACGCCCACCCAGCTTTGTGTCATCTGCAAATTTGGAGATATTACATCCAGTTCCCTTGTCTAGATCATTAATATATATTGTGATAGCTGGGGTCCAAGGACCGATCCCTGCGGTACCCCACGAGTCACTGCCTGCCACTCGGAAAAGGACCCGTTTATTCCAACTCTTTGCTTACTGTCTGCCAACCAGTTCTCTATCCAAGTCAATACCTTGCCCCTAATCCCATGTGCCTTAACTTTACACGCTAATCGCTTATGCGGGACCTTATCGAGGGCCTTCTGAAAGTCCAGATACACCACATCCACTGGTTCTCCCTTATCTATTTTACCAGTTACATCCTGAAAAAATTCCAGTATATTAGTCAAGCACGATTTACCTTTTGTGAATCTATGTTGACTTTGTCTAATCCTGTCACTGTTTTCCAAGTGCTCTGCTATTACATCTTTTATAATGGACTCTAGCATTTTCCCCACTACCGATGTCAGGCTTACCGGTCTGTAATTCCCCGTTTTCTCTCTACCACCTTTTTTGAATAGTGGGCTAACATTAGCTACCCTCCAATCCATGGGTACTGTTCCAGATTCCATCGAATGTTGGAAGATGATCAGCAATGCATCTACAATTTCTAGGGCCACTTCCTTAAGTACCCTAGGATGTAGATTATCAGGCCCTGGGGATTTATCGGCCTTCAATCCCATCAATTTCCTTAACACCATTTCCCTACAAATACTGATTTCTTTCAGTTCCTCCCTTTCATCAGACCCTATGTTCACCAGCATCTCTGGGAGGTTATTTGTGTCCTCCTTTGTGAAGACAGAACCAAAATATGCATTTAGTTGGTCTGCCATTTCTTTGTTCCCCATTATAAATTCCCCTGATTCTGACTGCAAGGGACCTACGCTTGAATTCACCAATCTTTTTCTCTTCACATATCTATAAAAGCTTTTACAGTCAGTTATTATGTTTGCTGCAAGCTTACTCTCGTATTCTATTTTCCCTTTCTTAATTAATCGCTTTGTCCTCCTTTGTTGAATCCTTAACTGCTCCCAATCCATTGGATTACTGCTTTTTCTGGCCAATTTATATGTCCTCTCCTTGGATCTTATGCTATCCCTAATTACCCTCGTTAGCCACGGTTGAGTCACCTTTTTTGTTTTATTTTTATGCCAAACTGGGATGAACAAATGTTTGCCATTGCCTATCCACCGTCAACCCTTTGAGTGACATTCCCCAATCAATCCGACCCAACTCGCTCCTCAGACCATCGTAGTTTCCTTTATTTAAATTCAGTATCTAGTCTCTGATTCAACAACTTAGAATTCTCCATCTTAATGGAGAATTCTATCATATTATGATCGATCTGACCCAAGGGGCCTCGTACAACAAGACTGTTAATTAATCCTTTCTCGTTACATAATACCCAGTCTAAGAAGGCCTGATCTCTGGTTGGTTCCTCGACATATTGGTCCAGGAAACCATCCCGTAAACACTCCAGGAATTCCTCCTCCACAATATTGTTACTAATTTGGTTAGCCCAAATTAATGTATAATTTTGTATTCTTCAATGAGATCTCCTCTCATTCTTCTGAATTCAAGAGAATACAGGTCTAGTTTACTCAATCTCTTCTAATACGACAGTCCCGCCATCCCAGGAATCAATCTCGTGAACCTTTGTTGCACTCCCTCTATGACAAGTATATCCTTCCTTCGGTAAGGAGACCAAAATTGTACCCAGTACTCCAGGTGTGGTCTCACCAAGGCCCTATATAATTGGAGGCAGCGTTGGTGGTACCTCTCCAGTGATTTGAGGTGCACTGGAGAGGTACCACCAACGCTGCCTGTGGTAAACCACTGTTATAGTTATCACTGTATATTGTTCTCACTGTTCTCACTGTAACATCACTACACGAGGTCGCCTCTTGTCGCACTGTTATACCTGGGCTGACCACCTCCGACTCCGCCCATTACCTGCCCAGGTATAAAGGTAGCTGACTGGCTAGTATTCCTCCCTGTTGGATCGGATCACCCACGAGGGTGGGCTCTGTTATTTAGCCAATAAAATTGATATGCCTATCAATTAGTCCAATAAAAGGCGACGAGTTAAGAACGTAACTGAAGGTTTTTATTGGCTAAATAACAGAGCCCACCCTCGTGGGTGATCCGATCCAACAGGGAGGAATACTAGCCAGTCAGCTACCTTTATACCTGGGCAGGTAATGGGCGGAGTCGGAGGTGGTCAGCCCAGGTATAACAGTGCGACAAGAGGCGACCTCGTGTAGTGATGTTACAGTGAGAACAGTGAGAACAATATACAGTGATAACTATAACAGTGGTTTACCACACTGCCTCCGCAAGATCCTGCAAATTCATTGGCAGGATAGACGCACCAACGTCAGTGTTCTTGCTCAGGCCAACATCCCCAGCATCGAAGCTTTGACCACGCTCAATCAGCTCCGATGGACGGGTCACATTGTCTGCATGCCCGATACGAGACTCCCAAAACAAGCGCTCTACTCGGAGCTCCGGCAAGGCAAGAGAGCCCCAGGTGGACAGAGGAAATGCTTCAAGGACACCCTCAAAGCCTCCTTGAAAAGGTGCAATATCCCCACCGACACCTGGGAATCCCTGGCCCAAGACCGCACAAAGTGGAGAAGAAGCATCCGAGAAGGCGCCGAACACCTCGAGTCTCTTTGCCAGGAGCAAGCGGAAGCCAAGCGCAAGGAGCGCACGTCAACCCAAGCACCCCACCCACCCGCCTCTTCAACTACCGTCTGCCCCACCTGTGTGAACTCATCAGTCACCTGAGAACTCATTTTTAATGTGTAAGCAAGTCATCCTCGGTTCCGAGGGACTGCCTAAGAAGATATAATTGGAGTAAGACTTCTTTACTCCTGTACTCAAATCCTCTTGGAATGAAGGCCAGCATACCATTTGCCTTCTTAACCGCCTTTCATGACCACCGGACGTCCCAAAGTGCTTTACAGCCAATGAAGTACTTTTGAAGTGTAGTCACTGTTGTAATGTGGGAAACGCGGCAGCCAATTTGCGCACAGCAAGCTCCCACAAACAGCAATGTGAAAATGGCCAGATAATCTTTTTTCATCATTTTGATTGAGGGATAAATATTGGGATCAAAACACCGGGGATAACATCTTCGAAATAGCACCACGGGATCTTTTACATCCACCTGAGGGAGCAGACGGGGGCCTCGGATTAACGTCTCATCCGTCAGACGGCACCGCCGACACTGCAGCGCTCCTTCATTACTGCCCCTCCGACAATGCGGCTCTCCCACAGCATTGCTTCCCCCGACAGTGCGGTGCTCCCGCAGTACTGCCCCTCCCCTGGACCTGATGGCTTACATCCTAGGGTCTTGAGGGAAGTGGCGGTAGGGATTGCGGATGCATTGGTAATAATTTTCCAAAACTCCCTGGACTCAGCAAAGGTCCCGGCTGATTGGAAAACTGCTAATGTAAAACCCTTATTTAAAAAGGGTAGTAGGCAGAAGGCTGGAAACTATAGACCAGTTAGCCTAACATTTGTGGTTGGTAAAATGTTGGAGTCCATTATTAAGGAGACAGTAATGGGACAGTTGGATAAACATAATTTAATAGGACAAAGTCAGCATGGTTTTATGAAGGGGAAGTCATGTTTGACAAATTTGCTTGAGTTCTTTGAGGACGTAACATACAGAGTGGATAATTGGGAACCAGTGGACGTAGTGTATTTAGACTTCCAAAAGGCATTTGGCAAGGTGCCACACAAAAGATTATTGCTCAAGATAAAAAATCATGGGATTGGGGGTAATATTCTGGCATGAGTGGAGGATTGGCTATCTAACAGAAGGCAGAGAATTGGGATAAATGGTTCATTCTCAGACTGGCAATCAGTAACTAGTGGTGTTCCGCAGGGGTCAGTGCTGGGACCCCAACTCTTTACAATCTATATTAATGATTTGGAGGAGGGGACCGAGTGTAACATATCCAAGTTTGCAGATGATACAAAGATGGGAGGGAAAGCAGTGAGTGAGGAGGACATAAACCTGCAAAGGGACATAGACAGGGTAAGTAAGTGGACAGAGATTTGGCAGATGGAATATAATACTGGAAAGTGTGAGGTTATGCACTTTGGCAGGAAAAATCATAGAGCAAGTTATTATCTTAATGGCAAGAAACTGGAAAGTACTGAAGTACAAAGGGATCTGGGGGTCCTGCTGCACGAAACACAAAAAGTTAGTATGCAGGTGCAGCAAGTGATTAAGAAGGCCAATGGAATGTTGGCTATTATTGCTAGGGAGATGGAATATAAAAACAGGGAGGTATTGCTGCAGTTGTACAAGGTATTGGTGAGACCACACCTGGAATACCGAATACAGTTTTGGTATCCATACTTAAGAAAAGACATACTTGCTCTCGAGGCAGTACAAAGAAGGTTCACTCGGTTAATTCCGGAGATGAGGGGGTTGACATATGAGGAGAGGTTGAGTAGATTGGGACTCTACTCATTGGAGTTCAGAAGAATGAGAGGCGATCTTATCGAAACATATAAGATTGTGAAGGGGCTTGATCGGGTGGATGCGGTGAGGATGTTCCCAATGATGGGTGAAACTGGAACTAGGGGGCATAATCTTAGAATAAGGGGCTGCTCTTTCAAAACTGAGATGAGGAGAAACTTCTTCACTCAGAGGGTGGTAGGTCTGTGGAATTTGTTGCCCCAGAGATCTGTGGAAGCTACATCATTAAATTAATTTAAAACAGAAATAGACAGTTTCCTAGAAGTAAATGGAATTAGGGGTTACGGGGAGCGGGCAGGATATCAGACATGAGGCTAGGTTTGGATCGGTCATGGCCCTGTGGGTGGCGGAGCGGGCCCAGTGGCCGTGTAGCCTGGTCCTGCTCCTACTTGTATTCTAATTCTGTGTTAGATTTCAGGAGATGGTTCTATTCACAGGGATTAGTGGAGACCTCGGGAACAGGCTGCCAACTAGGAGTCCTTCAAGAGTAAATTGGGCCTGTTCCTGGCTGGGGTGGAGATCACCTTTGACAGAAGGTAAGTACTGCAGGAAATACAGGGACAGAGTGATCTCCTGGATGAGTTTCAATCGCCTAGATGGGTCGGAGAGGAATTTCCCAGATTTTTTCTCCCAAATTGGCCATTGGGTTTTTTATCTGGTTTTTTGCCTCTCCCGGGAGATCACATGGGTTCGGGTGGGATGGAGAGTGAAAGTAGATTTGAGGTTAGGATCAGATCAGCCATGATCTTATTGAATGGCGGAGCAGGCTCGAGGGGCCGATTGGCCTACTCCTGCTCCTATTTCTTATGTTCTTATGTAACCAGTACAAGTGAAGCGACTCCTTCTCCCGGAGATTTATTAAGCGTGAATACTCCAAGAGTTGACCAAAAATCAGGTTAGTAATATTACTCAAGGAGTCAATTTCTGCTGTAAGAAGGGATGATACCTTAGCAGGTTCCCCTAATGAGGCCATATGGGTAGAACTTAAAAACAAAAAGGGGGCAAGCACTTTGCTGGGAGTGTACTATAGGCCCCCAAACAGTAAGGGGGAGATAGAGGAACAGATATGTAGGCTAATCTCAGAGAAGTGTAGGAATAATAGGGTAATAATTGTTGGGGATTTCAACTTCCCCAGTATTAACTGGGATAGTCAGAGTGTGAAAGGCTTAGAGGGTGTGGAATTCTTAAAGTGCATCCAGGAGAGCTTTTTCAGCCAACATGTAGAAAGTCCTACAAGAGAGGGGGCGGTACTGGACCTAATTCGAGGGAATATAGCAGGGCAAGTGGTAGAAAGGTTAGTAGGAGAGCATTTTGGTGACAGTGACCATAATTCGGTGAGATTTAAAGTAGTTATGGAAAAGGACAAAGATGGACCGGAAATAAAGGTTCTAAATTGGGGGAAGGCCGATTTTAATATGATAAGGCAGGATCTGGCCAAAGTGGACTGGGATCAGCTACTTGTAGGAAAATCCACATCAGAGCAGTGGGAGTCTTTCAGAAAGGAAATAGAGAGAGTACAACGCCAGCATGTTCCCGTAAAGGTCAAGGGTGGGACCAACAAGCCCAGGGAACCCTGGATGTCAAGGGACATACAAGAATGGTTTAGGGAAAAAAAGGGAGGCTTTTGGCAGATACAAAGGACTAAAAACAGTGGAAGCCCTAGAGGAGTATAGAAAGTGCAGGGGGGTACTTAAAAAAGAAATTAGGAGAACGAGGAGGGGTCATGAAAAAACACTGGCAGGCAAAATAAAGGAAAATCCCAAGGTGTGTTATTAGTATATTAAGGGCAAGAGGAAAACCAGGGAAAGAGTAGAGCCCATTAGGGACCAAAGTGGCAATCTGTGTGTAGAGCCAGAAGATGTAGGTGAGGTTTTAAATTAATATTTTGCATCTGTGTTCACTGTGGAGAAGGACGATGCAGGCATAGAAATCAGGCAGGGGGATTGTGATATACTTGAACAAATTAGTATTGAGAGGGAGGAGGTACTAGTGGTTTTAGCGGGCTTAAAAGTGGATAAACCCCCAGGCCCAGACGAGATGTATCCCAGCCTGCTGTGTGAGGCAAGGGAGGAGATTGCAGGGGCTCTGACACACATTTTCAGAACCTCTCTGGCCACAGGGGAGGTGCCAGAGGACTGGCGAACAGCTAACGTCGTACCATTATTCAACAAGGGTAGTAGGGATAAACCAGGGAATTACAAGCCAGTGAGCCTAACATCAGTGGTAGGGAAATTATTGGAAAAAATTCTGAGGATAGTCAGCATGGCTTTGTCAGGGGGAGATCATGTCTAACCAATTTGATTGAATTTTTCGATGGGGGTGACTAGGTGTGTGGATGAGGGTAGTCCAGTTGATGTAGTCTACATGGACTTCAGTAAGGCTTTTGACAAAGTCCCACATGGGAGACTGGTCAAGAAGGTAAGAGCCCATGGGATCCAGGGCAATTTGGCACATTGGATCCAAAATTGGCTTAGTGGCAGGAGGCAGAGGGTGATGGTCGAAGGTTGTTTTTGTGACTGGAAGCCTGTGTCCAGTGGTGTACCGCAGGGATCGGTGCTGGGTCCTTTGCTGCTTGTAGTATACATTAATGATTTAGATATGAATGTAGGAGGTATGATCAGTAAGTTCGCAGATGACACAAAAATTGGTGGAGTGGTAAATAGCGAGGAGGGAAGCCTCAGGCTACAGGAGATTATAGACGGGTTGGTCAGATGGGCAGCACAGTGGCAAATGGAATTTAACCCTGAAAAGTGTGAGGTGATGCATTTTGGGAGGACTAACAAGGGAATACACAATGAATGGTAGAACCCTAGGAAGGACAGAGGATCAGAGGGACCTTGGTGTGCATGTACATAGATCCATGAGGGCAGCAGGACAGCTAGATAAGGTGGTTAAGAAGGCATATGGGATACTTATATTCTATGCCTCGGCTAATGAAGGCAAGAGCAGGGAGGTTATGATGGAGCTGTACAAAACGCTAGTTAGGCCACAGCTGGAATACTGTGTGCAGTTCTGGTTGCCACACTATAGGAAGGATATGATTGCATTGGAGAGGGTGCAGAGGAGATTCACCAGGGTGTTACCTGGGCTGGAGCGCTTCAGCTATGAAGACAGACTGGACAGGCTGGGGTTGTTTTCCTTAGAGCAGAGAAGGCTGAGGGGGGACCTGATTGAGGTGTACAAAATTATGAGGGGCATAGATAGGGTAGATAGAAAGGAACTTTTCCCCTTAGTAGAGGGGTCAATCACCAGGGGGCATAGTTTCAAGGTAAGGGGCAGGAGGTTTAGAGGGGATTTGAGGAAGAACTTTTTCACCCAGAGGGTGGTTGGAATCTGGAACTCACTGCCTGAAAGGGTGATAGAGGCAGGAACCCTCACAACATTCAAGAAGCATTTAGATGAGCACTTGAACCGCCATAGCATACAAGGCTACGGACCAAGTGCTGGAAAATGGGATTAGAATAGACAGGGCTTGATGGCCGGCGCGGACACGATGGGCCGAAGGGCCCCTTTCTGTGCTGTATAAATCTATGACTCTATGGTAGCACTCTTGCCTCTGAGGCATAAGGTTGTGGGTTCAAGTCCCGCTCCAGAGACTAGAGCACAAAAATTCAGGCTGACACTCCAGTGCAGTACTGAGGCACTGTCAGAGGTGGCGTCTTTCAGATGAGACATTAAACTGAGGCCCTGTCTGCTCTCTCAGGTGGATGTAAAAGATCCCATGACACTATTTTGAGAAAGAAAGACTTGCATTTATATAGTGCTTTCATGACCAGCAGACGTCTTGAAGTGCTTTACAGCCAATGAAGTACTTTTGAGGTGTAGTCACTGTTGTAATGTGGGAAAGAGCAGGGGAAATATCCCCGGTGTCCTAGCCAATGTTTATCCCTCAATCAATGTAACAAAAGGATAATAGCAAAATACTGCGGATGCTGGAAATCTGAAATAACAACAGGAAATGCTGGAAACACTCAGCAGGCCAGGCAACATCCGTAGAGAGAGAAACAGAGTTAACAAAAAGATAGATTATCTGGTCATTATCACATTGCTGTTTGTGGGAGCTTGCTGTGTGCGCTATTTGACTGCTGCATTTCCTACATTACAACAGTGACTACACTTGTACTTCATTGGCTGTAAAGCACTTTGGGTCGTCCGGTGGTGGTGAAAGGCGCTATAGAAATGCAAGTCTTTCTTTCTTCACTGGTCTCACCAGCGACCTCTTCTGGCTGATGGTTGATTGACTGACGATAGTCCGCGCATGCGCACAGGGAGCGGCGGTTTGGGCCGAGTCCGGCACAGCGACCCCTCCCGGTCACCAAGGGCAACAACCGCGCATGCCCAGAGGAGACCAACCCCCCTCCCCCACTCGGAGCTGCGCCTGCGCACTCGGATCCTGCCGGACGGAGTCGGCGCAGACCATTCCGGGGAAAGTCCTTGGTGTCGGTTCCAGAGTCGCGATTGGTGACGCAAAGTGAGTTTTCTCCACTCCGATTGGGTGGAGATTCGTGCGGGATTGGGGGGGAGGGGTGGATCGGGAGAGAATAAAGAGAAATAGAAAATCCTGAGAGTCCGCGAGGCCCCGGACCGAGCGGTGTCAGTTGGACAGAGCACGTGATCTCCTCGGGGACACGTGACCCAGCCCAGGGCCTGATTGACGGGAGCTTCCGACCAATAGGGAGCGAGCGGGGCGGGGCTGGAGGAGCGAGCCGGCGGCGGGTCCTCCAACCAATCGGGGAGCCTGAGGGGCGGGACTTGCGCCGGCTGATTGTCTGATCCACAGGGCAGTGAGTTTCTCCAGTCCCTTGTTCAGGGCCCGGGGCCAGGGGAGGCTGTGGGCCTTTATTCCCCTCATTGGACACAAGGCTCTTTGGCTCACAACACACTGGCTCAGGTTTTAATAGAGACTTTTTTAATTCATCAATAAAAGCAGATAAACCTCGTGCTTCTGTGGAACAAACTTTCTAATATTTTATATAATCATAGAATGGTTACAGCACAGAAGGTGGCCATTCAGCCCGTCGAGCCTGTGCCGGCTCTCTGCAAGACCACTTCAGCGAGTCCCACTCCCCGCCCTTTCCCCGTAACCCTGCACATTTCTTTACTTCAGGCATTTATCCAATTCCCTTTTGAAAGCGGTGATTGAATCTGCCTCCACCACCCTTTCAGGCCGTGCATTCCAGATCCTAACCACTCGCTGCATAAAAAAGTTTTTCCTCATGTCGCCTTTGGTTCTTCTGCCAATCACCTTAAATCTGTGTCCTCTGGTTCTTGACCCTTCCGCCAATGGGAACAGTTTCTCTCTACTCTTTCCAGACCCCCTCACGATTTTGAACACCTCCATCAAATCTCCTCTCAACCTTCTCTACTCTAAGGAGAACCACCCCAGCTTCTCGAGTCTATCCACGTAACTGAAGTCTCTCATCCCTGGAACCATTCTTGTAAATCTTTTCTGCACCATCACTAAGGTCTTCACATCCTTCCTAAAGTGCGGTGCCCAGAATTGGACACAATACTCCAGTTGAGGCCGAACCAGTGTTTTATAAAGGTTCATCATCACTTCCTTGTTTTTGTACTCTATGCCTCTATTTATAAAGCCCAGGATCCCGTATGCTTTTTTAACCACTTTCTCAACCTGCCCTGCCACCTTCAATGATTTGTGCACACATACCCCCAGGTCTCTCTGTTCATGCACACATTTTAGACTTATACCCTTTAGTTTATATTGCCTCTCCTCATTCTTCCTACCAAAATATATCAGTTCGCACTTTTCTGCGTTAAATTTCATCTCCCATGTGTCCGCCCATTCCACCAGCATGTCTATGTCCTCTTGAAGTCTATCACTATCCTCCTCACTGTTCACTTTACTTCCAAGTTTTGTGTCATCTGCATATTTTGAAACTGTGCCCTGTACACCCAAGTCCAAGTCATTAATATATATCAAGAAAAGCAGTGATCCTAGTACCGACCCCTGGGGAACACCACTGTGTACCTTCCTCCAGTCTGAAAAACAACCGTTCACCACTACTCTCTGTTTCCTGTCACTTTGCTAATTTCGTATCCATGCTGCCACTGTCCCTATTATTCCATGGGTATCAAGTTTGCTGGTAAGCCTAGGATGTGGCTCTTTGTCGAACGCCTTTTGGAAATCCATGTACACCAAGTTAACCGCATTGCCCCCATCAACCCTCTCTGTTACCTCATCAAAAAACACAATCAGAATCAGAGCGGCCGGGCCCAGCGGACGTGCGGCCAGGGCCCCAGCACCAGGAAACCCAGGGTGCAGCGCCTCCCCCATCCGAGCCGCCACTTCCCGGTTTCTTCAGCCCGTTCCACCAAGTCCGACTCGGGGCAAAGGACCGGAGCCAGGCTCCCAGAATGGCCCGCGACCCCGGGGAGCATGCGCACTCTCAGCGGGGAAATCAGCGCGTTGGATAGAGCGGTTTCTGGGGCGCGGGGAATTGTGGGTGCTGCGGCCACCATTAGTCAGCGGCTGTGGGGAAGAGTTTTATTGCAGGCTGACGGAAGGTCCCTGGCCGCCTGTGGAGGTCTTTTTGTTGCTTCAGTTTGAGCTGGAGTGGAGATGGAGGAGAAGCTGCTGGGTTTAATCCCCAGTACTTCTGAGCCCAGGAGGACCCACCAATTTCCAATGTGTGACAGTCAAGGGTGGTGGATTCTGGGGGAGATTAGGTTATTACACAGACACTGTCCGCACAATGTAAAAGAGTATTGTTTTAGGAACAAGTATTTCTGTAGAGGCTTTTAATCCATTTTACATATACAGGTTTGTTTTAATTCATTCTTGGGATGTGGGCATCGCTCGCAAGACCAGAATATGTTGCCAATCCCCATCTTCCCGTTGAGAAGGTGATGGTGGGCTGCCTTCTTGAACCGCTGCAGTCCGTGTGGTGAAGGTACTCCCACAATGCTGTTGTGTAAGGAGTTCCTGGATTTTCACCCAGTGATGATGTAGCAGCGGCGATATATGTCCAAGTCAGGATGGTGTGTGACTTGGAGAAGTTGGAGGTGATGGTACTCCCATGCACCTTCTGCCTTTGTCCTTCTAGGTGCTGGAGGTTGCGGGTTTTGGAGGTTCTGTCAAAGTTCTGGTCGAGTTGCAGATGTATAAAGTCCATCTCCTTCGCCCCCTCCCACTCCCACCTCTCTCTCTCCTCCCATAGAGGCCAGCGGCCCAGACCAGGTGGCAGATTCCCTTCACCGAGGGACATTAGTGAACCAGTGGGATTTTATGACAATCCGGCAGCTTTCATGGTCACTTTTTTCTAGTGCCGGCCCCACAAATAACCAGATTCATTGAGCTCAATTTCACAACCTGCCTCTTTAGTGGGTTCTCTCTCACGCTCCCTGTTTTAAATTCATTTTACAGGGTATTAGAAGGGGAGGATTTGCAGACGGGAAACTCAAACCAAACATCACGTCAAGATCTGACAGTCACTCGATTCATCAGGAACTCATCGGCCTTTGAATATGGAAGCAAAAAGCACCGTTCACAGCGGGGAGAAACCGTACACGTGTTCTGTGTGTGGACGAGGCTTCAGCCAATCATCTGGCCTAGCGAGACACAAGCGCATTCACACTGGGGAGAGGCCGTTCACCTGCTCTGAGTGTGGGAAGGGATTCACTCAGTCATATGACCTTCAGACACACCAGCGGGTTCACACCGGGGAGAGGCCGTTCACCTGCTCTGAGTGTGGGAAGGGATTCACTCAGTCATCCCACCTACTGAGACACCAGCGAGTTCACACTGGGGAGAGGCCGTTCACCTGCTCTGAGTGTGGGAAGCGATTCACTAATTCAACCCACCTGCTGAATCACCAGCGAGTTCACACTGGGGAGAGGCCGTTCACCTGCTCTGAGTGTGGGAAGGGATTCACTCAGTCATCTGACCTGCTGACACACCAGCGAGTTCACACTGGGGAGAGACCGTTCACCTGCTCTGAGTGTGGGAAGGGATTCACTAATTCATCCCACCTGCTGACACACCAGCGAGTTCACACTGGGGAGAGGCCGTTCACCTGCTCCATGTGTGGGAAGGGATTCACTAATTCATCCCACCTGCTGAATCACCAGCGAGTTCACACTGGGGAGAGGCCTTTCACCTGCTCTGAGTGTGGGAAGGGATTCACTCAGTCATCTGACCTTCAGACACACCAGCGTGTTCACACCGGGGAGAGGCCGTTCACCTGCTCTGAGTGTGGGAAGGGATTCACTCGCTCATCCCGCCTGCTGAGACACCAGCGAGTTCACACTGGGGAGAGGCCGTTCACCTGCTCTGAGTGTGGGAAGGGATTCACTAATTCATCCCACCTGCTGACACACCAGCGAGTTCACACTGATGAGAGACCTTTTAACTGCTCAGACTGTGGGAAGTGCTATAAAGGTTCTGGGGAACTGTTACGCCATCAACGTGTTCACACTGGGGAGAGACCATTCAGGTGCTCGCACTGCGGAACTGGGTTCAGGCGATCATCTGAACTCACTGTACACCAGCGCATTCACACTGGGGAGAGGCCGTTCACCTGCTCCATGTGTGGGAAGGGATTCACTCAGTCATCCCACCTGCTGACACACCAGCGAGTTCACACTGGGGAGAGGCCGTTCACCTGCTCTGAGTGCGGGAAGGGATTCACTCAGTCATCCCACCTGCTGACACACCAGCGAGTTCACAATTGATTGCAGGGGTTGGATTCTGTTGTTGCTGCTGTTAATCACATCCAGGACTGAACCATGTTCATTCTGACAGGTGGGGAATGTTTCTGCTGATGTTAATAACTCCGGCAACTGGGCTGGAGTTTAATATTCTGGATATATGTCAAATAAATCAACTTTGTGTTAAACACATTGTTGCAGATTTTCTCCTTTCCCACCTGAGTGTTTAGCATCTCCTGGCTGGAGCTCAGAAAGGACAATCTGGGAGAGGATCGTACGGTGGGAACAGAACTCCAACCTGGACACAGTCCTTCAGGGCCACACTGAGAGGGGCAAATGGCACTTTGGTCTTTCTTGTCCCTCTTCACTGACAGCAAAGTTGCCGTGCGGGTTAATCTCGAGGCGTGTGAGAAACGTGTCCCAGCTGCTCTCTGCCATGGTTCAGAGCTCCTAGGCACGGAACAGAAGGCTCCTTTAGGAATGTAGCCCAGTGCTATTTTTTTAATGGCCTTATTAACCTGTGTGTCGTTACTTTTAGTGATTTGTGTATCTGTATCCCGGGAGCCCTCTGCTCCTCCAGCCCATTTAGACTTTTGGGGGATAAATTTGGTGATGCCCCCTTTGGGTCGCTAACATCGCCGGGGCTAATTTTAGCCCTCCAAAAAAGTTAGCGCCCCTGCGCATTAAATTCAGCGGTAGCGCCCCAAGCAGGAGACAGGGTGCTACTGGAAGCGCTCCCCTCCCTCTTGAGGCGCTACCAGTGAATTTCACGGTGCTTTGTGCAACAGCGCCACGCCCATCGGCACATAGCACCGCGTCATAGCAGACCGCCCTCCCTGATTAAAGGGGAGGGGTCTAGCACTGCACACACCAGGGCCCTGCTGGACCACCGGGGAACGGGGTGTTGGATCAAGAAGAACGCCGGGCTGAGCGATCGCGGCCGACACCCCGAAGAAGAACGGGGAAGGGGGCAGGTGCTGGCAGTCAGCCAAAATAAGAAGTTGCCACCCGACACCTGCCCTTTAAGTGGCGCCGCCACGGCTACAGGAACGATCTCTGACCCTGTCGGACATATCGTCCGGCGATAGGTCAGGGGTAGCAACCCAAGGTTGCAGCCGGGGTGCTGCGCATGGCGATGACGTCATTGCCAGCGGTGCAGTGCCGCGGGGCGCTACCATCTACCGCCACCGCTAACCTGCTGAATATCACAGGAGGCACAAAGCAACCCACTTTTACCCCCTTGTCCAAGTAGTGTGTGGCCTCCTTATTCCCACCAAAACACACCACCTCACACTGATCTACAGTGAAATTCATTAACACACCACCTCACACTGATCTATAGTGACATTCATTAACACACCACCTCACACTGACCTATAGTGAAATTCATTTGCCAATTACATGCCCATTCTGAAATTTATTAATATCTTCTTGCATTTTGTCTTCCTCAGTATTAACTCTACCTCCCAATTTGGTCTCATCGACAAATTTTGAAATTGTTCTTCTGATTCACGTGTCCAAATCGTTTCTGTAAATGGTGAACAACAGTGATCCCAGCACCGATCCCTGTGGAACACCACTTCCCACCTTTTGCCAGCCTGAGTAGCTGCTCCCAACCCCTACTCTCTGTTTTCTGTTTCGTGACCAGCTTGCTATCCATAACAGTATGTAAGATCTACAAGATGACCAAGGTCAGGCTGTGTGGATGGAAAGCTGGCTACAAAACAAAAATCAGAGGGTTGGAGTTAAGGGAAGTTTGTAGCGAACTTTCCATCCATTCTGTTGCCTGGCCCTTGACTCCACATGGCCTGACCATGGTCATCTTGTGGACCGTACATACTGCAGACACAGTGCACCAGTGGTAGAGGGGGTGGATATTGAATCCTGTGGCAGGGGCGCTGATGAAGTGGATTTCTCTGTCTGCGAGTTTTGAGGCATCGCTAGTTGCGTTTTTCACCTCTTTCCACCTTTAAATAAAACCTTGCTGCCAGTTTATTAAAGCCATTAACAGCCGCTTGGGTGGGACACACCAATAAATGAGGCCTTGTTTCCCTCAGAATGGCAGGCCTGAACCCGAGTTAGAAAACATTTAGTAATTAAACCAGACTGGGCGGGGCCTGAGGTGCGAGTTAGTAACGGAAAATTGGTGGTCAGCGTACTTCACACCAGGGCTGAGGACCCGGGGACTTGGGTTTCTGTATCATTTATTGATTAATTTAGTTTATTGCCCAATGTCAATCAGACTGGCGGGTCATCTTGCTGTCTGACGGAGGCGAGGGTCCCCAATGGAGGGCTCTCTATGCGGGGGTCCTTCCCGGCACCACTGGGGATCTGGGGTGGCGACTGTTGCAGGGAGCTGTCGTGTGCAACAGTTTAAGCTCCTTTCCGGACTCCAAGGCCAGATGTGTTTTCTGCGGCCAAGAGGAGTCCACGGGCCGTGTATATATTCAGTGTGAGAGGTTGCAGCCCCTGTATAGTTACCTGAAGGGGCTGCTCCTCAACCCTTGGTTACACTTTAGCCCCACACTCCTAATCTTTGGCCGCCTGGTGCGGAGTGGGGGTGGGTAAGTCGGAGGATCTTCTCCTGGACCTGCTCTTGCGCCTGGTGAAAACAGCAATTTGTAGGCCCAGGATGGGCGGGGCCCATGGGGGGGTCACTCTGGCTGCCTGCCTCTCTCCCATGGCCTTGTCCCTGCCCGGGTGGCCCTGGAGAGGGAGCAGGCGGTGTCCACCGGTTCACTTGATACCTTCCTCGACTGGTGGACACGGAAGATATCAAGAGGCGATAATCGATCCTCACAATCACATTGTGATTTAATTATTAATTGTGTTTGTGTTACAAATACGTTTGTTTTATTTTGATACAAAAGTTCTACTAGACATGTTAAACTACTAGTTATTTAATCCGGGCTGCAGCTGCTGAAAGGTTGACTGTACTGAGGTTTGTGGCCAGAGCTGGCAAATGTGTTGTTCTGAAGTCTGATGTCTCACACCTGAAGAGTCTGTTTATGTCGTGTTGTAATGACCTTTTTCTGTTGCCTGGTGTCAGAAATAGAAATCAAAGGAATATGATGCCCCACTCTGTTAATCAACTCTTTGACACATTTCCATTTCTTAATTTACAAAGATCACAACTCCATTAGTGAACAATGGATTGCCAGTCTGCCACTTTTTAGTGAGGCTTGAAAGGATTCGCTGTGAAGCTACACCTGCCCATCTGTCTGTGTGTCACTGTGTTTGGATTGTGTTGGACAACAGCCCTAATGGGCCAGTAATTCCGGTCCCAACGTGTGAGTACGGACGGTGTACTCACGCGTGGGCCCGATGGAAGTGCTGGTTTTCAGGATGCACAGTGCATGCGCTGAAAACCGGCATTTCCTGTCCTCTGAACCAAGGGGTTAAGAGGTGGAATGCGTACGACGTATCAGGCAGCGCGTGCATGCTGAATTTCCTTTTTTTGTAAAGAGTTGCCCGTGCGTAAATGCCTCCGGTTTTTATGCTTGAAAATACCAGATGTAAGTACTTAGTTTTACAGGTAAGTGGTCTATTAATACAATTTAGAATTTTTTTTCCACAGGTTTATTATTTTTAAAGAATTTACAGTAAAGTAAATGTATTTTTAGACCCTAATTTGATTAATTGTTTAAAATAGTTTTTTTACATTTATTCATAGTTCATTTATTTAGTGGGATGTTTTTTTAACTTTTATTTGTAGTTTAAGTGCTGTTTTGGGCGCCCTGAGTTTTCATGAGTTTGACAGTTCTTACTATCAAACTCATGAATGAACTTTTGCAACCAGTGGATGTGGTGTGTTTGGACTTTCAGAAGGCTTTCGATAAGGTCCCACATAAGAGATTAGCGTGCAAAATTAAGGCACATGGGATTGGGGGAAAGGTAGTGACTTGGATAGAGAACTGGTTGGCGGACAGAAAGCAAGGAGTTGGAATAAACGGGTCATTTTCCGAGTGGCAGGCAGTGACTACTGGGGTACTGCAAGGATCGGTCCTAGGATCCCAGCTGTTCACAGTATATATTAATGATCTGGACGAGGGAATTGGATGTAATATCTCCAAATTTGCAGACGACACAAAGCTGGGTGGGTGGGTAAGCTGTGAGGAGGATGTCGTGAAACTCCAGTATGATTTGGACAGGTTGGGTATTGGGCAGGAACATGGCAAATGCACTATAATGTGGATAAATGTGAGGCAAAAACAGGAAGGCAGATTATTATTTGAATGGCAATAGATTGGGAGAAGGGGAAGTGCAAAGAGACCTGGGTGTTCTTGTGCACCAGTCGCTGAAGGTAAGCATGCAGATGCAGCAGGCGGTTAAGAAGGCAAATGGTATGTTGGCCTTCGTAGCAAGAGGGTTCGAGTACAGGAACAAGGATATCTTGCTACAGTTGTACAGGGCCTTGGTGAGACCGCACCTTGAGTATTGTGTGCAGTTTTGGTCGCCTTACCTGAGGAAGGACATTCTTACCATGGAAGGAGTGCAGCGAAGATTCACCAGGCTGATACCTGGGATGGCAGGAATGACGTATGACGAGAGATTGTGTCGATTGGGCTTATACTCACTGGAGTTTAGAAGATTGAGAGGGGATCTCATCGAAACCTATAAAATTCTGTCAGGCCTGGACAGACTAGATGCAGGAAGTGTGGTGTATGTAACCTGTTCCACCTTAAGAGAACTTAAGCCTGTTCCACCTTAAGAGATGTACTACTTTCTCTGGCTGCTGTATACGTAATACCGGTGGTGACCACCGGTATATAAGCACTGTGTAGTAATATTGTATTTTAGTATAGTCCTGACCTCCAACCAGTAAAGACCTGTTGAACTTTAATCTTGTAGTCTGTGTTAGTAATTACAACTAGAACACACAGACTTAACAGTGGCGACGAGTCCGATTCTTACCCTGCGGCAGTTTATATCCACGGCGGCTTCGTCCACAGAACGGACGTTGAAGAGAGGCTTCCACCCTCATCACCCTGCTGGAAGACACGTCGCGCGGCAGACATCGAGAAACCAGAGTGCAGAAGACATCCTGAACTCGAAGCCTCCATCAGCGGCTGTCAACTATCTTCTTTCTACCTCGGTGGTGGGTAAGCCGGGCAGCGACGCGACCAGAAAGTCGGCCGCGTTGGCTGTACAGACGGGGAGGGAAGACGGAGGAATAAGTGCGGTGAGATCGATCGCGACCGGAGATAAGGGCCGGGCCGCATTCGGGCCGAAAGGCGCAGCGCGGGGACATCGATCGCGGCTGGTGATAAGGGCCGGGCCGCATTCGGGCTAAAAAGGCGCAGTGTCTGGGGCAACTGAAGGCGCGAGAGCCACGGTGAAGCGGAGACATCGTCGGGGGACGGGTGAAGACCGCCAAGCGCGGGAAAACCGCCATTTTGTAGGCGGAGGACGAAGACAAGAGCGGGAAGCCGCCATCTTGGATAAAAATAAAAATAAATTAAATTGCAATGATGCCTAAACATGGGAACATTAATACCTTTGATAGCGACATAGAAGATTGGGCCATGTATGTAGAACGCATACAAAATTATTGTAAAGCAAATAAAATCCCAGATGAAGAGAAAGCACTAACATTATTAAACTTAATGGGTGCGAAGACATACGGGCAATTGAAACACCTTTTATCACCAGATGAACCGGCGGATAAGACGTTCGAGGAGATTGTTACTGTCCTGAAAAATCATCTAAACCCCACGCCGCTGATGCTAGCGGAACGATTTAAATTTTACAGCAGAAGGCAGCTGAAGGATGAAAGCAATGCTGAATATTTAATGGAATTGCGTAAGCTAGCAAAGTACTGCCAGTTTGGAACGAGACTGACAGAGGCGCTACGAGATAAATTTGTGTGTGGTTTATTAAAAGAAGATACACAAAAGCGACTGCTCGAGGAGAATGAGCTGACGCTTGAGAAAGCGGTCACTGTGGCAGCAGCACACGAAGCCGCAGCAAGAGGCACGGCAGTAATGCAGCTACGGTCACCGGAACTCAGTACAAATAAATTGGGTTTGAGTACTGTAAAATGTTATCGTTGTGGAAAGACAACGCACGATCAGAACCAGTGTTGGTTTAAAAACCAAGAATGCAGAACGTGTGGCAGGCTTGGCCACATAGCTAAAGTATGCCGGTCAGGAAAGAAGACCAGCAACAAAAAGTCACCGCAAGGAAAATACATAAAGGTACACAAGGTGACAAAGAACAGTTCGACCGAACAGAAGTCAGATTCAGACGCTAGCAGTAATGAACTGGGTAGCTTAAGAGTACACAACGTTGGTAAGGATGCAGATCTCCAGACAATTTGGGTCACCCTTCAGATAGCAGGAGTCCAAGTAAAGATGGAATTGGACACTGGGTCGGCATTGACGGTCATGAATAAGAAAGATTACAAAAGGTTATTCCAACATATTCCCCTACGGGATACGGAGATTATATTGAAAACATACACGGGGCAAAGAGTGTACCCCATCGGAAAGATAGAGGTAAAAGTGGTCCACAAGGGTGAAGAAAGCCAAGTAATGGACTTATATGTGCTACCTGAAGGAGGTCCACCACTACTGGGACGGGAGTGGATTAGGAAAATGAATATGGACAGGCACTCCTTGAAGGCACTAACGGTAGATTCCGGGGAAACAGATGTCAAACCTAAACGATTGTCCAAAATATTGGATGATGCTAAAGAGGTGTTCCAGCAGGGACTGGGAACACTGAGAGGAATTACGGCAAACATCAAGATTGATGAACATGCACACCCAAAATTTTTTAAAGCCAGACCGGTACCCTATGCAATACGACCTACTGTAGAAGCGGAACTGGAAGCGCTAGAACGTTCAGGTGTACTGTCTAAGGTAGATTGGAGTGAGTGGGCTACGCCCATTGTTCCCGTTATGAAACTTCCTTCGAGCAACAAGCCAGGAGAACCAGGGAAGGTTCGCATCTGTGGAGATTTCAAAATCACCGTTAATCCGGTGCTTCACACGGTGCAGTATCCGCTTCCGCGGATTGAGGATATTTTTGCTTCGTTGTCTGGTGGGAAACACTTCACCAAGATAGACCTGGCGCAGGCGTACTTGCAGATGGAGGTTGAAGAAGAGTCACGCCAATACCTCACGATCAACACGCATCGAGGTTTGTACCGGTACAATAGGCTGGTTTTTGGAGTGGCATCGGCTCCAGCAATTTGGCAGAGGGCCATGGAGCAGGTATTACAGGGAATTCCAGGCACACAATGTTACCTGGACAATATTCTGATTACAGGTGATGGTGATGAAGAATACCTCGCAAACTTGAAACTGGTGCTCAACAGACTGAAAGAGTATGGACTTAGAGTTAATCGGCAGAAATGTGAGTTCTTCCAGAAGCGGATCTCGTACTGTGGTCATGTCATTGGGCTTCATAAGTCTCCTGACAAGATAGAGGCAGTTTTAAAGGCTCCCGCTCCGGATAATGTCTCTCAGTTGAGGTCGTTTCTAGGATTGATTAACTATTACCATAAATTTCTACCAAATCTATCCACGGTACTGCACCCGCTAAACGCTCTTTTACAGAAGGGGGTACCATGGGAATGGAGCAAAAACTGTAAGAAGGCATTTCGCAAAAGCAAAGAATTGATCACCTCAGACACTGCCCGGGAGTAATCAACTGAAAACAGGAATTGCAAGCGTCACGGGAGCCGAACGGCAGGCACGCCGGGTAAGTGCTCATCGGGGGCTTGCACGCATGGCAAGCCCCCGAGCCTAATTTCTGGGCCATTATCTCGCCTACATCCATTACAATTTTTGAAATGTTAGATTGTACTTGGAAGTAGTTGAGTTTGAATCTAACAATTCTGAAATTGGGAGCTTTTAATGATTTCTGTTTTTCACATAACTGTATAGTGATGTGATCAGTCAAAGCAAATTAACAGATGGTGTTATTTACTGAACACAACTGAATAATTCTACAAGGATGCTATCGCAGTCTTCCTCAGTATTAACTGCACCCCCCAATTTAGTGTCATCAGCAAATTTTGAAATTGTACTTCTGATTCCCAAGTCCAAATCATTCATGAAAATGGTGAACAACAGTGGTCCCAGCACCAATCCCCGTGGAACACCACTTCCCACCTTCTGCCTGTCTGAGTAAATACCTTTAACTCATCCCGTCACTATAACTGGACTTGTCTCCATTCCCGGGCCGAGGGGATTGCTGTACCACACGGGAGGGGCAACATTTGGGGACTCTCGATTCTCCACCAATTCCCATTCCCCTTCTTTCTGGTGGATAATGGAGGTGCCACTGTGTGTAATGTGTAAGTCAGTAAGAGTTGTCAGTGAGGATTAATCAGCACTTTCTAATTGGAGATGATAATCAATGGAATCTTTCAGACAATGAATTGTAGATTTTATAGCAAAGATTAATATCCGATTGAAGTAAAAGTTCATAATTTTATTGTAAAATATTTCAGGAACACGCATCAGAAATTAAGGGGAAAGATCAGACAGCAGTACTTAAAGGGACTCTGCAGCCCCAACAACTCAATCAGCTATATATCCAGAATATTAAAATCCAGCCCAGTTATAGGGGTTATTAACATCAGCAGAAACAAACCCCAACTGTCAGAATGAACATGGTTCAGTCCTGGATGTGATTAACAGCAGCAATAACAGCAGAATCAAACCTCTGCAGTCACTTGTGAACTTGCTGGTGTCTCAGCAGGTTGGATGACTGATTGAATCTCTTCTCATACACTGAGCAGGTGAATGGCCTCTCCCCGGTGTGAACTCGCTGGTGTGCCAGCAGGTTGGATGACTGATTGAATCTCTTCCCACACACGGAGCAAGTGAACGACCTCACCCCAGTGTGAGCTCGCTGGTGTGTCAGCAGGTTGGATGACTGATTGAATCCCTTCCCACACACTGAGCAGGTGGATGGCCTCTCCCCAGTGTGAATGCGCTGGTGTCTCAGAAGGTCAGAGGAATTAGTGAATCCCTTCTCACATACGGGGCAGGTGAATGGCCTCTCTGCAGTGTGAATGTGCTAGTGTATCAGCAGGGTGGATGAATTAGTGAATCCCTTCTCACACACAGGGCAGGTGAACGGTCTCTCCCCAGTGTGAATGCGCTGGTGCTCAATGACGTGAGATGATTGCCTGGAGCTCTTCCCACAGTGAGAGCAACTGAATGGTCTCTCCTCAGTGTGAAGTCGCTGGTGTGTCAGAAGGTGGGATGACTGACCAAATCCCTTCCCACACTCGGAGCAGGTGAACAGCCTCTCCCCGGTGTGACTGCACGATGAGTTTCCAGCCGGGACGGGGAGCTAAATCCCTTCCCTCAGTCCCCACATTTTCTCCATGGTGTGGGTGTCCTTGTGTCTCTCCAGGTTGGACAATCGGTTGAAGCCTCATCCACACACACAACACATGTACGGTTTCTCCCCGCTGTGAACGGTGCGATGTTTTTTCAGACTGTGTAACTGGTTAAAGCTCTTTCCACAGTCAGTGCACTGGAACACTCTCACTTGGGTGTGTGTCTCGGTGCTTTTCCAGTCACACCGATCTTTGAAATCTTTTCCCACAGACAGAACAGGCAAACATTTCTCCTTCCACATTCAAAGGCCGACGATATTCCCTGTAAAAGCAGTTTACAAAAGACATCACTGTAAGTTCAGGATTAAAATTCAGAACAGATAATTCTAATTTCTATGGAACATTCTCTCCTCTCTTATTACATAGAATTACACAGATTGTACAGCACAGAAACAGGCCATTCGGCCCAACTGGTCCGTGCGGTGTTTATGCTCCACACAAGCCTCCTCCCATCTCTCTTCATCTCACCCTATCAGCATCTCCTTCTATTCCTTTCTCCCATGTGTTTATCCAGCTTCCCCTTAAATACATCCATGCTCTTCGCCTCAACTACTCCCTGTGGCAGCAAGTTCCACATTCTCAGCACCCTCTGGGTGAAGGAGTTTAATCTAAATAGGACTTCCCTGGGCAGCCAATGAGCACTGCTGCCTCTTTTGTGCATTTCCTGGCGAGGCAAAACAGTTGATATTTTCTGATCAAAAAGAGCTGAGCTCGGCAGCATTAGTCCTGTTTTGCCTCCTTTGGAGACCAGGTGTATGAGCAGAGTGAGCGCAGTCTTCACAACAACCGCAATAAAATTATTACAGTTGTGAAGGAACTTTGTGTCAGTGCACTGGACCACAAACAAAATATGTGTGTCGATGGTTGTCTTATTACCCTACTGTAAAGTGCCTTGAGATGTTTTAAAAGCTCTATATAAAGGTAAGTTGTTGTTGGTGTATAGAGAACTCTGTTGAAATTTAGTGAAATGATCAATAACCAAGGAAGATCATTTCTTTGTTTGGTTCTGTTAGCTTTCATAGAATCATGGAAAAGTACAGCACAAAGGAGGCCATTCGGCCGATCGTGCCTGTGCTGGCTCTTAGAAAGAGCCCTCGTGCTTCGTCCCACATCCCTGCTTGTTGTCCGTAACCCTGTAAGATCCTCATCCTCAAGTACCCGCCCAACTCCCTTTTAAAATCATTGATGGAATCAGCTCATGACCTTTTCAGGTCGAGCGTTCCAGATCCCGACAACTCTCTGAGTTTTATTCAATTCTTACCACAGTTGCCTTCTGTGAAGGTTTAATAATAAATGCATTTTGCTGTGAAAGCAATTAAAACATTCCTAGTATATAAATAGACAGATGCATCAAAATATTCAAATTGTGGGAGGGAGGGCAGTGCTCGCCCAGGGCCCAATAAACAATGGAATTCTTCTTTCCCAACCCAATGCTCAGAAGATGAAGTCCCAGAGCTGCCTTTGGCTCGGTTCCACCTGCCCTTTTCTGACAAGCTGAGGTGTTGGTCAGTGCACTGTGATTGCCCTGTGGGCAGAAAATGGCAAACCTAGAAATATGACCAAAATAACACATTTTAACCCCAAAGCTGTAAATCCCCATCCCACACACTCTCCCTCCTCCCTGTGCTGAAATCCAAACCCATCGCACCATCTCCAACATTTCTTTCCTCCACTCCCAGTTTTCTCCCTCCCTCTGCTCTGGTTGGGTTCAGTTCTACACCCACTGTGTGCAGAGTGAGAATAAAATCAATGAGTCAATGATTGTCTCTCCTGGTCACTGGGACCCTGAAACCTTCAGTTCTCCACCCACTGTGTGCAGAGTGAGAATAAAATCAATGAGTCAATGATTGTCTCTCCTGGTCACAGGGACCCTGAAGCCCGCCCACTCTTTGTTCCTGTACCAAGATGGCCACGCATGTGCCGTGCTGCAGGTGGAACCGGTCTGTCTTTCCTTCACCAAGATGGCGGCACCTAACCCGGGCCTGTTGCCGAGAAAAAGCCTCACAGCTGCCGTCCGGTGGAACATAGACCAGGCCGCTGGATCTCATTCGGGCCTGAGGCCGTTTTCTAACTTTATAAACCCTGCGGCGCAGCCTACCCACAGTTTATTAATCTCCCGACCCCGCTCCCGCCGACCAGCAGCTCTGCCCGGCGACCGCGCGGGGCTTTCTTTGTGAGGGACATGTGACCCAGGCCCAGGGCCTGATTGATGGGCGCTTCCGACCAATAGGGAGCGAGCGGGGCAGGGCTGGAGGAGCGAGCTGGCGGTGGGTCCTCCAACCAATCGGGGAGCCTGAGGGGCGGGACTTGCACCAGCTGATTGATCCGCAGGGCAGCGAGTTTCTCCAGTCCCTTGTTCAGGGCCCGGGGCCAGGGGAGGCTGTGGGCCTTTATTCCCCTCATTGGACACAAGGCTCTTTGGCTCACAACACACGGGCTCAGATTGCAATACAGACTTTTTAAATTCACGAATAAAAGCAGATGAACCTCGTGCTTCTGTGGCACAAACTTTTTAATATCTGGGAGTAAAAATACAATTTTTTTCCCCCTGGGGAATTTGTTATTAGTTTCAGGAAACAACAACCACTTGTATTTATAAAGCACCTTTAATGTAGTGAAACATCCCAAGGCTCTTCACAGGAGCGTTAGAAAACAAAATTTGACACCGAGCCACATAAAGCGATATTCGGGCAGATGACCAAAAGCTTGGTCAAAGAAGTAGGTTTTAAGGAGCATCTTAAAGAAGGAGAGAGAGGTAGAGAGATGGAAAGGTTTAGGGAAGGAATTCCAGAGCTTAGGGCCCAGGCAGCTGAAGGCACGGCCGCCAATGGTGGAGCGATTAAAATCGGGGATGCTCAAGAGGCCAGAATTAGAGGAGCGCAAATATCTCGGAAGGTTGTCGGGGCTGGAAGAGATTACAGAGATAGGGAGGGGCGAGGCCACGGAGGGATTTGGAAACAAGGATGAGAATTTTAAGAATGATACACTTGAGGAAAAGCAGGGAGTGGGGGAGGGTCAAGCCCTTATGGAACAGGGTCGTTAATTCTGTTCTGCGACAGTTACTGGGACAGACTGTATCTCCCCTCTCCTCCACACAGGGATTTGTGGTAGTTAAAGGGACAGTAATTCTCCTTGTTTTGCGAGATTGTAATTAAAGGGACACTGCTCTGAGATGGCTGTGAACTTTTAGTGCCGCCAGCCTTTCTAAAACATCTTCCTTTTTTGAGGATGTGTGTGAACAGACTGGTGACTCAGCAGGTGGGATGAACTCTGAAACCTCTTTGCACAGTCAGATCATTTAAAGGGTCTCTCATCGGTTCTGGGGCAGGAGGGATCTGGTTAACAGTGATCACAATATCATTAGGTTTAAAGTAGTTATGGAAAGGGACAAAATAAAATCAACGGTGAAAATACCCAGCTGGAAGAGAGTCAATTTCAGTGATTTGAGAAGGGATCGAGCTCAGGTGGACTGGAAACAAAGATTGTCCAGGAAAACAGTGAATGACCAATGGCAGGCCTTCAAGGCTGAGATAGTTCAGGTACAAACCAAGCATATTCCCATAAGGAGGAAAGATGGGCCATCCAAAGCTAAAGCTCCCAATGACAAAGGACATCGAGGTTAGAATAAAACAGAAAAAGGAGGTTTACGACAAATGTCAGGTACAGAATAGAGTCAAAAACCAGGTAGAATACAGAGAGTGCGGGGGGAAATTGAAACAGGATATAAGAAGGGCAAAGAGACAATATGAGAAAAGATTAGGGGGTAACATAAAAGGGAAAAAATCTTCTATAAACATGAAAAGTAAAAGGATAGTTAAAGGAATGGTGGGGCTGATTAGCGACCAAATAGGATCTCATCATAAGAACATAAGAAATAGAAGCAGGAGTCGGCCATTTGGCCCCTCGAGCCTGCTCCGCCATTTAATGAGATCATGGCTGATCTGATCTTGGGCTCAGCTCCATTTCCCTGCCCGCTCCCCATAACCCTTCACTCCCTTATTGTTCAAAAACCTGTCTATCTCCACCTTAAATGTATTTAATGACCCAGCCTCCACAGCTCTCTGGGGCAGAGAATTCCACAGATTTACGACCCTCTGAGAGAAGAAATTCCTCCTCATCTCAGTTCTAAAAGGGCGACCCATTATTCTGAAACTGTGCCCCCGAGTTCTAGATTTCCCCACGAGGGGAAACATCCTCTCTGCATCTACCCTGTCGAGCCCCCTCAGTATCTTATATGTTTCAATAAGGTCACCTCTCATTCTTCTAAATTCCAATGAGTATAGGCCCAACCTGCTCAACCTTTCCTCATAAGACAACCCCTTCATCTCAGGAATCAACCTCGTGAACCTTCTCTGAACTGCCTCCAATGCAAGTATATCCCTCCTTAAATAAGGAGACCAAAACTGCATGCTAACTTTTTGTGTTTCATGAAAAAGGACCCCTAGGTCACTCTGTACTGCAGCATTTTGTAATCTCTCTCCATTTAAATAATAATTTGCTTCAGTGCCCTGTCCCTGCCTTCTCCCCATATCCCTTGATCCTTCTGGCCTTAAGAAATATATCTAACTCCTTCTTGAATATATTTAATGAATTGGCCTCAACTGCCTTGTGTGGTAGAGAATTCCACAGATTCACCACTCTCTGGGTGAAGAAATTCCTCCTCATCTCTGTCCTAAATGGCTTACCCCTTATCCTTAGACTGTGACCCCTGGTTCTGGACTCCCCGGCCATCGAGAACATCCTTCCTGCATTTGACCCATTTATCCTGACTCTGTTTTCTGTTAGTTAGCCAATCCTCTATCCATGCTAATATATTACCCTCAACCCCGTGAGCTCTTATCGTGTGCAGTAACCCTTTATGTGGCACCTTATTGAATGCCCTCTGGAAATCCAAATACACCACATCCGCTGGTTCTCCTTTATCCAGCCTGCTCGGTACATCCTCAAAGAACTCCAGCAAATTTATCAACATGATTTCCCTTTCATAAACCATGCTGACTCTGCTTGACTGTATTATGATCATACGGAGGCAGAGGGCGGGCTCAGGTACTGAATGAGTACTTTGCATCTGTCTCCACAAAAGAAGAGGATGAAGTTAATGTCGCAGTAGAGGAGGGGGGAGTAGAGAAATTGGATAAAAATGGATAGAAAGGAGATGCTAAATAGGTTCATAGAGTCATAGAGTTATACAGCACGGATAGAGGCCCTTTGGCCCATCGTGTCCACACCGGCCATCAAGCCCTGTCTGATCTAATCCCATATTCCAGCATTTGGTCCGTATCCTTGTATGTTATGGCATTTCAAGTGCTCATCCAAATGCTTCTTAAATGTTGTGAGGGTTCCTGCCTCTACCACCCTTTCAGGCAGTGAGTTCCAGACTCCAACCACCCTCTGGGTGAAAAAGTTCTTTCTCAAATCCCCTCTAAACCTCCCGCCCTTTACCTTGAATCTATGCCCCCTAGTTATTGACCCCTCTACTAAGGGAAAAAGCTCCTCAGCATCCATCCTATCTATGCCCCTCATAATTTTGTACACCTCAATCATGTCCCCCCTCAGCCTCCTCTGCTCCAAGGAAAACAAACCCAATCTGCCCAGTCTCTCTTCATAGCTGAAGCGCTCCAGCCCAGGTAACATCCTGGTGAACCTCCTCTGCACCCTCTCCAACGCGATCACATCCTTCCTGTAGTGTGGCGACCAGAACTGCACGCAGTATTCCAGCTGTGGCCTAACCAGTGTTTTATACAGTTCCATCATAACCTCCTTGCTCTTATATTCAATGCCTCGGCTAATGAAGGCAAGTATCCCATATGCCTTTTTTACCACCTTATCCACCTGTTCCGCCGCCTTCAGGGATCTGTGTACTTGCACACCCAGATCCCTCTGACCCTCCGTCTTGCCTAGGGTCTTACCATTCATTGTGTATTCCCTTGCCTTGTTAGTCCCCCCAAAGTGCATCACCTCGCACTTTTCCGGGTTAAATTCCATTTGCCACTGTTCCGCCCATCTGACCAACCCATCTATATCGTCCTGCAGACTGAGGCTACCCTCCTCGCTATTTACCACCCTACCAATTTTTGTATCATCCGCGAACTTACTGATCATACCTTTTACATTCATATCCAAGTCATTAATGTAGACCACAAACAGCAAGGGACCCAGCACCGATCCCTGTGGTACCCCACTGGCCACAGGCTTCCAGTCACAAAAACAACCTTCGACCATCACCCTCTGCCTTCTGTCACTAAGCCAGTTTTGTATCCAATGTGCCAAGGCACCCTGGATTCCATGGGCTCTTACCTTCTTGACCAGTCTCCTGTGCGGGACTTTATCGAAGGCCTTACTGAAATCCATATATACCACATCCACTGCATTACCCTCATCCACACACCTAGTCACCCCCTCAAAAAATTCAATCAAATTAGTCGGACATGATCTTCCCTTGACAAAGCCATGTTGACTATCCCTGATTAATCCTTGCCTCTCCAAGTGGAGACAAATTTTGTCCCTCAGAATTTTTTCCAATAATTTTCCTACCACTGATGTTAGGCTCACTGGCCTGTAGTTCCCCGGTTTTTCCCTACTTCCCTTCTTGAATAATGGTACTACATTAGCGGTTCTCCAGTCCTCTGGCACATCCCCTGTGGCCAGAGAGGTCCTGAATATATGTGTTAGAGCCCCCGCAATCTCTTCCTTTGCCTCACACAGCAGCCTGGGATACATTTCATCCGGGCCTGGGGATTTATCCATTTTTAGGCCAGCTAAAACCGCCAATACCTCCTCCCTCTCGATGTGAATATGTTCGAGCATATTACAGTCCCCCCGCCCTATTTCTATGTCTACATCGTCCTTCTCCATAGTGAAAACAGATGCAAAAAATTCATTTAGAACCCCTCCTACATCTTCCGGCTCCACACACAGATTGCCACTTTTGTCCCTAATGGGCCCTATTTTTTCCCTAGTTATCCTCTTACCCTTAATATACTTATAAAACATCTTAGGATTTTCCTTTATTTTGCTCGCCAGTGTTATTTCATGGCCCCTCCTTGATCTCCTAATTTCTTTTTTAAGTATCCCCCTGCACTTTTTGTACTCCTCTAGGGCTTCCTCCGTCTTTAGCCTTTTGTATCTGCCAAAAGCCCTCCTTTTTTTCCTAATCCATTCTCGTATATCCCCTGACATCCAAGGTTCCCTGTGGTTTTTGGAACCACCCTTGACCTTTACGGGAACATGTTGCCATTGTGTGATCCCAATCTCCCTTCTGAAAGCCTCCCATTGCTCTGATGCGGATTTTCCTACAGGTAGCTGATCCCAGTCCATTTTGGCCAGATCCTGCCTTATCCTATTAAAATCGGCCTTCCCCCAATTTAGAACCTTTATTTCCGGCCCATCCCTGTCCTTTTCCATGACCACCTTAAATCTTACCATATTATGGTCACTGTCACCAAAGTGCTCACCTACTAGCACTTTTTCCACTTGACCGGCCACATTCCCTAGAATTAGGTCCAGTACCGCCCCCTCTCTTGTAGGACTTTCTACATGCTGGCTCAAAAAGCTCTCCTGGATGCACTTTAAGAATTCTACACCCTCTGAGCCTTTCACACTCTAACTATCCCAGTTAATATTGGGGAAGTTGAAATCCCCCATTATTATTACCCTATTATTTGCACATTTCTCTGAGATTTGTCTACATATCTGTTCCTCTATCTCCCCCTGACTGTTTGGAGGCCTATAGTACACTCCCAGCAAAGTGCTTGCCCCTTTTTGTTTTTAAGCTCCACCCATATGGCCTCATTAGAGGAACCTGCTAATATATCATCCCTCCTTACTGCAGTAATTGACTCCTTAATTAATATTGCGACACCCCCTCCTCTTATACCTCCCCCTCTGTCTCGCCTGAAGATTCTGTACCCCGGAATATTGAGCTGCCAGTCTTGCCCCTCCCTCAACCATGTCTCCGTGATAGCAACAATATCATACTCCCATGTGTTTATCAACACCTTCAGTTCATCCACCTTATTTGCAAGACTCCTTGCATTAAAATAGATGCCATCCAGCCTTGCCCTTATATATTTGCCCTGTCTACCAAGCTGACTTGTTTTTTTCTCTATATTTGGCAGCACATCACCCCCTATTTCAGCTCCCCTCTGTATCCCATCCCCCTGCCAAGTTAGTTTAAACCCCCCCCCCCCAACAGTGCTAGCAAACCTGTTGTCATCACTCAAAGTTAACAAGTCACCTGGTCCAGATGCGATGCATCCTAGGTTGCTGAGGGAAGCTAGGGTGGAAATAGCAGAAGCTCTGACCACAATCTTTCAATCTCCCTCAGATATATGGGATTGGTGCCAGAAGACTGGAGCATAGCAAATGTTACACCCCTGTTTTAAAAAGGGGAGAGGGATAAACCTGGTAACTACAGGCCAATCAGTCTAATGTCAGTGGTGGGTGAACGACTGGAGACCACTGTCAAGGACAAAACAGGCCAACATCCCCAGCATCGAAGCTTTGACCATGCTTGTTCAGCTCCGATGGACGGGTCACATTGTCCGCATGCCCAGTACGAGACTCCCAAAACAAGCGCTCTACTCAGAGCTCCGACACGACAAGAGAGCCCCAGGTGGGCAGAGGAAACGCTTCAAGGACACCCTCAAAGCCTCCTTGAAAACGTGCAACATCCCCACCGACACCTGGGAATCCCTGGCCCAAGACCGCACAAAGTGGAGAAGCATCCGGGAAGGTGCCGAACACCTCGAGTCTCTTCGCCAGAAGCAGGGGGAAGCCAAACGCAAGGAGCGCACATCAACCCAAGCACCCCACCCGTCCACCCCTTCAACCACCGTCTGCCCCACCTGTGACAGAGACTGTAGGTCCCGCATTGGACTCATCAGTCACCTGAGAACTCATTTTTAATGTGTAGGCAAGTCATCCTCGGTTCCGAGGGACTGCCTAAGAAGAAGATATAATTGGAGTAAGACTCCTTTACTCCTGTACTCAAATCCTCTTGTAATGAAGGCCAGCATAGCATTTGCCTTCTTAACCGCCTTTCATGACCACTGGACGTCCCAAAGCGCTTTACAGCCAATGAAGTACTTTTGAAGTGTAGTCACTGTTGTAATGTGGGAAACGTGACAGTCAATTTGCGCACAGCAAGCTCCCACAAACAGCAATGTGATAATGACCAGATAATCTGTTTCTTCATCATGTTGATTGAGGGATAAATATTGGGCTCAAAACACCGGGGATAACTTCTTTGAAATAGCACCACGGGATCTTTTACGTCCACCTGAGGGGGCAGACGGGGACCTTGGTTTAATGTCTCATCCGTAAGACCGCACCTTGATACTGCAGCGCTCCTTCATTAGTGCCCCTCTGACAATGCGGCGCTCCACAGTACAGCCCCTCCGACAATACGGCACTCCCTCAGTACCACCCCTCTGAAAGTGCGGCGCTCCCACAGTACAGCCCCTCCGATGGAGCAGTGCTCCCTCAGTACTGCCCCTCCGACAGTGCAGAGCTCCCTCAGTACTGCCCCTCCGACAGTGCAGCACTCCCTCAGTACTGCCCCTCCGACAGTGCGGCGCTCCCTCAATACGGCCCCTCCGACTGTGCAGCACTCCCTCACTACTGACTCTCCGACAGTGCAGCACTCCCTCAGTACTGCCCCTCCGACAGTGCGGTGCTCCCTCAGTACTGCCCCTCCGACAGTGCGGTGCTCCCACAGTACAGCCCCTCCAATGGAGCAGCGCTCCCTCAGCACTGCGCCTCCGACAGTGCAGCGCTCCCTCAGTACTGCCCCTCCGACAGTGCGGCGCTCCCTCAGTACTGCCCCTCTGACAGTGCAGCGCTCCCTCAGTATTGTCCGTCCGATAGTGCGGCGCTCCCTCAGTACTGACCTTCCGGCAGTGCGGCTCTCCCTCAGTACTGCCCCTCCGACTGTGCAGCGCTCCCTCAGTACTGACCCTCCGACAGTGCGGCGCTCCCTCAGTACTGCCCCTCCGACATTGCGGCGCTCCCTCAGTACTGCCCCTCCGACAGTGCGGCGCTCCCTCAGTACTGCCCCTCCGACAGTGCAGCGCTCCCTCAGTATTGTCCGTCCGATAGTGCGGCGCTCCCTCAGTACTGCCCCTCCGACAGTGCGGCGCTCCCTCAGTACTGCACTGGAGTGTCAGCCTCGCTTTATGTGCTCAAGTCCCTGCAGCGGGATTTGAACCCACATCCCTGGAGTGGGACTTGAACCCTCAACCTTCTGACTCTGCTATCCACTGAGCCACAGCTGACTCCAGTCTTTTACACAGTTTCATCATAACTTCCTTGCTTTTGCACTCTACGCCTCTCCTAAAGCAGGGGAGTTATGATGAATTGTTAAACAGTTGTTTTTGCAGAGTGACCAAGGCTGTGTGTAGGAAACAATTGTGCATTTGAAAGAAGCTTGTATTGTGAAGCTTGTGCCCCTTTGCCAGGCCCGCTGCCTACGGCCCCTCTCCCAGATTCCAGCCCCAGCTCTGCGCTGACTGAGCTGCTCTCACCTGGGGACAGCGCGTCACAATCGGCCCCAGCGCACCTGAGCTGGAAACCAAGGTCCCGCCCCCTTGCCGCGCTGCCATTGGTTGGAGGACCAGGCTGCCCAGTTCAGTCCTCCCAGCTCAGCCCGCTTCCTATTGGTCAGCGCTCCCGTCAGTGAGAGGCCCGGGCCGGCCTCCATCCACCTGAATGGGCCTCTTCCTCTGATGATGTCACAATCGGGTCCCAGCCCACCAGTACGATAGCAAAATACTGCAGATGCTGGAAATCCGAAATAACAACAGAAAATGCTGGAAAAACTCAGCAGGTCAGGCAACATCCGTGGAGAGAAATTTGAGTTGATGTTTCGGGTTGAGACCCTTCTTCAAAACTGAAAATAAAATAAAATAGATCGAAGGCAGTGCTGCGATCGAACAGAAGAACTAAAAGAGACAATAAAAGGTATTCAAACCCAGACGAGATGGTAATAGGCCAGTGGGAGACAAAAGGCAGTTGAGATTAGGTGTGAAGTGTACTGACAGGTAAGAGACAGCTGCCAGGTGGGAGAGAGAAACAAAAGGAAAGGGGGAGGGGGCGGGAAAAGAGGCCCAAAACAAAGGGGTGGAAAAAATTATAAGTAAAAAAAGGTAATAGGGGCCGAGGTTATGATCTGAAATTGTCTTCCGGTCGTCTGTCATTTTAATTCACCGCTCCATTCCCACTCAGACCTCACCGTCCTTGGCCTCTTGTATTGTTCCACGTAAACTCGAGGAACAGCACCTCATCTTCCGATTAGGCACTTTGCAGCCTTCCGGACTCAATATCGAGTTCAATAATTTCAGATCATAACCTCGGCCCCTATTACTTATAATTTTTTCCACACCTTTGTTTTGGGTCTTCCTTCCCCCCCCTTTTCCTTTTCCTTTTCTCTCTCCCACCTGGCAGCTGTCTCTTACCTGTCAGTACACTTCACACCTAATCTCAGCTGCCTTTTGTCTCCACCGGCCTATTACCATCTCGTCTGGGTTCAAATACCTTTTATTGTCTCTTTTAGTTCTTTTGTTCGATCGCAGCACTGCCTTCGATCTATTTTCTTTTATTTTCAGTTTTGAAGAAGGGTCTCAACCCGAAACATCAACTCAAATTTCTCTCCACGGATGTTGCCGGGCCTGCTGAGTTTTTCCAGCATTTTCTGTTGTTATTCCCAGCCCACCAGCACCGGGGAGGAAGGTCCCGCCCCCTAGCCGCACCACCATTGGTTGGAGGACCAAGCCGCCCAGTTCAGTCCTCCCAGCCCAGCCCTCTTCCTATTGATCAGCGCTCCCGTCAGTCAGAATCACATTGCTCCGGCTCACTCCGGCCCCCCCCCACGCGGCGCAATCCACTCCGTTCGGCGTCTGCGGAGGTCCCGCCCGCCCGCCTCTCAGGTTTGGTTTCTCTTGTAGTTTACTTCATAATCTCGCTCTCCGCTCCCCCCGTCACCTCGATTTAAATCGCTTCCCCAAACACTTTACTCTACCCCAGCCGCTGATTCCGCCTCTTCCCCGGGCCCGGCCATCCGTCTGCTACCCGGAGGCCCCGCGCAGGCGCACTGGCAGCCTCGTGTTGTGGTGAGGGGGCCGAATGAGCATGCGCGGCCCCGCCTCTCCACATTTAAAGGGACATCCACCCCCTCCCCTTCACATTTAAAGGGACACCCACCCCCTGCACAATGAAAGGGACACCCACCCCCTCTACATTTAAAGGGATGCCCACATCCTCCACATTTAAAGGGACTCCCTCCCCCCTTTCATGTGTTCTTCAGATTAAACAAAGAAGAAACATAGAAGATAGGAACAGGGGTCGGCTATTTGGCCCCTCGAGCCTGCTCCGCCATTCAATGAGATCATGACTGATCATCCAAACTCAGTGCCCTGTCCCTGCTTTCTCCCCATATCCCTTGATCCCTTTAGCCTTAAGAAATATATCCAACTCCTTCTTGAATATATTTAAAGAATTGGCCTCCACTGCCTTCTATGGTAGAGAATTCCACAGGTTCACCACTCTCTGGGTGAAGAAATTCCTCTTCATCTCTAAGTCTAAGGATAAGGGGTAAGCCATTTAGGACAGAGATGAGGAGGAATTTCTTCACCCAGAGAGTGGTGAACCTGTGGAATTCTCTACCACACAAGGCAATTGAGGCCAATTCATTAAATGTATTCAAGAAGGAGGTGGATATATTTCTTAAGGCTAAAGGGATCAAGAGATATGGGGAGAAGACAGGGAACTGAATTTGGATCATCAGCCATGATCTCATTGAATGGCGGACCAGGCTCGAGGGGCCGAATGGCCTACTCCTGCTCCTATCTTCTATGTTTCTATTTATCTGTTCAGCCTTGGTCAGCCTGCAAAAACTCTGAAATGTTTAATAATGAAATCAGGGAGTCAAAAAGCTGAGGTGAGGCAGTTTAAAAAGACAGTCCCTGACCAGAGATTGCTGGATGCTGACACTCGGTGCTCATGAGGATAGAATGTCCCATTCCCCAGGCACGGACATCCAGCACCTCGATCACAGCAACAATTCACAAAACAACGGCAATATAACTTGGAGCAGAGACGGTTAAGTGGAGCTGTGATCGAGGTGCTCAAAATTATCAGGGGTTTTGATCGAGCAAACAAGGAGAAGCTGTTGTCACTGGCAGGAGGGTCGGTAACGAGAGGACACAGATTTCAGATCATTGGCAAAAGAATCTAGAGAGGAAATGAGGAGACTTTTTTTACTCAGCGAATTGTGATGATCTGGAATGCACTGCCTGAATGGGAGGTGGAAGCAAATTCAATAGTAACTTTCAAAAGGGAATTGGATATATACTAAAGGCAGAAATTTGCAGGGCTGTGGGGAAAGAGCAGGGCAGTGGGGCTAATTGCATCGCTTTTTCAGAGAGCCAGCACCAGCACGATGGGCCGAAAGGCATCCTACTGCGCTCTATGATTCTATAACATCAGCTTCTCTCTGCTCACTGGTACTGAGAGAACAGGGAATAATCTTTAAATCCAGCCCAGTTATTGGGGGCTCTTAACATTAACAAGCCCCAGTTGCCTGAATTAACATGGTTCAGTCCTGGATGTGATTAAAGGCATCGGAAACAGTGGAATCGACCCACCGCAGTCACACTGTGGACACTCTGGTGTGTCAGCGGGTGGGATACACCAGGGAATCCCTTTCCACACACTGAGGTTGACTCTAATGATCGGGAGTCCCAGGGTTTCGGATACCAGATAATCAAGCTCACAAGAACACAAATTGTCTCTCCAGACTTTATTAAGAGCGCTGCATAACACAGATCGGGTGATAATTCCCTCAATCTGGAGAATAGAAGTACAGTGGATTCGCACGTGACCTTCTCGAGTCTGTTCCAACTGACAACGGCTTAAGTGGCCTGTTCTTATACACAAGTTTGGTTACCGCTCAGGAAATGGGATTGTTTGGACCCGTCTGTTGACCACCTCCTGAACTCCTGCTAATTCAGGGAATTTAGTCCATCTGTGACCAGACTATAAACACAAGCCCGTCTGGTTATCACACCTATATGGTCCGTGAGGTTATTATTAGATTCACACCCAGACGTTGTGCCTTCACTTGTCTGGCACTTCATCCCATAACACGGGTACAGGGGCTCAGTAATGTTTCATTCATCAGAAAAAGACAAAGTACAACAACATACTGGTCAGCTTAACAAAATCTCATCATATTTATGTGGCTATAAATATAAAAGTCACTAATAAATCCAGGAGGGAATTCAGAAGAAAATTTTTTACCCAGAGAATGGTGAGAATGGGGAACTCGCTACCACAGGGAGTGGATGAGGTGAACAGCACAGATGGATTTATGGGGAAGCCACACAAGGGAGAAAGGAATGGGAGGAGATGTTGATCGGGTTAATTGAAGTAGGGTGGGTGTGGAGCATAAACACTGGCATGGACCAGTTGGGCCGAATGGCCTGTTTCTGTGCTGTACATTCTATGGAACACCATCTAAGGATAAGGGGTAAGCCATTTAGGACAGAGATGAGGAGGAATTTCTTCACCCAGAGAGTGGTGAACCTGTCGAATTCTCTACCACAGAGGGCGGTGGAGGCCAATTCATTAAATATATTCAAGAAGGAGTTAGATATACTTCTTAAGGCTAAAGGGATCAAGGGATATGGGGAGAAGGCAGGGACAGGGTACTGAATTTGGATGATCAGCCTTGATCTCATTGAATGGCAGAGCACTCTCGAGGGGCCGAATGGCCTACTCCTGCTCCTATCTTCTATGTTTCTGTGAACAGTGAAACAAAGCGAATCATCAGCACAACAATCTTAAAGATTAAACAGCAGTACAAGAATTTATAAAACATTCATCCATTCCATGTTCATGTCACCCCAGCTGTCTGCAGGGCCCTGCGCTACAGAACAATGTGAACTCGCTGGTGTGTCAGCAGGTGAGAAGACCGAGTGAATCCCTTCCCACACACAGAGCAGGTGAACGGTCTCTTCCCAGTGTGAACTCGCTGGTGTCCGTTCAGATTCCTGGAGCTTTTAAAGCTCATCCCACAGACAGAACATGTAAATGGTCTCTGATCGGAGTGAACTCGCTGGTGTTGCTTAAGATCTTCAGAGGTTTTAAAGCTCATCTCACAGACAGAACATTTAAATAGTCTCTCATCAGTGTGATATCGCTGGTGTGTCAGTAGGTGGAATGACCGAGTGAATCTCTTCCCACACACGGAGCAGGTGAATGACCTCTCCCCAGTGTGAACTTGCTGGTGACTCACCAGGCTTGATGACTGAGTGAATCCCTTCCCACACACGGAGCAGGTGAACGGCCTCTCACCAGTGTGAACTCGCTGGTGTCCGTTCAGATCCCCAGAGGTTTTAAAGCTCTTCCCACAGACAGAACATGTAAATGGTCTCTCATCGGTGTGAACTCGCTGGTGTTGCTTCAGATTCCCAGAGGTTTTAAAGCTCTTCCCACAGTCAGAACATTTAAATGGTCTCTCATCAGTGTGATATTGCTGGTGTCTCAACAGGTTGGATGACTGAGTGAATCCCTTCCCACACACGGAGCAGGTGAACGGGCTCTCCCCAGTGTGAACTCGCTGGTGTGTCAGTAGGTGGGATGGCTGAGCGAATCCCTTCCCACACACGGAGCAGGTGAATGGTCTCTCTCCTGCTCTCTCCAGCTGGTGTCCCTTCAGCTCCTGGGACATTTGAAAGCTTTTCCCACAGTCGGAATGTTTCACCGGCCTCTCCCCAGTATGAACTCGTTGGTGTGCCAGCAGATTCGAGGACCGAGTGAATCTCTTCCCACACACGGAGCAGGTGAACAGAATCTCTCCTGCTCTCTACAGCTGGTGTCTCTTCAGATCCTGGGACCTTTTAAATCTCTTCCCACAGACAGAACATTTAATCTCATCACTGTGAACAAGCTGGTGTCTCAGGAGGGTGGAAGAATGAGAGAATCACTTCAAAACCACGGACCAGGTCGAAGGTCTCTCATCAGTGTGGACAAGCTGGTGTCTCAGCAGCGTGGATAGTGCAATTAATCCCTTCCCACACACGGAGCGGGTTAAAGGTCTCTCCCTCGTGTGAACTTGCTTGTGTATCATCGGAGCGGATGGCTGAGTGAATCCCTTCCACACACGGGGCCCGGGTTTCCCCCAGTGTGTAGGCACTGGTGTCGCTTCAGGTATTTGTAGATTTTGAAGCTCTTTCAGAACATTTAAAAGGTCTGTCATCAGTGTGAACTCACAGGGGTGCCAGCAGATTCAAGGAGCGATTGAGTCAGGTCCTGATGAATCGCGTAGCTCTGTCAGAATTTGAGGTGATGTTTGGTTTGAGCTTCCTGTCTGTAAATGCTCCACTTCTAAAACCCTGTAAAAGGAGTGTAGAAAGGGTAAGGGGGGAAGCATGAATTTTTTTTGGCTAATATTGCATCAAAGACCAAACAGGGCAGAGCCGGTCCCACTGGTGTCCAGCCGTGCCCACAATAACCAGCGGGCCAGAAACAGCCCAATCCACCTTACTGACTTGGCCCTGAAGTCAAATCAAGTCTCATCAAAGTCTCATCAAATGACATCCTTTGTGACTGTGACAAAGGTAAACTATCTCTCCTCGTCCTTCGTGACTTGTCTGCAGTCTTTGACACGGTTGACCACTCCATCCTTCTCCAACGCCTCTCCACCATCGTCCAGCTGGGTGGGAGTGCACTCGCCTGGTTCCATTCTTATCGATCTAATCGTAGCCACAGATTCACCTGCAATGGCTTCTCTTCCCACTCCCGCATCATTACCTCTGGTGTCCCTCAAGGATCTATCCTTAAGCCCCTTCTATTTCTCATCTAAATGCTGCCCCTTGGCGACATCTGAAAACACAGCGTCAGTTTCCACATGTACGCTGACGACACCCAGCTCTACCTCACCACCACTTCTCTCGACCGCTCCACGATCTCTAATCCAGTTCTGGGTGAGCAGAAATTTTCTCCAATTAAATATTGGGAAGACTAAAGCAATTGTTTTCAGTCCCTAGCCATTGACTCCATCCCTCTCCCTAACATCTTTCTGAGGCTGAACCACACTATTTGCAACCTTGGTGTCATATTTGACCCTGAAATGAGCTTCCGAACACATATCCGCAGCATAACAAAGACCGCCTATTTCCACCTCTGTAACATGGCCCGTCACCACCCCTGCCTCAGCTCATCTGCTGCTGAAACCCTCACCCGGGCCTTTGTTACCTCTAGACTCGACTATTCCAACGCACTCCTGGTTGGCCTCCCATATTCTACCCTAAGTAAACATGAGGTCACCCAAAACTGTGCAGCGCCTTGGGACGTTTTCCTACGTTAAAGGCGCTATAGAAATACAAGTTGTTGTTGTTCCCATTGTTGGAGGTGAGCTCTGAACAGGCCCCGCCCCCTCCCCCTACTCCGCTTGCGCTGCTCCAAGGTCAGCGCGGGCTCTGAACAGGCCCCGCCTCCTCCCCCTACTCCGCATGCACCGCTCCAAGGTGAGCGCGGGCTCTGAACAGGCCCCGCCCCCGCCCCCTACTCCGCATGCACCGCTCCAAGGTGAGCGCGGGCTCTGAACAGGCCCCGCCTCCTCCCCCTACTCCGCATGCACTGCTCCAAGGTGAGCGCGGGCTCTGAACAGGCCCCGCCTCCTCCCCCTACTCCGCATGCACTACTCCAAGGTGAGCGCGGGCTCTGAACAGGCCCCGCCCCCTCCCCCTACTCCGCATGCGCCGCTCCAAGGTGAGCGCGGGCTCTGAACAGGCCCTGCCCCCTCCCCCACTCCGCATGCGCCGCTCCAAGGTGAGCGCGGGCTCTGAACAGGCCCCGCCCCCTCCCCCTACTCCACATGTGCCGCTCCAAGGTGAGCGCGGGCTCCGAACAGACCCCGCCCCTCCCCCTACTCCGCATGCGCCGCTCCAAGGTGAGCGCGGGCTCTGAACAGGCCCTGCCCCCTCCCCCACTCCGCATGCGCCGCTCCAAGGTGAGCGTGGGCTCTGAACAGGCCCCGCCCCCTCCCCCTACTCCACATGTGCCGCTCCAAGGTGAGCGCGGGCTCCGAACAGACCCCGCCCCCTCCCCCTACTCTGCATGCGCTGCTCCAATGTGAGCACAGGCTCTGAACAGGCCCCGCCCCTCCCCCTACTCCGCATGAGCCGCTCCAAGGTGAGCACGGGCTCTGAACAGGCCCCGCCCCTTCACCCTACTCCGCATGCGCCGCTCCAAGCTGAGCGCGGGCTCTGAATAGGCCCCGCCCCCTCCGCCTACACCGCATGCGCCGCTCCAAGGTGAGCATGGGCTCTGAACAGGCCCTGCCGCCTCCCCCTACTCCGCATGCGCCGCTCCAAGGTGAGCGCGGGCTCTGAACAGGCCCCGCCTCCTCCCCTACTCCGCATGCGCTGCTCCAAGCTGAGCGCGGGCTCTGAACAGGCACCGCCTCCTCCCCTACTCCGCATGCGCTGCTCCAAGGTGAGCGCGGGCTCTGAACAGGCCCTGCCGCCTCCCCCTACTCCGCATGCGCCGCTCCAAGCTGAGCGCGGGCTCTGAACAGGCCCCGCCTCCTCCCCTACTCCGCATGCGCTGCTCCAAGGTGAGCGCGGGCTCTGAACGGGCTCTGAACAGGCCCCTCCCCGTACTCCGCATGCGCCGCTCCTGAGGATGAGCCGCTACCGCGCCTGCGCACAGACCCTGCATTCTGGGTTGGCCCGGGCAACCGCGAGAGTCCAGATCACCGGCGGAAAGTGAGTTTTATCAGGGTTTTTTATATATAGCGGAGAGAAACGCGGGTGGGGAGATAAATAAAAAGAAAATACAAACCGCACCGTCCTAGCGCCCTCCCGGCACCGAGCAGAGGGTATTTAAAAATAATAAGAAGAAATGTAATTAATTACATAAAATGGGAGCGCAGGTGATGTGTTACTGCTGCAATATGTGGGAGCTGGTGGACACCATTGATGCTCACGGTGATCACATTTGCAGTAAGTGTTGGCTGCTCGAGGAACTCCGGCTCCATGTTGAGACACTGAGACACATCAGGGAGGGGGAGAGTTACCTGGACTCTGTGTTCCAGGAAGTAGTCACACCAATTAGATTAATTAATTCAGATGTAGTCCGTGGTCAGGGACAGGACGGTGTGACTACAAGTGAGGCAGGTACGGGGATCCAGGAGGTAGTGTTGGAGGAGCCGCAGCCCTTGCTCTTGTCCAACAGGTTCGAGGGTCTTACTCCCTGTGAGGACGGGAACGGGGACTGCGGGGAGGATGAGCAACCTGGCCACAGCACTGTGGAGTGGGGGGCCATTCAAGTGAGGGGAGTCAAAAGAAATGTTGTAGTGGTAGGGGATAGTATCGTTAGGGGGATAGATAGGGTTCTTTGCAGCCGAGAGCGAGAGTCCCGAAGGCTGTGTTGCCTGCCCGGGGCCAGGGTTAAGGACATCTCCTCTGGGCTGGAGAGAAACTTGGAGTGGGAGGGGGAGGATCCAGTTGTCGTGGTCCATGTTGGTACCAACGACATAGATAGGACAAGGAAAGAGGTTCTGCTGAGGGAGTTTGAGCAGCTAGGGGCCAAATTAAAAAGCAGAACCACAAGGGTAATAATCTCTGGATTACTACCTGAGCCACGTGCAAATTTGGCTAGGGTAAATAAAATTAGAGAGTTAAATGCGTGGCTCAAAGACTGGTGTGGGAGAAATGGGTTTTGCTTCTTGGGACACTGGCATCAGTACTGGGACAGGAGAGAGCTGTTCCATTGGGACGGACTTCACTTGGCCAGTGCTGGGACTAGAATCCTGGTGAATCAAATAACTAGGGCTGTAGAGAGGGCTTTAAACTAATTAATGGGGGGGAGGTTTTAAGAGAGCGAAAAAATAAAAATGACAGCGGAGAAGGCAATAGAGCAAGGTAGCAGTGGGGGAATTAAAAACCAGAGCGTGTCAGGGACAGAATGTACATAATGATAAAGGTAAAGTAGTAAAAGGGGTAAAAGCAGGAATAAATTCTCAGAAAACATATCTGAAAGTTCTTTATCTGAATGCACGGAGCATTCGTAACAAAGTTGACGAGTTGACGGTACAAATAACTACACATGGGTATGATCTGGTGGCCATTACGGAAACATGGCTGCAAGATAATCATGACTGGGAACTAAACATACAAGGGTATTTGACAATTAGGAAGGACAGACAGGAAGGAAAGGGAGGTGGGGTTGCTATGTTATTCAAGGATGGAATCACTGCAATAGTCAGAAATGATATTGGGTCAAAGGATCAGGATAGTGAAACAGTTTGGGTGGAGATAAGGAATAATAAGGGGAATAAGTCACTAGTGGGCATAGTCTATAGGCCTCCTAACAGTTGCAAATCTGTTGGTCGGAGTATAAATCAGGAAATAGTTGGGGCTTGTAATAAGGGAACAGCTATAATCATGGGGGATTTTAACTTTCATATTGACTGGACTAATCAAATTGGGCATGGCAGCATTGAGGAAGAGTTCATAGAGTGTATTAGGAACGGGTTCCTTCAGCAGTATGTAACTGAACCAACCAGGTGGCAGGCAATCTTAGATCTGGTCCTGTGTAATGAGACAGGATTAATAAAAAATGTCCTAGTAAAGGATCCCCTTGGAATGAGTGACCATAATATGGTTGAATACCAAATTCAGTTTGAGGGTGAGAGAGTTGGATCTCAAACCAGCGTACTAAGCTTAAATAAAGGAGACTATGAAGGTATGAGAGTAGAATTGACTAAAGTGGACTGGGAAAACAGATTAAAGTGTAAGACGGTACAAGAGCAGTGGTCTACATTCAAGGAGATATTTCACATCTTTCAAGATAAATATATTCCACTGAGGAAAAAGGGCAGCACGGTGGCATAGTGGTTAGCACTGTTGCCTCACAGCGCCAGAGACCCGGGTTCGAATCCGGCCTCGGGCGACTGTCTGTGTGGAGTTTGCACATTCTCCCCGTGTTTGCGTGGGTTTACTCCGGGTGCTCCGGTTTCCTCCCACAGTCCAAAGATGTGCAGGTTAGGTTGATTGGCTATGATAAATTGACCCTTAGTGTTAGGGGGATTAAATACGTGGGGTTACAAGGATAGGGTGGGATATGTGTTGGTGTAGGGGTTACGGGGATTGGGTGGGATATGTGTCGGTGCAGGCTCGATGGGCCGAAATGGCCTCTATCTGCACTGTGGGGTTTCTGTGATTTCTGTGATTTCTGTGAAAAGACAGCCATCCGTGGCTTAGTAAAGTAATAAAGGATAGTATTCGACTGAAAACAAGGGCATATAAAGTAGCCAAATCTAGTGGGAGGATAGAAGATTGGGAAGCATTTAAAAGCCAGCAAAGAATAACTAAAAGATTAATTAAGAAAGGGAAGATAGATTATGAAAGTAAACTAGCAAAAAATATAAAAACAGATAGCAAGAGTTTCTACAGCTATATAAAAAGAAAAAGGGTGGCTAAAGTGAACGTTGGTCCCTTAGAGGATGGGACCGGGAAACTAGTGGTGGGGAACATGGAGATGGCAAAGACGCTGAACGAATATTTTGTATCAGTCTTTACAGTAGAGGACACTAAAAGTATCCCAACACTGGACAAACAGGGGGCAATGGGGGGGAGGAGCTAAACACGATTAAAATCACTAAGGAGATGGCACTCAGTAAAATAATGGGACTTAAGGCGGATAAATCCCCCGGACCTGATGGCCTACATCCTACGGTCTTGAGAGAAGTGGCGGTAGGGATTGTGGATGCATTGGTGATCATTTTCCAGAACTCCCTGGACTCAGGAAAGGTCCCGACAGATTGGAAATCTGCTAATGTAACACCCTTATTTAAGAAGGGAAGTAGACAAAAAGCTGGAAACTATAGACCAGTTAGCCTAACATCTGTGGTTGGCAAAATGTTGGGGTCAATTATTAAGGAAACAGTAACAGAGCATTTGGATAAACATAATTTAATAGGACAGAGTCAGCATGGTTTTCCGAAGGGGAAGTCATGTTTGACAAATTTGCTCGAATTCTTTGAGGATGTAACATACAGGGTGGATAAAGGGGAACCAGTGGATGTAGTGTATTTGGACTTCCAAAAGGCATGTGACAAGGTTCCACACAAAAGATTACTGATCAAGATAAAAAATCACGGGATTGGAGGTAATATACTGGCATGGGTGGAAGATTGGCTATCTAACAGAAAACAAAGAGTTGGGATAAATGGTTCGTTCTCGGGCTGGCAATCAGTAACTAGTGGTGTTCCGCAGGGGTCAGTGCTGGGACCCCAACTCTTTACAATCTATATTAACGATTTGGAGGAAGGATTTGCCGACGATACAAAGATGGGAGGGAAAGCAGTGAGTGAGGAGGACATAAAAAACCTGCAAAAGGACATAGACAGGCTAAGTGAGTGGGCAGAGATTTGGCAGATGCAATATAATGTTGGAAAGTGTGAGGTTATGCACTTTGGCAGAAAAAATCTAAGAGCAACTTATTATCTAAATGGAGAGAAACTGCAAAGTGCTACAGTGCAAAGGGATCTGGGGGTCATGGTGCATGAAACACAAAAAGTTAGTATGCAGGTGCAGTAGGTGATCAGGAAGGCCAATGGAATCTTGGCTTTTATTGCAAGGGGGATGGAGTATAAAAACAGGGAGGTCTTGCTGCAGTTATACAGGGTATTGGTGAGGCCACACTTGGAATACTGCGCACAGTTTTGGTTTCCATATTTAAGAAAAGATATACTTGCTCTCGAGGCGGTTCAGAGAAGGTTCACTCGGTTGATTCCAGAGATGAGGGGGTTGACATATGAGGAAAGGTTGAGTAGGTTGGGACTCTACTCATTGCAGTTCAGAAGAATGAGAGGCGATCTTATCGAAACATATAAGATGGTGAGGGGGCTTGATCGGGTGGATGCGGTGAGGATGTTTCCACTGATGGGTGAGACTAGAACTAGGGGGCATAATAAGAACATAAGAACATAAGAAATAGGAGCAGGGTAGGCCAATCGGCCCCTCGAGCCTGCTCCGCCATTCAATAAGATCATGGCTGATCTGATCCTAACCACCAATCTACTATCACGGAACCATCTCCTGAATCTAACAGAATTAGACACACGAAATAGGAGCAGGATCAGGCTACACGGCCCCTGGGCCCGCTACGCTACCCACAGGGCCATGTCCGATCCGAACCTAGATTCATGTCCAAATTCCTGCCCGCTCCCCGTAACCCTTAATTCCCTTTACTTCTCGGAAACTGTCTATTTCTGTTTTAAATTTATGTAATGATGTAGCTTCTACAGCTTTTTGGGGCAGCATATTCCATGGACCTACCACCCTCTGAGTGAAGTAGTTCCTCCTCATCTCAGTTTTGAAAGAGCAGCCCCTTATTCTAAGACTATGCCCCCTCGTTCTAGTTTCACCCATCATCGGGAACATCCTCCCCGCATCCACCCGATCCAACCCCTTCACTATCTTATATGTTTCAATAAGATCGCCTCTCATTCTTCTGAACTCCAATGAGTAGAGTCCCAATCTACTCAACCTCTCCTCATATGTCCATCCCCTCATCCCCGGGATTAACCGAGTGAACCTTCTTTGTACTGACTCGAGAGCAAGTATGTCTTTTCTTAAGTATGGACACCAAAACTGTATGCAGTATTCCAGGTGCAGTCTCACCAATACCTTGTACAACTGAAGTAATACCTCCCTATTTTTATATTCTATCCCCCTAGCAATGAAAGCCAACATTCCATTGGCCTTCTTAATCACTTGCTGCACCTGCATACTAACCTTTTGAGTTTCGTGCACCAGGCCCCCAGATCCCTTTGTACTTCAGTACTTTCCAGTTTCTTGCCATTAAGATAATAACTTGCTCTACGATTTTTCCTGCCAAAGTGCATAACCTCGCACTTTCCAGTATTGTATTCCATCTGCCAAATCTCTGCCCACTTACTTAGCCTGTCTATGTCCCCTTGCAGGTTTTTTATGTCCTCCTCACTCACTACTTTCCCTCCCATCTTAGTAACATCTGCAAACTTTGATATGTTACACTCGGTCCCCTCCTCCAAATCGTTAATATAGATTGTAAAGAGTTGGGGACCCAGCACTGACCCCTGCGGAACACCACTAGTTACTGATTGCCAGTCTGAGAATGAACCATTTATCCCAACTCTCTGCCTTCTGTTAGATAGCCAATCCTCTATCCATGCCAGAATATTACCCCCAATCCCGTGATTTTTTATCTTAAGCAATAATCTTTTGTGTGGCACCTTGTCAAATGCCTTTTGGAAGTCTAAATACACTACGTCCACTGGTTCCCCTTTATCCACCCTATATGTTACTTCCTCAAAGAACTCCAGCAAATTTGTCAAACATGACTTCCCCTTCATAAAACCATGCTGACTTTGTCCTATTAAATTATGATTATCCAAATGTCCTGTTGCTGTCTCCTTAATAATGGACTCCAAAATTTTACCTACCACAGATGTTAGGCTAACCGGTCTATAGTTTCCAGCCTTCTGTCTACTGCCCTTTTTAAATAAGGGTGTTACATTAGCAGTTTTCCAGTCTGCCGGGACCTTTGCTGAGTCCAGGGAGTTTTGGAAAATTATTACCAATGCATCCACAATCCCTACCGCCACTTCCCTCAAGACCCTAGGATGTAAGCCATCAGGTCCAGGTGATTTATCCGCCTTGAGTCCCATTATTTTACCGAGTACCACTTCCTTAGTGATTTTGATCGTGTTTAGCTCCTCCCCCCCTATAGCCCCCTGTTTGTCCAGTGTTGGGATATTCTTAGTGTCCTCTACTGTAAAGGCTGATACAAAATATTCATTCAGTGTTTTTGCCATCTCCATATTTCCCACCATTAATTTCCCGGTCTCATCCTCTAAGGGACCAACATTTACTTAACCACCCTTTTTCTTTTTATATATCTATAAAAACTCTTACTATCTGTTTTTATATTTTTTGCGAATTTACTTTCATAATCTATCTTCCCGTTCTTAATCAATCTTTTTGTTATTTTTTGCTGTCTTTTAATGTTTTCCCAATCCTCTATCCTCCCACTAGATTTGGCTACCTTATATGCCCTTGTTTTTAGTCAAATACTATCCTTAATTTCTTTACTTAGCCACGGATGGCTGTCTTTTCTTTTACACCCTTTTCTTCTCAGTGGAATATATTTTTTTGGAAGTTGTAAAATAACTCCTTAAATGTACACCACTGATCATGTATCGTCTTACCCTTTAATCTATTTTCCCAATCCACTCTACTCAATTCCGCTCTCATACCTTCATAGTCTCCTTTATTCAAGCTTAGCACGCTTGTTTGAGATCCAACCTTCTCACCCTCTAATTGAATATGGAATTCAACCATGTTATGGTCACTCATTCCAAGGGGATCCTTTACTAGGACATTTTTAATTAATCCTGTCTCGTTACACAGGACCAGATCTAAGGTTGCTTGCCCCCTGGTCGGTTCAGTTACATACTGCTCAAGAAACCCATCCCAAGTACACTCAATGAACTCATCCTCAAGGCAGCCCTGCCCAATTTGATTTGTCCAATTAATATGATAGTTAAAATCCCCCATAATTATAGATGTTCCCTTATTACAAGCCTCAACTATTTCCTGATTGATACTCCGTCCAACAGAGTTGCAACTGTTCGGAGGCCTATAGACTACGCCCACTAGTGTTTTTTTCCCCTTATTATTCCTTGCCTCCACCCAAACTGTTTCATTATCCTGATCTTTTGACCCAATATCATTTCTCTGTATTACAGTGATTCCTTCCTTTATTAAAATAGCCACCCCACCTCCCCTTCCTTCCTGCCTGTCCTTCCTGATCGTTAAATAACCTGGTATGTTTGATTCCCAGGCATTGTCACCCTGCAGCCATGTTTCTGTAATGGCCACAAGATCATACCGATATGTAGTAGTTATTTGTGCCATTAACTCGTCTATTTTGCTACAAATGCTACGTGCATTCAGATAGAGAACTTTCAAATATGTTTTGTGACACTTAGTTCCTGCTTTTGCCCTTTTTATTACTTTACATTTTTCTCCCTACCTTCTGCCCCTTCCTGACACGCTCTGGTTTTTAATTTCCCCACTGCTACCTAAGTCTATGACCTTCTCTGTTGTCATTTTTATTATTTGCTCTCCAGGAACCTCCCCACCACCAGTTAGTTTAAAGCCCTCTCTACAGCCCTAGTTATATGATCCGCCAGGACTCTAGTCCCAGCACTGGCCAAGTGAAGCCCGTCCCAACGGAACAGCTCCCTCCTGCCCCAGTACTGGTGCCAGTGTCCCAGGAAGCAAAACCCATTTCTCCCACACCAGTCTTTGAGCCACGCATTTAACTCTCTAATTTTATTTGTCCTAGCCAAATTCACTCGTGGCTCAGGTAATAATCCATTATTACCCTTGAGGTTCTGTTTTTTAATTTGACCCCGAGCTATTCATACTCCTTTAACAGAACCGGCTTCCTAATCCTATCTAAGTCGTTTGTACCAACATGGACCACGACAACTGGATCCACCCCCTCCCACTGCAAGTTTCTTTCCAGCCCAGAGGAGATGTCCTTAACACAGCCTTCGGGACTCTCGCTCTCGGCTGCAGAGAACTCTATCTATCCCCCTAATAATACTATCCCCTACCACTACAACATTTCTATTTACTCCCCCCTCTTGAATGACCCCCCGTTCCACGGTGCTGTGGCCAGGTTGCTCATCCTCCCTGCAGTCCCTGCTCCTGTCCCCACAGGGAGTAAGAACCTCGAACCTGTTGGACAAGAGCAAGGGCTGCGGCTCCTCCAGCTCTACCTCCTGGATCCCCGTACCTGCCTCACTCGTAGTCACACCGTCCTGTCCCTGACCATGGGCTACATCTGAATTAATTAACTTCATAGGTGTGACCACCTCCTGATACACAGAGTCCAGGTACTTCTCCCCCTCCCTGATGTGTCGCAGTGTCTGAAGCTCAGACTCCAGCTCATCAACACGGAGCTGGAGTTCCTGTAGCAGCAGACACTTGTCACAGATGTAATCACCGTGAGCCTCAATGGGGTCCACCGGCTCCCACATCTCGCAACAGTAACACATCACCTGCCCCATTCTATGTAATTAATTACATTTTTTATTGTTAGTTATGGACACCCTCTGCCCGATTTTAGATGCTAGTATCCGCTTTAATTAATTGGATTTAAATTAAATCAATCCCTCTAATTACACCAGTTAAATGGTTTACCAACAGTCACTCTGCACCAGAAAGGCCTTATTAACTACAACCCAGAGTTAAAGTTTGAAAAGAGCACCAAACACCCCACTTACCCAAACTCACACTTACCCAAACTCACAGCACTCTCTGATGACTCGCACTCAGTGCTTGCTCGCACTAGGACTGGTCTTTTTATACTGTTTGTTTGTTTACAGCCAAATGAGTCACCCCTGCTGATTGGTTAGAAAACTGGTTTCCACTGCCTGCTGTTCCAATTTACTCCTACTGCACTGTAACCTTGTTTTACTCTTCTTAAACCAACAGAATCCCAAATATTTAACTTTTCCCCTTTACTTAAACTGCTTAAGTAATCTTATCAAGAATGATTTAAAGAGAAATAACAATTAAAGAACTCTCACACTTACCCAAACTCACAGCACTCTCTGATGACTCGCATCTTAGAATAAGGGGCTGCCCTTTCAAAACTGAGATGAGGAGAAACTTCTTCACTCAGAGGGTAGTAAATCTATGGAATTTGTTACCCCAGAGAGCTGTGGAAGCTGCAACATTAAATAAATTTTAAATGGAGATACACATTTTCCTAGCAGATAAGGGAATAAGGGGTTACGGGGAGAGGGCAGGGAAGTGGATGTGAGTCTAGATTCAGATCAGCCATGATCCTATTGAATGGCGGAGCAGGCCCAAGGGGCCGTATGGCCTAATCCTGCTCCTACTTCTTATGTTCTTCTTATGTTCTTATGATGGGACAGTGTAGAGGGAGCTTTACTCTGTATCTAACCCGTGCTGTACCTGCCCTGGGAGTGTTTGATGGGACAGTGTAGAGGGAGCTTTACTCTGTATCTAACCCGTGCTGTACCTGCCCTGGGAGTGTTTGATGGGACAGTGTAGAGGGAGCTTTACTCTGTATCTAACCCGTGCTGTACCTACCCTGGGAGTGTTTGATGGGACAGTGTAGAGGGAGCTTTACTCTGTATCTAACCCGTACTGTACCTGCCCTGGGAGTGTTTGATGGAACAGTGTAGAGGGAGCTTTACTCTGTGTCTAACCCGTGCTGTACCTGCCCTGGGAGTGTTTGATGGGACAGTGTAGAGGGAGCTTTACTCTGTATCTAACCCGTGCTGTCCCTGCCCTGGGAGTGTTTGATGGAACAGTGTAGAGAAACATAGAAACATAAAAGATAGGAGCAGGAGTAGAACATTCAGCCCCTCGAGCCTGCTCCGCCATTCAATGAGATCATGGCTGATCACCCAAATTCAGTACCCTGTCCCTGCCTTCTCCCCATATCCCTTGATCCCTTTAGCCTCAAGAAATATATCCAACTCTTTCTTGAATATATTTAATGAACTGGCCTCCACCGCCCTCTGTGGCAGAGAATTCCACAGGTTCACCACTCTCTGGGTGAAGAAATTCCTCCTCATTTCAGTCCTAAATGGCTTACCCCTTATCCTTAGACTATGACCCCTGGTTCTGGACTCCCCGGCCATCAGAAACATCCTTCCTGCATCTAGTCTGTCCAGACCTGACAGAATTTTATAGGTTTCGATGAGATCCCCTCTCAATCTTCTAAACTCCAGTGAGTATAACCCCAATCGACACAATCTCTCCTCATATGTCATTCCTGCCATCCCAGGTATCAGCCTGGTAAATCTTCGCTGCACTCCCGCCACGGCAAGCACGTCCTTCCTCAGGTAAGGTGACCAAAACTGTACACAATACTCAAGGTGTGGTCTCACCAAGGCCCTGGACAACTGTAGATAGACATCCTTGTTCCTGTATTCGAACCCTCTTGCTACGAAGGCCAACATACCATTTGCCTTCTTAAACGCCTGCTGCACCTGCATGCTTACCTTCAGCGACTGGTGCACAATAACACCCAGGTCTCTTTGCACTTCCCCTTCTCCCAATCTATTGCCATTCAAATAATAATCTTTGCTTTACTCTGTGTCTAACCCGTGCTGTACCTGCCCTGGGAGTGTTTGATGGGACAGTGTAGAGGGAGCTTTACTCCGTGTCTAACGTGTGCTGTACCTGCCCTGGGAGTGTTTGATGGGACAGTGCAGAGGGAGCTTTACTCTGTGTCTAACGTGTGCTGTACCTGCCCTGGGAGTGATTGATGGGACAGTGTAGAGGTAGCTTTACTCTTTATCTAACCTGTGCTGTACCTGCCCTGGGAGAGTTTGATGGGACAGTGTAGAGGGAGCTTTACTCTGTATCTAACCAGTGCTGTACCTGCCCTAGGAGTGTTTGATGGGACAGTGTAGGGGGAGCTTTACTCTGTATCTAACCCATGCTGTACCTGCCCTGGGAATGTTTGATGGGACAGTGTAGAGGGAGCTTTACTCTGTATCTAACCAGTGCTGTACCTGCCCTGGGAGAGTTTGATGGGACAGTGTAGAGGGAGCTTTACTCTGTATCTAACCCGTGCTGTACCTGCCCTGGGAATGTTTGATGGGACAGTGTAGAGGGAGCTTTACTCTGTATCTAACCCGTGCTGTACCTGCCCTGGGAGTGTTTGATGGGATAGTGTAGAGTGAGATTTACTCTGTATCTAACCCGTGCTGTACCTGCCCTGGGAGTGTTTGATGGGACAGTGTAGTGGGAGAATTACTCTGTATCTAACCCGTGCTGTACCTGCCCTGAGAGTGTTTGATGGGACAGTGTACAGGAAGCTTAACTCTGTATCTAACCCATGCTGTACCTGCCCTGGGAGTGTTTGATGGGACAGTGTACAGGAAGCTTAACTCTGTATCTAACCCATGCTGTACCTGCCCTGGGAGTGTTTGATGGGACAGTGTACAGGAAGCTTAACTCTGTATCTAACCCGTGCTGTACCTGCCCTGGGAGTGTTTGATGGGACAGTGTAGAGGGAGCTTTACTCCGTGTCTAACGTGTGCTGTACCTGCCCTGGGAGTGTTTGATGGGACAGTGTAGAGGGAGCTTTACTTTGTGTCTTTAACGTGTGCTGTACCTGCCCTGGGAGTGATTGATGGGACAGTGTAGAGGTAGCTTTACTCTTTATCTAACCTGTGCTGTACCTGCCCTGGGAGAGTTTGATGGGACAGTGTAGAGGGAGCTTTACTCTGTATCTAACCAGTGCTGTACCTGCCCTAGGAGTGTTTGATGGGACAGTGTAGGGGGAGCTTTACTCTGTATCTAACCCGTGCTGTACCTGCCCTGGGAATGTTTGATGGGACAGTGTAGAGGGAGCTTTACTCTGTATCTAACCAGTGCTGTACCTGCCCTGGGAGAGTTTGATGGGACAGTGTAGAGGGAGCTTTACTCTGTATCTAACCAGTGCTGTACCTGCCCTAGGAGTGTTTGATGGGACAGTGTAGGGGGAGCTTTACTCTGTATCTAACCCGTGCTGTACCTGCCCTGGGAATGTTTGATGGGACAGTGTAGAGGGAGCTTTACTCTGTATCTAACCCGTGCTGTACCTGCCCTGGGAGTGTTTGATGGGACAGTGTAGTGGGAGCTTTACTCTGTATCTAACCCGTGCTGTACCTGCCCTGAGAGTGTTTGATGGGACAGTGCAGAGGGAGAATTACTCTGTATCTAACCCGTGCTGTACCTGCCCTGGGAGTGTTTGATGGGACAGTGTACAGGAAGCTTAACTCTGTATCTAACCCATGCTGTACCTGCCCTGGGAGTGTTTGTTGGGACAGTGTAGAGGGAGCTTTACTCTGTATCTAACCCGTGCTGTACCTGCCCTGGGAGTGTTTGATGGGACAGTGTAGAGGGAGCTTTACTCTGTATCTAACCCGTGCTGTACCTGCCGTGGGGGTGTTTGATGGGACAGTGTAGAGGGAGCTTTACTCTGTATCTAACCCGTGCTGTACCTGCCCTCAGGAGCAAATATGGCTGGGGTAAATAAAATCAGATAGTAAAATGCGTGGCTCAAAGGCTGGTGTGGGAGAAATGGGTTTTGCTTCTTGGGACACTGGCACCAGTACTGGGACAGGAGAGAGCTGTTCCGTTGGGACGGACTTCACTTGGCCAGAGCTGGGACTAGAATCCTGCCGAATCGAATAACTAGGGCTTTAGAGAGGGCTTTAAACTAATTAGTGGGGGGGAGGTTTCAAGAGAGCGAAAAATAAAAATGTCAGCGGAGAAGTCAACAGAGCAAGGTAGCAGTGGCGGAATTAAAAACCAGAGCGTGTCAGGAAGGGACAGAATATATAAAGATAAAGGTAAAGTAGTAAAGGGGGTAAAAGCAGGAATAAATTGTCACAAAACATATTTAAAAGTTCTTTATCTGAATGCACGCAGCATTCGTAACAAAATAGACGAGTTGACGGTACAAATAACTACACATGGGTGTGATCTGGTGGCCATTACGGAGACATGGCTGCAGGGTGAGCATGACTGGGAACTAAACATCCAGGGGTATTTGACTATTAGGAAGGAGAGACAGGAAGGAAAAGGAGGTGGGGTCGCTGTGTTAATAAAGGATGGAATCACTGCAATAGTGATAAATGATATTCGGTCAAAGGATCAGGATAGTGAAATGGTTTGGGTGGAAATAAGGAATAATAAGGGGGAAGAGTCACTAGTGGGCGTAGTCTATAGGCCTCCTAACAGTTGCTACTCTATTGGTCAGAGTATAAATCAGGAAATAGTTGGGGCTTGTAATAAGGGAACAGCTGTAATCATGGGAGATTTTAACTTTCATATTGACTAGACAAATCAAATTGGGCAGGGCAGCCTTGAGGAAGAGTTCATAGAGTGCATTCGGGATGGGTTCCTTGAGCAGTATGTTACTGAACCAACCAGGGGGCAGGCAATCTTAGATCTGGTCCTGTGCAATGAGACACGATTAATAAAAAATGTCCTAGTAAAGGATCCCCTTGGAATGAGTGACCATAACATGGTTGAATTCCAAATTCAGTTGGAGGGTGAGAGAGTTGGATCTCAAACCAGCGTACTAAGCTTAAATAAAGGAGACTATGAAGGTATGAGAGCAGAGTTGACTAAAGTGGACTGGAAAAATAGATTAAGGTGTAAGACGGTACATGAGCAGTGGTGTACTTTCAAGGAGATATTTCACAACTTTCAAGAAAATTATATTCCACTGAGGAAAAAGGGGATTAAAAGAAGACAGCCATCCGTGGCTAAGTAAAGTAATAAAGGATAGTATCCGACTGAAAACAAGGGCATATAAAGTAGCCAAATCTAGTGGGAGGATAGAAGATTGGGAAGCATTTAAAAGCCAGCAAAGAATAACTAAAAGATTAATTAAGAAAGGGAAGATAGATTATGAAAGTAAACTAGCAAAAAATATAAAAACAGATAGCAAGAGTTTCCACAGTTATATAAAAAGAAAAAGGGTGGCTAAAGTGAATGTTGGTCCCTTCGAGGATGAGACTGGGAAATTAGTAGTGGGGAACATGGAGATGGCAAAAACGCTGAACAAATATTTTGTATCAGTCTTTACAGTAGAGGACACTAAAAATATCCCAACACTGGACAAACAGGGGGCTATAGGGGGGGAGGAGCTAAACACGATTAAAATCACTAAGGAGATGGTACTCGGTAAGATAATGGGACTTAAGGCGGATAAATCCCCTGGACCTGATGGTTTATATCCTAGGGTCTTGAGAGAGGTAGCGGTGGGGATTGCAGATGCATTGGTGGTAATTTTCCAAAACTCCCTGGATTCAGGCAAGGTCCCAGCAGATTGGAAAACTGCTAATGTAACGCCCTTATTTAAAAAGGGAGGTAACAAAAGGCTGGAAACTATAGACCAGTTAGCCTAACATCTGTGGTTGGTAAAATGTTGGAGTCCATTATTAAGGAAGCAGTAACAGGACATTTGGATAAGCATAATTTAATCGGACAGAGTCAGCATGGTTTTATAAAGGGGAAGTCATGTTTGACTAATTTGCTCGAATTCTTTGAGGATGTAGCAAACAGGGTGGATAAAGGGGAACCAGTGGATGTGGTGTATTTGGACTTCCAAAAGGCATTTGACAAGGTGCCACACAAAAGATTACTACGCAAGATAAAAAATGATGGGATTGGGGGTAATATACTGGCATGGGTGGAAGATTGGCTATCTAACAGAAAACAGAGAGTTGGGATAAATGGTTCATTTTCGGGTTGGCAATCAGTAACTAGTGCTGTTCCGCAGGGGTCAGTGCTGGGACCCCAACTCTTTACATTCTATATTAACGATTTGGAGGAGGGGACCGAGTGCAACATATCCAAGTTTGCCGACGATACAAAGATGGGAGGGAAAGCAGTGAGTGAGGAGGACATAAAAAACCTGCAAAAGGACATAGACAGGCTAAGTGAGTGGGCAGAAATTTGGCAGATGGAATATAATGTTGGAAAGTGTGAAGTTATGCACTTTGGCAGAAAAAATCAAAGAGCAAGTTATTATCTAAATGGAGAGAAACTGCAAAGTGCTACAGTGCAAAGGGATCTGGGGGTCCTGGTGCATGAAACACAGAAGGTTAGTATGCAGGTACAGCAGGTGATCAGGAAGGCCAATGGAATCTTGGCTTTTATTGCAAGGGGGATGGAGTATGAAAGCAGGGAAGTCTTGCTTCAGTTTCCATATTTAAGAAAATATATACTTGCTCTCGAGGCAGTTCAGAGAAGGTTCACTCGGTTGATTCCGGAGATGAGGGGGTTGACTTATGAGGAAAGGTTGAGTCGGTTGGGCCTCTACTCATTGGAATTCAGAAGAATGAGAGGCGATCTTATCGAAACATATAAGATTGTGAGGGGGCTTGATCGGGTGGATGCGGGCCGGATGTTTCCACTGATGGGTGAGACTAGAACTAGGGGGCATAATCTTAGAATAAGGGGCTGCCGTTTCAAAACTGAGATGAGGAGAAACTTCTTCACTCAGAGTGTGGTAAATCTATGGAATTTGCTACCTCAGATAGCTGTGGAAGCTGCGACATTAAATAAATTGAAAACGGAGATAGACAGTTTCCTAACTGATAAGGGAATTAGGGGTTACGGGGAGCGGGCAGGGAAGTGGACGTGAGTCTAGGTTCGGATCAGCCATGATCCTATTGAATGGCGGAGCAGGCCCGAGGGGCCATATGGCCTACTCCTGCTCCTACTTCTTATGTTCTTTTTCTCTTCACATATCTATAAAAGCTTTTACAGTCAGTTTTTATGTTCCCTGCAAGCTTACTCTCATATTCTATTTTCCCCTTCTCAATTAATCCCTTTGTCCTCCTTTGTTGAATCCTAAACTGCTCCCAATCCTCAGGTTTACTGCTTTTTCTGGCCAATTTATATGTCCTCTCCTTGGATCTTATGCTATCCCTAATTTCCCTTGTTAGCCACGGTTGAGTCACCTTTTTTGTTTTATTTTTATGCCAAACTGGGATGAACAAATTCTGTTGTTCATCCATGCGGTCTTTGAATGTTTGCCATTGCCTATCCATCGTCAACCCTTTGAGTGACATTTCCCCAATCAATCCTACCCAACTCGCTCCTCAGACCATCGTAGTTTCCTTTATTTAAATTTAGGACCCTAGTCTCTGAGTCAACAACTTCATTCTCCATCTTAATGAAGAATTCGATCATATTATGATCACTCCGACTCAAGGGGCCTCGTAGAACAAGATTGCTAATTAATCCTTTCTCGTTACATAATACCCAGTCTAAGATGGCCTGACCTCTGGTTGGTTCCTCGACATATTGGTCCAGGAATCCATCCCGTAAACACTCCAGGAATTCCTCCGCCACAGTAGAGGACATGAGAGGGGGGGAGGGAGTCCCTTCAAATGTGGAGGAGTTGGGTGTCCCTTTAAATGTGGCGGGGTGGATGTCCCTTTAAATGTGCAGGGGGTGGTTGTCCCTTTAAATGTGCAGGGGTTGGGTGTCCCTTTAAATGTGCAGGGGGTGGGTGTCCCTTTAAATGTGGAGGGAGTGGGTGTCCCTTTAAATGTGGAGGGGGCGGGTGTCCCTTTAAATGTGGAGGGGGTGGGTGTCCCTTTAAATGTGGAGTGGCAGGGCCGCGCATGCTCATTCGGTCCACCACAAAACGAGGCTGCCAGTGCGCCTGTGCGGGGCCTCCGGGGAGAAGACGGAAGGCCGGGCCCGGGAAGAGGCAGATTCAGCGGCCGGGGTAAAGTGCTGGGGAATCGATTTAAATCGAGGTGAGGGGGGAGCGGAGCGAGATTATAAAGTAAAATACGAGAAAAACCAAACCTGAGAGTCGGGCGGGACCTCCGCTGACGCCGAACGGAGCGGATTGAGCCGGGTGACATGGTGGAGTGAGACGGAGGAATGTGATTCTGACTGACGGGAGCGCTGACCAATAGGAAGAGGGTTGAGCTGGGAGGACTGAACTGGGCGGCCTGGTCCTCCAAGCAATGGCGGCGTGGCTAGGGGGCGGGACTTTCCTCCCCGGGCGCTGGGACCCGTTTGTGACGTCATCAGAGGAAGAGGCCATTCAAGTGGATGGAGGCCGGCCCGGCCTGTGATTGGCGGGAGCTCTGACCAATAGGGCGAGGGCTGAGGTGGGAGGGCTGAACTGGGCGGCCTGGTCCTCCAACCAATGGCGGCGCGGCAAGGGGGCGGGGCCTCTTCTCCAGCTCAGGTGCGCTGGGGCCGATTGTGACGCGCTGTCCCCAGGTGAGAGCAGCTCAGTCAGCACAGAGCTGGGGCTGGAATCTGGGAGAGGGGCCGCAGGCAGCGGGCCTGGCAAAGGGGCACAAGCTTCACAATACAAGCTTCTTTCAAATGCAAAATTGTTTCCTACAGACAGCCTTGGTCACTCTGCAAAAAAAACTGTTTAACAATTCATCATAACTCCCCTGCTTTAGGAGAGGCGTAGAGTGCAAAAACAAGGAAGTTATGATGAAACTGTGTAAAAGACTGGAGTCAGCTGTGGCTCAGTGGATAGCAGAGCCAGAAGGTTGTGGGTTCAAATCCCGCTCCAGGGACTTGAGCATATAAAGCAAGGCTGACACTCCAGTGCGGTGCTGAGGGAGCGCTGCATTGTCGGAGGGGCAGTACTGAGGGAGCGTCGCACTGTCGGAGGCGCAGTCCTGATGGAGCGCTGCACTGTTGGAGGGGCTGTACTGAGGGAGCGCCGCACTGTCGGAGGGGCAGTGCTGAGGGAGCGCCGCACTGTTGGAGGGGCAGTGCTGAGGGAGCGCTGCACTGTCGGAGGGGCAGTACTGAGGGAGCGCTGCACTGTCGGAGGGGCAGTACTGAGGGAGCACTGCACTGCAGGCGGGGCAGTACTGAGGGAACGCCGCACTGTTGGAGAGACAGTACTGAGGGAGCACCGCCCTGTCAGAGGGTCAGTACTGAGGGAGTGCCACACTGTTGGAGGGGCGGTACTGAGGGAGCGCTGCACAGTCGGAGGGGCAGTACTGAGGGAGCGCTGCACTGTCGCAGGGGCAGTACTGAGGGAGCACTGCACTGTCGGATAGTCCGTACTACATAGAAACATAGAAGATAGGAGCAGGATTAGGCCATTCGGCCCTTCGAGCCTGCTCTGCCATTCAATGAGATCATGGCTGATCATCCAAATTCAGTACCCTGTCCCTGCCTTCTCCCCATATCCCTTGATCCCTTTAGCCTTAAGAAATATATCCAACTCTTTTTTGAATATATTTAATGAACTGGCCTCCACCGCCCTCTGTGGCAGAGAATTCCACAGGTTCACCACTCTCTGGGTGAAGAAATTCCTCCTCATTTCAGTCCTAAATGGCTTACCCCTTATCCTTAGACTATGACCCCTGGTCCTGGACTCCCCGGCCATCATAAATATCCTTCCTGCATCTAGTCTGTCCAGGCCTGACAGAATTTTATTGACAAGGTATTGACTTGGATAGAGAACTGGTTGGCAGACAGAATGCAAAGAGTTGGAATAAATGGGTTGTTTTCCGAGTGGCAGGCAGTGACTAGTGGGGTACCGCAAAGATCGGTCCTAGGACCCCAGCTGTTCACAATATATATTAATGATCTGGACGAGGAAATTGGATGTAGTTTCTCCAAATTTGCAGACGACACAAAGCTGGGTGGGAGGGTATGCTGTGAGGAGGATGTCGTGAAACTCCAGTACGATTTGGACAGGTTGGGTGATTGGGCAGAAACATGGCAAATGCTCTATAATGTGGATAAATGTGAGGTTATCGACTTTGGTGGCAAAAACAGGAAGGCAGATTATTATTTGAATGGCAATAGATTGGGAGAAGGGGAGGTGCAAAGAGACCTGGGTGTTCTTGTGCACCAGTTGCTGAAGGTAAGCATGCAGGTGCAGCAGGCGGTTAAGAAGGCAAATGGTATGTTGGCCTTCGTAGCAAGAGGGTTCGAGTACAGGAACAAGGATGTCTTGCTGCAGTTGTACAGGGCCTTGGTGAGACCGCACCTTGAGTATTGTGTGCAGTTTTGTTCGCCTTATCTGAGGAAGGATGTTCTTGCCATGGAGGGAGTGCAGCGAAGATTCACCAGGCTGATACCTGGGATGGCAGGAATGACGTATGAGGAGCGATTGGGTCGATTGGGCTTGTACTCACTGGAGTTTAGAAGATTGAGAGGGGATCTCCTCAAAACCTATAAAATTCTGTCAGGCCTGGACAGACTAGATGCAGGAAGGATGTTCCCGATGGCCAGGGAGTCCAGAACTAGGGGTCATAATCTAAGGATAAAGGGTAAGCCATTTAGGACTGAGATGAGGAGGAATTTCTTCACCCAGAGAGTGGTGAACCTGTGGAATTCTCTACCACAGAGGGCGGTGGAGGCCAGTTCATTAAATATATTCAAGAAGGTGTTGGATATATTTCTTAAGGCTAAAGGATCAAGGGATATAGGGAGAAGGCTGGGACAGCGTACTGAATTTGGATGATCAGCCATGATCTCATTGAATTGCGGAGCAGGCTCAAGGGGCCGAATGGCCTACTCCTGCTCCTATCTTCTATGTTTCTATGTTTGCTCCTCCAACGTGCGCGCTCCACCAATGAGCGAGGGGAGGCGGAGCCTGAAGGACCGACCGAGGGGCTTTGGTCCTCCAACCAATCGCGGCGAAGGAGGAGGCGGGACCTGGAACCGGCTCATTGGACGGATCGGCCCGCCGCCTTTTTGTAAATGGGCCTGCTCAGGATCTGTGAGCCTGGGAAAGTTTATTTTTAATGTTCCTTTCACATTTTACAGCTCAAACTAATCTTGTGTTGCAGAAGATACATTTAAAAAACAGTATGTTTTCAAATTGATATAGCAGAAACAAAAACTCTCTGGAGCAAATACTTGTGAGTAAAATTACTTTTTCTCCCTGAATTAATTTTTAAAATATAAATTTCCAGCATTTTTAATTATTAATTTTAAGCACTTTGAGAAATATGGGAGTGGTGGGGGTTCTCTTAAAGGGACAGGCACACTGTGATTTTCATTAAAGGGACTGCGTCTCCCTTTTTATAATATACATGTAAGAGACTGACATTTAAAGTAGGGCTAATCCCCAGCTCCAGTGAGTGCTTGGCGAGAAATTAGGTGCTGGTTGCACTCGCCCCCTCCCAATTTTCTGCCAAGGGACAGAAAGCAGAGAGTAGTGATGAACGGTTGCTTTTCAGACTGGAGGGAGGTAAACAGTGATGTTCCCCAGGGGTCGGTATTAGGACCAGTGTTCCCTCTTTTTTAGATGCGTGGCCCCTTTAACGGGCTGCGCGGCCCATTCAAATTTCGGCGCATGCACGTTTATTCCATTTATAGGGCGGTGAGCCGGCTGCGCGGGACCTCCAGACCGCTGCGTGGCCGCGCAACTTAACGTGAACATTGATTCGGACCACTGCTTTTTTTGATTATATTACTGACCTGGACTTGGGGATCCAGGGCATAATTTTAAAATTTACAGATGACATGAAACTCGGAAATGTAGCAAACAATGAGGATAGTAACAGACTTCAGGAGGATGTAGCCAGACTGGTGAAATGGGCAGAAACGTGGCAGATTAAATTTAATGTAGAGAAGTGTGAAGTGATTCATTTTGGTAGGAAGAATGAGGAGAGGCAATATAAACTAAATGGTCCAGTTTTAAAGAGGGTGCAGGAACAGAGAGGCCTCGGGGTGTATGTACACAAATCTTAGAAGGTGGCAGGACAAGTTGAGAAGGCTGTTAAAAAAGCAAACAGGATCCTTGACTTTATTAATAGAGGAATAGAGTGCAAAAGCAAGCAGGTTATGCTAAGCCTTTATAAAACACTGGCTAGGCTTCCGCTGGGCACCACACTTTAGGAAGGATGTCAAGGCCTTAGAGAGGGTGCAGAAGAAATTTACGAGAATGGGACCAGGGATGAGGGACTTGAGTTACGTGGAGAGACGGGAGAAGCTGGGGTTGTTCTCCTTAAGCAAGGAAGATTAAGAGGAGATTTGATAGAGTTGTTCAAAATCAGGATGGATTTTGAGAGAGTAAATGAGGAGAAACTGTTTCCAATGGCTGAAGGGACAGAAACCAGATTTAAGGCGATTGACAAAAGAACCAGAGGTGACATGAGGAAACAGATTTTTACACCAAGTTGTTGTGATCTGGAATGCGCTGCCTGAAAGGGCGGTGGAAGCAGATTCAATATTATTGTAGGAATTGATGAATTCCTAACAAATAACTGAGATGTAGGTATTGACGTGTTCCTACGAAAAACTGAGATCGACGAACAACAGAGATTGCCTCAGGAGAACAAGTAAACAGGTCTTTAATGTAGGAATTAACTAATTCAAACAACTTGCTGAGATCGACACAGGAGAGCCATGAAACAGGTCTTTTCTCAACGGAGATGCCACGAGGACTGCCTGGGCAGTCCCGTTGTTTGCGCCGTGACGTCATCGTGTTTTTCCTGCGTTTGGGTAGTCACGTGATTTGCGACGTGACATCGCGTTTGCCCGCGTTTTCCCGCGCTCTTAAAGGGGCCACGCCCCGTACATGCAAAGTCTATATACAAAACCCAATAATGCCCAACACAATAGTACAGGTTTAGGCTGGTGTTAGAACATCGTTAAAGAGAATTATATAAAGTTATCTAGACTAACTCAGTGGTACCGCCACATTATAATTCAAAAGAGATTGAGATAAATACTTGAAGGGAAAACATTTACAGGGCTATGGGGAAAGAGCAGGGGGAGTGGGATTAATTGGATCGCTCTTTCAAAGAGCTGGCACAGGCATGATGGGCCGAATGGCCTCCTTCTGTGATGTATCATTCTATGATGCTATTCTACACAGACACACATACATAGTCAGACAGACACAGATACTCACAAAAATACAGTCAGACAGACACACATTTTTTCTGCATGAACTTTTATTACTAATTTCAAAGACTTTACTAAAAAGGTGGGAGTGGTGGGCGGAGGGCTCTTAAAGGGACAGGGACTCTCCTTTTCAATGTGATTTTCATTAAAGGGACCGAGTCCCTCCTTGCCTGTGGAGGGATTATTTTAAAAGGACAGCGTCTCGAAATCAGGTGCAGTCTGCGTGTGAACCACCTCCTCCCAATTTCCTGCCAAGCGATCCCTGCGAGCACCACTCCACTCTCGGAGTGGCTCCTAGAATCATACAGCACAGAAGGAGGCCATTCAGCCCATCGTGCCTGTGCCGGCTCTTTGAAAGAGCTCTCCATTTAGTCCCACTGCCCCTGCTCTGTCCCCATAGCCCTGCAAATTTTCCCCTTCAAGTATTTATCAATTCCCCATTGAACATTATTATTGACTCTGCTTCCACCGCCCTTTCAGGCAGCGCATTCCAGATCACAACAACTCGCTGCGTAAATAAAATTCTCCTCACCTCGCTTCTGGTTCTTTTGTCAATGACCTTAAATCTGTGTCCTCTGGTTACTGACCCTCCTGCCACTGGAAACAGTTTCTCCTTATAAGCTACAGCTATACAAAGCCCTGGTTAGACCCCATCTGGAGCACTGTGTACAGTTCTGGGCACCGCACCTCAGAAAGGATATATTGGCCTTGGAAGGAGTGCAGCACAGATTCACCAGAATGTTACCCGGGCTCCAAGGGTTAGATTATGAGGAGAGACTACATAAACTAGGCTTGTGTTCCCTGGAATCTAGAAGGTTAAGGAGTGATTGAGGATTTTAGGATTTTGAAAGGAATTGGTAGAGTAGATAGAGAGACTTTTTCCGCCGGTGGGGCATTCGAGGACAAGGGGACATCACCTTAAAATCAGAGCCAGGCCATTCAGGAGAGAAGTTGGGAAACACTTCTTCACACAAAGGGTGGTAGAAGTGTGGAACCCTCTCCCACAGAAAGCAGTCGATGCCAGCTCAATTAATCATTTAAAATCCCAGAGCGATAGATTTTTGCTAGACAAGGGAGCAAAGGGATATGGAGCCAAGGCAGGTGGGTGGAGTTAAGACACAGATTGGCCATGATCTCACTGAATGGCGGAACAGGCCGGAGGGGCTGAATGGCCTCCTCCTGTTCCCATGCTCCTATTTACTCTATCAAAACCCTCCATGTTTTGAACACCTCTATTAAATCTCTGCTGCACCTTCTCTGCTCCAAGGAGAACAATCCCAGCTTCTCCAGTCTCTCCACGTAACTGAAATCCTCTGTGTATTTGTCGTAGGGCAGCAGGCTATAGCAAACAGCTTTCTTAAGAACATCAGAAATAGGAGCAGGCCATTCGAGCCTGCTCCGCCATTCAATAAGATCATGGCTGATCTTCTACCTCATCTCCACCTTCCCGCCTGATCCCCATATCCCTCGATTCCCCATGAGTCCAAAAATCTATCGATCTCAGCCTTGATTATACTCAATGACTGAGCCTCCACAGCCCTCTGGGGCAGAGAATTCCAAAGATTCACCACCTCTGAGTGAAGAAATTTCTTCTCATCTCAGTCCTAAATGGCCGACCCCTTATTCTGAGACTGTGACCCCTGGTTCTAGACTCCCCAGCCAGGGGAAACAGTCTCCCAGCATCTACCCTGTCAAGCCCTGTAAGAATTTTAGATGTTTCAATGACATCACCTCTCATTCTTCAAAATTCCTGGGAATATAGGCCTAGACACTTCAATCTCTCCTCATAGGACAACCCCCCCATCCCAGGAATCAGTCTGGTGAACCTTCGTTGCACTCCCTCTAAGGCAAGTATATCCTTCCTTAGGTAAGGAGACCAAAACTGTACACAATACTCCAGGTGTGGTCTCACCAAGGCCCTATATAATTGCAGTAACATCAAGAAAACCAAGGAAATCATTGTGGACTTCAGGAAGTCTAAAGGCAGAAGTCACACCCCCATCCACATCCATGGGGCTGTGGTGGAAAGGTTGGACAGCTTTAAGTTCCTCGGAGTCCACATCACGGAAGATCTCTCCTGGTCCCTCAATACCTCCTCTTTGGTGAAGAAGGCCCAGCAGCGCCTATATTTCCTAAGGAGGATGAAGGGATGTAACCTGTTGTGATGAAATATTCCATTCATCACTCATCAGTATTTCTCTGCCTGTGACTGTGGTTGGTTTCAGTTTCATTTCCATTGTATTGTACTGTGTGTAGGGCTCCGCCCATACCTGGCTCCTATGTAAGCTGGCCCAGCCTGCAGCACATCCAGTACGGCAGACCTCTGGATGGAAGATACATTCTCCTCTGTGTGTTACCTTCTAAGTCAATAAAAGCCTTGTTTTGTTTCGCTAACATCGAGTCTCGGATTTATTGAGGCACATCACCTGTCACCCCTGATCCTCTCTAACTTTTACCGCTGCACAATACAGAGCATCCTGACGAACTGTATCACAGTATGGTATGGCAGCTGTAGCTCCTATGACCGGAAAGCCCTGCAGCGGGTAGTCAAAACTGCCCAATGCATTACCGGCACCCGGCTACCGACCATAGAGCACATATACCAGAAACGCTGTTTACGGAGGTCACTGACCATCATCAAAGACCCTACCCACCCCAGCCACAGTCTGTTCACCCCCCTGCCATCTGGGAGACGCTACAGATGCATTCGCACCCAAATGACCAGATTTAGGAACAGCTTCTTTCCCAGGGCTGTCATCCTACTGAACTCCACAAATAAACTCTAAAGTCTGCACATCTGACAATGCACTTTATTATGTTTATGTTAATGTATTATAAGCCAAATGAATGTTGAATGTTTAAATGTCTTAATCTAAATGTACACTCTCGGGAGCCGCAAGCCTACATTTCGTTGTACTGCACTTGTGCACTAACAATGACAATAAAGGTGATTATTATTATTATTATTAAAGACTAACATACCATTTGATTTCCTAATTGCTTGCTGCACCTGCGTGTTAAGATGAGAAATGATAAAGGCAAGAAGTCACTTGTGGGAGTGGTGTACAGGCCCCCTGACAGTAACCACACGGTAGGATGGAGTATAAAGGAAGAAATAATGGGAGCTTGTCAGAAAGGTATGGCAATAATCATGGGGGATTTTAATCTACATATAGACTGGAAAAATCAGACGGGCAAAGGAGGTCATAGAATTTTTTGGCATAGTTTCTTAGAACGGCATGTTCTGGAACCAACCAGAGAGCAGGCTATACTAGACCTGGTATTGTGCAATGAGATAGGATTAATTAATGACCTCATAGTGAAGGCGTCCCTAGGTAGCAGCGATCATAATATGATTGAATTTTACATTCAGTTTGAGGGAGTGAAGAGTGGGTCCAAAACTAGTATTTTAAACTTAAATAAGGGCAATTATGAGGGCATGAAAGCAGAGCTAGCTAAAGTGAACTGGCAAATTAGGTTAAGGGAGAGGTCAATAGAGTTGCAGTGGCAGACATTTAAGGGGATATTTCAGAATACACAGAATATATACATTCCAACAAGAAAGAAAAACTCCAAGGAGAGAAAGCTAGCTTGAAATATAAAAACAGATAGTAAGAGTCTCTATAGATATTTTAAAAAGAAAAGAGTTAACAAAGTGAGCGTTGGTCCTATAGAAAGTGAGTCTGGGGAATTAATAATGGAAAATAAGGAGATGGCAGTTGAATTGAACAGGTATTTTGCATCAGTCTTCACTATAGAGGATACAAAGTAACATCCCAGAAATAGCTGTAAATCAGGAAATGGAAGGGAGGGAGGAACTCAAGAAAATTACAATCACCAGGGAAGTGGTACTGAGCAAATTGTTGGAGCTGTGGGCTGACAAGTCCCCGGGTCCTGATGGACTTCATCCTAGGGTCTTAAAAGAAGTGGCTAGTGAGATAGTTGATGCGTTGGTTTTAATTTTCCAAAATTCCCGAGCTTCAGGGAAGGTTCCATTAGATTGGAAAATAGTGAATGTAACTCCTTTATTCAAAAAGGGAGGGAGACAGAAAGCAGGAAACTACAGGCCAGTTAGCTTAACATCTGTCATGGGGAAGATGTTAGAAGCTATTATTAAAGATGTTATAGCAGGGCACTTGGAAAAGTTCAAGGTAATCAGGCAGAGTCAACATGGTTTTGTGAAAGGGAAATCATGTTTAACCAATTTATTGGAGTTCTTTGAGGAAGTAACATGTGCTGTGGATAAAGGTGAACTGGTGGATGTACTGTACTTAGATTTCCAGAAGGTATTTGATAAACTGCCACATCAAAGGTTATTGCGGAAAATAAAAGCTCATGGTGTAGGGAGTAACATGTTGGCATGGATAGAAGATTGGCTAGCAAATAGGAAACAGAAAGTAGGCATAAATGGGTCATTTTCTGGTTGGCAAGATGTAACGAGTGGTGTGCCACAGGGATCAGTGCTGGGACCTCAACTTTTTACAATTTATATAAATGACTTGGATGAAGGGACCAAAGGCATGGTTGCTAAATTTGCTGATGACACAAAGATAGGTAGGAAAGTAAATTGAGAAGAGAACATAATGAGGCTACAAAGGGATATAGATAAGTTAAGTGAGTGGGCAAAGATCTGGCAAATGGAGCATAATGTGGGAAAATGTGAAGTTGTCCATTTTGGCAGGAAGAATAAAAAAGAAGCATATTATCTAAATGGTGAGAGATTGCAGAGCTCTGAGATGCAGAGGGATCTGGGTGTCCTAATGCATGAATCACAAAAGGTTAGTATTCAGGTACAACAAGTAATCAGGAAAGCTAATAGAATGTTATTGTTTATTGCGAGGGAAACTGAATACAAAAGTAGGGAGGTTATGCTTCAGTTATACAAAGCATTGGTGAGACCACATCTGGAGTACTGTGTACAGTATTGGTCTCCTTATTTAAGGAAGGATGTAAATGCATTGGAAGCAGTTCAGAGAAGGTTTACTAGACTAATACCTGGAATGGGTGGGTTGTCTGACGAGGAAAGGTTGGACAGGCTAGGCTTGTATCCGCTGGAGTTTAGAAGAGTAAGAGGTGACTTGATTGAAACATATAAGATCCTGAGGGGTCTGGACAGGGTGGATGTGGAGAGGATGTTTCCTCTTATGGGAGAATCTAGAACTAGGGGTCACTGTTTAAAAATAAGGGGTCGCCCATTTAAGACAGAGATGAGGAGAAATTTTTCCTCACAGATGTTCGTGAGTATTTCGAACTCTCTTCCTCAGAGGCCGGTGGAAGCAGAGTCTTTGAATATTTTTAAGGCAGAGGTAGATAGATTCTTGATAAGCAAGGGGGTGAAAGGTTATCGGGGGTAGGTGGGAATGTGGAGTAATCAGATCAGCCATGATCTTTTTGAATGGCGGAGCAGGCTCGAGGGGCCGAGTGGCCTACTCCTGCTCCTAATTTGTATGTTCGTATGTAACCTGTGCAGCAGCTGGGGCCTGAAAATCAGCTTCACTGCCCCTGGGCTAGGAAAGGGGGACATGAGGCAACATTCTCCCTCTTACCCCTTTCTACACTCCTTTTACAGGGTTTTAGAAGTGGAGCATTTACAGACAGGCAGCTCAGACCGAACATCACGTCAAGAACAGACAGAGTCGCTCGATTCATCAGGACCTGATTCAGTCGGTCCTCCAATCTGCTGGCACACCAGCGAGTTCACACTAATGAGAGACATTTTAAATGTTCTGAGTGTGGGAAGAGCTTCAAAATCTACAAGTACGTGAAGCAACACCAGTGGCTACACACTGGGGAGAGCCCGTTCACCGGCCCCGTGTTCCAGAAGGGATTCACTCAGTCATCTGCTCCGATGATACACCAGCAAGATCACACTAGGGAGAGACCTTTAACCCGCTCCATGTGTGGGAAGGGATTAATTGCACCCTCCGTGCTGCTGAGACACCAGCTTGTCCACACCAATGAGAGACCGTTGACCTGCTCTGTGTTTTTGAAGCGATTCTCTCATTCTGCCACCCTCCTGAGATACCAGTTTGTTCACAGTGATGAGAGACCGATTAAATGTTCTGACTGTGGGAAGAGATTTAAAAGGTCCCAGGATCTGAAGAGACACCAGCTGGAGAGAGCAGGAGAGATTCTGTTCACCTGCTCCGTGTGTGGGAAGAGATTCACTCGGTCCTCAAATCTGCTGGCACACAAGCGAGTTCACACTGGGGAGAGGCCGGTGAAACATTCCGACTGTGGGAAAAGCTTTCAAATGTCCCAGGAGCTAAAGAGACCGTTCACCTGTTCCGTGTGTGGGAAGGGATTCACTCAGCCATCAAACCTGTTGAGACACCAGCAATATCACACTGATGAGAGACCATTTAAGTGTTCTGACTGTGGGAAGAGCTTTAAAGCCTCTGGGGATCTGAAGAAACACCAGTTGGTTCACACCGATGAGAGACCATTTACATGTTCTGTCTGTGGAATGAGCTTTAAAAGCTCCAGGAATCTGAAGGGACACCAGCGTACTTACACCGGGGAGAGGCCGTTCACCTGCTCCGTGTGTGGGAAGGGATTCACTCGGTCACCCAGCCTGCTGGCACATCAGCGAGTTCACACTGATGAGAGACCATTTAAATGCTCTGACTGTGGTAAGAGCTTTAAAAGCTCCGGGGAGCTGAAGGGACACCAGCGAGTTCACACTGGGGAGAGGCTGTTCACCTGCTCTGTGTGTGGGAAGGGATTCACTCGGTCATCCCACCTGCTGGCACACCAGCGAGTTCACACTGATGAGAGACCATTTAAATGTTCTGACTGTGGGAAGAGTTTTAAAACCTCTGGGGATCTGAAGGTACACCAGTTGGTTCATACTGAGGAGAGACCATTTAAATGTTCTGACTGTGGTAATAGCTTTAAAAGTTCCAAGCATCTGAATGGACACCAGCGAGTTCACACCGGGGAGAGGCTGTTCACCTGCTCTGTGTGTGGGAAGGGATTCACTCGGTCATCCCACCTGCTGACACACCAGCTTGTTCACACTGATGAGAGACCATTTAAATGCTCTGACTGTGGTAAGAGCTTTAAAAGCTCCGGGGAGCTGAAGAGACACCAGCGAGTTCACACTGTTCTGTAGCACAGGGCCCTGTAGACAGCTGGGGTGACATGAACATGGAATGGATGAATGTTTTATAAATTCCTGTACTGTTGTTTAATCTTTCAAGCTGTTGTGCTGATGATTCCCTTCGATTGACTGTTGATGGTATTCCATAGAATGTACAGGCCATTCGGCCCAACTGGTCCATGCCGGTGTTTATGTCCCACACCCACCCTACTTCAATTAACCCGATCAACATCTCTTCCCATTCCTTTCTCCCTTGTGTGGCTTCCCCATAAATCCATCTGTGCTGTTCACCTCAACTACTCCCTGTGGTAGCGAGTTCCCCATTCTCTGGGTAAAGACATTTCTCCTGAATTCATTACTGGATTTATTAGTGACTATTTTAAGTTTGTGGCCTCATAACTATGATGAGACTCTGTTAAGCTGACCAGTATGTTGTTGTACTTTGTCTTTTTCTGATGAATTAAACATTACTGAGCCCTTGTACGCGTGTTATGGGAAGAAGTTTTTTTTTTATTCGTTCATGGGATGTGGGCGTTGCTGGCAAGGCCAGCATTTATTGCCCATCCCTAATTGCCCTTGAGAAGGTGGTGGAGAGCCGCCTTCTTGAACAGCTGCAGTCCGTGTGGTGAAGGTACTCCCACAGTGCTGTCAGGGAGGGAGTTCCAGGACTTTGACCCAGCGCCGATGAAGGAATGGCAATATACTTCCAAGTCAGGATGGTGCGTGACTTGGAGTTGGTGGTCATAGAGTTATACAGCACAGAAAGAGGCCCTTCAGCCCATCGTGTCTGCACCGGCCATCAAGCCCTGTCTATTCTAATCCCATTTTCCAGCACTTTGTCCGTAGCCTTGTATGCTATGGTGTTTCAAGTGCTCATCTAAATGCTTCTTGAATGTTGTGAGGGTTCCTGCCTCTACCAACCTTTCAGGCAGTGAGTTCCAGATTCCAACCACCCTCTGGGTGAAAAAGTTTTTCCTCAAACCCCCTCTAAACCTCCTGCCCCTTACCTTGAAACTTTGCCCCATGGTTATTGACCCCTCTACTAAGGGGAAAAGTTCCTTTCTATCTACCCTATCTATGCCCCTCATAATTTTGTACACCTCAATCAGGTCCCCCCTCAGCCTTCTCTGCTCTAAGTAGAACAACCCCAGCCTGTCCAGTCTCTCTTCATAGCTGAAGCGCTCCAGCCCAGGTAACATTCTGGTGAATCTCCTCTGCACCCTCTCCAATGCAATCACATCCTTCCTATAGTGTGGTGACCAGAATTGCACACAGTATTCCAGCTGTGGCCTAACTAGCGTTTTGTGCAGCTCCATCATAACCTCCCTGCTCTTATATTCAATGCCTCAGCTAATGAAGGCAAGTATCCCATATGCCTTTTTAACCACCTTATCTACATGTCCTGCTGCCTTCAGGGAACTATGTATTCTATCAGGTGTTCCCAGGCACCTGCTGCCCTTGTCCTTCTAGGTGGAAGAGGTCGTGGGTTTGGGAGGTGCTGCCCAAGAAGCCTTGGTGAGTTGCTGCAGTGCATCTTGTAGATGGTACACACTGCAGCCACGGTGCACCAGTGGTGGAGGGATTGAATGTTTAAGGTGGTGGATGGGGTGCCAATTAAGCGGGCTGCTTTGTCTTGGGTCGTGTCGAGCTTCTTGAGATCCCCTCTCATTCTTCTAAACTCCAGCGAGTATAAGTCCAATCGACCCAATCTCTCCTCATACATCATTCCTGCCATCCCAGGTATCAGCCTGGTGAATATTCGCTGCACTCCATGGCAAGAACATCCTTCCTCAGATAAGGCGACCAAAACTGCACACAATACTCAAGGTGTGGTCTTACCAAGGCCCTGTACAACTGCAGCAAGACGTTCTTGTACTCGAACCCTCTCGCTATGAAGGCCAAGATACCATTTGCCTTCTCAACTGCCTCCTGCACCTGCATGCTTACCTTCAGCGACTGGTGCACAAGGACACCCAGGTCTCGTTGCACTTCCCCTTCTCCCAATCTATTGCCATTCAGACAATAATCGGCCTTTCTGTTTTCGCCACCAAAGTGGATAACCTCACATTTATCCACATTATACTGCATCTGCCATGCTTCTGCCCAATCACCCAACCTGTCCAAATCATACTGGAGTTTCTCGGCGTCCTCCTCACAGCACACACGCCCACCCAGCTTTGTGTCGTCTGCAAACTTGGAGAGATTACATCTAGTTCCCTCGTCTAGATTATTTATATATATTGTGAATAGCTGGGGTCCAAGGACCGATCCCTGCGGTACCCCACTAGTCACTGCCTGCCACTCGGAAAAAGAGCTGTTTATTCCAACTCTTTGCTTCCTGTCTGCCAACCAGTTCTTTATCCAAGTCAGTACCTTGCCCCCAATCCCATGTGCCTTAACTTTACACGCTAATCTCTTATGTGGGACCTTATCGAAAACCTTCTGAAAGCCCAAATACACCACATCCACTGGTTCTCCCTTATCTATTCTACCAGTTACATCCTCAAAAAATTCCAGTAGGTTAGTCAAGCACGATTTACCTTTTGTAAATCCATGTTGACTTTGTCCAATCCTGTCACTGTTTTCCAAGTGCTCTGCTATTACATCTTTTAGAATGGACTCTAGCATTTTCCACACTACCGATGTCAGGCTTACCGGTCTATAATTTCCCATTTTTGCCCTACCACCTTTTTTGAATAGTGGGGTAACATTAGCTACCCTCCAACCCATGGGAACTGTTCCAGAGTCTATCGAATTTTGGAAGATGACCAGCAATTCTGTCCCTCTAGTGCTACTTGTCTCTCCCAGTCCTCTCTTCACCTTGTTTCTCCTCTCTAATGTTTCATCCTGGTGCCCATCCCTCTGTCAAATTAATTTAAACCCTCCCCCACAGCACCAGTTAACTGTCCCATGAGGACATTGGTCCCAGCTCTGTTGAGGTGCAACCCGTCCACCTTGGACAGGTCCCTCCTGCCCCAGAACTGGTCCCTCCTGCCCCAGGAATCTGAAGTCCTGCAATATTTCTCTTTCAGGTACTTATCCAATTCCCTTTTGAAAGCAGTGATTGAATCTGCCTCCACCACCCTTTCAGGCAGTGCATTCCAGATCCTAACCACTCGCTGCGTAAAAAAGTTTTCCCTCATGTCGCCTTTGGTTCTTTTGTCAATCACCTTAAATCTGTGTCCTCTGGTTCTCGACCCCTCTGCCAATTGGAAGAGTTTCTCTCTACTCTGTCCAGACCCCTCTTGATTTTGAACACCTCTATCAAATCTCCTCTCAATCTTCTCTGCTCAAAGGAGAACAACCCCAGCTTCTCCAGTCTATCCATGTAACTGAAGTCCCTCATCCCTGGAATCATTCTCGTAAATCTTTTCTGCACCCTCTCTAAGGCCTTCACATCCTTCCTAAAGTGCAGTGCCCAGGATTGGACACAATACTCCAGTTGAGGCCGAACCAGTGATTTATAAAGGTTCATCATAATTTCAACATTTTTGTACTCTATACCTCTATTCATGAAGCCCAGGTTCCCGTAAGCTTTTTTAACTGCTTTCTCAATGTGCCCTGCCACCTTCAATGATTTGTGCACATATACCCCCAGGTCCCTCTGTTCATGCACCCACTTTAGGATTGTACCCTTTAGTTTAGATTTCCTCTCCTCATTCTTTCTACCAAAATGTATCACTTCACACTTTTCTGCATTAAATTTAATCTGCCACGTGTCTGCCCATTCCACCAGCCTGTCTATGTCCACTTGAAGTCTATCACTATCTTCCTCACTGTTCACTATACTTCCAAGTTCTGTGTCATCTGCAAATTTTGAAATTGTGCCCTGTACACCCACATCGAAGTCTTTAATATATATCAAGAAAAGCAGTGGTCCTAGAACCAACCCCTGAAAAACAACCATTCACCACTACTCTTTGTTTCCTGTCACTTAGCCAATTCCCTATCCATGCAGCCACTGTCCCTTTTACTCCATGGGCTTCAACTTTGCTGGTAAGCCTATTATGTGGCACTTTGTTGAACGCCTTTTGGAAATCCATGCACACCACGTCAACCACATTGCCCTCTGTAGTGTATGTACCTTTAAGAGGAACTATGATTTTGAAGCCGCTGTATACTGTAGTACCAGTAGTGACCACTCGGGTATATAAGCCTGTGTAGCGTCTTGTGTTGTTAGTTCACCACCAGACTTTGTTCAGTAACACTTGTTAAATCAACTCCTGCATTCCGTGTCTCCATTAACACACGGATCTAACAGTGGCGACGAGTTAGAAACGAACTTACCTGCAATTCGGCAGCAAGTCAAGGGGATCGATTCCTCAGACGAAAGTCGAAGCCAGAAGCAAAAAAAAAAAATAACTCGAAGAAACTCGAAAACGAGGGCCAGGCTTGGTCTCCAGTCTGTTGTTTCCCCAGCTAAATGGGCTGGTGGCAGGTAGTGCACTGATCCTTCCTGGGCTGCGGCGGGCTAGAGCTCGATTGGGTGGCTCTGCAACGGGGCTGGGCAGCGAGTCGGGAAGCAGAAGCAAAGAGAGCGAGAGGGTGGAGCACTCAGGGCGCGGCCGGTGCTGCAAAGCAGGTCGGCGTTCGGACCAAGCAGAGGGAGAGGAAAGTCCCAGAGGGTCCGCTCCACGACAGGAATGGTTCTCCAAGTAACGGAGAAACTATTGAAGCGATATATAAAAAAAATAGAAATACCGCGAAAAGCTGCAAGTCGCAACGGGAACCACAGAGAACAGCGTTGGCAGCAGCGGCAGCGGCGGGAAAGCGCGGGAGGTGCTATCTTAACTCGGCGGGGAAGAAAGAAAAGCGCGGGAAGCGCCATTTTAGATTTTCAAGATGCCGAAGACTGGCAATATTACTGCTTTCGATAGTGATATAGAAGATTGGACCACATGTGGAAAGAGTAGAGGTATATTGCAAGGCGAATGAAGTAGCGGATGATAAAAAGGCATCGGTGCTTCTAAATCTGATGGGCGCAAGGACATACGGGCTGTTATGAAACTTGATCACTCCAGCCAAACCAATGGACAAGAATTTTAAGGAAATTGTTGATACCTTACAGGAGCACTTAAACCCAACACTGCTGCTGATAGTGGAACGATTCAAATTCTTCAGGAGGAATCAGCACAAGAATGAAAGTAACGCTGATTACCTCACCGAATTACGAAAGCTGTCAAAGCACTGCCAATTCGGGGCAGGACTGGCAGATTCTCTACGAGACAAATTCGTCTGCGGTCTCCTAAGCGAAGGAACACAGAAAAGACTACTTTCGGAGAAAGATTTGACACTGGACAAGGCTTTCAGTGTGGCTGTATCATACGAAGCAGCAGCAAGAGGAGCTGCAGAGATACAGCAAAAGCCACAGGACTTCGGCACCCATGAAATGACACGGGGTTTCGAGAGATGTTATCGCTGCAGCAAATCCACCCATGACCAGAAGGACTGCTGGTTCAAGGACAAAGCATGCAGGCAATGCGGAAAGATGGGACACATTGCACGTGTATGCAGATCTGACAGTAAAAAGGTCAATAAGGAAAAGTACAGAAAGGTACAAATGATGACGGACAGTAGCTCCAAAGACCAGAAGAGCGATAGCGACTCTGGAAACTAGAGGCTAAGCTGTCTCAAATTACATAATGTAATTGCCAAAGAAGATTACCAGACCATTTGGGTTACCCTCACGATAGCGGGGTCCCCAGTCAAAATGGAGCTAGATACAGGATCAGCTCTGACCGTCATGAGTCGACGGGATTACGAGCGGCTATTTCCGCATATACCTTTGAAAGACACATCCATTGTCTTGAAGACATATACGGGGCAGAAAGTATACCCCAGAGGGAAAATAAGGGTGCCTGTTGTATACAACGGCAAGGAAATACAGAAGTTGTATTTATACGTTCTGCAAGATGGTGGTCCATCGTTGTTGGGACGTGAATGGATCAGAAAGATACGTTTAGACTGGCACTCCATTCAGGCACTGACGGTGACCAGTAAGAAAAAAAACGATGATGACGTCATACCTGGACAATTAAAAGAAATCTTGGCTAACGCCAAAGAAGTGTTTCAACAGGAACTAGGAACCCTGAAAGGCGCCACCGCTTCAATAAAAGTGGAAGATGCGGCAATTCCCAAGTTTTTTAAGGCAAGGCCGGTGCCATACGCAATTCGTCCAGCCGTCGAGGCAGAGCTGGAGAATTTGGAAAAAGCAGGCGTGTTATCCAAGGTAGATTGGAGTGAGTGGGCAACACCCATCGTCCCGGTCATGAAGAAAACGTTGAATAATGATAAATCTGAAGAACAGAGAAAAGTTCACATCTGTGGGGACTTCAAGGTGACTGTAAACCCAGTTCTTCACACGGTACAGTAGAAGATATTTTTGCCTCACTATCCGGAGGGAAACGTTTCACCAAAATTGACTTAGCACAGGCATATCTACAGATGGAGGTTGAGGAGGCCTCTAAAAAGTATCTCACGATAAACACACACAAAGGCCTGTACCAGTACAATCGACTGGTTTTTGGAGTGGCATCAGCTCCGGCTATCTGGCAAAGAGCTATGGAGCAAGTCCTTCAAGGGATTCCAGGGACTCAATGCTACCTAGATGACATCCTTGTAACAGGAGAAAACGACAACGAGCACCTTGCAAACTTGGAGCAGTTGCTCACGAGGCTGAGAGAATGGGGCCTACGAGCAAATCGCCCCAAATGTGAATTTTTCCAGAAACAAATATCATATTGTGGCCATGTCATTAACGAAGAAGGGTTGCATAAGTCACCTGAAAAAATTGAAGCGGTCGTAAAGGCCCCAGCACCTGAAAATGTCTCACAATTAAGGTCGTTCCTGGGATTAGTAAATTACTATCATAAATTTTTACCAAACTTGTCGATGGTTCTGCACCCGCTTAACGCACTGCTACAAACGGGAGTAGTTTGGAAATGGAGCGAAGACTGTAAACGTGCCTTCCATAAATGCAAAGGCTTGATCACGTCCAGGGAAGTGTTGGCTCATTACAACCCATCACTGCCAATCAGACTGGTGTGCGATGCATCCCCTTACGGCGTGGGAGCGGTATTATCACATAGATTCCCTGATGGCTCGGAGCGGCCGATAGCTTTTGCGTCACGCTCATTGAACTCAGCTGAGCGTAACTATGCCCAGATCGACAGGGAGGCACTCAGCCTGGTGTAGGGGGTGAAGAAATTCAACCATTACCTACACGGACAAAAATTTATCTTGTTGACTGACCATCAACCCCTCGTCTCCATATTCAACCCTAAAAAGGGTGTTCCCATTATGACAGCACAAAGGCTACAGAGGTGGTCCCTTTTCCTAGGGGCACACCAATATAACACAGAGCACAAAGGAACAGAACAGCATGGGAATGCTGACGGGTTATCGCGCCTACCGTTGCCAATGGTGGAAGAGGCGCCTACAGTGGACCCAGTGGAGGTATTCCACTCGACCATAGTGGAATGTCTACCGGTGACAAATTCTACCATTGAAAAGGAAACGCGAAATGACCCAACTCTCTCACGAGTCTACGATTTAACGGTGAAGGGATGGCCAGCACATGGCGAACCACTGTTGCCAGCATTCTCGCAAAGAAGAGAACAGCTGTCAGTGTGCCGAGGAACCTTGATGTGTGGATCCAGAGTGGTGATTCCACCCAAACTCAAGGATAGAGTGCTAAAGGAGCTTCACGAGGGGCATCTGGGTGGAGTGAAAATGAAGAACTTAGCCAGAGCATTTGTGTGGTGGCCAGGTATCGATGGAGACATCGAAGAAAAGACCAAGAGCTGTCTAGGATGCCAGAAGGTCCAAAACGCCCCACCACAAGCCCCTCTACATCCATGGGAGTGGCCCTCATCTCCATGGCAAAGGGTACATATCGACTTTGCTGGTCCATTTATGGACTCAATGTTCTTAATCGCGGTGGATGCACACTCCAAGTGGCCGGAGGTAATAAAGATGTCCTCCACCACCACAGAAAAAACCATCACAGTATTAAGGACCATATTCACCAGGAATGAGCTGCCTGAACAGATCTGTTCTGATAATGGACCGCAATTTGTATCCGAAGAATTCAGGAATTTCTTAAAAAACAATGGGGTTAAGCACTACACGTCCGCCCCATACCATCCCGCCACCAATGGATTGGCTGAAAGGTTTGTCCAGACCTTCAAGAAGGCCATAAAGGCCATGGGTAATGAAGACATAAATCTACAACATAAGGTAGATAACTTCTTGTTTGCATACAGGAATGCAACACGTGTGGTTACAAACCAAACTCCCACCATGATGTTTTTCAATAGAAGACTAAGATGCCGGCTGGATTTGATCAAGCCAAACATCAGAAGGGACGTAGAGAACCGGCAATTTCAAGGCATGAATGAAAGGCCAACTAGAACCTTCCAGATAGGTCAACAAGTTTTGGCCCGGGACTACCGTACCGAGAAATGGCAGCCTGGAACTATTTGCACACGACTAGGACCGCTGATGTATACCGTGGACATTGGAGAAAGCATAATAAGGTGCCATGCTGACCAGATCATAGAGTCATCCAAAAAGGGACAACCTACACCACAACTCTATACGCCTAATGATGAAGCAGAGATACCCATAGTATCTACCTCCGATCCGGTGATATTGGAACCAGATGAACCCGACACTGGCATTCAAGCCGAATCGACCTTGCCAAAAGAACCTACTACACCACCGAAAACTACTACACCACCGAGGCGTTATCCGCACCGAGTCAGGAAGCCTCCAGAGAGACTGACTTATAATTGATTAACTGCAGCAAATGTGTAGATTATTGTTCTTGTAAACATGTTAATTAATGATTACTTAAAGTGTTATGCACTAATTATCTAAAAGGGGAGGAATTGTAGTGTATGTACCTTTAAGAGCCCCTGTGTACTGTAATACCGGTAGTGACCACTCGGGCTATATAAGCCTGTATAGTGTCTTGTACCTTTTAGTTCACCTCCAGACTTTGTTCAGTAAACACCTGTTAAACCAACTCCTGCATTCCGTGTCTCCATTAACACACGGATACAACAGGATCAGCCATTAAAAGCAACATGAACTGAGCTCTGCAAACAGCCTCTGGATTATCTTTGCAAATGGAACACTCCCCATTCTTCCTACGAAAATATAATACCTCACATTTATCTGTTTAGCCTTGGTCAGTCTGCATAAACTCTGAAATGTTTAATAATGAAATCAGGGAGTCAAAAAGCTGAGGTGAGGCAGTTTAAAAAGACAGTCCCTGACCAGAGATTGCTGGATGCTGACACTCGGTGCTCACGAGGATAGAATGTCCCATTCCCCAGGCACGGACATCCAGCACCTCGATCACAGCAACAATTCACAAAACACTGGCAATATAACTTGGAGCAGAGACGGTTAAGTGGAGCTCTGATCGAGGTGCTCAAAATTATGAGGGGTTTTGATTGAGCAAACAAGGAGAAGCTGTTGTCACTGGCAGGAGGGTCGGTAACGAGAGGACACAGATTTCAGATCATTGGCAAAAGAATCTAGAGAGGAAATGAGGAGACTTTTTTTTACACAGCGAAATGTGATGATCTGGAATGCACTGCCTGAATGGGAGGTGGAAGCAGATTCAATAGTAACTTTCAAAAGGGAATTGGATATATACTAAAAGCAGAAATTTGCAGGGCTGTGGGGAAAGAGCAGGGCAGTGGGACTAATTGCATCGCTCTATCAGAGAGCTGGCACCAGCACGATGGGCCGAAAGGCATCTTACATAAGAACATAAGAAGTAGGAGCAGGAGTGGGCCTGCTCCGCCATCCAATAGGATCATGGCTGATCTGAATCTAGACTCACGTCCACTTCCCTGCCTTCTCCCCGTAACCCCTTATTCCCTTATCAGCTAGGAAACTGACTATCTCCATTTTAAATTCATTTAATGTCGCATCTTCCACAACTCTCTGAGGTAGCAAATTCCATAGATTCACCACCCTCTGAGTGAAGAAGTTTCTCCTCATCTCAGTTTTGAAAGGGCAGCCCCTTATTTGAAGATTATGCCCCCTAGTTCTAGTCTCACCCATCAGTGGAAACATCCTCACCGCATCCACCTGATCAAGCCCCCTCACAATCTTATGTTTCGATAAGATCGCCTCTCATTCTTCTGAATTCCAATGAGTAGAGGCCCAAACTACTCAACCTTTCCTCATAAGTCAACCGCCTCATCTTCGGAATCAACCGAGTGAACCTTCTCTGAACTCTCGAGAGCAAGTATATCTTTTCTTAAATATGGAAACCAAAACTGAACGCAATATTCCAGGTGTGACCTCACCAGTACCCTGTATAACTGCAGCAAGACTTCCCTGCTTTTATACTCCATCCCCCTTGCAATAAAAGCCAAGATTCCATTGGTCTTCCTGATCACCTGCTGTACCTGTAGACTAACCTTCTGTGTTTCATGCACCAGGACCCCCAGATCCCTTTGTACTGTAACACTTTGCAGTTTCTCTCCATTTAGATAATAACTTGCTCTTTGATTTTTTCTGTCAAAGTGCATAACCTCACACTTTCCAACATTATATTCCATCTGCCAAATTTCTGCCCACTCACTTAGCCTGTCTATGTCCTTTTGCAGGTTTTTTATGTCCTCCTCACTCACTGCTTTCCCTCCTATCTTTGTATCGTCGGCAAACTTGGATACGTTGCACTCGGTCCCTCCCTCCAAATCATTAATATAGATTGTAAAGAGTTGGGGTCCCAGCACTGACCCCTGCGGAACACCACTAGTTACTGATTGCCAACCCGAGAATGAACCATTTATCCCAACTCTCTGTTTTCTGTTAGATAGCCAATCTTCCACCCATGCCAGTATATTGCCCCAATCCCGTGATTTTTTATCTTGTGCAGTAATCTTTTGTGTGGCACCTTGTCTAATGCCTTTTGGAAGTCCAAATACACCACATCCACTGGTTCCCTTTTATCCACCCTGTTTGTTACGTCCTCAAAGAATTCGAGCAAATTTGTCAAACATGGATTCCCCTTCGTAAAACCATGCTGACTCTGTCCGATTAAATTATGCTTATCCAAATGTCCTGTTACTGCTTCCTTAATAATGGACTCCAACATTTTACCAACCACAGATGTTAGGCTAACTGGTCAATAGTTTCCAGCCTTCTGTCTATGTTTTCCAATCTGCTGGGACCTTTCCTGAATCCAGGGAGTTTAGGAAAATTACCACCAATGCCTCCACAATCCCGACCGCTATTTCTCTCAAGACCCTAGGATGTAAGCCATCAGGTCCAGGGGATTGATCCGCCTTTAGTCCCATTATCTTACCGAGTACCACCTCCTTAGTGATTTTAATCGTGTTTAGCTCCTCCCCCCCATAGCCCCCTGTTTGTCCAGTGTTGGGATATTTTTAGTGTCCTCTACGGTAAAGACTGATACAAAATATTTGTTCAGCGTTTTTGCCATCTCCATGTTCCCCACCACTAATTTCCTGGTCTCGTCCTCTAAGGGACCAACATTCACTTGAAGGTATGAGAGCGGAATTAATTAGAGTGGACTGGGACAATAGATTAAAGGGTAAGACAGTACATGATCAGTGGTGTACATTTAAGGAGTTATTTTACAACTTCCAAAAAATATATATTCCACTGAGGAAAAAAGGGTGTAAAAGAAAAGATAGCCATCCATAGCTAAGTAAAGTAATTAAGGATAGTATCCGACTAAAAACAAGGGCATATAAGGTAGCCAAATCTAGTGGGAGAATGGAAGATTGGGAAGTCTTTAAAAGACAGCAAAAAATAACTAAAAGATTGATTAAGGGAAGATAGATTATGAAAGTAAATTAGCAAAAAATATAAAAACAGACAGTAAAAGTTTCTATAGTTGTATTAAAAGAAAAAGGGTGGCTAAAGTAAATGTTGGTCCCTTAGAGGATGAGACCGGGAAATTAATGGTGGGAAACATGGAGATGGCAAAAACACTGAACAATTATTTTGTATCAGTCTTTACAGTAGAGGACACTAAGAATATCCCAACACTGGACAAACAGGGGGCTCTAGGGGGGGAGGAACTAAATACGATTAAAACCACTAAGGAAGTGGTACTTGGGAAAATAATGGGACTCAAGGTGGATAAATCCCCTGGACCTGATGGCTTGCATCCTAGGGTCTTGAGGGAAGTGGCGGTAGGGATTGTGGATGCATTGGTAATAATTTTCCAAAACTCACTGGACTCAGCAAAGGTCCTGGCAGATTGGAAAACTGCTAATGTAACACCCTTATTTAAAAAGGGTAGTAGGCAGAAGGCTGGAAACTATAGACCTGTTAGCCTAACATCTGTGGTTGGTAAAATGTTAGAGTCCATTATTAAGGAGACAGTAACGGGACATTTGGATAAACATAATTTAATAGGACAAACTCAGCATGGTTTCATGAAGGGGAAGTCACGTTTGACAATTTTGCTTGAGTTTTTTGAGGAAGTAACATACAGGGTGGATAAAGGGGAACCAGTGGACGTAGTGTATTTAGACTTCCAAAAGGCATTTGACAAGGTGCCACACAAAAGATTATTGCTCAAGATAAAAAATCACGGGATTGGGGGTAATATTCTGGCGTGGGTGGAGGATTGGCTCTCTAACAGAAAGCAGAGAGTTGGGATAAATGGTTCGTTCTCAGATTGGCAACCAGCAACCAGTGGTGTTCCGCAGGGGTCAGTGCTGGGTCCCCAACTCTTTACAATCTATATTAACAATTTGGAGGAGGGGACCGAGTGTAACATATCAAAGTTTGCAGATGATACAAAGATGGGACGGAAAGTAGTGAGTGAGGAGGACATAAAAAACCTGCAAAGGGACATAGACAGGCTAAGTAAGTGGGCAGAGATTTGGCAGATGCAATACAATACTGGAAAGTGTGAGGTTATGCACTTTGGCAGGAAAAATCATAGAGCAAGTTATTATCTTAATGGCAAGAAACTGGAAAGTACTGTAGTACATAGATACATAGATACATAGAAGATAGGAGCAGGAGTAGGCCATTCGGCCCTTCGTGCCTGCTCCGCCATTTAATGAGATCATGGCTGATCCTTTAATTCAGTATCCCGTCCCCGCCTTCTCTCCGTAACCCTTAACCCCTTTTGCCCGTAGAAATATATCTAATTCCCTCTTAAATATATTTAATGAGTTGGCGTACACTGCCCTCTGTGGCAATGAGTTCCACAGGTTCACCACTCTCTGAGTGAAGAAATTCCCCCTCATCTCTGTCCTAAATGGTTTAGCCCTTATCCTTAAATTATGTCCTCTAGTTCTGTTCTCACCCGCCAAGGGAAACATTCCTTCTGCATCCAGTCTGTCTAGACCTGTCAGAATTTTATACACTTCTATGAGGTCCCCTCTCAATCTTCTAAACTCCAGTGTGTACATCCCTAAACTACATAGTCTCTCCTCATAGGTCATTCCCGCCATTCCTGGTATCAGCCTGGTGAATCGCCGCTGCACCCCCTCCATGGCAAGAACATCCTTCCTCAGATGAGGCGACCAAAACTGTACACAGTACTCGAGGTGTGGTCTCACCAGTGCCCTGTACAGCTGCAGCAAGGTATCCCTGTTCCTGTATTCTAACCCTTTTGCTATGAAGGCCAGCATACCGTTTGCCTTCTTGACCGCCTGTTGCACCTGCATGCTCGCCTTCAGTGACTGGTGTACAAGAACACCCAGGTCTCTCTGTACTTCCCCCTCTCCCAATCTATTGCCATTTAAATAATAATTTGCCCTCCCGTTCCTGCACCCAAGGTGGATAACTTCGCACTTGTCCACATTATAGTGCATCTGCCATTTATCCGCCCAATCGCCCAGTCTGTCCAAATCGCTCTGGAGCTTCCTGGTCTCTTCCTCTGAGCCCACCCCACCTCCTAGTTTAGTGTCGTCTGCAAATTTGGAAATGCTGCATCCGACTCCCTGATCCAGGTCATTAATGTAAATTGTGAACAGCTGGGGGCCCAGGACAGATCCCTGTGGTACCCCACTTGTTACTGCCTGCCATTCAGAAAATGAGCCGTTTATTCCAACTCTCTGTTTTCTATCTGACAGCCAGTTCCCTATCCACGCCAAAACTTTCCCCTTTATCCCATGAGCCTCAATTTTCCATGCTAATCTTTTATGTGGGACCTTATCGAAGGCCTTTTGGAAGTCCAGGTACACCACATCTACTGGCTCTCCCCCATCTATTCTACCAGTTACTCCCTCAAAAAATTCCAATAGATTAGTCAAGCACGATTTACCCTTTGTAAATCCATGTTGACTCTGTCCTATCCTGTCCCCATTTGCTAAGTGCTCCGCTATTTCATCCTTAATGATGGACTCCAGCATTTTGCCCACAACTGATGTAAGGCTTACAGGTCTGTAATTACCTGCTTTTTCCCTACCCCCCTTTTTGAATAGTGGGGTAACGTTAGCTACCCTCCAATCCATCGGCACTGTTCCCGAGTCTAATGAATTCTGAAAAATCATCCTTAGTGCATCCGCTATCTCTAGGGCCACCTCCTTCAGTACCCTAGGATGCATGTTATCAGGCCCTGGGGATTTGTCCACCTTCAATCCCTTTAGCTTCCTTAACACCATATCCTTAGAGATATTGATTTGCGTCAGTTCCTCCTTTGCCAATGTCCCTATTTTTCCCGATATCCCAGGGAGGTTTTTTGTGTCTTCCTTCGTAAAGACTGACCCAAAGTATGCATTTAGTTGATCTGCCATTTCCTTATTTCCCATTATATATTCCCCCGTATCTGACTGCAATGGACCAACTTTGGTTTTCACCAGTCTTTTCCTTTTGATATATTTATAAAAGCTTTTGGAGTTAGTTTTTATATTTTCCGCCAGCTTATTTTCGTAAGCTATTTTGCCCCTCTTGATCATGCCCTTTGCCCTCCTTTGCTCTATCTTAAACTGTTCCCAATCTTCCGCTCTGGCGCTTTTTTTGGCTATTTTATACGCCCTATCTTTGGATTTTATGCTGTCTCTAATTTCCCCTGTTATCCACGGTTGAGTCACCTTTTTAGATTTCCTTTTATGCCAGATTGGTATAAACAATTTTTGCAATTTTGTCATTCTATCTTTAAATGTTTGCCATTGTTTATCTACCTCCAGTCCTCTCAGGAACGTTGTCCAATCAGACCTACTCAGTTCCCGTCTCATGGCATCATAATTCCCCTTGTTTAAATTCAGGACCTTAGTCTCTGAGTCAATTTCTTCGCTCTCCATTTCGAGTGAGAAATCGATCATGTTATGATCGCTCTGACCCAAGGGTCCCCGTACAACAAGATTACTGATTAGTCCCTTCTCATTGCACAGTACCCAGTCCAATATAGCCTGTTCCCGAGTTGGTTCCTCGACATATTGATCCAGATAACCATCCCTTAAACACTCAAGGAATTCCTCCTCCTCAGTACAAAGGGATCTGGGGGTCCTGGTGCACGAAACTCAAAAAGTTAGTATGCAGGTGCAGCAAGTGATTAAGAAGGCCAATGGAATGTTGGCTTTTATTGCTAGGGGGATGGAATATAAAAACAGCGAGGTATTGCTACAGTTGTACAAAGTATTGGTGAGACCGCACCTGGAATACTGCATACAGTTTTGGTGTCCATACTTAAGAAAAGACATACTTGCTCTCGAGTCAGTACAAAGAAGGTTCACTCGGTTAATCCCAGGGATGAGGGGGTGGTCATATGAGGAGAGGTTGAGTAGATTGGGACTCTACTCATTGGAGTTCAGAAGAATGAGAGGCGATCTTATTGAAACATATAAGATTGTGAAGGGGCTTGATCAGGTGGATGTGGTGAGGATGTTCCCAATGATGGGTGAAACTAGAACTAGGGGGCATAATCTTAAAATAAGGGGCTGCTCATTCAAAACTGAGATGAGGAGAAACTTCTTCACTCAGAGGGTGGTAGGTTTGTGGAATTTGCTGCCCCAGAAAGCTGTGGAAGCTACATCATTAAATAAATTTAAAACAGAAATAGATAGTTTCCTAGAAGTAAAGGGAATTAAGGGTTACGGGGAGCGGGCAGGAAATTGGACACGAGTCTAGGTTCGGAATAGTCATGGCCCTGTGGGTAGTGGAGTGGGCCCAGGGGCCGTGTAGCCTTGTTCTGCTCCAACTGTGTTCTAATTCTGTGTTAGATTTCAGGAGATGGTTTTATTCCTGTTCCTGGCTGGGGTGGAGATCGCCTTTACAGAAGGTAAATACTGTAGAAAATATAGGGACAGAGTGATCTCCTGGAAGAATTTCGATCGCCTAGATGGGTCGGAGAGGAATTTCCCAGATTTTTTTCTCCCAAATTGGCCATTGGGTCTTTATCTGGTTTTTCGCCTCTCCCGGGAGATCACATGGGTTCGGGTGGATGCAGAGTGATAGAAGATTTGAGGTTAGGATCAGATCAGCCATGATCTTATTGAATGGTGGAGCAGGCTCGAGGGGCCGATTGGCCTACTCCTGCTCCTATTTCTTATGTTCTTATGTTAGCCACCATTTTTCTTTTTATATAACTGTAGAAACTCTTGCTATCTGTTTTTATATTTTTTGCTAGTTTACTTTCATAATCTATCTTCCCTTTCTTAATTAATCTTTTAGTTATTCTTTGCTGGCTTTTAAATGCTTCCCAATCTTCTATCCTCCCACTAGATTTGGCTAATTTATATGCCCTTGTTTTCAGTCGGATACTATCCTTTATTACTTTACTTAGCCACGGATGGCTGTCTTTTCTTTCACAGCAACAATTCACAAAACGTTGGCAATATAACTTGGAGCAGAGATGGTTAAGTGGAGCTGTGATCGAGGTGCTCCAAATTATGAGGGGTTTTGATTGAGCAAACAAGGAGAAGCTGTTGTCACTGGCAGGAGGGTCAGTAACGAGAGGACACAGATTTCAGATCATTGGCAAAAGAATCGAGAGAGGACATGAGGAGACTTTTTTTTACACAGCGAACTGTGATGATCTGGAATGCACTGCCTGAATGGGAGGTGGAAGCAGATTCAATAGTAACTTTCAAAAGGGAATTGGATATATACTAAAAGCAGAAATTTGCAGGGCTGTGGGGAAAGAGCAGGGCAGTGGGACTAATTGCATCGCTCTTTGAGAGAGCCGGCACCAGCACGAAGGGGCCGAAAGGCATCCTACTGTGCTCTATGATTCTATAACATCAGCTTCTCTCTGCTCACTAGTACTGAGAGAACAGGGAATAATCTTTAAATCCAGCCCAGTTATTGGGAGCTCTTCACATTAACAAGCCCCAGTTGCCTGAATTAACATGGTTCAGTCCTGGATGTGATTAAAGGCATCGGAAACAGTGGAATCGACCCACCGCAGTCACAATGTGAACACACTGGTGTGTCAGCGGGTGGGATACTCCAGGGAATCCCTTTCCACACACTGAGGTTGACTCCAATGATCGGGAGTCCCAGGGTTTCAGATACCAGATAATCAAGCTCACAAAAACACAAATTGTCTCTCCAGGATTTATTAAGAGCGCTGCATAACACAGATCGGGTGATAATTCCCTCAATCTGGAGAATAGAAGTACAGTGGATTCGCGCGCGATCTTCTCGAGTCTGTTCCAAATGACAACGGCTTAAGTGGCCTGTTCTTATACACAAGCTTAGTTACCGCTCAGGAAATGGGATTGTTTGGACCCATCTGTTGACCGCCTCCTGAACTCCTGCTAATTCAGGGAATTTAGTCCATCTGTGACCAGACTATAACCACAAGACCGTCGGGTTATCACACCTATACGGCCCGTGAGGTTATTATCAGATTCACACCCAGACGTTGTGTCTTCACTTGTCTAGCACTTCATCCCATAACACGGGTGCAGGGGCTCAGTAATGTTTCATTCATCAGAAAAAGACAAAGTACAACAACATACTGGTCAGCTTAACAAAATCTCATCATATTTATGTGGCTATAAATATAAAAGTCACTAATAAATCCAGGAGGGAATTCAGAAGAAAATTTTTTACCCAGAGAATGGTGAGAATGGGGAACTCGCTACCACAGGGAGTGGATGAGGTGAACAGCACAGATGGATTTATGGGGAAGCCACACAAGGGAGAAAGGAATGGGAGGATGTGTTGATCGGGTTAATTGAAGTAGGGTGGGTGTGGAGCATAAACACCGGCATGGACCAGTTGGGCTGAATGGCCTGTTTCTGTGCTGTACATTCTATGGAACACCATCTAAGGATAAGGGGTAAGCCATTTAGGACAGAGATGAGGAGGAATTTCTTCACCCAGAGAGTGGTGACCCTGTGGAATTCTCTACCACAGAAGGCAGTAGAGGCCAATTCATTAAATATATTCAAGAAGGAGTTAGATATATTTCTTAAGGCTAAATGGATCAAGGGATATGGGGAGAAAGCAGGGACAGGGATGATCAGCCATGATCTCATTGAATGGCGGAGCAGTCTCGATGGGCCGAATGGCCTAATCCTGCTCCTATCTTCTATGTTTCTATGAACAGTGAAACAAAGGGAATTGTCAGCACAACAATCTTAAAGATTAAACAGCAGTACAAGAATTTATAAAACATTCATCCATTCCACGTTCATGTCAACCCAGCTGTCTTCAGGGCCCTGCGCTACAGAACAGTGTGAACTCACTGGTGTTTCAGCAGATTCGAGGACCAAGTGAATCCCTTCCCACACACAGAGCAGGTGAATGGTCTCTCCCTAGTGTGAATTCGCTGGTGTCCGTTCAGATTCCTGGAGCTTTTAAAGCTCATCCCACAGTCAGAACATGTAAATGGTCTCTCATCAGTGTGAACTCGCTGGTGTGTCAGTAGGTGGGATGACTGAGTGAATCCCTTCCCACACACGGAGCAGGTGAATGGCCTCGCCCCAGTTTGAACTTGCTGGTGTCTCACCAGGCTTGATGACTGAGTGAATCCCTTCCCACACACGGAGCAGGTGAATGGCCTCTCCGCAGTGTGAACTCGCTGGTGTGTCAGTAGGTGGGATGACTGAGTGAATCCCTTCCCACACACGGAGCAGGTGAATGGCCTCTCCCCAGTGTGAACTCGCTGGTGTCTCACCAGGCTTGATGGCTGAGCGAATCTCTTCCCACACACGAAGCAGGTGAACGGCCTCTTTCCTGCTCTCTCCAGCTGGTGTCCCTTCATCTCCTGGGACATTTGAAAGTTTTTCCCACAGTCGGACTGTTTCACCGGCCTCTCCCCAGTGTGAACTCGCTGGTGTGCCAGCAGATTCGAGGACCGAGTGAATCTCTTCCCACACGCGAAGCAGGTGAACAGAATCTCTCCTGCTCTCTCCAGCTGGTGTCGCTTCAGATCCTGGGACCTTTTAAATCTCTTTCCACAGTCAGAACATTTAATGTGAACAAGCTGGTGTCTCAGGAGGGTGGCAGAATGAGAGAATTGCTTCAAAAACATGGAGCAGGTCAACGGTCTCTCATCGGTGTGGACAAGCTGGTGTCTCAGCAGCACAGAGGGTGCAATTAATCCCTTCCCACACACGGAGTGGGTTAAAGGTCTCTCCCTAGTGTGAATTTGCTGGTGTATCATCGGAGCGGATGGCTGAGTGAATCCCCTCCCACACACGGGGCCAGTGAACGGGCTCTCCCCAGTGTGTCGCCACTGGTGTCTCTTTGGGTACTTGTAGATTTTGAAGCTCTTACCACACTCAGAACATTTAAAAGGTCTCTCATCAGTGTGAACTCTCTGGGGTGCCAGCAGATTGGAGGAGCGATTGAATCAGGTCCTGATGAATTGAACGACTCTGTCTGTTCTTGACGTGATGTTTGGTCTGAGCTTCCTGTCTGTAAATGCTCCACTTCTAAAACCCTGTAAAAGGAGTGTAGATAAAATTCAATACAGAAAAGTGTGAGCTGATACACTTTGCTAGGATGAGGAGAGAAAATACCTGCTAAATGGTACAATTTTAAAGTGGGTGCTACAAGGGAGCTTGTGCACAATTCTTTAAAGGTGGCAGGACAGGTTAACAAAGCAGTTAATAAAGCTCATGGGATCCTGGGCTTTATAAATAGAGGCAGAGAGTACAAAAGCCAGGAAGTTATGCTAAACCTTTATAAAACACGAGTTCAGCCCCAGGGCAATATTGTGTCCAATTCTGGGCAGCACACTTTAGGAAGGATGTGGAGGCTTTGGAGAGGGTGCAGAGATATTTACTAGAATGGTTCCAGGGATGAGGGATGACAGTTCCGTGGATAGACTGGAGAAGCTGGGGTTGTTCTCCTGAGAGCAGGGAAGGCCAAGATGAGATTTGATAGGCGGTAAAAATCATAAAGGCTTTAAATCTATCTATCTATCTATTCCTCCCCCTTCCCCCCCGTCGCTCACTCTCTTCCGCCCAGTCTCTCGCTCTCTCTCTTACCCCCAGTCTCTCGCTCTCTCTCTTCCCCCCAGTCTCTCGCTCTCTCTCTTCCCCGCAGTCTCTCGCTCTCTCTCTTACCCCCAGTCTTCGCTCTCTCTCTTACCCCCAGTCTCTTGCTCCCTCTCTTACCCCCAGTCTCTCGCTCTCTCTCTTCCCCCCAGTCTCTCGCTCTCTCTCTCGCTCTCTCTTCCAACAACAACATGCCCTCGAAAAAGCCTCGGCACCGCCGGGCACCCCCAGCTAGTATATATTTATAAAGCGGTTGGTTTGTCTGTCCGTCTGTCTGTCTGTCCACTATACACTCAAAGGTTATAGAGCGTACCGACACATATGTTATATCAAAAGAAAGGTTATGATCAGGGGAGTGTCATAGGCATATTTATCTTTTGGTCAGACAAAAATTGTTCGGACAGTATACAAAAAACTTTCAAAAAACGTTCAAAATTTTCTCATTAGCGGTTGACCAATCCTACCGCTCTTAGCGTTGAGTGACGTGAAGGTTCACCAATTGTACAGGGGATACCATTGACTGACGTAATGGTTGACCAATCCTACACTTCAGTGACCTGATGGTTGATCAATCGGTGCGTCACCGGGGGCGTTTCATTCCGTGTGTGGGCGGGCCTAATCCTGCAGCCTCCCGAAACTTCGCCACCATTTTTTTAATGCTGAACGAGGGCACCCGCCGCATTAAGTAACACAATTAAATAGTTTTTAAAAAAGGTAAATTAATTTGTAAATATATTTTTTAAGCTCAATAATTTTCCTAGCTTTCACCCTATTTTTTGGCTCTTGACTCGCTGCAAAGTGATTAAGAAGGCCAATGGAATGTTGGCTTTCATTGCTAGGGGGATAGAATATAAAAATAGGGAGGTATTGCTTCAGTTGTACAAGGTATTGGTGAGACCGCACCTGGAATACTGCATACAGTTTTGGTGTCCATACTTAAGAAAAGACATCCTTGCTCTCGAGTCAGTACAAAGAAGGTTCACTCGGTTAATCCCGGGGATGAGGGGATGGACATATGAGGAGAGGTTGAGTAGATTGGGACTCTACTCATTGGAGTTCAGAAGAATGAGAGGCGATCTTATTGAAACATATAAGATTGTGAAGGGGTTGGATCGGGTGGATGCGGGGAGGATGTTCCCGATGATGGGTGAAACTAGAACTCGGGGGCATAGTCTTAGAATAAGGGGCTGCTCTTTCAAAACTGAGATGAGGAGGAACTACTTCACTCAGAGGGTAGTAGGTCCATGGAATATGCTGCCCCAAAAAGCTGTAGAAGCTACATCATTACATAAATTTAAAACAGAAATAGACAGTTTCCTAGAAGTAAAGGGAATTAAGGGTTACGGGGAGCGGGCAGGAATGTGGACATGAGTCTAGGTTCGGATCGGTCATGGCCCTGTGGGTAGCGGAGCGGGCCCAGGGGCCGTGTAGCCTGATTCTGCTCCTATTTCGTGTGTCTAATTCTGTTAGATTCAGGAGATGGTTCTGTGATAGTGGATTGGCAGTTAGGATCAGATCAGCCATGATCTTATTGAATGGCGGAGCAGGCTCGAGGGGCTGATTGGCCGACTCCTGCTCCTATTTCTTACGTTCTTATATGCCTCCGCCGGGCGCCGCAACCTTGGAGGGTTACCCCGGCAACTGGGCTCGGACCTCTCTCACAACCTGTAGCAGCTCAGGAGGGCGGGGAAGAAGGTTTTCCCCGGGGCCCGGGCCTCTTTCACAGCCTGTAGCCCAGGGACTTGGGCTTTCCCCCACTCTACTAGGCTGCAGCCAAGCCGCTGCGATGGTCCGGAGTGGGAGTGGCCTCGCACGGCTTTCCCCGCGGCGTCAACCGCGCAGCCCGAGAGCCTAACCGAAACCGCGCAGGTCAGCGGCGGTGTCGGTCGCACGGGGGTTCCAGGACATAGAAGATAGGAGCAGGAGTAGGCCATTCAGCCCCTCGAGCCTGCTCCACCATTCGATGAGATCATGGCTGATCATCCAAACTCAGTACCCCATACCTGCCTTCTCCCCATATCCCTTGATACCTTTAGCTCTAAGAAATATATCTAACTCCTTCTTGAATATATTTAAAGACTTGGCCTCAACCGCCTTCTGTGGTAGAGAATTCCACAGGTTCACCACTCTCTGGGTGAAGAAATTCTTCCTCATCTCTGTCCTAAATGGCTTACCCCTTATCCTTAAACTATGACCCCTGGTTCTGGACTCTCCGACCATCGGGAACATTCTACCTGCATCTAGTTTGTCCAGACCTGTCAGAATTTTATAACTTTCGATGAGATCCCCTCTCATTCTTCTAAACTCCAGCGAGTATAAGCCCAATTGACCCAATCTCTCCTCATACGTCATTCCTGCCATCCCAGGGATCAGCCTTGTGAATCTTTGCTGAACTCCTTCCGTGGCAAGAACATCCTTCCTCAGATAAGGTGACCAAAACTGCACACAGTACTCAAGGCGTGGTCTCACCAAGGCCCTGTACAACTGCAGCAGGACATCCTTGCTCCTGTACTCAAACCCTTTTGCTATGAAGGCCAACATACCATTTGCCTTCTTCACCGCCTGCTGCACCTGCATGCTTACCTTCAGCGACTGGTGCACAAGGACACCCAGGTCTCGTTGCACTTCCCCTTCTCCCAATCTATTGCCATTCAGATAATAGTCTGCCTTTCTGTTTTTGACACCAAAGTGGATAACCTTGCATTTATCCACGTTATATTGCGTCTGCCACGCTTCTGCCCAATCACCCAACCTCTCCAAATCATCCTGGAGTTTCTCGGTATCCTCCTTGCAGCACACACGCCCACCCAGCTTTGTGTCATCTGCAAACTTGGAGATATTACATCTAGTTCCCTTATCTAGATCATTAATGTATATTGTGAGTAGCTGGGGTCCAAGGACCGATCCCTGCGGTACCCTACAAGTCACTGCCTGCCACTCGGAAAAAGACCCGTTAATTCCTACTCTCTGCTTTCTGTCCGCCAACCAGTTCTCTATCCAAGTCAATACCTTGCCCCCAATCCCATGTGCCTTAACTTTACACGCTAATCTCTTATGTGGGACCTTATCGAAAGCCTTTTGAAAGTCCAAATACACCACATCTACTGGTTCTCCCTTATCTATTTTCCCAGTTACATCCTCAAAAAATTCCAGTAGATTAGTCAAGCACGATTTACCTTTTGTAAATCCATGTTGACTTTGCCCGATCCTGTCACTGTTTTCCAAGTGCTCAGCTATTACATCCTTTATAATGGACTCTAGCATTTTCCCCACTACCAATGTCAGGCTTACCGGTCTGTAATTCCCCGCTTTCTCTCTACCACCATTTTTGAACAGTGGGGTAACATTAGCTACCCTCCAATCCATGGGTCCAGTTCCAGATTCCAGCGAATTTTGGAAGATGATCAGCAATGCATCTACTATTTCTAGGGCCACTTCCTTAAGTACCCTAGGATGTAGATTATCAGGCCCTGGGGATTTATCGGCCTTCAATCCCATCAATTTCCCCAACACCATTTCCCTACAAATACTGATTTCTTTCAGTTCCTCCCTCTCATCAGACCCTATGCTCTCCAACATCTCTGGGAGGTTATTCGTGTCCTCCTTTGTGAAGACAGAACCAAAATATGCATTTAATTGGTCTGCCATTTCTTTGTTCCCCATTATAACTTCCCCTGATTCTGACTGCAAGGGACCTACACTTGATTTCACTAATCTTTTTCTCTTCACATATCTATAAAAGCTCTTAGTCAGTTTTTATGTTCCCTGAAAGCTTACTTTCATATTCTATTTTCCCCTTCTTAATTAATCCCTTTGTCCTCCTTTGTTGAATCCTAAACTGCTCCCAATCCTCAGCGTTACTGCTTTTTCTGGCCAATTTATATGCCCTCTCCTTGGATCTTATGCTATCCCTAATTTCCCTTGTTAGCCACGGTTGAGTCACCCTTTTTGTTTTATTCTTATCCCAAACTGGGATGAACAACTTCTGCAGTTCATCCATGCGGTCTTTGAATGTTTGCCATTGCCTATCCACCGTCAACTCTTTGAGTGACATTCCCCAATCAATCCTACCCAATTCGCACCTCATACCATCGTAGTTTCCTTTATTTAAATTCAGGACCCTAGTCTCCGAGTCAGCTACTTCATTCTCCATCCTAATGAAGAATTCTATCATATTATGATCGCTCTGACCAAAGGGGCCTCGTACAACAAGATTGCTAATTAATCCTCTCTCATTACATAATACCCAGTCTAAGATGGCCTGATCTCTGGTTGGTTCCTCGACATATTGTTCCAGAAAACCATCCCGCAAACATTCTAGGAATTCCTCCTCCACAGTATTTTTACTAATTTGGTTAGCCCAATCTATATGTAAATTAAAGTCACCCATGATGACTGCTGTGCCCTTATTGCACGCGTCTCTAATTTCCCATTTAATGCCATCCCCAACCTCCATATTACTGTTTGGAGGTCTATATACCACTCCCACTAACGTTTTCTGCCCCTTGATACTTCTCAGTTCTACCCATAGATTCCACATCATCAGAGTTAATATGCTTCCTTTCAATTGTGTTAATCCCCTCTTTAACCAGCAATGCTACCCCACCTCCCTTTCTTTTTTGCCTATCCTTCCTTAATATTGAATACCCCTGGATGTTGAGTTCCCAGCCTTGGCCATCCTGGAGCCATGTTTCTGTAATCCCAATCAAATCATATTTGTTTACCTCTATTTGCGCAGCTAATTCATCCACCTTGTTCCGAATGCTCCTTGCATTAAGACACAAAGCCTACAGGCTTGTTTTTTTAATGCTCTCAGACCTACATGAATTATTATTTACTGTGACCATGTTTGATTTAAACCGTTGAGTTCTTTGCCTTCTAATTTTGTTTTTCTCCTTCCTGTCTTTTGCTTTTTTCCTTGTTTCCCTTTCCTCTGTCTCCCTGCTCAGGTTCCCAACCCCCTGCCACTTTAGTTTAAACCCTCCCCAACAGCACCAGCAAACACTCCCCCTAGGACATCGGTCCCGGCCCTGCCCAGGTGCAAACCGTCCCGTTTGTACTGGTCCCACCTCTCCCAGAACCGGTTCCAATGTCCAAGGAATTTGAATCCCTCCCCCTTGTACCATTCCTCTAGCCACGTATTCATTTGAAATATCCTCCTATTTCTACTCTGACTAGCACGTGGCACTGGTAGCAATCCTGAGATTACTACCTTTGAGGTCCTATTTTTTAATTTACCTCCTAACTCCCTATATTCTGCTTTTAGGGCCTCATCCCATTTTTTACCTATATCGTTGGTGCCTATGTGCACCACGACAACTGGCTGTTCGCCCTCCCCCTCCAAAATGTTCTGCAGCCGCTCCGAGACATCCTTGACCCTTGCACCAGGGAGGCAACACACCATCCTGCAGTCTCGATTGCGGCCGCAAAAACGCCTATCTATTCCCCTGACAATTGAGTCCCCTATCACTATAGCTCTTCCACACTTTTTCCTCGCAGCCTGTGCAGCAGAGCCAGCCATGGTGCCAGGAAGTTGGCTGCTGCTGCCTTCCCCTGATGAGTCACCCCCCAACAGTATTTAAAGTGGTATATCTGTTGGAGAGGGGGAGAGGGGGATGGCCGCAGGGGATTCCTGCAGGGGATTCCTGCACTACCTGTCTGCGCCTCTTACTCTGCCTGCTGGTCACCCATTCCCTTCCTGCCTGTACACCCTTTACCTGCGGTGTGACCAAGGCCTCTCCCTCTCTCCTCCCTCTCTCCTCATCCCCCCCTCTTCCCCACACCCCCTTCCTGCCCCTGCTCCCCCCTCTCTCTCCTCCCCCCTCTCTCTCCTCCCCCTCCCTCCTCCCCTCCTCTCCCCCTCCCTCCTCCTCTCTCCACCTGCCCCTCTCTCCTCCCGCCCCTCTCTCTCCTCCCCCTCTCTCTCCACCCGCCCCTCTCTCTCCCCGCCCCTCTCTCTCCACCCGCCCCTCTCTCTCCACCCGCCCCCTCTCTCCCCGCCCCTCTCTCTCCTACCCCCTCTCCTCCCCCCTTCTCTCTCCACCCCCCTCCTCTCTCCACCCCCCCTCTCCTCCCCCCTCTCTCTCCTCCCCCCTCTCTCTCCTCCCCCTCCTCCCCCCTCTCTCTCCTCCCCCTCCTCCCCCCTCTCTCTCCTCCCCCTCTCACTCCTCTCCCCCCTCTCTCCTCCCCCCTCTCTCTCCTCTCCCCTCTCTCTCTCCTTCCCCCCTCTCTCTCCTCTCCCCCTTCTCTCTCCTTCCCCCTTTCTCGCTCTTTCCTTCCCACACAGACAGACAGACAAACTCATTTATATATATAAAAAATTATTTGTACTTTTTTCATAACAACATGCTCTCAAAAAACCCTCGGCACCGCCGGGCACTCTCAGCTAGTAGTAAATAAAGAGAAACTGTTTCCAATGGCAGAAGGTCCAATCACAAGAGGGCACGGATTGAAGGTGATTGGTCAAAGAGCCAGAGGCGATGGGAGGAAAAAATTTTCTTCTGCAACGGGTGGTTCGGATTTGGAATGCACTGCCTGATAGGGGAGTCAATGAAGTTTCAACAGTAACACAAAATGTTAGCATGCAGGTACAGCAAGTAATTAGGGAGGCTAATGGAATGTTGGCCTTTATTGCCAGGGGGATGGAGTATAACAGTAGGGAAGTCTTGCTACAACTGTACAGGGCGCTGGTGAGACCGCACCTGGAGTACTGCGTACAGTTGTGGTCTCCATATTTAAGGAAGGCTATACTTACATTGGAGGCAGTTCAGAGAAGGTTCACTAGGTTAATTCCTGGGATGAAGGGGTTGACGTATGAGGAAAGGTTGAGCAGGTTGGGCCTATACACATTGGAGTTTAGAAGAATGGGAGGTGATCTGATTGAAACATATAGGATTCTGAGGGGGATTTATTCGGCGGCCCACACTGCGCCTGCACAGGACACACACCGGCCGTGCTGTGATCGCTGCCCTCTCCTTCCACGTGCAGAAGCTGATGATATTCAGGTCCCGATGAATAGAGCAATTCTGTCAGATCATGGTCTGAGCTTCCTGTCTGTAAATGGTTCACTTCTAAAACCCTGTAAAAGGAGTGTAGAAAGGGGGTAAGAGGGAGAATGTTGTCTCGTGTCGCCCTTTCCCAGCCCAGGGGCAGTGAAGCTGATTTTCAGGCCCCAGCTGCTGCACAGGTTGGTTGAAAGGATCAACAGTAATGGCGGCTGCAATCCCCACAAACCCCGGCGCTCCAGAAAGTGCTCCGGCCGCCGCGCTGAGTTGTGACTGACCCCGCGCTTGCGCCCCATGGCCGTGCCCTCTCCTGCTCCACAGGCGCCCGGCCTGCACCGCGCATGCTCAGCACACACCCTGGGCCCCTATCAATCATCCTCCCCTGCGCCTGCACGCTGGGCCCGAGCTCCAGGATGCCGCGTGGGGCTTTCTTTTATAAAGTCGGTGTTGGTTAAGAGCTGCAATCAGTGAGGGAAACATAGAAACATAGAAGATAGGAGCAGGAGTATGCCATTCGGCCCCTCGAGCCTGTTCCGCCATTTAATGAGATCATGGCTGATCATCCAAATTCAGCACCCTGTCCCTGCCTTCTCCCCATATCCCTTGATCCCTTTAGCCTTAAGAAATATATCCAACTCTTTCTTGAATATATTTAATGACCTGGCCTCCACCGCCCTCTGTGCCAGAGAATTACACAGGTTCACCACTCTCTGGGTGAAGAAATTCCTCCTCATTTCAGTCCTAAATGGCTTAGCCCTTATCCTTAGACTATGACCCCTGGTTCTGGACTCCCCGGCCATCATAAACATCCTTCCTGTTAAGTCTATGTGTTCTAGTTGTAATTACTAACACAGACTACAAGATTAACGTTCAACAGGTTTTTACTGGTTGGAGGTCAGGACTATACTAAAATACAATATTACTACACAGTGCTTATATACTGGTGGTCACCACCGGTATTACGTATACAGCAGCCAGCGAAAGTAGTACATCTCTTAAGGTGGAACAGGCTTAAGTTCTCTTAAGGTGGAACAGGTTACATACACCACAATCCTCCCTTTTTAGCTTAACAGTCATATCCCCATTTAACATAACATAATAACATATATAACTTCAGGTATAAACAGTTCAAAGGTTCAGTCTCTCAGGAGGCCTTCTGATTCGGTTTGGATAACGCCTTTCCGTGGTCTCTGATTCCTGTTGCTGAGGTGACTCCTCTAGTTGGTCTCCCATGCATTGGGTGTTATCATCATCAGGTACATTCCCTGCCGAGGTAGATGCTTCAGGTTCATTAACGTCTTCCACAGTTGTCTCTGTCGCAACCATGGGTTCGACCCTTGCTCTCGATTCTACCAGTTGATCCGCATGACGCCTTATCACATTGTTACCAATATCTACTGTGTACATCAGAGGTCCTTGTCTGGCCCGAATTGTTCCGGACTGCCATTTTTCGTTTCCATAGCCCCTTGCCAACACTGGTTGTCCTATGTCGAAACTTCGAGTGGTCTTGTTATTAATATGCCGGAACTGTTTGTTTTCCACTTCCCTCCGCACATTTGGTTTTAACAAGTCCAACCTGGACCGCAACCTCCTGTTATAAAACATCATGGCAGGACTTTGGTTAGTCACTGTATGAGCGGCGTTTCGATATGCCATTAGGAAATAGTCCACCTTGTGCTGTAGCGGAATCTGATCATCGTTCATGGCCTTTATTGCCTTTTTGAATGTTTGGACAAATCTCTCGGCCAACCCGTTTGTCGCCGGATGATATGGGGCAGAGGTATAATGTTTCACCCCATTCTTCTTTAAGAATTTTTGGAATTCTTCCGACACGAACTGTGGTCCGTTGTCCGAACAGATCTGTTCTGGCAATCCGTTCCTTGCGAATATTGTTCGTAACACCGCAATTGTCTTTTCTGAAGTAGTGGTATTCATCTTGATCACTTCTGGCCATTTGGAATGTGCGTCCACCGCAATTAGGAACATGGAGTCCATGAATGGACCAGCAAAGTCAATATGTACGCGTTGCCATGGGGCTGAAGGCCATTCCCATGGGTGTAGTGGTGCGATCGGAGGTGCATTTTGCACTTTTTGGCACCCAGCGCAGCTTTTCGTCAACTCCTCTATCTGTTGGTCAATACCCGGCCACCATACATAAGCCCTAGCAAGACTTTTCATCTTAACTCCCCCCAGATGACCTTCATGCAGTTCTTTTAGAACTCTTTCCCTTAACTTGGGAGGAATAATCACTCTTGTCCCGTACATCAAAGTACCACGGCAGACGGACAGCTGGTCTTGCCTTGCCGAGAATGCCGGTAACAGAGGATCACCACGTGTTGGCCATCCTTTCACTGTCACCTCGTAGACTCTGGACAGTGTCGGGTCATTCCTGGTTTCTCTTTCAATACTTGCATTGGTGACTGGTAAACACTCGATGATGGTCGAATGAAATAACTCAACAGGGTCAACTTTCGTCGTTTCTTCTTCTTCAGGTAGTGGCAGGCGCAACAGCCCATCAGCATTGCCATGCTGCTTCGTACCTTTGAATTCTATTTGATATTGATGTGCCCCTAGGAAAAGGGACCATCTCTGGAGACGCTGTGCTGTCATCACTGAAACACCCTTCTTAGGGTTAAAAATGGATACCAACGGCTGATGGTCTGTCAGAAGTGTGAATTTCTGGCCCTGCAGGTAATGATTAAACTTCTTCACTCCCCATACAAGGCTGAGAGCCTCCCTATCGATCTGCGCATAGTTGCGCTCAGCGGAGGTCAATGATCTGGATGCAAACGCGACTGGCCTTTCCGTGCCATTTGGCAACTTGTGTGAGAGTACTGCCCCAATACCATATGGAGAAGCATCACAAGCCAACCGAATAGGCAATGTCGGGTTGAAGTGAGCCAACACTTCCTCTGAGGTGATCAATTCTTTGCTTTTGCGAAATGCCTTCTTACAGTTTTTGCTCCATTCCCATGGTACCCCCTTCTGTAAAAGAGCGTTTAGCGGGTGCAGTACCGTGGATAGGTTTGGTAGAAATTTATGGTAATAGTTAATCAATCCTAGAAACGACCTCAACTGAGAGACATTATCCGGAGCGGGAGCCTTTAAAACTGCCTCTATCTTGTCAGGAGACTTATGAAGCCCAATGACATGACCACAGTACGAGATCCGCTTCTGGAAGAACTCACATTTCTGCCGATTAACTCTAAGTCCATACTCTTTCAGTCTGTTGAGCACCAGTTTCAAGTTTGCGAGGTATTCTTCATCACCATCACCTGTAATCAGAATATTGTCCAGGTAACATTGTGTGCCTGGAATTCCCTGTAATACCTGCTCCATGGCCCTCTGCCAAATTGCTGGAGCCGATGCCACTCCAAAAACCAGCCTATTGTACCGGTACAAACCTCGATGCGTGTTGATCGTGAGGTATTGGCGTGACTCTTCTTCAACCTCCATCTGCAAGTACGCCTGCGCCAGGTCTATCTTGGTGAAGTGTTTCCCACCAGACAACGAAGCAAAAATATCCTCAATCCGCGGAAGCGGATACTGCACCGTGTGAAGCACCGGATTAACGGTGATTTTGAAATCTCCACAGATGCGAACCTTCCCTGGTTCTCCTGGCTTGTTGCTCGAAGGACGTTTCATAACGGGAACAATGGGCGTAGCCCACTCACTCCAATCTACCTTAGACAGTACACCTGAATGTTCTAGCGCTTCCAGTTCCGCTTCTACAGTAGGTCGTATTGCATAGGGTACCGGTCTGGCTTTAAAAATTTTTGGGTGTGCATGTTCATCAATCTTGATGTTTGCCGTAATTCCTCTCAGTGTTCCCAGTCCCTGCTGGAACACCTCTTTAGCATCATCCAATATTTTGGACAATCGTTTAGGTTTGACATCTGTTTCCCCGGAATCTACCGTTAGTGCCTTCAAGGAGTGCCTGTCCATATTCATTTTCCTAATCCACTCCCGTCCCAGTAGTGGTGGACCTCCTTCAGGTAGCACATATAAGTCCATTACTTGGCTTTCTTCACCCTTGTGGACCACTTTTACCTCTATCTTTCCGATGGGGTACACTCTTTGCCCCGTGTATGTTTTCAATATAATCTCCGTATCCCGTAGGGGAATATGTTGGAATAACCTTTTGTAATCTTTCTTATTCATGACCGTCAATGCCGACCCAGTGTCCAATTCCATCTTTACTTGGACTCCTGCTATCTGAAGGGTGACCCAAATTGTCTGGAGATCTGCATCCTTACCAACGTTGTGTACTCTTAAGCTACCCAGTTCATTACTGCTAGCGTCTGAATCTGACTTCTGTTCGGTCGAACTGTTCTTTGTCACCTTGTGTACCTTTATGTATTTTCCTTGCGGTGACTTTTTGTTGCTGGTCTTCTTTCCTGACCGGCATACTTTAGCTATGTGGCCAAGCCTGCCACACGTTCTGCATTCTTGGTTTTTAAACCAACACTGGTTCTGATCGTGCGTTGTCTTTCCACAACGATAACATTTTACAGTACTCAAACCCAATTTATTTGTACTGAGTTCCGGTGACCGTAGCTGCATTACTGCCGTGCCTCTTGCTGCGGCTTCGTGTGCTGCTGCCACAGTGACCGCTTTCTCAAGCGTCAGCTCATTCTCCTCGAGCAGTCGCTTTTGTGTATCTTCTTTTAATAAACCACACACAAATTTATCTCGTAGCGCCTCTGTCAGTCTCGTTCCAAACTGGCAGTACTTTGCTAGCTTACGCAATTCCATTAAATATTCAGCATTGCTTTCATCCTTCAGCTGCCTTCTGCTGTAAAATTTAAATCGTTCCGCTAGCATCAGCGGCGTGGGGTTTAGATGATTTTTCAGGACAGTAACAATCTCCTCGAACGTCTTATCCGCCGGTTCATCTGGTGATAAAAGGTGTTTCAATTGCCCGTATGTCTTCGCACCCATTAAGTTTAATAATGTTAGTGCTTTCTCTTCATCTGGGATTTTATTTGCTTTACAATAATTTTGTATGCGTTCTACATACATGGCCCAATCTTCTATGTCGCTATCAAAGGTATTAATGTTCCCATGTTTAGGCATCGTTGCAATTTAATTTATTTTTATTTTTATCCAAGATGGCGGCTTCCCGCTCTTGTCTTCGTCCTCCGCCTACAAAATGGCGGTTTTCCCGCGCTTGGCGGTCTTCACCCGTCCCCCGACGATGTCTCCGCTTCACCGTGGCTCTCGCGCCTTCAGTTGCCCCAGACACTGCGCCTTTTTAGCCCGAATGCGGCCCGGCCCTTATCACCAGCCGCGATCGATGTCCCCGCGCTGCGCCTTTCGGCCCGAATGCGGCCCGGCCCTTATCTCCGGTCGTGATCGATCTCACCGCACTTATTCCTCCGTCTTCCCTCCCCGTCTGTACAGCCAACGCGGCCGACTTTCTGGTCGCGTCGCTGCCCGGCTTACCCACCACCGAGGTAGAAAGAAGATAGTTGACAGCCGCTGATGGAGGCTTCGAGTTCAGGATGTCTTCTGCACTCTGGTTTCTCGATGTCTGCCGCGCGACGTGTCTTCCAGCAGGGTGATGAGGGTGGAAGCCTCTCTTCAACGTCCGTTCTGTGGACGAAGCCGCCGTGGATATAAACTGCCGCAGGGTAAGAATCGGACTCGTCGCCACTGTTAAGTCTGTGTGTTCTAGTTGTAATTACTAACACAGACTACAAGATTAAAGTTCAACAGGTCTTTACTGGTTGGAGGTCAGGACTATACTAAAATACAATATTACTACACAGTGCTTATATACCGGTGGTCACCACCGGTATTACGTATACAGCAGCCAGAGAAAGTAGTACATCTCTTAAGGTGGAACAGGCTTAAGTTCTCTTAAGGTGGAACAGGTTACATACACCACACTTCCTGCATCTAGTCTGTCCAGGCCTGACAGAATTTTATAGGTTTCGATGAGATCCCCTCTCAATCTTCTAAACTCCAGTGAGTATAAGCCCAATCGACACAATCTCTCGTCATACGTCATTCCTGCCATCCCAGGTATCAGCCTGGTGAATCTTCGCTGCACTCCTTCCATGGTAAGAATGTCCTTCCTCAGGTAAGGCGACCAAAACTGCACACAATACTCAAGGTGCGGTCTCACCAAGGCCCTGTACAACTGTAGCAAGATATCCTTGTTCCTGTACTCGAACCCTCTTGCTACGAAGGCCAACATACCATTTGCCTTCTTAACCGCCTGCTGCATCTGCATGCTTACCTTCAGCGACTGGTGCACAAGAACACCCAGGTCTCTTTGCACCTCCCCTTCTCCCAATCTATTGCCATTCAAATAATAATCTGCCTTCCTGTTTTTGCCTCACATTTATCCACATTATAGTGCATTTGCCATGTTCCTGCCCAATACCCAACCTGTCCAAATCGTACTGGAGTTTCACGACATCCTCCTCACAGCTTACCCACCCACCCAGCTTTGTGTCGTCTGCAAATTTGGAGATATTACATCCAATTCCCTCGTCCAGATCATTAATATATACTGTGAACAGCTGGGATCCTAGGACCGATCCTTGCAGTACCCCAGTAGTCACTGCCTGCCACTCGGAAAATGACCCGTTTATTCCAACTCCTTGCTTTCTGTCCGCCAACCAGTTCTCTATCCAAGTCACTACCTTTCCCCCAATCCCATGTGCCTTAATTTTGCACGCTAATCTCTTATGTGGGACCTTATCGAAAGCCTTCTGAAAGTCCAAACACACCACATCCAGTGGTTCTCCCTTATCTATTTTACCAGTTACATCCTCAAAAAATTCCAGTAGATTAGTCAAGCATGATTTACCTTTTGTAAATCCATGTTGACAACAGCGACTGCACATCAAAAAGAAATTCATTGGCTGTAAAACCGCTGGTCGTGAAAGGCGCTGTATAAAGGCCAGTCTTTATTTTCTCTCCTGTATTTACATTAATTACTTATATAAATCTCTTTTACCATCTCTTGCAAGGGGAGGAATTGCAGATGGGCAGCTTAATGCAAACTTCACACGAAGATCTGACAGAGTCACTCGGTTCATCGGGACCTGAATATCATCGACATATGGAAGCGGAAAGCAGCAATCAGAGTGCAGGCAAACTGCACACGTGTCTTGTATGTGGACGTGGATTCAACCGAAGGTGCAGCCTGGTGAGCCACAAGTGTAACCAAAGCAAGGAGAGTCCGTGCAAATGTCAGGAATGTGGGAAGGGATTCAGTTGCCTCTCCGAGCTGGAGACTCATCAACGCAGTCACTCCGTGAAATGGCCGTTCACCTGCTCTGTGTGTGGGAAGGGATTCACTCTCTCCTCCAACCTGCTGATACACCAGCGAGCTCACACTGGGGAGAGCCCGTTCACCTGCTCCGTGTGCAAGAAGGGATTCAGCCATTCTTACTCTCTGCAGGTGCACCAGCGAGTTCACACTGACGAGAGACCCTGTAAGTGCCCTGACTGTGAGAAGAGCTTTAAAAGCGCCGAGGATCTGAATGAGCATCAACGCATTCACACCGGGGGCAGTCCGTTCAGCTGCTCTCACTGCAGAAAGAGGTTTGGTAAGTCATCGTACCTGCTGAGACACTAGCTGGTTCACACCGGGGAGAGGCCGTTCAGCTGTTGTCACAGTCGGAACATTTAAATGGCCTCTCGTCAGTGTGAACCAGCTGGTGTTCCCGCAGAGAGGAGAGATGAGTGAATCTTTTCCCGCATTCGGAGCAGGAGAACGGCCTCTCGTCAGTGTGAACCAGCTGGTGTTTCCGCAGAGAGGAGGGACGAGTGAATGCTTTCCCGCACATGGAGCAGAAGAACGGTCTCTCGTCGATGTGAACCAGCTGGTGTTCCCGGAGAGAGGAGGGATGAGGGAAACTTTTCCCGCACACGGAGCACGTGAACAGCCTCTCCCTGGTGTGCAGTCGCTGGTGTCTCACCAGGTTCGATGACTTAGCAAACCTCTTTCCGCAGTGAGAGCGATAGGCCATTGCACTGTTTGGAGACTGGATTCTGGGTGCCCATCTGGTGTAGAGCGATGGGCCATTGTGATGTTAACTGGGCGGCCTTTCAAAATACAAGAAACTCCCAGTAGGATTAATCGGGAGTTACAAGAATTAAAATTCCACGGATTGTAAAAGCTCGACTTTTGGATTGATCGGCAAGATTTGACGAAATCTACGGCAGAAATACAACAAAAATCAGACAAATTACCGACAGTCTGTCTCTCTGTATATCTTAGTCACTCTTTGTGTGTTTGTGCATCTGATTGTGAATATATGTGTCTGTCTATGTGTGTGTCTGTCTCTCTGTGTATGCGTGTGTCTGTATGTGAGTCTGTCTATGCATCTGTGTGCGTCTGTATGTGTGTGTGTGTGTTTCAGTCTTTGTATCAAGCACTGAATAGCTACTTCCCTTACCATGTCCGTGATAGTATAGTGGTGAGTCTTCAATTCCCCGACAGGTTCTCTCTCTGTAAGGGTAACCGGGAGAGCTTCTTCTCCCCGAGACGGACCCTCTGATATAAAGGGTCGACCTCCGCCTTATTCCCAATCAATCACTCGGAGTCCGGAGGCTCATTCAGTAAATCAACTTTATTTTACAAGTCGACAGGGGAGGCATTCATCCTGGGATGAATGCTCTCTGATCGCTAAGATCCCCTGCCTTATATACAGTTTTTTGTTCTAAGTCGTGGCTTACATCATGCAGTTGATTTCGGGTGCAAATTTTTGGGACCCGTGTGCACATTTTGACCGTTTACATAGTCCTGTGGCCCCATATGTTATCTTTACCACATTCCTCAATTAGTAACTAATGGTTTGTGCACATTATTCAAGTAGCAACTGACAGTTTGACCATTTGACCACATTTCACACAGTGCTGTGCATTGAGTGCTGCTAGAGTTTGGTAAGAGGGAGAAAAGTCATTTAAGTGTATTTTGTGAATTTTAGTGTGTTAAAAAGTTAATTATTTGAAGTGTGTTTAATTTTTAAGTGTATATTAAACTATTGGGGGGTTTAACGCGGAAGTAGAATCCGGGTATAAAAGGGGCGGGACTAGTGCTTGTGCATGGAGTGCTGTGCATTGAGCGCTGCTAGAGTTTGGTAAGAGGGAGAGTTCGGGCAAGTGGGAGGTGAGGGTGTGTTTTTTGTTCTGTTTTCCCCACTCCCAGGCTTAGACAGCACTGCGGAGGCGGAGCAGCGAGACGAGTCAACCAAACAGGCCCCACAGACAGTATTCAAGGAGGAGGTTGGTGATCAGCTGGTTGGTTGGTTTTCTTCCTTCTCTTTTATTCCTTTACGTTGGTAAGTCCTATTGAATAGAGGTGTAATAGTATCATCTTCATCGGGGCAGAGGGCCTTCATAACTAATAATAATAAATTTAATTAATTACATAGATATGGGTGGACAGGTGATGTGTCACTGTTGCGAAATGTGGGAGCTGGTGGACCCCATTGAGGCTCATGGTGATTACATTTGCGATAACTGTTTGCTGCTAGAGGAACTCGACCTCCATGTTTAAGAGCTTGAGACCGAGCTTCAGACACTGCGACACATCAGGGAGGGGGAGAAGTTCCTGGACTCTGTTTCAGGAGATGGTCACACCTATGAAGTTAATTACTGCAGATGTAGTCCATGGTCAGGGACAGGATGGTGTGACTACGAGTGAGGAAGGTACAGGGATCCAGGATGTAGTGTTGAAGGAGACGCAGCCCTTGCTCTTATCAAGCAGGATCGAGGTTCTTACTCCCTGTGAGGGCGGGAGCGGGGACTGCAGGGAGGATGAGCAACCTGGCCACAGCACCATGGTACAGGGGGCCATTCAAGTGGAGGGAGTAAAAAGAAATGTTGTAGTGGTAGGGGATAGTATCATTAGGGGGATAGATAGGGTTCTCTGCAGTCAAGAGCGGGTGTCCCGAAGGCTGTGTTGCCTGCCCGGTGCCAGGGTTAAGGACATCTCTTCTGGGCTGGAAAGAAAATTGGAGTGGGAGGGGGAGGATCCAGTTGTCGTGGTCCATGTTGGTACAAATGACGTAGATAGGACAAGGAAGACGGTTCTGTTAAAGGAGTATGAGCAGCTAGGGGTCAAATTAAAAAACAGAACCTCAAGGGTAATAATCTCTGGGTTATTACCTGAGCCACGAGCGAATTTGGCTAGGATAAATAAAATTAAAGAGTTAAATGCGTGGCTCAAAGACTGGTGTGGGAGAAATGGGTTTTGCTTCTTGGGACACTGGCACCAGTACTGGGACAGGAGGGAGCTGTTCCATTGGGACGGACTCCACTTGGCCAGTGCTGCGACGAGAGTCCTGGCGACTCATATAACTAGGGCTGTAGAGAGGGCTTTAAACTAATTAGTGCGGGGGGGCGGAGGTTTCTAGAGAGCAAATAATAGAAATGACAACAGAGAAGGTCATAGACTTAGGTAGCAGTGGGGGAATTAAAAAACAGAACGTGTCAGGAAGGGACAGAAGGTATGGAGTAAAAAGTAAAGTACTAAAAAGGGAAAAAACAGGAACTAAGTGTTACAAAACATATTTGAAAGTTCTTTATCTGAATGCACGTAGCATTTGTAACAAAATGAATGAGTTAACGGCACAAATAACGACATATGGGTATGATCTTGTGGCCATTACAGAAACATGGCTGCAGGGTGACCATGACTGGGAATTAAACATACCAGGTTATTTAACAATCAGGAAGGACAGGCAGGAAGGGAGAGGAGGTGGGGTGGCTATGTTAATAAAGGAAGGAATCACTATAATACAGAGAAATGATATTGGGTCAAAGGAGCAGGATAGTGAAAAAGTTTGGGTGGAGATAAGGAATAAAAAGGGGATAAAAACACTCGTGGGTGTAGTCTATAGGCCTCCGAACAGTTGCAACTCTGTTGGACGGAGTATTAATCAGGAAATAGTTGAGGCTTGTAATAAGGGAACAGCTATAATTATGGGGGATTTTAATTATCATATTAACTGGACAAATCAAACTGGGCAGAGCAGCCGTGAGGATGAGTTCATTGAGTGTATTAGGGATGGGTTTCTTGAGCAGTATGTAACTGAACCGACCAGGGGGCAAGCAACCTTAGATTTGGTCCTGTGTAATGAGACAGGATTAATTAAAAATGTCCTAGTAAAGGATCCGCTTGGAATGAGTGACCATAACATGGTTGAATTCCATATTCAATTAGAGGGTGTGAAGGTTGGATCTCAAACAAGCGTGCTGAGCTTGAATAAAGGAGACTATGAAGGTATGAGAGCGGAATTGATTCGAGTGGACTGGGAAAATAGATTAAAGGGTAAGACGGTACATGATCAGTGGTGTACATTTAAGGAGTTATTTTACAACTTCCAAAAAATATATATTCCACTGAGGAAAAAAGGGTGTAAAAGAAAAGATAGCCATCCGTGGCTAAGTAAAGTAATTAAGGATAGTATCCGACTAAAAACAAGGGCATATAAGGTAGCCAAATCTAGTGGGAGGATGGAAGATTGGGAAGTCTTTAAAAGACAGCAAAAAATAACTAAAAGATTGATTAAGAAAGGGAAGATAGATTATGAAAGTAAATTAGCAAAAGATATAAAAACAGACAGCAAAAGTTTCTATAGTTATATAAAAAGAAAAAGGGTGGCTAAAGTAAATGTTGGTCCCTTAGAGGATGAGACCGGGAAATTAATGGTGGGAAACATGGAGATGGCAAAAACGCTGAACAATTATTTTGTATCAGTCTTTACAGTAGAGGACACTAAGAATATCCCAACTCTAGACAAACAGGGGGCTCTAGGGGGGGAGGAACTAAATATGATGAAAATCACTAAGTAAGTGGTACTTGGTAAAATAATGGGACTCAAGGCGGATAAATCCCCTGGACCTGATGGCTTGCATCCTAGGGTCTTGAAGGAAGTGGCGGTAGGGATTGTTTGCATTGGTAATAATTTTCCAAAACTCCCTGGACTCAGCAAAGGTCCCGGCAGATTGGAAAACTGCTAATGTAACACCCTTATTTAAAAAGGGCAGTAGACAGAAGGCTGGAAACTATAGACCTGTTAGCCTAACATCTGTGGTTGGTAAAATGTTAGAGTCCATTATTAAGGAGACAGTAACGGGACATTTGGATAAACATAATTTAATTGGACAAACTCAGCATGGTTTCATGAAGGGGAAGTCATGTTTGACAAATTTGCTTGAGTTTTTTGAGGAAGTAACATACAGGGTGGATAAAGGGGAACCAGTGGACGTAGTGTATTTAGACTTCCAAAAGGCATTTGACAAGCTGCCACACAAAAGATTATTGCTCAAGATAAAAAATCACGGGATTGGGGGTAATATTCTGGCGTGGGTGGAGGAGTGGCTCTCTAACAGAAAGCAGAGAGTTGGGATAAATGGTTCGTTCTCAGATTGGCAACCAGTAACGAGTGGTGTTCCGCAGGGGTCAGTGCTGGGTCCCCAACTCTTTACAATCTATATTAACGTTTTGGAGGAGGGGACTGAGTGTAACATATCAAAGTTTGCAGATGATACAAAGATGGGAGGGAAAGTAGTGAGTGAGGAGGACATAAAAAACCTGCAAAGGGACATAGACAGGCTACGTAAGTGGGCAGAGATTTGGCAGATGGAATACAATACTGGAAAGTGTGAGGTTATGCACTTTGGCAGGAAAATTCATAGAGCAAGTTATTTTCTTAATGGCAAGAAACTGGAAAGTACTGTAGTGCAAAGGGATCTGGGGGTCCTGGTGCACGAAACTCAAAAAGTTAGTATGCAGGTGCAGCAAGTGATCAAGAAGGCCAATGGAATGTTGGCTTTTATTGCTAGGGGGATGGAATATAAAAACAGGGAGGTATTGCTGCAGTTGTACAAGGTATTGGTGAGACCGCACCTGGAATACTGCATACAGTTTTGGTGTCCATACTTAAGAAAAGACATACTTGCTCTCGAGTCAGTACAAAGAAGGTTCACTCGGTTAATCCCGGGGATGAGGGGGTGGTCATATGAGGAGAGGTTGAGTAGATTGGGACTCTACTCATGGGTGTTCAGAAGAATGAGAGGCGATCTTATTGAAACATATACGATTGTGAAGGGACTTGATCGGGTGGATGCGGTGAAGATGTTCCCAATGATGGGTGAAACTAGAACTAGGGGGCATAATCTTAGAATAAGGGGCTGCTCTTTCAAAACTGAGATGAGGAGAAACTTCTTCACTCAGAGGGTGGTAGGTTTGTGGAATTTGCTGCCCCAGAAAGCTGTGGAAGCTACATCATTAAATAAATTTAAAACAGAAATAGATAAGTTTCCTAGAAGTAAAGGGAATTAAGGGTTACGGGGAGCGGGCAGGAAATTGGACATGAGTCTAGGTTCAGAATGGTCATGGCCCTGTGGGTAGTGGAGTGGGCCCAGGGGCCGTGTAGCCTGGTTCTGCTCCTACTGTGTTCTAATTCTGTTAGATTTCAGGAGATGTTTTTATTCCTGTTCCTGGCTGGGGTGGAGATCACATTGAGAGAAGGTAAGTACTGTAGAAAATATAGAGACAGAGTGATCTCCTGGAAGAATTTCGATCGCCTAGATGGGTCGGAGAGGAATTTCCCAGATTTTTTTCTCCCAAATTGGGCATTGGGTCTTTTGTCTGGTTTCTCGCCTCTCCCGGGATGATCACATGGGTTCGGGTGGATGGAGAGTGATAGAAGATTTGAGGTTAGGATCAGATCAGCCATGATCTTATTGAATGGTGGAGCAGGCTCGAGGGGCCGATTGGCCTACTCCTGCTCCTGTTTCTTATGTTCTTATACCTCCCTATAGGACATGTACATAACAACTCCTTATATGGTTGGATATATGCTCGGTTCCTCAATTCCCTTATTTTAGCCCTTTTAACTCTTTCAGTCCCCCCTTTTGGTCCTTATTAATCCTTTTTAATCATTGACCAACCCGATTCTTTCTCCTGTTATGGTGTCCTGCCGGGGTGGTGATCAAATCCACCCCATTGGGTCACCTTGTTTATATAATCATATTATCCTGATTTCTCGGCCCCCTGATGTAATAAAACTCACTACACACTTGGTTTGAGCATCAAGCAAGGCTTTAATCAACTTGGTTCAGAACATGGAGGTCTAGTTGTACTTCACTAGTTCCTTGTCTTTACAAAATATCCCTGGAAAGTTGGGGCCAACGCCCGAGTATTTATACTCCTTGGACGGCGCCACCAGCTGGCCGTCCAGTGCTATTTCATAGGTAGCTTCTCGATGATGAGATTTATGACACCCCCTACATCCTTTCCATCGACATATTATCCACCCAGTTACATAGGTTAAAACATTGATGTTATTAGTACTATACATCCATTAAGCAGGTCTTTCTCCCAGCCTTCTCTTGTTCATAGTAATATTCCGTCTGCTCGATGGGAATCTGCCCAGGAGATTTCTGCAATAATTACCACTGGACAGCCTGTATTACTACTTTATCAATGTCATGTACATTTCTTCCATTACCCTCTTTCTTTTTTGTTTTCTACGTTTTTTACAGGCGGCGCATGCTGTTATTCCCATTCCTATCGCCAAAACCAACTGTACGACAACTAGTATGTGGGAGGTAATGTGGATCCAGGGGTGGATGTTGACATTCATCCCCCAATCCCACTGCTTCTCATACCATGGGACCTCCTGTAATTCTACCTCTATGTCCCTTCCTAGTTCCCTAAGGTCCCCTTGTAACATTACGCATTGGTTCACCATTTTGCTTAAGCCCTCTTTTATCTCTAGCAGATCCTCCTGCAGGTGGGGTATCGGAGCCCCCACCGGATCTTCATAATTGACCAATTCATCTCTTAAATTATCCAGCAGGTTTAGTTTCACCTCCCTTGAGTGTACATACACCAATCTGGTGTGTCCAATTGTCACAGGGATCTTTGGTGTGAAGCAGAAGTTAGGCATCGTGATTACACGTACATGGTCACTATATTGGTACTCAGTTTCTGTAGTGGCTATACAATACTCCCCTTCGCCTCTATATCCTGAGCGGGTGTGATGGTGATCGGTATGTGATAATTCCAAGATGCACCCCTCTGTCTTATTATCACCGCACTCATCCTTAGGGCCTTCTCCTACCAGATGTGGGCATATCGTAAGCGTACCTTTCCCATGGCATCTGTTTATGGAGACTCCTCTTATAGTTCCTGATGGCATAAGTATCAATTGGATAGTATTGGAGGGATGTCTTACCCCTCACTATGCCTATGTTTGTTACCTAGTACTGTGGGTATGGAGTCATGTCTAGTCCCACCACTGGTATCAGGAGCACCATGCCTATCATTGCTGTCACTTCTGCTTTGCATTTTTGTATCACTGGATATACTCTGGTCATCCCTTTGAGGGAACAAGCACTCAGAGGGCCTGGATTCTGGTTCAGGCCATAGAGCTGTGTGCTGTTAACTCAGTCTGGTACCTCGCCTCATTGTATCTGTGCCAGATTGTATTTTAACTGTCCGGTGGTCCATTGGCCATAGGCATGACACAAGCTTCTCCCTACATCATCTTTTGCCTGTTCCTCATCTCTATGGTTTAGTTTGTTGATAACGCTAGCATGGTCCTCTATAACCTTGATTCCCTCGAGTAATTTCCTTATTGTATGTCCTCCCAACTCCGGTCCTTTTTGAGTCAGACCAGTTTCTTTCTCTAAAATCTGTTGTATTACCCTTCGTAGTTGTTCCTCACTACTCTGGACTCCTTGTCCCTATATTTATCCCCGTGAGTACATCGTTTCCTAAGCCCCTCTTAATTCTTTGGTGGAATGCAGCATGTCCCCTGAAACTAGTAGCCCCTGTCGCATCAGCAGCTTGGTTAATTACATTCCTTATCATATATGCATACAACTCTAGTTTTAGTGAATCTTTCACAATATCCTGGCCACTGTAACATGGTTAAGTTCATTAGTACCGGTACAATTTCGTGTCTCACGTTACCATACAATTGTTCTCCCTCGGTAAATAATACTAGTCCATTCATGGGTCCAGGTTTCATATCTGGACATTGTAGCATCCTCGGTTCGCTTGCCTCTTCTTTCTGTGTATTGGGAGCCGTGGATGAGACTCTGAATGTGATTGTTCCATTAAAACATGGTGCTTTCTCATCGTGTACTTGTCGTGTAATGTGGGATATCCCTTTGCTTATTTCATGTCCCAGCAGTAATCCCACCTTCAAGGTGAAGTTTCCCTGTAAATTGAGCAGAAGCCTGGTCATCACCAGAGGTTAGTTTATCTCCGGTGTTTATTCCATTGTTCCTGTGGGATTTAAGATCAGATGGGTTATTGCTTTATCGTTTTAATTGGGTCCAATGTTTCCATCTACCCTTTCCCCTCATATCTATACATGCGCACGTATCGCTGGTCATGATAACCTCAAATGGTCCGGTGCATCTAGGTGAGAATCCCGATCTCTCTGGCAATATTTTAACAAATACCTGCTCGTCCACCTTGGGTAGAGGCTCTGAGGCCCCCTGCTTTTGTGTATTTTTATCTCTGATGTCTTGTTCTTTAACTTCTTGTTTGAGCTCTTTCAATTGATTATCCAATGTTTGTACGTATTTCCTAATTTTATCTTTTAAGGGTCCCAGTCCCTCGCTACCAGATGCTACTCCTTCCGGCAGACACGTTGCGCGTCCAGTCATGAGTTCATACGGTGTCAGTCCGGTCACCCTGTTTGGGGTGGCTCTCAGCCTCATCAGGATACACGGAAGGACATCCACCCATCCCTGTCCGGTTTCGGCTATGGCCTTACTTAAGGCTATTTTCAGGGTTCTGTTCATTCGCTCTACCATGCCTGAGCTTTGCGGATGATAGAGGATATGGAACTTCTGCCTTACTCCTAGTAGCTTACAAGCTTCTTTCATTACCTTTCCTGTAAAGTGGGTACCTTGATCTGAATCTATTTGCAACGGGACCCCTCATCTCGGTATCACGTCGTATGCAAATATTCGGGCCACAGTCTGAGCACTACAGTCTCTGGTAGGGAATGCTTCCACCCACCTTGTAAACTGGTCTATGATCACGAGGCAGTATTTCTTCCCTCTGCTGTTATTCTACCTACTGCTATTGGTGTAGGCATCTCTGTGTCCGCCGCTGCTCTTGCTGCCTGATCAGCTAACATATTTCCTTTATTTTAATCACTGCTACCTCTTCTGCTCCCTTTACCGCTTCTACTAGGTCTCTCACTACCTCCTCATGCTGTATTTGTCCTCCTCCGGAGGTTACATATCCTCACCTATTCCACGCTATCATATAATCATGCACTACCCCAAATGCATATCTACTATCCGTGTATATATTTACTGTGTTTTCCTTTTGCCAATTTCAATACTTCTGTGAGAGCCACTAATTCTGCTACCTGCGCTGAGGTCCCTCCTTCAAGCCCTCCCTTTGCGACTGTTTCTCCATTCTTGGATACTACTGCCCAACCAGTGGGTGGCTCCCCATTTATATATCGGTGAGATCCATCTACATAAAAGGTGTTTTCGGGATTTTCAAGGGGCGATTCTGATACGGTTCCTCTGACCTCTTCTTTGAATACTAACTGATACTCGAGTGCCTCACCCTCTGATAGAGTCAGCCCCGCAGAGGGAATGCTATCTTCCCTTATAATCTGGACTGCTCTGTCCTTGGGTATCAATACTGCTTCCCAAGCCGCCCTCCTGTCTGATACAGCCTTCATTTTGCCTGTGTTTAGTAGGTCCACCACTGTGTGTTGTGTGTGTAATATCAGCTCTCCTGACATAGTGACAGGCTCGCATATCCGCACCACCCATGCGGTGCAGTCGAGGGCCGCCATGCATCTCACCATTCCTTTAGCCACGGGGGTTTGTTGGGTGGAGTAATAGACAATTGGCCTCATATCTCCCCCGTACTCTTGGGTGACTACAGCGTTATAGAAGTTCCTGTCTATATATATAATATATATGGAATGATTTGACTATATTTGGCAATCCTAGTGCGGGTGCGGACATCAGGGCTGCTTTCAATTTTGCATAAGCCTCGTCCTGCTCCGATTCCCATTCTATCTTATCAGTGGCGGGTCTCCCCCCTTTAACTAACCGTTGAATCGGCTCTGCTTTCCCTGCAAAGTCTGATATAAAATTCCTGCAGTAATTAAATAGTCCCAACACTTTCCTCACTCCCCGGACGGTCACTGGCCTTGACATGTCTTTTATGGCTGCCTTTCATTCCTGCGGGAGTGCCTTATACCCCTGGCTAATTTCGTGCCCTGGACACTTTACTTTGGACAGTCCAACCTGTGCTTTTTTGGAGTTCAATTTAAAGGCAGCCTTCTTAAGTGTCTGGAGGGTGTCTAGTAATGCTCCCATGTGTCCTTTGGCATCCTCTGATGCAATCATTTCATCATCAACATATTGGAGTAGGGTGCTCTGGTACTTTGATAGGTCTAACTCGTCTAAGGCTTGACTCATACACGGTGGAATATATTTGGACTATTGTGGAACCCCTGCAGGACCCTGGTCCATGTATACTGTCTATCCCCAACAGTAAAGGTGAATTTCCCTTGTGATTCCTCTACCAATGGTATGGACCAGAACCCGTTCGCTATATCCAAGACTGTAAATATTTTAAAGTCTGGTTTCAGACCATTAAATATCTTATTCAATGCGGTCTACACAAATTTACACCAACCAGAATTTCACCATGGCCACAATAAAAGTTTGGTTTTAATAGGTTAATTAACCTCAATAACTCCAATCAATTTTTTTTAACTAACCAGTATCACTTGGAAAAGAAAGAAACCAGAGCTTCATTTTCTTCCAGGCACATTGGAGACTGTGACTTCAAGGCTGAAGCTTATCTTTTGTAAAACAATTAACAAACTTAAAACATCACACGCTTGTCCATCATTCAAGACAAGTCTTCAAAGGGTTAAACAGCTTTTAGCTCTCTGTGCAAAAGAGTGGGTGGAGCTAAAACAAACACGACAGATATTTTCTTTTCAAAGACAGAAAACTTCCACACTTTTAACACACACTTTCACACACACTGAGATTCCAGCATTCCTTTTAAGATGCCTTTCACTCAGCAAATCCTGTATTTTACTTGTTTTGGACAAAAACTGATATCATCTGTGTCGCGAAAACTTAATTTTTTTCCTTATTCACTTTCTTAAATTACTGGTACTTGTTTACAATTTTGGCACCCGTTTTTGGTCCAAATTCGAGTACATCTACTCAACTCATAATATGTGCGAGCCACTAAAATTATGGCCTTTTCTTCCTTTAATTTTGTTTCTTTAGCCCACCATTCTCTTTGCTTGGCCGGTGGGTCATTCGGTTGCCAATCGTTTTTAACCATTTTATCAATTCATCTTTTATTTTTGGTCACTAAATAGTGTGTCAGAGACCCCACCGGTCCCCACTCGAGTTTCTCACTTCCCATGGTTAATTATTGTGAGCGGTACGTCCCTTACTTTACTCTCGCAGAGTGAGACAGTACTTGTACCCACAGTTGTCAGTGGTACGTCCCTTACTTTACTCTCGCAGAGTGAGACCGTACTTGTAACCCCAGTTGTCAGTGGTACGTCCCTTACTTTACTCTCGCAGAGTGAGACAGTACTTGTAACCACAGTTGTCAGCGGTACGTCCCTTACTTTACTCTCGCAGAGTGAGACCGTACTTGTAACCACAGTTGTCAGCGGTACGTCCCTTACTTTACTCTCGCAGAGTGAGACAGTACTTGTAACCACAGTTGTCAGCAGTACGTCCCTTACTTTACTCTCGCAGAGTGAGACAGTACTTGTAGCCACAGTTGTCAGCGGTACGTCCCTTACTTTACTCTCGCAGAGTGAGACAGTACTTGTAACCCCAGTTGTCAGTGGTACGTCCCTTACTTTACTCTCGCAGAGTGAGACAGTACTTGTAACCACAGTTGTCAGCGGTACGTCCCTTACTTTACTCTCGCAGAGTGAGACAGTACTTGTAACCGCAGTTCTCAGCGGTACGTCCCTTACTTTACTCTCGCAGTGTGAGACAGTACTTGTAACCGCAGTTGTCAGCGGTACGTCCCTTACTTTACTCTCGCAGAGTGAGACAGTACTTGTAACTGCAGTTGTCAGCGGTACGTCCCTTACTTTACTCTCACAGAGTGAGACAGTACTTGTAACCCCAGTTGTCAGCGGTATGTCCCTTACTTTACTCTCAGTGTGAGATGGTACTTGTAACCACAGTTGTCAGCGGTACGTCTCTTACTTTACTCTCGCAGAGTGAGACAGTACTTGTAACCGCAGTTCTCAGCGGTACGTCCCTTACTTTACTCTCACAGTGTGGGATGGTACTTGTAACCACAGTTGTCAGTGGTACGTCCCTTACTTTACTCTCACAGTGTGAGACGGTACTTGTAACCACAGTTGTCAGTGGTACGTCCCTTACTTTACTCTCGCAGAGTGAGACAGTACTTGTAACCCCAGTTGTCAGCGGTACGTCCCTTACTTTACTCTCAGTGTGAGATGGTACTTGTAACCACAGTTGTCAGCGGTACGTCTCTTACTTTACTCTCGCAGAGTGAGACAGTACTTGTAACCGCAGTTCTCAGCAGTACGTCCCTTACTTTACTCTCACAGTGTGGGATGGTACTTGTAACCACAGTTGTCAGTGGTACGTCCCTTACTTTACTCTCACAGTGTGAGACGGTATTGTAACCACAGTTGTCAGTGGTACGTCCCTTACTTTACTCTCGCAGAGTGAGACAGTACTTGTAACCCCAGTTGTCAGCGGTACGTCCCTTACTTTACTCTCACAGAGTGAGACAGTACTTGCAACAATTTTGTTCTGGCGAATTGTCAGAGGTATGCTTTAGACTTTTACTCCAAAGTTAATGCACTACTTGCAACTCATACCACGCCTATACTTCCACACATTTCATCCTAACCCCAAGACCGCTTGACTTATCCATGCAAACCTTTTAGTTCTTTGATTCCAAAGGGGGCGGTGGACATGAGACGGTGTTGCCTTGCCCTAACTGTATGTGGTATTTAAAAATACTCACGGTTTTGGCTCAGCTTCACTCGCCCGTGCCTCCCATCCGTGTGGATCCTGTTCATAAGAAAATAAGAACATAAGAACATAAGAAATAGGAGCAGGAGTAGGCTAATCGGCCCCTCGAGCCTGCTCCGCCATTCAATAAGATCATGGCTTTTCTTAAGTATGGACACCAAAACTGTATGCAGTATTCCAGGTGCTGTCTCACCAATACCTTGTACAACTGAAGCAATACCTCCCTATTTTTATATTCTATCCCCCTAGCAATGAAAGCCAACATTCCATTGGCCTTCTTAATCACTTGCTGCACCTGCATACTAACCTTTTGAGTTTCGTGCACCAGGACCCCCAGATCCCTTTGCACTTCAGTACTTTCCAGTTTCTTGCCATTAAGATAATAGCTTGCTCTACGATTTTTCCTGCCAAAGTGCATAACCTCACACTTTCCAGTATTGTATTCCATCTGCCAAATCTCTGCCCACTTACTTAGCCTGTCTATGTCCCCTTGCAGGTTTTTTATGTCCTCCTCACTCACTGCTTTCCCTCCCATCTTAGTATCATCTGCAAACTTTGATATGTTACACTCGGTCCCCTCCTCCAAATCGTTAATATAGATTGTAAAGAGTTGGAGACCCAGCACCGACCCCTGTGGAACACCACTAGTTACTGATTGCCATTCTGAGAATGAACCATTTATCCCAACTCTCTGCCTTCTGTTAGATAGCCAATCCTCTATCCATGCCAGAATATTACCCCCAATCCCGTGATTTTTTATCTTAAGCAATAATCTTTTGTGTGGCACCTTGTCGAATGCCTTTTGGAAGTCTAAATACACTACATCCACTGGTTCCCCTTTATCCACCCTATATGTTACTTCCTCAAAGAACTCCAGCAAATTTGTCAAACATGACTTCCCCTTCATAAAACCATGCTGACTTTGTCCTATTAAATGATGATTATCCAAATGTCCTGTTACTGTCTCCTTAATAATGGACTCCAAAATTTTACCTACCACAGATGTTAGGCTAACCGGTCTATAGTTTCCAGCCTTCTGTCTGCTGCCGTTTTTAAATAAGGGTGTTACATTAGCAGTTTTCCACTCTGCCGGGACCTTAGCTGAGTCCAGGGAGTTTTGGAAAATTATTACCAATGCATCCACAATCCCCACCGCCACTTCCCTCAAAGACCCTAGGATGTAAGCCATCAGGTCCAGGTGATTTATCCGCCTTGAGTCCCATTATTTTACCGAGTACCACTTCCTTATTGATTTTGATTGTGTTTAGCTCCTCCCCCCCTATAGCCCCCTGTTTGTCCAGTGTTGGGATATTCTTAGTGTCTTCTACTGTAAAGACTGATACAAAATATTCATTCAGTGTTTTTGCCATCTCCATATTTCCCACCATTAATTTCCTGGTCTCATCCTCTAAGGGACCAACATTTACTTTAGCCACCCTTTTTCTTTTTATATAACTATAAAAACTCTTACTATGTTTTTATATTTTTTGCTAATTTACTTTCATAATCTATCTTCCCTTTCTTAATCAATCTTTTTGTTATTTTTTGCTGTCTTTTAAAGTTTTCCAAATCCTCTATCCTCCCACTAGATTTGGCTACCTTATATGCCCTTGTTTTTAGTCAAATACTATCCTTAATTTCTTTACTTAGCCACGGATGGCTGTCTTTTCTTTTACACCCTTTTCTTCTCAGTGGAATATATTTTTTTTGCATGTTGTAAAATAACTCCTTAAATGTACACCACTGATCATGTATCATCTTACCCTTTAATCTATTTTCCCAAACCACTCTACTCAATTCCGCTCTCATACCTTCATAGTCTCCTTTATTCAAGCTTAGCACGCTTGTTTGAGATCCAACCTTCTCACCCTCTAATTGAATATGGAATTCAACCATGTTATGGTCACTCATTCCAAGGGGATCCTTTACTAGGACATTTTTAATTAATCCTGTCTCATTACACAGGACCAGATCTAAGGTTGCTTGCCCCCTGGTCGGTTCAGTTACATACTGCTCAAGAAACCCATCCCTAATACACTCAATGAACTCATCCTCAAGGCAGCCCTGCCCAATTTGATTTGTCCAATTAATATGATAGTTAAAATCCCCCATAATTATAGATGTTCCCTTATTACAAGCCTCAACTATTTCCTGATTGATACTCCGTCCAACATAGTTGCAACTGTTCGGAGGCCTATAGACTACGCCCACTAGTGTTTTTTTCCCCTTATTATTCCTTACCTCCACCCAAACTGTTTCATTATCCTGATCTTTTGACCCAATATCATTTCTCTGTATTACAGTGATTCCTTCCTTTATTAACATAGCCACCCCACCTCCCCTTCCTTCCTGCCTGTCCTCCCTGATTGTTAAATAACCTGGTATGTTTAATTCCCAGGCATTGTCACCCTGCAGCCATGTTTCTGTAATGGCCACAAGATCATACCCATATGTAGTTATTTATGCCATTAACTCGTCTATTTTGTTACGAATGCTACATGCATTCAGATAGAGAACTTTCAAATATGTTTTGTGACACTTAGTTCCTGCTTTTGCCTTTTTTATTACTTCACCTTTTACTCCATACCTTCTGCCCCTTCCTGACACGCTCTGGTTTTTAATTTCCCCACTGCTACCTAAGTCTATGACCTTCTCTGTTGTCATTTTTATTATTTGCTCTCTAGGAACCTCCCCCCCACTAGTTAGTTTAAAGCCCTCTCTACAGCCCTAGTTATATGATCCACCAGGACTCTCGTCCCAGCACTGGCCAAGTGAAGCCCATCCCAACGGAACAGCTCCCTCCTGCCCCAGTACTGGTGCCAGTGTCCCAGGAAGCAAAACCCATTTCTCCCACACCAGTCTTTGAGCCACGCATTTAACTCTCTAATTTTATTTGTCTTAGCCAACTTCGCTCGTGGCTCTTACCCTTGAGGTTCTGTTTTTTAATTTGACCCCTAGCTATTCATACTCCTTTAACAGAACCAGCTTCCTCGTCCTATCTACGTCGTTTGTACCAACATGGACCACGACAACTGGATCCACCCCCTCCCACTGCAAGTTTCTTTCCAGCCCAGAGGAGATGGCCTTAACCCTGGCACCGGGTAGGCAACACAGCCTTCGGGACTCTCACTCTCGGCTGCAGAGAACTCTATCTATCCCCCTAATAATACTATCCCCTACCACTACAACATTTCTAGTTACTCCCCCCTCTTGAATGGCCCCCCGTTCCACGGTGCTGTGGCTAGGTTGCTCATCCTCCCTGCAGTCCCTGCTCCCGTCCCCACAGGGAGTAAGAACCTCGAACCTGCTGGACAAGAGCACCAATTGTTGTGGAGCATTTTAAACCAACACTTGACACAAGGTTTTAGATCGATAGTCAAGTTGTCTTTATTGCACCGGTGGGGAAACAGTCTGCTCTTTCTTAGCCAGACCTTTCCAAATTGGTACAGCAAACACTACATTTTTATACATTACAATACACATGTCAAAATTCATTGCTGCCACCTGATTGGACCTTGGCCCGCATGCATCTTCACTGATTGGTTGCCTACGCCGCGTTACATTAAAGTACCGCCTTTATTATTGGCCATTATCCCCCAAGCTGTTGTTTCACCTATGACCTCTGTTTCTGCCAAATGGGTCTCATCAACATTGTACTTTTGACTCATTGTCCTCCTTTCCTGCCTCTCTAGGCCTCTTTCATTGTTTTACTTTCCTGCCAGAACAGAACTTACATCCTCTTAGGCCTCTTATGGTTCCATGTCCGGCTATGTTATCTCCACTGCCAATTCAGCAACTTAGAAAAAGATGGTCTTTATTACACCATTCAGTGAAACTGCCAGCGATGTCAGTTTAACTCTTTCCCCACTGCACACCTCATCCCATAACACGGGGACAGGGGCTCAGTAATGTTTCATTCATCAGAAAAAGACAAAGTACAACAACAACAGCTTAACAGAATCTCATCATATTCATGGGGCCATAAATATAAAAGTCACGAATAAATCCAGTAGGGAATTCAGGAGAAATGTCTTTACCTGGCGAGTGGTAGAATGGGGAACTCGCTACCACAAGGAGTAGTTGAGGTGTACAGCACAGATGCATTTATGGGGAAGCCACATGAGGGAGAAAGGAATGGGAGGATATGTTGATCGGGTTAATTGAAGTAGGGTGGGTGTGGGGCATAAACACTGGCATGGACCAGTTGGGCCAAATGGTCTGTTTCTGTGCTGTAGATTCTATGTAACACCATGAACAGTCAATCAAAGGGAATCATCAGCACAACAGTCTTAAAGATTAAACAGCAGTACAAGAATTTCTGAAACATTCATCCATTCCATGTTCATGTCGCCCCAGCTGTCTACAGGACCCTGTGCTGCAGAACAGTGTGAACTCGCTGGTGTCTCAGCAGATTCAATGACTGAGTGAATCCCTTCCCACACATGGAGCAGCTGAACGTCTTCTCTCCTGCTCGCTCCAGCTCGAGAATCTTCAGCTCCTGGGAGCTTTTAAAACTCTTCCTACAGTCAGAACATTTAAGAGGCCTCTCCCCAGTGTGAACTCGTGGGTATGCCAACAGGTTGGATGGCTGAGTGAATCCCTTCCCACACATGGAGCAGGTGAACGACCTCTCGCCAGTGTGAACTCACTGGTGTTCAACCAGAGTCGAGGACAGACTGAATTGGACAGCAGCAGATTGCTGAATAGATTGGGAGATGGGGAAGTGCAACGAGACCTGGGTGTCCTTGTGCACCAGTCGCTGAAGATAAGCATGCAGGTGCAGCAGACGGTTAAGGCGGCAAATGATATGTTGGCTTTCGTAGCGAGAGGGTTTGAGTACAGGAACAAGGATGTCTTGCTGCAGTTGTACAAGGCCTTGGTGAGACCACACCTTGAGTATTGTGTGCAGTTTTGGTCGCCTTATCTGAGGAAGGATGTTCTTGCCATGGAGGGAGTGCAGCGAAGATTCACCAGACTGATACCTGGCATGGCAGGAATGACATATGAGGAGAGATTGTGTCGATTGGGCTTATACTCACTGGAGTTTAGAAGAATGAGAGGGGATCTCATTGAAACTTATAAAATTCTAACAGGACTAGACAGACTAGATGCAGGAAGGATGTTCCCAATGTCGGGGGAGTCCAGAACCAGGGGGTCACAGTCTAAGGATAAGGAGTAAGCCATTTAGGACTGAGATGAGGAGGAATTTCTTCACCCAGAGAGTGGTGAACCTGTGGAATTCTCTACCACAGAAGGCAGTAGAGGCCAATTCATTAAATATATTCAAGAAGGAGTTGGATATATTCCTTAAGGCTAAAGGGATCAAGGGATATGGGGAGAAAGCAGGGACCGGGTACTGAGTTTGGATGATCAGCCATGATCTCATTGAATGGCGGAGCAGGCTCGAGGGGCCGAATGGCCTACTTCTCCTCCTATCTTCTACGTTTCTATGTTTCTAATTGCTTCCCACACACACAGCAGGAGAACGGCTTCTCCCCAGTGTGAACTCGCTGGTGTATCAGCAGGTTGGATGTCCAGGTGAATCCCTTCCAACACACGGAGCAGGTGAAAGGCCTTTCATTAGTGTGAACTCTTTGGTGTCTCAGCAGGTTGGATGAGCAGGTGAATCGCAACCCACACACAGAGCAGGTGAACGGTCTCTTCCCCAGTGTGAACTCACTGGTGTTCGATCAGCGTCGAGGACTGAGTGAATCTCTTCCCACACACGGAGCAGGAGAATGGCCTCTCCTCAGTGTGAACTTGTTGGTGTTCCAGCTGTCTCGAGGACCGAGTGAATCCTTGCCCACACACGGAGCAGGTGAACAGCCGCTCCCCAGTGTGAACAAGCTGGTGTGTCGTCAAATTCCCGGAGCTTTTAAACCTTTTCCCAGTCAGAACATTTAAATGGTCTCTCATCAGTGTGAACTCGCTGGTATGTTCGCAGGATGGATGTCTTAGTGAATCCCTTCCCACACACACAGGTGAACGGCCTCTCCCCAGTGTGAACTCGCTGGTGAGTCATCAGATTCCGAGAGCTTTTAAAGCTCTTCCCAAAGTCAGAACACACAAACGGCCTCTCATCGGTGTAAATAAGCTGGTGTTCCTTCAAAGCCCTGGAGTTTTTAAAACTCTGCGAACAGTAAGAACAGTTTTATGATTTCTTGTCAGTGTGAACAAGCTGGTTTCTCAGCAGTTGGGATGGATAAACAAATCCCTTTCCACACACGGAGCAGGTGGACGCACTGTCCCCAGAGTGACTGTGCCGATGAACTTCCGATGCAGACAGGGAACTGAATCCCTTTCCGCAGTCCCCACCTTTACCCGGTTTCTCCCCGGTGTGACGGTGCACGTGTCTCGCCAGGGCAGGCGATCGGCTGAATCCAAGTCCACACACGAAACACATGTGCGGTTTGTCCGTGCTGTGATCGCTGCTCTCTCCTTCCATGTGCAAATGCCGATGATATTCAGGTCGTGATGAATCAAGCGACTCTGTCAGATTTTGAGTTGATGTTTGGTTTGAGCTTCCTGTCTGTAAATGCTCCACTTCTAAAACCCTATAAAAGGAGTTTAGAAAGGGGGTAAGAGGGAGAATGTTGTCTCATGTCGCCCTTTCCCAGCACAGGGGCAGTGAAGCTGATTTTCAGGCCCCAGCTGCTGCACAGGTTGGTTGAAAGGATCAACAGTAATGGCGGCTGCAATCCCCACAAGCCCCCGCGCTCCAGAAAGCGCTCCGGCCGCCGCGCTGAGTTGTGGCTGACACTGCGCATGCGTCCCATGGCCCCGCCCTCTCCTACTCCACAGGCGCCCGGCCCGCACCGCGCAGGCTCAGCACACACCCCGCCTCAGAGCCTGAATCACCGGCAAAGAGTGAGTTTTATCAGGGGTTTTTTATATATAGCGGAGAGAAGCGCGGGCGGGGAGATAAATAAAAAGAAAATACAAACCGGACTGTCCCAGCACCCTCCCGGCACCGAGTGGAGCAGATTGAGTGGCCGCAGCCCCTTGTCTTCTGCAGGGAGCCGGACTGGGGCACATCATCAACTCCATGGCGGTGACTGACGGGAGCTCCGACCAATAGGGAGAGAGCGGGCGGAGCTTGGCGGCGGGTCCTCGAACCAATCGGGGTGTCCGAGGGGTGGGGACTTCCGCCGCCTGCTTCTCCCGCTGCTGAGACAAGTGGAATGCAGCAGAAGGCGCTCTTCTGAGTTTGGGACTCAGGCATGTTAGTGGAGCAGTGCAGAGGGAACTTTACTCTGCACTGGAGGGGCAGCACAGAGTTTTAGACTCGAGTCTCTGGAGTGGGACTTCAACCCACAATCTTCTGACTCAGAGGCGAGAGTGCTGCTGCCTGAGCCACGACTGACACTGTGTATCTAACCCGTGCTGTACATGCCCTGGGAGTGTTTGATGGGACAGTGTAGAGGGAGCTTTACTCTGTATCTAACCCGTGCTGTACCTGCCCTGGGAGTGTTTGATGGGACAGTGCAGAGGGAGCTTTACTCTGTATCTAACCCGTGCTGTACCTGCCCTGGGAGTGTTTGATGAGACAGTGTAGAAGGAGCTTTACTCTGTATCTAACCCGTGCTGTACCTGCCATGGAAGAACTACGTGAGACTCTAGAACTGATATAAATTATCTTTACTGACATTCAGACATGACTGTTTCACCCGATAACAAAGTGATACAACCTTATTCTGGGGTGCACCACTCAGAACCGAGAGTGATCAGGACCATGTTCTGGGAGAGTCTAACCACCTCTGCTTGACATTCAAGGGCAATAGCATCGCCGAATCCCCCACCATCCTGGGGGTCACCATTGACCAGAAACTTAACTGGACCATCCACATAAATACAGTGGCAACAAGAGCAGGATATGCTGCTGGGGTTTGATGAAGTTGGCTCGTGGAGCATAAACACCAGCATGGACCTGTTGGGCCGAATGGCCCCTCTCTGTGCTGTACACTCGATGTAGCAGTCAGGAAATGGGATTGCTCGGACCTGTCCATTCACCTCCTCCTGAAGCCCTGCCGAATGGCCCCTCTCTGGGCTGTACACTCGATGTAGCAGTCAGGAAATGGGATTGCTCGGACCTGTCCATTCACCTCCTCCTGAAGCCCTGCTGAATGGTCTCTCCTCAGTGCGATAGTGTTCCTGCGAGCTTTTAAATCTCTTCCCACAGTCAGAACATTTTACAGGGTCTCAGTGGTAACTCGCAGCTCTCTAAATAGGTTGGACTGTTGTGGAGTATTTTAAACCAACACTCGACACAAGGTTTTAGGTCAATAGTCAAGTTGTCTTTATTACACCGGTGGGGAAACAGTCTGCTCTGTCTTAGCCAGACTTCTCCAAATTGGTACAGCAAACACGACATTTTTATACATTAAATACACATGTCATTCCTGCCACCTGATTGGACCTTGGCCCGTGTTGTATCCGTGTGTTAATAGAGACACGGAAGGCAGGAGTAGGTTTCACAGGTGTTTACTGAACAACGTTTGGAGGTGAACTAAAAGATACAGAACACTATACAGGCTTATATAGCTCGAGTGGCCATTACCAGCATTACAGTACACAGGGGCTCTTAAAGGCACATACACCACAATTCCTCCCCTTTTAGACAACCAGCACATAACATTTGAAGTAATTGTTATTTAACATGTTTACAAGAACAATAATATACATATTGCTGCAGTTAATCAATTATAAGTCAGTCTCTCTGGAGGCTTCCTGACTCGGTCCGGATAACGCCTCGGTGGTGTAGTAGTTTTCGGTGGTGTAGTAGGTTCTTTTGGCAAGGTTGATTCGGCTGGAATGCCAGTGTCGGGTTCATCTGGTTCTGGCATCACTGGATCGGAGGTAGATACTATGGGTATCTCTGCTTCATCATCAGGTGTATAGAGTTGTGGTGTAGGTTGTCCCTTTTCGGATGACTCTATGATCTGATCAGCATGGCGCCTTATTATGCTTTCTCCAATGTCCACTGTATACATCAGTGGTCCTAGTCGTGTGCAAATAGTTCCAGGCTGCCATTTCTCGGTACGGTAGTCCCGGGCCAAAACTTGTTGACCTATCTGGAAGGTTCTAGTTGGCCTTTCATTCATGCCTTGAAATTGCCAGTTCTCTACGTCCCTTCTGATGTTTGGCTTGATCAAATCCAGCCGGCATCTTAGTCTTCTGTTGAAAAACATCATGGCGGGAGTCTGGTTTGTAACCATATGGGTTGAATTCCTGTATGCAAACAAGAAGTTATCTACCTTATGCTGTAGATTTATGTCTTCATTACCCATGGCTTTTATGGCCTTCTTGAAGGTCTGGACAAACCTTTCAGCCAATCCATTGGTGGCGGGATGGTATGGGGCGGACGCGTAGTGCTTAACCCCATTGTTTTTTAAGAACTTCCTGAATTCTTTGGACACAAATTGTGGTCCATTATCAGAACAGATCTGTTCAGGCAGCCCATTCCTGGCAAATATGGTCCTTAATACTGTGATGGTTTTTTCCGTGGTGGTGGAGGACATCTTTATTACCTCTGGCCACTTGGAGTGTGCATCAACCGCGATTAAGAACATTGAGTCCATAAATGGACCAGCAAAGTCGATGTGTACCCTTTGCCATGGAGATGAGGGCCACTCCCATGGATGTAGAGGGGCTTGTGGTGGGGCGTTTTGGACCTTCTGGCATCCTAGACAGCCCTTGGTCAGTTCTTCAATGTCTCCATCGATACCTGGCCACCACACAAATGCTCTGGCTAGGTTCTTCATTTTCACTCCACCCAGATGCCCCTCGTGAAGCTCCTTTAGCACTTTATCCTGGAGTTTGGGTGGAATCACCACTCTGGATCCACACATCAAGGTTCCTCGGCACACTGACAGCTGTTCCCTTCTTTGCGAGAATGCTGGCAACAGTGGTTCACCATGTGCTGGCCATCCCTTCACCGTTAAATCGTAGACTCGTGAGAGAGTCGGGTCATTTCTCGTTTCCTTTTCAATGGCAGAATTTGTTACTGGTAGACATTCTACTATGGTAGAGTGGAACATTTCCACTGGGTCCACTCTAGGTGCCTCTTCTACCGTTGGCAATGGTAGACGCGATAAACCGTCAGAATGCAAAGGATCAAAACAGCATGGAAATGCTATGTCATATTGGTGTGCCCCTAGGAAAAGGGACCACCTCTGTAGCCTTTGTGCTGTCATAATGGGAACGCCCTTTTTAGGGATGAATATGGAGACGAGGGGTTGATGGTCAGTCAACAAGGTAAATTTTTGTCCGTGTAGGTAATGGTTGAATTTCTTCACTCCCCATACCAGGCTGAGTGCTTCCCTGTCGATCTGGGCATAGTTACGCTCAGCTGAGTTCAATGAGCGTGACGCAAAAGCTATCGGCCGTTCTGAGCCATCAGGGAATCTATGTAATAATACCGCTCCTACGCCGTAAGGGGATGCATCGCACGCCAGTCTGATTGGCAGTGATGGGTTGTAATGAGCCAAAACTTCCTTGGACGTGATCAAGCCTTTACATTTATGGAAGGCACGTTTACAGTCCTCGCTCCATTCCCAAATTACTCCCGTTTGTAGCAGTTCGTTAAGAGGGTGCAGAGCAGTTGACAAGTTCGGTAAAAATTTATGGTAGTAATTTATCAATCCCAGGAACGACCTTAATTGTGAGACATTTTCAGGTGCTGGTGCTTTTATGACCGCTTCAATTTTCTCAGGGGACTTATGCAACCCTTCTTCGTTAATTATGTGGCCACAATATGATATTTGTTTCTGGAAAAATTCGCACTTGGGGCAGTTTGCTCATAGGCCCCGTTCTCTCAGCCTAGTGAGCACCTTCTCCAAATTGGCAAGGTGTTCGTTGTCGTTTTCTCCTGTTACAAGGATGTCGTCGAGGTAGCATTGAGTCCCAGGAATCCCTTGCAGGACTTGTTCCATAGCTCTTTGCCAGATAGCTGGAGCTGATGCTATTCCGAAAACCAGTCGATTGTACTGGTACAGGCCTTTGTGTGTGTTTATTGTGAGATACTTTTTAGAGGCCTCCTCAACCTCCATCTGTAGATATACCTGTGCCAAGTCAATTTTTGTGAAACGTTTCCCTCTGGATAGTGAGGCAAAAATATCTTCTATCCTCGGAAGAGGATACTGTACCGTGTGAAGGACTGGGTTTACAGTCACCTTGAAGTCCCCATAGATGCGATTTTTCTCTGTTCAGATTTATCATTATTTAACGTTTTCTTCATGACCGGGACGATGGGTGTTGCCCACTCGCTCCAATCTATCTTGGATAACACGCCTGTCTTTTCCAAATTCTCCAGCTCTGCCTCGACTGCTGGACGAATTGCGTATGGCACCGGCCTTGCCTTAAAAAACTTGGGAATTGCTGTATCTTCCACCTTTATTGAGGCGGTGACGCCTTTCAAGGTTCCTAGTTCCTGTTGGAACACTTCTTTGGTGTTAGCCAAGATGTCTTTTAATTGTTCAGGTATGATGTCATCATCATTTTTTTTCTTACTGGTCACCGTCGGTGCCTGAATGGAGTGCCAGTCCAAACGTATCTTCCTGATCCATTCACGTCCCAACAGCGGTGGGCCACTATCTTGCAGAACGTATAAATACAACTTCTGAATTTCCTTGCCGTTGTATACAACAGGCACCTTTATTTTCCCTTTTGGGTATACTTTCTGCCCCGTATATGTTTTCAAGATAATGGATGTGTCTTTCAAAGGTATATGCGGAAATAGGCGCTCGTAATCCCGTCGACTTATGACGGTTAGGGCTGATCCTGTATCTAGCTCCATTTTAACTAGGGACCCCGCTATCATGAGGGTAATCCAAATGGTCTGGTAATCTTCTTTGGCAATTACATTATGTAATTTGAGAGAGCTTAGTCTCTTGTTTCCGGAGTCGCTATTGCTCTTCTGGTCTTTGGAGCTACTGTCCGTCATAATTTGTACCTTTCTGTACTTTTCCTTATTGATTTTTTTTCTGTCGGTGGATTTTTTGTTTCCAGATCGGCATACACGTGTAATGTGTCCCATCTTTCCGCTTTGCCTGCATGCTTTGTCCTTGAACCAGCAGTCCCTCTGGTCATGGGTGGATCTGCCGCAGCGATAACATCTCTCAAAACCCCGTGTCATTTCATGGGTGCCGAAGTGCTGTGGCTTTTGCTGTATCTTTGCAGCTCCTCTTGCTGCTGCTTCGTATGATACAGCCACACTGAAAGCCCTGTCCAGTGTCAAAATCTTTCTCAGAAAGTAGCTTTTTTTGTGTTCCTTCACTTAGGAGACCGCAGACGACTTTGTCTCGTAGAGAATCTGCCAGTCCTGTCCCGAATTGGCAGTGTAGGGTATCAACAATCTCCTCAAAATTCTTGTCCATCGGTTTGGCTGGAGTGATTAAGTTTCGTAACAGCCCGTATGTCCTTGCGCCCATTAGATTTAGAAGTACCAATGCCTTATCATCTTTTATTTCATTCGCTGTGCAATATTTCTCCACTCTTTCCACATATGTGGTCCAATTCTCTATATCGTTATCGAAAGCATTAATATTGCCAGCCTTAGGCATCTTGAAAAAAAAAATGGCGCCTCCCGCGCTTTCCTGCAGAAAAAATGGTGCTTCCCGCGCTTTCCCGCCGCTGCTGCTGCTGACAACGCTGTTTTCCGCGGTTTTTATTTACAGGTGGAGACTCGTTCCCGCCGGACTCTCTGGGACTATTCCCTCCCTCTGCTTCTCCGAACGCCGACCTGCTTTGCAGCGCCGGCCGTCTCCCGAGTGCTCCCCCCCTCTGTCTGTGTTTGCCTCTGCCTTCGCTGCTCGGCCCCGCTGCAGAGCCAGCCGATGGAGCCCCAGCCCGCCGCCCAGGAAGGATTATTGCAGTACCTGCCAGCTCGGCTAGCTGGTGAAACCACAGCTTTTTTTCTCGTTTTTTTTTCTTGCTTTTCTTTGACTTTCGTCTGAGGAATCGATCTTCTTGAGGTGCTGCCGAATAGCAGGTAAGTCCGTTTCCACTTCGTCGCCACTGTTGTATCCGTGTGTTAATAGAGACACGGAAGGCAGGAGTAGGTTTCACAGGTGTTTATTGAACAAAGTCTGGAGGTGAACTAAAAGATACAAAACACTATACAGGCTTATATAGCCCGAGTGGTCATTACCGGCATTACAGTACACAGGGGCTCTTAAAGGCACATACACCACAGCCCGCATGCATCTTCACTGATTGGTTGCCTATGCCGCGTTACATTAAAGTACCGCCTTTATTATTGGCCGTTATCCCCCAAGCTGTTGTTGTACCTATGACCTTTATTTATGCCAAATGGGTCTCGTCAACATTGTACTTCTGACTCATTGTCCTCCTTTCCTGCCTCTCTAGGCCTCTTTCATTGTTTTACTTTCCTGCCAGAACAGAACTTACATCCTCTAGGCCTCTTCATGGTTCCATGTCCAGCTAGGTTATCTCAACTGTCAGTTCAGCAACTTAGAAAAAGCATACTACTGCAAAAGGCCTATTAGATTATTGTCTTTGTTACACCATTCAGTGAAACTGCCAGCGATGTCAGTTTAAGTCTTTCCCCACTGCAGGACGCTCAGTGAACGGCGACTGTCCGGTGTGAACTCGCTGGTGTCCGAGCAGGCTGGACGACTGAGTTTATCCCTTCCTTCACTGGGAGCAGGTGAATGGCCTCTCTCTACTTCAAAGTGACTGCTGTTTCAGTTGGCTGGAGAACTGAGTCAATCCCGTGCCGCCTATGCAGTCGGTGAACGGTCTCTCCCCGATGTGAACTCACTGGTGTATCAGCAGGAGGGTGGACTGAGCAAATCCCTTCCCACACACGGACCAGGTGAACGGTCTTTCCCCAGTGCGAACTCGCTGGTTTCTTCGCAGGAGGGTGGACCGAGCGAATCCCATCCCACACACGGAGCAGGTGAACGCCCTCTCCCCGGTGTGAACTTGCTCGTGTCTCAGCAGGACGGTGGACTGAGCGAATCTCTTCCCACACATGGAGCAGGTGAATGGCCTCCCCCAGTGTGAACTCGCTGGTGTCTCAGCAGATTGGATGACCAAGCGAATCCCTTACCACACACACAGCAGGTGAACGGCCTCGCGCCGGTGTGAACAGGCTGGTGTATCAGCAGGAGGGTGGACCGAGTGAATCCTTTCCCACACACGGAGCAGGTGAACGGACTCTCTCCAGTGTGAACCCGCTGGTGTATCAACAGGAGGGTGGACTATGTGAATCCCTTCCCACACATGGAGCAGGTGAATGGCCTCCCCCAGTGTGAACTCGCTGGTGTCTCAGCAGATTGGATGACCAAGCGAATCCCTTACCACACACAGAGCAGGTGAACGGCCTCTCGCCGGTGTGAACTCGCTGATGCATCAGCAGGAGGGTGGACCGAGCGAATCCCTTCCCACACACGGAGCAGGTGAACGGCCTCGCCCCGGTGTGAACTCGCTGATGCGTCAGCAGGTCCGCAGAGTTCACAAACCTCTTGTGACAGTGAGAGCAGCCGTATGGTCTCTCTCCAGTGTGCAGCCGCTGGTGCTTCATCAGGTACTGGGAGCATTTAAAGCTCTTCCCACAGTCTGAACATTTAAAGGGTCTCTCGTCAGAATGAACTCGCTGGTGTCTCAGCAGGTTGGACAAACATGTGAAGTCCTTCCTACACACGGGGCAGGTGAACGGCCTCTCCCTGGTGTGAACTCGCTGGTGTATCTGCAGGTTGGTCGACTGAGCGAATCCCTTCCCACACACGGGGCAGGTGAACGGTCTCTCCCCAGTGTGAACTCGCTGGTGTCTCCGCATGTGGGAGGACTGAGCGAATCCCTTCCCACACACTGGGCAGGTGAACGGCCTCTTCCCGGTGTGAACTCGCTGGTGTCTCCACAGGTGGGAGGACTGAGCAAATCCCTTCCCACACATGGGGCAGGTGAACGGCGTCTTCCCGGTGTGAACTCGCTGGTGGGTTCGCAAGCTGAATGAATGAGCGAATCCCTTCCCACACACGGAGCAGGTGAACGGCCTCTCCCCGGTGTGAACTCGTTGGTGTGTCCGCAGGTTGGAGGACTGAGCGAATCCCTCCCCACACACTGGGCAGGTGAACAGCGACTTCCCGGTGTGAACTCTCTGGTGGGTTTGCAGGTGGGAGGATTGAGCGAATCCCTTCCCACACACGGAGCAGGTGAATGGCCTCTCCCCGGTGTGAGCTCGCTGGTGTCTCAGCAGATTGGATGACCAAGCGAATCCCTTCCCACACACGGGGCAGGTGAACGGCCTCTCCCCGGTGTGAACTCGTTGGTGTGTCCGCAGGTTGGAGGACTGAGCGAATCCCTCCCCACACACTGGGCAGGTGAACAGCGACTTCCCGGTGTGAACTCTCTGGTGGGTTTGCAGGTGGGAGGATTGAGCGAATCCCTTCCCACACACGGAGCAGGTGAATGGCCTCTCCCCGGTGTGAGCTCGCTGGTGTCTCAGCAGATTGGATGACCAAGCGAATCCCTTCCCACACACGGGGCAGGTGAACGGCCTCTCCCCGGTGTGAGTTCGCCGATGAGCTTCCAGTGCATACGGGTGAAGGTATCCCTTCCCGCAGTCCTCGCATTTATGCAATCGGTTCCCACTGTGACTGCGCTCGTGGCTAGTCAGCTGGGCAAACCCCTTCCCACAGTCCTCACATTCATACCGTTTCTCTCCAGTGTGCCTGCCCTTGGGGCCCTCCAGGTCGGGCAATCGGCTGAATGTACGTCCACACATGGAACACGTGTGCACTTTTTCTGCACTGCGATCGCTGCTCTTTCCTTCCATGTGCAAAGGCCGATGATATTCAGGTCCTGATGAAGCCAGTGACTCTGTCAATCTTGATGTGATGTTTGGTCTGAGCTTCCTGTCTGTAAATGTTCCACTTCTAAAACCCTGTAAAAGGAGTTTAGAAAGGGGGTAAGAGGGAGAATGTTGCCTCATGTCTCCCTTTCCCAGCCCAGGGGCAGTGAAGCTGATTTTCAGGCCCCAGTTGCTGCACAGGTTGGTTGAAAGGATCAACAGTAATGGCGGCTGCAATCCCCACAAGACCCCATGCTCCAGAAAGCGCTCCGGCCGCCACGCTGAGTTGTGGCTGACCCCGCGCATGCGCCCCATGGCCCCGCCCTCTCCTGCTCCACAGGCGCCCAGCCCGCACCGCGCATGCTCAGCACACCCCCTGGGCCCCCGTCAATCATCCTCCCCCGTGCCTGCGCGCTGGGCCCGAGCTCCAGGCTGCCGCACGGGGCTTTCTTTGTAAAGTCGGTGTTGGTGAAGAGCCGCAATCAGTGAGGGAAAGTGAGTTTTCTCCCAGATCCGATTGAGATCAGAGGAGGGGAGAGAATAAAGGGAAATCCAAACCTGAGAGCCGGGTGGAAACTCCCTGGACACCGAATGGATTCAGCCGCGCCTGTCACGTGGGGTGGCGAGGGGGCAGAGTGAACCAGAGCACGTGACCAATAGGAAGAGGGCGTGCGGAGGTGGGCGGAGCTGACTGGCGGTGGGTCCTCCAATCAATGGCGGAGCTGCAAGGGTCGGGACATCCTCTCCAGCTCAGGTGTGCCGGGGCCGATTGTGACACAGAAACATAGAAGATAGGAGTAGGCCATTCGGCCCCTCGAGCCTGCTCCGCCATTCAATGAGATCATGGCTGATCATCCAAACCCAGTACCCTGTCCCTGCCTTCTCCCCATACCCCTTGATCCCTTTAGCCTTAAGAACTATATCTAACTCCTTCTTGAATATATTTAATGATTTGGCCTCAACTGCCTTCTGTGGTAGAGAATTCCACAGGTTCATCACTCTCTGGGTGAAGAAATTCTTCCTCATCTCAGTCCTAAATGGCTTACCCCGTTTCTTTAGACTGTGACCCCTGGTTCTGGACTCCCCGGCCATCGAGTACATCCTTCCTGCATCTAGTCTGTCTAGTCCTGTTAGAATTTTATAAGTTTCAATGAGATCCCCTCTCATTCTTCTAAACTCCAGCGAGTATAAGCCCAATCGACCCAATCTCTCCTCATACGTCATTCCTGCCATCCCAGGTATCAGTCTGGCGAATCTTCGCTGCACTCCCTCCATGGCAAGAACATCCTTCCTCAGATAAGGCGACCTAAACTGCACACAATACTCAAGGTGTGGTCTCGCCAAGGCCCTGTACAACTACAGCAAGACATCCTTGTTTCTGTACTCAAACCCTCTCGCTACGAAGGCCAACATACCATTTGCCTTCTTAACCGCCTGCTGCACCTGCATGCTTACCTTCAGCGACTGGTGCACAAGGACACCCAGGTCTCGTTGCACTTCCCCTTCTCCCAATCTATTGCCATTAAGATAGTAATCTGCCTTCCTGTTTTTGTCACCAAAGTGGATAACCTCGCATTTATCCACATTTTACTGCATCTGCCATGCTTCTGCCTAATCACCCAACCTGTCCAAATCATACTGGAGTTTCTCGGCATCCTCCTCACAGCACACACGCCCACCCAGCTTTGTGTCTTCTGTAAACTTGGAGATATTACATCTAGTTCTCTCGTCTAGATCATTTATATATATCGTGAATAGCTGGGGTCCAAGGACCGATCCCTGCGGTACCCCACTAGTCACTGCCTGCCACTCGGAAAAAGACCCGTTTATTCCAACTCTTTGCTTCCTGTCTGCCAACCAGTTCTCTATCAAAGTCAATTCCTTGCCCCCAATCCCATGTGCCTTAACTTTACACGCTAATCTCTTATGCGGGACCTTATCGAAAGCCTTCTGAAAGTCCAAATACACCACATCCACTGGTTCTCCCTTAGCTATTGTACCAGTTACATCCTCAAAAAATTCCAGTAGATTAGTCAAGCACGATTTACCTTTTGTAAATCCATGTTGACTTTGTCTGATTCTGTCACTGTTTTCCAAGTGCTCTGCTATTACATCTTTTATAATAGACTCTAGCATTTTCCCCACTACCGATGTCAGGCTTACCGGTCTATAATTCCCCATTTTCTCTCTACCACCTTTTTTGAATAGTGGGGTAACATTAGCTACCCTCCAATCCATGGGAACTGTTCCAGAGTCTATCGAAGGTGATGGTAAGCATGCAGGTGCAGCAGGCGGTTAAGAAGGCAAATCGTATGTTGGCCTTCATAGCGAAAGGATTCGAGTACAGGAGCAAGGATGTCTTGCTGCAGTTGTACAGGGCCTTGGTGAGACCACATCTTGAGTATTGTGTGCAGTTTTGGTCACCTTATCTGAGGAAGGCTCTGAGGGGATTAACACAATTGAAAGGAAGGATATTAGCTCTGATGATGAGGAATTTGTATGGGTAGAACTGACAAATACCAAGGGGCAGAAAACGTTAGTGGGAGTGGTATATAGACCTCCAAACAGTAATGCGGAGTTCGAGGATGGCATCAAACGGGAAATTAGAGACGCGTGCAATAAGGGCACAGCAGTTATCATGGGTGACCTTAATCTACATCTAGATTGGGCTAACCAAATTAGTAACAATACTGTGGCGGAGGAATTCCTGGACCAACATGTCGAGGAACCAACTAGAGATCAGGCCATCTTAGAATGGATATTATGTAATGAGAAAGGATTAATTAGCAATCTTGTTGTGCGAGGCCCCTTGGGTCGGAGCGATCATAATATGATCGAATCCTTCATTAAGATGGAGAGTGAAATAGTTGACTCAGAGACTCGGGTCCTGAATTTAAATAAAGGAGACTACAATGGTATGAGGTGCGAGTTGGGTAGGATTGATTGGGGAATGTCACTCAAAGGCTTGACGGTGGATAGGCAATGGCAAACATTCAAAGACTGCATGGATGAACTACAGAATTTGTTCATCCCAATTTGGCATAAAAATAAAACAAAAAGTTGACTCAGCCGTGGCTAACAAGGGAAATTAGGGATAGCATAAGATCCAAGGAGAGGACATATAAATTGGCCAGAAAAAGCAGTAAACCTGAGGATTGGGAGCAGTTTAGGATTCAGCAAAGGAGGACAAAGGGATTAATTAAAAGGCGGAAAATAGAGTGTGAGAGTAAGCTTGCAGGGAACATAAAAACTGACTGTAAAAGCTTTTATGGATATGTGAAGAGAAAAAGGTTGGTGAAGTCAAGCGTAGGTCCCTTGCGGTCAGGATCAGGGGAATTTATAATGGGGAACAAAGAAATGGAAGACCAATTAAATACATACTTAGGTTCTGTCTTCACAAAGGAGGACACAAATAACCTCCCAAAGATGTCGGGGAACATAGGGTCTAATGACAGGGAGGAACTGATAGAAATCAGTATTTGTAGGGAAATGGTGTCAGGGAAATTGATGGGATTGAGTGCTGATAAATCCCCAGGGCCTGATAATCTACATCCTGGGGTACTTAAGGAAGTAGCCCTAGAAATAGTAGATGCATTGCTGGTCATCTTCCAAAATTCGATAGACTCTGGAACAGTACCCATGGATTGGTGGGTAGCTAATGTTACCCCACTGTTCAAAAAGGGTGGTAGAGAGAAAACAGGGAATTACTGACATCGGTAGTGGGGAAAATGCTAGAGTCCAGTATAAAGAATGTAATAGCAGAGCACTTGGAAAAAAGTGACCGGATTGGACAAAGTCAACATGGATTTACAAAAGGTAAATCGTGCTCGACTAATCTACTGCAATTTTTTGAGGATGTAACTGGTAAAATAGATAAGGGAGAACCAGTGGATGTGGTGTATTTGGATTTTCAAAAGACTTTCAACAAGATCCCGCATAAGAGATTAGCATGTAAAATTCAGGCACATGGGATTGGGGGCAAGGAATTGACTTGGATAGAGAACTGGTTGGCAGACAGAAAGCAAAGAGTTGGAATATACGGCTCTTTTTCCGAGTGGCAGGCAGTGACTAGTGGGGTACTGCAGGGATCAGTCCTTGGACCCCAGTTATTCACAATATATATTAATGATCTGGACAAGGGAACTAGATGTAATATCTCCAAGTTTGCAGACGACACAAAGCTGGGTGGGCGTGTGTGCTGTGAGGAGGATACCGAGAAACTCCAGTATGATTTGGACAGGTTGGGTGATTGGGCAGAAGCATGGCAGATGCAATATAACGTGGATAAATGCGAGGTTATCCACTTTGGTGTCAAAAACAGGAAGGCAGATTATTATCTGAATGGCAATAGATTGGGAGAAGGGGAAGTGCAACGAGACCTGGGCGTCCTTGTGCACCAGTCGCTGAAAGTAAGCATGCAGGTGCAGCAGGCGGATAAGAAGGGAAATGGTATGTTGGCCTTCGTAGCGAGAGGGTTTGAGTACAGGAACAAGGATGTCTTGCTGCAGTTGTACAGGGCCTTGGTGAGACCACATCTGGAGTATTGCGTGCAGTTTTGGTCGCCTTATCTGAGGAAGGATGTTCTTGCCATGGAAGGAGTGCAACGAAGATTCACCAGGCTGATACCTGGGATGGCAGGAATGACGTATGAGGAGAGATTGGGTTGATTGGGCTTGTACTCGCTGGAGTTTAGAAGAATGAGAGGGGATCTCATCGAAACCTATAAAATTCTGACAGGTCTGGACAGACTAGATGCAGGAAGCATGTTCCCGATGGCGGGGGGAGTCCAGAACCAGGGGTCACAGTCTAAGAATAAGGGGTAAGCCATTTAGGACAGAGATGAGGAGGAATTTCTTCACCCAGAGAGTGGTGAACCTGTGGAACTCTCTACCACAGAGGGCAGTTGAGGCCAGTTCATTAAATATATTCAAAACATAGAAACATAGAAGATAGGAGCAGGTGTAGGCCATTCGGCCCTTCGAGCCTGCTCCGCCATTCAATGAGATCATGGCTGATCATCCAAATTCAGTACCCTGTCCCTGCCTTCTCCCCATATCCCTTGATCCCTTTAGCCTTAAGAAATATATCCAACTCCTTCTTGAATACATTTAATGAATTGGCCTCAACTGCCTTGTGTGGTAGAGAATTCCACAGGTTCACCACTCTCTGGGTGAAGAAATTCCTCCTCATCTCTAAGTCTAAGGATAAGGGGTAAGCCATTTAGGACAGAGGCCGTAGGCAGTAGGCCAATTCATTAAATATATTCCAGAAGGAGTTGTATATATTTCTTAAGGCTAAAGGGATCAAGGGATATCGGGAGAAAGCAGGGACAGAGTACTGAATTTGGATGATCAGCCATGATCTCATTGAATGGCGGAGCAGGCTCGAGGGGCCGAATTGCCGACTCCTGCTCCTATCTTCTATGTTGCTTCTTTGTTTAATCTGAAGAACACATGAGAGAGGGGGAGGGAGTCCCTTTAAATGTAGAGGGGGTGGGTGTCCCTTTAAATGTGCAGGGGGTGGGTGTCCCTTTAAAGGTGGAGGGGGTGGGTGTCCCTTTAAATGTGGAGGGGGTGGGTGTCCCTTTAAATGTGGAGGGGGTGGGTGTCCCTTTAAATGTGGAGAGGCGGGGCCGCGCATGCTCATTCAGCCCTCTCACCAGAACACCAGGCTGCCAGTGCGCCTGCGCGGGGCCTCCGGGGAGCAGACGGAAGACTGGGCCCGAGGAAGAGGCGGAATCAGCGGCCGGGGTAAAGTGTTGGGGAATCGATTTAAATCGAGCTGAGGGGGGGAGCGGAGAGCGAGATTGTAAAGTAAAATACGAGAAAAACCAAACCTGAGAGTTGGGCGGGCGGGACCTCCGCGGACGTGTCGGTGTGAGCCGGAGCAATGTGATTGTGACTGACGGGAGGGTTGAGCTGGGAGGACTGAACTGGGCGGCCTGGTCCTCCAACCATTGGCGGGGCGGGACCTTCCTCCCCGGCGCTGAGGCTAGGGCCCGATTGTGACGTCATCAGAGGATGAGGCCATTCAGGTGGAGGCAGGACCGGGCCTGTGACTGACGGGAGCTCTGACCAATAGGACGAGGGCTCAGATGGGAGGACTGAACTGGGATGCCTGGTCCTCCAACCAATGGCGGCGCGGTTAGGGGGCGGGACCTTGCTCTCCCAGCGCTGGTGCGTTGGGGCCCGATTGTGACGTCATCAGAGGATGAGGCCATTCAGGTGGAGGCTGGCCCGGGCCTGTGTCTGACGGGAGCTCTGACCAATAGGACGAGGGCTGAGGTGAGAGGACTGAACTGGGCGGCCTGCTCCTCCAACCAATGGCGGCGCCGCACTGTCGGAGGGGCAGTACTGAGGCAGTGCCGCACTGTCGGAGGGGCGGTACTGAGGGAGCGCCGCACTGTCGGAGGGGCAGCGCTGAGGGAGCACTGCACTGTCGGAGGGGCAGTACTGAGGGAGCGCTGCACTGTCGGAGGGGCAGTACTGAGGGAGCACTGCACTGTCGGAGGGGCAGTACTGAGGGAGCACCGCACTGTCGGAGGGGCAGTACTGAGGGAGCACCGCACTGTCGGAGGGGCAGTACTGAGGGAGCGCCGCACTGTCGGCGGGGCAGTACTGAGGAAGCGCCGCACTGTCGGTGGGGCAGTACTGAGGGAGCGCCTTCTTAACCGCCTGCTGCACCTACATGCTTACCTTCAGCGACTGGTGCACAAGGACACCCAGGTCTCGTTGCACTTCCCCTTCTCCCAATCTATTGCCATTCAGATAATAATCTGCCTTCCTGTTTTTGCCACCAAAGTGGATAACCTCACATTTATCCACGTTATATTGCATCTGCCATGCTTCTGCCCAATCACCCAACCTGTCCAAATCATCCTGGAGTTTCTCGGCATCCTCCTCACAGCACACACGCCCACCCAGCTTTGTGTCATCTGCAAATTTGGAGATATTACATCTAGTTCCCTTGTCTAGATCATTAATATATATTGTGAATAGCTGGGGTCCAAGGACCAATCCCTGCGGTACCCCACTAGTCACTGCCTGCCACTCGGAAAAAGACCCGTTTATTCCAACTCTTTGCTTTCTGTCTGCCAACCAGTTCTCTATCCAAGTCAATACCTTGCCCCCATTCCCATGTGCCTTAACTTTACACGCTAATCTCTTATGCGGGACCTTATCGAAAGCCTTCTGAAAGTCCAAATACACCACATCCACTGGTTCTCCCTTATCTATTTTACCAGTTACATCCTCATAAAATTCCAGTAGATTAGTCAAGCACGATTTACCTTTTGTAAATCCATGTTGACTTTGTCCGATCCTGTCACTGTTTCCAAAGTGCTCTTCTATTACGTCTTTTATAATGGACTCTAGCATTTTCCCCACTACCGATGTCTGTAATTCCCCGTTTTCTCTCTCACACCTTTTTTGAACAGTGGGGTAACATTAGCTACCCGCCAATCCATGGGTACTGTTCCAGAGTCTATCGAATTTTGGAAGATGACCAGCAATGCATCTACTATTTCTAGGGCCACTTCCTTAAGTACCCTAGGATGTAGATTATCTTCTATGTTTCTATGTATTCAATCTTTCCTTGCAGCTGAAATTCTCTAGTCCTGGCAACATCCTCGTAAATCTCCCGTCTCGAGCAGTCACATCTTTCCTGCAATGGGGCGAGCAGAACTGCACGCAGCACTCTAGCCGGTGGCCTAACTGGTGTTTTGTACAGTTGAAGCAGAACTTCCCTGCTCTTACGTGATGCAGAAAGAAAGAGGCACTGCCCCTTTAAATACCTGGGGACACCCATTCCCCTTTAAATGGCCAAGCAATTGTTTTTGTTGAAAAGGGGCCGCAGTCCCCTTTGACTCACCCCCACCCTCTCACCCACCACAAATACTCACAAGAGAGAGAGAGAGAGAGGAGGAAGAATGCTGGTCTTTGTCCCTTTAAAAGTGGCTGCCCACCAAAATGTTCACAGCACCAGGGCTCTTTGTTCTGGATAAAAATCGAAAAGAGAAAAGGTTCACTTATTTTTAAATGAATGCAGTTGATGAATAGCCTTGCAATAAAGGTAATGCAAAGGAATAAACACTCACAAGCTGGGTTTTTTCCACCCCCTCCTCCCCTTCCCTTTAACAGCTCCTGCAGACAATGAAAGCAGGAAAGCGGCCTGCAGCCCACCGAGGTCCCGCCCCCCTTCCTCCCGCGCCGCCATTGGTTGGAGGACCGTCGGCCAGCCCGGTCCTCCCAGCGTTTTCCGCGCTCCTGATTGGTGGGCGCCTCGCGTCAATCACAACCCCCCTCCGTTTACGCGCTGACGCCAGCACGCAACGCCCAGGTGTCGGTTGGATCGGCGCACGCCACCGCAAAGTAAAAAAAAGACACCCCACACAAATGAGGAAAAACAAAAATAATAATAATCGCACTTTAGAGGGGAGGAGGTTGGGCGAATTAATGAGTGTTTTCAATTTGTTTCGGAAATAAAAAAATATTTGAAAAGCTTCCCAACGGTGCGAGGCGCGCTGCGCATGCGCTCCAGCCAGCCTTTGTCTCCCCCACGTGGGCCCGGGGCCCGGACACGCCCACTTGCCTTCCCCTGTACCAATCACAGCGCGGGCAGGCGCAACACGAGGCTGCCAGTGCGCCTGCGCGGGGCCTCCGGGAAATAGACCGAAGGCCGGGCCCGGGGAAGAGGCGGAATCAGCGGCCGGGGTAAAGTCAAGTGCTGGGGGATCGATTTAAATCGAGGTGAGGTGAGGGAGGGGGAGCGGAGAGCGAGATTATAAAGTAAAATACGAGAAAAACCAAACCTGAGAGTCGGGCGGGCGGCACCTCCGCGGACGCCGAACGGAACGGATTGAACCGCGCGGGGTCGCGGAGTGAGCCGGAGCAATGGGATTCTGATTGACGGGAGCTCTGACCAATAGGAAGAGGGCTCAGCTGGGAGGACTGAACTGGGCGGCCTGGTCCTCCAATCAATGGCGGCGCGGCTAGGGGGTGGCACCTTCCCTCCCCGGCGCTGGTAGGCTGGAGCCCGATTGTGACGTCATCCGAGGAAGAGGCCCATTCAGGTGGATGGAGGCCCGGCACCGGCCTGTGACTGACGGGAGCTCTGACCAATAGGACGAGGGCGGGCCTGGTCCTCCAACCAAAGGGGGCGGGGCCTCCTCTCCAGCTCAGGTGCGCTGGGGCCGATTGTGACGCGTTGTCCCCAGGTGAGAGCAGCTCAGTCAGCACAGAGCTGGGGCTGGAATCTGGGAGAGGGGTCGCAGGCAGCGGGCCTGGCAAAGGGGCACAAGCTTCCCAATACAATGGGGGCACGGTGGCATAGTGGTTAGCACTGTTGCCTCACAGCGCCAGGGACCCAAGTTCAAATCTGGCCTCGGGCGACTGTCTGTGTGGAGTTTGCACATTCTCCCTGTGTCTGCGTGGGTTTCCTCCGGTTGCTCCGGTTTCCTCCCACAGTCCAAAGATGTGCAGGTTAGGTTGATTTGGCTATGATAAATTGACCCTTAGTGTTAGGGGATTAAATACGTGGGGTTACGGGGATAGGGTGGGATATGTGTCGGTGCAGGCTCGATGGGCCGAAATGGCCTCTATCTGCACTGTAGATTCTGTGATTCTGTGATTCTTTCAAATGCACAATTGTTTCCTACACACAGCCTTGGTCACTCTGCAAAAAACTGTTTAACAATTCATCATAACTCCCCTGCTTTAGAAGAGGCGTAGAGTGCAAAAGCAAGGAAGTTATGATGAAACTGTGTAAAAGACTGGAGTCAGCTGTGGCTCAGTGGATAGCAGAGTCAGAAGGTTGTGGGTTCAAATCCCGCTCCAGGGACTTGAGCATATAAAGCGAGGCTGACACTCCAGTGCGGTGCTGAGGAAGCGCCGCACTGTTGGAGGGGCAGTACTGAGGGAGTGCCGCACTGTTGGAGGAGCAGTACTGAGGGAGTGCCGCACTGTCGGAGGGGCAGTACTGAGGGAGCGCTGCACTGTCGGAGGGGCAGTACTGAGGGAGCTCCGCACTGTCGGAGGGGCAGTACTGAGGGAGCACCGCACTGTCGGAGGGGCAGTACTGAGGGAGCGCCGCACTGTTGGAGGGGCAGTACTGAGGGAGCGATGCACTGTCGGAGGGGCAGTACTGAGGGAGTGCCGCACTGTCGGAGGGGCAGTGGATGTGGTGTACTTGGATTTTCAAAAGGCTTTCGATAAGGTCCCGCATAAGAGATTAGCGTGTAAAGTTAAGGCAAATGGGATTGGGAGCAAGGTATTGACTTGGATAGAGAACTGGTTGGCAGACAGGAAGCGAAGAGTTGGAATAAATGGCTCTTTTTCCGAGTGGCAGGCAGTGACTAGTGGGGTACCACAGGGATCGCAATGTGTGAGGGTGTGCAGTGATTGTTGGCAGCCTATTCAACCTTGGGGGCATCACAGACAAAATCAAGCCCCCTTTGCAGACTCGGCCTTTGCTGCTGGGGGGTGACTGGACAGTGATCAGTAGCAGGAGCCTAGGGCACTGAGGCTAACTGCAGTCTCCCCAACTGCATCCCAGGCCGGGATCAGCTGAGCACCCCCACAGTGAGCAGCTGGAATGTGCAACCTATCCTGGGGAGTGGGGGAAAGGGAGTCAGGGGTCAGCACCGAATGTCAGTCAATCTTGACCCCCAGACTCCCTCACTCATAGAAATTTACAGCACAGAAGGAGGCCATTCGGCCCATCTTGTCCGTGCCGACCGACAAAGAGCTATCCTCCCTAATCCCACTTTCCAGCACTTGGTCCGTAGCCTTGTAGGTTACGGCACTTCAAGTACATATCCAAGTACTTTTTAAATGTGATGAGGGTCTCTGCCTCTACCACCCTTTCAGGCAGTGAGTTCCAGACCCCCACCACCCTCTGGGTGAAAGAATTTCTCCTCAAATCCTCTCTAAACCTCCGACCAATTACTTTAAATCTATGCCTCCTGGTTATTGACCTCTCTGCTAAGGGAAATAGGTCCTTCCTATCCACTCTATCTAGGCCCCACATAATTTTATACACCTCAATTATGTCTCCCCTCAGCCTCCTCTGTACCAAAGAAAACAACCCCAGCCTATCCAATCTTTCCTTATAGCTAAAATTCCCCAGCCCAGGCAATATCCTCGTAAATCTCCTCTGCACCCTCTCTAGTGCAATCACATCCTTCCTGTAATGTGGTGACCAGAACTGCACGCAGTGTTCTAGCTGCGGCCTAACTAGTGTTTTATACAGTTGAAGCATAACCTCCCTGCTCTTATATTCTATGCCTCGGCTAATAAAGGCAAGTATCCCGTGTGCCTTCTTAACCACCTTATCTACCTGTCCTGCTACCTTCAGGGATCTGTGGACATGCACTCCAAGGTCCCTCTGATCCTCTGCACTTCTCAGTGTCCTACCATTTATAATTTTATACCTTGCCTTGTTAGCCCTCCCCAAATGCATTACCTCGCACTTCTCCAGATTGAATTCCATTTGCCACTGTTCTGCCCACCTGACCAGTCCATTGATGTCTTCCTGCAGTCTGCAGCTTTCTTCTTCATTATCAACCACACGGCCAACTTTTGCATCATCTGCAAACTTCTTAATCATACCCCCTACATTCAAGACCAACTCATTGATATGGACCAATCAGCAGAACACGTTCTATTGACGTCATGATGTCTGCACCTTTTATGACGTCAAGATGTCCCAGAGCGCGTCACCCGCCACCCGCCCATTGATCCCAGGATCTGTCTCCCTATTGGTCGGCGGACACGTCAATCACGCCCGCTGCCCGCGGTCACGTGCCCCTGAGGCGCTCTCCGGCTCTGCCCGAGTGAAGTCGCTCCATTCGGTGTCTGCGGAGCCCTCGGACCCTCAAGTTTGGATTCCCCTTTATTCTCTCCCCTCCTCTGATCTCAATCGGATCTGGGGGAAAACTCACTTTCCCTCATTGATTGCGGCTCTTCACCAACACCGACTTTACAAAGAAAGCCCCGCGCGGCAGCCTGGAGCTCGGGCCCAGCGCGCAGGCGCGGGGGAGGATGATTGACAGGAGCCCAGGGTGTGTGCTGAGTATGCGCGGTGCGGGCCGGGCACCTGTGGAGCAGGAGAGGGCGGGGCCATTGGGTGCATACGCGGGGTCAGTCACAACTCAGCGCGGCGGCCAGGACGCTTTCTGGAGCGCGGGGGCTTGTGGGTATTGTAGCCGCCATTACTGTTGATTCTTTCAACCAACCTGTGCAGCAGCTGGGGCCTGAAAATTAGCTTCACTGCCCCTGGGCTGGGAAAAGGGGGACATGAGTACAGGTACCGTACCATTGTGGTTATGTTACTGGACTAGTTATCCAGAGGCCTGGACTAGTGATCTGGAGAAGTGAGTTCAAGTGAGAACTATATCTAACTCCTTGAATATATTTAACAATTCATTAAATATATTCAAGAAGGAGTGAGATATATTTTTTAAGGCTAAAGGGATATGGGGAGAAAGCAGGGACAGGGTACTGAATTTGGATTATCAGCCATGATCTCATTGAATGGTGGAGCAGGCTCGAGGGGCCGAACGGCCTACTCCAGCTCCTATCTTCTATGTTTCTATGTAATCCCAGCACGGCAGCTGCAGAACTTAAATTCAGTTAATTAAATAAATCTGGAATTAAAAGGCTCGTAATGGTGACCATGAAACCGTCGTTAAAAACCCATCTGGTTCACTAATCTGACTGGCTTAGATGTGACTTCAGACTCACAGCAATGTGGTTGTCTCTTCACTGCCCTCTGAAGCGGCCTAGCAAGCCCCTCAGTTGTACCAAACCACTGCAAAGAAGTGTAACCGCACTGTGGGAGCACCTTCACCACACGGACTGCAGCGGTTCAAGGCGGCGGCTCGCCACCACCTTCTCAAGGGCAACTAGGGATGGGCAATAAATGCTGGTGTTGCCGGCGACGCCCACATCCCGTGAAGGCTAAAGGGATCAATTGAATGGCGGAGCAGGCTCGAGGGGCAGAATGGCCGACTCCTGCTTCTATCTTCTATGTTTCTATGAATGATTATATAAATAAAATGGAGACCACGTTCTCCCTCTTACCCCTTTCTACACTCCTTTCACAGGGTTTTAGAAGTGGAGCCTTTACAGACAGGAGGCTGAGACCTAACATCACGTCAAGATCTGACAGAGTTACAGGATTCCTCAGGACCTGATGCAATCGGTCCTCCAATCTGCTGGCACGCCAGTGAACCAGAGTTCACACTGAGAGACCTTTTAAATGTTCTGAGTGTGGGAAGAGCTTCAAGATCTACAAGCACCTGAAGCGACACCAGTGGCTACATATTGGGGAGAGCCCGTTCACCGGCCCCGTGTTCCAGAAGGGATTCACTCAGTCATCCACTCCAATGATACACCAGCAAGATCACACGAGGGAGAGACCTTTAACCCGCTCCATGTGTGGGACGGGATTAATTGCACCCTCCGTGCTGCCGAGACAGCAGCTTGTCCACACCAATGAGAGACCGTTGACCTGCTCCGTGTTTTTGAATCGATTCTCTCATTCTGCCACCCTCTTGAGAGACCAGCTTGTTCACGTTAAATGTTCTGACTGTGGGAGGAAATTTAAAAGGTCCCAGGATCTGAAGAGACACCAACTGGAGAGAGCAGGAGAGATTCTGTTCACCTGCTCCGTGTGTGGGAAGAGATTCATTCGGTCCTCGAATCTGCTGGCACACCAGCGAGTTCACACTAGGGAGAGACCGGTGAAACATTCCGACTGTGGGACAAGCTTTCAAATGTCCCAGGAGCTGAAGGGACACCAGCTGGAGAAAGCAGGAAAGAGGCCATTCACCTGCCCTGTGTGTGGGAAGGGATTCACTCGGTCATTCAACCTACTGACACACCAGCGAGTTCACACTGATGAGAAACCATTTACATGTCCTGTCTGTGGGAAGAGCTTTAAAAGCTCCGTGGAACTGAAGGTACACCAGCGAGTTCACACTGATGAGAGACCATTTACATGTCCTGTCTGCGGGAAGAGCTTTAAAAGCTCCGTGGAACTGAAGCAACACCAGCGAGTTCATTCCGATCAGAGACCATTTACATGTTCTGTCTGTGGGAAGAGCTTTAAAAGCTCCAGGAATCTGAACGGACACCAGCGAGTTCACACTGGGGAGAGGCCGTTCACCTGCTCCGTGTGTGGGAAGGGATTCACTCAGTCATCCACCCTGTTGAAACACCAGCAAGTTCACACTGATGAGAGACCATTTAACTGTTCTGACTGTGGGAAGAGCTTTAAAACCTCTGGGGATCTGAAGGGACACCAGCGAGTTCGCACTGGGGAGAGACCGTTCACCTGCTCCGTGTGTGGGAAGGGATTCACTCGGTCAGCCCACCTGGGGACACACCAGCAAGTTCACACTGATGAGAGACCATTTAACTGTTCTGACTGTGGGAAGAGCTTTAAAACCTCTGGGGATCTGAAGAAACACCAGCGAGTTCACTCCGATCAGAGACCATTTACATGTTCTGACTGTGGGAAGAGCTTTAAAAGCTCCGGGAATCTGAACGGACACCAGCGAGTTCACACTGATGAGAGACCGTTCACCTGCTCCATGTGTGGGAATGGATTCACTCAGTCATCAAGCCTGGTGACACACCAGCGAGTTCACACTGATGAGAGACCATTTAACTGCTCTGACTGTGGGAAGAGCTTTAAAAGCTCCGGGAATCTGAAGGGACACCAGCGAGTTCACACTGGGGAGAGGTCATTCACCTGCTCCGTGTGTGGGAAGGGATTCGCTCTGTCCTCGAATCTGCTGAGACACCAGCGAGTTCACACTGTTCTGTAGCGCAGGGCCCTGTAGAAAGCTGGGGTGACATGAACATGGAATGGATGAATGTTTTATAAATCTTGTACTGCTGTTTAATCTTTAAGATTGTTGTGCTGATGATTCTCTTCGATTGACTGTTCATGGTGTTACATAGAATGTACAGCACAGAAACAGGCCATTCGGCCCAACTGGTCCATGCCAGTGTTTATGCTCCACACCCACCCTACTTCAATTAACCCGATCAACATATCCTCCCATTCCTTTCTCCCTCACGTGGCTTCCCCTTAAATGCATCTATGCTGTTCACCTCAACTACTCCCTGTGATAGTTCCCCATTCTACCACTCTCTGGGTAAAGAAGTTTCTCCTGAATTCACTACTGGATTAATTAGTAACAGTTTTATATTTATGGCCCCATAACTATGATGAGATTTTGTTAAGCTGACCAGTATATTGTACTTTGTCTTTTTCTGATGGAAGAAACATTACTGAGCCCCTGTACCCGTGTTATGGGATGAAGTGCCAGACAACTAAAGGCACAACGTCTGGGTGTGAATCTAATAATAACCTCATGGACCGTATAGGTGTGATAACCAGACGGACTTGTGGTTATAGTCTGGTCACAGATGGACTAAATTCCCTGAGTTAGCAGGAGTTCAGGAGGCGGTCAACAGATGGGTCCAAACAATCCCATTTCCTGAGCGGTAACCAAGCTTGTGTATAAGAACAGGCCACTTAAGCTGCTGTCAGTTGGAACAGACTCGAGAAGATCGCGTGCGAATCCACTGTACTTCTATTCTCCAGATTGAGGGAATTTTCACCCGATCTGTGTTATGCAGCGCTCTTAATAAAGCCCGGAGAGACAATTTGTGTTCTTGTGAGCTTGATTATCTGGTATCCGAAACCCTGGGACTCCCGATCATTAGAGTCAACCTCAGTGTGTGGAAAGGGATTCCCTGGTGTATCCCACCCGCTGACACACCAGAGTGTCCACAGTGTGACTGCAGTGGGTCGATTCCACTGTTTCCGATGCCTTTAATCACATCCAGGACTGAACCATGTTAATTCAGGCAACTGGGACTTGTTAATGTTAAAACCCCAATAACTGGACTGGATTTTTATATTCTGTATCAATAAATCAGTTTCGTTAGAAACACAGTCGATTGAGTCCTTGTTTCTAAGATAAGTCGAGAGCCAATTGATTACTTGTTACAGACATTCCCTGTCCTCAATAACTGTGTCCAGCAGAGAAGCTGAGGGGCTTCTGCTAATTTCGTGGGGTGAATTTTTGTGCTCATCGAGATTCTGGATGTCATTATGGGGAAAGGAACATTTTAACATTCTCAGCACCTGGTGTCAACATCAAACACTCCGAGGGCAGGTACAGCATGGGTTAGATACAGAGTAAAGCTCCCTCTACACTGTCCCATCAAACACTCCCAGGGCAGGTACAGCACGGGTTAGATACAGAGTAATGCTCCCTCTGCACTGTCCCATCAAACACTCCCAGGGCAGGTACAGCATGGGTTAGATACAGAGTAAAGCCCCCTCTACAGTGTCCCATCAAACAATCTCAGGACAGGTACAGCACAGGTTAGATACAGAGTAAAGCTCCGTCTACACTGTCCCATCAAACTCCTAGAGCAGGTACTGCACAGGTTAGATACAGAGTAAAGCTCCCCCTAAACTGTCCCATCAATTACTCCCAGGGCAGGTACAGCATGGGTTAGACACAGAGTAAAGCTCCCTCTACACTGTCCCATCAAACACTCCCAGGGCAGATGCAGAATTGACGTTAAGATCTGACAGATCGCTCGATTCATCGGGACCTGAATATCATCGGCCTTTGTACATGGAAGGACAGAGCAGCGATCACAGCGCGGACAAACCGCACATGTGTTCCGTGTGTGGATACGGATTCAGCCGATCGCCTGACCTGGCGAGACACGTGCACCGTCACACCGGGGAGAAACCGGGTAAAGGTGGGGACGGCGGGAAGGGATTCAGTTCCCCGTCCGTCGGATGTTCATCGGTGCAGTCACACCGTGGACAGTCCGTTCACCTGCTCCGTGTGTGAGAAGGGATTTGTTTATTCATCCCACCTGCTGACACACCAGCGAGCTTACTCTGATGAGAAACCATTTAAATGTTCTGACTGTGGGAAGAGCTTTGAAAGCACCGGGGAGGTGAAGGGACACCAGCGAGTTCACACTGGAGAGTAACCCTTTAAATGTTCTGACTGTGGGAAGAGCTTTAAAAGCTCGAAGAGCCTGAAGAGACACCAGCGAGTTCACACTGTTCCTAGAATCTTACAGCACAGAAGGTTCTGGGGCCCATTGTGATGTGCCGGCTCTTTGAAAGAGCTGTTGAATTTAGTCCCACTCCCCTGCTTTATCCCCATAACCTCCAAACTAGTCCTCTTCAATGACATGTCCAATTGCCTTTGAAAGTTCCTATGGTACCACATAGAAGGCTGGATGTCAAAATTGAGGCTCATGGAATAGGTGGGTCAGCGGCAGCTTGGATAAGGAATTGGCTTAAGGACAGAAAACAGTGAGTTGTGGTAAATGGCTGTTTTTCAAACTGGAGGATTGTAGACAGTGGTGTTCCCCAAGGGTCACTGCTGGGGCCACTGCTTTTTTTGATATATATAAATAACCTTGATATTGGAATACAGAGTAGAATTTCTAAATTTGCCGATGACACCAAACTTGGGGGTGTGGCAAACAGTGAGGATGATACCAATCGACTGCGACAGGACATAGAAAGGCTAGCAGAATGGGCAGGCAAGTGGCAGATGGAATTTAATACAGAGAAGTGTGTGGGTGATGCATTTTGGCAGAAGGAACAGGGACAGGCAATATACACTTAATGGCACAGTTTTAAAGAGTGTGCAGGGACAGAGGGACCTGGGAGTTAATGTGCGTAGGTCCCTGAAGGTGGCGGGACATATTGAGAGAGTGGTTAACAAAGCATTTGGGATCTTGGGCTTCATAAATAGAGGTATTGAGTACCAAAGTAGAGAGGTTCTGCTGAACCTTTATAAAGCGCTGGTTAGGCCACAACTGGAGTATTGCGTCCATTTCTGGTCACCACACTTTAGGAAGGATGTGAAGGCCCTTGAGATGGTGCAGAGGAGATTTACCAGAATGGTTCCGGGGATGGGGGATCTTAGCTACAAGGACAGGTTGGAGAAGCTGGATTTGTTTTCATTAGAGCAAAGGAGGTTGAGGGCTGATTTGACAGAGGTGTACAAGATTATGACCGGTTTGGATAGGCTAGACGGGGAAAGGCTGTTCCCACTAGTTGATGGTACAAGGAGTAGGGGACACAGATTTAAGGTTTTGGGAAGAGATACAGGAGGGACGTGAGGAAAAACTTTTTTACGCAGCGAGTGGTGAGGACCTGGAACTCGCTTAAGACGGAAGTGGTGGAAGCGGAGACACTCAATGTTTTCAAGGGGAGACTGGATAGGCACTTGAGGGAAATAAACTTGCAGGGCTACAGGGATAGAGCGGGGGAATGGGACTGACTGGATTGTATACAGAGAGCTGGCACGGACTCGATGGGCAGAATGGCCTCCTTTTTATGCCGTTATGACTCTATTACCTCTACCAACTAGAAGGACAAGGGCAGCAGGTGCATGGGAACACCACCACCTCTAAGTTCCCCTCCATGTGACACCATCCTGACTTGGAACTATATCACCGATCCTTCATCATCGCTGGGTCAAAATCCTGGAACTCGCCCCTGAACAGCACTGTGGGAATACCTTCATCACACGGACTGCAGTGGTTCAAGAAGGCGGCTCACCACCACTTTCTCAAGGGCAATTAGGGATGGGCAATAAATGCTGGCATTACCAGCGACACCCAGATCCCATGAACGAATAAAATAAAAACGACCTCCCTGATTTTGTCCGTATATTTTCCTTTCCTGCTCTTTCTCTTCTTGCCTTTCCTATCCACATCTCTCTCTAATTGACTGCTACATTACATCCCTACATGACCACACATCAGAAGTCCTGCAATTGCTGCACAGCGCTTGGAGATGTCCTGAAATTGTGAAAGGTGCGATACATATCCAAGATCTTTCTTTCTTCGTACTTATCTTCCCTCCTGTCTCATTTTTGAAATGTCAATGTTTCTTATCATCACTCACTTTCTCCTCAAATTCTTTTCTTCTCATCTCCTTCATTTGTCTCTTTCTTACTTTGAGCTTTAGTTTTTCTTTCCTTGTCTCTCATTTACTTCTAATGTCCTGTTTCGCTTCCCTTATTACTCTCACTATTACCTCAATGCTAAACAATCGGGGGAAACTCTCCACTGGCTGGAGTCAGACCGAGCACAAAGGAAGATGGTTGTGGTGGTTGGAGGTCAATCATCACAGCCCCAGGATATCGCTGCAGGAGTTCCTCAGGGCAGTGTCCTAGGCCCAACCATCTTCAACTGCTTCATCAGTGACCTTCCCTCCATCATAAGGTCAGAAGTTGGGATGTTCACTGATGACTGCACAGTATTCAGTTCCATTTGCAACTCCTCAGATAATGAAGCCATCCATGCCCGCATGCAACAAGACCTGGATGACATTCAGACTTGGGCTGATAAGTGGCAGGTAACATTCGCAGCACACAAGTGCCAGGCAATGACTATCTCCAACAAGCGAGCATCTAACCACCTCCCCTTGACATTCAACGGTATTACCATCGCTGAATCCCCCACCATCAACTTCCTGGGGTTCACCATTGACCAGAAACTTAGCTGGACCAGCCACATAAATACTGTGGCAACAAGAGCAGGTCAGAGGCTGGGTATTCTGCGGCGAGTGTCTCATCTCCTGACTCCCCAAAGACTTTCCACCATCTACAAAGCACAAGTCAGGAGTGAGATGGAATACTCTTCACTGGTCTGGATGAGTGCAGCTCCAACAACACTCAAGAAGCTCGACACCATCCAGGACAAAGCAGCCCGCTTGATTGGCACCCCATCTGCCACCTTAAACATCCACTCCCTCCACCACCGGTGTACCGTGGCTGCAGTGTGTACCATCTACAAGATGCACTGCAGCAACTCGCCAAGGCTTCTTCGGCAGCACCTCCCAAAGCCTCGACCTCTTCTACCTAGAAGGACAAGGACAGCAGGCGCATGGGAACACCTGATAGAATACATAGATCACTGAGGGCAGCAGGACAGGGAGATAAGGTGGTTAAAAAGGCATATGGGATACTTGCCTTCATTAGCTGAGGCATAGAATATAAGAGCAGGGAGTTTATGATGGAGCTGTACAAAACGCTGGTTCGGCCACAGCTGGAATACTGTGTGCAGTTCTGGTCGCCACACTATAGGAAGGATGTGATTGCATTGGAGAGGGTGCAGAGGAGATTCACCAGGATGTTACCTGGGCTGGAGCGCTTCAGCTATGAGGAGAGACTGGACAGGCTGGGGTTGTTTTCCTTAGAAACATAGAAGATAGGAGCAGGAGTAGGCCATTCGGCCCTTCGAGCCTGCTCCACCATTCAATGAGATCATGGCTGATCATCCAAATTCAGTACCCTGTCCCTGCCTTCTCCCCATATCCCTTGATCCCTTTAGCCTCAAGAAATATATCCAACTCTTTCTTGAATATATTTAATGAACTGGCCTCCACCGCCCTCTGTGGCAGAGAATTCCACAGGTTCACCACTCTCTGGGTGAAGAAATTCCTCCTCATTTCAGTCCTAAATGGCTTACCCCTTATCCTTAGACTATGACCCCTGGTTCTGGACTCCCCGGCCATCAGAAACATCCTTCCTGGATCCTAGAGCAGGGAAGGCTGAGGGGGGACATGATTGAGGTGTACAAAATTATGAGGGGCATAGATAGGGTAGATAGAAAGGAACTTTTCCCCTTAGTAGAGGGGCCAATAACCATGCGGCATAGTTTCAAGATAAGGGGCAGGAGGTTTAGAGGGGATTTGAGGAAAAACCTTTTCACCCAGAGGGTGGTTGGAATCTGGAACTCACTGCCTGAAAGGGTGGTAGAGGCAGGAACCCTCATAACATTCAAGAAGCATTTAGATGAGCACTTGAAACGCCATAGCATACAAGGCTACGGACCAAGTGCTGGAAAATGGGATTAGAATAGACAGGGCTTGATGGCCAGCGCGGACACGATGGGCCGAAGGGCCTCTTTCTGTGCTGTATAACTCTATGACTCCCAACTCCAAGTCAAACACCATTCTAACTTGGAAGTGTGTCGCCATTCCTTCATCATCGCTGGGTCAAAGTCCTGGAACTCCCTCCCTGACAGCACTGTGGGAGTACCTTCACCGCACAGACTGCAGCGGTTCAAGAAGGCAGCTCACCACCACCTTCTCGAGGGCAGTTAGGGATGGGCAATAAATGCTGGCCTTGCCAGCGACGCCCACATCCCATGAACGCATTAAAAAAAATGTCATCCCATAACACGCGTACAAGGGCTCAGTAATGTTTAATTCATCAGAAAAAGACAAAGTACAACATACTGGTCAGATTAACAGAATTTCATCATATTTATGAGGCCACAAACTTAAAATAGTCACTAATAAATCCAGGAGGGAATTCAGGAGAAACTTTTTTACCCAGAGAATGGTGAGAATGGGGAACTCGCTACCACAAGGAGTGGTTGAGGTGAACAGCACAGATGGATTTATGGGGAAGCCACATGAGGGAGAAAGGAATGGGAGGAGATGTTGATCGAGTTAATTGAAGTAGGGTGGATGTGGAGCATAAACACTGGCATGAACCAGTTGGGCCGAATGGCCTCTTTCTGTGCTGTACATTCTATGGAACACCATGAACAGTCAAATTTAAGAAGTCATGGAGTGTGTGGAGTTTGCACATTCTCCCTGTGTCTGCGTGGGTTTCCTCCGGGTGCTCCGGTTTCGTCCCACAGTCCAAAGATGTGCGGGTTAGGTTGATTTGGCTATGATAAATTGACCCTTAGTGTTAGGGGATTAAATATGTGGGGTTACGGGGATAGGGTGGGATATGTGTCGGTGCAGGCTAGATGGGCCGAAATGGCCTCTATCTGCACTGTGGGGATTCTGTGATTCTGTGAACACCAGGTTATAGTCCAACAGCTTTATTTGAAATCACAAGCTTTCGGAGCGCTGCTCCTTCGTCAGGTGAAGTGGAGAGATGCATAAAACACAGCTTATATAGTCAGAGAATGTCAGATGTTTACAGGTAATCTTTCTAACTGCCATTTATCACACCTCGGCAGAGAGATAATCACAGCAATCAAAGGTGTGAATAGTGTCCAAACAGGTCAGTCAGGAAAACATTACATCAAAGAACAATGAGGTGGGGTCACAAGGGGTCAAATGTTGCAGATGCTGGGGTCTGTATGAAAAACAAAAAAAGACAAAAAACTTTTTTTGCTGGAAATCACAGCAGGTCCGGCCGCATCTGTGTGGAGAGAACAAGCCAATGATGACTCGAGTCTGGATGACCCTACGTCAGGTGGGGTTACATGTAGCGTGACATGAACCCAAGATCCCGGTTGAGGCCGTCCTCATGGGTGCGGAACTTGGCTCTCAGTTTCTGCTCGACGATTTTGCGTTGTCGTGTGTCTCGAAGGCCGCCTTGGAGAATGCTTACCCGAAGATCGGAGGCTGAATGTCCTTGACTGCTGAAGTGCTCCCTGACGTAGGGTCATCCAGACTCGAGTTGTCATTGGCTTGTTCTCTCCACACAGATGCGGCCGGACCTGCTGTGATTTCCAGCAAAAAAAGGTTTTTTGTCTGTTTTTGTGTTTTTCATACAGACCCCAGCATCTGCAACATTTGACCCCTTGTGGCCCCACCTCATTGTTCTTTGATGTAATGTTTTCCTGACTGACCTGTTTGGACACCATTCACACCTTTGATTGCTGTGATTATCTCTCTGCCAAGGTGTGATAAATGGCAGTTAGAAAGATTACCTGTAAACATCTGACATTATTCTCTAACTATATAAGCTGTGTTTTATGCATCTCTCCACTTCACCTGACGAAGGAGCAGCGCTCCGAAAGCTTGTGATTTCAAATAAAGCTGTTGGACTATAACCTGGTGTTGTGTGACTTCTTACATTTGTCCACCCCAGTCCAACTCCAGCATCTCCACACCATAAACAGTCAATCGAAGGGAATCATCAGCACAGCAGTCTTAAAGATTAAACAGCAATACAAGAATTTCAAAACATTCATCCATTCCATGTTTCTGTCACTCCAACTGTCTGCAGGGCCCTGCACTAAAGAACAGTGTGAGCTCGCTGGTGTCTCTTCAGCTCCCCGGAGCTTTTAAAGCTCTTACCACAGTCAGAGCATTTAAATGGTGTCTCATCAGTGTGAACCCGCTGGTGTGCCAGCAGGTGGGATGACTGAGTGAATCCCTTCCCACACACGGAGCAGGTGAATGGCCTCACCCCGGTGTGAACTCGCTGGTGTCCGTTCAGATTCCCGGAGCTTTTAAAGCTCTTCCCACAGACAGAACATGTAAACGGTCTCTCATCAGTGTGAACAAGCTGGTGTTGCTTCAGATCCCTGACGCTTTTAAAGCTCTTCTCACAGTCGGAACATTTAAATAGTCTCTCATCGGTGTGAACTCGCTGGTGGCCCTTCAGATCCCCAGAGGTTTTAAAGCTCCACCCACAGTTGGAACATTTAAATGGTCTCTCATCAGTGTGATATTGCTGGTGTCTCAACAGGTGGGATGACTGAGTGAATCCCTTCCCACACACAGAGCAGGTGAACGGTCTCTCCCCAGTGTGAACTCGCTGGTGTGTCAGTAGGTGGGATGACTGAGTGAGTCCCTTCCCACAGACAGAGCAGGTGAACGGCCTTTCCCCGGTGTGATATCGCTTGTGTCTCACCAGGCTTGATGGCTGAGTGAATCCCTTCCCACACACACAGCAGGTGAACGGTCTCTTTCCTAATGTCTCCAGCTGGTGACCCTTCAGCTCTTGGGACCTTCTAATGCTTTTCCCACAGTCGGAATGTTTTACCGACCTCTCCCCAGTGTGAACTTGCTGGTGTGCCAGCAGATTCGAGGACCGAGTGAATCTCTTCCCACACACGGAGCAGGCGAACAGAATCTCTCCTGCTCTCTCCAGCTGGTGTCTCTTCAGATCCTGGGACCTTTTAAATCTCTTCCCACAGTCAGAACATTTAATGTGAACAAGTTTGTGTCTCAGGAGGGTGGCAGAATGAGAGAATCGCTTCAAAAACACGGAGCAGGTCAACGGTCTCTCATCGGTGTGGATGAGCTGGTGTCTCAGCAGCACGGAGGGTGCACTTAATCCCGTCCCACACACGGAGCGGGTTAAAGGTCCCTCCCTAGTGTGAACTTGCTGGTGTATCATCGGAGCGGATGGCTGAGTGAATCCCTTCCCACACACGGGGCCTGGGTTTCCCCCAGTGTGTGGCCACTGGTGTCGTTTCAGGTATTCGTAGATTTTGAAGCTCTTTCAGAACATTTAAAAGTTCTCTCCCCAGTGTGAACTCACGGGTGTGCCAGCAGATTGGAGGAGCGACTGAATCAGGTCCTGATGAATCGTGTAACTCAGAATTTGATGTGATGTTTGGTTTGAGCTTCCTGTCTGTAAATGCTCCACTTCTAAAACCCTGTAAAAGGAGTGTAGAAAGGGTAAGGGGGGAAAGCAGGAATTTTTTTGGCTTATTTTGCCTCAACGAACAAACAGGGTACATCTGGACCCACAATAACCAGCGGGCCAGAAACAGCCCAATCCACCTCACTGACTTGGCCCTGAAGTCAAATCAAGTCTCATCAAAGGACATCCTTTGTGACTGTGACAAAGGTAAACTATCCCTCCTCGTCCTTCCTGACTTGTCTGCAGCCTTTGACACGGTTGACCACTCCATCCTTCTCCAACGCCTCTCCACCGTCATCCAGCTGGGTGGGACTGCACTCACCTGGTTCCATTCTTATCTATCTAATCGTAGCCACAGAATCACCTGCAATGGCTTCTCTTCCCGCTCCCGCATCGTTACCTCTGGTGTCCCCCAAGGATCTATCCTTGGGCCCCTCCTATTTCTCATCTAAATGCTGCCCCTTGGCGACACCATCTGAAAATACAGCAGCAGTTTCCACATGTACGCTGACGACACCCAGGTCGACCTCACCATCACTTCTCTTGACCCCTCCACAGTGTCTAAATTGTCAGACTGCTTGTCCGACATCCAGTTCTGGATGAGCAGAAATTTTCTCCAATTAAATATCGGGAAGACCGATTGGCTCCATCCCTCTCCCTAACATCTGTCTGAGGCTGAACCACACTGTTCACAACCTTGCTGTCATATTTGACCCTGAAATGAGCTTCCGAACACATATCCGCAGCATAACAAAGACCGCCTACTTCCACCTCGGTAACATCGCCCGTCTCCGCCCTTGCCTCAGCTCATCCGCTGCTGAAACCCTCACCCGGGCCTTTGTTACCTCGAGACTCGACTATTCCAACGCACTCCTGGCTGGCCTCCCACATTCTACCCCACGTAAACTTGAGGTGATCCAAAACTACCCGTGTCGTAACTCAACGCCAAGTCCCGTTCACCCATCACCCCTGTGCTCACTGACCTACATTGGCTCCCGGTTAAGCAATGCTTCGATTTCAAAATTCTCATCCTTGTTTTCAAATCCCTCCATGGCCTCGCCCCTCCCTATCTTAGTTATTCCCTTCAGCCTCACAACCACCCGCCCCGCGATAGAATCACAGAAAAATTACGGCACAGAAGGAGGCCATTCGGCCCATCTTGTCTGTGCCGGCCGATTAAGTGCTATCCACACTAATCCCACTTTCCAGCACTTGGTCCGTGGCCTTGTAGGTTACGGCACTTCAAGTGCACATCCAAGTACTTTTAAAATGTGATGAGAGTTTCTGCCTCTACCACCCTGTCAGGCAGTGAGTTCCAGACCCCCACCACCCACTGGGTGAAAACATTTCTCCTCAACTCCCCTCTAAAGCTCCGACCAATTTCTTTAAATCTACGTCCCCTGGTTGTGGACCCCTCTGCCAAGGGAAATAGGTCCTTCCTATCTCGGCCCCTCAGAATTTTATACACCTCAATCAGGTCTCCCCTCAGCCTCCTCGGTTCCAAAGAAAACAACCTCCTCCCCCCTGAGACATCTGCGCTCCTCCAATTCTGCCCTCTTGAATATCCCTGATTATAATCGCTGCACCATCAGTGGCCGTGTCTTCTGTTGCCTCAGCCCAAAGCTCTGGAATTCCCTCCCCGAACCTCTCCGCCTCTCTTTCATAGAAAATAGGAGCAGAAGTCGGCCATTCGGCCCCTCGAGCCTGCTCCGCCATTCAATGAGATCATGGCTGATCAAAACCCACCTCTGTGACCAATCTTTTGGCCATCTGCCCTAATTTCTCCTTCTGTGGCTCGGGGTCACATTTTTCAATGTCTTACAATACTCCTGTGCAGCGCCCTGGGACGTTTTCCTACGTTAAAGGCGCTATAGAAATACAAGTTGTTGTTGTTCTCATTGTTGGCGGTGAGCTCTGAACAGACCCCGCCCCCTCCCCCCACTCCGCATGCACTGCTCCAAGGTGAGCGCGGGCTCTGAACAGGCCCCGCCCGCTCCCCCTGCTCCGCATGCACCGCTCCAAGGTGAGTGCGGGCTCTGAACAGGCCCCGCCCCCTCCCCCACATGCACCGCTCCAGGTGAGTGCGGGCTCTGAACAGGCCCCGACCCCTCCCCCTACTCCGCATGCACCGCTCCAGGTAAGTGCGGGCTCTGAACAGGCCCCCGCCCCCTCCCACTACTCCGCATGTGCCGCTCCAAGGTGAGCACGGGCTCTGAACAGGCCCCGCCCCCTCCCCCTACTCCGCTTGTGCCGCTCCAAAGGTGAGCGCGGGCTCTGAACAGGCTCCGCCCCCTCCCCCTGCTCTGCATGCGCCACCGGGGCCCGCTCCCGAGGATGAGCCGCGACCACGCCTGCGTAGGGCCTTGCATTCTGGGTCGGCCCGGGCAACTGCGAGAGTCCGGATCACCGGCGGAAAGTGAGTTTTATGAGGTTTTTTTTATATATAGCGGAGAGAAGCACGGGCGGGGAGATAAATAAAAATACAAACCGCACCGTCCCAGCGCCCTCCTAGCGTGGATTGAGCAGCCGCAGCCCCTTGTCTTCTGCAGGGAGCCGGACTGGGGCACGTCACCAACTCCACGGCGGTGACTGACGGGAGCTCCGACCAATAGGGAGAGAGAGGGCGGAGCTTGGAGGACTGAGGTGGCGGTGGGTCCTCCAACCAATCAGGCTGTCCGAGGGGCGGGACTTCCACCGCCTGCTTCTCCCGCTGCTGAGACAAGTGGAATGCAGCAGAGGGCACTCTTCTGAGTTTGGGGCTCAGGCCTGTAAGTGGAGCAGTGCAGAGGGAACTTTACTCTGCACTGGGCTTTACTCCCTCAGCACTGCACTGGAGGGGCAGCGCAGAGTTTTAGACTCCAGTCTCTGGAGTGGGACTTCAACCCACAACCTTCTGACTCAGAGGGGAGAGTGCTGCCGCTTGAGCCACGGCTGACACTCTGTATCTAACCCGTGCTGGACCTGCCCTGGGAGTATTTGATGGGACAGTGTAGAGGGAGCTTTACTCTCTATCTAACCCGTGTTGTACCTGCCCTGGGAGTGTTTGATGGGACAGTGTAGAGGGAGCTTTACTCTGTATCTAACCCATGCTGGACCTGCCCTGGGAGTGTTTGATGGGACAATGTAGAGGGAGCTTTACTCTGTATATAACCCGTGCTGTACCTGCCCTGGGAGTGTTGTTTGGGACAGTGTAGAGGGAGCTTTACTCTGTATTTGACCCGTGCTGTACCTGCCCTGGGAGTGTTTGATGGGACAGTGTAGAGGGAGTTTTACTCTGTATCTAACCCGTGCTGTACCTGCCCTGGGAGTGTTTGATGGGACAATGTAGAGGGAGCTTTACTCTGCATTTAACCCGTGCTGTACCTGCCCTGGGAGTGTTTGATGGGACAGTGTAGAGGGAGTTTTACTCTGTATCTAACCTGTGCTGTACCTGCCCTGGGAGTGTTTGATGGGACAATGTAGAGGGAGCTTTACTCTGCATCTAACCCGTGCTGTACCTGCCCTGGGAGTGTTTGATGGGACAGTGTAGAGGGAGCTTTACTCTGTATCTAACCCGTGCTGTACCTGCCCTAAGAGTGTTTGATGGGACAATGTAGAGGGAGCTTTACTCTGTATATAACCCGTGCTGTACCTGCCCTGGGAGTGTTTGATGGGACAGTGTAGAGGGAGTTTTACTCTGTATCTAACCTGTGCTGTACCTGCCCTGGGAGTGTTTGATGGGACAATGTAGAGGGAGCTTTACTCTGCATCTAACCCGTGCTGTACCTGCCCTGGGAGTGTTTGATGGGACAGTGTAGAGGGAGCTTTACTCTGTATCTAACCCGTGCTGTACCTGCCCTAAGAGTGTTTGATGTTGACACTAGGTGCTGAGAATGTTAAAATGTTCCTTTCCCCACAGTGACATCCAGCAGCTTGAGCACAAAAATTCACTTCAAGAAAGGAGCACAAACCCATCAGCTTCTCCCCTGGACACCGACATTGAGAGGACAGGGAATGTCTGTAACAAGTCATCAATTAGCTCTTGGCTTATCTTAGAAACAGGGCCTCAATAGCTTATTTATTTATACAGAATATTAAAATCCAGTCCAGTTATTGGGGTTTTAACATCCATGAAATATAAGATGGTCACCAATAAATCCAGGAGGGAATTCAGGAGAAACTTGTTTACCCAGAGAGTGGTGAGAATGTGGAACTCGCTACCACAAAGTGTAGTTGAGGCTAAAAGTACAGATGCATTTAAGGGGAAGCCACATGAGTGTGTAAGGAATAGGAGGATATGATGATCAGGTTAATTGAAGTAGGGTGGGTGTGGGGCATAAACACTGGCATGGACCAGTTCAGTTGAATGTCCTGATTCTGTGCTGTACATTCTATGGAGCACCAAGAACAGTCAAAAGAAGGAAATCATCAGAATAACAGTTATATAATATTTTTGATATATAAAAATGACCTGGATATTGGAATGCAGAGTAGAATTTCTAAATTTGCCGATGACACAAAACCTTGGGGGTGTGGCAAACAGTGAGGATGATACCAATCGACTGCATCAGGACATAGAAAGGCTAGCAGAATGGGCAGACAAGTGGCAGATGGAATTGAATACAGAGAAGTGTGAGGTGATGCATTTTGGCAGAAGGGACAGGGAGAGGCAATATACACTTAATGGCACAGTTTTAAAGAGTGTGCAGGGACAGAGGGACCTGGGAGTTAATGTGCATAGGTCCCTGAAGGTGGCAGGACATATTGAGAGAGTGGTTAGCAAAGCATGTGGGATCTTGGGCTTCATAAATAGAGACACTGAGTACAAAAGTAGAGAAACATAGAAACATAGAAGATAGGAGCAGGAGTAGGTCATTCGGCCCCTCGAGCCTGCTCCGCCATTCAATGCGATCATGGCTGGTCATCCAAATTCAGTACCTGGTCCCTGCTTTCTCCCCAAGAAGGAAATCCCTCTGTCCCTGCACACTCTTTAAAACTGTGCCATTAAGTGTATATTGCCTCTCCCTGTCCCTTCTGCCAAAATGCATCACCTCACACTTCTCTGTATTCAATTCCATCTGCCACTTGTCTGCCCATTCTGCTAGCCTTTCTATGTCCTGATGCAGTCGATTGGTATCATCCTCACTGTTTGCCACACCCCCAAGGTTTTGTGTCATCGGCAAATTTAGAAATTCTACTCTGCATTCCAATATCCAGGTCATTTTTATATATCAAAAATATTATATAACTGTTATTCTGATGATTTCTCACTCGAAATGGAGAGCGAAGAAATTGACTCAGAGACTAAGGTCCTGAATTTAAACAAGGGGAATTATGATGCCATGAGACGGGAACTGAGTAGGTCTGATTGGACAACGTTCCTGGGAGGACTGGAGGTAGATAAACAATGGCAAACATTTAAAGATAGAATGACAAAATTGCAAAAATTGTTTATACCAATCTGGCATAAAAGGAAATCTAAAAAGGTGACTCAACCGTGGATAACAGGGGAAATTAGAGACAGCATAAAATCCAAAGATAGGGCGTATAAAATAGCCAAAAAAAGCGCCAGAGCGGAAGATTGGGAACAGTTTAAGATAGAGCAAAGGAGGGCAAAGGGCATGATCAAGAGGGGCAAAATAGCTTACGAAAACAAGCTGGCGGAAAATATAAAAACTAACTCCAAAAGCTTTTATAAATATATCAAAAGGAAAAGACTGGTGAAAACCAAAGTTGGTCCATTGCAGTCAGATACGGGGGAATATATAATGGGAAATAAGGAAATGGCAGATCAACTAAATGCATACTTTGGGTCAGTCTTTACGAAGGAAGACACAAAAAACCTCCCTGGGATATCGGGAAAAATAGGGACATTGGCAAAGGAGGAACTGACGCAAATCAATATCTCTAAGGATATGGTGTTAAGGAAGCTAAAGGGATTGAAGGTGGACAAATCCCCAGGGCCTGATAACATGCATCCTAGGGTACTGAAGGAGGTGGCCCTAGAGATAGCGGATGCACTAAGGATGATTTTTCAGAATTCATTAGACTCGGGAACAGTGCCGATGGATTGGAGGGTAGCTAACGTTACCCCACTATTCAAAAAGGGGGGTAGGGAAAAAGCAGGTAATTACAGACCTGTAAGCCTTACATCAGTTGTGGGCAAAATGCTGGAGTCCATCATTAAGGATGAAATAGCGGAGCACTTAGCAAATGGGGACAGGATAGGACAGAGTCAACATGGATTTACAAAGGGTAAATCGTGCTTGACTAATCTATTGGAATTTTTTGAGGGAGTAACTGGTAGAATAGATGGGGGAGAGCCAGTAGATGTGGTGTACCTGGACTTCCAAAAGGCCTTCGATAAGGTCCCACATAAAAGATTAGCATGGAAAATTGAGGCTCATGGGATAAAGGGGAAAGTTTTGGCGTGGATAGGGAACTGGCTGTCAGATAGAAAACAGAGAGTTGGAATAAACGGCTCATTTTCTGAATGGCAGGCAGTAACAAGTGGGGTACCACAGGGATCTGTCCTGGGCCCCCAGCTGTTCACAATTTACATTAATGACCTGGATCAGGGAGTCGGATGCAGCATTTCCAAATTTGCAGACGACACTAAACTAGGAGGGGGGGTGGGCTCAGAGGAAGAGACCAGGAAGCTCCAGAGCGATTTGGACAGACTGGGCGATTGGGCGGATAAATGGCAGATGCACTATAATGTGGACAAGTGCGAAGTTATCCACCTTGGGTGCAGGAACGGGAGGGCAAATTATTATTTAAATGGCAATAGATTGGGAGAGGGGGAAGTACAGAGAGACCTGGGTGTTCTTGTACACCAGTCGCTGAAGGCGAGCATGCAGGTGCAACAGGCGGTCAAGAAGGCAAACGGTATGCTGGCCTTCATAGCAAAAGGGTTAGAATACAGGAACAGGGATACCTTGCTGCAGCTGTACAGGGCACTGGTGAGACCACACCTCGAGTACTGTGTACAGTTTTGGTCGCCTCATCTGAGGAAGGATGTTCTTGCCATGGAGGGGGTGCAGCGGCGATTCACCAGGCTGATACCAGGAATGGCGGGAATGACCTATGAGGAGAGACTATGTAGTTTAGGGATGTACACACTGGAGTTTAGAAGATTGAGAGGGGACCTCATAGAAGTGTATAAAATTCTGACAGGTCTAGACAGACTGGATGCAGAAGGAATGTTTCCCTTGGCGGGTGAGAACAGAACTAGAGGACATAATTTAAGGATAAGGGCTAAACCATTTAGGACAGAGATGAGGGGGAATTTCTTCACTCAGAGAGTGGTGAACCTGTGGAACTCATTGCCACAGAGGGCAGTGTACGCCAGCTCATTAAATATATTTAAGAGGGAATTAGATATATTTCTACGGGCAAAAGGGGTTAAGGGTTACGGAGAGAAGGCGGGGACGGGATACTGAATTAAAGGATCAGCCATGATCTCATCGAATGGCGGAGCAGGCACGAAGGGCCGAATGGCCTACTCCTGCTCCTATCTTCTATGTATCTATGTATCTATGTATACCCCTTGATCCCTTATGCCTTAAGAAATATATCCAACTCCTTCTTCAATATAGTTAATGTATTGGCCTCTACTGCCTTCTGTGGTAGAGAAATCCACAGGTTCACCACTCTCTGGGTGAAGAAATTCCACCTCATTTCTGTCCTAAATGGCCTACCCCTTATCCTTAGACTGTGACCCCTGGTTCTGGACTCCCCGACCATCGGGAACATCCTTCCTGCATCTACTCTGTCCAGTCCTGTCAGAATTTTATAAGTTTCAATGAGATCCCCTCTCATTCTTCTAAACTCCAGCGAGTACAAGCCCAATCGTCCCAATCTCTCCTCATACGTCATTCCTGCCATCCCAGGTATCAGCCTGGTGAATCTTTGCTGAACTTCTTCCATGGCAAGAACATCCTTCCTCAGATAAGGCGACCAAAACTGCACACACTACTCAAGATGTGGTCTCACCAAGGCCCTGTACAACTGCAGCAAGACATCCTTGTTCCTGTACTCAAACCCTCTCGCTACGAAGGCCAACATACCATTTGCCTTCTTAACCGCCTGCTGCACCTGCATGCTTACCTTCAGCGACTGGTGCACAAGGACACCCAGGTCTCGTTGCACTAACCCCTTCTCCCAATCTATTGCCATTCAGATAATAATCTGCCTTCCTGTTTTTGCCACCAAAGTGGATAACCTCACATTTATCCACATTATATTGCATCTGCCATGTTTCTGCCCAATCACCCAACATGTCCAAATCATCCTGGAGTTTCTCGACATCCTCCTCACAGCACACACGCCCACCCAACTTTGTGTCGTCTGCAAATTTGGAGATATTACATCTAGTTCCCTTGTCCAGATCATTTATATATATTGTGAATAGCTGGGGTCCAAGGACCAAATTAGTCAAGCACGATTTACCTTTTGTAAATCCATGTTGACTTTGTCCGATCCAGTCACTGTTTTCCAAGTGCTCTGCTATTACATCTTTTATAATGGACTCTAGCATTTTCCCCACTACCAACGTCAGGCTTACCGGTCTGTAATTCCCCGTTTTCTCTCTACCACCTTTTTTGAACAGTGGGGTAACATTAGCTACGTGCCAATCCATGGGTACTGTTCCAGAGTCTATCGCATTTTGGAAGATGACCAGCAATGCATCTACTATTTCTAGGGCCACTTCCTTAAGTACCCCAGGATGTAGATTATCTTCTATGTTTCTATGTATTCAATCTTTCCTTGTAGCTGAAATTCTCTAGTCCTGGCAACATCCTCGTAAGTCTCCTGTCTCGAGCAGTCACATCACTCCTGCAATGGGGCGAGCAGAACTGCACGCAGCACTCTAGCCGGTGGCCTAACTGGTGTTTTGTACAGTTCAAGCAGAACCTCCCTGCTCTTACATGATACAGAAACAGAGAGGCACTGCCCCTTTAAATACCTGGGGGGCACCCATTCCCCTTTAAATGGCCAAGGAATTGTTTTTGTTGAAAAGGGGCCGCAGTCCCCTTTGACTCACCCCCCCACCCTCTCACCCACCACAAATACGAGAGAGAGAGAGGAGGAAGAATGCTGGTCTTTGTCCCTTTAAAAGTGGCTGCCCACCAAAATGTTCACAGCACCAGGGCTCTTTGTTCTGGATAAAAGTCAAAAAGAGAAAAGGTTCACTTATTTTTAAATGAATGCAGTTGATGAACAGCCTTGCAATAAAGGTAATACAAAGGAATAAACACTCACAAGCTGGGTTTTTTCCACCCCCTCCTCCCCTTCCCTGTAACAGCTCCTGCAGACAATGAAAGCAGGAAAGCGGCCTGCAGCCCACCGAGGTCCCGCCCCCCACGCCGCCATTGGTTGGAGGACCGTCAGCCCGCCCGGTCCGCCCAGCGTATTCCTCGCTCCTGATTGGCGGGCGGCTCGCGTCAATCACACCCCCCCCCCGATTACGCGCTGACGCCAGCACGCAACGCCCAGGGGTCGGTTGGATCGGCGCACGCCACCGCAAAGTAAAAAAAAAGACACCGCACACAAATGAGGAAAAACAAAAATAATAATAATCGCACTTTAGAGGGGAGGAGGTTGGGGTAATTAATGAGTGTTTTCAATTTGTTTCGCAAAACAAAAAATTTGAAAAGCTTCCCAACGGTGCGAGGCGGGCTGCGCATGCGCTGCAGCCAGCCTTTGACTCCCCCACGTGGGCCCGGGGCCCGAACACGCCCACTTGCCTTCCTCTGCACCAATCACAGCGCGGGCAGGCGCAACACGAGGCTGCCAGTGCGCCTGCGCGGGGCTTCCGGGTAGCAGACGGAAGGCCGGGCCCGGGGAAGAGGCGGAATCAGCGGCCGGGGTAAAGTCAAGTGTTGGGGAATCGATTTAAATCGAGGTGAGGGGGGAGCGGAGAGCGAGATTATAAAGTAAAATACGAGAAAAACCAAACCTGAGAGTCGGGCGGGACCTTCGCAGACGCCGAACGGAGCGGATTGAGCCGCGCGGGGTGGCGGAGTGAGCCGGAGCAATGTGATTCTGACTGACGGGAGCGCTGACCAATAGGAAGAGGGCTGAGGTGGGAGGACTGAACTGGGCGGCCTGGTCCTCCAACCAATGGCGGCGCGGCTAGGGGGCGGGACCTTCCTACGATAGCAAAATACTGCAGATGTTGGAAATCAGAAATAACAACAGAAAATGCTGGAAAAACTCAGCAGGTCAGGCAACATCCGTGGAGAGAAATTTGAGTTGACGTTTCGGGTCGAACCCTTCTTCAAAACTGGAAAGAAAAGAAACTAGATTGAAGGCAGGGCTGCGATCGGATAAAAGAAACAAAAGAAGTAAAAGAGATTAGAAGCTAGACGAGATGGTAATAGGCTGAGATTAGGCGTAAAGTGTACCGGCAGGGCAAGAGATAGCTGCCAGGTGTGAGAGAGAAACAAAAGGAAAGGGGGGGGGGGGGGGAAAAGAGTGGAAAAATTACAAGAAAAAATGAAATAGGGGCCGAGGTTATGATCTGAAATTGTTGAACTCGATATTGAGTCCGGAAGGCTGCAGAATGCCTAATCGGAAGATGAGCTGCTGTTCCTCGAGTTTACGTTGAGCTTCCGTGGAACAATACAAGAGGCCAAGGACGGTGAGGTCCAAGTGGGAATGGAGCAGTGAATTAAAATGACAGGCGACCGGAAGCTCGGGGTCACCCTTACGGACTGAACGGAGGTGTTCCACAAAGCGGTCACCCAATCTGCGTTTGGTCTGCCCAATGTAGAGGAGACCGCATCGTGAGCAGCGAATACAGTATACTAGATTGCGTGAAGTACAAATAAATCGCTGTTTCACCTGGAAGGGGTGTTTGGAGCCCGGGACAGTGGGAAGGGGGGAGGTATAGCGGCAGGTGTTACATCTCCTCCGCTTGCACGGGAAGGTGCCAGGCGAAGGGGAAGGCCAACATACCATTCTATCAATCATCACCTGTCAATCACCCTCCCTTCCCCCTCGTGGTGTCGATTGACAGCGGTGTCAGACAATGAGGTGCAGGAAGGGGCGGGACCAGGGCCAGGACTGACAGCAAGCCTGGACTAACTCAATTAAATACCTGCATGCAGCCATAAAAAAACTTTTATTTAGTCAACCAAAAAACAGCAAAGCAAACCAGGTTTGCTGAGTCAGCAAAGCCTATTTTAAAGAATTCTAGAGCGATATCGCAGGGATCGGTGCTAGGACCCCAGCTATTCACAATATATATTAATGATCTAGACGAGGGAACTAGATGTAATATCTCCAAGTTTGCAGACGTCACAAAGCTGGGTGGCCGTGTGTGCTGTGAGGAGGATGCCAAGAAACTCCAGGATGATTTGGACAGGGGTGATTGGGCAGAAGCATGGCAGATGCAATATAACGTGGATAAATGCGAGGTTATCCACTTTGGTGGCAAAAACAGGAAGGCGGATTATTATCTGAACGGCAATAGATTGGGAGAATATAACTTGGAGCAGAGACAGTTAAGTGGAGCTGTGATCGAGCTGCTCAAAATTATCAGGGGTTTTGATCGAGCAAACAAGGAGAAGCTGTTGTCACTGGCAGGAGGGTCGGTAACGAGAGGACACAGATTTCAGATCATTGGCAAAAGAATCGAGAGAGGAAATGAGGAGACTTTTTTTACATAGCGAATTGTGATGATCTGGAATGCACTGCCTGAATGGGAGGTGGAAGCAGATTCAATAGTAACTTTCAAAAGAGAATTGGATATATACTAAAGGCAGAAATTTGCAGGGCTGTGGGGAAAGAGCAGGGCAGTGGGACTAATTGCATCGCTCTTTCAGAGAGCCGGCACCAGCACGATGGGCCGAAAGGCATCCTACTGTGCTCTATGATTCTATAACATCAGCTTCTCTCTGCTCACGAGTACTGAGAGAACAGGGAAGAATCTTTAAAACCAGCCCAGTTATTGGGGGCTCTTAACATTAACAAGCCCCAGTTGCCCGAATTAACATGGTTCAGTCCTGGATGTGATTAAAGGCATCGGAAACAGTGTAATCGACCCACCGCAGTCACAATGTGGACACTCTGGTGTGTCAGTGGGTGGGATACACTAGGGAATCCCTTTCCACACACTGAGGTTGACTCTAATGATCGGGAGTCCCAGGGTTTCGGACACCAGATAATCAAGCTCACAAGAACACAAATTGTCTCTCCAGGCTTTATTAAGAGCGCTGCATAACACAGGTCAGGTGATAATTCCCTCAATCTGGAGAATAGAAGTACAGTGGATTCACTCGCGATCTTCTCGAGTCTGTTCCAACTGACAATGGCTTAAGTGGCCTGTTCTTATACACAAGCTTGGTTACCGCTCAGGAAATGGGATTGTTTGGACCCGTCTGTTGACCGCCTCCTGAACTCCTGCTAATTCAGGGAATTTAGTCCATCTGTGACCAGACTATAACCACAAGCCCGTCTGGTTATCACACCTATATGGTCCATGAGGTTATTATCAGATTCACACCCACACTTCATCCCATAACACGGGTACAGGGGCTCAGTAATGTTTCATTTATCAGAAAAAGACAAAGTACAACAACATACTGGGCAGCTTAACAGAATCTCATCATATTTATGGGGCCATAAATATAAGTCATTAATAAATCCAGGAGGGAATTCAGGAGAAACGTCTTTACCCAGAGAGTGATGAGAATGTGGAACTCACTCCCACAAGGAGTAGTTGAGGTGAATGGCATTGATGGATTTAAGGAGAAGCCAGATAAACATAGGAGGATATGTCAGAGGAGGCTCGTGTGGAGCATAAACCCCGGCATGGACCAGTTGGGCCGAATGGCCTGTTTCTGTGATGTACATTCAATGTAATAACATGAACAGTCCACCGGCGTGCTCGAGGCCTTCCGTGACCGGTGGGTACCGGAGGGACTGGCGTGCATCATCACCACCGAAAATAGAATTTTAATTTCATTTAAGTTTCCATTAAACTTTTTTTGTTATGTTACAGGTTTTATTGGTTGTGATGGTTGACTTTTAATAGGCAATTGCCTGTGATAAGGAGAAAAACAAAAATAACATTAACAGTCAAATCAAGGGAATCATCAGCACAACAGATTGAAAGATTAAACAATAGTACAAAATTTATAAAACATTCATCCATTCCACGTTCTCGTCACCCCAGCTGTCTGCAGGGCCCTGCGTTACAGAAGTGTGAATTCGCTGGTGTCTCAGCAGGTCATTGGAGCTTTTAAAGCTCTTCCCACAGTCAGAACATGTAAACGCTCTCTCATCAGTGTGAACAAGCTGGTGTGCCAGCAGGTTGGTGGACTGCAAGAATCCCTTTCCACACACAGAGCAGGTGAACTCACTCTCCCCAGTGTGAACTCGCTGGTGTTTGGTCAGAGCCCTGGAGCATTTAAAGCTCTTCTCACAGTCAGAACATGTAAATGGCCTGTCTTCAGTGTGAACAAGCTGGTGTTGCTTCAGGTCTGTGGGGCTTTTAAAGCTCTTCTGACAGACAGAACATTGAAATGCTCTCTCATCAGTGTGAACTCGCTGGTGTGTGGTCAGTGCCCCGGAGCATTTAAAGCTTTATGTTGCTGCTTTAAGCTACATAATTTTCACCCGAACAGATATGTACTTGAAGTGCCAGACCAAGGGGCAGAAAACGTTAGTGGGAGTGGTATATAGACCTCCAAACAGTAATGCGGAGGTCGGGGATGGCATCAAACGGGAAATTAGAGACGCATGCAATAAGGGCACAGCAGTTATCATGGGTGACTTTAATCTACATATAGATTGGGCTAACCAAATTAGTAACAATACTGTGGAAGAGGAATTCCTGGACCAATATATCAAGGAACCAACTAGAGATCAGGCCATCTTAGACTGGGTATTCTGTAATGAGAAAGGAGTAATTAGCAATCTTGTTGTGCGAGGCCCCTTGGGTCAGAGTGATCATAATATGATAGAATTCTTCATTAAAATGGAGAGTGAAATAGTTGACTCAGAGACTAGGGTCCTGAATTTAAATAAAGGAGATGACAATGGTATGAGGCGCGAGTTGGGTAGGATTAATTGGGGAATGACGCTCAAAGGGTTGACGGTGGATGGGCAATGGCAAACATTCAAAGACCGCATGGATGAACTACAAACTTTGTTCATCCCAATTTGGCATAAAAATAAAACAAAAAAGGTGACTCAACCGTGGCTAACAAGGGAAATTAGGGATAGCATAAGATCCAAGGAGAGGACATATAAATTGGCCAGAAAAAGCAGTAAACCTGAGGATTGGGAGTAGTTTAGGATTCAACAAAGGAGGACAAAGGGATTAATTAAAAGGGGGAAAATAGAGTATGAGAGTAAGCTTTCAGGGAACATAAAAACTGACTGTGAAAGCTTTTATAGATATGTGAAGAGAAAAAGATTGGTGAAGTCAAGCATAGGTCCCTTGCAGTCAGAATCAGGGGAATTTATAATGGGGAACAAAGAAATGGCAGACCAACTAAATTCTTACTTTGGTTCTGTCTTCACAAAGGAGGACACAAATAACCTCCCAGAGATGCCGGGGAACATAGGGTCTAATGACAGGGAGGAACTGAATGAAATCAGTATATTTAGGGAAATGGTGTTAGGGAAATTGATGGCATTGAGGGTTGATAAATCCCCAGGGCCTGATAATCTGCATCCTAGGGTACTTAAGGAAGAGGCCCTAGAAATAGTAGATGCATTGCAGGTCATCTTCCAAAATTCGATAGAGTCTGGAACAGTACCCATGGATTGGCGGGTAGCTAATGTTACCCAAATGTTCAAAAGGGGTGGTAGAGAAAAAACGGGGAATTACAAACCGGTAAGCCTGACATCGGTAGTGGGGAAAATACTAGAGTCCATTATAAAGATGTAATAGCAGAACACTTGGAAAAAAAATGACCGGATGGGACAAAGTCAACATGGATTTGCAAAAGGTAAATAGTGCTTGACTAATCTACTGGAATTTTTTAAGGATGTAACTGGTAAAATAGATAAGGGAGAACCAGTGGATGTGGTGTATTTCGATTTTCAAAAGGCTTTCGATAAGGTCCCGCATAAGAGATTAGCGTGTAAAATTAAGGCACATGGGATTGGGGGCAAGGAATTGACTTGGATAGAGAACTGGTTGGCAGACAGAAAGCAAAGAGTTGAATAAATGGCTCTTTTTCCGAGTGGCAGGCAGTGACTACTTGGGTACCACAGGGATCGGTCCTTGGACCCTAGCTATTCACAATATATATTAATGATCTGGATGAGGGAACTGGATGTAATATCTCCAAGTTTGCAGACGACACAAAGCTGGGTGGGCGTGTGTGCTGTGAGGAGGATTCAGAGAAACTGCAGTATGATTTAGACAGGTTGGGTGATTGGGCAGAAGCATGGCAGATGCAATATAACGTGGATAAATGCGAGGTTATCCACTTTGGTGTCAAAAACAGGAAGGCAGATTATTATCTGAATGGCAATAGATTGGGAGAATGGGAAGCGCAATGAGACCTGGGCATCCTTGTGCATCAGTCGCTGAAAGTAAGCATGCAGGTGCAGCAGGCGGTTAAGAAGGCAAATGGTATGTTGGCCTTCGTAGCGAGAGGGTTTGAGTACAGGAACAAGGATGTCTTGCTGCAGTTGTACAGGGCCTTGGTGAGACCACATCTGGAGTATTGTGTGCAGTTTTGGTCTCCTTATCTGAGGAAGGATGTTTTTGCCATGGAAGGAGTGCAGCGAAGATTCACCAGGCTGATACCTGGGATGGCAGGAATGACGTATGAGGAGAGATTGCGTCGATTGGGCTTGTAATTGCTGGAGTTTAGAAGAATGAGAGAGGATCTCATTGAAACTTATAAAATTCTAACCGGACTAGACAGACTAGATGCTGGAAGGATGTTCCCGATGGTCGGGGAGTCCAGAACCAGGGGCCACAGTCTAAGGATAAGGGGTAAGCCATTTAGGACAGAGATGAGGAATTTCTTCACCCAGAGAGTGGTGAACCTGTGGAATTCTCTACCACAGAAGGCAGTAGAGGCCAATTCATTAAATATATTCAAGAAGCAGTTGGATATATTTCTTAAGGCTAGGGGGATCAAGGGATATGGGGAGAAAGCAGGGACAGGGTACTGAATTTGGATGATCAGCCATGATCTCATTGAATGGCGGAGCAGGCTCAAGGGGCCGAATGGCCTACTCCTGCTCCTATCTTCTATGTTTCTATGTTTTCCTCACTGATTGCAGCTCTTAAGCAACACCAACTTTACAAAGAAAGCCCCGTGCGGCAGCCTGGAGCTCAGGGGCCCAGCGCGCAGGCACGGGGGGAGGATGATTGACAGGGGCCCAGGGTGTGCGCTGAGCATGCGCGGTGCGGGCTGGGCGCCTGTGGAGCAGGAGAGGGCGGGGCCATGGGGTGCATGTGAGGTGTCACACTGGGGAGAGGCCATTTCCCTGCTCTGTGTGTGGGAAGGGATTCACTGATTCATCCAACCTGCTGAGACACCAGCATGTTCACACTGATGAGAGAGCATTTAAATGTTCTGACTGTGGAAAGAGTGGCGCATGACTTACGCTGAGCAGAGGGTCAGCGTAAGTCGTGCGCACGACCCCGACCCCCGCCAACGACCCCCCGCCGACCCCGACCCCCGCCAACCCCGACCCCCTGCCGACCCCCCCACCGACCCCGACCCCTACCTGTACTGATGTCAGGCTTACCAGTCTATAATTCCCTGTTTTCTCTCTTCCACCTTTTTTGAACAGTGGGGTAACATTAGCTACCCTCCAATCCATGGGAACTGTTCCAGAGACTATCGAATTTTGGAAGATGACCAGCAATGCATCTACTATATCGATATTTATCTATCTATCTATCTATCCAGAAAAGCAGTGGCCCCAGCACTGACCCTTGGGGAACACCACTGTCTACCATCCTCCAGTTTGAAAAACAGCCATTTACCACAACTCACTGTTTTCTGTCCTTAAGCCAATTCCTTATCCAAGCTGCCACTGACCCACCTATTGCATGAGCCTCAATTTTGTTAACCAGCCTTCTATGTGGTACTTTGTCAAACACCTTCCGAAAATCCATGTGGACAACATCCATTGCATTCCCTTCATCGATCCTCCCTGTTACTTCATCAAAAAATTTCAATTAGATTAGTCTGTCACTTTAATTCTCCTCTACATTGGGGAGACCAAACGCAGATTGTGCGACCGCTTTGCAGATCACCTCCGTTCAGTCCGTAAGGGTCACCCCGAGCTTCAGGTCGCCTGTCACTAATTCTCCGCTCTACTCCCACTCTGACCGCTCCGTCCTCGGCCCTCTTACACTGTTCCAATGAAGCTCAACGTAAGCTCGAGGAACAGCACCTCCTCTTTCGATTAGGCACTTTACAGCCTTCTCGACTCACTCTCGGGGCAGGTACAGCACGGGTTAGATACAGAGTAAAGCTCCCTCTACACTGTCCCAGCAAACACTCCCAGGGCAGGTACAGCACGGGTTAGATACAGAGTAAAGCTCCCTCGACACTGTCCCATCAAACACTCCCAGGGCAGGTACAGCACAGTTTAGATACAGAGTAAAGCTCCCTCTACACTGTCCCATCAAACACTCCCAGGGCTGGTACAGCACGGGTTAGATACAGACTAAAGCTCCCTCTACACTGTCCCATCAAACACTCCCAGGGCAGGTACAGCACGGGTTAGATACAGAGTAAAGCTCCCTCTACACTGTCCCATCAAACACTCCCAGGGCAGGTACAGCACGGGTTAGATACAGAGTAAAGCTCCCTCTACACTGTCCCGTCAAACACTCCCAGGGTAGGTGCAGCACGGGTTAGATACAGAGTAAAGCTCCCTCTACACTGTCCTGTCAAACACTCCCAGGGCTGGTACAGCACGGGTTAGATACAGACTAAAGCTCCCTCTACACTGTCCTGTCAAACACTCCCAGGGCTGGTACAGCACGGGTTAGATACAGACTAAAGCTCCCTCTGCACTGTCCTGTCAAACACTCCCAGGGCTGGTACAGCACGGGTTAGAAACAGAGTAAAGCTCCCTCTAAATTGGTTCACCAAACACAGCCAACTCAGATCCAGCATGTGTTAAATGCAGCGTACAGCTCCTCTGACACTATCCAATGATGCACACCAGCTCAGGTAATGCAGAGTAAGAATGCAGAATAAAAATCCCTCTACATGTAAGTGTCAAGCACTCCCAGGTAGCTTCACACACAAGTTAAGTCGGGTCAACTTGTCGCATCAAAGGCCGAGTCTTCTGGCAGCTGTCAGGCAGCTCCCTGTGGCTGTTTAAACTCTCACCTCTGGAGGGGTCTTAGTCCCACCTGATCGGCTCTGTGAATCCAGCCACCTCCATCCAGTCCCAGTTAGTGTGACGATGATTCGACTCCTCTCTCCACTTTTCAGAGATACTGTTCAGTCCAAGAATCCTTTAACATAAAACAGATTATTATTAATTCTAGAATCTGTAATTGGAATACAATTTTTGTGACTATGATTAGATTTAATTTGAATATATTTGTAATTAATGACATTAGGTTGAATTACTTACCTTAATATTAAATTGTTCTTTCCTTTCCCTTCCCCTATTTATATGGACTAGACTCACCGGCAGTGTCAGCTGCCATGTCCAGCTCCACACACACTGACTCCCACTGATGCTGTGTAACCAGGGGCGTAAACCGTCTCCAGGTGACATCAGAAAGGAGCCAGGGACCATGTCACAAAGCAGCCAAACCCCTCCCACTCTCGGTATTACAGAGTCACATGACCAGGCTCTGCTCCTGGTGTGCAGTCTCACTGGGCATGAACGCAGGTTGTACAATCAGTCCCGTCTCCAACCCTGCTCCCGCGTACTGAGACTCCAGGCAGGGAGCACTGACTCCCAAAATTACCACTGATAAATTCTCGCTCCCATCCTCTGAATGTGAGGTCCCACTATTCAAAGGCCCCCATTTCTACCTCTTTCTTTATACTCCAGAAAGTCTCCCCTCTCTTTATATCGGTGTGTCTCCCTCCTGCTTTGGCAGAGAGAGATGGTTTGTGGGAATGGTGTTTGGGATACGGCAAGGATATTACCTCTCCCTCATTTGTGCTCTGAAACAAGTCTATTCCCTGTAACAGGAAGGGCGCCATGGGCAATAATTGGAGGGATCTTCAGGGGGATCAAGTGCTGACACCATCGGAGCAGTAATTGGAGGGTGCATCATGGGCAATAGGCTCCCTCTGTATTATCCCATCAAACACTCCCAGGGCTGGTACAGCACGGGTTAGATACAGAGTAAAGCTCCCTCGACACTGTCCCATCAAACAGTCCCAAGGCTGGTGCAGCACGGGTTAGATAAAGAGTCAAGCTCCCTCTACACTGTCCCATCAAACACTCCCAGGGCAGGTACAGCACGGTTTAGATACAGAGTAAAGCTCCCTCTACACTGTCCCATCAAACACTCCCAGGGCAGGTACAGCACGGGTTAGATACAGAGAAAATCTCCCTCTACACTGTCCCGTCAAACACTCCCAGGGCAGCTACAGCACGGGTTAGGTACAGAGTAAAGCTCCCTCTACACATTCCCATCAAACACTCCCAGAGCCGGGACACCACGAGTTAGATACAGAGTAAAGCTCCCTCTACACTGTCCCGTCAAACACTCCCAGGTCAGATACAGCACGGGTTAAATACAAAGTAAAGCTCCCTCTACACTGTCCCATCAAACACTCCCAGGGAAGGTACAGCACGGATTAGATACAGAGTAAAGCTCCCTCTACACTGTCCCATCAAACACCCCCAGGGCAGGTAAAGCATAGGTTAGATACAGAGTAAAGCTCCCTCTACACTGTCCCATCAAACACTCCCAGGGCAGGTACAGCATGGATTAGATACAGGGCAAAGCTCCCTCTACATTGTCCCATCAAACACTCCCAGGGCAGGTACAGCACGGGTTAGATACAGAGTAAAGCTCCCTCTACACTGTCCCATCAAAAAACCCCAGGGCAGGTACAGCACGGGTTAGATACAGAGTAAATCTCCCTCTAAACTGTCCCATCAAACACTGCCATGGCAGGTACAGCACGGGTTAGATACAGAGTAAAGCTCCCTCTACACTGTCCCATCAAACACTCTCAGGGCAGGTACAGCATGGGTTAGAAACGGAGTAAAACTCCCTCTACTCTGTCCCATCAAACACCCCCAGGGGAGGTGCAGCACGGGGTTAGATACAGAGTAAACCTTCCTCTACACTGTCCTATCAAACACTCCCAGGGCAGGTGTAGCACAGGTTAGATACAGAGTATAGCTCCCTCTACACTGTCCCATCAAACACTCCCAGAGCAGGTACAGCACGGGTTAGATACAGAGTAAAGCTCCCTCTACACTGTCCCATCAAACACTCCCAGGGCAGGTATAGCACGGGTTAGATAAAGAGTAAAGCTCCCTCTTCACTGTCCCATCAAACACTCCCAGGGCAGGTACAGCACGGGTTAGATACAGAGTAAAGCTCCCTCTACCCTGTCCCATCAAACACTCCCAGAGCAGGTACAGCACGGGTTAGATACGGAGTAAAGCTCCCTCTACACTGCCCCATCAAACACTCCCAGGGCAGGTACAGCATGGGTTAGATACGGAGTAAAGCTCCCTCTACACTGTCCCATCAAACAGTCCCAGGGCAGGTATAGCATGGGTTAGATACGGAGTAAAGCTCCCTCTACACTGTCCCATCAAACACTCACAGGGCAGGTACAGCATGGGTTAGATACGGAGTAAAGCCCCCTCTACACTGTCCCATCAAACACTCCCAGGGCAGGTACAGCAAGGGATTAGATACAGAGTAAAGCTCCCTCTACACTGTTGGATACTGTTGAGGGGGATGACTTACCAGAGGAAGGCAGCAGCAGCCAACTTCCTGGCACCGGGGGTGCTTCTGCTGCTCAGGAAGGGAGGAAAAAGAGGGGGAGAGCAATTGTGGTAGGGGATTCTATCGTAAGGGGAACAGATAGGCATTTCTGAGGCCGTAGACGTGACTCCAGGATGGTTTGTTGCCTCCCTGGTGCCAGGGTCAAGGATGTCACTGAACGGCTTCAGGGCATTCTGAAGGGGGAGGGTGAACAGTCAGAGGTCGTGGTTCACATTGGGACCAACGACATGGGTAGGAAGAGGGATGAGGTCCTGCAGCAAGAATTTAGGGAGCTAGGTAGCAGATTAAAGAGTAGGACCTCAAAGGTTGTAATCTCTGGATTACTCCCAGTGCCACGTGCTAGTGAGTATAGGAATAGGAGGATAGAGCAGATGAATGCGTGGCTAATGAGTTGGTGCAGGAGGGAGGGCTTTAGTTTGCTGGATCACTGGGTCTGCTTCTGGGGAAGGTGAGACTTGTACAAGTCGGACGGGTTGCACCTGAACCAGAACGGGACTAATATCCTTGCGGGGAGGTTTGCTAGCACTGTTGGGGGGGGGTTTAAACTAACTTGGCAGGGGGATGGGATAGAGTGGAGCTATAATGGGGGTGATGTACAGCCAAATATAGAGGAAAAAACAAGTCAGCTTGGAAGGCAGAGCAAATATGTAACGGCACAAGGGAGTAGGGCAAGGCTGGATGGCATTTATTTTAATGCAAGGAGTCTTGCGAATAAGGTGGATGAACTGAAGGTGTTGATGAACACATGGGAGTATGATATTGTTGCTATCACGGAGACATGGTTGAGGGAGGGGCAAGACTGGCAGCTCAATATTCCGGGGTGTAGAATCTTCAGGCGAGACGGGGGGGGGGGTGGTAAAAGAGGAGGGGGTGTCGCAATATTAATTAAGGAGTCAATTACTGCTGTAAGGAGGGATGATATATTAACAGGTTCCTCTAATGAGGCCATATGGGTAGAACTTAAAAACAAAAAGGGGGCAAGCACTTTGCTGGGAGTGTACTATAGGCCCCCAAAAAGTCAGGGGGAGATAGAGGACCAGATATGTAGGCAAATCTCAGATAAATGTGCAAATAATAGGGTAATAATAGTGGGGGATTTCAACTTCCCCAATATTAACTGGGATAGTCAGAGTGTGAAAGGCTTAGAGGGTGTAGAATTCTTAAAGTGCATCCAGGAGAGCTTTTTGAGCCAGCATGTAGAAAGTCCTACAAGAGAGGGGGCGGTACTGGACCTAATTCTAGGGAATGTGGCCGGGCAAGTGGTAGAAGTCTTAGTAGGTGAGCACTTTGGTGACAGTGACCATAATTCGGTGAGATTTCAGGTAGTCATGGAAAAGGACAGAGATGGACCGGAAATAAAGGTTCTAAATTGGGGGACGGCCGATTTTAATATGATAAGGCAGGATCTGGCCAAAGTGGACTGGGATCAGCTACTTGTAGGAAAATCCACATCAGAGCAATGGGAGTCTTTCAGAAAGGAAACTGAGAGAGTACAATGGCAACATGTTCCCGTAAAGGTCAAGGGTGGGACCAAGAAGCCCAGGGAACCTTGGATGTCAAGGAATATACGAGAATGGATTAGGAAAAAAAGGGGGGCTTTTGGCAGATACAAAGGACTAAAAACAGTGGAAGCCCTAGAGGAGTATAGAAAGTGCAGGGGGGGGTACTTAAAAAAGAAATTAGGAGAGCGAGGAGGGGCCATGAAATAACACTGGCGAGCAAAATAAAGGAAAATCCTAAGGTGTTTTATAAGTATATTAAGGGCAAGAGGATAACTAGGGAAAGAGTAGGGCCCATTAGGGACCAAAGTGGCAATCTGTGTGTGGAGCCAGAAGATGTAGGTGGAGTTTTAAATGAATTTTTTGCATCTGTGTTCACTATGGAGAAGGACGATGTGGACATGGAAATCGGGCAGGGGGACTGTGATATACTTGAACATATTAGCATCGAGAGGGAGGAGGTACTAGCGGTTTTAGCAGGCTTAAAAGTGGATAAATCCCCAGGCCCGGACGGGATGTATCCCAGGCTGCTGTGTGAGGCAAAGGAGGAGATTGCAGGGGCTCTGACACAAATTTTCAGAACCTCTCTGGCCACAGGGGATGTGCCAGAGGACTGGAGAACAGCTGACATAGTACCATTATTCAAGAAGGGTAGTAGGGATAAACCAGGGAATTACAGGCCAGTGAGCCTAACATCAGTGGTAGGGAAATTATTGGAAAAAATTCTGAGGGACAGAATTAGTCTCCACTTGGAGAGGCAAGGATTAATCAGGGACAGTCAGCATGGCTTTGTCAAGGGAAGGTCATGTCTGACTAATTTGATTGAATTTTTCAAGGAGGTGACTAGGTGTGTGGATGAGGGTAGTGCAGTGGATGTGGTCTACATGGATTTCAGTAAGGCTTTCGATAAAGTCCCGCATAGGAGACTGGTCAAGAAGGTAAGAGCCCATGGGATCCAGGGTGCCTTGGCACATTAGATCCAAAACTGGCTTAGTGGCAGAAGGCAGAGGGTGATGGTGGAAGGTTTTTGTGACTGGAAGCCTGTGTCCAGTGGGGTACCGCAGGGATCGGTGCTGGGTCCCTTGCTGTTTGTGGTCTACATAAATGATTTAGATGTGAATGTAAAAGGTATGATCAGTAAGTTCGCAGATGACACGAAAATTGGTGGGGTGGTAAATAGCGAGGAGGGAAGCCTCAGGTTACAGGACGATATAGATGGGTTGGTCAGATGGGTGGAACAGTGGCAAATGGAATTTAACCCTGAAAAGTGTGAGGTGATGCATTTTGGGAGGACGAACAAGGCAAGGGAATACACAATGAATGGTAGGACCATAGGAAGGACAGAGGGACATTGGTGTGCATATACATAGATCCCTGAAGGCAGCAGAACAGGTGGATAAAGTTGTGAAAAAGACATATGGGATACTTGCCTTCATTAGCCGAGGCATAGAATATAAGAGCAGGGAGGTTATGATGGAGCTGTACAAAATGCTAGTTAGGCCACAGCTGGAATACTGTGTGCAGTTCTGGTCGCCACAATATAGGAAGGATGTGATTGCATGGGAGAGGGTGCAGAGGAGATTCACCAGGATGTTTCCTGGGCTGGAGCGCTTCAGCTATGAAGAGAGACTGGACAGGCTGGGGTTGTTTTCCTTAGAGCAGAGAAGGCTGAGGGGGGACCTGATTGAGGTGTACAAAATTATGAGGGGCATAGATAGGGTAGATAGAAAGGAACTTTTCCCCTTAGTAGAGGGGTCAATAACCAGGGGCATAGATTCAAGGTAAGGGGCAGGCGGCTTAGAGGGGATTTGAGGAAGAACTTTTTCACCCAGAGGGTGGTTGGAATCTGGAACTCACTGCCTGAAAGGGTGGTAGAGGCAGGAACCCTCACAACATTCAAGAAGCATTTGGATGAGCACTTGAAACTCCATAGCATACAAGGCTACGGACCAAGTGCTGGAAAATGGGATTAGAATAGACAGGGCTTGATGGCCGGTGCGGACACGATGGGCCGAAGGGCCTCTTTCTGTGCTGTATAACTCTATGACTCTAACTCTGAGCCGAAGTTGCTCGAGTTGCAGACACTTCTGGTCACCACACTTTAGGAAGGATGTGAAGGCCCTTGAGAGGGTGCAGAGGAGATTTACCAGAATGGTTCCGAGGATGGGGGATCTTAGCTACAAGGACAGGTTGGAGAAGCTGGATTTGTTTTCATTAGGGCAAAGGAGGTTGAGGGGTGATTTGATAGAGGTGTACAAGATTATGACAGGTTTGGATAGGCTAGACGGGGAAAGGCTGTTCCCACTAGTTGATGGGACAAGGACTAGGGGACACAGATTTAAGGTTCTGGGCAAGAGACACAGGGGGGACGTGAGGAGAAACTTTTTTATGCAGCGAGTGGTGAGGACCTGGAACTCGCTGCCGACGGAAGTGGTGGAAGCGGAGACACTGAATGTTTTCAAGGGGAGACTGGATAGGCACTTGGGGGAAATAAACTTGCAGGGCTACGGGGATAGAGCGGGGGAATGGGACTGACTGGATTGCTCTACAGAGAGCCGGCACGGACTGGATGGGCCCAATGGCCTCCTTCTGTGCCTCTACGACTCTATGTGGTTGCTGTGGATCACACTGGGGTCCACCAGCTCCCACATGCTACAGCTGCAACACATCACCTGCCCTGCCATCTCTATTGTATTTTATTTAACTAATTAGGTTTCCAAGTTTTGAAATACCCAATTCTCTATTAATAGTTTTTAATCTCGGTAATAACCTTGTTTAATTTATTACATTTAGCTATATGCTTTAGGTCTTTACTGTAACTTAGCCCACAGTCCTAATTAAACCCGAGTTGTTTATATTTTTTCACGTATCAAGCAGCACCTCTTACCCCCACCTCATCGAATTCGCTCACTCACCCAATTCCCGAGTTAAGTACTCTGTAGAAGCAGTACTCCGTAGAACTGGACTCCGTGCTACTTACCTCCCAAACATTTCTCCTTCCACACTCAAAAGGCCGGTGAATTTCAGGTCCTGATGAATGGAGTGACTCTCTGAGATCTTGATGTGAAGTTTGGTTTGAGTTTCCCCGTCTGTCAATCCTGCCCTTCTCACAGCCGGTGAAAGGAGTTTCCAAAAGCCATCACTGAGAGTCCAGGACAGAAATTGACAACATTCTCCCCCAGCAACAATTCTCTTGTCCTCACCCAATCACGTTCCCTTAGCAACAAGGTATTGAAACTTCTTTTATACATTCTCACAAAATATTACACACAGGTGTCTTCAACCAATCTCGCTCCCCCAGCAACAACTCCCCGGTCCTCACAGGATACTAGTTTGGCAACATTAAATGATATGGAACCTTCTAGAACTTTGGGCACTTTTTAATGGTTAATTACAAAATGGGCAGTTTTGCAGCTACCAATTACTGTAACTCATCAATACACACAGTTCTGATTCATCGACTTTGCATTATAGAATAGTAGAATTACATTAATACATCCAAAGGGCTTCCAGCAAATAGTTTGCAGAAGGCTGCACCACTGAATAAATGTGAAATATTTAGTGTTTCCCACATTCAATAACTGTTCATTTTATTTTGCCTCATTTGAACACATTAATCTGACTGGCTGAAGGGCACTGATGTAATTTGATTGGAGGCCTTCTATCAATTATCTTGCCTACCCTCAATCTGGCAAGAAACTACTTAAGAATGTCGACTATTCCTCAATTCAATTAATGTCAAGCACAATGGTTTTAATGGGAACAGACACAAACAGTTAATTCCTGCCCCTTGCCCACCACAACAGCACTTAGACATACTATGGGGAATCCTCATGGGACAAAGATGGAAGCTTTGTGAATTTAACACAAAATGAGGGCAGCTAATGTTGTAAAGCGTAAGGGGGAATTACAGTTTGTGTCCCGAGCTGAGCCGCCCCCTCTTAAACTGAGTTTGTTTGCTCTTGTTTCTTATTTACAAGTTCACTTCTTACAATACATTCTTTAATTCTTTATGTTGCTGCTTTAAGCTGTATAATTTTCACCCTAACAGATATGCACTTGAAGTGCCGTAACCTACAAGGCTGCGGACCAAGTGCGGGAAAGTGGGATTAGGGTGGATAGCTCTTTGTCGGCCGGCACGGACAAGATGGGCCGAATGGCCTCCTTCTGTGCTGTAAATGTCTATGATTCATTGATCATCCCATTCCCAAGCTGCCTCTGTGTTAACACCTCAGACGAGCCGTCCCACACAGGGTGACTCCCTCAACCTGTTCTCCCGGTTACAGAACCAGTTTGTCTCTCTCAGGAATGCCCAAGTCTCTGTTGTCTGGGCACCAACTCACTCGTGACCTCACATGTTGCAACAAGTCACAGAATCACAGAATCTACAGTGCAGATAGAGGCCATTTCGGCCCATCGAGCCTGCACCGACACATATCCCACCCTATCCCCATAACCCCACGTATTTAATCCCCTAACACTAAGGGTCAATTTATCATAGCCAAATCAACCTAACCTGCACATCTTTGGACTGTGGGAGGAAACCGGAGCACCCGGAGGAAACCCACGCAGACACAGGGAGAATGTGCAAACTCCACACAGACAGTCGCCCGAGGCCAGATTTGAACCCGGGTCCTTGGCGCTGTGAGGCAACAGTGCTAACCACTATGCCACCGTGCCAAGTCTGCTGCCTGAGCAGTTTGCAGTGTTATTAGGTCTGTAGGTCTCTTAGCAACCACCTCCCTTATCTAGGCAAAGGGCTCATCTCCTGACTTTGTGTATTATCATTCCAAACTTCAGCATTCTCTGTCTTTTAGCTTCAATCTGTCTGTGTCCACCCAGTGACAACACTGAGCTCCTCCCTCCAACCACTGACACTCGCCCTCTTGCTGAGAAAGAAAGACTTGCATTTATATAGCACCTTTCACAACCTCAGGATGTCCCAGAGCACTTTACAGCCAATGAAGAACTTCTGAAGTGTAGTCACTGTTGTAATGTAGGAAACACGGCAGCCAATTGGTGCACAGCAAGCTCCCACAAACAGCAATGTGACAATGACCAGATAATCTATTTCAGTGATGTTGATTGAGGGATAAATATTGGCCCCAGGACACCGGGGAGAACTCCCCTGCTCTTCTTCAATGTAGTGCCATGGGATCTTTTACATCCACCTGAAAGAGCAGACGGGGGCCTCGGTTTAACATCTCATCCGAAAGACGGCACCTCTGACAGCGCAGCACTCTCTCAGTACTGGAGTGTCAGCCGAGATTTTTATGCTCAAGTCTCTGGACTGGGACTTGAACCCGCGACCTTCTGACTCAGAGGTGAGAGTGCTGCCCACTGAGCTAAAGTGCCTGGAGCTAAGCCAGCTGGGATACTTGACATAGGATTACATCGGATATACGGCACAGAAACAGGCCATTCGGCCCAACCAGTCCATGCCGGTGTTTATGCTCCACTCGAGCCTCCTCCCACCTTTCCTCATCTAAATCTATCAGCATAACCCTCGATTCCCTTCTCCCTCATATGTTTGTCCAGCCTCCCCTTAAATACATCGATACTATTTGCTTCAACCACTCCCTGTGGCAGCAAGTTCCACATTCTCACCTCTCTCTGGGTAAAGAAGTTTCTTCTGAATTCCCTATTGGATTTCTTGGTGACTATCTTATATTGATGGCCTCTAGTTATGCTCTTCCCCACAAGTGGAAACATTCTCTCTGTAGCCACTCTATCAAAATGTTTCATAATTTTAAAGACCTCTATTAGGTCACCCCTCAACCTTTTTTCAAGCGAAAAGAGACCCAGCCTGTTCATCCTTTCCTGATATGTATACCCTCGCATTTCTGATATCATCCTTGTAAATCTTCTCTGCACCCTCTCCAGTGCCTCTATATCCTTTTTATAATATGGTGACCAGAACTGTACGCAGTACTCTAAGTGTGGTCTAACCAAGGTTCGATACAGGTTTAGCATAACTTCACTACTTTTCAATTCTATACCTCGAGAAATAAACCCTAGTGTTTGGTTTGCTTTTTTTATGGCCTTGCTAATCTGTGTCGCAACTTTTAGTAATTTGTGTATTTGTACTCTGAGATCCCTTTGTTCCTCTACCCCACCTAGACTCGCACCCTCCAAGTGATGTGACCTCCCCATTCTTCCTACCAAAATGAAATACCTCACATTTATCTGTTCAGCCTTGGTGACTCTGCAAAAACTCTGAAATGTTTAATAATGAAATCAGGGAGTCAAAAAGCTCAGGTGAGGCAGTTTAAAAAGACAGTCCCTGACCAGAGATTGCTGGATGCTGACACTCGGTGCTCACGAGGATAGAATGTCCCATTCCCCAGGCACAGACATCCAGCACCTCAATCACAGCAACAATTCACAAAACACTGGCAATATAACTTGGAGCAGAGACGGTTAAGTGGAGCTGTGATCGAGGTGCTCAAAATTATGAGGGGTTTTGATCGAGCAAACAGGGAGAAGCTGTTGTCACTGACAGGAGGGTCGGTAACGAGAGGACACAGATTTCAGATCATTGGCAAAAGAATCGAGAGAGGAAATGAGGAGACGTTTTTTACACAGCGAATTGTGATGATCTGGAATGCACTGCCTGAATGGGAGGTGGAAGCAGATTCAATAGTAACTTTCAAAAGGGAATTGGATATATACTAAAGGCAGAAATTTGCAGGGCTGTGGGGAAAGAGCAGGGCAGTGGGACTAATTGCATCGCTCTTTCAGAGAGCCAGCACCAGCACGATGGGCCGAAAGGCATCCTACTGTGCTCTATGATTCTATAACATCAGCTTCTCTCTGCTCACGGGTACTGAGAGAACAGGGAATAATCTTTAAATCCAGCCCAGTTATTGGGGTTTTAACATTAACAAGCCCCAGTTGCCTGAATTAACATGGTTCAGTCCTGGATGTGATTAAAGGCATCGGAAACAGTGGAATCGACCCACCGCAGTCACACTGTGGACACTCTGGTGTGTCAGCGGGTGGGATACACCAGGGAATCCCTTTCCACACACTGAGGTTGACTCTAATGAGCGGAGTCCTGGGGTTTCGGATACCAGATAATCAAGCTCACAAGAACACAAATTGTCTCTCCAAGCTTTATTAAGAGCGCAGCATAACACAGATCGGGTGATAATTCCCTCAATCTGGAGAATAGAAGTACAGTGGATTCACGCGCGACCTTCTCGAGTCTGTTCCAACTGACAATGGCTTAAGTGGCCTGTTCTTATACACAAGCTTGGTTACCGCTCAGGAAATGGGATTGTTTGGACCCGTCTGTTGACCGCCTCCTGAACTCCTGCTAATTCAGGGAATTTAGTCCATCTGTGACCAGACTATAACCACAAGCCCGTCTGGTTATCACACCTATACGGTCCGTGAGGTTATCAGATTCACACCCAGACATTGTGCCTTTACTTGTCTGGCACTTCATCCCATAACACGGGTACAGGGGCTCAGTAATGTTTCATTCATCAGAAAAAGACAAAGTACAACAACATACTGGTCAGCTTAACAGAATCTCATCATATTTATGTGGCTATAAATATAACAGTCACTAATAAATCCAGGAGGGAATTCAGGAGAAACTTCTTTACCCAGAGAATGGTGAGAATGGGGAACTCGCTACCACAGGGAGTAGTTGAGGTGAACAGCACAGATGGATTTATGAGGAAGCCACATGAGGGAGAAAGGAATGGGAGGAGATGTTGATCGGGTTAATTGAAGTAGGGTGGGTGTGGGGCATAAACAGTGGCATGGACCAGTTGGGCCGAATGGCCTGTTTCTGTGCTGTACATTCTATGTAACACCATGAACTGTCAAAAGAAGGGAATCATCAGCACAACAGTCTTAAAGATTAAACAGCAGTTCAAGAATTTATAAAACATTCATCCGTTCCATGTTCATGTCACCCCAGCTGTCTCAAGGGCCCTGCACTACAGAACAATGTGAACTCGCTGGTGTCTCTGTAGGTGGGATGACCGAGTGAATCCTTTGCCACACACGGAGCAGGTGAACGGTCTCTTTCCTTCTTTCTCCAGCTGGTGTCTCTTCAGGCCCTTTGAACATTTAAATGTCTTCCCACAGTCAGAACATTTAAATGGTCTCTCATCAGTGTGAACTTGCTGGTGTCCGCTCAGATTCCTGGAGCTTTTAAAGCTCATCCCACAGACAGAACATGTAAATGGTCTCTGATCGGAGTGAACTCGCTGGTGTTCCTTCAGATCCCCAGAGGTTTTAAAGCTCATCTCACAGTCAGAACATTTAAATGGTCTCTCTTCAGTGTGAACTCGTTGGTGTCTCAACAGGTTGGATGACTGAGTGAATCCCTCCTGACACATGGAGCAGGTGAATGGTGTCTCCCCAGTGTGTACTCGCTGGTGTCTCAACAGGTGGGAGGGCCGAGTGAATCTATTCCCACACACGGAGCAGGTGAATGGCCTCTTTCCTGCTCTCTCCAGCTGGTGTCCCTTCAGCTCCTGGGACATTTGAAAGCTTTTCCCACAGTCGGAATGTTTAACGGCCTCTCCCCAGTGTGAACTCGCTGGTGTGCCAGCAGATTCGAGGACCGAGTGAATCTCTTCCCACACACCGAGCAGGTGAACAGAATCTCTCCTGCTCTCTCCAGCTGGTGTCTCTTCAGATCCTGGGACCTTTTAAATCTCTTCCCACAGTCAGAACATTTAATGTGAACAAGCTGGTGTCTCAGGAGGGTGGCAGAATGAGAGAATCGCTTCAATAACACGGAGCAGGTCAACGGTCTCTCATCGGTGTGGACAAGCTGGTGTCTCAGCAGCACAGGTGGTGCAATTAATCCCTGCCACACACGGAGCGGGTTAAAGGTCTCTCCCTAGTGTGAACTTGCTGGTGTATCATCGGAGCAGATGGCTGAGTGAATTCCTTCCCACACACGGGGCCCGGCTTTCCCCCAGTGTGTGGCCACTGGTGTCGCTTCAGGTATTTGTAGATTTTGAAGCTCTTTCAGAACATTTAAAAAGGTCTCTCCCCAGTGTGAACTCATGGGTGTGCCAGCAGATTGGAGGAGCGACTGAATCAGGTCCTGAGGAATCACCTAACTCTTGTCAGAATTTGAGGTGATGTTTGGTTTGAGCTTCCTGTCTGTAAATGCTCCACTTCTAAAACCCTGTAAAAGGAGTGTAGAAAGGGTAAGTGGGGAAGCAGGAATTTTTTTTGGCTTATTTTGCCTCAAAGAACAAACAGGGTAGTGCCGGTCCCACTGGTGTCCAGCCATGCCCACAATAACCAGCGGGCCAGAAACAGCCCAATCCACCTCACTGACTTGGCCCTGAAGTCAAATCAAGTCTCATCAAAGTCTCATCAAATGACATCCTTTGTGACTGTGACAAAGGTAAACTATCTCTCCTCGTCCTTCCTGACTTGTCTGCAGCCTTTGACACGGTTGACCACTCCATCCTTCTCCCAACTCCTCTCCACCGTCATCCAGCTGGGTGGGACTGCACTCGCCTGGTTCCATTCTTATCTATCTAATCGTAGCCACAGAATCACCTGCAAAGGCTTCTCTTCCCGCTCCTGCATCGTTACCTCTGGTGTCCCCCAAGGATCTATCATTGGGCTCCTCCTATTTAGAGTCATAGAGTTGTACAGCACAGAAAGAGGCCCATCGTGTCCATCAAGCCCTGTCTAATCTAATCCCATTTTCCAGCACTTGGTCCGTAGCCTTGTATGCTATAGCGTTTCAAGTGCTCATCCAAATGCTTCTTGAATGTTGAGGGTTCCTGCCTCTACCACCCTTTCAGGCAGTGAGTTCCAGATTCCAACCACCCTCTGGGTGAAAAAGTTTTTCCTCAAATCCCCTCTAAACCTCCTGCCCCTTACCTTGAAACTATGTCCCCCCCCCGATTATTGACCCCTCTACTAAGGGGAAAAGTTCCTTTCTATCTACCCTATCTATGCCCCTCATAATTTTGTACACCTCAATCAGGTCCCCCCTCAGCCTACTCTGCTCTAAGGAAAACAACCCCAGCCTGTCCAGTGTCTCTTCATAGATGAAGCGCTCCAGCCCAGGTAACATCCTGGTGAATCTCCTCGGCACCCTCTCCAAAGCAATCACATCCTTCCTATGGTGTGGCGACCAGAATTGCACACAGTATTCCAGCAGTGGCCTAACTAGCGTTTTGTACAGCTCCATCAAAACCTCCCTGCTCTTATATTCTATGCCTTGGCTAATGAAGGCAAGTATCCCATATGCATTTTTAACGACCTTATCTACCTGTCCTGCTGCCTTCAGGGATCTATGTACATGCACACCAAGGTCCCAGTGGATGTGGTGTATTTGGACTTCCAAAAGGCATTTGACAAGGTGCCACACAAAAGATTACTGCAAAAGATAAAAAATCACAGGATTGGGGGTAATATACTGGCATGGGTGGAAGATTGGCTATCTAACAGAAAACAGAGAGTGGGGATAAATGGTTCATTCTCGGGTTGGCAATCAGTGACTAGTGCTGTTCCGCAGGGGTCAGTGCTGGGACCCCAACTCTTTACAATCTATATTAACAATTTGGAGGAGGTGACCAAGTGCAACGTATCCAAGTTTGCCGATGATACAAAGATGGGAGGGAAAGCAGTGAGTGAGGAGGACATAAAAAACCTGCAAAAGGACATAGACAGGCTAAGTGAGTGGGCAGAAATTTGGCAGATAGAATATAATGTTGGAAAGTGTGAGGTTATGCACTTTGGCAGAAAAAATCAAAGAGCAAGTTATTATCTAAATGGAAAGAAACTGCAAAGTGCTACATTACAAAGGGATCTGGGGGTCCTGGTGCATGAAACACAGAAGGTTAGTATGCAGGTGCAGCAGGTGATCAGGAAGGCCAATGGAATCTTGGCTTTTATTGCAAGGGGGATGGAGTATAATAGCAGGGAAGTCTTGCTTCAGTTATACAGGGTACTGGTGAGGCCACACCTGGAATACTGCGTACAGTTTTGGTTTCCATATTTAAGAAAAGATATACTTGCTCTCGAGGCAGTTCAGAGAAGGTTCACTCGGTTGATTCCGGAGATGAGGGGGTTGACTTATGAGGAAAGTTTGAGTAGGTTGGGCCTCTACTCATTGGAATTCAGAAGAATGAGAGCGATCTTATCGAAACATATAAGATTGTGAGGGGGCTTGATCGGGTGGATGTGGGGAGGATGTTTCCACTGATGGGTGAGACTAGAACTAGGGGGCATAATCTTAGAATAAGGGGCTGCCCTTTCAAAACTGAGATGAGGAGAAACTTCTTCACTCAGAGGGTAGTAAATCTATGGAATTTGCTACCTCAGAGAGCTGTGGAAGCTGCAACATTAAATAAATTTAAAATGGAGATAGACAGTTTCCTAGCTGATAAGGGAATTAGGGGTTACGGGGAGAGGGCAGGGAAGTGGACGTGAGTCTAGGTTCGGATCAGCCACGATCCTATTGAATGGCGGAGCAGGCTCGAGGGGCCATATGGCCTACTCCTGCTTCTTATGTTCTTATATAAGAATTATTAAGTCCCTCTGATCCTCTGTCCTTCCTAGGGTCCTACCATTCATTGTGTATTCCCTTGCCTTGTTTGTCCTCCCAAAATGCATCACCTCACACTTTTCAGGGTTAAATTCCATTTGCCACTGTTCTGCCCATCTAACCAACCCGTCTATATCGTCCTGTAACCTGAGGCTTCCCTCCTCGCTATTTACCACTCCACCAATTTTTGTGTCATCTGCGAACTTACTGATCATACCTCGTACATTCATATCTAAATCATTAATGTACACTACAAGCAGCAAAGGACCCAGCACCGATCCCTGCGGTACACCACTGGACACAGGCTTCCAGTCACAAAAACAACCTTCGACCATCACCCTCTGCCTCCTGCCACGAAGTCAATTTTGGATCCAATGTGCCAAATTACCCTGGATCCCATGGGCTCTTACCTGCTCATCTGCATGCTGCCCCTTGGCGACATCATCCGAAAACACAGCGTCAGTTTCCACATGTACGCTGACGACACCCAGCTCTACCTCACCACCAGTTCTCTCGACCCCTCCACGATCTTCTAATCCAGTTATGGATTAAATATTGGGAAGATTGAAGCAATTGTTTTCAGTCCCTGCCACAAACTCTGTTCCCTAGCCACTGACTCCATCCCTCTCCCTAACATCTGTCTGAGGCTGAACCACACTGTTCACAACCTTGGTGTCATATTTGCCCTGAAATGAGCTTCCGAACACATATCCGCAGCATAACAAAGACCGCCTACTTCCACCTCGGTTACATCGCCCATCTCCGCCCTTGCCTCAGCTCATCCGCTGCTGAAACCCACACCCGGGCCTTTGTTACCTCCAGACTCGACTATTCCAGCGCACTCCTGGCTGGCCTCCCACATTCCAGCCCACGTAAACTTGAGGTGATCCAAAACTACCCGTGTCGTAACTCAACGCCAAGTCCCGTTCACCCATCACCCCTGTGCTCGCTGACCTACATTGGCTCCCGGTTAAGCAATGCTTCGATTTCAAAATTCTCAGCCTTGTTTTCAAATCCCTCCATGGCCTCGCCCCTCCCTATCTTAGTTATTCCCTTCAGCCTCACAACCACCCGCCCCCCGCGATAGAATCACAGAAAAATTATGGCACAGAAGGAGGCCATTCGGCCCATCTTGTCCGTGCCGGCTGATTAAGTGCTATCCACACTAATCGCACTTTCCAGCACTTGGTCCGTAGCCTTGTAGGTTACGGCACTTCAAGTGCACATCCAAGTACTTTTTAAAATGTGATGAGAGTTTCTGCCTCTACCACCCTGTCAGGCAGTGAGTTCCAGACCCCCACCACCCACTGGGTGAAAACATTTCTCCTCAACTCCCCTCTAAAGCTCCGACCAATTACTTTAAATCTACGCCCCCTGGTTGTGGACCCCTCTGCCAAGGGAAATAGGTCCTTCCTATCTCGGCCCCTCAGAATTTTATACACCTCAATCGGGTCTCCCCTCAGCCTCCTCGGTTCCAAAGAAAACAACCTCCTCCTCCCCCCCCCACCCCCCGAGACATCTGCGTTCCTCCAATTCTGCCCTCTTGAGCATCCCTGATTATAATTGCTGCACCATCAGTGGTCGTGTCTTCTGTTGCCTCGGCCCTAAACTCTGGAATTCCCTCCCTGAACCTCTCCGCCTCTCTTTCATAGAAAATAGGAGCAGGAGTCGGCCATTCGGCCCCTCGAGCCTGCTCCACCATTCAATGAGATCATGGCTGATCAAAACCCACCTCTGTGACCAAGCTTTTGGCCATCTGCACTAATTTCTCCTTATGTGGCTCGGGGTCACATTTTTCAATGTCTGACAATACTCCTGTGCAGCGCCTTGGGATGTTTTCCTACGTTAAAGGCGCTATAGAAATACAAGTTGTTGTTGTTCTCATTGTTGGAGGTGAGTTCTGAACAGGCCTCGCCCCCTCCCCCTACTCCGCATGCGCCGCTCCAAGGTGAGCGCGGGCTCTGAACAGGCCCCGCCCCCTCCCCCTACTCTGCATGCGCCGCTCCAAGGTGAGCGCGGGCTCTGAACAGGCCCCGCCCCAGCCCACTCCACCGCATGCGCCGCTCCAAGGTGAGCGCAGGCTCTGAACAGGCCCCGCCCCCTCCCCCTACTCCGCATGCGCCGCTCCAAGGTGAGCGCGGGCTCTGAACAGGCCCCGCCCCCTCCCCCTACTCTGCATGCGCCGCTCCAAGGTGAGCGCGGGCTCTGAACAGGCCCCGCCCCAGCCCACTCCACCGCATGCGCCGCTCCAAGGTGAGCGCAGGCTCTGAACAGGCCCCGCCCCCTCCCCCTACTCCGCATGCGCCGCTCCAAGGTGAGCGTGGGTTCTGAACAGGCCCCGCCCTCTCCCCCCTACTCCGCATGCACCGCTCCAAGGTGAGCGCGGGTTCTGAACAGGCCCCACCCCCTCCCCCTACTCCGCATCCACCGCTCCCGAGGATGAGCCACTACTGCGCCTGCGCAGGGCCTCGCATTCTGGGTCGGCCCGGGCAACCGCGAGAGTCCAGATCACCGGCGGAAAGTGAGTTTTATTAGGGTCTTTTATATATAGAGCGGAGAGAAGCGCGGGCGGGGAGATAAATAAAAAGAAAATACAAACCGGACCGTCCCAGCGCCCTCCCGGCCCCGAGCGGAGTGGATTGAGCGGCCGCAGCCCCTTGTCCTCTGCAGGGAGCGGACTGGGGCACGTCATCAACTCCAGGGCGGTGACTGACAGGAGCTCCCACCAATAGGGAGAGAGCAGGCGGAGCTTGGAGCACTGAGGTGGCGGCGGGTCCTCCAACCAATCGGGGTGTCCGAGGGGCGGGACTTCAGCCGCCTGCTTCTCCCGCTGCTGAGACAAGTGGAATGCAGCAGAGGGCGCTCTTCTGAGTTTGGGGCTCAGGCCTGTTAGTGGAGCAGTGCAGAGGGAACTTTACTCTGCACTGGGCTTTACTCCCTCAGCACTGCACTGGAGGGGCAGCACAGAGTTTTAGACTCGAGTCTCTGGAGTGGGACTTCAACCCACAACCTTCTGACTCAGAGGAGAGAGTGCTGCCGCCTGAGCCACGGCTGACACTCTGTATCTAACCCGTGCTGTACCTGCCCTGGGGGTGTTTGATGGGACAGTGTAGAGGGAGCTTTACTCTGTATCTAACCCGTGCTGTACCTGCCCTGAGAGTGTTTGATGGGACAGTTTAGAGGGAGCTTTACCCTTTATCTAACCCGTGCTGTACCTGCCCTGGGAGTGTTTGATGGGACAGTGTAGAGGGAGCTTTACTCTGTATCTAACCTGTACTGTACCTGCCCTGGGAATGTTTGATGGGACAGTGCAGAGGGAGCTTTACTTTGTATCTAACCCATGCTGTACCTGCCCTGGGAGTGTTTGATCAGACAGTGCAGAGGGAGCTTTATTGTATATCTAACCCGTGCTGTACCTGCCCTGGGAGTGTTTGATGGGACAGTGTAGAGGGAGCTTTACTCTGTGAAATAAAGAATAGATTTGCCTTTCTAATCTAGGCTTTATTAACTTAAAAATCCTGTAGCACATCTTTCAACACCCAGTCCCAACTAAAGGCTGGAAAGAACTGAATTTAAGATGGCCACCACAAATCACATGACATCAACTACCAATGAGATTACAGCATATATCCCAAGGCAGGAAACAAACAACCAATCACAATACTTCTTACTAAACATAAAGAATAATCACCACATTCACCCCTCCTTTTAAAATATACTCCAACCTAAATAACCTTTACAATTTATAATTAATTATTTACAACTAAAACTATGCACAGACAAAATAAAACTATTCAACATGACACAATACTAAGTGAGCAACAACAAATAGTAACATTGCACATAAGTATTAAGTATCTCTCAACTAAAACAATATAATATAATATTTCAACAATTTTAAAACATTACTATCAATTTAAAAGTCCATTTTCAATCGGTCGACCGGATATCTTGTTCGTGTCGACCTTCTTAACCTTGGTGAAATTCCTTGCCCTCCCACACCAGGAGACACAGAAGTATCTTCTGCAGGAAGGCTATCCATATCCCGATTTTCAACGGTTTCCGGATTAGAAATCCCATCAGGAGGTAAACTGGGACGGTCATGAACATCCATCGAGGGCTGACTAATAGAAGTATAATTATCTGCAGTCGGATTGGAAATATTCGTAGTATCTGTAACAGCATCCACATTATCTGAATCATGACTATTGTTAATATCCTCAGAAGAGGGCTGGCCACCACAAGGAGCCAAGTCTTTAATTGAAACGGTACTTTCTTTCCCATCTTGGAATCGAATATGAGCATATTGGGAATTTGCCTCCAACAGCTCCACCTCCTCCACTAAAGGATCATATTTTGACAATCTAACATGGCGTCGAAGCAGCACAGGTCCCTGCATAGTAAGCCATGAAGGTACCGAATATCCCGTAGTAGATCTCTGTGGATAGTTAAAGAGCCTTTCATGGGGGGTCACATTAGTAGCCGTTGAAAGCAATGATCTAATGGAATGCAGGGCATCAGGCAGTACCATTTCCCACTGTGTATTCTTAAGGTTCCGGGATGTCAAAGCCAACATAACTGCCTTCCAGATCACCCCATTGTATCGTTCGCACTGTCCATTACCCTGGGGATTATACGGGGTAGTTCTGCTAGTAGAAATTCCCCGACTGTGAAGGTATTCCTTCAACTGGGAAGACATAAAAGAACTTCCCTGATCCGAATGGATATACGCAGGCATCCCAAAGATGACAAAAATTTGAGTCAGACATTTGATAACTGTAGCAGCTGATAAATCTGCGCAAGGAAAAGCAAAAGGGAACCTTGAAAACTCATCCACAACAGTAAATATATATCGGTTTTGAGTAGTTGAAGGAAGAGGCCCCTTAAAATAGACGCTCAAACGTTCAAAAGGAGAAGTAGCCTTTATAAGATGAGCTCGTTCAGGCTTAAAGAAATTCGGTTTACACCGAGCACAGATAGAACATAATGAAGTCATCCGCTTGACGTCTTCAACTGAAAAGGGCAAATTCTTACTGCGTACGAAGTGTATCATCCTCGTAACCCCAGGATGGCATAAGGCATTGTGAAGATTAATAAGCGTATCTCCGTGAATCACAGAACAATAAGCCCTCGACAGCGCATCAGCAGCAACATTATCCTTCCCCGGACGATAAACTATATCAAAATGGTAACATGCCAACTCAATCCTCCACCTCATTATTTTATCATTCTTAATCTTTCCAAAATGTTTGACATCAAACATAAAGGACACAGACTTTTGATCAGTTACCAACGTAAAATGTCGCCCCGATAAATAATGTCTCCATTTACGCAGTGCTTCTACTATTGCATACGCCTCTTTCTCTATTGAAGAATGCCTTTTTTCACTATTGTTCAAGGTACGTGAGAAAAAGGCCACAGGTCTTCCATTTTGGTTCAGAGTAGCCCCAATTGCAAAATCCGAAGCATCCGTCCCAATCACAAAAGGAACCTGCTCATCAATAGAATGCACAACTGCTCCAAGGATATCCTTTTTAAAATTATCAAAACACGTCCTGGCCTCCCATGATAGAGGATATGTCGTAACCCGAATAAGAGGCCGGATCTTCTGTGAAAAATTTGCAATCCAATTAGAATAGTAAGAAAACAGTCCAACAACTCGTTGCAAAGCCTTAGAATTAGTAGGACAAGGTAAATCAATCAATGGTCGCAGACGTTCTGGGTCTGGTTTAATCTTGTTTCCCGAGATAATGTACCCCAGTAGATTTACCTCAGTGGTCGAAAAGGTACACTTCTCTTTATTGAAAGTTAAACCAACTTTTTCCGCAGCTTGAAGGAATCTTTCTAAATTAGAATCATGCTCCACCCTTGATTTGCCACACACCGTGATGTCATCTAAGTATGAAAAGGTGTCAGAGAGAGAGAGTTATCACTTATAAAAGCATCCATTGCCCGTTGAAAACAAGCAACACCATTAGTAACACCAAATGGTATTCGGCAAAACTGATACAGCTTTCCACCAGCCTCAAAGGCCGTATATGGTTGATCCTTCTTAACAATAGGAATCTGATGATAAGCACTCTTTAGGTCAATAGTGCTAAAAACCTTATACTGAGATACTTTATTGATAAGCTCATCAATCTTAGGCAAAGGGTACGCATCTAATTGAGTATACCTATTAATAGTTTGGGAATAGTCTATCACCATTCGTTTCTTATGTCTCTCGTTAGTCGTGACAACTACCTGTGCCCGCCAAGGCGAACAACTAGGTTCAATGATTCCTTCCAATAAGAGACGTTGAACTTCAGAATTAATAAATTCTCTATCCTGACTGCTATACCTTCTTGACTTGGTAGCAATTGGCTTACAATCCGGCACCAAATTGGAAAAAAGTGATAATGGAGAAATGGATAAAGAGGTTAATCCACAAATAGATAAAGGTGGCTTAGTCCCTCCAAATGAAAGACTGAGAGACTCGTGTAACTGAAGCACATCATGACCAATCAAAATATCCGCACAGAGATTAGGCAAAACAGATAGGCGTATATCAGTATACGTATTACCTAGAAGAATCAATTTCACAAGGCAACAACCAGCTACTTGTGAAGTGAGAGTCGTCTGAGCCATACACACCTGATAGGAAACAGGCGAAATTTTCAAATGCTTCTCCTTTGCAAACTGAAGACTTATAAAACTCTCGGTACTGCCCGTATCTATAAGGGCCTTCACTTCCAACCCATTAACTTGGGCCGTAACTATAGCTTTGTTTAGGCCATGAGCAAATGCAGCAGAAATTGATGCAATAAACGCCCTATCCAAAGGCTGAATAGTCACAGAGGAGGTAATTGAACCTGATGATTTACACACACATGCGTAATGACCTCTCTTGCCGCATTTACTACACACAGCCTCCCGAGCAGGACACTTCAGACGAGGGTGCCGGACGTTCCCACAAAAATAACACTTCTGAATCCTAGAGGCAACAGCCGCTGAAGTAGAAACTGTTTCAGAATCTAGTAAACCACTCCGATTAAGTCCACATAATTCCTTTTCATCCGGAACTGCCGAAACCACAGTCACAGGCCGATTAAAAAGAGCATAAGAATCCGAACTTCTCTGAGCCACATCCAATGTAGAAGCTTGCTCAAAAGCACTCTTAAGATCCAAAGTCTTATTTTCTAACAACCGCTGACGAATTGATCTAGACAGTAATCCATTAATAAAAGCATCCCGTACCGATTCTTCCTTATATTCTTCAGCCGTCACGGCCTTATAATTACAGTTAACACTAAGGCACCGAAGTGCTTGTAAATAAGTATCCAAAGATTCTCCCACCTGCTGCCTACGGGCAGATAGAAGGTGACGTGCAAATACCTCATTCTTTGGTTTAACAAAAATCTTTTCCAATGTAGAAATAGCCACTTCGTAAGTTTTACAGTCCAAAATATACTTATACACATCCGGAGCAATGTAGTTGATCAGCATATTCAGCTTTTTTAGAGACTCTTGATCCAACACGCCCAAAAAGTTTTTAAATGTACAATACCAGTGTTTCCATTTATCATCCACTCCTGCAGAATTAGGGTCAGCATTGAATCGTTCTGGTTGAAGATATCGCTCCATTCTGACATAAAGTTAATAAATTGAAATAAAGAATAGATTTGCCTTTCTAATCTAGGCTTTATTAACTTAAAAAACCTATAGCACATCTTTCAACACCCAGTCCCAACTAAAGGCTGGAAAGAACTGAATTTAAGATGGCCACCACAAATCACATGACATCAACTACCAATGAGATTACAGCATATATCCCAAGGCAGGAAACAAACAACCAATCACAATACTTCTTACTAAACATAAAGAATAATCACCACACTCTGTATCTAACCCGTGGTGTACCTGCCCTGGGAGTGTTTGATGGGACAGTGTAGAGGGAACATTACTCTGTATTTAACCCGTGCTGTACCTGCACTGGGAGTGTTTGATGGGACAGTGTAGAGGGAGTTTTATTCTGTATCTGACCTATGCTGTACCTGCCCTGGGAGTGTTTGATGGGACAGTGTAGAGGGAGCTTTACTCTGTATCTAACCCATGCTGTTCCTGCCCTGGGAGTGTTTGATGGGACAGCGTAGAGGGAGCTTTACTCTGTATCTAACCCGTGCTGTACCTGCCCTGGGGGTGTTTGATGGGACAGTGCAGAGGGAGCTTTACTCCGTATCTAACCCGTGCTGTACCTGCCCTGGGAGTGTTTGATGGGACAGTGCAGAGGGAGCTTTACTCTGTATCTAACCCGTGCTGTACCTGCCCTGGGAGTGTTTGATGGGACAGTGTAGAGGGAGATTTACTCTCTATCTAATCCGTGCTGTACCTGCCCTGGGAGTGTTTGATGGGACAGTGTAGAGGGAGTTTTATTCTGTATCTAACCTGTGCTGTACCTGCCCTGGGAGTGTTTGATGGGACAGTGTAGAGGGAGCTTTACTCTGTATCTAACCCATGCTGTTCCTGCCCTGGGAGTGTTTGATGGGACAGTGTAGAGAGAGCTTTACTCTGTATCTAACCCGTGCAGTACCTGCCCCGGGAGTGTTTGATGGGACAGTGTAGAGGGAGCTTTACTCTCTATCTAACCCGTGCTGTACCTGCCCTGGGAGTGTTTGATGGGACAGTGTAGAGGGAGCTTTACTCTGTATCTAACCCATGCTGCACCTGCCCTGGGAGTGTTTGATGGGACAGTGTAGAGTTAGCTTTACTCTGTATCTAACCCATGCTGTACCTGCCCTGGGAGTGTTTGATGGGACTGTGTAGAGGGAGATTTACTCTGTATCTAACCCGTGCTGTACCTGCCCTGAGAGTGTTTGATGGGACAGTGTACAGGAAGCTTTACTCTGTATCTAACCCGTGCTGTACCTGCCCTGAGAGTGTTTGATGGGACAGTGTACAGGGAGTTTGCTCTGTATCTAACCCATGCTGTACTTGCCCTCACGAGCAAATTTGGCTAGGGTAAATAAAATCAGAGAGTTAAATGCGTGGCTCAAAGACTGGTGTGGGAGAAATGGGTTTTGCTTCTTGGGACACTGGCACCATTGCTGGGACAGGAGAGAGCTGTTCCATTGGGATGGACTTCACTTGGCCAGTGCTGGGAATAGAATCCTGGTGAATCAAATAACTTGGGCTGTAGAGAGGGCTTTAAACTAATTAGTGTGGGGGAGGTTTCAAGAGAGCGAAAAATAAAAATGTCTGCGGAGAAGGCAATAGAGCAAGGTAGCAGTGGGGGAATTAAAAACCAGAGCATGTCAGGAAGGGACAGAATATATAAAGGTAAAGTAGTAAAGGGGGTAAAAGCAGGAATAAATTGTCACAAAACATATTTAAAAGTTCTTTATCTCAACGCACGCAGCATTCGTAACAAAATAGACGAGTTGACGGTACAAATAACTACACATGGGTATGATCTGGTGGCCATTACGGAGACATGGCTGCAGGGTGACCATGACTGGGAAGTAAACATCCAGGGGTATTTGACTATTAGGAAGGACAGACAGGAAGGAAAAGGAGATGGGGTGGCTGGGTTAATAAAGGATGGAATCACTGCAATAGTGAGAAATGATATTGGGTCAAAGGATCAGGATAGTGAATTGGTTTGGGTGGAAATAAGGAAAAATGAGGGGAAAAAGTCACTAGTGGGCGTCGTCTATAGGCCTCCAAACAGTTGCAACTCTATTGGTCGGAGTATAAATCAGGAAATAGTTGGGGCTTGTAATAAGGGAACAGCTATAATCATGGGAGATTTTAACTTTCATATTGACTGGACAAATCAAATTGGGCAGGGCAGCCTTGAGGAAGAGTTCATAGAGTGCATTAGGGACGGGTTCCTTGAGCAGTATGTTACTGAACCAACCAGGGGGCAGGCAATATTAGATCTGGTCCTGTGTAATGAGACAGGATTAATAAAAAATGTCCCAGTGAAGGATCCCCTTGGAATGAGTGACCATAACATGGTTGAATTCCAAATTCAGTTGGAGGGTGAGAGAGTTGGATCTCAAACCAGCGTACTAAGCTTAAATAAAGGAGACTATGAAGGTATGAGAGCAGAGTTGACTAAAGTGGACTGGGAAAATAGATTAAGGTGTAAGACGGTACATGAGCAGTGGTGTACATTCAAGGAGCTATTTCACAACTTTCAAGAAAAATATATTCCACTGAGGAAAAAGGGGCGTAAAAGAAAAGACAGCCATCCGTGGTTAAGTAAAGTAATAAAGGATAGTATCCGACTGAAAACAAGGGCATATAAAGTAGCCAAATCTAGTGGGAGGACAGAAGATTGGGAAGCACTTAAAAGCCAGCAAAGAATAACTAAAAGATTAATTAAGAAAGGGAAGATAGATTATGAAAGTAAACTAGCAAAAAATATAAAAACAGATAGCAAGAGTTCCTACAGATATATAAAAAGAAAAAGGGTGGCTAAAGTGAATGTTGGTCCCTTAGAGGACGAGACCGGGAAATTAGTAGTGGGGAACATGGAGATGGCAAAAACGCTGAACAAATATTTTGTATCAGTCTTTACAGTAGAGGACACTAAAAATATCCCAACACTGGACAAACAGGGGGCTGTGGGGGGGGAGGAGCTGAACACGATTAAAATCACTAAGGAGATGGTACTCGGTAAGATAATGGGACTTAAGGTGGTTAAATCCTCTGGACCTGATGGCTTACATCATAGGGTCTTGAGAGGTGTAGCGGTGGGGATTGCGGATGCATTGGTGGTAATTTTCCAAAACTCCTTGGTTTCAGGCAAGGTCACAGCAGATTGGAAAACTGCTAATGTAACGCCCTTATTTAAAAAGGGAGGTAGACAAAAGGCTGGAAACTATTGACCAGTTAGCCTAACATCTGTGGTTGGTAAAATGTTGGAGTCCATTATTAAGGAAGCAGTAACAGGACATTTGGATAAGCATAATTTAATTCGACAGAGTCAGCATGGTTTTATAAAGGGGAAGTCATGTTTGAAAAATCTGCTCGAATTCTTTGAGGATGTAACAAACAGGGTGGATAAAGGGGAACCAGTGGATGTGGTGTATTTGGACTTCCAAAAGGCATTTGACAAGGTGCCACACAAAAGATTACTGCACAAGATAAAAAATCACGGGATTGGGGGTAATATACTGGCATGGGTGGAAGATTGGCTGTCTAACAGAAAACAGAATGTTGGGATAAATGGTTCATTCTCGGGTTGGCAATCAGTAACTGGTGGTGTTCCACAGGGGTCTGTGCTGGGACCCCAACTCTTTACAATCTATATTAACGATTTGGAGGAGGGGACCGAGTGCAACATATCCAAGTTTGCCGACGATACAAAGATGGGAGGGAAAGCAGTGAGTGAGGAGGACATAAAAAACCTGCAAAAGGACGTAGACAGGCTAAGTGAGTGGGCAGAAATTTGGCAGATGGAATATAACGTTGGAAAGTGTGAGGTTATGCACTTTGGCAGAAAAAATCAAAGAGCAAGTTATTATCTAAATGGAGAGAAACTGCAAGGTGTTACAGTACAAAGGGATCTGGGGGTCCTGGTGCATGAAACACAGGTTAGTATGCAGGTACAGCAGGTGATCAGGAAGGCCAATGGAATCTTGGCTTTTATTGCAAGGGGATGGGGTATAAAAGCAAGGAAGTCTTGCTTCAGTTATACAGGGTACTGGTGAGGCCACACCTGGAATATTGCGTACAGTTTTGGTTTCCATATTTAAGAAAAGATATACTTGCTCTTGAGGCAGTTCAGAGAAGGTTCACTCGGTTGATTCCGGAGATGAGAGGGTTGACTTATGAGGAAAGGTTGAGTAGGTTGGGCCTCTACTCATTGGAATTCAGAAGAATGAGAGGCGATCATATCGACACATATAAGATTGTGAGGGGGCTTGATCGGGTGGATGCAGGGAGGATGTTTCCACTGATGGGTGAGACCAGACCTAGGGGGCATAATCTTAGTATAAGGGGCTGCCGTTTCAAAACTGAGATGAGGAGAAACTTCTTCACTCAGAGGGTGATAAATCTATGGAATTTGCTACCTCAGATAGCTGTGGAAGCTGCGACATTAAATAAATTTAAAACGGAGATAGACAGTTTCCTAACTGATAAGGGAATTAGGGGTTACGGGGAGCGGGCAGGGAAGTGGACGTGAGTCTAGGTTCGGATCAGCCATGATCCTATTGAATGGCGGAGCAGGCCCGAGGGACCGTATGGCCTACTCCTGCTCCTACTTCTTATGTTCTTTTTCTCTTCACATATCTATAAAAGCTTTTACAGTCAGTTTTTATGTTCCCTGCAAGCATACTCTCATATTCTATTTTCCCCTTCTTAATTAATCCCTTTGTCCTCCTTTGTTGAATCCTAAACTGCTCCCAAACCTCAGGTTTACTGCTTTTTCTGGCCAATTTATATGTCCTCTCCTTGGATCTTATGCTATCCGTAACTTCCCTTGTTAGCCATGGTTGAGTCACCTTTTTTGTTTTATTTTTATGCCAAACTGGGATGAACAAATTCTGTAGTTCATCCATGCGTTCTTTGAATGTTTGCCATTGCCTATCCACCATGAGCCCTTTGAGTGACATTCCCCAATCAATCCTACCCAACTCGCTCCTCAGACCATCGTAGTTTCCTTTATTTAAATTTAGGACCCTAGTCTCTGAGTCAACAACTTCATTCTCCATCTTAATTAAGAATTCGATCATATTATGATCACTCCGACCCAAGGGGGCTCGTACAACAAGATTGCTAATTAATCCTTTCTCGTTACATAATACCCAGTCTAAGATGGCCTGATCTCCGGTTGGTTCCTCGACATATTGGTCCAGGAAACCATCCCATCAACACTCCAGGAATTCCTCCTCCACAGTACAGGACATGAGAGGGGGGAGGGAGTCGCTTTAAATGTGGAGGGGTGGATGTCCCTTTAAATGTGGAGGGGGTGGGTGTCGCTTTAAATGTGGAGGGGGTGGGTGTCCCTTTAAATGTGGAGGGGGTGCATGCCCCTTTAAATGCGGAGCGGCGGGGCCGCGCATACTCATTCGGCCCCACCACAAAACGAGGCTGCCAGTGCGCCTGCGCAGGGCCTCCGGGGAGTAAACGAAAGGCCAGGCCCGGGGAAGAGGCGGAATCAGCGGCCGGGGTAAAGTGTCGGGGAATCGGTTTAAATCGAGGTGAGGGAGGAGCGGAGAGCGAGATTATAAAGTAAAAAACGATAAAAACCAAACCTGAGAGTCGGGCGGGACTCGGACACCGAACGGAGCGGATTGAGATGCGCGGGGTGAGCCGGAGAAATGTGATTCTGACCGACGGGAGCGCTAACCAATAGGGAGAGGGCTGAGCTGTGAGGACTGAACTGGGCGGCCTGGTCCTCCAACCAATGGTGGCGCGGCAAGGGGGCGGGACCTTCCCCCCCCCCCCGGCGCTGAGGCTGGGGACCGATTGTGACGTCATCACAGGAAGCGCCCATTCAGACAAGTGACTGCGGCCGCTCAATCCGCTCCGCGGTGAGACGGTCCAGTTGGTATTTTATTTTTATTTATCTCCCCGCCCGCGCTTCTCTCCTCTATATAAAAAAAACCTCACTTTCCGCCGTTGATCCGGACTGTCGCGGTTGCCCGGGCCGACACAGAATCCGAGGCCCTGCGCGGGCGCGATAGCGGCTCAACTTCGGGAGCGGGGCCCGGCGGCGCATACGGAGTAGGGGGCGGGGCCTGTTCAGAGAGGGAGGATGATTGACAGGGGCCCAGTGTGTGTGTGTGTGCTGAGCATGCGCGGTGCGGGCCGGGCGCCTGTGGAGCAGGAGAGGGCGGGGCCATGGGGCGCATGCGCGGGGTCAGCTGCAACTTTAGAGTCACAAATGGACCGAGTGTCTTCAAATCTCTCCCCTCCTCTTCTAATTTCCTGTAAAACCAGTTTATAAAAGTCATCACTGAAAGTACATAGAAGATAGGACCCGGGCCCAGGGCCTGATTGACGGGAGCTTCCGACCAATAGGGAGCGAGCCGGGCGCGGGTCCTCCAACCAATCGGGGAGCCCGAGGGGCGGGACTTGCGCCGGCTATTGGGACAGAGGAGGCTGACGGGATATTTAATTTAAATGAATTTAATTTTCCAAACGCCCACCCTGCAACGTCATGACGTCGCCGGCGTGCACTGACTGACACTGAGCTCTCCACCAATGAGCGAAGGGAGGCGGAGCCTGGAGGACCGACCGAGGGGCTTTGGTCCTCCAACCAATCGCGGCGAAGGAGGAGTCGGGACCTCGGATCGGCTCGCCGCCATTTTGTAAAGCGGCCTGGTCAGAATCTGTGATCCTAGGAAAGTTTATTTTTAATGATCCTTTCCCATTTTACAGCTCAAACTAATTTTATTTTACAGAAGATACTTGTTTTAAACATAGAAACATAGAAGATGGGAGCAGGAGTTGGCCATTCGACCCTTCGAGCCTGCTCCGCCATTCATAAGAACATAAGAAATAGGAGCAGGAGTAGGCCAATCGGCCCCTTGAGCCTGCTCCGCCATTCAATAAGATCATGGCTGATCTGATCCTAACCGCCAATCCACTATCACAGAACCATCTCCTGAATCTAACAGAATTAGACACACGAAATAGGAGCAGGATCAGGCTACACGGCCCCTGGGCCCGCTCCGCTACCCACAGGGCCATGACCGATCCGAACCTAGACTCATGTCCAAATTCCTGCCCGCTCCCCGTAACCCTTAATTCCCTTTACTTCTAGGAAACTGTCTATTTCTGTTTTAAATTTATGTAATGATGCAGCTTCTACAGCTTTTTGGGGCAGCATATTCCATGGACCTACCACCCTCTGAGTGAAGTAGTTCCTCCTCATCTCAGTTTTGAAAGAGCAGACCCTTATTCTAAGACTATGCCCCCTAGTTCTAGTTTCACCCATCATCGGGAACATCTTCCCCGCATCCACCCGATCCAACCCCTTCACAATCTTATATGTTTCAATAAGATCGCCTCTCATTCTTCTGAACTCCAATGAGTAGAGTCCCAATCTACTCAACCTCTCCTCATATGTCCATCCCCTCATCCCCGGGATTAACCGAGTGAACCTTCTTTGTACTGACTCGAGAGCAAGTATGTCCTTTCTTAAGTATGGACACCAAAACTGTACGCAGTATTCCAGGTGCGGTCTCACCAGTACCTTGTACAACTGAAGCAATACCTCCCTATTTTTATATTCTATCCCCCTAGCAATGAAAGCCAACATTCCATTGGCCTTCTTAATCACTTGCTGCACCTGCATACTAACCTTTTGAGTTTCGTGCACCAGGACCCCCAGATCCCTTTGTACTTCAGTACTTTCCAGTTTCTTGCCATTAAGATAATAACTTGCTCTATGATTTTTCCTACCAAAGTGCATAACCTCACACTTTCCAGTATTGTATTCCATCTGCCAAATCTCTGCCCACTTACTTAGCCTGTCGATGTCCCCTTGCAGGTTTTTTATGTCTTCCTCACTCACTACTTTCCCTCCCATCTTAGTATCATCTGCAAACTTTGATATGTTACACTCGGTCCCCTCCTCCAAATCGTTAATATAGATTGTAAAGAGATGGGGAAGCAGCACTGACCCCTGCGGAACACCACTAGTTACTGATTGCCAGTCTGAGAATGAACCATTTATCCCAACTCTCTGCCTTCTGTTAGATAGCCAATCCTCTATCCATGCCAGAATTTTACCCCCAATCCTGTGATTTTTTATCTTAAGCAATAATCTTTAGTGTGGCACCTTGTCAAATGCCTTTTGGAAGTCTAAATACACTACGTCCACTGGTTCCCCTTTATCCACCCTATACGTTACTTCCTCAAAGAACTCCAGCAAATTTGTCAAACATGACTTCCCCTTCATAAAACCATGCTGACTTTGTCCTATTAAATTATGATTATCCAAATGTCCTGTTACTGTCTCCTTAATAATGGACTCCAAAATTTTACCTAACACAGATGTTAGGCTAACCGGTCTATAGTTTCCAGCCTTCTGTCTACTGCTCTTTTTAAATAAGGGTGTTACATTAGCAGTTTTCCAGTCTGCCGGGACCTTTGCCGAGTCCAGGGAGTTTTGGAAAATTATTACCAATGCATCCACAATCCCTACCGCCACTTCCCTCAAGACCCTAGGATGTACGCCATCAGGTCGAGGTGATTTATCCGCCTTGAGTCCCATTATTTTACCGAGTACCACTTCCTTAGTGATTTTGATCGTGTTTAGCTCCTCCTCCCCCCATAGCCCCCTGTTTGTCCAGTGTTGGGATATTCTTAGTGTCTTCTACTGTAAAGACTGATATAAAATATTCATTCAGTGTTTTTGCCATCTCCATATTTCCCACCATTAATTTCCCAGTCTCATCCTCTAAAGGACCAACATTTTCTTTAGCCACCCTTTTTCTTTTTATATAACTATAAAAACTCTTACTATCTGTTTTTATATTTTTTGCTAATTTACTTTCATAATCTATCTTACCTTTCTTAATCAATCTTTTTGTTATTTTTTGCTGTCTTTTAAAGTTTTCCCAATCCTCTATCCTCCTACTAGATTTGGCTACCTTGTATGCCCTTGTTTTTAGTCGAATACTATCCTTAATTTCTTTACTTAGCCACGGATGGCTGTCTTTTCTTTTACACCCTTTTCTTCTCAGTGGAATATATTTTTTTTGGAAGTTGTAAAATAACTCCTTAAATGTACACCACTGATCATGTATCGTCTTACCCATTAATCTATTTTCCCAATCCAGTCTACTCAATTCCGCTCTCATACCTTCATAGTCTCCTTTATTCAAGCTTAGCACGCTTGTTTGAGATCCAACCTTCTCACCCTCTAATTGAATATGGAATTCAACCATGTTATGGTCACTCATTCCAAGGGGATCCTTTACTAGGACATTTTTAATTAATCCTGTCAATGCGATCATGGCTAATCATAAAAAAAGCAGTTCGTTTTTAAATTGATGAAACAGAAACAAGAAACCCTGTTGAGCAAATGTGAGTAAAAATATTTTTTCTCCCTGAATTAATTATTTAAATATTAATTTTCTGCATTTTTAATTATTAATTTCAAGCACTTTAGGAGAAATATGGGAGTGGTGGGGGTTCTCTTAAAGGGACAGGCGCTCTCTTTTTCTAGGAGATTTTCATTAAAAGGACCGCATCCCCGTGGATGACCGATTTTAAAGGGACAGCGTCTCCCTTTTTATTAATGTATATGTAAGAGACTGACATTTAAAGTGGGGCTAATCCCCTGCTCCAGTGAGTGCTTGGTGAGAAATAAGGTGCTGTTTGCTCTCGCCCCCCTCCCAATTTTCTGCCAAGGGACAGAAAGCAGAGAGTAGTGGTGAACGGTTCCTTTTCAGACTGGAGGGAGGTAAACAGTGATGTTCCCCAGGGGTCGGTATTAGGACCAATGTTCCCTCTTTTTTTGAGGTGCGTGGCCTCTTTAACGGGCTGCACGGCCCATTTAGATTTCCGCGCATGCGCGTTTATTCCATTTATAGGACGGTGAGCCAGCTGCGCGGGACCTCCAGACCGCTGCGTGGCCGCGCAACTTAACGTGAACATTGATTCGGACCACTGCTTTTTTTGATATATATCAATGACCTGGACTTGGGGATCCAGGGCAAAATTTCAAAATTTACAGATGACACGAAACTCGGAAATGTAGCAAACAATGAGGATAGTAACAGACTTCAGGAGGATGGAGCCAGACTGGTGAAATGGGCAGAAACATGGCAGATTAAATTTAATGTGGAGAAGTGTGAAGTGATTCATTTTGGTAGGAAGAATGAGGAGAGGCAATATAAACTAAATGGTCCAGTTTTAAAGAGGGTGCAGGAACAGAGAGGCCTCGGGGTGTATGTACACAAATCTTAGAAGGTGGCAGGACAAGTTGAGAAGGCTGTTAAAAAAGCAAACAGGATCCTTGACTTTATTAATAGAGGAATAGAGTACAAAAGCAAGCAGGTTATGCTAAGCCTTTATAAAACACTGGCTAGGCTTCCGCTGGGCACCACACTTTAGGAAGGATGTCAAGGCCTCAGAGGGTGCAGAAGAAATTGACGAGAATGGGACCAGGGATGAGGGACTTGAGTTACGTGGAGAGACGGGAGAAGCTGGGGTTGTTCTCCTTAAGCAAAGAAGATTAAGAGGAGATTTGATAGAGTTGTTCAAAATCAGGATGGATTTTGAGAGAGTAAATAAGGAGAAACCGTTTCCAATGGCTGAAGGGTCAGAAACCAGATTTAAGGCGATTGGCAAAAGAACCAGAGGTGACATGAGGAAACAGATTTTTACACCAAGTTGTTGTGATCTGGAATGCACTGCCTGAAAGGGCGGTGGAAGCAGATTCAATATTATAATTCAAAAGAGATTGAGAAAAATACTTGAAGGGAAAACATTTACAGGGCTATGGGGAAAGAGCAGGGGGAGTGGGATTAATTGGATCGCTCTTTCAAAGAGCCGGCACAGGCACGATGGGCCGAATGGCCTCCTTCTGTGCTGTATCATTCTATGATGCTATTCTACACAGACACACACACATACAGTCAGACAGACACACAGACACAGATACTCACTAAAATACAGTCAGACACACACTCACATTTTTTCTGCATGCACTTTTATTATGAATTTCAAAGACTTTAAGAAAAAGGTGGGAGTGGTGGGCGGAGGGCTCTTCCAGGGACAGGGACACTTCTTTTCAATGTGATTTTCATTAAAGGGACCGAGTCCCTCCTTGCCTGTGGAGGACCAATTTTAAAAGGACAGCGTCTCGAAATCAGGTGCAGTCTGCGTGTGAACCACCACCTCCCAATTTCCTGCCAAGCGATCCCTGCGGGCAGCACTCCACTCTAGGAGTGGCTCCTAGAATCAGACAGCACAGAAGGAGGCCATTCAGCCCATCGTGCCTGTGCCGGCTCTTTGAAAGAGCTCTCCATTTAGTCCCACTCCCCTGCTCTTTCCCCATAGCCCTGAAAATGTTTCCCCTTCAAGTATTTATCCAATTCCCCATTGAACGTTATTATTGACTCTGCTTCCACCGCCCTTTCAGGCAGCGCATTCCAGATCACAACAACTCGCTGCGTCAATAAAATTCTCCTCACGTCGCCTCTGGTTCTTTTGTCAATGACCTTATATCTGTGTCCTCTGGTTACCGACCGTCCTGCCACTGGAAACAGTTTCTCCTTATAAGCTACAGCTATACAAAGCCCTGGTTAGACCCCAGAGAGTCATAACAGTACAACAGGAGGCCATTGGGCCCATCGAGTCCGTGCCAGCTCTCTGTAGAGGAATCCAGTCAGTCCCACTCCCCCGCTCTATCCCCGTAGCCCTGCAGGTTTATTTCCCTCAAGTGCCTATCCAGTCTCCCCTTGAAAACATTGAGTGTCTCCGCTTCCACCACTTTCGTCAGCAGCGAGTTCCAGGTCATCACCACTCACTGCGTTAAAAAGTTTTCCTCACCTCCCCCCTGTATCTCTTGCCCAAAACCTTAAATCTGTGTCCCCTAGTCCTTGTACCATCAACTAGTGGGAACAGCCTTTCCCCGTCTAGCCTATCCAAACCCGTCATAATCTTGTACACCTCTATCAAATCACCCCGCAACCTCCTTTGCTCTAATGAAAACAAATCCAGCTTCTCCAACCTGTCCTTGTAGCTAAGATCCCCCATCCCCAGAACCATTCTGGTAAATCTCCTCTGCACCCTCTCAATGGCCTTCACATCCTTCCTAAAGTGTGGTGACCAGAACTGGACGCAATACTCCAGTTGTGGCCTAACCAGCGCTTTATAAAGGTTCAGCATAACTTCTCTACTTCTGTACTCAATACCTCTATTTATGAAGCCCAAGATCCCATATGCTTTGTTAACCACTCTCTCAATATGTCCTGCCACCTTCAGGGACCTACGCACAGTAACTCCCAGGAACTCCCTGGAGCACTGCGTACAGTTCTGGGCACCGCACCTCAGAAAGGATATACTGGCCTTGGAAGGAGTGCAGCACAGATTCACCAGAATGTTACCTGGGCTCCAAGGGTTAGGTTATGAGGGAGAGATTACATAAACTAGGCCTGTGTTCCCTGGAATCTAGAAGGTTAAGGAGTGATTGAGGATTTTAGGATTTTGAAAGGAATTGGTAGAGTAGATAGAGAGAAACCTTTTCCGCCGGTGGGGCAGTCGAGGACAAGGGGACATCACCTTAAAATCAGAGCCAGGCCATTCAGGAGAGAAGTTGGGAAGCACTTCTTCACACAAAGGGTGGTAGTAGTGTGGAACCCTCTCCCACAGAAAGCAGTCGATGCCAGCTCAATAAATCATTTTAAATCCGAGAGCGATTGATTTTTGCTAGACAAGGGAGCAAAGGGATATGGAGCCAAGGCAGGTGGGTGGAGTTAAGACACAGATCAGCCATGATCTCACTGAATGGTGGAACAGGCTGGAGGGGCTGAATGGCCTCCTCCTGTTCCCATGCTCCTATTTACTCTATCAAAACCCTTCATGTTTTGAACACCTCCATTAAATCTCCGCTGCACCTTCTCTGCTCCAAGGAGAACAATCCCAGCTTCTCCAGTCTCTCCACGTAACTGAAATCCTCTGCGTATTTGTCATGGGGCAGCAGGCTATAACAAACAGCTTTCTTAAGAACATAAGAAATAGGAGCAGGAGCAGGCCATTCGGCCCTTTGAGCCTGTTCCACCATTCAATAAGATCATTGCTGATCTTCTACCTCATCTCCACCTTCCCGCCCGATCCCCATATCCCTCAATTCCCCATGAGTCCAAAAATCTATCGATCTCAGCCTTGATTATACTCAATGACTGAGCCTCCACAGCCCTCTGGGGCAGAGAATTCCAAAGATTCACCACCCTCTGAGTGAAGAAATTTCTCCTCATCTGAGTCCTAAATGGCCGACCCCTTATTCTGAGACTGTGACCCCTGGTTCTAGACCCCCCAGCCAGGGGAAACAGTCTCCCAGCATCTACCCTGTCAAACCCTGTAAGAATTGTAGATGTTTCAATGACATCACCTCTCATTCTTCAAAATTCATGGGAATATAGGCTTAGTCTCAATCTCTCCTCATAGGACAATCCCCCCATCCCAGGAATCAGTCTGGTGAACCTTTGTTGCTCTCCCTCTAAGGCAAGTATATCCTTCCTTAGGTAAGGAGACCAAAACTGTACACAATACTCCAGGTGTGGTCTCACCAAGGCCCTATATAATTGCGGTAAGACTTCTTTATTCTTATACTCCAATCCTTTTGTAATAAAGACTAACGTACCATTTGCTTTCCTAATTGCTTGCTGCACCAACGTGTTAAGATGAGAAATGATAAAGGCAAGAAGTCACTTGTGGGAGTGGTGTACAGGCCCCCTGACAGTAACCACATGGTAGGATGGAGTATAAAGGAAGAAATAATGGGAGCTTGTCATAAAGGTATGGCAATAATCATGGGGGATTTTAATCTACATATAGACTGGAAAAATCAGATGGGCAAAGGTAGCCTAGATGAGGAGTTCATAGAATGTGTTCCGGACAGTTTCTTTGAACAGCACGTTCTGGAGCCAACCAGAGAGCAGGCTATACTAAACCTGGTATTGTGCAGTGAGATAGGATTAATTAATGACTTCATAGTGAAGGCGCCCCTTGGTAGCAGCGATCATAATATGATTGAATTTTACATTCAGTTTGAGGGAGAGACGAGTGGGTCCAAGACTAGTATTTTAAACTTAAATAAGGGCAATTATGAGGGCATGAAAGCAGAGCTAGCTAAAGTGAACTGGCAAATTAGGTTAAGGGATAGGTCAATAGAGTTGCAGTGGCAGACATTTAAGGGGATATTTCAGAATACACAGAATAGATACATTCCAACGAGAAAGAAAAATTCCAAGGGGAGGACCCACCATCCGTGGTTAACTAAAAAAGTTAAAGATAGTATCAAACTTAAAGAAAAAGCATATAATTGTGCAAAGATGGCTGGCAGGTCAGAAGATTGGACAGAATATAAAAAAACAGCAAAGAATGACTAAATGATTAATAAGGAGAGAAAATGAGAGTACCAGAGAAAGCTAGCTAGAAATATAAACACTGATAGTAAGAATTTCTATAGATATTTTAAAAAGAAAAGAGTTAACAAAGTGAGCGTTGGTCCTATAGTAAGTGAGTCTGGGGAATTAATAATGGAAAATAAGGAGATGGCAGTTGAATTGAACAGGTATTTTGCATCGGTCTTCACTATAGAGGATTCAAGTAACATCCCAGAAATAGCTGTAAATCAGGAAATGGAAGGGAGGGAGGAACTGAAGAAAATTACAATCACCAGGGAAGTGGTACTGAGCAAATTGTTGGAGCTGTGGGCTGACAAGTGCCCGGGTCCTGATGGACTTCATCCTAGGGTCTTAAAAGAAGTGCCTAGTGAGATACTTGATGCGTTGGTTTTAATTTTCCAAAATTCCCTAGATTCGGGGAAGGTTCCATTAGATTGGAAAATAGCGAATGTAACTCCTTTATTCAAAAAGGGAGGGAGACAGAAAGCAGGAAACTACAGGCCAGTTAGCTTAACATCTGTCATCGGGAAGATGTTAGAAGCTATTATTAAAGATGTTATAGCAGGGCACTTGGAAAAGTTCATGGTAATCAGGCAGAGTCAACATGGTTTTGTGAAAGGGAAATCATGTTTAACCAATTTATTGGCGTTCTTTGAGGAAGTAACATATGCTGTGGATAAAGGGGAACTGGTGGATGTACTGTACTTAGATTTCCAGAAGGCATTTGATGAAGTGCCACATCAAAGGTTATTGCGGAAAATAAAAGCTCATGGTTTAGGGAGTAACATATTGGCATGGCTAGAAGATTGGCTAGCTAATAGGAAACAGAGAGTAGGCATAAATGGGTCATTTTCTGGTTCGCAAGATGTAATGAGTGGTGTGCCACAGGGATCAGTGCTGGGACCTCAACTTTTTACAATTTATATAAATGACTTGGATGAAGGGACCGAAGGCATGGTTGCTAAATTTACTGATGACACAAAGATAGGTAGGAAAGTAAATTGTGAAGAGGACATAAGGAGGCTACAAAGGGATATAGATCAGTTAAGTGAGTGGGCAAAGATCTGTCAAATGGAGTATAATGTGGGAAAATGTGAAGTTGTCCATTTTGGCAGGAAGAATAAAAAAGAAGCATATTATCTAAATGGTGAGAGATTGCAGAGCTCTGAGATGCAGAGGGATCTGGGTGCCCTAATGCATGAATCGCAAAAGGTTAGTATTCAGGTACAACAAGTAATCAGGAAAGCTAATAGAATGTTATTGTTTATTGCGAGGGAAACTGAATACAAAAGTAGGGAGGTTATGCTTCAGTTATACAGGGCATTATTGAGACCACATCTGGAGTACTGTGTACAGTATTGGTCTCCTTATTTAAGGAAGGATGTAAATGCATTGGAAGCAGTTCAGAGAAGGTTTACTGGACTAATACCTGGAATGGGAGGGTTGTCTTATGAGGAAAGGTTGGACAGGCTAGGCTTGTATCCGCTGGAGTTTAGAAGAGTAAGAGGTGACTTGATTGAAACATATAAGATCCTGAGGGGTTTGGACAGGGTGGATGTGGAGAGGATGTTTCCTCTTGTGGGAGAATCTAGGACTAGGGGTCACTGTTTAAAAATAAGGGGTTGCCCATTTAAGACAGATGAGGAGAAATTTTTTCTTACAGACGGTCGTGAGTACTTCGAACTCTTCCTCAGAGGGCGGTGGAAGCAGAATCTTTGAATATTTTTAAGGCAGAGGTAGATAGATTCTTGGTAAGCAAGGGGGTGAAACGTTATCGGGGGTAGGTGGGAATGTGGAGTAATCAGATCAGCCATGATCTTATTGAATGGCGGAGCAGGCTCGAGTGGCCGACTCCTGCTCCTAATTCGTATGTTCGTATGTAACCTGTGCAGCAGCTGGGGCCTGAAAATCAGCTTCACTGCCCCTGGGCTCGGAAAGGGGGACATGAGGCAACATTCTCCCTCTTACCCCTTTCTACACTCCTTTTACAGGGTTTCAGAGGTGGAGCATTTACAGACAGGAAGCTCAGACCGAACACCACGTCAAGAACAGACAGAGTCGCTCGATTCATCAGGACCCGATTCAGTTGGTCCTCCAATCTGCTGGCACACCAGCGAGTTCACACTAATGAGAGACCTTTTAAATGTTCTGAGTGTGGGAAGAGCTTCAAAATCTACAAGTGCCTGAAGCAACACCAGTGGCTACACACTGGTGAGAGCCCGTTCACCGGCCCCGTGTTCCAGAAGGGATTCACTCAGTCATCCGCTCCGATGATACACCAGCAAGATCACACTAGGGAGAGACCTTTAACCCGCTCCGTGTGTGTGAAGGGATTAATTGCACCCTCCGTGCTGCTGAGACACCAGCTTGTCCACACCGATGTGAGACCGTTGACCTGCTCTGTGTTTTTGAAGCGATTCTCTCATTCTGCCACCCTCCTGAGACACCAGCTTGTTCACATTAAATGTTCTGACTGTGGGAAGAGCTTTAAAAGGTCCCAGGATCTGAAGGGACACCAGCTGGAGAGAGCAGGAGAGATTCTGTTCACCTGCTCCGTGTGTGGGAAGAGATTCAGTCGGTCCTCAAATCTGTTGGCACACAAGCGAGTTCACACTGGGGAGAGGCCGGTGAAACATTATGACTGGGAAAAGCTTTCAAATGTCCCAGGAGCTGAAGAGACACCAGCTGGAGACAACAGGAAAGAGACCGTTCACCTGTTCCGTGTCTGGGAAGGGATTCACTCAGCCATCAAACCTGTTGAGACACCAGCAATATCACACTGATGAGAGACCATTTAAATGTTCTGACTGTGGGAAGAGCTTTAAAACCTCTGGGGATCTGAAGAAACACCAGTTGGTTCACGCTGATGAGAGACCATTTAAATGCTCTGACTGTGGGATGAGCTTTAAAAGCTCCAGCAATTTGACTACACACCAGTGAGTTCACACTGATGAGAGACCATTTAAATGCTCTGACTGTGGTAAGAGCTTTAAAAGCACTGGGGAGCTGAAGATACACCAGCGAGTTCACACTGGGGAGAGACCATTTAAATGTTCTGACTGTTGTAAGAGCTTTAAAAGCACCGGGGAGCTGAAGATACACCAGCGAGTTCACACTGATGAGAGACCATTTAAATGCTCTGACTGTGGTAAGAGGTTTAAAAGCTCCGGGCATCTGAATGGACACCAGTGTGTTCACACCGGGGAGAGGCCATTCACCTGCTCTGTGTGTGGGAAGGGATTCACTCAGTCATCCCCCCTGCTGGCACACCAGCGAGTTCACACTGATGAGAGACCGTTTAAATGTTCTGACTGTGGGAAAAGGTTTAAAAGGTCCGGCGATCTGAAGGAACACCAGCGTACTCACACTGGGGAGAAGCTGTTCACCTGCTCCGTGTGCGGGAAGGGATTCACTCAGTCATCCAACATGCTGACACACCAGCGAGTTCACACTGATGAGTGACCATTTAAATGCTCTGACTGTGCTAAGAGCTTTAACAGCTCCGGGGAGCTGAAGAGACACCAGCGAGGTCACACTGTTCTGTAGCACAGGGCCCTGCAGACAGCTGGGGTGACCTGAACGTGGAATGGATGAATGTTTTATAAATTTTTGGTACTGCTGTTTAATCTTTCAATCTGTTGTGCTGATGCTTCCCTTCGATTGACTGTTGATGGTGTGACATAGAATGTACAGCACAGAAACAGGCCATTCGGCCCAACTGGTCCATACCAGTGTTTATGCTCCACACCCACCCTACTTCAATTAACCTGATCAACATATCCTCCCATTCCTTTCTCCCTTGTGTGGCTTCCTCATAAATGCACCTGTGCTGTTCACCTCAACTACTCCCTGTGGTAGCGAGTTCCCCATTCTCACCATTCTCTGGGTAAAGACATTTCTCCTGAATTCATTACTCGATTTATTAGTGACTATTTTAAGTTTGTGGCCTCATAAATATGATGAGATTCTGTTAAGCTGACCAGTATGTTGTTGTACTTTGTCTTTTTCTGATAAATTAAACATTACTGAGCCCTTGTACGCGTGTTATGGGATGAAGTTTTTTTTTATTCGTTCATGGGATGTGGGCGTCGCTGGCAAGGCCAGCATTTATTGCCCATGCCTAATTGCCCTTGAGAAGGTGGTGCTGAGCCGCCTTCTTGAACCGCTGCTGTCCGTGTGGTGAAGGTACTCCCACAGCGCTGTTAGGGAGGGATTACCAGGACTTTGACCCAGCGCCGATGAAGGAATGACAATATACTTCCAAGTTAGAATGGTGTTTGACTTGGAGTTGGTGGTCATAGAGTCATAGTGTTATACAGCACAGAAAGAGGCCCTTTGGGCCATCGTGTCTACACCGGCCATCAAGCCCTGTCTATTCTAATCCCATTTTCCAGCACTTTGTCTGTAGCCTTGTATGCTATGGCGGTTCAAGTGCTCATCTAAATACTTCTTGAATGTTGTGAGGGTTCCTGCCTCTACCACCCTTTCAGGCAGTGAGTTCCAGATTCCAACCACCCTCTGGGTGAAAAAGTTTTTCCTCAAATCCCCTCTAAACCTCCTGCCCCTACCTTGGTTATTGACCCCTCTACTAAGGGGAAAAGTTCCTTTCTATCTACCCTATCTATGCCCCTCATAATTTTGTACACCTCAATCAGGTCCCCCCTCAGCCTTCTCTGCTCTAAGGAAAACAACCCCAGCCTGTCCAGTCTCTCTTCATAGCTGAAGCACTCCAGCCCAGGTAACATCCTGGTGAATCTCCTCTGCACCCTCTCCAATGCAATCACATCCTTCCTATAGTGTGGTGACCAGAACTGCACACAGTATTCCAGCTGTGGCCTAACTAGCGTTTTGTACAGCTCCATCATAACCTCCCTGCTCTTGCCTTCATTAGCTGAAGCATAGAATATAAGTATCCCATATGCCTTTTTAACCACCTTATCTGCCTGTCCTGTTGCCTTCAGGGATATATGTATTCTATCAGGTGTTCCCCTGCACCTGCTGCCCTTGTCCTAGGTAGAAGAGGTCGCGGGTTTGGGAGGTGCTGCCGAAGAAGCCTTGGCGAGTTGCTGCAGTGCATCTTGTAGATGGTACACACTGCAGCCACGGTACGCCAGTGGTGGAGGGAGTGAATGTTTAAGGTGGTGGATGGGATGCCAATCAAGCGGGCTGCTTTGTCTTGGGTGGTGTCAAGCTTCTTGAGTGTTGTTGGAGCTGCACTCATCCAGGCAAGTGGAGAGTATTCCATCACACTCCTGATGTGTGTCTTGTAGATGATGGAAAGGCTTTGGGGAGTCAGGAGGTGAGACACTCGCCATGAATACCCAGCCTCTGACCAGCTCTTGTTGCCACAGTATTTATGTGGCTGGTCCAGTTAAGTTTCTGGTCAATGGTGACCCCCAGGAAGTTGATGGTGGGGGATTCAGCGATGGTAATGCTGTTGAATGTCAAGGGGCGGTGGTTAGACGCTTGCTTGTTGGTTATAGTCATTGCCTGGCACTTGTGTGGTGCGAATGTTACCTGCCACTTATCAGCCCAAGTATTGTGTCTCAAGGGGTTTTATACCCTTATCTATATAACAATTAAGAAGGACTCCGGGGTGGAGAGTTTAGTTAATGGCCATTTTATTTACAATGTGCTTCTTCACTCTATGCACTACATTTCCCATAGTGCATTGCAAATCACCACTACGGTATCCCATGTGGGACAATTCTAATACACATTCAAAATACACAACATATTTCCTCCCCCTTAAAATAGAATGTCCACAAAACAGAATGACTGAAAATGACTATAACTTTGGAAGAGAGGGTAGACTGCCTCTACATTCCGCTAACCCTGGGGATTATTCTGCCCCATGCACACAGGTTAGCACTAACTGTAACTAAGGCGCTCTGGAGGCTGCCTTTCTCTTTGGGGGTAACGCCTAGTCTCGGTGGCTGGCTCTCCCGTGACCCTGCAGGCGTGGCTTCCTCCCTCGATGGCACAAGAGTGGATGGTGCCACTGTCTCAGGGTCGGACGACCAGTCCCTGCTGGAGCCCCCAGCAGGTCCTTGATCCTCTTCTTGGGTTACCTGTGGCGACTATCTTGGCAGTAACTGGTCTACATGCCGTCTCCATGTTCGGTCGTCTCCGGTGCGGACTCGGTATGAAACGGGGCCCGTCTTTTGAATGACCATAGCCGGGACCCACCACTCCGGGGTGGTGTAGTTATGCGCGAGGACTTTGCCCCCCACCACAAAGTGTCGTTCTTTGGACCTCTGAGCTTGTCTGCTGACTTGATCCTGCTGATTGGCGTGCACCACTGCTTCTGTGGACGTTGGCCTCAGCAGGTCAAGGCGTGTCCGTAGCTGCCTTCCCATGAGTAGGTAAGCAGGAGATGCTCCAGTCATAGCCTGAGGCGTGTTTCGGTATTTCAGCAAGAAAGCATTCAGGCGCTGCTTTGGAGGAGCATCACTTCTTGCAGCTTTCAACATGCGTTTCAGCATTCTGACAAACATCTCCACCAATCCATTCATGGATGGATGATAAGGCGCGGAGAACGTGTGCTGGATTCCATTGCTCTTGAGGAACTCCTCCATCTCCTGGGATGTGAACTGTGTTCCATTGTCGGTTACTGTCAGGGTTGGGGTCACGAGGCCGTGTAGACACGGGGCCGTGCTGTCCGGGCGAGGCTGGTTCTGGACCCAAGTGCAGACAGACGAGGCGAGAAGCAGATATGCTGTCTTAAATAACAGTACTTTACTAGAATCACACAGGTAAACAGTTAAAAAAACATAGGAGCTCAAGACAAGCTACTACATAGGCAAATGGCTAGTCAAGATAGGAACTCAAGACAAGCTACCGTGAGGCAACCGGCTTGTCAAGACTGAGCTCAAGACAAGCTACCCCAGGGCAACCGGCTTGTCAAGATAGGAACTCAAGACAAGCTACCACAGGGCAACCAGCTTGTGCAAAGTGAGCACCTTATCAAGACTAAGCAACTTGTCAGCACCTTGTCAAGACCGAGAACAACGGGAAGAACCACAGAACTTAAATACAAGCAAAAACATAACACAGATAAGCAGTTATAGACATAGGAGCTCAAGACAAGCAACCACTAAGGCAACCGGCTTGTCAAGGCAAGCTACCACAGGGCAACAGGCTTGTCGAGACAGAGCACCTTGTCAAGACTAACTCCCTTGTCAGGACTGAGCACAGAGGGAAGAAACCACAGAACTTAAATACAAGCAAAAACAGGTGAAACCAATAAACCAGATAAAAGGCAGTTAAGTAATAAACAGGAGAAATAAGTAACAATTAACAAAGGGAAACCAACCAGTGAAGGTGCCATCTAGGGGTTATTGAAGGAACTGACCGGCACCCTCACCATTACGAACTGCTCCGGCGGACCAAATCGCCCGAACATCTCTCTCAGTCTCGATGGTTTTCTCCGTAGTGGTAGTGGACATTACTGCAACCTCCGGCCATTTGGAATGGGAGTCCACCACGACCAGGAACATCGCTCCTTCCACTGGTCCCGCAAAGTCCAAATGGATCCGTTGCCACGGTGTCGCTGGCCATTCCCATGGATGCAGTGTCGCTGCTCTTGGCGTATCCCTGGTTGTCTCGCATGATGGACATGATTTCGCTTCAACTTCAATTTCATGATTCAGCTTCGTGCCAGCTCCTTCATCCGGACAATACCACAATGCCCTGAGTGCAGCTCGTTGAGGACATGTTTCCGCAGCTTTGGTGGTATGATCACTCGCATGCCCCAAAGGAGGCATCCTGATGTGACAGACAACTCCTTCCCTCTTGACAGGTAAGGTAGGAGCTCAGGTGGTGCGTCTGACACCCGTGATCCATCTCCTCGCATCACTCGATCCAGCACCTTGGATAGTGTAGGGTCCACTCTGGTCTCTTTCTTGACCTGCCGGGCCGTGACAGGGGCATTGCTCACCATGTCAAAGTAGAAAATCTTCTGCTCACAGCCTTCAGAGGGCACAGGCAGCGGAAGTCTTGACAATCCATCCGCATTGCCATGTGCTGCTGACCTCCGGTATTTGATGTTGTAATTGTGTGCGCTTAACATCAGCGCCCAGCGCTGCATCCTGCATGCTGCCAGGGAGGGTATTCCTGTGTGTGGACCAAAGATCGATGTCAGAGGACGATGATCCGTCAGCAAGGTGGATTTCCTTCCAAACAAGTAGTGATGGAACTTTTTGATTCCAAAGATGATGCCCAAAGCCTCTTTTTCGATCTGCGGGTATTTCACCTCCGCCTTGCTCAGGGACCTTGACGCGAATGCAATCAGCTTCTCTTCGCCTGAGGGAAAGATGTGGGGCACGACCGCGCTGACGCCATAAGGTGACGCGTCACAGGCCAGCTGAATCTGCAACGATGGGTCAAAGTGCGTCAACACTCTGGGGTCAGTCAAAGCTGCTTTGGCTTTCTTGAATGCAGCTTCGCACTCCTTCGTCCATGCCCAGGCCTTGCCCTGACACAGCAACTCATGTAATGGCTTCAACAGTGATGCCAGCTGTGGAATAAACTTTCTGTAATAGTTCAGGAGACCTAAGAATGACCACAGCTGGCCGACATTTGTAGGTGCAGGAGCGTCGGCAATGACTTTCACTTTCGACGGTGCTGTGTGTAGGCCGTCCGCATCGACGACATGGCCTAGGTACTCCACTGATGGCTTGAAAAATTCGCATTTGTCCTTGCGAATGCGTAAGCCATATTCTTCAAGTCTTCCCAGTGTCTTCGTCACGTTCTGCAGATGTTCGTTGCCGCCCTTTCCTGTAAGAAGTCACACAACACCAGGTTATAGTCCAACAGTTTTATTTGAAATCACAAGCTTTCGGAGCGCTGCTCCTTCATCAGGTGAAGTGGAGAGATGCATAAAGACACAACTTATATAGTCAGAGAATAATGCCAGATGATTACAGGTAATCTTTCTGTGGTGATTATTCTTGTTTTATAAGAAGCATTGTAATTGGTTGCCTGTTTTCCTGCCTTGAGATATATGCTGTAAACTCATTGGTAGTTGATGTCATGTGACCTGTGGTGGCCATCTTCAATTCAGTTCTCCACAGTTTTGGTTGAGACTGGGTGCTTAAGATGTGCTGCTGGTTTTTAAGATTAATAAAGCCTAGCTTTTGAAAGGCAATCTACTCTTCATTTCACTTTCTAACTGCCATTTGTCGCACCTCGGCAGAGAGATAATCACAGCGATCAAAGGTGTGAATGGTGTCCAAACAGGTTAGTCAGGAAAACATTACATCAAAGAACAATGAGGTGGGGTCACAAGGGGTCAAATGTTGCAGATGCTGAGGTCTGTATGAAAAACAAAAAACAGACCGAAAAACTTTTTTTTTTGCTGGAAATCACAGCAGGTCTGGCCGCATCTGTGTAGAGAGAACAAGCCAACGATGACTCGAGTCTGGGTGACCCTACGTCAGGTGGGGTTACATGTAGCGTGACATGAACCCAAGATCGCGGTTGAGGCTGTCCTCATGAGTGTGGAACTTGGCTATCAGTTTCTGCTCGGCGATTTTGTGTTGTCGTGTGTGTCTCGAAGGCCGCCTTGGAGAATGCTTACCCGAAGATCAGAGGCTGAATGTCCTTGACTGCTGAAGTCAAGTCAAGTCAAGCTGAACTGGGAGGGAACACACCTGCCTGGCGATTGTTGCGCGGTGTCCGTTCATCCGTTGTCGCTGTGTCTGCATGGTCTCGCCGATGTATCATGCTCCGGGGCATCCTTTCCTGCAACGTATGAGGTAGACAACGTTGGCCGAGTCACATGAGTATGTACCATGTACCTGGTGGGTGGTGTCCTCACGTGTGATGATGGTATCTGTGTTGATGATCTGGCATGTCTTGCAGAGGTTGCCGTGGCAGGGTTGTGTGGTGTCGTGGTCGCTGTTCTCCTGAAAGCTGGGTAATTTGCTGCGAACGATGGCCTGTTTGAGGTTAGGCGGCTGTTTGAAGGCGAGTAGTGGAGGCGTGGGGATGGCCTTAGTGAGGTGTTCGTCATCATTGATGACATGTTGAAGGCTGCGAAGAACATGGCGTAGTTTCTCCGCTCTGGGGAAGTACTGGACGACGAAGGGTACTCTGTTGGTTGTGTCCCATGTTTGTCTTCTGAGGAGGTCTGTGCGATTTTTTGCTGTGGCCTGTCGGAACTGTCGATCGACGAGTCGAGCGTCATATCCCGTTCTTACGGGGGCGTCTTTCAGCGTCTGTAGGTGTCCATCGTGTTCCTCCTCGTCTGAGCAGATCCTGTGTATTCGCAGGGCTTGTCCATGGGGGATGGCTTCTTTAATGTGGTTAGGGTGGAAGCTGGAGAAGTGGAGCATCGTGAGGTTGTCCGTGGGCTTGCGGTAGAGTGAAGTGCTGAGGTGTCCGTCTTTGATGGAGATTCGTGTGTCCAAGAATGAAACGGATTCTGAGGAGTAGTCCATGGTGAGTTTGATGGTGGGATGGAACTTGTTGATGTTATCGTGTAGTCTTTTCAGTGATTCTTCGCCGTGGGTCCATAGGAAGAAAATATCATCGATGTATCTGGTGTATAGCGTTGGTTGGAGGTCCTGTGCAGCAAAGAAGTCTTGCTCGAACTTGTGCATGAAGATGTTGGCGTATTGGGGTGCGAATTTTGTCCCCATGGCTGTTCCGTGTGTTTGGGTAAAGAACTGGTTGTCGAAGGTGAAGACATTGTGGTCAAGGATTAAGCGGATGAGTTGTAGGATGGCGTCTGGAGATTGGCTGTTGTTGGTGTTCAGTACTGAGGCTGTCGCAGCGATGCCGTCATCATGGGGGATACTGGTGTAGAGTGCCGAGACGTCCATCATGGCGAGGAGTGTTCCTGGTTCAGCTGGTCCATGGGTGCTGAGTTTCTGTAAGAAGTCTGTAGTGTCACGACAGAAGCTGAGGGTTCCCTGTACGATGGGTTTCAGTATGCCCTCGACGTATCCAGAGAGGTTCTCACACAGGGTTCTGTTGCCTGATATGACAGGCCGTCCGGGTGTGTTGGCTTTGTGTATCTTTGGGAGGCAGTAGAAGTCTCCCACGTGGGGAATACATGGGATGAGAGCGCGTAGGATGCTTTGAAGGTCTGGATCAAAGGTCTTGATCAGTCTGTTGAGTTGGCGGGTGTGTTCTTTGGTCGGATCTGCGGGTAACTATCTGTAGTGTTCCTGGTTGTCCAGTTGTCGGTATGCTTCTTTGCAATAGTCCGTTCTGTTCTGTATGACGATGGCTCCTCCTTTGTCTGCTGGTTTGATGACGATGTTGCGGTTGGTCTTGAGAGCGTGGATGGTGTTGCGTTGTGCTCGGGTGACATTCTGGACTGTCTTGTGAGTGCGGCTGATGAATCTGGTGTTGATGCATCTCCTGACAGCTTGAGCATACATATCAAGCTTAGGGCAGTGACCCTCCGGAGGGGTCCAATTTGACTCTTTCTTCTTCGGTTGTTGCACTGCGGATCCCTCTGTCTGCTGTTCCGGATCATTGGTTGCCTCATTGGGTTCGCTGCTGACATCTTGGGATTTGTGGAAGAATTCCCGGTGCCTCATTCTCCTAATGAATTCCTCTGTGTCTGCCGCGAGACCGATGGGGTCCATTTTGGTGGTGGGGCAGAAATTGAGCCCTCGGCTGAGAACTTCAATTTCGTTTGGTTGAAGGGTGTAGTCGGACAAGTTGACGATGGACTTCCCTGTGGTTTCAACCGTGGTACCGGGGGCGGCTTGGTTGCTGCTGGTGGTGATGCCGAGTTTCTCAAGCTTCCTGTTCTTGGTGTGCATGTAGGCAGTGTAGTTCCGTTGCCTTGTCTGTTTGGCAGTGTCTCCTAGCTGGTCTGCTGTGTCCTGAGCACAGGCTGAGAATATGGACTCTATCTCGGTTTCGAGGTTGCGGCGTCTGCTGTAGAGCTGGTGTACGAGATGGTTGAGGAGTGTGCGAGAGGTACGACGGCAGAGTCTCTCAGCGTAGTGTGTGTTGTAGGTCGGCTTGAGTGGGTTCGTGATCTGTAGTCCTTTTGGGATCTTGTCTGCTTTCTTGCATCTCTCTAGAAACTTGATGTCTGTGTCGATATGCGCGATCTTCTTGGAGATCCTCTCCACTTTGAGCCGGCAGTTTGTGGTGTCGATAGTAGTCATGGTGTGGAGATGCCGGAGTTGGACTGGGGTGGACAAATGTAAGAAGTCACACAACACCAGGTTATAGTCCAACAGTTTTATTTGAAATCACAAGCTTTCGGAGCACTGCTCCTTTGTCAGATGAAGTGGAGAGATGCATAAAGACACAGCTTATATAGTCAGAGAATAATGCCAGATGATTACAGGTAATCTTTCTAACTACCATTTGTCGCACCTCGGCAGAGAGATAATCACAGCGATCAAAGGTGTGAATGGTGTCCAAACAGGTCAGTCAGGAAAACATTACATCAAAGAACAATGAGGTGGGGTCACAAGGGGTCAAATGTTGCAGATGCTGGGGTCTGTATGAAAAACAAAAAACAGACCAAAAAACATTTTTTTTGCTGGAAATCACAGCAGGTCCGGCCGCATCTGTGTAGAGAGAACAAGCCAACGACGCCTCGAGTCTGGGTGACCCTACATCAGGTGGGGTTACATGTAGCGTGACATGAACCCAAGATCGCGGTTGAGGCCGTCCTCATGAGTGCGGAACTTGGCTATCAGTTTCTGCTCGGCGATTTTGCGTTGTCGTGTGTCTCGAAGGCCGCCTTGGAGAATGCTTACCCAAAGATCGGAGGCTGAATGTCCTTGACTGCTGAAGTGTTCCCCAACTGGCGATTGTTGTGCTGTGTCCATTCATCCATTGTCGCAGTGTCTGCATGGTCTCGCCGATGTACCATGCTCCGGGGCATCCTTTCCTGCAACGTATGAGGTAGACAACGTTGGCCGAGTCACATGAGTATGTACCATGTACCTGGTGGGTGGTGTCCTCACATGTGATGATGGTATCTGTGTTGATGATCTGACATGTCTTGCAGAGGTTGCCATGGCAGGGTTGTGTGGTGTCGTGGTCGCTGTTCTCCTGAAAGCTGGGTAATTTGCTGCAAACGATGGTCTGTTTGAGGTTAGGCGGCTGTTTGAAGGCGAGTAGTGGAGGCGTGGGGATGGCCTTAGCGAGGTGTTCTTCATCATCGATGACATGTTGAAGGCTGCGAAGAACATGGCGTAGTTTCTCCACTCCGGGGAAGTACTGGACGACGAAGGGTACTCTGTTGGTTGTGTCCCGTGTTTGTCTTCTGATGATTTCCTGTGACAAGGATATCGTCGAGATAACATTGTACCCCTGGAATGCCGCTTAAGATCTGGTCCATAGTCCGCTGAAACAATGCTGGTGCTGACGTTGTACCAAAGGGTAGGTGACAGTACCTGTAGAGGCCCTTGTGGGTGGCGATGGTGAGGTACTTCTGTGAGTCCTCTTCTACATGCATCTGCAAGTAGGCTTGGCATAGATCAATCTTGCTAAACTTCTGACCACCTGCTAGACCCGCGAAAAGATCTTCAATGATGGGGAGGGGGTACTGTTCAGCTGAGAGCACAGGATTCACTGTTACTTTGAAATCTCCACATAAGCGAACCACGCCGTCACTCTTCATCACTGGTACCACGGGCGTGGCCACTCACTGTGTAAAACCAGCACCAGGACCCCTATCTTGACCAGACACTCCAGGTTAGCCTCCACCTTTGGTCTGAGGGCGTAGGGAACGTTCCTGGCCTTCAGGAATCGTGGCTGGCTGTCAGGCTTCACCTTGAGTTTGACCGTAATCCCCTTCATACTCCCCAATTCTCCGTCAAAGACAGCCGCATGCTTTGTCAACACTGCCGCTAGCCCCACCTCTTCGACTGACACCGCATTCACTTTTTTCCAATCCAGATGAATTTTCTCCAACCATTGCCTGCCCATCAGGGATGGATAGTCACCCTTGACCACGTAAACTGGCAGCATCACAGTTTGTCCATTAAGCTCCACCTTGACCTCCGTCTTACCCAGCATTGGGACTGTTTCCTCAGTGTAGGTCTTTAAGATGAGCTTGGCCGGCTTCAGTGATAGGTGGTTCAGTTTTTCTTTGAATAGATTCTCTGAAATCAAGGAGACAGCGGCCCCCGTATCCATTTTGACCGGTATTCCCTCTAGTAGTGGAGTGACTCCATAGCCTGATGAGCCTCCATTCACCATTAACACATGGAGATTCAGCTCCCCATCAGAGTCTGTGTCACTGTCTTCCTGTACTTGTTTCACCATGTGTAGGTTTTTCTTTTTAGAACGCCAGTTGGATGTGTTTCCTTGTTTGTTTTTGTGTGTCTCTGTGTAGGATTGTTTGCTTTGCCCTTTACACACACGTTCAATGTGTCCTTTCTTTTCACATTTCTGACAGGTCAGGTCTTTACACCAACATTCAGATGGCTGATGACCTGACCTTCCACATCTGTAACACTCTCTGGCGCCACTTGCATGCTTATCCGGTGTAGCTGCTACCCTGTGCACTCTTGTTGCAGCCCCCAACAGCTGTGCATCTTTAGCTGCTAACTCCATAGACACAGCGAGCTCCACTGCTGATTTAAGCGTCCGTTTGTCAGTCGTGAGCAAGCACTTCTGTATTGCTTCACGTCTTGATCCACACACAAACCTATCACGGACAGTGTCATTTAGAGTTTCACCAAACTCATGATGTTCAGTTAGCTTCTTTAGCACTGCAACATATTCGGCTATGGACTCACCCTCCCCTTGGTTTCGTTTGTGAAACCTGAACCTCTCAGCAATCAGCAGTGGCTTGGGTGCGTAATGTGTTTCCAAAACTTCCACAATCTGATCATATGTCTTAACGCCGGGCTTATCCGGGTGCATCAAACTCCGTAACAAGCCAAATGTTTTTGCTCCGATCACACTGAGGAACATCACCACTTTCACGTCATCTTTAATGCCATTTGCAGTCACAAAAAATGCAAAACGCTCTGTATAAGCACTCCATTGCTCCGCCGTTTCATTAAATGGTCCAAACGCACAGCCATTTAAAAATTTTTTATTTTAGTCCTTTTCCACCACTTTGTTTCACTGTATCATTACTCTCCCCCTTCTTATTTGTGTAACACATGAACCGCCGCCTTTACGAGGCGATTTCATCAGCACTAAACTGCGGGCGCGCCATTAAGGAAAGACAGGAACTTCTTACTTTAAACATCGCCGATTCCAGTGCGAAGTGATGCGCAAGTCCGTCGTCCTCATCGCCAGTTTTGTTGTGTCTCAAGGGGTTTTATACCCTTATCTATATAACAATTAAGGAGGACTCCGGGGTGGAGAGTTTAGTTAATGGCCATTTTATTTAAAATGTGCTTCTTCACTCAATGCACTACATTTCCTATAGTGCATTGCAAATCACCACTACGGTATCCCATGTGGGACAATTCTAATACACATTCAAAATACACAACACCAAGCCTGAATGTCGTCCAGGTCTTGTTGCATGCGGGCATGGACGGCTTCATTATCTGAGGAGTTGCAAATGGAACTGAATACTGTGCAGTTATCAGCGAACATCCCCACTTCTGACCTTATGTTGGAAGGAAGGTCATTGATGAAGCAGTTGAAGATGGTTGGGCCGAGGACACTGCCCTGAGGAACTCCTGCAGCGATATCCTGGGGCTGTGATGATTGACCTCCAACCACCACAACCATCTTCCTTTGTGCTCGGTCTGACTCCAGCCAGTGGAGAGTTTCCCCCCGATTGATTAGCATTGAGGTAATAGTGAGAGTAATAAGGGAAGCGAAACAGGACATTAGAAATAAATGAGAGACAAGGAAAGAAAAACTAAAGATCAAAGTAAGAAAGAGACAAACGAAGGAGATGAGAAGAAAAGAATTTGAGGAGAAAGTGAGTGATGATAAGAAACATTGACATTTCAAAAATGAGACAGGAGAGGAGAAGATAAGTAAGAAGAAAGAAAGATCTTGACTATGTACAGCACCTTTCACAATTTCAGGACATCTCCAAGTGCTGTGCAGCAATTGCAGGACTTCTGACATGTGGTCATGTAGGAATGTAATGTAGCAGCCAAGTAGAGAGAGATGTGGAGAGGAAAGGCAAGTAGAGAAAGAGCAGGAAAGGAAAACATACGGACAAAATGAGGTACGTAGTTTTTAAAAATTTGTTCATGGGATCTGGGTGTGGCTGGTAATGCCAGCATTTATTGCCCATCCCTAATTGCCCTTGAGAAAGTGGTGGGGAGCCGCCTTCTTGAACTGCTGCAGTCCATGTGGTGAAGGTATTCCCACAGTGCCGTTCAGGGGCGAGTTCCAGGATTTTGACCCAGCGACGATGAAGGATCGGCCGATATACTTCCAAGTCAGGATGGTGTGTCACATGGAGGGGAACTTGGAGGTGGTGGTGTTCCCATGGGCCTGCTGCCCTTGTCCTTCTAGTTGGTAGAGTCACAGAGTCATAACGGCACAAAAGAAGGCCATTCGGCCCATCGAGTCCATGCCAGCTCTCTGTAGAGCAATCCAGTCAGTCCCATTCCCCCGCTCTATCCCCGTAGCCCTGCAAGTTTATTTCCCTCAAGTGCCTATCCAGTCTCCCCTTGAAAACATTGAATGTCTCCGCTTCCACCACTCCCATCAGCAGCGAGTTCCAGGTCATCACCACTCGCTGCGTAAAAAAGTTTTTCCTCACAGGACCCTGTATCTCTTGCCCAAAACCTTAAATTAGTGTCCCCTAGTCCTTGTACCATCAACTAGTGGGCACAGCCTTTCCCCGTCTAGCCTATCCAAACCTGTCATAATCTTGCACAGCTCTATCAAATCACCCCTCAACCTCTTTTGCTCTAATGACAACAAATCCAGCTTTTCCAACCTGTCCTTGTAGCGAAGATCCCCCATCCCCGGAACCATTCTGGTAAATCTCCTCTACACCCTCTCAATGGCCTTCACATCCTTCCTAAAGTGCGGTGACAAGAACTGGACGCAATACTCCAGTTGTGGCCTAACTAGCGCTTTATAAAGGTTCAGCATAACTTCTGAGGCATGAGTTGGGTAGGATTGATTGGGGAATGTCACTCAAAGGGTTGATGGTGGATAGGCAATGGCAAACATTCAAAGACCGCATGGATGAACTACAGAATTTGTTCATCCCAGTTTGGCATAAAAATAAAACAAAAAAGGTGACTCAACCGTGGCTAACAAGGGAAATTAGGGATAGCATAAGATCCAAGGAGAGGACATATAAATTGGCCAGAAAAAGCAGTAAACCTGAGGATTGGGAGCAGTTTAGGATTCAACAAAGGAGGACAAAGGGATTAATCAAGAAAGGGAAAATAGAATATGAGAGTAAGCTTTCAGGGAACATAAAAACTGACTGTAAAAGCTTTTATAGATATGTGAAGAGAAAAAGATTGGTGAAGTTAAGCGTAGGTCCCTTGCAGTCAGAATCAGGGGAATTTTTAATGGGGAACAAAGAAATGGCTGACCAATTAAATACATATTTTGGTTCTGTCTTCACAAAGGAGGACACAAATAGCCTCCCAGAGATGTTGGGGAATATAGGGTCTGATGAAAGGGAGGAACTGAAAGAAATCAGCATTTGTAGGGAAATGCTGTTAGGGAAATTGATGGGATTGAAGGCCGATAAATCGCCAGGGCCTGATAATCTACATCCGAGGGTACTTAAGGAAGTGGCCCTAGAAATAGTAGATGCATTGCTGATCATCTTCCAACATTCAATGGAATCTGGAACAGTACCCATGGATTGGAGGGTAGCTAATGTTACCCCACTATTCAAAAAAGGTGGCAGAGAGAAAACGGGTAAGCCTGACATCGGTAGTGGGGAAAATGCTAGAGTCCATTATAAAAGGTGTAATAGCAGAGCACTTGGAAAACAGTGACAGGATCAGACAAAGTCAACTTGGATTTACAAAAGGTAAATCATGCTTGACTAATCTACTGGAATTTTTTGAGGATGTAACTGGTAAAATAGATAAGGGAGAACCAGTGGATGTGGTGTATTTGGACTTTCAGAAGGCTTTCGATAAGGTCCCACATAAGAGATTAGCGTGTAAAGTTAAGGCACATGGGATTGGGGGCAAGGTGTTGACTTGGATAGAGAACTGGTTGGCAGACAGAAAGCAAAGAGTTGGAATAAATGGGTCTTTTTCCGAGTGGCAGGCAGTGACTAGTGGGGTACTGCAGGGATCGGTCCTTGGACCCCAGCTATTCACAATATATATTAATGATCTAGACAAGGGAACTAGATGTAATATCTCCAAATCTGCAGATGACACAAAGCTGGGTGGGCGTGTGTGCTGTGAGGAGGATGCCGAGAAACTCCAGGATGATTTGGACAGGTTGGGTGATTGGGCAAAAGCATGGCAGATGCAATATAATGTGGATAAATGTGAGGTTATCCACTTTGGTGGCAAAAACAGGAAGGCAGATTATTATCTGAATGGCAATAGATTGGGAGAAGGAGAAGTGCAACGAGACCTGGGTGTCCTTGTGCACCAGTCGCTGAAGGTAAGCATGCAGGTGCAGCAGGCGGTTAAGAAGGCAAATGGTATGTTGGCCTTCATAGTGAGAGGGTTTGAGTACAGGAACAAGGATGTCTTGCTGCAGTTGTACAGGGCCTCGGTGAGACCACATCTTGAGTATTGTGTGCAGTTTTGGTCACCTTATCTGAGGAAGGATGTTCTTGCCATGGAAGGAGATCAGCGAAGATTCACCAGGCTGATACCTGGGATGGCAGGAATGACGTATGAGGAGAGATTGGGTCGACTGGGCTTGTACTCGCTGGAGTTTAGAAGAATGAGAGGGGATCTCATTGAAGCTTATAAAATTCTGACAGGACTGGACAGACTAGATGCAGGAAGGATGTTCCCGATGGTCGGGGAGTCCAGAACCAGGAGTCACAGTCTAAGGATAAGGGGTAGGCAATTTATGACAGAAATGAGGAGGAATTTCTTCACCCAGAGATTGGTGAACCTGTGGAATTCTCTACCACAGAAGGCAGTTGAGGCCAATACATTAAATATATTCAAGAAGGAGTTTGATATATTTCTTAAGGCTAAAGTGGTCAAGGGGTATGGGGAGAAAGCAGGGACCAGGTACTGAATTTGGATGATCAGCCATGATTGCATTGAATGGCGGAGCAGGCTCGAGGGGCTGAATGGCCTACTCCTGCTCCTATCTTTTATGTTCCTATGTTTCTATATACTTGCATTGGAGGCAGTTCAGAGAAGGTTCACTAGGTTGATTCTGGAGATGAAGGGGTTGTCTTATGAGGAAAGGTTGAGCAGGTTGGGCCTATACTCACTGGAGCTTAGAAGAATGAGAGGGGATCTTATTGAAACATATAAGATTCTGAGGGGGATTGACAGGGTGGATGCTGAGAGGATGTTTCCCCTCGTGGGGGAATCTAGAACTCGGGGGCATAGTTTCAGAATAAGCGGTCGCCCATTTAAGACGGAGATTTGGAGGAATTTCTTCTCTGCGGGTCGTGAATCTTTGGAATTCTCTGCCCGAGAGAGCTGTGGAGGCAGAGTCACTGAATATATTCAAGGCTGAGACAGACAAATGTTTGAACTACAGGGGAGTCGAGGGTCATGGGGAACAGGCAGAAAAGTGGAGTTGAGGCCAAGATCAGACCAGCCATGATCTTATTGAATGTCAGAGTGGGCTCGAGGAGCTGAATGGCCGACTCCTGCTCCTATTCCTTATGTTCTTATTCTTATGATTTACAGATGGGAAACTCAAACCAAACTTCATATCAAGATCTGAGAGAGTCACTCGATTCATCAGGACCTGAAATTCATTGGCCTTTGAGTGCGGAAGGAGAAATATTTGTTCTGTCTGTGGGAAAAGTTTTCAAACATCAGTGTGACTGGAAAAGCACCAACACACACACCCACCCGAGTGAGAGTGTTCCAGTGCACTGACTGTGGAAAGAGGTTTAACCAGTTACACAGCCTGAAAAACATCGCACCATTCACAGTGGGGAGAAACCGTACACGTGTTCTGTGTGTGGATGAGGCTTCAACTGATCGTCCAACCTGGAGAGACACAAGGATACCCGCACCACGGAGGAACGGTGGAAATGTGGGAAGGGATTTGATCGCCCATCCCAGCTGAAATCTCATCGACGCAGTCACACCGGGGAGAGGCCGTTCACCTGCCCCGAGTGTGGGAAGGGATTTACTCTGTTTTCCAGACTCCACTTACACCAGTGAGTTCACACTGGGGAGAGACCTTTTAAATGCTGTGACTGTGGGAACTGCTTTAAAATCTCTGCGGATCTAATTAAACAGCAGCTTGTTCACACTGATGAAAGACCGTTGAGTTGCACTCAGTGCGAGAAGAGCTTCAGGCAGTCATCTCACCTCATTCAACACCAGCGAATTCACACTGGGGAGAGGCCGTTCACCTGCTCTGTGTGTGGGAATGGATTCACTTCTGCATCCAACCTGCTGAGACACCAGCGAGTTCACACTGGGGAGAGGATATTCACCTGCTCTGTGTGTGGGAAGGGATTCACTCAGTCCTCCAACCTGCTGAGACACCAGTGAGTTCACACTGGGGAGAGGCCGTTCATCTCCTCCGTGTGTGAGAAGGGATTCAGTCGACCATCTCACCTGCTGAGACACCAGCAAGTTCACAAGTGACTGGAGGGGTTAGATTCTGATGTTAATCACATCCTTTGTTTGTTTGTGCTGATGTTAATAACCCCTATAACTGGGCTGGAGTTTAAGTTTCTGGATATCTGTCAAACCAGTTTTGGTGTAAACACATCCTGTGTTGTGTTCTTTATTTCTGTAAGATAGGAGGAGACGAATTGATGTCCTTTCTCTTTCCAGATTATTTCAGTTTTTCTACCTTCAGTTACTCTCATGGACAAGTCCCAGCTCCCCATACCTTCCAGAGTGCCTCTCCTAGCCTTGGGATCCAGGGAAGGTGTCTGTTTTGGTGTAAATTTATTTATAAGTACTTCCAGAAGACATTTGATAAAGTCCCACACAAGAGACTGTTATCTAAGGTAGAAGCCCACGGAAATGAGGGCAAATTATTGACCTGGTTAGGAAATTGACTGAGTGGCAGGAGACGGAGAGTAGGGATAATGGGCCGGACTCCAATTGGCAGGATGTGACGAGTGGTGTCCCGCAGGGATCTGTGCTGGGGCTCAACTATTCACTGTGTTTATTAACGACTTAGATGATGGCATAGAACGTCATATATCCAAATTTGCCAATGACACAAAGATAGGCGGCATTGTAGGCAGTTTGGATGAAAGCATAAAATTACAAAGGGATATTGACAGATTAAGTGAATGGCAAATGGATTTCAATGTAGGCAAATGTGAGATCATCCACTTTGGACCTAAAAAGGATCGAACAGGGTCCTTTCTAAATGGTGAAAAGCTGAAAACAGTGGAGGTCCAAAGAGACTTGGGGGTCGAGGTACAGAGATCATTCAAATGTCATGAACAGGTACAGAGAATAATCAGAAAGGCTAATGGAATGCTGGCCTTTCTATCTGGAGGACTAGAATAGAAGGGAGGAGAAGTTATGCTGCAGCTACACAGAACCCTGGTGAGACCACACCTGGAGCACTGTGAGCAGTTCTGGGCACCTCACCTGTCACTTTAATTCTCCGCTCCACTCCCTCTCTGTCCTCGGCCTCTTACACTGTTCCAACGAAGCTCAACGTAAGCTCGAGGAACAGCACCTCATCTTTCGATCAGGCACTTTACAGCTTCTGGACTCAACATAGAAATATAGAAGATAGGAGCAGGAGTAGGCCATTCGACCCCTCGAGCCTGCTCCGCCATTCAATGAGATCATGGCTGTTCATCCAAATTCGGTACCCGGTCGCTGCTTTCTCCCCATATCCATTGATCCCTTTAGCCTTAAGAAATATATCCAACTCCTTCTTGAATATATTTAATGAATTGGCCTCAACTGCCCTCTGTGGCAGAGAATTCCACAGGTTCACCACTCTCTGGGTGAAGAAATTCCTCCTCATCTCAGTCCTAAATGGCTTACCCCTTATCCTTAGACTGTGACCCCTGGTTCTGGACTCCCCGACCATCGGGAACATCCCTCCAGCATCTAGTCCGTCTAGTCCTGATAGAATTTTATAAGTTTCAATGAGATCCCCACTCATTCTTCTAAACTCCAGTGAGTATAAGCCCAATCGACCCAATCTCTCCTCATACATCATTCCTGCCATTCCAGGTATCAGTCTAGTGAATCTTCGCTGCACTCCCTCCATGGCAAGAACATCCTTCCTCAGATAAGGCGACCAAAACTGCACACAATACTCAAGGTGTGGTCTCACCAAGGCCCTGTTCAACTGCAGCAAGACATCCTTGTTCCTGTACTCAAACCCTCTCGCTACGAAGGTCAACATACCATTTGCCTTCTTAACCGCCTGCTGCACCTGCATGCTTACCTTCAGCGATTGGTGCAAAAGGACACCCAGGTCTCGTTGCACTTCCTCTTTTCTCAATCTACTGCCATTCAGATAATAATCTGCCTTCCTGTTTTTGACACCAAAGTGGATAATCTCGCATTTATCCACATTATACTGCCATGCATCTGCCCAATCACCCAACCTGTCCAAATCATACTGGAGTTTCTCGGCATCCTCCTCACAGCACACACGCCCACCCAGCTTTATGTCATCTGCAAACTTGGAGATATTACATCTAGTTCCCTCGTCTAGATCATTAATATATATTGTGAATAGCTGGGGTCCTAGGACCGATCCCTGTGGTACCCCACTAGTCACTGCCTGCCACTCAGAAAAAGACCCGTTTATTCCAACTCTTTGCTTCCTGTCTGCCAACCAGTTCTCTATCCAAGTCAGTGCCTTGCCCCCAATCCCATGTGTTTTAACTTTGCATGCTAATCTTTTTTGTGGGACCTTATCGAAAGCCTTCTGAAAGTCCAAATACACCACATCTACTGGTTCTCCCTGATCTATTCTACCAGTTACATCCTCAAAAAATTCCAGTGGATCAGAGAAGCATGATTTACCTTTTGTAAATCCATGTTGACTTTGTCCGATCCTGTCACTGTTTTACAAGTGCTCTGCTAATACATCTTTTATAATGGACTCTAATACTCTAGAGGGAGCTTTACTCTGCATCTAACTCGTGCTGTTCCTGCCCTGGGAGTGTTTGATGGGACAGTGTAGAGGGAGCTTTGCTCTGTATCTAACCCGTGCTGTACCTGGCCTGGGAGTGTTTGATGGGACAGTGTAGAGGGAGCTTTACTCTGTATCTAACCCGTGCTGTGCCTGGCCTGGGAGTGTTTGATGGGACAGTGTAGAGGGAGTTTTATTTGTATCTAACCCGTGCTGTACCTGCCCTGGGATTGTTTGATGTAGCAGTGTAGAGGGATCTTTACACTGTATCTAATCCGTGCTGTACCTGGCCTGGGAGTGTTTGATGGGACAGTGTAGAGGGAGCTTTACACTGTATCTAACCCATGCTGTACCTGGCCTGGGAATGTTTGATGGGATAATACAGAGGGAGCCTATTGCCCATGATGCACCCTCCAATTAATGCTCCGATGGTCCCAGCACTTAATCCCCCTGAAGATCCCTTCACTTATTGGCTCTGATGCCCTTCCTGTTACAGGGAATAGACCTGTTTCAGAGCACAAAGGAGGGAGAGGTAATATCCTTGCCGTATCCCAAACACCATTCCCACAAACCGTCTCTCTCTGCCAAAGCAGGAGGGAGAAACACTCAGATATAAAGTGAGGGGAGACTTTCTGGAGTATAAAGCAAGAGGTTGAAATGGGCGCCTTTGAATAGTGGGACCTCACTTTCAGAGGATGGGAGGGAGAATTTATCAGTGGTAATTTTGGGAGTCAGTGCTCCCTGCCTGGAGTCTCAGTACGTGGGAGCAGGGTTGGAGACGGGACTGATTGTACAACCTGCGTTCATGCCCAGTGAGACTGCACACCAGGAGCAAAGCCTGGTTATGTGACTCTGTAATACCTAGAGTGGGAGGGGTTTGGGCTGCTTTGTGACATGGTCCCTGGCTCCTTTCTGATGTCACCTGGAGACGGTTTACGCCCCTGGTTACACAGCATCAGTGGGAGTCACTTTGGGTGGAGCTGGACATGTAGTCTGTTTTCAAAGGATTTGGGAAATAGATATGTTTGGCCCAGAAATTCAGGTCGGAGGCTTCCCGTGGGTGCAAGCCTCTGACCTGCACTTACCTAGCACACCGGCCATTGTGCTGTGGGCCCGCGTGGGATTCCGATCCTGGGCCTCCTCCAACTGCCGGCGCGCAGTGCTTGCGTATCCCGGGACGCAGTTAGTTTGAAGCATCCCCTGGGATCACGTGGGCCATGGAGAGCCAATGGTAGCCCATTCATAAATTTGACAGGAAGAGCTGTCAAAACTATAAATACTATAAGCCCCAAAACATCACTAAAACTTCAAATAAATTTTTAGAAAAACATCACATTTTTAAAATAACTATAAATTACATAAAATAACTATTTTAAACAATAATTTAAATTTTTGAAAAAATTAATTACATTTTCTAACGGGGCTAAAAATAAACTTACCTTTCTTTAAAGTATTTAAAAATAATAAACCTGTGGAAAAAATGTTCTAATTTTAATTAATTCACCACTTACCTTGTTAAAAGCAGGCCTTGCGACTGCTTTTCACATGTGTAACTCCTGGAGACTTACCCTCCCGGAGAAACCTGGAGAAAAAACGTAAGTTCCAGGCGCACGCGCTGCCTCTACGGCGCACGTGTTCAACCTCTGAACCCCTTCCTTTCAGGGAACGGAAATTCCGGTTTCCCGCGTACGCGCAGTGCATAAGAACATAAGAAATAGGAGCAGGAGTAGGCCAATCGGCCCCTCGAGCCTGCTCCGCCATTCAATAAGATCATGGCTGATCTGATCCTAACCGCCAATCCACTATCCCAGAACCATCTCCTGAATCTAACAGAATTAGACACATGAAATAGGAGCAGGATCAGGCTACACGGCCCCTGGGCCCGCTCCGCTACCCACAGGGCCATGTCCGATCCGAACCTAGACTCATGTCCAAATTCCTGCCCACTCCCCGTAACCCTTAATTCCCTTTACTTCTAGGAAACTGTCTATTTCTGTTTTAAATTTATGTAATGATGTAGCTTCTACAGCTTTTTGGGGCAGCATATTCCATGGACCTACCACCCTCTGAGTGAAGTAATTCCTCCTCATCTCAGTTTTGAAAGAGCAGCCCCTTATTCTAAGACTATGCCCCCTAGTTCTAGTTTCACCCATCATCGGGAACATCTTCCCCGCATCCACCCGATCCAACCCCTTCACAATCTTATATGTTTCACTAAGATCGCCTCTCATTCTTCTGAACTCCAATGAGTACAGTCCCAATCTACTCAACCTCTCCTCATATGTCCATCCCCTCATCCCCGGGATTAACCGAGTGAACCTTCTTTGTACTGACTCGAGAGCAAGTATGTCCTTTCTTAAGTATGGACACCAAAACTGTACGCAGTATTCCAGGTGCGGTCTCACCAATACCTTGTACAACTGAAGCAATACCTCCCTATTTTTATATTCTATCCCCCTAGCAATGAAAGCCAACATTCCATTGGCCTTCTTAATCACTTGCTGCACCTGCATACTAACCTTTTGAGTTTCGTGCACCAGGACCCCCAGATCCCTTTGTACTTCAGTACTTTCCAGTTTCTTGCCATTAAGATAATAACTTGCTCTACGATTTTTCCTGCCAAAGTGCATAACCTCACACTTTCCAGTATTGTATTCCATCTGCCAAATCTCTGCCCACTTACTTAGCCTGTCGATGTCCCCTTGCAGGTTTTTTATGTCCTCCTCACTCACTACTTTCCCTCCCATCTTAGTATCATCTGCAAACTTTGATATGTTACACTCGGTCCCCTCCTCCAAATCGTTAATATAGATTGTAAAGAGTTGGGGACCCAGCACTGACCCCTGCGGAACACCACTAGTTACTGATTGCCAGTCTGAGAATGAACCATTTAACCCAACTCTCTGCCTTCTGTTAGATAGCCAATCCTCTATCCATGCCAGAATATTACCCCCAATCCCGTAATTTTTTATCTTAAGCAATAATCTTTTGTGTGGCACCTTGTCAAATGCCTTTTGGAAGTCTAAATACACTACGTCCACTGGTTCCCCTTTATCCACCCTATACGTTACTTCCTCAAATAACTCCAGCAAATTTGTCAAACATGACTTCCCCTTCATAACAACATGCTGACTTTGTCCTATTAAATTATGATTATCCAAATGTCCTGTTACTGTCTCCTTAATAATGGACTCCAAAATTTTACCTACCACAGATGTTAGGCTAACCGGTCTATAGTTTCCAGCCTTCTGTCTACTGCCCTTTTTAAATAAGGGTGTTACATTAGCAGTTTTCCAGTCTGCCGGGACCTTTGCCGAGTACAGGGAGTTTTGGAAAATTATTACCAATGCATCCACAATCGCTACTGCCACTTCCCTCAAGACCCTAGGATGTAAGCCATCAGGTCCAGGTGATTTATTCGCCTTGAGTCCCATTATTTTACCGAGTACCACTTCCTTAGTGATTTTGATCATGTTTAGCTCCTCCCCCCCTTTAGCCCCCTGTTTGTCCAGTGTTGGGATACTCTTAGTGTCTTCTACTGTAAAGACTGATGTAAAATATTCATTCAGTGTTTTTGCCATCTCCATATTTCCCACCATTAATTTCCCGGTCTCATCCTCTAAGGGACCAACATTTACTTTAGCCACCCTTTTTCTTTTTATATAACTATAAAAACTCTTACTATCTGTTTTTATATTTTTTGCTAATTTACTTTCATAATCTATCTTCCCTTTCTTAATCAATCTTTTTGTTATTTTTTGCTGTCTTTTAAAGTTTTCCCAATCCTCTATCCTCCCACTAGATTTGGCTACCTTATATGCCCTTGTTTTTAGTCGAATACTATCCTTAATTTCTTTACTTAGCCACGGATGGCTGTCTTTTCTTTTACACCCTTTTCTTCTCAGTGGAATATATATTTTTTGGAAGTTGTAAAATAACTCCTTAAATGTACACCACTGATCATGTATCGTCTTACCCTTTAATCGATTTTCCCAATCCCCTCTACTCAATTCCGCTCTCATACCTTCATAGTCTCCTTTATTCAAGCTTAGCACGCTTGTTTGAGATCCAACCTTCCCACCCTCTAATTGAATATGGAATTCAACCATGTTATGGTCACTCATTCCAAGGGGATCCTTTACTAGGACATTTTTAATTAATCCCGTCTCGTTACACAGGACCAGATCTAAGGTTGCTTGCCCCCTGGTCGGTTCAGTTACATACTGCTCAAGAAACCCATCCCTAATACACTCAATGAACTCATCCTCAAGGCAGCCCTGCCCAATTTGATTTGTCCAATTAATATGATAGTTAAAATCCCCCATAATTATAGATGTTCCCTTATTACAAGCCTCAACTATTTCCTGATTAGTACTCCGTCCAACAGAGATGCCACTGTTCGGAGGCCTATAGACTACGCCCACTAGTGTTTTTTTCCCGTTATTATTCCTTACCTCCACCCAAACTGTTTCATTATCCTGATCTTTTGACCCAATATCATTTCTCTGTATTACAGTGATTCCTTCCTTTATTAACATAGCCACCCCACCTCCCCTTCCTTCCTGCCTGTCCTTCCTGATCGTTAAATAACCTGGTATGTTTAATTCCCAGGCATTGTCATCCTGCAGCCATGTTTCTGTAATGGCCACCAGATCATACCCATATGTAGTTACTTGTGCCATTAACTCGTCTATTTTGTTACGAATGCTACGTGCATTCAGATAGTGAACTTTCAAAGATGTTTTGTGACACTTAGTTCCTGCTTTTGCCCTTTTTATTACTTTACCTTTTACTCCATACCTTCTGCCCCTTCCTGACACACTCTGGTTTTTAATTTCCCCACTGCTACCTAAGTCTATGACCTTCTCTGTTGTCATTTTTATTATTTGCTCTCTAGGAACCTCCCCCCCACTAGTTAGTTTAAAGCCCTCTCTACAGCCCTAGTTATATGATCCGCCAGGACTCTAGTCCCAGCACTGGCCAAGTGAAGCCCGTCCCAACGGAACAGCTCCCTCCTGCCCCAGTACTGGTGCCAGTGTCCCAGGAAGCAAAACCCATTTCTCCCACACCAGTCTTTGAGCCACGCATTTAACTCTCTAATTTTATTTGTCCTAGCCAAATTCGCTCGTGGCTCAGGTAATAATCCAGAGATTATTACCCTTGTGGTTCTGCTTTTTAATTTGGCCCCTAGCTGCTCAAACCCCCTCAGCAGAACCTCCTTCCTTGTCCTATCTATGTCATTGGTACCAACATGGACCACGACAACTGGATCCTCCCCCTCCCACTCCAAGTTTCTCTCCAGTCCAGAGGAGATGTCCTTAACCCTGGCACCGGGCAGGCAACACAGCCTTCGGGACTCTCGCTCTCGGCTGCAAAGAACTCTATCTATCCCCCTAACGATACTATCCCCTACCACTACAACATTTCTTTTAACTCCCCCCACTTGAATGGCCCCCTGCTCCACGGTGCTGTGACCAGGTTGCTCATCCTCCCTGCAGTCCCTGCTCCCGTCCCCACAGGGAGTAAGCCTCGAACCTGTTGGACAAGTGCAAGGGCTGCGGCTCCTCCAACACTACCTCCTGGATCCCCGTACCTGCCTCACTTCTAGCCACACCATCCTGACCCTGGCCACGGACTACATCTGAATTAATTAATCTAATTGGTGTGACTACCTCGTGATACACAGAGTCCAGGTAACTCTCCCCCTCCCTGATGTGTCTCAGTGTTTGAAGCTCGGACTCCTGCTCTTCAACACGGAGCCAGAGTTCCTCGAGCAGCCAACACGTACTGCAAATGTGATCATCGTGAGCATCAATGGTGTTCACCAGCTCCCACATATTGCAGCAGCAACACATCACCTGATCTCCCATTCTATGTAATTAATTAAATTTATTAATATTATTTTTAAATATCCTCTGCCCCGATTCTAGATGGTGAATATCACACCTTAGAAACTATAAACCAAAGAGATTTAAGCTTAAAAGGGAGAAATACTTACCAACCAATCACTTACCCGCTTTCTGGTGACGTCACACTTGGATTACTTTTTACCTCTCTCCTTCCAGACTGGAGACTGGTACACCTTACCTGGTCTCTGGGACTTTTATAGCCCCGCTCTGCCGCTCAGGATTCCCGCCGACGCTGTGAGGCCTTACCTGGTCTCTGGGGACTTTATAGCCCCGCTCTGCCGCTCAGGATTCCCGCCGACGCTGCGAGGCCTTACCTGGTCTCTGGGACTTTTATAGCCCCGCTCTACCGCTCAGGATTCCCGCCGACGCACTGAGGCCTTACCTGGTCTCTGGGACTTTTATAGCCCCGCTCTGCCGCTCAGGATTCCCGCCGACGCACTGAGGCCTTACCTGGTCTCTGGGACTTTTATAGCCCCGCTCTGCCGCTCAGGATTCCCGCCGACGCTGTGAGGCCTTACCTGGTCTCTGGGACTTTTATAGCCCCACTCTGCCGCTCAGGATTCCCGCCGACGCTGTGAGGCCTTACCTGGTCTCTGGGACTTTTATAGCCCCGCTCTGCCGCTCAGGTTTCCCGCCGACGCTGTGAGGCCTTACCTGGTCTCTGGGGCCTTTTATAGCCCCGCTCTGCCGCTCAGGATTCCCGCCGACGCTGTGAGGCCTTACCTGGTCTCTGGGGCCTTTTATAGCCCCGCTCTGCTGCTCAGGTTTCCCGCCGACGCTGTGAGGCCTTACCTGGTCTCTGGGGCCTTTTATAGCCCCGCTCTGCCGCTCAGGTTTCCCGCCGACGCATGCACGAAACCGGCACTTCCGTTGGGCCTACGGGTGAGTACCCAGCGCGTACTCACCCGTGGAGACCCGAATTTCTGGGCCAGGTTATTTTGACATTTTCCTTTGATGTAGTTAAAATATATTATTATGGTGTATAAAGGAGCATGGTTTTCAACAGTTTGCCAGAGTGTACTCAAAAGATACAGAAACGGGTAAAGTCACTCTCTGTGATGACCGATCACCTTTATTGATGCACAGTAACGTCTGTTCCGGATACTCCACTACGAAGTCTCGTGCTTACTGGAAACGTGTTGTTGTGAGCCAGAGGGGAAAGGAGGTTGCTTAACAAAAGGCGCTATAGAAATGCAAGTCGTTCTTTTCTTTCTGCATCTCCAGATAGAATTGCGAGAATGAAAACGACAGGAATCGTGTTCAATGGTTTCTAGATTTTATTGACAGGACACCTCCTGCAGAATCCACACTTTGATTGTGATTATTTGCTGGGCATCTTGATACCGCTCTCCAGTTGCAGTTGACACACGAAGAAAGAATTGCCAAGTTCGGCCAAGCAATGCCACAAGTTTTTTCTATTAGTTCATTCGTGAGAAATGAGTGTCACTGGCAAGGCCAGCATTTATTTCCCCATTCCCCAGTTGGCCCAAGAAGGTGGTGGTGGACCTTCATCGTTGTAAAGGTTTGATACAACTGAGTTGCTGACTGGGCCACTTCAGACGGTAATTAAGAGTCAACAATGTTGTTGCGAGACTGGAGTCACATATACAACATGACGAATTTATATAGCACCTTTAACGTAGCACAATGTCCCAAGGCGCTTCACAGGAGCGTCAACCAGACACAAACTTGACCCCGAGCCACACAAGGAAATATTTGGACAGGTTGGTCATGGAGGTAGGTTTAAATGAGCATCTTAACGGAGGAGAGAGAAGTAGAGAGGTTTAGGGAGGGGATTCCAGATCTTAGGGCCGGGAGAGCTGAAGGCACGGCCGTCGATGGAGGGGCGAAGGAAGTGTGGGATGCACAAGAGGGCAGAATTAGAGGAGCGCAGGGTTGTGGGGCCGCCGGAGAAGGTTACAGAGATGGGGAGGGGTGAAGGAAGTGGGGGATGCGCAAGAGGGCCAATGTAGGAAGAACGCAGAGAACTCAGACAGTTGTAGGGCTGCAGAGGATTACAGAATTGAGGGGAACGATGAATGATCCCGGAAGGCAGCTGGATTGAGAAGCATCGAGAGCGTCCCAGCTCGAATGTCGACCCGTCGGCTCAGAGCCGGCAGTGAAAGCCTCCGCCCACCACGATGGTCTCCCCAGTGATGTAGGTGGCGTCCTGCGAGCAGAGGAAGGAGACTGTACCGGCGCACTCCTCCGGCTCACCAATCCGGCGCATGGCGATGCTCTTCTCGAACCGCCGGCGTGAGCCCTCATCTGACCACAGGGCGGAGCTGAAGTCGGTCTTGATGATGCCGGGGGCCAGGCAGTTGACCCGGATGTTGGCGGGCCCCAGCTCGTTGGCCAGCACCTTGGTCAGGCCCAGCAGCGCTGTCTTGCTGACGCTGTAGGGCCCGATGGCGGGGAAGGGCTGGTAGCCGGCGGCGGAGCTCACCAGCACGATGGAGCCCCCACCTTGCCGCTCCATGTGTGGCACCACCAGCTTGGCCAAGAGGAAGGGGGCCTTGACGTTGACCTCGAAGATCTTGTCCCAGGCCTCCTCCGGGCAGTCCAGGGTCCTCCCGGCGAAGGGGTTGACGGCGGCGTTGCAGACCAGGATGTCGATGGCTCCGTGGCGCCTCAGTGTCCCACCGACAAGCTCCTCCAGGTCCGCCCGCTTGCCCGCGTGGCAGACGGTGCCCGAGACCTCCAGCCCCTCGGCCCGCAGCTGGCCCAGGGCACTGTCCACGTTGGCCTGCTTGCGGCTGCTGAAGACCACCCGGGCCCCATCCCGGGCCAGGCGCCGGGCGATGGCCAGCCCAATGCCCCGGGTGGAGGCAGTCACCAGGGCCACTTTGCCAGTCAACAGTGCAGGGTGCATGGTAGCAACAGCGGGGACTCTGACCCCTTTCTTCGGTCAAGTGCTTTCCTGCCGCCCTCAATGGGCCGGGTCAGGGCTCAACCAATGGGAGCCCGACCTCCGCGCCGAGGCCTCTGGGACTTGTAGTCTCCCAGCGCCACCCACGTGTCCCCAGGGGCCAATCAGGAGGCAGCCAGGTGACGCTGTCCAATCAGCGCCCGGGAGGGCTGCTTGGCTGCGAGGAAAATGGCTGCGGTAGACGGGGAACGGCCCTTTAATTATCTCCAACCACCGGACGGAAAGCATCCATCGCCCTGATCGGGGTCGCCGCTGAGCAGCGGAGAACATTACCCCAGCGGCCGGCCGACCCCCCGCCCCGTCAAACGGCAGCACCGAGGGGCGGCCGCCCGGAGCGGCGAGGCAGAAAATTGCGGCGCCGCTTTCCTCCCCGTCCTCCTAGGCCCCGCCCACCCTCAGCGCCGCCGCTCGTCATTGGATAACTCACATGTCACTCAGCAGCCTCTTGGCCAATAAATTAGCAACAAACGGTGGAGGGGCGGGGCGGGAGCCTGGCTCCAATTGTCAGCCAATGGCTCAGCGGGCAGCGCCCTTTCCTCTGAGTCAGAGGGTCCCGGGTTCGAGTCCCGCCCACCCTCAGCGCCGCCTCTCGCCATTGGATAACCCGCATGTCACTCAGCAGCCTCTTGGCCAATGAATGAGCAATAAACGGGGGCGGGCAGCGCCCTCGCCTCTGAGTCAGAGGGTCCCGGGTTCGAGTCCGACCGCCGACCTCATTACAAACCTTGATCCAAACATGGACAAATGGAGTTAAATTGCAATTTTACGAAGACTTCATCAGGATATAACAAGCAGGGTGAGTAAAGCTCCCTCAACACTGTCCCATCAAACACTCCCAGGGCAGGTACAGCACGGGTTAGATACAGAGTAAAGCTTCCTGTACACTGTCCCATCAAACACTCCCAGGGCAGGTACAGCATGGGTTAGATACAGAGTAAAGCTCCCTCTACACTGTCCCATCAAACCCTCCCAGGGCAGGTACAGCACGGGTTAGATACAGAGTAAAGCTCCCTCTACACTGTCCCATCAAACACTCCCAGGGCAGGTACAGCACGGGTTAGATACAGAGTAAAGCTCCCTCTACACTGTCCCATCAAACACTCCCAGGGCAGGTACAGCACGGGTTAGATACAGAGTAAAGCTCCCTGTACACTGTCCCATCAAACATTCCCTGGGCAGGTACAGCACGGGTTCGATACAGAGTAAAGCTCCCTCTACACTGTTCTATCAAACACTCCCAGGGCAGGTACAGCACGGGTTAGATGCAGAGTAAAGCTCCCTCTACACTGTCCCATCAAACACTCCCAGGGCAGGTACAGCACGGGTTAGATGCAGAGTAAAGCTACCTCTGCACTGTCCCATCAAACACTCCCAGGGCAGGTACAGCACGGGTTAGATACAGAGTAAAGCTCCCTCTACACTGTCCCCTCAAACACTCCCAGGGCAGGTACTGCATGGGTTAGATACAGAGTAAAGCTCCCTCTACACTGTCCCATCAAACACTCCCAGGGCAGGTACAGCACGGGTTAGATACAGAGTCAAGCTCCCTCTACATTGTCCCATTAAACACTCCCAGGGCAGGTACAGCACGGGTTAGATACAGAGTAAATCGCCCTCCAGACTGTCCCATCAAGCACTCCCAGAGCAGGTACAGCACGGGTTAGATATACAGTAAATCTCCCTCTACACTGTCCCATCAAACACTCCCAGGGCAGGTACAGCACGGGTTATATACAGAGTAAAGCTCCCTCTACAATGTCCCAGTGAACACTCCCAGGGCAGGTACAGCACAGGTTAGATACAGAGTAAATCTCCCTCTACACTGTCCGATATAACACTCCCAGGGCAGTTATAGCACGGGTTAGATACAGAGTAAAGTTCCCTCTATACTGTCCCAGCAAGTACTTCCAGTGTAGGTACAGCACGGGTTAGATACAGAGTAAAGCTCCCTCTACACTGTCCCATCAAACACTCCCAGGGCAGGTACAGCACGGGTTAGATGCAGAGTAAAGCTCCCTCTACACTGTCCCATCAAACACTCCCAGGGCAGGTACAGCACGGGTTAGATGCAGAGTAAAGCTCCCTCTACACTGTCCCATCAAACACTCCCAAGGCAGGTACAGCACGGGTTAGATGTAGAGTAAAGCTCCCTCTACACTGTCCCATCAAACACTCCCCGGGCAGTTACAGCACGGGTTAGATACAGAGTAAATCTCCCTCTACACTGTCCCATCAAACACTCCCAGGGCAGGTACAGCACGGGTTAGATACAGAGTAAAGCTCCCTCTACATTGTCCCATTAAACACTCCCAGGGCAGGTACAGCACGGGTTAGATACAGAGTAAATCTCCCTCTACACTGTCCCATCAAGCACTCCCAGAGCAGGTACAGCACGGGTTGGATATACAGTAAATCTCCCTCTGCACTGTCCCATCAAACACTCCCAGGGCAGGTACAGCACAGGTTATATACAGAGTAAAGCTCCCTCTACAATGTCCCAGTGAACACTCCCAGGGCAGGTACAGCACGGGTTAGATACAGAGTAAAGCTCCCTCTACACTGTCCCATCAAACACTACCAGGACAGGTACAGCACGCATTAGATACAGAGGAAAGCTCCCTCTACACTGCCCCATCAAACACTGCCAGGGCAGGTACAGCACGGGTTATATACAGAGTATAGCTCCCTCTACACTGTCCCATCAATCACTCCCAGGGCAGGAACAGCCCAGGTTAGATACAGAGTAAAGCTCCCTCTACACTGTCCCATCAAACACTCCCAGGACAGGTACAGCACGGGTTAGATACAGAGTAAAGCTCCCTCTACACTGTCCCATCAAACGCCCCCAGGGCAAGTAATGCACGGGTTAGATACAGAGTAAAGCTCCCTCTACACTGTCCCATCAAACACTCCCAGGGCAGGTACAGCACGGGTTAGATACAGAGTAAGGCTCCCTTTACACTGTCCCATCAAACACCCCCAGGGCAGGTACAGCACGTGTTAGATACAGAGTAAAGCAGCCTCTACACTGTCCCATCAAACACTGCCAGGGCAGCTACAGCACGCATTAGAAACAGAGTAAAGCTCCCTCGACACTGCCCCATCAAACACTGCCAGGGCAGGTACAGCACGGGTTATATACAGAGTAAAGCTCCCTCTACACTGTCCCATCACACACTCCCAGGCCAGGTACAGCACGTGTTAGATACAGAGTAAAGCCCCCTCTACACTGTCCCATCAAACACTTCCAGGGCAGGTACAACACGGGTTAGATACAGAGTAAAGCTCCCTCTACACTGTCCCATCACACACGCCCAGGGCAGGTACAGCACGTGTTAGATACAGAGTAAAGCTCCCTCTACACTGTCCCATCAAACACTCTCAGGGCAGGTACAGCACGGGTTAGATACAGAGTAAAGCTCCCTCTACACTGACCCATCAAACACTCCCAGGGCAGGTACAGCACGGGTTAGATACAGAGTAAAGCTCCCTCTGCACTGCCCCATCAAACACTGCCAGGGCAGGTGCAGCACGGGTTAGATACAGAGTAAAGCTCCCTCTACACTGTCCCATCAAACACTCCCAGGGCAGGTACAGCACGTGTTAGATACAGAGTAAAGCTCCCTCTACACTGTCCCATCAAACACTCTCAGGACAGGTACAGCACGGGTTAGATACAGAGTAAAGCTCCCTCTACACTGTCCCATCCAACACTCACAGGGCAGGTACAGCACAGGTTATATACAGAGTAAAGCTCCCTCTACCCTGTCCCATCAAACACTCCCAGGGCAGGTACAGCACGGGTTAGATACAGAGTAAAGCTCCCTCTACACTGTCCCATCAAACACTACCAGGACAGGTACAGCACGCATTAGATACAGAGTAAAGCTCCCTCTACACTGCCCCATCAAACACTGCCAGGGCAGGTACAGCACGGGTTATATACAGAGTATAGCTCCCTCTACACTGTCCCATCAATCACTCCCAGGGCAGGTACAGCATTGGTTAGATACAGAGTAAAGCTCCCTCTATACTGTCCGATCAAGCACTCCCAGGGCAGGAACAGCCCAGGTTAGATACAGAGTAAAGCTCCGTCTACACTGTCCCATCAAACACTCCCAGGGCAGATACAGCACGGGTTATATACAGAGTAAGGCTCCCTCTACACTGTCCCATCAAACACCCCCAGGGCAGGTACAGCATGGGTTAGATACAGAGTAAAGCAGCCTCTACACTGTCCCATCAAACACTACCACGGCAGGTACAGCACGCATTAGATACAGAGTAAAGCTCCCTCTACACTGTCCCATCAAACACTCCCAGGGCAGGTGCAGCACGGGTTAGATACAGAGTAAAGCTCCCTCTACACTGTCCCATCAAACACTCTCAGGGCAGGTACAGCACGGGTTAGATACAGAGTAAAGCTCCCTCTATACTGTCCCATCAAACACTCTCAGGGCAGGTACAGCACGGGTTAGATACAGAGTAAAGCTCCCTCTACACTGTCCCATCAAACACTCCCAGGGCAGGTACAGCACGGGTTAGATACAGAGTAAAGCTCACTCTACACTGTCCTATCAAACACTACCAGGACAGGTACAGCACGCATTAGATACAGAGTAAAGCTCCCTCTACACTGCCCCATGAAACACTGCCAGGGCAGGTACAGCACGGTTTATATACAGAGTATAGCTCCCTCTACACTGTCCCATCAATCACTCCCAGGGCAGGTGCAGCACGGGTTAGATACAGAGTAAAGCTCCCTCTACACTGTCCCATCAAAAACTCCCCGGGCAGGTACAGCACGGGTTAGATACAGAGTAAAGCTCCCTCTACACTGTCCCATCAAACACTCCCAGGGCAGGTACAGCACGGGTTAGATACAGAGTAAAATTCCCTCTACACTGTCCCATCAAACACTCACAGGGCAGGTACAGCAAAGGTTATATACAGAGTAAAGCTCCATCTACAATGTCCCATCAAACACTCGCAGGGCAGGAACAGCACAGATTAGATACAGAGTAAAGCTCCCTCTACCCTGTCCCATCAAACACTCCCAGGGCAGGTACAGCACGGGTTAGATGCAGAATAAAGCTCCCTCTACACTGTCCCATCATACACTCCTAGGGCAGGTACAGCATGGGTTATATACAGAGTAAAGCTCCCTCTACAATGTCCCATCAAACACTCCCAAGGCAGGTACAGCACGGGTTAGAATCAGAGTAAAGCTCCCTCTACACTGTCCCATCAAACACTGCCAGGGCAGGTACAGCACGGGTAAAATACAGAGTAAAGCTCCCTCTACACTGTCCCATCAAACACTCCCAGGGCAGGGACAGCATGGGTTAGATACAGAGTAAAGCTCCCTCTACAATAGGAGGAATTAGTTGTGGAAATAGAGGTAAACAAGTATGATTTGATTGGGATTACAGAAACGTGGCTGCAGGGTGGGCAAGGCTGGGAACTTAACATCCAGGGATGTACAATATTTAGGAAGGATCGGCAAAAAGGTAGTGGAGGTGGGGTAGCATTGCTGGTAAAGGAGGGGATTAATGCAATGGAAAGGAAGGATATTAACTCGGATGAAACGGAATCTGTATGGGTAGAAATGAGAAATAGCAAGGGGAGAAAAACGTTAGTGGGTGTGATATATAGGCCTCCAAATAGTAATATGGAGGTGAGGGAAGGCATAAAAAGGGAAATTAGAGAAGCGTGCGATAAGAGCACAGCTGTCATCATGGGTGACTTTAATTTACATATTGATTGGACTACCCAAATTAGTAAAAATTCTGAGGAGGAGGAATTCCTGGAATGTTTTCGGGACGGTTATCTGGACCAATATGTCGAGGAGCCGACTCGAGATCAGGCCATTTTAGACTGGGTATTGTGCAATGAGAAGGGACTTATCACCAATCTTCTTGTACGAGGCCCCTTGGGTCAGAGCGATCATAATATGATCGAGCTCTCAGTCGAGATGGAGAGTGAGGAAATTGAATCAGAGACTAAGGTCCAGAACTTAAATAAAGGGAATTACGAGGGTATGAGACGGGAATTGGGTAAGATTGATTGGGTGGTGTTTCTGGGGGGATTGACAGTGGATAGACAATGGCAAGCATTCAAAGATAGAATGGAAGAATTCCAGAACATGTTTATACCGGTTTGGCATAAAAATAAACCTAAAAAGGTGACTCAACCGTGGATAACGAGGGAAATTAGGGACAGCATAAAATCAAAAAAAGGGCATATCAACTGGCAAAAAAAAGCACCAGACCGGAAGATTGGGGGCAGTACAGGATACAGCAGAAGAGGACAAAGGGATTAATCAGGAAGGGGAAAATAGAATACGAAAGTAAACTTGCAGCAAAAATAAAGACAGACTGCAAAAGCTTTTATCGGTATATCAGGAGGAAAAGACTGGTAAAATCCCAAGTCGGTCCCCTGCAGTCCGATTCGGGAGAATATATAATGGAGAATAAGGAAATGGCAGACCAATTAAACTCATACTTTGGTTCTGTATTCACAAAGGAGGACACAAATAACCTCCCAGGAATATCGGCAAACATAGGGACTAATGAGAGGGAGGAGCTGACAGAAATTAGTATCTCTAGGGATATGGTGTTGGGTAAGTTGAGGGGACTGAAGGCCGACAAATCCCCGGGGCCTGATAAACTACATCCTAGGGTACTTAAGGAGGTGGCCCTGGAGATAGCAGATGCTCTAAGGATCATCTTCCGGAACTCCATTGACTCGGGAACAGTACCCGTGGATTGGAGGGTAGCTAATGTTACCCCAATATTTAAAAAGGGGGGTAGAGAGAAAGCAGGGAATTATAGACCAGTAAGCCTTACATCGGTTGTGGGCAAAATGCTAGAGTCCATTATTAAGGATAAAATAGCGGAGCACTTGACAAATGGGGAAAGGATCGGACAGAGTCAACATGGATTTACAAAGGGTAAATCGTGTTTGACTAATCTGCTGGAATTTTTTGAGGAAGTAACTGGTAAAATAGATGGGGGAGAGCCAGTGGATGTGGTGTACCTTGACTTCCAGAAAGCCTTCGATAAGGTTCCACACAAAAGATTGTCATGCAAAATTAAGGCTCATGGGATTGGGGGCAAAGTATTAACGTGGATAGAGAACTGGCTGGCGGATAGAAAACAGAGAGTTGGAATAAACGGCTCGTTTTCAGAGTGGCAGGCAGTGACCAGCGGGGTGCCGCAAGGATCTGTCCTGGGACCCCAGCTGTTCACAATATATATAAATGATCTGGATCAGGGAATTGGATGCAATATTTCCAAATTCGCTGACGACACTAAACTAGGAGGAGGGGTGGGCTCTGATGAGGATGTCAGGAGGCTACAGTGCAATTTGGACAGGTTGGGGGAATGGGCGGATACGTGGCAGATGCACTATAATGTGGATAAATGCGAGGTTATCCACTTTGGGGGTAAAAACAGGAGGGTAGATTATTATCTAAATGGCAATAGATTGGGAGATGGGGAAGTGCAGAGGGACCTGGGTGTTCTTGTGCACCAGTCACTGAAGGAGAGCATGCAGGTGCAACAGGCGATTAAGAAGGCAAATGGTATGTTGGCCTTCATATCAAGGGGGTTCGAGTATAGGAATAGGGATACCTTACTACAGCTGTACAAGGTGCTGGTGAGACCGCATCTGGAGTATTGTGTACAGTTTTGGTCGCCCCATCTGCGGAAGGATGTTCTTGCCATGGAAAGAGTGCAACGGCGATTCACCAGGCTGATACCTGGAATGGCGGGAATGACCTACGAAGAGAGATTAAATAGTTTGGGCTTGTACTCACTGGAGTTTAGAAGATTGAGAGGGGATCTCATCGAAACATATAAAATTATGGCAGGCCTGGACAGGCTGAATTCAGAGAGAATGTTTCCAATGGCCAGGGAGCACAGAACCAGGGGCCACAGTCTAAAAATAGCGGGCAAATCATTTAAAACAGAGATGAGGAAGAATTTCTTCACTCAAAGAGTGGTGAGCCTGTGGAATTCCCTGCCACAGAGGGCTGTGAAGGCTAATTCAATAAATATTTTCAAGAGAGAATTGGATATATTTCTGAAGGCTAAGGGGATTAAGGGTTACGGAGAAAAGGCGGGGACGGGGTACTGAACTGGTAAGATCAGCTATGATCTCAGACGAGGATCAGCCATGATCTCATTGAATGGCGGAGCAGGCTCGAAGGGCCGAATGGCCTACTCCTGTTCCTATCTCTATGTTACTATGTTACTACACTGTCCCATCAAACACTCCCAGGGCAGGTACAGCACAGGTTAGATACAGAGTAAAGCTCACTCTACACTGTCCCATCAAACACTCCCAGGGCAGGTACAGCACGGGTTAGATACAGAGCAAAGCTCCCTCTACACTGTCCCATCAAACACTCACTGGGCAGCTACAGCACGGGTTAGATACAGAGTAAAGCTCCCTCTGCACTGTCCCATCAAACACTCCCAGTGCAGGTACAGCACGGGTTAGATACAGAGTAAAGCTCCCTCTGCACTGTCCCATCAAACACTCCCAGGGCAGGTACAGCACGGGTTAGATACAGAGTAAAGCTCCCTCTACACTGTCCCATCAAACACTCCCAGGGCAGGTACAGCACGGTTTAGATACAGATGTAACCCCTTCACTGTTCTCTAGATACATGTGAGATGTGGTCTCTGTTGTAGACAGTATTCTATAGTCCAGTAAGGAGATCACTCCTACAATGGCTTAATTCTATTTATCTTACTTTATAGTTTTAACGTCAGACAGTATAAGAAGGTTACGGGTCAATGACCTAAATTAGACATTTGCATACATTAGAATGAATCTAGACATAATAAACATACATTCTCCATTTATATGGATTCAAAGGAGAATCTGTCCCCCTGTGTCCAAATTGGAGTGCACTCTTTCGTTGGCGCGCTTAAGTTGGAGCTCATGGTATTTATAATGTCTGCAAGACTTACGACTCCGAACCCCTTCGTTGAATTCTCTTCATGATCACTGAATCCCACTTTGAGTTCTGGATGCAGAGCTACTAATACGAAGGGCGGCGGCCGAGTTTGGAAGCCCGGGATGGGATGCGGCAGCCATTTGCCTCCTGAGCCCTCTTTTCAGAGCTCCTGCCCTCTTTTCTTGCAGTCGCTCACGTTTCCCGCTCGAAAAACCCGACTCCACCCCTTCCTCCTGGGGTTTCTGCCTGGAGACTGCGCAGCCTCACTGTCTGCAACAGTTGATACTGGTGCAGAATTATGGAAAGTCTGCTCTTAGTCACATTGTGTCCTTAAAAGTTCTTGCCGTACCTTCACATGGGCAACTTTAACCCAGGGATTTATAACAATGATAATACAGTGTCTAAGTTAAAGATTGATAACCATACTTAGCGTACATAACATTTCCAGTGGGTATTACACTCCCCCCCTACCAAATATAGGCATGTCCCCATGACTAATGAACTTTACACATAAGTGGTTGCATGCTTCCCAACCATGTATAAAGGGAGGTAACATATCGAACCGTAGGGGTTATCATTACACTTGGCCCTCCTAGTGTACTGTATGTCAATCTTTCAGGAACCTTCTTAACTCGCTGTGAGCTCCTTATTTCGGATACCCGGTCTTCAGTTCCTTCAACTACGTTGGAGGCGTTGGTTCCTTTGTTATCATGCCTTTCAGTCTCTTTTATCTCCTTCTCGGAAGCATCTGGTTCTTCCCAGACCATGTCCAAGTCTGAGCTAAATGGTTCAGACAATTCATCCAGATTCTGTCTTATGCGTCTTTCTGGGAGGTCGTACCATAGATCCCATTCTTCATCTTCCGACTCATTTGGTTTGGCTCGAACGTACCACACAGTTCCTCTTTTGCTATCATCTATGTTGGAAGAAAGTTCAGGCAGTTTCTCAAAAGCCTTTCTGAAAACAGGGTGAATGTGTCTGGTGCTCAAGAAGTTTTCACCTCCCTGCTCTTTGCAGCTTGTCAGGAGTCGTCTCACTATGGGTGTATTACTGCCAACCAGTATGGAAACCTCACCTTTCACCATGGGGTCAGGGCAAACCAACACAAGTGCATCAATGGTCTCAGTGGTCCCTACATCAGCTTCCAAGAACTCCAACCTCAGCGACAAATAGCCATCATATGGGTAATCAGCAGGACTAAGGCCCCAGATCTGCAGAAGACTGATTGGGGTTAACGGCAAATGCGTCAGGTATCGGTCATAGAAGGATCTGTACAGTATGGTAACCTGAGAACCCGTGTCGAGGATAGCTTTAGTATAAATGCCTTCAATCTGTATTGATACAGCAGAACTCGGCCCTACTAAACCTTCAGGTATGATGTCTTTCATATCCCCTAGTCTATTATTGCACTTAGCGGAACGTGTCTTAACTACAGGGACAGCAGGCCGTTCCGTTACTGTGCCCCTTTGTAGTTTCCCGACTTCTTGGTAAGTTTTATGAGACGGTCATTTACTTTTTTTAGATATTCCTCACCTCTACATTCTCGCTTGAAATGTCCATCCTTTCCACAGTTATAACAAAAGACTCCAGGTCTATCTCCTTCATGGGGATATCCTTTAGAGGAATCATTCATTTTGCTGTTAGACTTCGCAGGGTGTTCAACCTTTTGCAGCCGTGCGTCATCCCTTTCTGTGTTGGGCTTAGACCGAAAATATGCCATCTCGGCTCTCATGACATTTATTTCCTTCTTCAGCTGTTCCATCTCAGGGTTGACATCACCCTTAGGAGTAGGAACTGTAACAGGAGTCACAAGCTTGGACATCACAGCACTCTTTGCTACATTCCGGGCCTGAAGCATATCCTCCTCCTCTCTGACTTCCCTTAGCAGCTCAGTGAAGGTAGGTGGATCTCGCAACTTATGGGTCATGCGTATGCAAAGAGCAGTCACGTCTTCGAGCAATGCACCTCGCACAACCTGTTCAATGCGGAACCAATTCATTTCAGGCAACTCAATCCCTCTTTTCCGTAACATACAATGCAGCAGTTTGTCTATTCTCAGCAGATAACTGGACAGCTTCTCTCCCTCACACTGGAATGTGCTTCTGAATCTGACCATCAAATCTGAAATGGTTTCAGTAGTTCCAAAGGCAGTTTCTAGAGCCTGCATGTAGTCAAAGGAAGTAGCAGAGGTGTTCTGCGCCTTTAAGAATCTTACAATGTCAGCAGCAGGACCCTTAAGGCTTTCTACTATTCTCTGCCTCTTCACATTGTCACTGCACTGCCATTCCTCTAGCAGAGGCAGGGTCTGCTCAGCCCAGGCGTCGTACTCCTCTTCCCCACTGGGAGTTGGTCTCACTCCGGAGAACATACGGAGCTTACGGTATCCCTGAGCCTCGAAGGGCAGATTGGTGCATTTATCCACCAGAGAACTAATGGCACTGACCAACTGAGTGTTCATATCCAGGGCCGAAGGACCTATCAGACCTTTGACATTAGCAACAGTCTTTCCTCCTTGTCTCAAGAATGACAACAACTTGGTCTGAAACCCTTCTTCTTCCTTAGTAGTAATAGGGACAAACTGAACTGGCCAGGGACCAGCCTCTTCAGAAAGCCCAACTGCCTCAGGTAAACCATGACCTCTCAGGTTCTCTGATGTCTGGATCAACACAAACTGCTTCTTGGTAGCTGTATCCAAGCAGCGCTCAACTATCCTAACCTTTCCAAAGGCTTTGACACAATTCAGAGCCCTTAGCAAGACATCATCAGGGTCATCGTTAGCAACACCATTCAGCACAATGGCATGGGTAGTAGCTATCTGCTTCTGTTTGCACCAAGCTTCAACCTCAATAACATCCATCTTTTATGCTCAAACAGCCCAGTAGAAACCACAAACCACTCTCTTAGCAATGAGCATTCAATACTGTTAGTTTACTGACATAAATAGACCACAATCCCGGACGAGCCCCCAAAATGTAACCCCTTCACGGTTCTCTAGATATATGTGAGATGTGGTCTCTGTTGTAGACAGTATTCTATAGTCCAGTAAGGAGATCACTACTACAATGGCTTAATTCTAATTATCTTACTTTATAGTTTTAACATCAGACAGTATAAGAAGATTACAGGTCAATGAACTAAATTAGACATTTGCATGCATTAGAATGAATCTAGACATAATAAACATACATTCTCCATTTACATGGATTCAAAGGAGAATCTGTCCCTGTGTCCAAATTCGAGTGCACTCTTTCGTTGGCGCGCTTAAGTTGGAGCTCATGGTATGTATAATGTCTGCAAGACTTACGACTCCGAACCCCTTCGTTGAATTCTCTTCACGATCACTGAATCCCACTTTGAGTTCTGGATGCAGAGCTACTAATACGAAGGGCGACGGCCGAGTTTGGAAGCCCAGGACGGGATGCGGCAGCCATTTGCCTCCTGAGCCCTCTTTTCAGAGCTCCTGTCCTCTTTTCTTCCAGTCGCTCGCGTTTCCCGCTCGAAAAACCCGACTCCACCCCTTCCTCCTGGGGTTTCTGCCTGGAGACTGCGCAGCCTCACTGTCTGCAACAGTTGATACTGGTGCAGAATTATGGAAAGTCTGCTCTTAGTCACATTGTGTCCTTAAAAGTTCTTGCCGTACCTTCACATGGGCAACTTTAACCCAGGGATTTATAACAATGATAATACAGTGTCTAAGTTAAAGATTGATAACCATACTTAGCGTACATAACATTTCCAGTGGGTATTACATGTAGTTGTGGTGTAGACAGTCCGACCTTGTCAAGTTAAGTGGGTGGCGATCAGGAGCAGGTGCCCTTTCCTCCCAGGGTGCCGTCACACTAAATTCGGGCTCATGGGATTGGGGGTAATATTAGCATGGATTGAGGATTGGTTAACGGTCAGAAAACAGAGAGTAGGAATAAACGGCTCATTTTCAGGCAGGCTGTAACTAGTGGGGTCCCGCAAGGATCAGTACTGGGGCCTCAGCTATTCACAATCTCTATCAATGACTTAGATGAGGAGACCGAGTGCAATGTATCCAAGTTTGCTGACGATACAAAGCTAGGTGGGAAAATAAGTTGTGAGGAGAACACAAAGAGGCTGCAAAGGGATATCGACAGGTTAAGTGAATGGGCAAGAACATGGCAGATGGAATATAATGTGGAGAAGTGTGAAGTTATCCACTTTGAACATAAGAAATAGGAGCAGGAATAGGCCACTTGGCCCCTCGAGCCTGCTCTGCCATTCAATAAGATCATGGCTGATCTTGGGCTCAAAGTCACTTCACTGCCCGCTCCCCAGCACCCTTCACTCCCGTATCTTGCCAAAATCTGTCTATCTCCACCTTAAATGTATTTAATGACCCAGCCTCCACAGCTCTCTGGGGCAGAGAATTCCACAGATTTACGACCCTCTGAGAGAAGAAATTCCTCCTCATCTCAGTTCTAAAAGGGCGGCCCTTTATTCTGAAACTGTGCCCCTGAGTTCTAGATTTCCCCACGAGGGGAAACATCCTCTCTGCATCTACCCTGTCGAGCCCCCTCAGTATCTTATATGTTTCAATAAGATCACCTCCCATTCTTCTAAATTCCAATGAGTATAGGCCCAGCCTGCTCAACCTTTCCTCATAAGTCAACCCCCTCATCTCTGGAATTAACCTCGTGAATCGTCTCTGAACTGCCTCCAATGCAAGTATATCCTTCCTTAAATACGGAGACCAAAACTGTACGCAGTACTCCAGGTGTGGTCTCACCAAGACCCTGTACAGTTGTAGCCGGACTTCGCTGCTTTTATACTCCAACCTTCTTTGGTAGGAAAAATAGAAAAAAAGAGTATTTTTTAAATGGTGAGATTGGGAAATGTTGGTGTTCAGAGGGACCTGGGTGTCCTTGTACACGAGGCACTGAAAGTTAACACGCAGGTGCAGCAAGCAATTAGGAAAGCAAATGGTACGTTAGTCTTTATTACAAAAGGATTGGAGTATAAGAGTAAAGAAGTCTTACTGCAATTATATAGGGCCTTGGTGAGACCACACCTGGAGTATTGTGTACAGTTTTGGTCTCCTTACCTAAGGAAGGATATACTTGCCTTAGAGGGAGTGCAACGAAGGTTCACCAGACTGATTCCTGGGATGGGGGGATTGTCCTATGGGGAGATTGAGGAGACTGGGCCTATATTCCTAGGAATTTTGAAGAATGAGAGGTGATGTCATTGAAACATCTAAAATTCTTACAGGGTTTGACAGGGTAGATGCTGGGAGACTGTTTCCCCTGGCTCGGGAGTCTAGAACCAGGGGTCACAGTCTCAGAATAAGGGGTCCGCCATTTAGGACTGAGATGAGGAGAAATTTCTTCACTCAGAGGGTGGTGAATCTTTGGAATTCTCTGCCCCAGAGGGCTGTGGAGGCTCAGTCATTGAGTATAATCAAGGCTGAGACAGATAGATTTTTGGACTCATGGGGAATCGAGGGATATGGGGATCGGGCGGGAAGGTGGAGATGAGGTAGAAGATCAGCCATGATGTTACTGAATGGTGGAGCAGGCTCGAAGGGCTGAATGGCCTGCTCCTGCTCCTATTTCTTATGTTCTTAAGAAAGCTGTTTGCTATAGCCTGCTGCGCCATGACATTATTTACGCAGCGAGTTGTTGTGATCTGGACTGCGCTGCCTGAAAGGGCGGTGGAAGCAAAGTCAATAATAACGTCCACTGGGGAATTGGGTAAATACTTGAAGGGGAAAAATTTTCAGGGCTATGGGGACAGAGCAGGGGAGTGGGACTAAATGGAGAGCTCTTTCAAAGAGCCGGCACAGGCACGATGGGCTGAATGGCCTCCTTCTGTGCTGTATGATTCTAGGAGCCACTCCTAGAGTGGAGTGGTGCCCGCAGGGATCGCTTGGCAGGAAATTGGGAGGAGGTGGTTCACACGCAGACAGCACCTGATTTCGAGACGCTGTCCTTTTAAAATTGGTCCTCCACAGGCAAGGAGGGACTCGGTCCCTTTAATAAAAATCACATTGAAAAGAAGAGTCCATGTCCCTTTAAGAGCCCTCCGCCCACCACTCCCACCTTTTTCGTAAAGTCTTTGAAATTAATAATAAAAGTTCATGCAGAAAAAATGTGAGTGTGTGTCTGATTGTATTTTAGTGAGTATCTGTGTCTGTGTGTCTGTCTGACTGTATGTGTGTGTGTCTGTGTAGAATAGCATCAGAGAATGATACAGCACAGAAGGAGGCCATTCGGCCCATCGTGCCTGTGCTGGCTCTTTGAAAGAGCGATCCAATTACTCCCACTCCCCCTGCTCTTTCCCCAAAGCCCTGTAAATGTTTTCCCTTCAAGTATTTACCTCAATCTCTTTTGAATTATAATATCGAATCTGCTTCCACCGCCCTTTCAGGCAGCGCATTCCAGATCACAACAACTTGGTGTAAAAATCTGTTTCCTCATGTCACCTCTGGTTCTTTTGCCAATCGCCTTAAATCTGGTTTCTGTCCCTTCAGCCATTGGAAACGGTTTCTCTTTATTTACTCTCTCAAAATCCATCCTGATTTTGAACAACTCTATCAAATCTCCTCTTAATCTTCTTTGCTTAAGGAGAACAACCCCAGCTTCTCCCGTCTCTCCACGTAACTCAAGTCCCTCATCCCTGGTCCCATTCTCGTAAATTTCTTCTGCACCCTCTCTAAGGCCTTGACATCCTTCCTAAAGTGTGGTGCCCAGCGGAAGCCTAGCCAGTGTTTTATAAAGGCTTAGCATAACCTGCTTGCTTTTGTACTCTATTCCTCTATTAATAAAGTCAAGGATCCTGTATGCTTTTTTAACAGCCTTCTCAACTTGTCCTGCCACCTTCTAAGATTTGTGTACATACACCCCGAGGCCTCTGTTCCTGCACCCTCTTTAAAACTGGACCATTTAGTTTATATTGCCTCTCCTCATTCTTCCTACCAAAATGAATCACTTCACACTTCTCTACATTAAATTTAATCTGCCACGCTTCTGCCCATTTCACCAGTCTGGCTACATCCTCCTGAAGTCTGTTACGATCCTCATTGTTTGCTACATTTCTGAGTTTCGTGTCATCTGTAAATTTTGAAATTTTACCCTGGATCCCCAAGTCCAGGTCATTGATATATATCAAAAAAAGCAGTGGTCCGAATCAATGTTCACGTTAAGTTGTGCGGCCACGCAGCGGTCTGGAGGGCCCGCGCAGCCGGCTCACCGCCCTATAAATGGAATAAACGCGCATGTGCGGAAATTTGAATGGGCTGTGCAGCCCGTTAAAGGGGCCACGCACCTCAAAAAAATTAGAGGGAACATTGATCCTAATACCGACCCCTGGGGAACATCACTGTTTACCTCCCTCCAGTCTGAAAAGCAACCGTTCACCACTACTCTCTGCTTTCTGCCCCTTGGCAGAAATTTTGGAGGGGGCAAGAGCAAACAGCACGTGATTTCTCACCAAGCACTCAGGGGAGCAGGGGATTTGCCCTACTTTAAATGTCAGTCTCTTACATATACATTATAAAAAGGGAGACGCTGTCCCTTTAAAATCGGTCATCCACGGGGACGCGGTCCCTTTAATGAAAATCATAGAAGAGATCGCCTGTCCCTTTAAGAGAACCCCCACCACTCCCATATTTCTCTTAAAGTGCTTGAAAATAATAATTAAAAATGCTGAAAATTAATATTAAGAAAATGAATTCAGGGAGAAGAAATATTTTTACTCACAAGTATTTGTTCCACAGGGTTTGTTATTTCCTCAATTTGAAAGCGAACTTCTTTTATTTAATAAAAAGTATCTTCTGCAAAACAAAATTAGTTTGAGCTGTAAAATGTGAAAGGAACATTAAAAATAAACTTTCCCAGGCTCACAGAACCTGAGCCACTTTACAAAATGGCGGCGGGCCGATCCATCCAATCAGCCGGTTCCAGGTCCCGCCTCCTCCTTCGCCGTGATTGGTTGGAGGACCAAAGCCCCTCGGTCAGTCCTCCAGGCTCAGCCTCCCCTCGCTCATTGGTGGAGAACTCACGTCTATCATTGTACGACGGCGACGTCTTGACGTGACTGGTTGGGCGAAGAGGGGGGTGGGCGCGCGGGGCCCCGGCTCGCTCCTCCAGCCCCGCCCCGCTCGCTCCCTATTGGTCAGAGGTTCCCGTCAATCAGGCCCTGGGCCCAGGTCACGTGTCCCTGGAGCACGCTCCGCCAAATTGAAGAAGCTCCGCTCGGGGTCCGGATCCGCGGACTCTCAGGTTTGGATTCCCCTTTATTCTCTCCCCTCCTCTGATCTCAATCGGATCTGGGGGAAAACTCACTTTCCCTCACTGATTGCGGCTCTTCACCAACACCGACTTTACAAAGAAAGCCCCGCGCAGCAGCCTGGAGCTCGGGCCCAGTGCGCAGGCGGATGATTGACAGGGGCCCCGGGTGTGTGCTGAGCATGCGCGGTGCGGGCCGGGCGCCTGTGGAGCAGGAGACGGCGCGGCCATGGGGCGCATGCGCGGTCTCAGCCACAACTCAGTGCGGCGGCCAGACCGCTTTCTGGAGCGCGGGGGCTTGTGGGGATTGCAGCCGCCATTACTGCTGATCCTTTCAACCAACCTGTGCAGCAGCTGGGGCCTGAAAATCAGCTTCACTGCCCCTGGGCTGGGAAAGGTGGAGATGTAAAACTGTGACCCCTGGTTCTAGAAACATAGAAGATAGGAGCAGGAGTAGGCCATTCGGCCCCTCGAGCCTGCTCCGCCATTCAATGCGATCATGGCTGATCATCCAAATTCAGTACCCTGTTCCTGCCTTCTCCCCATATCCCTTTAGCCTTAAGAAATATATCTAACTCCTTCTTGAATATATTTAATGAACTGGCCTCAACTGCCTTGTGTGGTAGAGAATTCCACAGTTTAACCACTCTCTGGGTGAAGAAATTCCTCCTCATCTCTGTCCTAAATGGCCTACCCTTTATCCTTAGAATGTGACCCCTGGTTCTGGACTCCCCAACCATCGGGAACATCCTTCCTGCATCTGGTCCTGTTTGAATTTTATAAGTTTCAATGAGATTCCCTCTCATTCTTCTAAACTCCAGCGATATAAGCCCAATCGACCCAATCTCTCTTCATACATCATTCCTGCCGAGACGCTCCTTAAAACCCACCTCTGTGACCAAGCTTTTGGCCATCTGCCCTAATTTCTCCTTGTGGCTCGGGGTCACATTTTTCAATGTCTTACAATACTCCTGTGCAGCGCCTTGGGGTGTTTTCCTACGTTAAAGGCGCTAAAGAAATACAAGTTGTTGTTGTTCTCATTGTTGGATGTGAGCTCTGAACAGGCCCCGCCCCCTCCCCCTACTCCGCCTGCGCCGCTGGGCCCCGCTCACGAGGATGAGTCGCTACCGCGCCTGCGCAGGGCCTCGCATTCTGGGGAAGGCCCGGGGCAACTGCGAGAGTCCGGGTCACCGGCGGAAAGTGAGTTTTATCAGGGTTTTTCTTATATAGCAGAGAGAAGCGCGGGCGGGGAGATAAATAAAAAGTAAATACAAACCGCACCGTCCCAGCGCCCTCCCGGCACCAAACGGAGCGGATTGAGCGGCCGCAGCCCCTTGTCTTCTGCAGGGAGCCGGACTGGGGCACGTCATCAACTCCACGGCGGTGAACCGATGGGAGCTCCGACCAATAGGGAGAGAGCGGGCGGAGCTTGGAGCACTGAGATGGCAGCGGGTCCTCCAACCAATCGGAGTGTCCGAGGGGCGGGACTTCCGCCGCCCGCTTCTCCCACTGCTGAGACAAGTGGAATGCACTAGAGGGCGCTCTTCTGAGTTTGGGGCTCAGGCCTGTTACTGGAGCAGTGCAGAGGGAACTTTACTCTGCACTGGGCTTTACTCCCTCAGCACTGCACTGGAGGGGCAGCACAGAGTTTTAGACTCGAGTCTCTGGAGTGGGACTTCAACCCACAACCTTCTGACTCAGAGGAGAGAGTGCTACCGCCTGAGCCACGTCTGACATTCTGTATCTAACTCGTGCTGTACCTGCCCTGGGTGTGTTTGATGGTTCAGTGTAGAGGGAGCTTTACTCTGTATCTAACCCGTGCTGCACCTGCCCTGGGATTGTTTGATGGGACAGTGTAGAGGGAGCTTTACTCTGTATCTAACCCGTGCTGTAACTGCCCTGGGATTGTTTGCTGGGACAGTGTAGAGGGAGCTTTACTCTGTATCTAACCCCGTGCTGCACCTGCCCTGGGAGTGTTTGATGGGACAGTGTAGAGGGAGTTTTACTCTGTATCTAACCTGTGCTGTACCTGCTTTGGGAGTGTTTGATGGGATAGTGCAGAGGGTGCTTTATGCTGTGTCTAACCCGTGCTGTACCTGCCCTGGGAGTGTTTGATGGGACAGTGTAGAGGGAGCTTTACTCTATCTAACCCGTGCTGTACCTGCCCTGGGAGTGTTTGATGGGACAGTGTAGAGGGAGCTTTACTCTGTATCTAACCCGTGCTGTACCTGCCCTGGGAGTGTTTGATGGGACAGTGTAGTGGGAGCTTTACCCTGTATCTAACCCGTGCTGTACCTGCCCTGGGAGTGTTTGATGGGACAGTGTAGCAGGAGCTTTACTCTGTATCTAACCCGTGCTGTACCTGCCCTGGGAGTGTTTGATGGGGCAGTGTAGAGGGAGCATTACTCTGTATCTAACTCGTGCTGTACCTGCCCTGGGAGTGTTTGATGGGACAGTGTAGAGGGAGCTTTACTCTGTATCTAACCTGTGCTGTACCTGCTTTGGGAGTGTTTGATGGGATAGTGCAGAGGGAGCTTTACTCTGTATCTAACCCGTGCTGTACCTGCCCTGGGAGTGTTTGATGGGATAGTGCAGAGGGAGCTTTACGCTGTATCTAACCCGTGCTCCACCATTCAATAAGATCATGGCTGATCTGATCTGATCTTGGCCTCAACTCCACTTTTCTGCCTGTTCCCCGTGACCCTCGACTCCCCTGTAGTTCAAACATCTGTCTGTCTCAGCCTTGAATATATTCAGTGACTCCGCGTCCACAGCTCACTGGGGTAGAGAATTCCAAAGATTCACGACCCTCAGAGAAGAAATTCCTCCAAATCTCTGTCTTAAATGGGCGACCCCTTATTCTGAAACTATGACCCCGAGTTCTAGATTCCCCCACAAGGGGAAACATCCTCTGAGCATCTACCCTGTCAAGCCCCCTCAGTATCTTATATGTTTCAATAAGATCACCTCTCATTCTTCTAAACTCCAATGAGTATCGGCCCAACCTGCTCAACCTTTCCTCATAAGACAACCCCTTCACCCCAGGAATCAACCTCGTGAACCTTCTCTGAACTGCCTCCAATGCAAGTATATCCCTCCTTAAATAAGGAGACCAAAACTGTACGCAGTACTCCAGGTGTGGTCTCACCAACGCCCTGTACAGTTGTAGCAGGACTTCCCTACTTTTAATCCCCCTTGTAATAAAGGCCAATATTCCATTTGCCTTCCTAATTACTTGCTGTACCTGCATGTTAACTGTTTGTGTTTCATGTACGAGGACACCCAGATCCCTCTGTACCGCAGCGTTCTGTAGTCTCCATTTAATAACAATTTGCTTTCCTATTTTTCCTACCAAAGTGGATAACCTCACATTTTCCCACATTATGCTCCATCTGCCAAATTTTTGCCCACTCACTTAACCGCTCTATATCCCTCTTGTCCTCCTCACAACTTACTTTCCCACCTATCTTTGTATTGTTAGCAAATTTGGCTACAGTGCACTCGGTCCCTTCAGCCAAGTCATTGATATAAATAAATTGTAAATAGTTGAGGACCTGGCACTGATCCCTGTGGCACCACACTAGTTACAGTTTGCCAACCTGAAAATGACCCATTTATCCCAACTCTCTGTTTTCTGTAAGTTAGCCAATCCTCTATCCATGCTAATGTATTACCCCCAACCCCGTGAGCTCTTACCTTGTGCAGTAACCTTTTATGTGACACCTTTTTTTTGAGGATGTAACTGGTAAAATAGATAAGGATGAACCAGTGGATGTGGTGTATTTGGACTTTCAGAAGGCTTTTGATAAGGTCCCGCATAAGAGATTAGCATGTAAAGTTAAGGCACATGGGATTGGGGGGCAAGGTATTGACTTGGATAGAGAACCGGTTAGCAGACAGAAAGCAAAGAGTTGGAATAAGCGGGTCTTTTTCCGAGTGGCAAGCAGTGACTAGTGGGGTACCGCAGGTATTGGTCCTTGGGCCCCAGCTATTCACAATATATATTAATGATCTAGACAAGGGAACTAGATGTAATATCTCCAAGTTTGCAGACGACACAAAGCTGGGTGGGCATGTGCGCTGTGAGGAGGATGCCGAGAAACTCCAGGATGATTTGGACAGGTTGGGTGATTGGGCAAAAGCATGGCAGATGCAATATAACGTGGATAAATGCGAGGTTATCCACTTTGGTGGCAAAAACAGGAAGGCAGATTATTATCTGAATGGCAATAGATTGGGAGAAGGGGAAGTGCAACGAGACCTGTGTGCCTTTGTGCACCAGTCACTTAATGTAAGCATGCAGGTGCAGCAGGCGGTTAAGAAGGCAAATGGCATGTTACATAAGAACATAAGAAATAGGAGCAGGAGTGGGCCAATGGGCCCCTCGAGCCTGCTCCGCCATTCAATAACATCATGGCTGATCTGATCCTAACCGCCAATCTACTATCACAGAACCATCTCCTAAATCTAACAGAATTAGACACATGAAATAGGAGCAGGATCAGGCTACATGGCCCCTGGGCCCGCTCCGCTACCCACAGGGCCATGTCCGATCCGATCCTAGACTCATGTCCAAATTCCTGCCCGCTCCCCGTAACCCTTAATTCCCTTTACTTCTAGGAAACTGTCTATTTCTGTTTTAAATTTATGTAATGATGTAGCTTCTACAGCTTTTTGGGGCAGCATATTCCATGGACCTACCACCCTCTGAGTGAAGTAGTTCCTCCTCATCTCAGTTTTGAAAGAGCAGCCCCTTATTCTAAGACTATGCCCCCTAGTTCTAGTTTCACCCATCATCGGGAACATCCTCCCCGCATCCAGCCAATCTAACCCCTTCACAATCTTATATGTTTCAATAAGATCGCCTCTCATTCTCCTGAGCTCCAATGAGTAGAGTCCCAATCTACTCAACCTCTCCTCATATGTCCATCACCTCATCCCCGGGATTAACCGAGTGAACCTTCTTCGTACTGACTCGAGAGCAAGTATGTCCTTTCTTAAGTATGGACACCAAAACTGTACGCAGTATTCCAGGTGCGGTCTCACCAATACCTTGTACAACTGAAGCAATACCTCCCTATTTTTATATTCTATCCCCCTAGCAATGAAAGCCAACATTCCATTGGCCTTCTTAATCACTTGCTGCACCTGCATACTAACCTTTTGAGTTTCGTGCACCAGGACCCACAGATCCCTTTGTACTTCAGTACTTTCCAGTTTCTTGCCATTAAGATAATAACTTGCTCTACAATTTTTCCTGCCAAAGTGCATAACCTCACACTTTCCAGTATTGTATTCCATCTGCCAAAACTCTGCCCACTTTCTTAGCCTGTCTATGTCCCCTTGCAGGTTTTTTATGTCCTCCTCACTCACTACTTTCCCTCCCATCTTAGTATCATCTGCAAACTTTGATATGTTACACTCGGTCCCCTCCTCCAAATCATTAATATAGATTGTAAAGAGTTGGGGACCCAGCACTGACCCCTGCGGAACACCACTCGTTACTGATTGCCAGTCTGAGAATGAACCATTTATCCCAACTCTCTGCCTTCTGTTAGATAGCCAATCCTCTATCCATGCCAGAATATTACCCCCAATCCCGTGATTTTTTATCTTAAGCAATAATCTTTTGTGTGGCACCTTGTAAAATGCCTTTTGGAAGTCTAAATACACTACGTCCACTGGTTCCCCTTTATCCACCCTATATGTTACTTCCTCAAAGAACTCCAGCAAATTTGTCAAACATGACTTCCCCTTCATAAAACCATGCTGACTTTGCCCTATTAAATTATGATTATCCAAATGTCCTGTTACTGTCTCCTTAATAATGGACTCCAAAATTTTACCTACCACAGATGTTAGGCTAACCGGTCTATAGTTTCCAGCCTTCTGTCTACTGCCCTTTTTAAATAAGGGTGTTACATTAGCAGTTTTCCAGTCTGCCGGGACCTTTGCTGAGTCCAGGGAGTTTTGGAAAATTATTACTAATGCATCCACAATCCCTACCGCCACTTCCCTCAAGACCCTAGGATGTAAGCCATCAGGTCCAGGTGATTTATCCACCTTGAGTCCCATTATTTTACCGAGTACCACTTCCTTAGTGATTTTGATCGTGTTTAGCTCCTCCCCCCCTATAGCCCCCTGTTTGTCCAGTGTTGGGATATTCTTAGTGTCCTCTACTGTAAAGACTGATACAAAATATTCATTCAGTGTTTTTGCCATCTCCATATTTCCCACCATTAATTTCCCGGTCTCATCCTCTAAGGGACCAACATTTACTTTAGCCACCCTTTTTCTTTTTATATAACTATAAAAACTCTTACTATCTGTTTTTATATTTTTTGCTAATTTACTTTCATAATCTATCTTCCCTTTCTTAATCAATCTTTTTGTTATTTTTTGCTGTCTTTTAAAGTTTTCCCAATCCTCTATCCTCCCACTAGATTTGGCTACCTTATATGCCCTTGTTTTTAGTCGAATACTATCCTTAATTCCTTTACTTAGCCACGGATGGCTTTCTTTTACACCCTTTTCTTCTCAGTGGAATATATATTTTTTGGAAGTTGTAAAATAACTCCTTAAATGTACACCACTGATCATGTATCGTCTTACCCTTTAATCTATTTTCCCAATCCACTCTACTCAATTCCACTCTCATACCTTCATCGTCTCCTTTATTCAAGCTTAGCACGCTTGTTTGAGATCCAACCTTCTCACCCTCTAATTGAATATGGAATTCAACCATGTTATGTTGGCCTTCATAGCGAGGGGGTTTGAGTACAGGAACAAGGATGTCTTGCTGCAGTTGTACAGGGCCTTGGTGAGACCACATCTTGAGTATTGTGTGCAGTTTTGGTTGCCTTATTTGAGGAAGGATGTTCCCGATGGTCGGGGAGTCCAGAACCAGGGGTCACAGTCTAAGGATAAGGGGTAAGCCATTTAGGACAGAAATGAGGAGGAATTTCTTCACCCAAAGAGTGGTGAACCTCTGGAATTCTCTACCACAGAAGGCAGTGGAGGCCAATTCATTAAATATATTCAAGAAGGAGTTGGATATATTTCTTAAGGCTAAAGGGATCAAGGGATATGGGGAGAAGGCAGGGACAGGGTACTGAATTTGGATGATCAGCCATGATCGCATTGAATGGCGGAGCAGGCTCGAGGGGCTGAATGGCCGACTCCTGCTCCTATCTTCTATGTTTCTATGTTTATCTTATCAAATGCCTTCTGGAAATCCAAATACACCACATCCACTGGTTCCCCTTTATCCACCCTGCTCGTTACATCCTCAAAGAACTCTAGCAAATTTGTCAAACATGATTTCCCTTTCATAAAACCAGGCTGACTCTGCTTGACTATATTATGATTTTCTAAATGCCCTGCTATCACTTCCTTAATGGGACAAGTTAAGAAACAAAAGATGACACGAGATGAAGTGTAAACAGAAATGGCAGCTGCCATGTGAGAGAGAGACAAAAAATGAAAGAAAGAGATCGGGGCCGAGGTTATGGTCTGAAATTGTTGAACTCGATGTTGAGTCCAGAAGGCTGTAAAGTGCCTAATCGAAAGAGGAGGTGCTGCTCCTCGAGCTTACATTGAGCCTCATTGGAACAGTGTAAGAGGGCCGAGGACGGAGAGGTGAGAGTGGGAGTAGAGCGGAGAATTAGTGACAGGCGACCGGAAGCTCGGGGTCACCCTTACCGACTGAACGGAGGTGATCTGCAAAGCGGTCGCCCAATCTGCGTTTGGTCTCCCCAATGTAGAGGAGAATTAAAGTGACAGACTAATCTAATTGAAATTTTTTGATGAAGTAACAGGGAGGATTGATGAAGGGAATGCAATGGATGTTGTCTACATGGATTTTAGGAAGGTGTTTGACAAAGTACCACATAGAAGGCTGGTTAACAAAATTAAGACTCATGGAATAGGTGGGTCAGTGGCAGCTTGGATAAGGAATTGGCTTAAGGACAGAAAACAGCGAGTTGTGGTAAATGGCGGTTTTTCAGACTGGAGGATTGTAGACAGTGGTGTTCCCCAAGGGTCAGTGCTGGGGCCACTGGAGGATGGTAGACAGTGGTGTTCCCCAAGGGTCGGTGCTGGGGCCACTGGAGGATGGTAGACAGTGGTGTTCCCCAAGGGTCAGTGCTGGGGCCACTGCTTTTTTTGATATATATAAATGACCTGAATATTGGAATACAGAGTAGAATTTCTAAATTTGCCGATGACACCAAACTTGGGGGTGTGGCAAACAGTGAGGATGATACCAATCAACTGCAACAGGACATAGAAAGGCTAGCAGAATGGGCAGACAAGTGGCAGATGGCATTTAATACAGAGAAGTGTGAGGTGATGCATTTTGGCAGAAGGAACAGGGAGAGGCAATATACACTTAATGGCACAGTTTTAAAGAGTGTGCAGGGACAGAGGGACCTGGGAGTTAATGTGCGTAGGTCCCTGAAGGTGGCGGGACATATTGAGAGTGGTTAGCAAAGCATTTGGGATCTTGGGCTTCATAAATAGAGGTATTGAGTACAAAAGTAGAGAAGTTATGCTGAACCTTTATAAAGCGCTGGTTAGGCCGCAACTGGAATATTGCATCCAGTTCTGGTCACCACACTTTAGGAAAGATGTGAAGGCTCTTGAGAGGGTGCAGAGGAGATTTACCAGAATGGTTCCGGGGATGGGGGATCTTAGCTCCAAGGACAGGTTGGAGAAGCTGAATTTGTTTTCATTAGAGCAAAGGAGGTTGAGGGCTGATTTGATAGAGGTGTACAAGATTATGACGGGTTTGGATAGGCTAGACGGGGAAAGGCTGTGCCCACGAGTTGATGGTACAAGGACTAGGGGACACAGATTTAAAGTTTTGGGCAAGAGATACAGGGGGGATGTGAGGAAAAACTTTTTTACGCAGCGAGTGGTGAGGACCTGGAACTCGCTGCCGACGGAAGTGGTGGATACGGAGACACTCAATGTTTTCAAGGGGAGACTGGATAGGCACTTGAGGGAAATAAACTTGCAGGGCTACGGGGATAGAGCGGGGGAGTGGGACTGACTGGGTTGCTCTACAGAGAGCCGGCACGGACTCGATGGGCCGAATGGCCTCCTTCTGTGCCGTTATGACTCTATGAGACCGCATCGTGAGCAGTGAATACAGTTTACTAAATTGCAAGAAGTACAAGTAAATCGCTGTTTCACCTGGAAGGAGTGTTTGGGGCCCTGGACAGTGGGAAGGGAGGAGGTAAAAGGGCAGGTGTTGCATCTCCTGCGCTTGCACGGGAAGGTGCCGGGGGAAGGGGTGTTGGGAGTGATAGAGGAGTGGACCAGGGTGTCGCGGAGGGAGCGGTCCCTTCAGAATACTGAAAGGTGAGGTGAGGGGAAGATGTGTTTGGAGGTGGGATCACGCTGGAGGTGGCGGAAATGGCGGAGGATGATCCGTTGAATGTGAAGGCTGGTGGGGTGAAAGGTGAGCACAAGGGGAACCCTATCGTGGTTCTGGGAGGGAGGGGAAGGGGTGAGAGCAGAAGTGAGGGAAATAGAACAGACTACACTACATCTATTGGTTCCTCTTTATCCACCCTGCTCGTTACATCCTCAAAGAACTCTAATAAATTTGTCAAACACGATTTCCCTTTCATAAAACCATGTTGACTGTTTGATTGTATTATGATTTTCTAAATGTCCTGCTACTACTTCCTGAATCATGGATTCCAGCATCTTCCCAATGACAGATGTTAGGCTAACTGGCCTCTAGTTTCCTGCTATCTGTCTCCCTCCTTTCTTGAATATGGGCATTACAGTTGCAGTTTTCCAATCTGCTGGAACCTTTCCAGGGTCGAGGGAATTTTGGAAGATTACAACCAATGTATCCACTATCTCTGCAGCCACTTCTTTTAAGACCCCAGGATGCAGGCCATCACGTCCAGGGGACTTGTCAGCCTGTAGTCCCATTAGTTTGCCTAGTACTTTTTCTCTAGTGATAGTGATTGTTTTAAGTTCCTCCCTCCCTTTTGCCCCTTGATTTTCCACTATTATTGGGATGCTTTTAGTGTCTTCTCCCATGAAGTCAGATACAAAATATTTGTTCAAAGTCTCTGCCATTTCCTTGTTTCCCATTATTAATTCCCCAGTCTCATCCTCTAAGGGACAAATGTTTACTTTAGCTACTCTCTTCCTTTTTATATACTTGTAGAAGCTCTTACTGTCTGTTTTGATATTTCTTGCTAGTTTACTCTCAATCAATTTTCTCCCTCTATTATTCTCCCTCCATTATTTTTTAGTCATCCTTTGCAAGTCTCTAAAAATCTCCCAATCTTCTGGCCTACCACTAATCTTCACAACATTGTACGCCTTTTCGTTCAATTTGATACCCTCCTTAACTTCCTTAGTTCATCCTCCTCAGAGTCTTCCTCACTGGAATATATCTTTGCTGAGAGTAATGAAATATCTCCTTAAAAGTCTGCCACTGCTTATCTACTGTCTTACCTTTTAATCTATTTTCCCAGTTCACTTTACCCAACTATGTCTTCATACCCTTGTAATTGCCTTTATTTAAGTTTAAGACACTAGTTTCAGACCCAAGTTTCTCCCCCTCCAACTGAATGTGAAATTCTATCATGTTATGAGCAGGTTCCCTAGAGGATCCTTTACTATGAGATCATTAATTAATCCTGTCTCATTACACATTACCAGATCTAAAATAGCCTGTTCCCTGGTGGATTCCACAACATATTGTTCCAAGAATCTGTCCTGAATACACTCTATGAACTCGTCCTCAAGGCTACCTTTGCCAATTTGATTTGAAGATTAAAATTGCCCACGATTATTGCAGTACCTTTCTTACAAGCCCCCATTATTTCTTGATTTATACTCTGTCCCACAGTGTAGCTACTGTTAGGGGGCCTATAGACCACTCCCACCAGTGACTTCTTTCCCTTATTATTTCTTATCTCTGCCCAAACTGATTCTACATCTTGAACTTCTGAGCCAAGATCATTTCTCACCACTGTACTGATCTCATCCTTTATTAACAGAGCCACCCCACCTCCTTTTCCTTTCTGCCTATCCTTCCGAAATGTCAAATACTCCTGAATATTCTGTTCCCAGCCTTGGTCACCTTGTAACCAAGTCTTTGTAATGGCGATCAGATTATATCCATTTATTTCTATTTGTGCCGTCACCTCATCTATCTTGTTACGAATGCTGCGTGCATTCAGATAAAGAGCCTTTAATTTTGTCTTTTTACCATTTTTCTCTACTCTGACCTTATTTGCTGGTACACTCTTATGCTTGTACACTCTGTCCCTTCCTGTCACACTCTGGTTATCATTACCCCTATCGCTACCCTGCACTATTGCCTTGTCCTTTCTCTTTAACTTTCTAGGTTCCCCCTCACCTGAACCCTCCCCCCCACCCCACTATTTAGTTTAAAGCCCTATCTACAGCCCTAGTTATTCGATTCACCAGGACACTGGTCCCCGCACACTTCAAGTGAAGCCCGTCCTAACGGAACAGCTCCCTCTTTCCCCAGTACTGGTGCCAGTGCCCCATGAATCGAAACCCATTTCTCCCACACCAATCCTTGAGCCACACATTCAACTCTCTGATCTTATTGACCCTATGCCAATTTGCTCATGGCTCATGTAGTAATCCAGAGATTACTTTGTGGTTCTGCTTTTTAATTTAGCCCCGAGTTGCTCGTACTCCCTCAGTAGAACCTCTTTCTTAGTCTTACCTATGTCCTTGGTACCTGTGTGGACCACGACAACTGGATCCTTTCCCTCCCACTCCAAGTTCCTCTCCAGCCCAGAGGAGATGTCCTTAACCCTGGCACTGAGCTGGCAACATAGCCTTCGGGACTCACGCTCTCGGCTACAGAGAACAGTATCTATCCCCCTAATTATACTGTCCCCTACCACTACTACATTCCTTTTTACTCCCCCAACTTGAATGGCCCCCTGTACCACGGTGCTGTGGTCAGTTTGCTCCTCATCACTGCAGTCCCTGCTCTCGCCCACCCAGGCTGCAAGAACCTCGTACCTGTTGGACAAGTGCAAGGGCTGAGGCTCCTCCAATGCTACCTTCTGGATCCCCAAACCTGCCTCACTCGTAGTCACACCCTGCTGTCCCTGACCACGGACCAAATCTGAAGGATTCAACCTAAGGGGTGTGACTGCCTCCTGGAACAAAGTGTCCAGGTAACTTTCTCCTGCCCTGATGTATCACAGTGTCCGAAGCTCGGACTGCAGCTCATCAACTCTGAGCTGAAGTTCCTTGAGCTGCAGACACTTCTGGTCACCACACTTTAGGAAGGATGTGAAGGCCCTTGAGAGGGTGCAGAGGAGATTTACCAGAATGGTTCCAGGGATGGGGGATCTTAGCTACAAGGACAGGTTGGGGAAGCTGGATTTGTTTTCATTAGAGCAAAGGAGGTTGTGGGGTGATTTGACAGAGGTGCACAGGATTATGATGGGTTTGGATAGGCTAGATGGGGAAAGGCTGTTCCCACTAGTTGATGGTACAAGGACTAGGGGACACAGATTTAAGGTTTTGGGCAAAAAATTACTGGGGGGATGTGAGGAAAAACTTTTTTACATAAGCTTGCAGGGAACATAAAAACTGACTGTAAAAGCTTTTATAGATGCGTGAAGAGAAAAAGATTGGTGAAGTCAAGCGTAGGTCCCTTGCAGTCAGAATCAGGGGAATTTATAATGGGGAACAAAGAAATGGCTGACCAATTAAATACATATTTTGGTTCTGTCTTCACAAAGGAGGACACAAATAACCTCCCAGAGATGTCGGGCAACATAGGATCTGATGAAAGGGAGGAACTGAAAGAATCAGTATTTGTAGGGAAATGGTGTTAGGGAAATTGATGGGATTGAAGGCCGATAAATCCCCAGGGCATGATAATCTACATGCTAGGGTACTTAAGGAAGTGGCCCTAGAAATAGTAGATGCATTGCTGATCATCTTCCAACATTCAATGGAATCTGGAACAGTACCCATGGATCGGAGGGTAGTTAATGTTACCCCACTATTCAAAAAAGGTGGTAGAGAGAAAACGGGGAATTACAGACCGGTAAGCCTGACATCGGTAGTGGGGAAAATGCTAGAGTCCATTATAAAAGATGTAATAGCAGAGCACTTGGAAAACAATGACAGGATCGGACAAAGCCAACGTGGATTTACAAAAGGTAAATCATGCTTGACTAATCTACTGGAATTTTTTGAGGATGTAACTGGTAAAATAGATAAGGGAGAACCAGTGGATGTGGTGTATTTGGACTTTCAGAAGGCTTTCGATAAGGTCCCGCATAAGAGATTAGCGTGTAAAGTTAAGGCACATGGGATTGGGGGCAAGGTATTGACTTGGATAGAGAACTGGTTGGCAGACAGAAAGCAAAGAGTTGGAATAAACGGGTCTTTTTCCGAGTGGCAGGCAGTGACTAGTGGGGTACCACAGGGATCGGTCCTTGGACCCCAGCTATTCACAATATATATTAATGATCTAGACAAGGGAACTAGATGTAATATCTCCAAATTTGCAGATGACACAAAGCTGGGTGGGCGTGTGTGCTGTGAGGAGGATGCCGAGAAACTCCAGGATGATTTGGACAGGTTGGGTGATTGGGCAGAAGCATGGCAGATGCAATATAACGTGGAAAAATGTGAGGTTATTCACTTTGGTGGCAAAAACAGGAAGGCAGATTATTATCTGAATGGCAATAGATTGGGAGAAGGGGAAGTGCAACGAGACCTGGGTGTCCTTGTGCAGCAGTCGCTGAAGGTAATCATGTAGTTGCAGCAGGCGGTTAAGAAGGCGCTCCCTCAGTACTGCCCCTCCGACAGTGCGGCGCTCCCTCAGTACTGCCCCTCCGACAGTGCGGCGCTCCCTCAGTACTGCTCCTCCGACAGTGCGGCGCTCCCTCAGTACTGCCCCTCCGACAGTGCGGCGCTCCCTCAGTACTGCCCCTCCGACAGTGCGGCGCTCCCTCAGTACTGCCCCTCCGACAGTGCGGCGCTCCCTCAGTACTGCCCCTCCGACAGTGCGGCGCTCCCTCAGCACCGCACTGGAGTGTCAGCCTCGCTTTATATGCTCAAGTCCCTGGAGCGGGATTTGAACCCACAACCTTCTGACTCTGCTATCCACTGAGCCACAGCTGACTCCAGTCTTTTACACAGTTTCATCCTAACTTCCTTGCTTTTGCACTCTACGCCTCTCCTAAAGCAGGGGAGTTATGATGAATTGTTAAACAGTTGTTTTTGCAGAGTGACCAAGGCTGTGTGTAGGAAACAATTGTGCATTTGAAAGAAGCTTGTATTGTGAAGCTTGTGCCCCTTTGCCAGGCCCGCTGCCTGCGGCCCCTCTCCCAGATTCCAGCCCCAGCTCTGTGCTGACTGAGCTGCTCTCACCTGGGGACAGCACGTCACAATCGGCCCCAGCGCACCTGAGCTGGAGAGGAGGCCCCGCCCCCTTGCCGCGCCGCCATTGGTTGGAGGACCAGGCCGCCCAGTTCAGTCCTCCCACCTCAGCCCTCGTCCTATTGGTCAGTGTACCCGTCAGTCACAGGCCCGGTCCTGCCTCCACCTGAATGGCCTCATCCTCTGATGACGTCACAATCGGGCCTGAGCCTCAGTGCCGGGGAGGAAGGTCCCGCCCCGCCAATGGTTGGAGGACCAGGCCGCCCAGTTCAGTCCTCCAGTCAGTCACAATCACATTGCTCCGGCTCACACCGACACGTCCGCGGAGGTTCCGCCTTCCGCCCGCCCGACTCTGAGGTTTGATTTTTCTCGTATTTTACTTTATAATCTCGCTCTCCGCTCCCCCCCCCCCTCACCTCGATTTAAATCGATTCCCCAACACTTGACTTTACCCCGGCCGCTGATTCCGCCTCTTCCCCCGGCCCAGTCTTCCGGCAGCACCCCGGAAGCCCCGCGCAGGCGCACTGGCAGCCTCGTGTTCTGGTGAGGGGGCCGAATAAGCATGCGCGGCCCCGCCTCTCCACATTTAAAGGGACACCCACCCCCTCCACATTGAAAGGGACACCCACCCCTCCACATTTAAAGGGACAATTACACCCTCCACATTTAAAGGGACACCCACCCCCTCCACATTTAAAGGGACACCCACCCCCTCCACATTTAAAGGGACACCCAACCCCTCCACATTTAAAGGGACACCCACCCCCTCCACATTTAAAGGGACACCCACCCCCTGCACATTTAAAGGGACGCCCACCCTCTCTACATTTAAAGGGACTCCCTCCCCCTCTCTCATGTGTTCTTCAGATTAAACAAATCATTAAATGTATTCAAGAAGGAGTTGGATATATTTCTTAAGGCCAAAGGGGTCAAGGGATATGGGGAGAAGGCAGGGACAGGGTACTGAATTTGGATGATCAGCCATGATCTCATTGAATGGCGGAGCAGGCTCGAGGGGCCGAATGGCCTACTCCTGCTCCTATCTTCAATGTTTCTATGCGACGACTGGTTCTGGAATCCATGACCATCGGGAACATGCTTCCTGCATCTAGTCTGTGTAGTCCTGTTTGAATTTTATACGTTTCAATGAGATCCCCTCTCATTCTTCTAAACTCCATTGAGTATAAGCCCAGTCGAAGCAATCTCTCCTCATATGTCATTCCTGCCATCCCAGGTATCAGTCTGGTGAATCTTCGCCGCACTCCCTCCATGACATAGAAACATAGAAGATAGGAGCAGGAGTAGGCCATTCGGCCCCTCGGGCCTGCTCCGCCATTCAATGAGATCATGGCTGATCATCCAAACTCAGTACCCTGTTCCAGCCTTCTCTCCATATCCCTTGATCCCCCTAGCCTTAAGAAATATATCCAACTCCTTCTTGAATATATTTAATTAATTGGCCTCTACTGCCTTGTGTGGTAGAGAATTCCACAGGTTCACCACTCTCTGGGTGAAGAAATTCCTCCTCATCTCTGTCATAAATGACTTACCCCTTATTCTTAGACTGTGACCCCTGGTTCTGGACTCTCCGACCATCGGGAACATCCTTCCAGCATCTAGTCTGTCTAGTCCTGTTAGAATTTTATAAGTTTGAATGAGATCCCCTCTCATTCTTCTAAACTCCAGCGAGTACAAGCCCAATCAACCCAATCTCTCCTCATATGTCATTCCTGTGATCCCAGGTATCAGCCTGGTGAATCTTCGCTGCACTCCTTCCATGGCAAGAACATCCTTCCTCAGATAAGGCGGCCAAAACTGCACACAATACTCCAGATGTTGTCTCACCAAGGCCTTGTACAACTGCAGCAAGAAATCCTTGTTCCTGTACTCAAACCCTCTCGCTACGAAGGCCAACATACCATTTGCCTTCTTAACCGCCTGCTGCACCTGCATGCTTACTTTCAGCAACTGGTGCACAAGGACGCCCAGGTCTCGTTGCACTTCCCCTTCTCCCAATCTATTGCCATTCAGATAATAATCTGCCTTCCTGTTTTTGACACCAAAGTGGATAACCTCGCATTTATCCACGTTATATTGCATCTGCCATGCTTCTGCCCAATCACCCAACCTGTCCAAATCATACTGGAGTTTCTCGGTATCCTCCTCACAGCACACACGCCCACCCAGCTTCGTGTCGTCTGCAAACTTGGAGATATTACATCTAGTTCCCTCGCCCAGATCATTAATATATATTGTGAATAACTGGGGTCCAAGGACCGATCCCTGCAGTACCCCACTAGTCACTGCCTGCCACTCAGAAAAAGAGCCGTATATTCCAACTCTTTGCTTTCTGTCTGCCAACCAGTTCTCTATCCAAGTCAATTCCTTGCCCCCAATCCCATGTGCCTGAATTTTACACGCTAATCTCTTATGCGGGACCTTATCGAAAGCCCTCTGAAACTCCAAATACACCACATCCACTGGTTCTCCCTTATCTATTTTACCAGTTACATCCTCAAAAAATTCCAGATTAGTCAAGCACGATTTACCTTTTGTAAATCCATGTTGACTTTGTCCGATCCTGTCACTTTTTTCCAAGTGCTCTGCTATTACATTCTTTATACTGGACTCTAGCATTTTCCCCACTACCGATGTCAGGATTACCGGTCTGTAATTCCCTGTTTTCTCTCTACCACCCTTTTTGAACAGTGGGGTAACATTAACTACCCACCAATCCATGCATACTGTTCCAGAGTCTATCGAGTTCTGGAAGATGACCAGCAATGCATCTACTATTTCTAGGGCCACTTCCTTAAGTACCCTAGTATGTAGATTATCAGACCCTGGGGATTTATCGGCCTTCAATCCCGTCAATTTCCCTATCACCATTTCCCTATAAATACTGATTTCTTTCAGTTCCTCCCTCTCATTAGACCCTATGTTCCCCGACATCTCTGGGAGGTTATTTGTGTCCTCCTTTGTGAAGACAGAACCAAAGTATGTATTTAATTGGTCAGCCATTTCTTTGTTCCCCGATATAAATTCCCCTGATTCTGACTGCAAGGTACCTACGCTTGACTTCACCAATCTTTTTCTCTTCACATATCTATAGAAGCATTTACAGTCAGTTTTTATGTTCCCTGATAGTTTACTCTCATACTCTATTTTCCCCCTCTTAATTAATCCCTTTGTCCTCCTTTGTTGAATCCCAAACTGCTCCCAATCCTCAGGTTTACTGCTTTTTCTGGCCAATTCATATGTCCTCTCCTTGGATCTTATGCTATCCCTAATTTCCCTTGTTAGCCACGGTTGAGTCAAGTTTTTGTTTTATTTTTATGCCAAATTGGGATGAACAAATTTTGTAGTTCATCCATGCGGTCGTTGAATGTTTGCCATTGCCTATCCACCGTCAAGCCTTTGAGTGTCATTCCCCAATCAATCCTACCCAACTCGCACCTCATACCATCGTAGTCTCCTTTATTTAAATTCAAGACGCTAGTCTCCGAGTCAACTATTTCACTCTCCATCTTAATGAAGTATTCTATCATATTATGATCGCTCTGACCCAAGGGGCCTCGCACAACAAGATTGCTAATTAATCCTTTCACATTACATAATATCGAGTCTAAGATGGCCTGATCTCTAGTTGGTTCCTCGACATGTTGGTCCAGGAATTCCTCCTCCACAGTATTGTTACTAATTTGGTTAGCCCAATCTATATGTCGATTAAAGTCACCCATGATAACTGCTGTGCCCTTATTGCACACGTCTCCAATTTCCCGTTTGATGCCATCCCCGAACTCCGCATTACTGGTTGGAGGTCTATATACCACTCCCACTAACGTTTTCTGCCCCTTGGTATTTTTCAGTTCTACCCATACAAATTCCTCATCATCAGAGCTAATATCCTTCCATGCAATTGTGTTAATCCCCTCAGATCCTTCCTCAGATAAGGCGACCAAAACTGCACACAATACTCAAGATGTGGTCTCACCAAGGCCCTGTACAACTGCAGCAAGACATCCTTGCTCCTGTACTCGAATCCTCTCGCTATGAAGGCCAACATACCATTTGCCTTCTTAACCACCTGCTGCACCTGCATGCTTACCATCACCTTCGATAGACTCTGGAACAGTTCCCATGGATTGGAGGGTAGCTAATGTTACCCCACTATTCAAAAAAGGTGGTAGAGAGAAAATGGGGAATTATAGACCGGTAAGCCTGACATCGGTCGTGGGGAAAATGCTAGAGTCTATTATAAAAGATGTAATAGCAGAGCACTTGGAAAACAGTGACAGGATCAGACAAAGTCAACATGGATTTACAAAAGGTAAATCGTGCTTGACTAATCTACTGGAATTTTTTGAGGATGTAACTGGTACAATAGCTAAGGGAGAACCAGTGGATGTGGTGTATTTGGACTTTCAGAAGGCTTTCGATAAGGCCCCGCATAAGAGATTAGCGTGTAAAGTTAAGGCACATGGGATTGGGGGCAAGGAATTCACTTGGATAGAGAACTGGTTGGCAGACAGGAAGCAAAGAGTTGGAATAAACGGGTCTTTTTCCGAGTGGCAAGCAGTGACTAGTGGGGTACCGCAGGGATCAGTCCTTGGACCCCAGCTATTCACGATATATATAAATGATCTAGACGAGAGAACTAGATGTAATATCTCCAAGTTTACAGACGACACAAAGCTGGGTGGGCGTGTGTGCTGTGAGGAGGATGCCGAGAAACTCCAGTATGATTTGGACAGGTTGGGTGATTGGGCAGAAGCATGGCAGATGCAGTATAATGTGGATAAATGCGAGGTTATCCACTTTGGTGGCAAAAACAGGAAGGCAGATTATTATCTGAACGGCAATAGATTGGGAGAAGGGGAAGTGCAACGAGACCTGGGTGTCCTTGTGCACCAGTCACTGAAGGTAAGCATGCAGGTGCAGCAGGCGGTTAAGAAGGCAAATGGTATGTTGGCCTTCGTAGCGAGAGGGTTTGAGTACAGAAACAAGGATGTCTTGCTGTAGTTGTACAGGGCCTTGGTGAGACCACACCTTGAGTATTGTGTGCAGTTTTGGTCGCCTTATCTGAGGAAGGATGTTCTTGCCATGGAGGGAGTGCAGCGAAAATTCGCCAAACTGATACCTGGGATGGCAGGAATGACGTATGAGGAGAGATTGGGTCGATTGGGCTTATACTCGCTGGAGTTTAGAAGAATGAGAGGGGATCTCATTGAAACTTATAAAATTCTAACAGGACTAGACAGACTAGATGCAGGAAGGATGTTCTCAATAGCTGGGGAGTCCAGAACCAGGGGTCACAGTCTAAAGATAAGGGGTAAGCCATTTAGGACAGAGATGAGGAAGAATTTCTTCACCCAGAGAGTGGTGAGCCTGTGGAATTCTCTACCACAGAAGGCAGTTGAGGTCAAATCATTAAATATATTCAAGAAGGAGTTAGATATAGTTCTTAAGGCTAAAGAGATCAAGGGGTATGGGGAGAAGGCAGGGACAGGGTACTGAGTTTGGATGATCAGCCATGAGAATGGCGGAGCAGGCTCGAGGGGCTGAATGGCCTACTCCTATCTTCTATGTTTCTATGTCACAATCGGCCCCAGCACACCTGAGCTGGAGAGGAGGTCCCGCCCCCTTGCAGCTCCGCCATTGATTGGAGGACCCGCCGCCAGTCAGCTCCGCCCACCTCCGCACGCCCTCTTCCTATTGGTCACGTGCTCTGGTTCACTCTGCCCCCTCGCCACCCCACGTGAAGGGCGCGGCTGAATCCATTCGGTGTCCAGGGAGTTTCCACCTGGCTCTCAGGTTTGGATTCCCCTTTATTCTCTCCCCTCCTCTGATCTCAATCGGATCTGGGGGAAAACTCACTTTCCCTCACTGCGGCTCTTAACCAACATCGACTTTACAAAGAAAGCCCCGCGCAGCAGCCTGGAGCTCAGGGGCCCAGCGCGCATGCACGGGGAGGATGATTGACAGGGGCCCAGGGTGTGTGCTGAGCATGCGCGGTGCGGGCCGGGCGCCTGTGGAGCGGGGCCATGGGGCGCATGCACGGGGTCAGCCACAACCCAGCGCGGCGGCTGGAGCACTTTCTGGAGCACGGGGTCTTGTGGGGATTGCAGCCGCCATTACTGTTGATCCTTTCAACCAACCTGTGCAGCAACTGGGGCCCGAAAATCAGCTTCACCGCCCCTGGGCTGGGAAAGGGGGACATGAGGCAACATTCTCCCTCTTACCCCCTTTCTAAACTCCTTTTACAGGGTTTTAGAAGTGGAACATTTACAGACAGGAAGCTCAGACCAAACATCACATCAAGATTGACAGAGTCACTGGATTCATCAGGACCTGAATATCATCGGCCTTTGCACATGGAAGGAAAGAGCAGCGATCGCAGTGCAGAAAAAGCGCACGCGTGTTCCATGTGTGGACGTACATTCAGCCGATTGCCCGACCTGGAGGGCCCCAAGGGCAGGCACACTGGAGAGAAACGGTATGAATGTGAGGACTGTGGGAAGGGGTTCGCCCAGCTGACTAGCCACGAGCGCAGTCACAGTGGGAACCGATTGCATAAATGCGAGGACTGCGGGAAGGGATACCTTCACCCGTATGCACTGGAAGCTCATCGGCGAACTCACACTGGGGAGAGGCCGTTCACCTGCCCCGTGTGTGGGAAGGGATTCGCTTGGTCATCCAATCTGCTGAGACACCAGCGAGCTCACACCGGGGAGAGGCCATTCACCTGCTCCGTGTGTGGGAAGGGATTCGCTCAATCCTCCCACCTGCGGACCCACCAGAGAGTTCACACCGGGAAGTCACTGTTCACCTGCCCAGTGTGTGGGGAGGGATTCGCTCAGTCCTCCAACCTGCGGACACACCAGCGAGTTCACACCGGGGAGAGGCCGTTCACCTGCTCCGTGTGCGCGAAGGGATTCGCTCATTCATTCAGCTTGCGGACCCACCAGCGAGTTCACACCGGGAAGACGCCGTTCACCTGCCCCATGTGTGGGAAGGGATTTGCTCAGTCCTCCCACCTGCGGAGACACCAGCGAGTTCACACCGGGAAGAGGCCGTTCACCTGCCCAGTGTGTGGGAAGGGATTCGCTCAGTCCTCCCACATGCGGAGACACCAGCGAGTTCACACCAAGGAGAGACCGTTCACCTGCCCCGTGTGTGGGAACCAACCTGCAGATGCACCAGCGAGTTCACACCAGGGAGAGGCCGTTCACCTGCCCCGTGTGTAGGAAGGACTTCACATGTTTGTCCAACCTGCTGGGACACCAGCGAGTTCATTCTGATGAGAGACCCTTTAAATGTTCAGACTGTGGGAAGAGCTTTAAATGCTCCCAGTACCTGATGAAGCACCAGTGGCTGCACACTGGAGAGAGACCATACGGCTGCTCTCACTGTCACAAGAGGTTTGTGAACTCTGCGGGCCTGCTGACGCATCAGCGAGTTCACACTGGGGCGAGGCCGTTCACCTGCTACGTGTGTGGGAAAGGATTCACTCGGTCCACCCTCCTGCTGATACACCAGCCTGTTCACACCGGCGCGAGGCCGTTCACCTGCTGTGTGTGTGGTAAGGGATTCGCTTGGTCATCCAATCTGCTGAGACACCAGCGGGTTCACACTGGGGGAGGCCATTCACCTGCTCCATGTGTGGGAAGAGATTCGCTCAGTCCACCGTCCTGCTGAGACACGAGCAAGTTCACACCGGGGAGAGGACGTTCACCTGCTCCGTGTGTGGGATGCGATTCGCTCGGTCCACCCTCCTGCTGATACACCAGCGAGTTCACACTGGAGAGAGTAAGTTCACCTGCTCCGTGTGTGGGATGCGATTCGCTCAGTCCACCCTCCTGCTGATACACCAGCGATTTCAAACTGGGGAGGGTCGTTCACCTGCTCCGTGTGTGGGATGGGATTCGCTCGGTCCACCCTCCTGCTGATACACCAGCGAGTTCACACCGGGGAGAGGCTGTTCAGCTGCTCCGTGTGTGGGAAGGGATTAGCTCGGTCCACCCTCCTGCGAAGAAACCAGCGAGTTCACACTGGGGAAAGACCGTTCACCTGGTCCGTGTGTGGGAAGGGATTTGCTCAGTCCACCCTCCTGCTGATACACCAGTGAGTTCACATCGGGGAGAGACCGTTCACCGACTCCATAGGCGGCACGGGATTGACTCAGTTCTCCAGCCAACTGAAACAGCAGTCACTTTGAAGTAGAGAGAGGCCATTCACCTGCTCCCAGTGAAGGAAGGGATAAACTCAGTTGTCCAGCCTGCTCGGACACCAGCGAGTTCACACCGGACAGTCGCCGTTCACTGAGCGTCCTGCAGTGGGGAAAGAGTTAAACTGACATCGCTGGCAGTTTCACTGAATGGTGTAACAAAGACAATAATCTAATAGGCCTTTTGCAGTAGTAAGCTTTTTCTAAGTTGCTGAACTGACAGTTGAGACAACCTAGCTGGACATGGAACCATGAAGAGGCCAAGAGGATGTAAGTTCTGTTCTGGCAGGAAAGTAAAACAATGAAAGAGGCCTAGAGAGGCAGGAAAGGAGGACAATGAGTCAGAAGTACAATGTTGACGAGACCCATTTGGCATAAATAAAGGTCATACCTGCAACAACAGCTTGGGGGATAACGGCCAATAATAAAGGCGGTACTTTAATGTAACGCAGCATAGGCAACCAATCAGTGAAGATGCATGTGGGCTGTGGTGTATGTGCCTTTAAGAGCCCCTGTGTACTGTAATGCCGGTAATGACCACTCGGGCTATATAAGCCTGTATAGTGTTTTGTATCTTTTAGTTCACCTCCAGACTTTGTTCAGTAAACACCTGTGAAACCTACTCCTGCCTTCCGTGTCTCTATTAACACATGGATACAACAGTGGCGACGAAGTGGAAACGGATTTACCTGCAATTCGGCAGCACCTCAAGAAGATGGATTCCTCAGACGAAAGTCAAAGAAAAGCAAGAAAAAAAAAACGGGGAAAAAAACTGTGGTTTCACCAGCTAGCCGAGCTGGTGGCAGGTACTGCAATAATCCTTCCTGGGCGGCGGGCTGGGGCTCCATCGGCTGGCTCTGCAGCGGGGCCGAGCAGCGAAGGTGGAGGCAAACACAGACAGGGGGGGAGCACTCGGGAGACGGCCGGCGCTGCAAAGCAGGTCGGCGTTCGGAGAAGCAGAGGGAGGGAAAAGTCCCAGAGAGTCCGGCGGGAACGAGTCTCCACCTGTAAATAAAAACCGTGGAAAACAGCGTTGTCAGCAGCAGCAGTGGCGGAAAAGCGTGGGAAGCGCCATTTTTTCTGCAGGAAAGGAAGGAAAGTGCGGGAGGCGCCATTTTTTTTTCAAGATGCCTAAGGCTGGCAATATTAATGCTTTCGATAACGATATAGAGAATTGGACCACATATGTGGAAAGAGTGGAGAAATATTGCACAGCGAATGAAATAAAAGATGATAAGGCATCGGTACTTCTAAATCTAATGGGCGCAAGGACATACGGGCTGTTATGAAACTTAATCACTCCAGCCAAACCAATGGACAAGAATTTTAAGGAGATTGTTGATACCCTACACTGCCAATTCGGGACAGGACTGGCAGATTCTCTATGAGACAAAGTCGTCTGCGGTCTCCTAAGTGAAGGAACACAAAAAAAGCTACTTTCTGAGAAAGATTTTGACACTGGACAAGGCTTTCAGTGTGGCTGTATCATATGAAGCAGCAGCAAGAGGAGCTGCAAAGATACAGCAAAAGCCACAGCACTTCAGCACCCATGAAATGACACGGGGTTTTGAGAGATGTTATCGCTGCGGCAGATCCACCCATGACCAGAGGGACTGCTGGTTCAAGGACAAAGCATGCAGGCAATGCGGAAAGATGGGACACATTACATGTGTATGCCGATCTGGAAACAAAAAATCCACTGACAGAAAAAAAATCAATAAGAAAAAATACAGAAAGGTACAAATTATGACGGACAGTAGCTCCAAAGACCAGAAGAGCAATAGCGACTCCGGAAACAAGAGACTAAGCTCTCTCAAATTACATAATGTAATTGCCAAAGAAGATTACCAGACCATTTGGGTTACCCTCACGATAGCGGGGTCCCCAGTTAAAATGGAGCTAGATACAGGATCAGCCCTAACCGTCATAAGTCGACGGGATTACGAGCGCCTATTTCCGCATATACCTTTGAAAGACACATCCATTATCTTGAAAACATATACGGGGCAGAAAGTATACCCAAAAGGGAAAATAAAGGTGCCTGTTGTATACAACGGCAAGGAAATACAGAAGTTGTATTTATACGTTCTGCAAGATGGTGGCCCACCGCTGTTGGGACGTGAATGGATCAGGAAGATACGTTTGGACTGGCACTCCATTCAGGCACTGACGGTGACCAGTAAGAAAAAAAATGATGATGACATCATACCTGAACGATTAAAAGACATCTTGGCCAACGCCAAAGAAGTGTTCCAACAGGAACTAGGAACCTTGAAAGGCGTCACCGCCTCAATAAAGGTGGAAGATGCGGCAATTCCCAAGTTTTTTAAGGCAAGGCCGGTGCCATACGCAATTCATCCAGCAGTCGAGGCAGAGCTGGAGAATTTGGAAAAGACAGGCGTGTTATCCAAGATAGATTGGAGCAAGTGGGCAACACCCATCGTCCCGGTCATGAAGAAAACGTTAAATAATGATAAATCTGAAGAACAGAGAAAAATTCGCATCTGTGGGGACTTCAAGGTGACTGTAAACCCAGTCCTTCACATGGTACAGTATCCTCTTCCGAGGATAGAAGATATTTTTGCCTCACTATCCGGAGGGAAACGTTTCACAAAAATTGACTTGGCACAGGTATATCTACAGATGGAGGTTGAGGAGGCCTCTAAAAAGTATCTCACAATAAACACACACAAAGGCCTGTACCAGTACAATCGACTGGTTTTCGGAATAGCATCAGCTCCAGCTATCTGGCAAAGAGCTATGGAACAAGTCCTGCAAGGGATTCCTGGGACTCAATGCTACCTAGACGACATCCTTGTAACAGGAGAAAACGACAATGAACACCTTGCCAATTTGGAGAAGGTGCTCACTAGGCTGAGAGAACGGGGCCTATGAGCAAACCGCCCCAAGTGTGAATTTTTCCAGAAAGAAATATCATATTGTGGGCACATAATTAACGAAGAAGGGTTGCATAAGTCCCCTGAGAAAATTGAAGCGGTCATAAAAGCACCAGCACCTGAAAATGTCTCACAATTAAGGTCGTTCCTGGGATTGATAAATTACTACCATAAATTTTTACCGAACTTGTCAACTGTTCTGCACCCTCTTAACGAACTGCTACAAACGTGAGTAATTTGGGAATGGAGCGAGGACTGTAAACGTGCCTTCCATAAATGTAAAGGCTTGATCACGTCCAAGGAAGTTTTGGCTCATTACAACCCATCACTGCCAATCAGACTGGCGTGCGATGCATCCCCTTACGGCGTAGGAGCGATATTATTACATAGATTCCCTGATGGCTCAGAACGGCCGATAGCTTTTGCGTCACGCTCATTGAACTCAGCTGAGTGTAACTATGCCCAGATCGACAGGGAAGCACTCAGCCTGGTATGGGGAGTGAAGAAATTCAACCATTACCTACACGGACAAAAATTTACCTTGTTGACTGACCATCAACCCCTCGTCTCCATATTCAACCCTAAAAAGGGCGTTCCCATTATGATAGCACAAAGGCTACAGAGGTGGTCCCTTTTCCTAGGGGCACACCAATATGACATAGCATTTCCATGCTGTTTTGATCCTTTGTATTCTGATGGTTTATCGCGTCTACCGTTGCCAACGGTAGAAGAGGCACCTAGAGTGGACCCAGTGGAAATGTTCCACTCTACCATAGTAGAATGTCTACCAGTAACAAATTCTGCCATTGAAAAGGAAACGAGAAATGACCCGACTCTCTCACGAGTCTACGATTTAACGGTGAAGGGATGGCCAGCACATGGTGAACCACTGTTGCCAGCATTCTCGCAAAGAAGGGAACAGCTGTCAGTGTGCCGAGGAACCTTGATGTGTGGATCCAGAGTGGTGATTCCACCCAAACTCCAGGATAAAGTGCTAAAGGAGCTTCACGAGGGGCATCTGGGTGGAGTGAAAATGAAGAACTTAGCCAGAGCGTTTGTGTGGTGGCCAGGTATCGATGGAGACATCGAAGAAATGACCAAGGGCTGTCTAGGATGCCAGAAGGTCCAAAACGCCCCACCACAAGCTCCTCTACATCCATGGGAGTGGCCCTCATCTCCATGGCAAAGGGTACACATCGACTTTGCTGGTCCATTTATGGACTCAATGTTCTTAATCGCAGTTGATGCACACTCCAAGTGGCCGGAGGTAATAAAGATGTCCTCCACCACCACGGAAAAAACCATCACAGTATTAAGGACCATATTTGCCAGGAATGGGCTGCCTGAACAGATCTGTTCTGATAATGGACCACAATTTGTGTCCGAAGAATTCAGGAAGTTCTTAAAAAAACAATGGGGTTAAGCACTACGCGTCCGCCCCATACCATCCCGCCACCAATGGATTGGCTGAAAGGCTTGTCCAGACCTTCAAGAAGGCCATAAAAGCCATGGGTAATGAAGACATAAATCTACAGCATAAGGTAGATAACTTCTTGTTTGCATACAGGAATTCAACACATATGGTTACAAACCAGACTCCCGCCATGATGTTTTTCAATAGAAGACTAAGATGCCGGCTGGATTTGATCAAGCCAATCATCAGAAGGGACGTAGAGAACCGGCAATTTCAAGGCATGAATGAAAGGCCAACTAGAACCTTCCAGATAGGTCAACAAGTTTTGGCCCGGGACTACCGTACCGAGAAATGGCAGCCTGGAACTATTTGCACACGACTAGGACCACTGATGTATACCGTGGACATTGGAGAAAGCATAATAAGGCACCATGCTGACCAGATCATAGAGTCATCCGAAAAGGGACAACCTACACCACAACTCTATACACCTGATGATGAAGCAGAGATACCCATAGTATCTACCTCCGATCCAGTGATGCCAGAACCAGATGAACCCGACACTGGCATTCCAGCCGAATCAACCTTGCCAAAAGAACCTACTACACCACCGAAAACTACTACACCACCGAGGCGTTATCCGGACCGAGTCAGGAAGCCTCCAGAGAGACTGACTTATAATTGATTAACTGCAGCAATATGTATATTATTGTTCTTGTAAACATGTTAAATAACAATTACTTAAAATGTTATGTACTGGTTGTCTAAAAGGGGAGGAATTGTGGTGTATGTGCCTTTAAGGGCCCCTGTGTACTGTAATGCCGGTAATGGCCACTCGGGCTATATAAGCCTGTATAGTGTTTTGTATCTTTTAGTTCACCTCCAGACTTTGTTCAGTAAACACCTGTGAAACCTACTCCTGCCTTCCGTGTCTCTATTAACACACGGATACAACACGGACCAAGGTCCAATCAGGTGGCAGGAATGACACGTGTATTTAATGTATAAAAATGTCGTGTTTGCTGTACCAATTTGGAGAAGTCTGGCTAAGACAGAGCAGACTGTTTCCCCACCGGTGTAATAAAGACAACTTGACTATTGACCTAAAACCTTGTGTCGAGTGTTGGTTTAAAATACTCCACAACAGTCCAACCTATTTAGAGAGCTGCGAGTTACCACTGAGACCCTGTAAAATGTTCTGACTGTGGGAAGAGATTTAAAAGCTCGCAGGAACACTATCGCACTGAGGAGAGACCATTCGGCAGGGCTTCAGGAGGAGGTGAATGGACAGGTCCGAGCAATCCCATTTCCTGACTGCTACATCGAGTGTACAGCCCAGAGAGGGGCCATTCAGCAGGGCTTCAGGAGGAGGTGAATGGACAGGTCCGAACAATCCCGTTTCCTGACTGCTACATCGAGTGTACAGCACAGAGAGGGGCCATTCGGCCCAACAGGTCCATGCTGATGTTTATGCTCCACATGAGCCGACTTCATCAAACCCCAGCAGCATATCCTGCTCTTGTTGCCACTGTATTTATGTGGATGGTCCAGTTAAGTTTCTGGTCAATGGTCACCCCCAGGATGGTGGGGGATTCGGTGATGCTATTGCCCTTGAATGTCAAGCAGAGGTGGTTAGACTCTCCCAGAACATGGTCCTGATCACTCTCGGTTCTGAGTGGTGCTCCCCAGAATAAGGTTGTATCACTTTGTTATCGGGTGAAACAGTCATGTCTGAATGTCAATAAAGATAATTTATATCAGTTCTAGAGTCTCACGTAGTTCTTCCATGGCAGGTACAGCACGGGTTAGATACAGAGTAAAGCTCCCTCTGCACTGTCCCATCAAACACTCCCAGGGCAGGTACAGCACGGGTTAGATACAGAGTAAAGCTCCCTCTACACTGTCCCATCAATCACTCCCAGGGCAGGTACAGCACGGGTTAGATACAGAGTAAAGCTCCCTCTACACTTTCCCATCAAACACTCCCAGGGCAGGTACAGCACGGGTTAGATACAGAGTGTCAGTCGTGGCTCAGGCAGCAGCACTCTCGCCTCTGAGTCAGAAGATTGTGGGTTGAAGTCCCACTCCAGAGACTCGAGTCTAAAACTCTGTGCTGCCCCTCCAGTGCAGAGTAAAGTTCCCTCTGCACTGCTCCACTAACATGCCTGAGTCCCAAACTCAGAAGAGCGCCCTCTGCTGCATTCCACTTGTCTCAGCAGCAGGAGAAGCAGGCGGCGGAAGTCCCACCCCTCGGACACCCCGATTGGTTGGAGGACCTGCCGCCAAGCTCCGTCCGCTCTCTCCCTATTGGTCGGAGCTCCCGTCAGTCACCGCCGTGGAGTTGATGACATGCCCCAGTCCGGCTCCCTGCAGAAGACAAGGGGCTGTGGCCACTCAATCTGCTCCACTCGGTGCCGGGAGGGTGCTGGGACAGTCCGGTTTGTATTTTCTTTTTCTTTATCTCCCCGCCCGCGCTTCTCTCCGCTATATATAAAAAAACCCTGATAAAACTCACTCTTTGCCGGAGATTCACGCTCTCAGGCGGGGTGTGTGCTGAGCCTGCGCGGTGCGGGCCGGGTGCCTGTGGAGTAGAAGAGGGCGGGGCCATGGGGCGCATGCGCAGTGTCAGCCACAACTCAGCGCGGCGGCCGGAGCGCTTTCTGGAGCGCGGGGGCTTGTGGGGATTGCAGCCGCCATTACTGTTGATCCTTTCAACCAACCTGTGCAGCAGCTGGGGCCTGAAAATCAGCTTCACTGCCCCTGTGCTGGGAAAGGGCGACATGAGACAACATTCTCCCTCTTACCCCCTTTCTAAACTCCTTTTATAGGGTTTTAGAAGTGGAGCATTTACAGACAGGAAGCTCAAACCAAACATCAACTCAAAATCTGACAGAGTCGCTCGATTCATCACGACCTGAATATCATCGGCCTTTGCACATGGAAGGAGAGAGCAGCGATCACAGCACGGACAAACCGCACATGTGTTTCATGTGTGGACTTGGATTCAGCCGATCGCCTGCCCTGGCAAGACACGTGCACCATCACACGGGGGAGAAACCGGGTAAAGGTGGGGACTGCGGAAAGGGATTCAGTTCCCTGTCTGCATCGGAAGTTCATCGGCACAGTCACTCTGGGGACAGTGCGTCCCGCCTGCTCCGTGTGTGGAAAGGGATTTGTCTATCCATCCCACCTGCTGAGAAACCAGCTTGTTCACACTGACAAGAAATCATATAACTTCTTACTGTTCGCAGAGTTTTAAAAACTCCAGGGCTTTGAAGGAACACCAGCTTATTTACACTGATGAGAGGCCGTTTATGTGTTCTGACTTTGGGAAGAGCTTTAAAAGCTCTCGGAATCTGATGACTCACCAGCGAGTTCACACTGGGGAGAGGCCGTTCACCTGCTCTGTGTGTGGGAAGGGATTCACTAAGACATCCATCCTGCGAACATACCAGCGAGTTCACACTGATGAGAGACTGTTTAAATGTTCTGACTGGGAAAAGGTTTAAAAGCTCCGGGAATTTGACGACACACCAGCTTGTTCACACTGGGGAGCAGCTGTTCACCTGCTCCGTATGTTGGCAGGGATTCACTCGGTCCTCGAGACAGCTGGAACACCAACAAGTTCACAGTGAGGAGAGGCCATTCTCCTGCTCCGTGTGTGGGAAGAGATTCACTCAGTCCTCGACGCTGATCGAACACCAGCGAGTTCACACTGGGGAGAGGCCGTTCACCTGCTCTGTGTGTGGGTTGCGATTCACCTGCTCATCCAACCTGCTGAAACACCAAAGAGTTCACACAATTGAAAGGCCTTTCACCTGCTCCGTGTGTTGGAAGGGATTCACTTGGACATCCAACCTGATGATACAGCAGCGAGTTCACACTGGGGAGAAGCCGTTCTCCTGCTGTGTGTGTGGGAAGCAATTAGAAACATAGAAATGTAGAAGATAGGAGCAGAAGTAGGCCATTCGGCCCCTCGAGCCTGCTCCGCCATTCAATGAGATCATGGCTGATCATCCAAACTCAGTACCCCGGTCCCTGCTTTCTCCCCATATCCCTTGATCCCTTTAGCCTTAAGAAATATATCCAACTCCTTCTTGAATATATTTAATGAATTGGCCTCCACTGCCTTCTGAGATGCATGGCGGCCCTCGACTGCACCGCATGGGCGGTGCGGATATGCGAGCCCGTCACTATGTCAGGAGAGCTGATATTACACACACAACACACAGTGGTGGACCTACTAAACACAGGCAAAATGAAGGCTGTATCAGACAGGAGGGCGGCTTGGGAAGCAGTATTGATACCCAAGGACAGAGCAGTCCAGATTATAAGGGAAGATAGCATTCCCTCTGCGGGGTTGACTCTATCAGAGGGTGAGGCACTCGAGTATCAGTTAGTATTCAAAGAAGAGGTCAGAGGAACCGTATCAGAATCGCCCCTTGAAAATCCCGAAAACACCTTTTATGTAGACGGATCTCACCGATATATAAATGGGGAGCCACCCACTGGTTGGGCAGTAGTATCCGAGAACGGAGAAACAGTCGCAAAGGGAGGGCTTGAAGGAGGGACCTCAGCGCAGGTAGCAGAATTAGTGGCTCTCACGGAAGTATTGAAATTGGCAAAAGGAAAACACAGTAAATATATACACGGATAGTAGATATGCATTTGGGGTAGTGCATGATTATATGATAGCGTGGAATAGGAGAGGATATGTAACCTCCGGAGGAGGACAAATACAGCATGAGGAGGTAGTGAGAGACCTAGTATAAGCGGTAAAGGGAGCAGAAGAGGTAGCAGTGATTAAAATAAAGGAAATATGTTAGCTGATCAGGCAGCAAGAGCAGCAGTGGACACAGAGATGCCTACGCCAATAGCAGTAGGTAGAATAACAGCAGAGGGAAGAAATACTGCCAAGTGATCATAGACCAGTTTACAAGGTGGGTGGAAGCATTCCCTACCAGAGACTGTAGTGCTCAGACTGTGGCCCGAATATTTGCATACGACGTGATACCGAGATGAGGGGTCCCGTTGCAAATAGATTCAGATCAAGGTACCCACTTTACAGGAAAGGTAATGAAAGAAGCTTGTAAGGTACTGGGAGTAAGGCAGAAGTTCCATATCCTCTATCATCCGCAAAGCTCAGGCATGGTAGAGCGAATGAACAGAACCCTGAAAATAGCCTTAAGTAAGGCCATAGCCAAAACCGGACAGGGATGGGTGGATGTCCTTCCGTGTATCCTGATGAGGCTGAGAGCCACCCCAAACAGGGTGACCGGACTGACACCATATGAACTCATGACTGGACGAGCAATGTGTCTGCCGGAAGGAGTAGCATCTGGTAGCGAGGGACGAGGACCCTTAAAAGATAACATTAGGAAATACGTACAAACATTGGATAATCAATTGAAAGAGCTCAAACAAGAAGTTAAAGAACAACAATCACAGAATCACAGAAACCCCACAGTGCAGATAGAGGCCAATTCGGCCCATCGAGCCTGCACTGACACATATCCCACCCGATCCCCGTAACCCCTACACCAACACATATCCCACCCTATCCTTGTAACCCCACGTATTTAATCCCCCTAACACTAAGGGTCAATTTATCATAGCCAATCAACTGAACCCGCACATCTTTGGACTGTGGGAGGAAACCGGAGCACCCGGAGAAAACCCACGCAAACACGGGGAGAATGTGCAAACTCCACACAGACAGTCGCCCAAGGCTGGATTCGAACCCAGGAACCAGATAAAAATACACAAAAGCATGGGGCCTCCGAGCCCCTACCCAAGGTGGGCGAGCAGGTATTTGTTAAAATATTGCCAGAGAGATCGAGATTCTCACCTAGATGGACTGGACCATTAGAGGTTATCATGACCAGCGATACATGTGCATATATATGAGGGGAAAGGGTAGATGTAAACATTGGACCCAATTAAAACAATAAAGCAATAACCCACCTGATCTTAAATCCCACAGGATCAATGGAATAAACACCGGAGATAAACTAGCCTCTGGTGACGACCAGGCTTCTGCTTAATTTACAGGGAAACTTCAGCATAAAGGTGGGATTACTGCTGCGACATGAAATAAGCAAAGGGACATCCCACATTACACGACAAGTACATGATGAGAAAGCACCATGTTTTAACTGAACAATCACATTCGGAGTCTCATCCACGGCTCCCAATACACAGAAAGAAGAGGCAAGCGAACCGAGGATGCTACAATGTCCAGATATGAAACCTGGACCCATGAATGGGCTAGTATTATTTACTGAGGGAGAACAATTGTATGATAACGTGAGACACGAAATTGTACCGGTACAATGAACTTAACCATGTTACAGTGGCCAGGATATTGTGAAAGATTCACTAAAACTAGAGAGTTGTATGCATATATGATGAAGAATGTAATTAACCAAGCTGCTGATGCGACAGGGGCTACTAGTTTCAGGGGACATGCTGCATTCCACCAAAGAATTAAGAGAGGCTTAGGAAACGATGTACTCACGGGGATAAATATAGGGACATCGTTCATTAATGGCCTAGATATACAAGGATTCCAGAGTAGTGTGGAACAATTACAAAGGGTAATGCAACAGATCTAAGAGAAAGAAACGGGTCTGACTCAAAAAGGATCGATGTTGGGAGGACATACAATAAGGAAATTACTCGAGGGAATCAAGGTTATAGAGGACCATGCTAGCATTATCAACAAACTAAACCATAGAGATGAGGAACAGGCAAAAGATGATGTCGGGAGAGGCTTGTGTCATGCCTATGGCCAATGGACCACCGGACAGTTAAAATACAATCTGGCACAGATACAATGAGGCGAGGTACCAGACTGGGTTAACAGCACACAGCTCTATGGCCTGAGCCAGAATCCAGGCCCTCTGAGTGCTTGTACCCCCAAAGGGATGACCAGAGTATATCCAGTGATACAAAAATGCAAAGCAGAAGTGACAGCAATGATAGGCATGGTACTCATACCAGTGGTGGGACTAGATATGACCCCATACCCACAGTACCAGGTAACAAACATAGGCATAGTGAGGGGGGAGACATCCCTCCAATACTATCCAATTGATACCTATGCCATCGGGAAGAATGGTACTATGAGAGGAGTTTCCCTAAACAGATGCCATGGGAAAGGTACGCTTACGATATGCCCACATCCGGTAGGAGAAGGCCCCAAGGATGAGTGCGGCGATAATAAGACAGAGGGGTGCATGTTGGAATTATCGCCATCACACCCGCTCGGGATATAGAGGCAGAGGGGAGTATTGTATAGCCACCACAGAGAGTGAGTACCAATATAGTAACCATGTATGTGTAATCCCGATGCCTAACTTTTGCTTTACGCCAAAGATCCCTGTGACAATTGGACACACCAGATTACATAGATACATAGAGATAGGAACAGGAGTAGGCCATTCGGCCCTTCGAGCCTGCTCCGCCATTCAATGAGATCATGGCTGATCTTCGTCTGAGATCATAGCTGATCTTACCAGTTCAGTACCCCGTCCCCGCCTTTTCTCCGTAACCCTTAATCCCCTTAGCCTTCAGAAATATATCCAATTCTCTCTTGAAAATATTTATTGAATTAGCCTTCACAGCCCTCTGTGGCAGGGAATTCCACAGGCTCACCACTCTTTGAGTGAAGAAATTCTTCCTCATCTCTGTTTTAAATGATTTGCCCGCTATTTTTAGACTGTGGCCCCTGGTTCTGTGCTCCCCGGCCATTGGAAACATTCTCTCTGAATTCAGCCTGTCCAGGCCTGCCATAATTTTATATGTTTCGATGAGATCCCCTCTCAATCTTCTAAACTCCAGTGAGTACAAGCCCAAACTATTTAATCTCTCTTCGTAGGTCATTCCCGCCATTCCAGGTATCAGCCTGGTGAATCGCCGTTGCACTCTTTCCATGACAAGAACATCCTTCCGCAGATGGGGCGACCAAAACTGTACACAATACTCCAGATGCGGTCTCACCAGCACCTTGTACAGCTGTAGTAAGGTATCCCTATTCCTATACTCGAACCCCCTTGATATGAAGGCCAACATACCATTTGCCTTCTTAATCGCCTGTTGCACCTGCATGCTCTCCTTCAGTGACTGGTGCACAAGAACACCCAGGTCCCTCTGCACTTCCCCATCTCCCAATCTATTGCCATTTAGATAATAATCTACCCTCCTGTTTTTACCCCCAAAGTGGATAACCTCGCATTTATCCACATTATAGTGCATCTGCCACGTATCCGCCCATTCCCCCAACCTGTCCAAATCACACTGTAGCCTCCTGACATCCTCATCAGAGCCCACCCCTCCTCCTAGTTTAGTGTCGTCAGCGAATTTGGAAATATTGCATCCAATTCCCTGATCCAGATCATTTATATATATTGTGAACAGCTGGGGTCCCAGGACAGATCCTTGCGGCACCCCGCTGGTCACTGCCTGCCACTCCGAAAACGAGCCGTTTATTCCAACTCTCTGTTTTCTATCCGCCAGCCAGTTCTCTATCCACGTTAATACTTTGCCCCCAATCCCATGAGCCTTAATTTTGCATGATAATCTTTTGTGTGGAACCTTATCGAAGGCTTTCTGGAAGTCAAGGTACACCACATCCACTGGCTCTCCCCCATCTATTCTACCAGTTACCTCCTCAAAAAATTCCAGCAGATTAGTCAAACACGATTTACCCTTTGTAAATCCATGTTGACTCTGTCCGATCCTTTCCCCATTTGTCAAGTGCTCCGCTATTTTATCCTTAATAATGGACTCTAGCATTTTGCCCACAACCGATGTAAGGCTTACTGGTCTATAATTCCCTGCTTTCTCTCTACCCCCCTTTTTAAATATTGGGGTAACATTAGCTACCCTCCAATCCACGGGTACTGTTCCCGAGTCAATGGAGTTCCGGAAGATGATCCTTAGAGCATCTGCTATCTCCAGGGCCACCTCCTTAAGTACCCTAGGATGTAGTTTATCAGGCCCTGGGGATTTGTCGGCCTTCAGTCCCCTCAACTTACCCAACACCATATCCCTAGAGATACTAATTTCTGTCAGCTCCTCCCTCTCATTAGTCCCTATGTTTGCCGATATTCCTGGGAGGTTATTTGTGTCCTCCTTTGTGAATACAGAACCAAAGTATGAGTTTAATTGGTCTGCCATTTCCTTATTCTCCATTATATATTCTCCCGAATCGGACTGCAAGGGACCGACTTGGGATTTTACCAGTCTTTTCCTCCTGATATACCGATAAAAGCTTTTGCAGTCTGTCTTTATGTTTGCTGCAAGTTTACTTTCGTATTCTATTTTCCCCTTCCTGATTAATCCCTTTGTCCTCTTTTGCTGTATCCTGTACTGCCCCCAATCTTCCGGTCTGGTGCTTTTTTTTGCCAGTTGATATGCCCTTTTTTTTGATTTTATGCTGTCCCTAATTTCCCTCGTTATCCACGGTTGAGTCACCTTTTTAGGTTTATTTTTATGCCAAACCGGTATAAACATGTTCTGGAATTCTTCCATTCTATCTTTGAATGCTTGCCATTGTCTATCCACTGTCAATCCCCCCAGAAACACCACCCAATCAATCTTACCCAATTCCCGTCTCATACCCTCGTAATTCCCTTTATTTAAGTTCTGGACCTTAGTCTCTGATTCAATTTCCTCACTCTCCATCTCGACTGAGAGCTCGATCATATTATGATCGCTCTGACCCAAGGGGCCTCGTACAAGAAGATTGCTGATAAGTCCCTTCTCATTGCACAATACCCAGTCTAAAATGGCCTGATCTCGAGTCGGCACCTCGACATATTGGTCCAGATAACCGTCCCGAAAACATTCCAGGAATTCCTCCTCCTCAGAATTTTTACTAATTTGGGTAGTCCAATCAATATGTAAATTAAAGTCACCCATGATGACAGCTGTGCTCTTATCGCACGCTTCTCTAATTTCCCTTTTTATGCCTTCCCTCACCTCCATATTACTATTTGGAGGCCTATATATCACACCCACTAACGTTTTCCTCCCCTTGCTATTTCTCATTTCTACCCATACAGATTCCGTTTCATCCGAGTTAATATCCTTCCTTTCCATTGCATTAATCCCCTCCTTTACCAGCAATGCTACCCCACCTCCCCTACCTTTTTGCCGATCCTTCCTAAATATTGTATATCCCTGGATGTTAAGTTCCCAGCCTTGCCCACCCTGCAGCCACGTTTCTGTAATCCCAATCAAATCATACTTGTTTACCTCTATTTCCACAACTAATTCATCCACCTTGTTCCTAATGCTTCTAGCATTAAGATACAAAGCCTTCAGGCTTGCTTTTTTCACACTCTCATTATGAATTAGTTTGGCCCTTTGTGTTTCTCTCCTTTGCTTATTGCTTCTCACCTTTCTACCATCTATTTCTGACTTCATATGACTTCCCTCTTTTCCACTACCTAGGTTCCCATCCCCCTGCCAAATTAGTTTAAATCCTCCCGAACCGCCCTAGAAAATATTACCCCGAGGACATCGGCTCCCTCACAGTTCAGGTGTAGACCGTCCCCTTGGTACAGGTCACTCCTCCCCAAGAACTGGTTCCAATGCCTCAGGAATTTAAATCCCTCTCCCTTGCACCACTGCTCAAGCCACGTATTTAGCTTATCTATCTTACTCTCTCTAAACTTATTAGCTCGTGGCACTGGTAGCAATCCAGAGATTACTACCTTTGAGGTCCTACTTTTCAATTTAGCTCCTAACTCCCTAAATTCAGCTTGTAGGACCTCCTCCCTCTTTTTACCTACATCGTTGGTACCTACATGTACCACGACAACTGGCTGATCCCCCTCCCCCTTCAGAATGCTCTGCACCCGCTCCGAGACATCCTTGACCCTTGCACCAGGGAGGCAACATACCATCTTGGAGTCTCGGTCTCGGCCACAGAAACTCCTATCTATCCCCCTTACAATTGAATCCCCTATCACTATAGCCCTATCCCTCTTTATTCCGCCCTTCTGTGCAGCAGAGCCAGTCATGGTGCCCTGAACCTGGCTGCTGGTGCCTTCCCCTGATAAGTCATCTCCCCCAACAGTACCCAAAACGGTAAACCTGTTTTGGAGGGAGATGACCGCAGGCGACTCCTGCACTACCTTCCTGCCTTTACCCTGCCTTTTGGTCACCCATTTACTGTCTGAGCTAGCCTTTACCTGCGGTGTGACCAACTCACTGAATGTGCTATCCACAAGATCCTCAGCATCGCGTATGCTCCAGAGTGAGTCCATTCGCAGCTCCAGCGCCGCCATGCGGTCCGCTAGGAGCTGCAGCTGGACACACTTCCTGCACACATAGTTGTCAGGGACAGTGTCCCTGATTTCCCACATGGCACAGGAGGAGCATGGCACGGGTCCGAGCTGCCCTTCCATGACTTAACCCTTGCAATACCCTTTTATTTACTACGATTTAGCTTAATTATTGAATTCTACTTAGAATAAGTTTGTGAAAGTACTCACCAACCAGTCACCTACCTGTTTTCTGGTGTTGTATTTTCACTGCCGCCTCCTGTCCTGGAACCTTTTCCACCTAGGTTAGGCTCCTGAAATAAAATAAATTGAACCTACCTTTTCAACTTCCCCTAACCCCTAAAAGGTTAGAGGAGGTGGAAGGGTGGGAGACACTACACTGTAGTGTTTCGGGTTTAGCAACAGCTCCACCTATATAAGAGTTACTGGCCTCCTGCTCTCCTGATTGCACCAGCTGTGAAAGAAAAAGCCCGCGAAAGGTGAGATTGGTGTATGTACACTCAAGGGAGGTGAAACTAAACGTGCCAGATAATTTAAGAGATGAATTGGTCAATTATGAAGATCCCGTGGGGGCTCCGATACCCCACCTGCAGGAGGATCTGCTAGAGATAAAAGAGGGCTTAAGCAAAATGGTGAAACAATGCGTAATGTTACAAGGGGACCTTAGGGAACTAGGAAGGGACATAGAGGTAGAATTACAGGAGGTCCCATGGTATGAGAAGCAGTGGGATTGGGGGATGAATGTCAACATCCACCCCTGGATCCACATTACCTCTCACATACTAGTTGTAGTACAGTTGGTTTTGGCGATAGGAATGGGAATAGCAGCATGCGCCGCCTGTAAAAAACGTAGAAAGGAAAAAAGAGGGCAATGGAAGAAATGTACATGACATTGATAAAGTAGTAATATGTGCTGTCCAGTGGTAATTATTGCAGAATTCTCCTGGGCAGATTCCCATCGAGCAGACGGAATATTACTATGAACAAGAGAAGGCTGGGAGAAAGACCTGTTTAATGGATGTATAGTACTAATAACATCAATGTTTTAACCTATGTAACTGGGTGGATAATATGTCGATGGGAAGGATGTAGGGGGTGTCATAAATCTCATCGAGAAACTACCTATGAAATAGCACTGGACGGCCAGCTGGTGGCGCCGTCCAAGGAGTATAAATACTCAGGCGTGGGCCCAGCTTTCCAGGGACATTTTGTAAAGACAAGGAACTAGTGAAGTACAACTAGACCTCCATGTTCTGAACCAAGTTGATTAAAGCCTTGCTTGATGCTCAAACCAAGTGCGGAGTGAGTTTTATTACATCAGGGGGCCGAGAAATCAGGATAATATGATTATATAAACAAGGTGACCCAATGGGGTGGATTTGATCACCACCCCAGCAGGACACCATAATAGGAGAAAGAATCGGGTTGGTCAATGATTAAAAGGGATTAATAAGGACCAAAAGGGGGGGACTGAAAGAGTTAAAAGGGCTAAAATAAGGGAATTGAGGAACCGAGCATATATCCAACCATATCAGGAGTTGTTGTGTACATGTCCCAGAGGGAGGTATAGTGAAATGTGGTCAAATGGTCAAACTGTCAGTTGCTACTTGAATAATGTGCACAAACCGTTAGTTACTAATTGAGGAATGTGGTAAAGATAACATATGGGGTCACAGGACTATGTAAACGGTCAAAATGTGCACACGGGTCACAAGAATTTGCACCTGAAATCAACTGTATGATGTAAGCCACGACTTAGAACAAAAAACTGTATATAAGGCAGGGGATCTTAGCGATCGGAGAGCATTCGTCCCAGGATGAATGCCTCCCCTGCCGACTTGTAAAATAAAGTTGATTTACTGAACAAACCTCCGGACTCCGTGTGATTGATTGGGAATAAGGCGGAGGTCGACCCTTTATATCAGAGGGTCTGTCTCGGGGAGAAGAAGCTCTTCTGGTTACCCTTACAGAGAGAGAACCTGTTGGGGAATTGAAGACTCACCACTATACTATCAAGGACATGGTAAAGGAAGTAGCTATTCAGTGCTTGATACAAAGACTGAAACACACACACACATACAGACGCACACAGATACACAGACAGATTCACATACAGACACACGCATACACAGAGAGACAGACACACACATAGACAGACACATATATTCACAATCAGACGCACAAACAGACACAAAGAGTGACTAAGATATACAGAGAGACAGACTGTCGGTAATTTGTCTGATTTTTGTTGTATTTCTGCCGTAGATTTCATCAAATCTTGCCGATCAATCCAAAAGTCGAGTTGTTACAATCCGTGGAATTTTAATTCTTGTAACTCCCGATTAATCCTACTGGGAGTTTGTTGTATTTTGAAAGGCTGCCCAGTTAACATCGCAATGGCCCATCGCTCTACACCAGAAGGGCACCCAGAATCCAGCCTCCAAACAGATCCTAAAAGTGAAATTGTTTTCTGTTCTACTTTTTCGAGGAGGATTTTTAGGAGCTGCCCAAAATTTTAAAATTCGAGATGTTAAAAGCCGCCTTCCCCATCGGGGAATTGAACTCCGGTCTCCCACGTGACAGGCGGGGACACTCACCACTACACTAATGCAGAACTGACAGGTGCAGAATCTGTCAGAGCAACAGTCGAGCTGTGAACAGAACTGGACAGACTGAGAAAAAGGAGAGAGGGACAGACAGAGAGAGGAAGACAGAGAGAGAGGGAGACAAAGAGAGAGAGAGAGGAAAAAGGAGGCTTTGGACAAATGTGTGACAGAGACAGAGCGAGAGAGAATGACATACAGTGAGACAGAGAGCGAGGTGGAGACTGAGAGGTATAGATACATTTCACAATTCCAACTCCTTGTTAGTTGAGAGTGACAGAGAGTTAGAGAAAAATGCAGATTCAGCAGATGCCAAAATACCATCTTAAGAATTACATATAAATATGAAATCATTCTTTCCATATCTATAAACATCTCATTGATTGTTTGATGGAGATTCAGCAGATGACAAGCGAGTGTCACTGAGCAGGATGAAAGGAAATGGGTCTTCAATTAATGAGCTACCAGGAGTGGGGTTCCCACCCACGTGGGTATAAACCCATTGGATGTTAAGTCCAGCGGCTGAACCACTCGGCCATCCTGGGGCTGGTATTTCTCAGAAACTGTCTCTTTGAGATTCTGGGATTAAAGCCCCACCCTGCCACAGAGTTGAGCAGAGCAGAGCTTCCTCAGTGACAGGACAGGTTAACAAAGCAGATGGATCCTGGGCTTTATAAATGGAGGCACAGAGTACACAGGCCAGGAAGTTATGCTACACCTGTATAAAAATGAGTTCGGCCCCAGCTGGAGTATTGTGACCAATTCTCGGTCGCTACACTTTAGGGAGGACATGAAGTCTTTGGAGAGGGTGCAGAGATATTTACTAGAATGGTTCCAGGGCTGAGTAATTACAGTTACGTGGAGAGACTGGAGAAGCTGGCATTGTTCTCCTTGGAGCAGAGAAGGTTACGGGGAGATTGACCAGAATGGTACCGGGGATGAGGGACTTCAGTTATGTGGAGAGACTGGAGAAGCTGGGGCTGTTCTCCTTGGAGCAGAGAAGGTGAAGAGGAGATTTAATGGTGATGTTCAAAATCAAGAAGGGTTTCAATAGAGTAAATAAAGAGAAACTGTTTCCACTGGCAGGAGGGTCGATAACAAGAGGACACAGATTTAAGCTGATTGGCAAAGAGACGGGCAGGAAAAAAACTGATAAAAGTTAACCCGCAGTTTCCCACTTTCTCAAAATTAATTTCACTGATATTACAGCGATTTTCATCTCTCCCTTCTCTGGCTCACTTGAGCCTTTGCGTCCGATCCCACCCTTCAAAAAACCTACGCTTGACACCTCTGTCCTTGCAAACCACCGCCCCATCTCCAACCTCCTTTTCCTCTCCAGTTCTTGAAAGTGTTGTCGCCTCTCAAAACAGCAACCATCCTTCAATGAACTCCAAATTTGAACCTCTCCAACCTGGTTTCCACCTCTGCCCCAGCAGTGAAACGACCCTCAACAAAAGTCATGAATTACATCCTCCGTGGCTGTAACCGGTGGACTATCTCTCTTCATCCTTCTCGACCTGTCTGCGAGCTTCACCACGGTTGATCACACCATCCTCCTCTAACGCATCTCCTCCATTGTTCAGCTCAGTGGGACTTGTTGGTGTGATTACAGGATAGTCGCTGAGCCAGACCCCGAAACAAGCTCGTGGAACAGGAAACATTCAGACGTCTGATTGATACACTTTATTTCACAAATCAATGACATAACCCATTACACGCAGTGACCGTGAGACTGGTACCCAAAGAAATAGGCTCTTCACCAGGCCTGATCTCGTCCTGGTGAACAGGCGGAAAAAACAAGTTTATATAAGTAATTACTTTCAATACAGGAGAGAGAAAAAGACAGATTGCATTTATATAGCGCCTTTCATGACCACCGGCTTTAGAAACATAGAAGATAGGAGCAGGAGTAGGCCATTCGGTCCCTTGAGCCTGCTCCGCTATTTAATGAGATCATGGCTGATCATCCAAATTCAGTACCCTGTCCCCGCCTTCTCCCCATATCCCTTGATCCCTTTAGCCTTAAGAAATATATCTAACTCCTTCTCGAATATATTTCATGAATTGGCCTCCACTGCCTTCTGTGGTAGAGAATTCCACAGGTTCACCACTCTCTGGGTGAAGAAATTCCTCCTTATCTCAGTCCTAAATGGCTTACCCCTTATCCTTAGACTGTGACCCCTGGTTCTGGACTCCCCGGCCATCGGGAACATCCTTCCTGCATCTAGTCTGTCTAGTCCTGTTAGAATTTTATAAGTTTAAATGAGATCCCCTCTCATTCTTCTAAACTCCAGCGAGTACAAGCCCAATCGACCCAATCTCTCCACATATGTCATTCCTGCCATCTCAGGTATCAGTCTGGTGAATCTTCGCTGCACTCCCTCCATGGCAAGAACATCCTTCCTCAGATAAGGCGACCAAAACTGCACACAATACTCAAGGTGTGGTCTCACCAAGGCCCTGTAAACTGCAGCAAGACATCCTTGTTCCTGTACTCGAACCCTCTCGCTACGAAGGCTAACATACCATTTGCCTTCTTAACCACCTGCTGCACCTGCATGCTTACCTTCAGCGACTGGTGCACAAGGACACCCAGGTCTCGTTGCACTTTCCCTTCTCCCAATCTATTGCCGTTCAGATAATAATCTGCCTTCCTGTTTTTGCCACCAAAGTGGATAACCTCGCATTTATCCACATTATCCTGCATCTGCCATGCATCTGCCCTATCACCCAACCTGTCCAAATCATACTGGAGTTTCTCGGCATCCTCCTCACAGCACACATGCCCACCCAAGCTTTGTGTCGTCTGCAAACTTGGAGATATTACATCTAGTTCCCTCGTCTAGATCATTTATATATATTGTGAATAGCTGGGGTCCAAGGACTGATCCCTGTGGTACCCCACTAGTCATTGCCTGCCACTTGGAAAAAGAGCCGTTTATTCCAACTCTTTGTGTCAGCCTAGATTACTTGCTCAAGTCTCCAGAGTGGGACTTAAACCCACGACCTTCTGACTCTAGAGGTGAGAGTGTCACCCACTGAGCCGAGGCTGACCCCTCTTAAACTCCAGCCTAGTTACTGGGGTTATCAGCATCTTCAAACCGTCCCCTGCCCCCCCACCCCGTAATTGCCATTATTAACACAGAATAGTCCTTCATATGATTAACAGCAGAATGGGGCCAGTGCGCTCAGGTGTGAACTCGCTGGTGTCTCAGCAGGTGAGATGAACTGGTGAATCCCTTTTCACACACTGAGCAGGGGAATGGCATCTTCCCGGTGTGGGTGAACTGGTGATTCTGAAGAGAATATGAGTGCTTAAACCTCTTCCCGCAGTCAGAGCAGCTGAACGGCCTCTCCCCGGTGTGGATACGTCGATGCATCTTCAGGCCCTTGGAGCATTTGAAACACTTGTCGCAGTCGGAACATTTAAACGGCCTCTCGTTAGTGTGAACCAGCTGGTGTTCCCGCAGAGAGGCGAGACGAGTGAATCCTTTCCCGCACTCGGAGCAGGAGAACGGCCTCTCGTCAGTGTGAGCCAGCTGGTGTTCCCGCAGAAAGGAGGGACGAGTGAATCCTTTCCCGCACTCGGAGCAAGAGAATGGCCTCTCATCAGTGTGAACCAGCTGGTGTTCCCGCAGAGAGGAGAGACGAGTGAATCTTTTCCCGCATTCGGAGCAGGAGAACGGCCTCTCGTCAGTGTGAACCAGCTGGTGTTCCCGCAGAGAGGAGGGACGAGTGAATCCTTTCCCGCACTCGGAGCAGGAGAACGGCCTCTCGTCAGTGTGAACCAGCTGGTGTTCCCGCAGAGAGGAGGGACGAGTGAATCTTTTCCCACACTCGGAGCAGGAGAACGGCCTCTCGTCAGTGTGAACCAGCTGGTGTTTCCGCAGAGAGGAGGGACGAGTGAATCCTTTCCCGCACACAGAGCAGGTGAACGGCCTCTCGTCAGTGTGAACCAGCTGGTGTTCCCGCAGAGAGGAGGGACGAGTGAATCCTTTCCCGCACTCGGAGCAGGAGAACGGCCTCTCGTCAGTGTGAACCAGCTGGTGTTCCCGCAGAGAGGAGGGACGAGGGAAACTTTTCCCACACACGGAGCAGGTGAACGGCCTCTCCCCGGTGTGCAGTCGCTGGTGTCTCACCAGGTTCGATGACTTAGCAAACCTCTTTCCACAGTGAGAGCAGCTGAACGGCCTCTCCCCGGTGTGAACCAGCTGGTGTCTCAGCAGGTTCGATGACTTAACAAACCTCTTTCCGCAGTGAGTGCAGCTGAACGGGCTCCCCCCGGTGTGAATGCGTTGATGCTCGTTCAGATCCTCGGCGCTTTTAAAGCTCTTCTCACAGTCAGGGCACTTACAGGGTCTCTCGTCAGTGTGAACTCGCTGGTGCACCCGCAGAGAGTAAGAATGGCTGAATCCCTTCCCGCACACGGAGCAGGTGAACGGGCTCTCCCCAGTGTGAGCTCGCTGGTGTATCAGCAGGGTGGAGGAGAGAGTGAATCCCTTCCCACACACGGAGCAGGTGAACGGCCATTTCACAGAGTGACTGCGTTGATGAGTCTCCAGCTCGGAGAGGCAACTGAATCCCTTCCCGCATTCCTGACATTTGCACGGACTCTCCTCGCTTTGGTTACACTTGTGGCTCCCCAGGCTGCACCTTCGGTTGAATCCACGTCCACACACAAGACACGTGTACAGTTTGCCCGCATTCTGATTGCTGCTTTCCGCTTCCATATGTCGATGATATTCAGGTCTTGATGAATCGAGTGACTGTCAGATCTTCGTGTGAAGTTTGCGTTAAGCTGCCCATCTGCAATTCCTCCCCTTGCAAGAGACGGTAAAAGAGGTTTATACAATAATAATTAATGTAAATACAGGAGAGAAAATAAAGAAAGACTGGCCTTTATACAGCGCCTTTCACGATCAACGGTTTTACAGCCAATGAAGTACTTTTTGAAGTGTAGTCGCTGTTGTCAACATGGATTTACAAAAGGTAAATCATGCTTGACTAATCTACTGGAATTTTTTGAGTATGTAACTGGTAAAATAGATAGGGGAGAACCAGTGGATGTGGTGTATTTGGACTTTCAGAAGGCTTTCGATAAGGTCCCACATAAGAGATTAGCGTGCAAAATTAAGGCACATGGGATTGGGGGCAAGGTATTGACTTGGATAGAGAACTGGTTGGCGGACAGAAAGCAAAGAGTTGGAATAAACGGGTCGTTTTCCGAGTGGCAGGCAGTGACTAGTGGGGTACCGCAAGGATCGGTCCTAGGACCCCAGCTGTTCACAATATATATTAATGATCTGGACGAGGGAATTGGATGTAATATCTCCAAGTTTGCAGATGACACAAAGCTGGGTGGGAGTGTAAGCTGTGAGGAGGATGTCGTGAAACTCCAGTACGATTTGGAGAGGTTGGGTGATTGGGCAGAAACATGGCAAATGCACTATAATGTGGATAAATGTGAGGTTATCTACTTTGGTGGCAAAAACAGGAAGGCAGATTATTATTTGAACGGCAATAGATTGGGAGAAGGGGAAGTGCAGAGAGACCTGGGTGTTCTTCTGCACCAGTCGCTGAAGGTAAGCATGCAGGTGCAGCAGGCGGTTAAGAAGGGAAATGGTATGTTGGCCTTCATAGCAAGAGGGTTCGAGTATTCGAGTACAGGAACAAGGATGTCTTGCTACAGTTGTACAGGGCCTTGGTGAGACCACATCTTGAGTATTGTGTGCAGTTTTGGTCGCCTTACCTGAGGAAGGATGTTCTTGCCATGGAGGGAGTGCAGCGAAGATTCACCAGGCTGATACCTGGGATGGCAGGAATGACGTATGAGGAGAGATTGTGTCGATTGGGCTTATACTCACTGGAGTTTAAAGATTGAGAGGGGATCTCATCGAAACCTATAAAATTCTGTCAGGCCTGGACAGACTAGATGCAGGAAGGATGTTCCTGATGGCCGGGGAGTCCAGAACCAGGGGTCACAGTCTAAGGATAAGGGGTAAGCCATTTAGGACTGAAATGAGGAGGAATTTCTTCACCCAGAGAGTGGTGAACCTGTGGAATTCTCTGCCACAGACGGCGGTGGAGGCCAGTTCATTAAATATATTCAAGAAAGAGTTGGATATATTTCTTAAGGCTAAATGGATCAAGGGATATGGGGAGAAGGCAGGGACAGGGTACTGAATTTGGATGATCAGCCATGATCTCATTGAATGGCGGAGCAGGCTCGAAGGGCCGAATGGCCTACTCCTGCTCCTATCTTCTGTGTTTCTATGTTTCTGCAGCCCACCGTAGTCCCGCCCCCTCTCTCGCGCGCCGCCATTGGTTGGAGGACCATCAGCCAGCCCGGTCCTCCCAGCGTTTTCCGCGTTCCTGATTTGCGGGCGCGTCGCATCAATCAACCACCCCCTCCGCTTACACACTGACGCCTGCACGCAACGCCCAGGAGGTCAGTTAGATCGGCGCACGCAGCCCACCGAGGTCTCGCTCCCCTCCCACGCCGCTATTGGTTGGAGGACCGTCAGTCCACCCGGTCCTCCCAGCGTTTTCCGCGCTCCTGATTGGCGCGCGCCTCGCGTTAATCACCCCCCTCTGATTACGCGCTGACGCCAGCACGCAACGCCAAGGGGTCGGTTGGATTGGCGCACGCCACTGCAAGTAAAAAAAAAGACACCCCACACAAATGAGGAAAAACAAAAATAATAATAATCGCACTTTAGAGGGGAGGAGGTTGGGGGAATTAATGAGTGTTTTCAATTTGTTTTGCAAAAAAAAATATTTGAAAAGCTTCCCAACGGTGCAAGGCGGGATGCGCATGCGCTCCAGCCAGCCTTTGACTCCCCGACGTGGGCCGCGTCCGGACACGCCCACTTGCCTTCCCCTGCACCAATCACAGCGCGGGCAGGCGCTTCTATCAATCGTCATCTGTCAATCACCCTCCCTTCCCTTCCCCCTCGTGGTGTCGATTGACAGCGGTGTCAGCCAATGAGGTGCAGGAAGGGGCGGGACCAGGGCCAGGACTGACAGCAAGCCTGAACTAACTCAATTAAATACTTGCATGCAGCCAAAAATTTTTTTAAATTTAGTCAGCCAAAAAACAGCAAAGCAAATGAGGTTTGCTGAGTCAGCAAAGTCTATTTTAGAAACATAGAAGATAGGAGCAGGAGTCGGCCATTCGGCCCCTCGAGCCTGCTCCGCCATTTAATGAGATCATGGCTGATCATCCAAACTCAGTACCCTGTCCCTGCCTTCTCTCCATATCACTTGATCCCTTTAGCCTTAAGAAATATATCTAACTCCTTCTTGAATATATTTAATGAATTGGCCTCCACTGCCTTCTGTGGTAGAGAATTCCACAGGTTCACCACTCTCTGGGTGAAGAAATTCCTCCTCATCTCAGTCCTAAGTGGCTTACCCCTTATCCTTAGACTGTGACCCCTGGTTCTGGACTCCCTGGCCATCGGGAACATCCTTCCTGTATCTAGTCTGTCTAGTCCTGTTAGAATTTTATAAGTTTCAATGAGATCCCCTCTCATTCTTCTAAACTCCAGTGAGTACAAGCCCAATCGACCCAATCTCTCCTCATACATCATTCCTGCCATCCCAGGTATCAGCCTGGTGAATCTTCGCTGCACTCCTTCCATGGCAAGAACATCCTTCCTCAGATAAGGTGATCAAAACTGCACACAATACTCAAGATATGGTCTCACCAAGGCCCTGTACAACTGCAGCAAGACATCCTTGTTCCTGTACTCAAATCCTCTCACTACGAAGGCCAACATACCATTTGCCTTCTTAACTGCCTGCTGTACCTGCATGCTTACCTTCAGCGTCTGGTGTACAAGGACACCCAGGTCTCGTCGCACTTCCCCTTCTCCCAATCTATTGCCATTCAGATAATAATCTGCCTTCCTGTTTTTGACACCAAAGTGGATAACCTCGCATTTATCCACGTTATATTGCATCTGCCATGCTTCTGCCCAATCACCCAACCTGTCCAAATCATACTGGAGTTTCTCGGCATCCTCCTCCCAGCACACACGCCCACCCAGCTTTGTGTCATCTGCAAACTTGGAGATATTACATTCAGTTCCCTCGTCCAGATCATTAATATATATTGTGAATAGCTGGGGTCCAAGGACCGATCCCTGCGGTACCCCACTAGTCACTGCCCGCCACTCGGAAAAAAAGCCGTTTCTTCCAACTCTTGGCTTTCTGTCCGCCAACCAGTTCTCTATCCAAGTCAATACCTTGCCCCCAATCCCATGTGCCTTAACTTTACATGCTGTCGAACGCCTTTTGGAAATCCATGTACACCACGTTAATCGCATTGCCCTCATCAACCCTCTCTGTTACCTCATCAAAAACCTCAATCAGAATCAGAGCGGCCGTGCCCGGCGGACATGCGGCCAGGGCACCGGTACCAGGAAACCCAGGGTGCAGCGCCTCCCCCATCTGAGCCGCCGCTTCCCGGTTTCTTCAGCTGGCTCCACCGAGTCCGACTCGGGCCAAAGGACAGGAGCCAGGCTCCCAGAATGGCCCGCGGCCCCGGGGAGTATGCGCACTCTCAGCGGGGAAATCAGCGCGTTGGATAGAGCTGTTTCTGGGGCGCGGGGAATTGTGGGTGCTGCAGCCGCCATTAGTCAGCGGCTGTCGGGAAGTGTTTTATTGCAGGTGACGGAAGTCGGTCCCTGGCCGCCTGTGTAGATCTTTTTGTTGCAGCAGTTTGAGCTGGAGTGGAGATGGAGGAGAAGCTGCTGGGTTTTCGATGGAATCTGGAACAGTCCCCATGGATTGGAGGGTAGCTAATGTTACCCCATTATTCAAAAAAGGTGGTAGAGAGAAAATGGGGAATTACAGATCGGTAAGCCTGACATCGGCAGTGGGGAAAATGCTAGAGTCCGTTATAAAAGATGTAATAGCAGAGCACTTGGAAAACAGTGACAGGATCAGACAAAATCAACATGGATTTACAAAAGGTAAATCGTGCTTGACTAATCTACTGGAATTTTTTGAGGATGTAACTGGTAAAATAGATAAGGGCGAACCAGTGGATGTGGTGTATTTGGACTTTCAGAAGGCTTTCAATAAGGTCCCACATAAGAGATTAGCGTGTAAAGTTAAGGAACATGGGATTGGGGGGTAAGGTATTGACTTGGATAGAGAACTGTTGGCAGATAGAAAGCAAAGAGTTGGAATAAACGGGTCTTTTTCCGAGTGGCAGGCAGTGACTAGTGGGGTACCGCAGGGATCGGTCCTTGGACCCCAGCTATTCACAATATATGGTGTGGAGATGCCGGAGTTGGACTGGGGTGGACAAATGTAAGAAGTCGCACAACACCAGGTTATAGTCCAACAGCTTTATTTGAAGTCACAAGCTTTCGGAGCGGTGCTCCTTCGTCAGGTGAAGTGGAGAGATGCATAAAGACACAGCTTATATAGTCAGAGAATAATGTCAGATGTTTACAGGTAATCTTTCTAACTTTCCAATCGTATAGACCTCCTCAGAAGACAAACACGGGACACAACCAACAGAGTACCCTTCGTCGTCCAGTACTTCCCCGGAGCAGAGAAACTACGCCATGTTCTTCGCAGCCTTCAACATGTCATCGATGACGACGAACACCTCGCTAAGGCCATCCCCACGCCTCCACTACTCGCCTTCAAACAGCCGCCTAACCTCAAACAGACTATCGTTCGCAGCAAATTACCCAGCTTTCAGGAGAACAGCGACCACGACACCACACAACCCTGCCACAGCAACCTCTGCAAGACATGCCAGATCATCAACATAGATACCATCATCACACGTGAGGACACCACCCACCAGGTACATGGTACATACTCATGTGACTCGGCCAACGTTGTCTACCTCATACGTTGCAGGAAAGGATGCCCCGGAGCATGGTACATCGGCGAGACCATGCAGACACTGCGACAACGGATGAACGGACACCGTGCAACAATCGCCAGGCAGGAGTGTTCCCTCCCAGTCAGGGAACACTTCAGCAGTCAAGGACATTCAGCCTCCGATCTTCGGGTAAGCATTCTCCAAGGCGGCCTTCGAGATACACAACGCAAAATCATCGAGCAGAAACTGATAGCCAAGTTCCGCACCCATGCGGACGGCCTGAACCAGGATCTTGGGTTCATGTCATGCTACATGTAACCCCACCTGATGTAGGGTCATCCAGACTCGAGTCGTCGTTGGCTTGTTCTCTCTACACAGATGCGGCCGGACCTGCTGTGATTTCCAGCAGAAAAAATGTTTTTTGCCTGTTTTTTTGTTTTTCACAGACCCCAGCATCTGCAACATTTGACCCCTTGTGACCCCACCTCATTGTTCTTTGATGTAATGTTTTCCTGACTGGCCTGTTGGACGCCATTCATATCTTTGATTGCTGTGATTATCTCTCTGCCGAGGTGTGATAAATGGCAGTTAGAAAGATTACCTGTAAACATCTGACATTATTCTCTGACTATATAAGCTGTGTATTTATGCATCTCTCCACTTCACCTGACGAAGGAGCAGCGCTCCGAAAGCTTGTGATTTCAAATAAAGCTGTTGCACTATAACCTGGTGTTGTGCGACTTCTTACATTTATTCACAATATATATTAATGATCTAGACAAGGGAACTAGATGTAATATCTCCAAATTTGCAGACGACACAAAGCTGGGTGGGCGTGTGTGCTGTGAGGAGGATGCCGAGAAACTCCAGGATGATTTGGACAGGTTGGGTGATTGGGCAGAAGCATGGCAGATGCAATATAATGTGGATAAATGTTAGGTTATTCACTTTGGTGTCAAAAACAGGAAGGCAGATTATTATCTGAATGGCAATAGATTGGGCGAAGGGGAAGTGCAACGAGACCTGGGTGTTCTTGTGCACCAGTTGCTGAAGGTAAGCATGCAGGTGCAGCAGGCGGTTAAGAAGGCAAATGGTATGTTGGCCTTCGTAGTGAGAGGGTTTGAGTACAGGAACAAGGATGTCTTGCTGCAGTTATACAGGGTCTTGGTGAGACCACACCTTGAGTATTGTGTGCAGTTTTGGTCGCCTTATCTGAGGAAGGATGTTCTTGCCATGGAAGGCGTCCAGCGAAGATTCACCAGGCTGATACCTGGGATGGCAGAAATGACGTAGGAGGAGAGATTTGGTCGATTTGACTTGTTCTCGCTGGAGTTTAGAAGAATGAGAGGGGATCTCATTGAAACTTATAAAATTCTGGCAGGGCTGCACACACTAGATGCAGGAAGGATGGTCCCGATGGTCGGGGAATCCAGAACCAGGGGTCACAGTCTAAAGATAAGGGGTAGGCCTTTTAGGACAGAAATGAGGAGGAATTTCTTCACCCAGAGAGTGGTGAACCTGTGGAATTCTCTACCACAGAAGGCAGTAGAGGCCAATTCATTAAATATATTCAAGAAGGAGTTGGATATATTTCTTAAGGCTAAAGGGATCAAGGGATATGGGGAGAAAGCACGGACCGAGTACTGAACTTGGATGATCAGCCATGATTGCATTGAATGGCGGAGCAGGCTCAAGGGGCTGAATGGCCTACTCCTGCTCCTATCTTCTATGTTTCTATGTTTCTATCTCTTATGTGAGACCTTATCGAAAGCCTTCTGAAAGTCCAAATGCACCACATCCACTGGTTCTCCCTTATCTATTTTACCAGTTACATCCTCAAAAAATTCCAGTAGATTAGTCAAGCACGATTTACCTTTTGTAAATCCATGTTGACTTTGTCCGATCCAGTCACTGTTTTCCAAGTGCTCTGCTATTACGTCTTTTAATATGGACTCTAGCATTTTCCCCACTACCGATGTCAGGCTTACCGGCCTGTAGTTCCCCATTTTCTCTCTACCACCTTTTTTGAACAGTGGGGTAACATTAGCTGCCCGCCAATCCATGGGTACTGTTCCAGAGTCTATCGCATTTTGGAAGATGACCAGCAATGCATCTACTATTTCTAGGGCCACTTCCTTAAGTACCCTAGGATGTAGATTATCTTCTATGTTTCTATGTATTCAATCTTTCCTTGTAGCTTAAATTCTCTAGTCCTGGCAACATCCTTGTAAATGTCCCGTCTCGAGCAGTCACATCTTTCCTGCAATGGGGCGAGCAGAACTGCACGCAGCACTCTAGCCGGTGGCCTAACTGGTGTTTTGTACAGTTCAAGCAGAACCTCCCTGCTCTTACATGATACAAATGTAAGAAGTCACACAACACCAGGTTATAGTCCAACCGCTTTATTTGAAATCACAAGCTTTCGGAGCGCTGCTCCTTCTTCAGGTGAAGAAGGAGCAGCGCTCCGAAAGCTTGTGATTTCAAATAAAGCTGTTGGACTATAACCTGGTGTTGTGTGATTACATGATACAGAAAGAGAGAGGCACTGCCCCTTTAAATACCTGGGGGGCACTCATTCCCCTTTAAATGGCCAAGCAATTTGTTTATGTTGAAAAGGGGCCGCAGTCCCCTTTGACTCACCCCCCCCACCCACCACAAATACTCACAAGAGAGAGAGAGAGAGAGAGGAGGAAGAATGCTGGTCTTTGTCCCTTTAAACGTGGCTGCCCACCAAATTGTTCACAGCACCAGGGCTCGTTGTTCTGGATAAAAGTCAAAAAGAGAAAAGGTTCACTTATTTTTAAATGAATGCAGTTAATGAACAGCCTTGCAATAAAGGTAATGCAAAGGAATAAACACTCACAAGCTGGGTTTTTTCCACCCCCTCCTCCCCTTCCCTTTAACAGCTTCTGCAGACAATGAAAGCAGGAAAGCGGCCTGCAGCCCACCGAGGTCCCGCGCCGCCATTGGTTGGAGGACCGTCAGCCCGCCCGGTCCTCCCAGCGTTTTCCGCGCTCCTGATTGGCGGGCGCCTCGCGTCAATCATCCCACCCACCGATTACGCGCTGACGCCAGCACGCAACGCCCAGGGGTCGGTTGGATCGGCGCACGCCAGCGCAAGGTAAAAAAAAAGACACCCCACACAAATGAGGAAAAACAATAATAATAATAATCGCACTTTAGAGGGGAGGAGGTTGGGGGAATTAATGAGTGTTTTCAATTTGTTTCGCAAAAAAAAATATTTGAAAAGCTTCCCAACGGTGCGAGGTGGGCTGCGCATGCGCTCCAGCCAGCCTTTGACTCCCCCACGTGGGCCCGGGGCTCGGACACGCCCACTTGCCTTCCCCTGCACCAATCACAGCGCGGGCAGGCGCAACACGAGGCTGCCAGTGCGCCTGCGCGGGGCCTCCGGGGAGCTGACGGAAGGCCGGGCCCGGGGAAGAGGCGGAATCAGCGGTAAAGTCAAGTGTTGGGGAATCGATTTAAATCGAGGTGAGGGGGGAGCGGAGAGCGAGATTATAAAGTAAAATACGAGAAAAACCAAACGGGCGGGACCTCCGCGGACAGCGAATGGAGCGGATAGAACCGCGCGGGGTGGCGGAGTGAGCCGGAGCAATGTGTGTTTGACTGACGGGAGCGCTGACCAATAGGAAGAGGGCTGAGCTGGGAGGACTGAACTGGGCGGCCTGGTCCTCCAACCAATGGCGGCGCGGCAAGGGGGCGGGGCCTCCTCGCCAGCTCAGGTGCGCTGGGGCCGATTGTGACGCGCTGTCCCCAGGTGAGAGCAGCTCAGTCAGCACAGAGCTGGGGCTGGAATCTGGGAGAGGGGCACAAGCTTCACAATACAAGCTTCTTTCAAATGCACAATTGTTTCCTACAGACAGCTTTGGTCACTCTGGAAAAAAACTGTTTAACAATTCATCATAACTCCCCTGCTTTAGGAGAGGCGTAGAGTGCAAAAGCAAGGAAGTTATAATGAAACTGTGCAAAAGACTGGAGTCAGCTGTGGCTCAGTGGATAGCAGAGTCAGAAGGTTGTGGGTTCAAATCCCGCTCCAGGGACTTCAGCATATAAAGCGAGGCTGACACTCCAGTGCGGTGCTGAGGGACTGCCGCACTGTCGGAGGGGCAGTGCTGAGGGAGCGCCGCACTGTCGGAGGGGCAGTACTGATGGAGCGCCGCACTGTCGGAGGGGCAGTACTTAGGGAGCGCCGCACTGTCGGAGGGGCAGTACTGAGGGAGCGCCGCACTGTCGGAGGGGCAGTAAGGGAGCGCCGCATTGTCGGAGGGGCAGTTATGATGGAGCGCTGCAGTGTTGGAGGTGCCGTCCTACGGATGAGACGTTAAACCGAGGCCCCCGTCTGCCCCCTCAGGTGGATGTAAAAGATCCCGTGGTGCTATTTCGAAGAAGCTATCCCTGGTGTTTTGAGCCCAATATTTATCCCTCAATGAACATGACGAAAAAACAGATTATCTGGTCATTATCACATTGCTGTTTGTGGGAGCTTGCTGTGTGCAAATTGGCTGCCGCGTTTCCCACATAACAACAGTGACTACACTTCAAAAGTACTTCATTGGCTGTAAAGCACTTTGGGACGTCCGGTGGTCATGAAAGGCAGTTAAGAAGGCAAATGGTATGCTGGCCTTCATTACAAGAGGATTTGAGTACAGGAGTAAAGAAGTATTACTCCAATTATATCTTCTTTCTTCTTAGGCAGTCCCTCGGAACCGAGGATGACTTGCTTCCACATTAAAAATGAGTTCTCAGGTGTAAGGGTAAACCGGGAGAGCTTCTTCTCCCCGAGACGGACCATCTGATATAAAGGTTCGACTGGATCCATGTTTATCTGTAATTTAAACAGAGGTCTGGATGTCTTCCGAGCTCTTTCCCCTAGAGGAGAGGGTAGAATGGGGGTCTTTAGTGTTAAATGGTTTCACCTGTGTGCATTGCTTCCATCGCATACCCGTCGGTTCCTGTAGACAAACACACGTATCACTTGTCATTAATACAGTACATGGCCCCATCCAACGGGCCCCATTCCCTTTCTTCCGATAACTTGCGTCATTACTTGTTGACCTATTCTGGGCAACTCGTCTGGTTTAAGTCCAGCATTCTGCCTTTCTAGATCTTTAATCTGTTGTTAGTTCCTTACTACTTTATTTAGTGCTTGTACCTCCTGATTTAGTTGTACTAAGTATCGCCTTAATCTATCTTGTACTGGTCCTGGTTCTCCCACCCCTCCAGCCAAATCCTCTGGTAGTCTCATAGCTCGTCCTGTAATTAATTCATAGGGGGTCAGTCCGGTCGTTCGTCCTGGGGTGGCTCGCAGCCTCATTAGTATGCTGGGTAATAATTCCGACCATCCCTTCCCTGTTTCTTGGATGGCTTTTGTCAGCATGTTTTTCAGTGTCCTATTCATTCTTTCTACCATCCCCGAGCTCTGGGGGTGATACGGTATGTGATATTTTTGTGTCACATGTAGCAGCTTACAGATTTCTTTCATTATTTTGCCGGTGAAATGAGTGCCGTTGTCTGAGTCAATTTGCAGAGGCACTCCCCAACGGGGTATAACCTCGGTAGCCAATATTAGTGCAACTGTTTTTGCAGAGCAGTCTCGTTGGAAAGGCTTCCACCCACCTGGTAAATTGGTCAATTATTACCAGGCAATATTTCTTCCCCCGGTCCTGCGCTAAGGGGCCAGTAAAGTCAATTTGTAAGTTTTCCCAGGGTCCTTGGGGCCTGGGTTGGTTTGCTACTCTAACTCTACATCTCTGTCCTACATTATTCTTGCGCATATTATACAGCGGTGGCAATATTTCGCTACTTCCCGACCTATCTTTGGCCACCACCAGTACTGTGTCAGTAGGTGCAACATGTTACTTCTGCCAGTATGTGTTACACCATGGTATAGCGCCATCAGTTGTTGTCTACAACATTCCGGTGCCACCACCTGGTTACGTGGGCCCCATTTCCAAATTCCATCTTGTAATTGCGCGCCAGCTTGTCTCCATTTCTCCTTTTGCTCTTTACTAGTATTTTCTTGCAGCTCCATTATATTCACTTCCTGTACCCCACTGACTATGATGACCATATTTATTTCGTTTTTGAACACGTCCTCTGGTTGCATTTCTTCCGCAGCTAGTTTTAAGAACATAAGAAGTAGTAGCAGGAGTAGACCATATGGCCCCTCGGGCCTGCTCCACCATTCAATAGGATCATGGCTGATCCGAATCTGGACTCACGTCCACTTCCCTGCCCTCTCCCCGTAACGCCAAATTCCCTTATCTGCTAGGAAACTGTCTATCTCCATTTTAAATTTATTTAATGTTGCAGCTTCCACAACTCTCTGGGGTAGCAAATTCCATAGATTTACTACCCTCTGAGTGAAGAAGTTTCTCCTCATCTCAGTTTTGAAAGGGCAACCCCTTATTCTTAGATTATGCCCCCTAGTTCTAGTCTCACCCATCAGTGGAAACATTCTCACCGCATCCACCCGATCAAGCCCCCTCACAATCTTATATGTTTCGATAAGATCGCCTCTCATTCTTCTGAACTCCAATGAGGAGAGTCCCAACCTACTCAACCTTTCCTCATACGTCAACCCCCTCATCTCTGGAATCAACCGAGTGAACCTTCTCTGAACCGCCTCGAGAGCAAGTATATCTTTTCTTAAATATGGAAACCAAAACTGCACGCAGTATTCCAGGTGTGGCCTCACCAATACCCTGTATAACTGAAGCAAGACTTCCCTGTTTTTATACTCCATCCCCCCCGCAATAAAAGCCAAGATTCCATTGGCCTTCCTGATCACCTGCTACACCTGCATACTAACCTTCTGTGTTTCATGCACCAGGACCCCCAGATCCCTTTGTACTGTAGCACTTTGCAGTTTCTCTCCATTTAGATAATAACTTGCTCTTTGATTTTTTCTGCCAAAGTGCATAACCTCACACTTTCCAACATTATATTGCATCTGCCAAATCTCTGCCCACTCACTTAGCCTGTCTATGTCCTTTTGCAGCTTTTTTATGTCATCCTCACTCATTGCTTTCCCTCCCATCGTTGTATCGTCGGCAAACATGGATATGTTGCACTCGGTCCCTTCCTCCAAATCATTAATATAGATTGTAAAGAGTTGGGGTCCCAGCACTGACCCCTGCGGAACACCACTAGTTACTGATTGCCAGCCCGAGAATGAACTATTTATCCCAACTCTTTGTTTTCTGTTAGATAGCCAATCTTCCACCCATGCCAGTATATTACCCCCAATCCCGTGATTTCTTATCTTGATCAGTAATCTTTTGTGTGGAACCTTGTCAAATGCCTTTTGGAAGTCCAAATACACTACATCCACTGGTTCCCCTTTATCCACCCTGTATGTTACATCCTCAAAGGATTCGAGCAAATTTGTCAAACGTGACTTCCCCTTCAGAAAACCATGCTGACTCTGTCCTATTTAAATTATGCTTATCCAAATGATTGGCTATCTTTGTTTTCTGTTAGATACTCCGTCCAACAGAGTTGCAACTGTTCGGAGGTCTATAGACTACGCCCACTAGTGTTTTTTTCCCCTTATTATTCCTTATCTCCACCCAAACTGTTTCACTATCCTGATCCTTTGACCCAATATCATTTCTGACTATTGCAGTGATTCCATCCGTGAATAACATAGCAACCCCACCTCCCTTTCCTTCCTGTCTGTCCTTCCTAATTGTCAAATACCCTTGTATGTTTAGTTCCCAGTCATGATTATCTTGCAGCCATGTTTACGTAATGGCCACCAGATCATACCCATGTGTAGTTATTTGTACCGTCAACTCGTCAATTTTGTTACGAATGCTGCGTGCATTCAGATAAAGAACTTTCAAATATGTTTTGTGACAATTTATTCCTGCTTTTACCCCTTTTACTACTTTACCTTTATCATTATACATTCTGTCCCTTCCTGACACGCTCTGGTTTTTAATTCCCCCACTGCTACCTTGCTCTATTGCATTCTCTGCTGTCATTTTTATTTTTCGCTCTCTTAAAACCTCCGCCCCACTAATTAGTTTAAAGCCCTCTCGACAGCCCTAGTTATTCGATTCGCCAGGATTCTAGTCCCAGCACTGGCCAAGTGAAGTCCGTCCCAACGGAACCGCTCTCTCCTGGTTTTGACCCCCTCTGTCAGATCTCCCCTGAACCTTAGCTGGGCAGGTGGAAGGGGTATCAGTGGGAGAGCATTGTGGGGGTCGTGATCATAAAAACATAGAAGATAGGAACAGGAGTAGGCCATTCGGCCCTTTAATGAGATCATGGCTGATCATCCAAATTCAGAACCCTGTCCCTGCCTTCTCCCCATATCCCTTGATCCCTTTAGCCTTAAGAAATATATCCAACTCCTTCTTGAATAGCCATGATCTCATTGAATGGCGGAACAGGCTCGAGGGGCCGAATGGCCGACTCCTGCTCCTACCTAACAACAGAAAATGCTGGAAAAACTCAGCAGGTCAGGCAACATCCGTGGAGAGAAATTTGAGTTGACGTTTCAGGTTGGACCCTTCTTCAAAACTGAAAAGAAAAGAAACTAGATCGGAGGCAGGGCTGCGATCGGACAAAAGAATAAAAGAAACAAAAGAAGTAAAAGAGATTAGAAGCTAGACGAGATAGTAATAGGCTGGGATTAGGTGTAAAGTGTACTGGCAGGGCAAGAGATAGCTGCCAGGTGTGAGAGAAACAAAAGGAAAGGGGGGGGGGGAAAGGAGTGGAACAATTACAAGAGAAAATGAAATGGGGGCCGAGCTTATGATCTGAAATTGTTGAACTCGATATTTAAGATAGGTCAACCAGTTTTGGCCTGGGACTACCGCACAGAGAAATGGCAGCCAGGAAGGCTGCAGACTGCCTAATCGGAAGATGAGGTGCTGTTCCTCGAGTTTACGTTGAGCTTCCGTGGAACAATACAAGAGGCCAAGGACGGTGAGGTCCGAGTGGGAATGGAGCGGTGAATTAAAATGACAGGCGACCGGAAGCTCGGGGTCACCCTTACGGACTGAACGGAGGTGTTCCGCAAAGCGGTCACCCAATCTGCGTTTGGTCTCCCCAATGTAGAGGAGACCGCATCGTGAGCAGCGAATACAGTATACTAGATTGCGAGAAGTACAAGTAAATCGCTGTTTCACCTGGAAGGGGTGTTTGGGGCCCTGGACAGTGGGAAGGGGGGAGGTATAGGGGCAGGTGCTACATCTCCTCTGCTTGCACGGGAAGGGTGCCAGGCGAAGAGGAAGGGCTGTTTGGGGTGATAGAGGAGTGGACTAGGGTGTCTCGGAGGGAGCGGTCCCTGTGGAATGCTGGGAGGGGAGGGGAAGATACGTTTGGTGGTGGGATCACTTTGGAGGTAGCGGAAATGCCGGAGGATGATCCGTTGAATGTGGAGGCTGGTGGGGTGAAAGGTGAGGACAAGGGGAACCCTATCGTGGTTCCGGGAGGGAGGGGCAGGGGTGAGGGCAGAAGTACGGGAGATAGAACTGACACGGTCGAGGGCAGTGTCAACCACAGTAGAGGGGAATCCTCGGTTGCGGAAAAAGGAAGACATGTCTGAAGCACTGGTGTGGAAGGTGGCGTCATCGGAGCAGATACGGCGGAGGCGGAGAAACTGGGAGAATGGAATAGAGTCCTTACAGGAAGCGGGGTGGGAGGAAGTGTAGTCCAGGTAGCTGTGGGAGTCAGTGGGCTTGTAGTAAATATTGGTCGATAACCTATCCCCAGAGATGGAGACGGAGAAGTCGAGGAAGGGAAGGGAAGAGTCCGAGATGGACCATGTGAAGGTGAGGGAAGGGTGGAAATTGGAGGCAAAGTGAAAGTAATTGTCAAGTTCGGGGCGAGAGCAGGAAACGGCACCGATACAGTCATCAATGTATCGGAAAAAGAGGTGAGGGAGGGGACCCGAGTAGGACTGGAACAAAGATTGTTCCACATAGCCCACGAAAAGGCAGGCATAGCTAGGACCCATGCAACACCTTTGATTTGGAGGAAATGAGTGGAGTTAAAGGAGAAGTTGTTCAATGTGAGAACAAGTTCAGCCAGGCGGAGGAGGGTCGTGGTGGATGGGGACTGGTCGGGCCTCTGTTCAAGGAAGAAGCGGAGCGCCCTCAGGCCATCCGGGTGGGGGATGGCGGTGTAGAGGGATTGTATGTCCATGGTGAAAAGGAAGCGGTTGGGGCCAGGAAACTGGAAACTGTTAAAGTGGCAGAGGGCGTCCGAAGAGTCGCGGATGTAGGTGGGAAGAGACTGGACAAGGGGAGAAAAGATAGAGTCAAGATAGGAAGAGATAAGTTCTGTAGGGCAAGAACAGGCTGAAACGATGGGTCTACCAGGGCAGTCCTGTTTGTGGATCTTGGGAAGGAGGGAGAAGCGGGCTGCATGCAGGTATTTAATTGAGTTAGTTCAGTTAGGCAGTCTGCAGCCTTCCGGACTCAATATCGAGTTCAACAATTTCAGATCATAAGCTCGGCCCCCATTTCATTTTCTCTTGTAATTGTTCCACTCCTTTCCCCCCCCCCCTCCCTTTTGTTTCTCTCTCACACCTGGCAGCTATCTCTTGCCCTGCCAGTACACTTTACACCTAATCCCAGCCTATTACTATCTCGTCTAGCTTCTAATCTCTTTTACTTCTTTTGTTTCTTTTATTCTTTTGTCCGATCGCAGCCCTGCCTCCGATCTAGTTTCTTTTCTTTTCAGTTTTGAAGAAGGGTCCAACCCGAAATGTCAACTCAAATTTCTCTCCACGGATGTTGCCTGACCTGCTGAGTTTTTCCAGCATTTTCTGTTGTTATTTCGGATTTCCAACATCTGCAGTATTTTGCTATCCTGCTCCTATCTTCTATGTTTCTAAAATAGACTCTGCTGACTCAGCAAACCTTATTTGTTTTGCTGTTTTTTGGCTGACTAAATAAAAGTTTTTTTTGGCTGCATGCAGGTATTTAATTGAGTTAGTTCAGGCTTGCTGTCAGTCCTGGCCCTGGTCCCGCCCCTTCCTGCACCTCATTGGCTGACACCGCTGTCAATCGACACCACGAGGGGGAAGGGAGGGTGATTGACAGGTGACGATTGATAGAAGCGCCTGCCCGCGCTGTGATTGGTGCAGGGGAAGGCAAGTGGGCGTGTCCGGCCCCCGGGCCCACGTGGGGGAGTCAAAGGTTGGCTGCAGCGCATGCGCAGCCCGCCTCGCACCGTTGGGAAGCTTTTCAAATATTTTATTTGCGAAACAAATTGAAAACACTCATTAATTCCCCCAACCTCCTCCCCTCTAAAGTGCGATTATTATTATTATTGTTTTTCCTCATTTGTGTGGGGTGTCTTTTTTTTACCTTGCGGTGGCGTGCGCCGATCCAACCGACCCCTGGTCGTTGCGTGCTGGCGTCAGCGCGTAATCGGAGGGGGGTGATTGATGCGAGGCGCCCGCCAATCAGGAGCGCGGAAAACGCTGGGAGGACCGGGCGGGCTGACGGTCCTCCAACCACTGGTGGCGCGGGAGGGAGGGGGGCGTGACCTCGGTGGGCTGAAGGCCGCTTTCCTGCTTTCATTGTCTGCAGGAGCTGTTAAAGGGAAGGGGAGGAGGGGGTGGAAAAAACCCCAGCTTGTGAGTGTTTATTCCTTTGCATTACCTTTATTGTAAGGCTATTCATCAACTGCATTCATTTAAAAATAAGTGAACCTTTTCTCTTTTTGACTTTTATCCAGAACAACGAGCCCTGGTGCTGTGAACATTTTGGTGGGCAGCCACTTTTAAAGGGACAAAGACCAGCATTCTTCCTCCTCTCTCTCTCTCTTGTGAGTATTTGTGGTGGGTGAGAGGGGGGGTAGGGGTGAGTCAAAGGGGACTGCGGCCCCTTTTCAACAAAAACAATTGCTTGGCCATTTAAAGGGGAATGGGTGCCCCCTGGGTATTTAAAGGGGCAGCGCCTCTCTCTGTATCATGTAAGAGCAGGGAGGTTCTGCTTGAACTGTACATAAACACCAGTTAGGCCACTGCGTGCAGTTCTCGTCGTCCCCATTGCAGGAAAGATGTGACTGTGTGCTCGAGACGGGAGATTTACGAGGATGTTGCCAGGACTAGAGAATTGCAGCTACAAGGAAAGATTGAATACATAGAAACATAGAAGATAGGAGCAGGAGTAGGCCATTTGGCCCCTCGAGCCTGCTCCGCCATTTAATGAGATCATGGCTGATCATCCAAATTCAGTACCCGGTCCCTGCCTCCTCCCCATATCCCTTGATCCCTTTAGTCTTAAGAAATATATCCAACTCCTTCTTGAATATATTTAATGAATTGGCTTCCACTGCCTTCTGTGGTAGAGAATTCCACAGGTTCACCACTCTCTGGGGGAAGAAATTCCTCCTCATCTCTGTCCTAAATGGCTTACCCCTTATCCTTAGACTGTGACCCCTGCTTCTGGACTCCCCCGCCATCGGGAACATCCTTCCTGCATCTAGTCTGTCTAGTCCTGTTAGAATTTTATAAGTTTCAATGAGATCCCCTCTCATTCTTCTAAACTCCAGCGAGTATAAGCCCAATCGACCCAATCTCTCCTCATACGTCAGTGCCTCTCTCTTTCTCTGTATCATGTAAGAGCAGGGAGGTTATGCTTGAATGTTTGGACCAAGGCTGTAATGAGGTCAGGAGCTGAGTGGCCCTGGCGGAACCCAAACTGGGCGTCAGTTAGCAGGTTATTGCTGAGTAAGTGCGGCTTGATAGCACTGTCGACGACACCTTCCATCACTTTGCTGATGATTGAGAGTAGACTGATGGGACGGTAATTGGCTGGGTCGGATTTGTCCTGCTTTTTGTGGACAGGACATACTTGGGCAATTTTCCACATTGCCGGGTAGATGCCAGTGATGTTGCCAGGACTAGAGAATTTCAGCTACAAGGAAAGATTGAATACATAGAAACATAGAAGATAATCTACATCCTAGGGTACTTAAGGAAGTGGCCCTAGAAATAGTAGATGCATTGCTGGTCATCTTCCAAAATTCTATGGACTCTGGAACAGTACCCATGAATTGGTGGGTAGCTAGTGTTACCCCACTGTTCAAAAAAGGTGGCAGAGAGAAAACGGGAAATTATACACCGGTAAGCCTGACATCGGTAGTGGGGAAAATGCTAGATGTAATAGCAGAGCACTTGGAAAACAGTGACCGGATCGGACAAAGTCAACATGGATTTACAAAAGGTAAATCGTGCTTGACTAATCTGCTGGAATTTTTTGAGGATGTAACTGGTAAAATAGATAAGGGAGAACCAGTGGATTTGTTTTATTTGGACTTTCAAAAGGCTTTCGATAAGGTCCCGCATAAGAGATAGAAACATAGAAGATAGGAGCAGGAGTAGGCCATTCGGCCCCTTGAGCCTGCTCCGCCATTCAATGCAATCAGTGCTGATCATCCAAGTTCAGTACCCTGTCCCTGCCTTCTCATTTCTGTCCTAAAAGGCCTACCCCTTATCCTTAGACTGTGACCCCTGGTTCTGGACTCCCCGACCATCGGGAACAACCTCCCTGCATCTAGTCTGTCCAGTCCTGCCAGAATTTTATAAGTTTCAATGAGATCCCCTCTCATTCTTCTAAACTCCAGCGAGTACAAGCCCAATCGACCCAATCTCTCCTCATACGTCATTCCTGCCATCCCAGGTATCAGCCTGGTGAATCTTCGCTGAACTCCTTCCATGGCAAAACATCCTTCCTCAGATAAGGCAACCAAAACTGCACACAATACTCAAGATGTGGTCTCACCAAGGCCCTGCACAACTGCAGCAAGACATCCTTGTTCCTGTACTCAAACCCTCTCGCTATGAAGGCCAACATACTATTTGCCTTCTTAACCGCCTGCTGCAATTGCATGCTCACCTTCAGCGACTGGTGCACAAGGACACCCAGGTCTCGTTACACTTCCCCTTCTCCCGATCTATTGCCATTTAGATAATAATCTGCCTTCCTGTTTTTGCCACCGAAGTGGACAACCTCACATTTATCCACATTATTATATTGCATCTGCCATGCTTCTGCCCAATCACCCAACCTGTCCAAATCATCCTGGAGTTTCTCGACATCCTCCTCACAGCGCACACGCCCACCCAGCTTTGTGTCATCTGCAAATTTGGAGATATTACATCTAGTTCCCTTGTCTAGATCATTAATATATATTGTGAATAGCTGGGGTCCAAGGACCGGTCCCTACGGTACCCCACTAGTCACTGCCTGCCACTCGTAAAGGGACCCGTTTATTCCAACTCTTTGCTTTCTGTCTGCCAACCAGTTCTCTATCCAAGTCAATACCTTGCCCCTAATCCCATGTGCCTTAACTTTACACGCTAATCTCTCATGCAGGACCTTATCGAGGGCCTTCTGAAAGTCCAGATACACCACATCCACTGGTTCTCCCTTATCTATTTTACCAGTTACATCCTCAAAAAATTCCATTGGATTAGTCAAGCACGATTTACCTTTTGTGAATCTATGTTGACTTTGTCCGATCCTGTCACTGTTTTCCAAGTGCTCTGCTATTACATCTTTTATAATGGACTCTAGCATTTTCCCCACTACCGATGTCAGGCTTACCGGTCTGTAATTCCCCGTTTTCTCTCTACCACCTTTTTTGAATAGTGGGGTAACATTAGCTACCCTCCAATCCATGGGTACTGTTCCAGATTCCATCGAATGTTGGAAGATGATCAGCAATGCATCTACTATTTCTACGGCCACTTCCTTAAGTACCCTAGGATGTAGATTATCAGGCCCTGGGGATTTATCGGCCTTCAATCCCATCAATTTCCCTAACACCATTTCCCTACAAATACTGATTTCTTTCAGTTCCTCCCTTTCATCAGACCCTATTTTCACCAGCATCTCTGGGAGGTTATTTGTGTTCTGGACTCCCCGACCATCGGGAACAACCTCCCTGCATCTAGTCTGTCCAGTCCACAAGACAGAACCAAAATATGTATTTAGTTGGTCAGCCATTTCTTTGTTCCCCATTATAAATTCCACTGATTCTGACTGCAAGGGACCTACGCTTGACTTCACCAATCTTTTTCTCTTCACATATCTATAAAAGCTTTTACAGTCAGTTTTTATGTTCTCTGCAAGCTTACTCTCGTATTCTATTTTCCCTTTCTTAATTAATCGCTTTGTTCTCCTTTGTTGAATCCTAAACTGCTCCCAATCCATTGGATTACTGCTTTTTCTGGCCAATTTATATGTCCTCTCCTTGGATCTTATGCTATCCCTAATTACCCTAGTTAGCCACAGTTGAGTCACCTTTTTTGTTTTATTTTTATGCCAAACTGGGATGAACAAATTCTGTAGTTCATCCATGCGGTCTTTGAATGTTTGCCATTGCCTATCCACCGTCAACCCTTTGAGTGACATTCCCCAAGCAATCCTACCCAACTCGCGCCTCAGACCATCGTAGTTTCCTTTATTTAAATTCAGTATCTAGTCTCTGATTCAACAACTTAGAATTCTTCATTAAGATGGAGAATTATCATATTATGATCGATCTGACCCAAGGGGCCTCGTACAACAAGACTGTTAATTAATCCTTTCTCGTTACATAATACCCAGTCTAAGATGGCCTGATCTCTGGTTGGTTCCTCGACATATTGGTCCAGGAAACCATCCCGTAAACACTCCAGGAATTCCTCCTCCACAATATTGTTACTAATTTGGTTAGCCCAAATTAAGGTATAATTTTGTATGCTTCAATGAGATCCCCTCTCATTCTTCTGAATTCAAGAGAATACAGGTCTAGTTTACTCAATCTCTTCCCATACGACAGTCCCACCATCCCAGGAATCAATCTCGTGAACCTTCGTTGCACTCCCTCTATGGCAAGTATATCCTTCCTTAGGTAAGGAGACCAAAATTGTATACAGTACTCCAGGTGTGGTCTCACCAAAGCCCTAAATAATTGGAGGCAGCGTTGGTGGTACCTCTCCAGTGCTTTGAGGTGCACTGGAGAGGTACCACCAACGCTGCCTCCGCAAGATCCTGCAAATCCATTGGCAGGATAGACGCACCAATGTCAGTGTTCTCGCTCAGGCCAACATCCCCAGCATCAAAGCTTTGACCACGCTCGATCAGCTCCGATGGACGGGTCACATTGTCTGCATGCCCGATACGGGACTCCCAAAACAAGCGCTCTACTCGGAGCTCCGGCAAGGCAAGAGAGCCCCAGGTGGACAGAGGAAATGCTTCAAAGACACCCTCAAAGCCTCCTTGAAAAGGTGCAATATCCCCACCAACACCTGGGAATCCCTGGCCCAAGACGGCACAAAGTGGAGAAGAAGCATCCGAGAAGGCGCCGAACACCTCGAGTCTCTTTGCCGGGGCAAGCGGAAGCCAAGCGCAAGGAGCGCACGTCAACCCAAGCACCCCACCCACCCGCTCCTTCAACTACCGTCTGCCCCACCTGTGTGAACTTATCAGTCACCTGAGAACTCATTTTTAATGTGTAAGCAAGTCATCCTCAGTTCCGAGGGAGTGCCTAAGAAGAAGATATAATTGGAGTAAGACTTCTTTACTCCTGTACTCAAATCCTCTTGTAATGAAGGCCAACATACCATTTGCCTTCTTAACCACCGGACGTCCCAAAGTGCTTTACAGCCAATGAAGTACTTTTGAAGTGTAGTCACTGTTGTAATGTGGGAAACGCGGCAGCCAATTTGCGCACAGCAAGCTCCCACAAACAGCAATGTGAAAAAGGCCAGATAATCTGTTTTTTCGTCATTTTGATTGAGGGATAAATATTGGGATCAAAACACCGGGGATAACATCTTCGAAATAGCACCACGGGATCTTTTACGTCCACCTGAGGGAGCAGACGGGGGCCTCGGATTAACGTCTCATCCGTCAGACGGCACCTCCGACACTGCAGCGCTCCTTCATTACTGCCCCTCCGACAATGCGGCTCTCCCACAGCATTGCTTCCCCCGACAGTGCGGTGCTCCCGCAGTACTGCCCCTCCCCTGGACCTGATGGCTTACATCCTAGGGTCTTGAGGGAAGTGGCAGTAGGGATTGTGGATGCATTTGTAATAATTTTCCAAAACTCCCTGGACTCAGCAAAGGTCCCGGCAGATTGGAAAACTGCTAATGTAAAACCCTTATTTAAAAAGGGTAGTAGGCAGAAGGCTGGAAGCTATAGACCAGTTAGCCTAACATTTGTGGTTGGTAAAATGTTGGAGTCCATTATTAAGGAGACAGTAACGGGACAGTTGGATAAACATAATTTAATAGGACAAAGTCAGCATGGTTTTATGAAGGGGAAGTCATGTTTGACAAATTTGCTTGAGTTCTTTGAGGAAGTAACGTATAGGGTGGATATATGGGAACCAGTGGATGTAGTGTATTTAGACTTCCAAAAGGCATTTGACAAGGTGCCACACAAAAGATTATTGCTCAAGATAAAAAATCATGGGATTGGGGGTAATATTCTGGCATGGGTGGAGGATTGGCTATCTAACAGAAAGCAGAGAATTGGGATAAATGGTTCATTCTCAGACTGGCGATCAGTAACTGGTGGTGTTCCGCAGGGGTCAGTGCTGGGACCCCAACTCTTTACAATCTATATTAACGATTTGGAGGAGGGGACCGAGTGTAACATATCCAAGTTTGCAGATGATACAAAGATGGGAGGGAAAGCAGTGAGTGAGGAGGACATAAACCTGCAAAGGGACATAGACAGGCTAAGTAAGTGGGCAGAGATTTGGCAGATGGAATATAATACTGGAAAGTGTGAGGTTATGCACTTTGGCAGGAAAAATCAGAGAGCAAGTTATTACCTTAATGGCAAGAAACTGGAAAGTACTGCAGTACAAAGGGATCTGGGGGTCCTGGTGCACGAAACACAAAAAGTTAGTATGCAGGTGCAGCAGGTGATCAAGAAGGCCAATGGAATCTTGGCTTTTATTGCTAGGGGGATGGAATATAAAAACAGGGAGGTATTGCTGCAGTTGTACAAGGTATTGGTGAGACCACACCTGGAATGCTGCATACAGTTTTGGTATCCATACTTAAGAAAAGACATACTTGCTCTCGAGGCAGTACAAAGAAGGTTCACTCGGTTAATCCCGGGGATGAGGGGGTTGACATATGAGGAGAGGTTGAGTAGATTGGGACTCTACTCATTGGAGTTCAGAAGAATGAGAGGCGATCTTATCGAAACATATAAGATTGTGAAGGGGTTGGATCGGGTGGATGCGGTGAGGATGTTCCCAATGATGGGTGAAACTAGAACTAGGGGGCATAATCTTTGAATAAGGGGCTGCTCTTTCAAAACTGAGATGAGGAGAATCTTCTTCACTCAGAGGGTGGTAGGTCTGTGGAATTTGTTGCCCCAAAGAGCTGTGGAAGCTACATCATTAAATAAATTTAAAACAGAAATAGACGGTTTCCTAGAAGTAAAGGTAATTAGGGGTTACGGGGAGCGGGCAGGATATCAGACATGAGGCTAGGTTTGGATCGGTCATGGCCCTGTGGGTAGTGGAGCAGGCCCAGGGGCCGTGTAGCCTGGTCCTGCTCCCACTTGTATTCTAATTCTGTGTTAGATTTCAGGAGATGGTTCTATTCACAGGGATTAGTGGAGACCTCGGGAACAGGCTGCCAACTAGGAGTCCTTCAAGAGTAAATTGGGCCTGTTCCTGGCTGGGGTGGAGATCACCTTTTACAGAAGGTAAGTACTGCAGGAAATACAGGGACAGAGTGATCTCCTGGATGAGTTTCGATCGCCTAGATGGGTCGGAGAGGAATTTCCCAGATTTTTTTCTCCCAAATTGGCCATTGGGTTTTTTATCTGGTTTTTCGCCTCTCCCGGGAGATCACATGGGTTCGGGTGGGATGGAGAGTGGAAGTAGATTTGAGGTTAGGATCAGATCAGCCATGATCTTATTGAATGGCGGAGCAGGCTCGAGGGGCAGATTGGCCGACTCCTGCTCCTATTTCTTATGTTCTTATGTTTGACTCAGATACACACTGGTCCTGGAGATGGACCCTCCCGCACTCACCCCCCGACCCTCCCGCGCTCGCCCCCCCCGCGCTCGCCCCTCCCGCTCTCGCCCCCCCGCGCTCGCCCCTCCCGCGCTCGCCCCCCCGCCCCTCCCGCGCTCGCCCCCCCCGCCCCTCCCGCGCTCGCCCCCCCGCCCCTCCCGCGCTCGCCCCCCCGCCCCTCCCGCGCTCGCCCCCCCCGCCCCTCCCGCGCTCGCCCCCCCGCCCCTCCCGCGCTCGCCCCCCCGCCCCTCCCGCGCTCGCCCCCCCGCCCCTCCCGCGCTCGCCCCCCCGCCCCTCCCGCGCTCGCCCCCCCGCCCCTCCCGCGCTCGCCCCCCCGCCCCTCCCGCGCTCGCCCCCCCGCCCCTCCCGCGCTCGCCCCCCCGCCCCTCCCGCGCTCGCCCCCCCGCCCCTCCCGCGCTCGCCCCCCCCGCCCCTCCCGCGCTCGCCCCCCCGCCCCTCCCGCGCTCGCCCCCCCGCCCCTCCCGCGCTCGCCCCCCCGCCCCTCCCGCGCTCGCCTCCCGCGCTCGCCCCCCGCCCCTCCCGCGCTCGCCCCCCCGCCCCTCCCGCGCTCGCCCCCCCCGCCCCTCCCGCGCTCGCCCCCCCGCCCCTCCCGCGCTCGCCCCCCCCGCCCCTCCCGCGCTCGCCCCCCCGCCCCTCCCGCGCTCGCCCCCCCCGCCGCTCCCGCGCTCGCCCCTCCCGCGCTCGCCCCCCCCGCCCCTCCCGCGCTCGCCCCCCCCGCCCCTCCCGCGCTCGCACCCCCCCGCCCCTCCCGCGCTCGCCCTGATGGGGCTCTTCTCAAGTAAACCAAGCGGTGCAATAATACACCCCCAGAATCAAGGCCCTGCTCCTGGGGAAGGTGATCAGGCCCCAGGAACCAGTACAAGTGAATAAAGTCAGGGTCGAGGCCCTGCTCCTGGAGAAGGTGATCAGGCCCCAGGAACCAGTACAAGTGAATAAAGTCAGGGTCAAGGCCCTGCTCCTGGGGAAGGTGATCAGGCCCCAGGAACCAGTACAAGTGAATAAAGTCAGGGTCAAGGCCCTGCTCGTGGGGAAGGTGATCAGGCCCCAGGAACTCTGAGATGAGGAGAAACTTCTTCACTCAGAGCGTGGTAGGTCTGTGGAATTTGCTGCCCCAGAGAGCTGTGGAAGCTACATCATTAAATAAATTTAAAACAGAATTAGACAGTTTCCTAGAAGTAAAGGGAATTAGGGGTTACGGGGAGCGGGCAGGAAATCAGACATGAGGCTAGGTTCGGATCGGTCATGGCCCTGTGGGTGGCGAAGCTGGCCCAGGGGCTGTGTAGCCTTGTCCTGCTCCTACTTCTTGTGTTCTAATTCTGTGTTAGATTTCAGGAGATGGTTCTATTCACAGGGATTAGTGGAGACCTCGGGAACAGGCTGCCAGCTAGGAGTCCTTCAAGAGTAAATTGGGCCTGTTCCTGGCTGGGGTGGAGATCACCTCTTACAGAAGGTAAGTACTGCAGGAAATACAGGGACAGAGTGATCTCCTGGACGAGTTTCAATCGCCTAGATGGGTCGGAGAGGAATTTCCCAGATTTTTTCTCCCAAATTGGTCATTGGGTTTTTTAACTGGTTTTTTGCCTCTCCCGGGAGATCACATGGGTTCGGGTGGGATGGAGAGTGAAAGTAGATTTGAGGTTAGGATCAGATCAGCCATGATCTTATTGAATGGCGGAGCAGGCTCGAGGGGCCGATTGGCCTACTCCTGCTCCTATTTCTTATGTTCTTATGTAACCAGTACAAGTGAAGCGACTCCTTCTCCCGGAGATTTATTAAACGTGAATACTCCAAGAGTTGACCAAAAATCAGGTGAGTAATATTAATCAAGGAGTCAATTTCTGCTGTAAGAAGGGATGATACCTTAGCAGGTTCCTCTAATGAGGCCATATGGGTAGAACTTAAAAACAAAAAGGGGGCAAGCACTTTGCTGGGAGCGTACAATAGGCCCCCAAACAGTAAGGGGGAGATAGAGGAACAGATATGTAGGCTAATCTCAGAGAAGTGTAGAAATAATAGGATAATAATTGTTGGGGATTTCAACTTCCCCAATATTAACTGGGATAGTCAGAGTGTGAAAGGCTTAGAGGGTGTGGAATTCTTAAAGTGCATCCAGGAGAGCTTTTTCAACCAACATGTAGAAAGTCCTACAAGAGAGGGGGCAGTACTGGACCTAATTCGAGGGAATGTAGCAGGGCAAGTGGTAGAAAAGTTAGTAGGAGAGCATTTTGGTGACAGTGACCATAATTCGGTGAGATTTAAAGTAGTTACAGAAAAGGATAAAAGATGGACCGGAAATAAATGTTCTAAATTGGGGGAAGGCCGATTTAATATGATAAGGCAGGATCTGGCCAAAGTGGACTGGGATCAGCTACTTGTAGGAAAATCCACATCAGAGCAGTGGGAGTCTTTCAGAAAGGAAATAGAGAGAGTACAACGCCAGCATGTTCCCGTAAAGGTCAAGGGTGGGACCAACAAGCCCAGGGATATACAAGAATGGATTAGGGGAAAAAAGGGAGGCTTTTGGCAGATAGAAAGGACTAAAAACAGTGGAAGCCCTAGAGGAGTATAGAAAGTGCAGGGGGGTACTTAAAAAAGAAATTAGGAGAACGAAGAGGGGGCATGAAAAAACACTGGCAGGCAAAATAAAGGAAAATCCCACGATGTTTTATTAGTATATTAAGGGCAAGAGGATAACCAGGGAAAGAGTAGAGCCCATTAGGGACCAAAGTGGCAATCTGTGTGCAGAGCCAGAAGATGTAGGTGAGGTTTTAACTTAATATTTTGCATCTGTGTTCACTATGGAGAAGGACGATGCAGGCATAGAAATCAGGCACGGGGATTGTGATATACTTGAACAAATTAGTATTGAGAGGGAGGAGGTACTAGTGGTTTTAGCGGGCTGATAAGTGGATAAACCCCCAGGCCCAGACGAGATGTATCCCAGCCTGCTGTGTGAGGCAAGGGAGGAGATTGCAGGGGCTCTGACACAAATTTTCAGAACCTCTCTGGCCACAGGGGAGGTGCCAGAGGACTGGAGAACAGCTAACGTAGTACCATTATTCAAGAAGGGTAGTAGGGATAAACCAGAGAATTACAAGCCAGTGAGCCTAACATCAGTGGTAGGGAAATTATTGGAAAAAATTCTGAGGGACAGAATTAGTCTCCACTTGGAGAGGCAAGGATTAATCAAAGATAGTCAGCATGGCTTTGTCAGGGGGAGATCATGTCTAACCAATTTGATTGAATTTTTCGATGGGGTGACTAGGTGTATGGATGAGGGCAGTCCAGTTGATGTAGTCTACATGGACTTCAGTAAGACTTTGGACAAAGTCCCACATGGGAGACTGGTCAAGAAGGTAAGAGCCCATGGGATCCAGGGCAATTTGGCACATTGGATCCAAAATTGGCTTAGTGGCAGGAGGCAGAGGGTGATGGTCGAAGGTTGTTTTTGTGACTGGAAGCCTGTGTCCAGTGGTGTACCGCAGGGATCGGTGCTGGGTCCTTTGCTGCTTGTAGTGTACATTAATGATTTAGATATGAATGTAGGAGGTATGATCAGTAAGTTCGCAGATGACACAAAAATTGGTGGAGTGGTAAATAGCGAGGAGGGAAGCCTCAGGCTGCAGGAGAATATAGATGGGTTGGTTAGATGGGCAGCACAGTGGCAAATGGAATTTAACCCTGAAAAGTGTGAGGTGATGCATTTTGGGAGGACTAACAAGGGAATACACAATGAATGGTAGAACCCTAGGAAGGACAGAGGATCAGAGGGACCTTGGTGTGCATGTACATAGATCCCTGAGGGCAGCAGGACAGCTAGATAAGGTGGTTAAGAAGGCATATGGGATACTAATATTCTATGCCTCGGCTAATGAAGGCAAGAGCAGGGAGGTTATGATGGAGCTGTACAAAACGCTAGTTAGGCCACAGCTGGAGTACTGTGTGCAGTTCTGGTCGCCACACTATAGGAAGGATGTGATTGCATTGGAGAGGGTGCAGAGGAGATTCACCAGGATGTTACCTGGGCTGGAGCGCTTCAGCTATGAAGAGAGACTGGACAGGCTGGGGTTCTTTTCCTTAGAGCAGAGAAGGCTTAGGGGGAACCTGATTGAGGTGTACAAAGTTTTGAGGGGCATAGATAGGGTAGATAGAAAGGAACTTTTCCCCTTAGTAGAGGGGTCAATAACCATTAGTTTCAAGGTAAGGGGCAGGAGGTTTAGAGGGGATTTGAGGAAAACCTTTTTTCCCCCAGAAGGTGGTTAGAATCTGGAACTCACTGCCTGAAAGGGTGATAGAGGCAGGAACCCTCACAACATTCAAGAAGCATTTAGATGAGCACTTGAAATGCCATAGCATACAAGGCTACGGACCAAGTGCTGGAAAATGGGATTAGAATAGACAGGGCTTGATGGCCGGCGCAGGCACGATGGGCCGAAGGGCCCCTTTCTGTGCTGTATAAATCTATGACTCTATGGTAGCACTCTTGCCTCTGAGGCATAAGGTTGTGGGTTCAAGTCCCACTCCAGAGACTTGAGCACAAAAATTCAGGCTGACACTCCAGTGCAGTACTGAGGCACTGTCAGAGGTGACGTCTTTCGGATGAGACATTAAACTGAGGCCCTGTCTGCTCTCTCAGGTGGATGTAAAAGATCCCATGGCACTATTTTGAGAAAGAAAGACTTGCATTTATAGAGTCATAGAGTAATACAGCACGGATAGAGGCCCTTCGGCCCATCGTGCCCGCGCCGGCCATCAAGCCCTGTCTAATCTAATCCCATATTCCAGCATTTGGCCTGTAGCCTTGTATGCTATGGCATTTCAAGTGCACATCCAAATGCTTCTTAAATGTTGTGAGGGTTTCTGCCTCCACAACCCTTTCAGGCAGTGAGTTCCAGACTCCAACCACCCTCTGGGTGAAAAAGTTCTTTCTCAAATCCCCTCTAAACCTCCTGCCCTTTACCTTGAATCTATGCCCCCTAGTTATTGACCCCTCTACTAAGGGAAAAAGCTCCTCAGCATCCATCCTATCTATGCCCCTCATAATTTTGTACACCTCAATCATGTCCCCCCTCAGCCTCCTCAGCTCCAAGGAAAACAAACCCAACCTGCCCAGTCTCTCTTCATAGCTGAAGCGCTCCAGCCCTGGTAACATCCTGGTGAACCTCCTCTGCACCCTCTCTAACGCGATCACATCCTTCCTGTAGTGTGGCGACCAGAACTGCACACAATATTCCAGCTGTGGCCTAACCAGTGTTTTATACAGCTCCATCATAACCTCCTTGCTCTTATATTCAATGCCTCGGCTAATGAAGGCAAGTATCCCATATGCCTTTTTTACCACCTTATCCACCTGTTCCGCCGCCTTCAGGGATCTGTGTACTTGCACACCCAGATCCCTCTGACCCTCCGTCTTGCCTAGGGTCTTTCCATTCATTGTGTATTCCTTTGCCTTGTTAGTCCCCCCAAAGTGCATCACCTCGCACTTTTCCGGGTTAAATTCCATTTGCCACTGTTCCGCCCATCTGACCAACCCATCTATATCGTCCTGCAGACTGAGGCTACCCTCCTCGCTATTTACCACCCTACCAATTTTTGTATCATCCGCGAACTTACTGATCATACCCTTTACATTCATATCCAAGTCATTAATGTAGACCACAAACAGCAAGGGACCCAGCACCGATCCCTGTGGTACCCCACTGGCCACAGGCTTCCAGTCACAAAAACAACCTTCGACCATCACCCTCTGCCTTCTGCCACTAAGCCAGTTTTGTATCCAATGTGCCAAGGCACCCTGGATTCCATGGGCTCTTACCTTCTTGACCAGTCTCCTGTGCGGGACTTTATCGAAGGCCTTACTGAAATCCATGTATACCACATCCACTGCGTTACCCTCATCCACACACCTAGTCACCCCCTCAAAAAATTCAATCAAATTAGTCAGACATGATCTTCCCTTGACAAAGCCATGTTGACTATCCCTGATTAATCCTTGCCTCTCCAAGTGGAGACAAATTTTGTCCCTCAGGATTTTTTCCAATAATTTTCCTACCACTGATGTTAGGCTCACTGGCCTGTAGTTCCCCGGTTTTTCCCTACTACCCTTCTTGAATAATGGTACTACATTAGCGGTTCTCCAGTCCTCTGGCACATCCCCTGTGGCCAGAGAGGTCCTGAATATATGTGTTAGAGCCCCCGCAATCTCCTCCTTTGCCTCACACAGCAGCCTGGGATACATTTCATCCGGGCCTGGGGATTTATCCATTTTTAGGCCAGCTAAAACCGCCAATACCTCCTCCCTCTCGATGTTAATATGTTCGAGCATATCACAGTCCCCCCGCCCTATTTCTATGTCTACATCGTCCTTCTCCATAGTGAAAACAGATGCAAAAAATTCATTTAGAACCCCTCCTACATCTTCCGGCTCCACACACAGATTGCCACTTTTGTCCCTAATGGGCCCTATTTTTTCCCTAGTTATCCTCTTACCCTTAATATACTTATAAAACATCTTCGGATTTTCCTTTATTTTGCTTGCCAGTGTTATTTCATGGCCCCTCCTTGATCTCCTAATTTCTTTTTTAAGTATCCCCCTGCACTTTTTGTACTCCTCTAGGGCTTCCTCCGTCTTTAGCCTTTTGTATCTACCAAAAGCCCTCCTTTTTTTCCTAATCCATTCTCGTATATCCCCTGACATCCAAGGTTCCCTGTGGTTTTTGGAACCACCCTTGACCTTTACGGGAACATGTTGCCATTGTATGATCTCAATCTCGCTTCTGAAAGCCTCCCATTGCTCCGATGCGGATTTTCCTACAAGTAGCTGATCCCAGTCCATTTTGGCCAGATCCTGCCTTATCCTATTAAAATCGGCCTTCCCCCAATTTAGAACCTTTATTTCCGGCCCATCCCTGTCCTTTTCCATGGCCACCTTAAATCTTACCATATTATGGTCACTATCACCAAAGTGCTCGCCTACTAGCACTTTTTCCACTTGGCCGGCCACATTCCCTAGAATTAGGTCCAGTACCGCCCCCTCTCTTGTAGGACTTTCTACATGCTGGCTCAAAAAGCTCTCCTGGATGCACTTTAAGAATTCTACACCCTCTGAGCCTTTCACACTCTGACTATCCCAGTTAATATTGGGGAATTTGAAATCCCCCATTATTATTACCCTATTATTTGCACATTTCTCTGAGATTTGCCTACATATCTGTTCCTCTATCTCCCCCTGACTGTTTGGAGGCCTATAGTACACTCCCAGCAAAGTGCTTGCCCCCTTTTTGTTTTTAAGCTCCACCCATATGGCCTCATTAGAGGACCCTGCTAATATATCATCCCTCCTTACTGCAGTAATTGACTCCTTAATTAATATTGCGACACCCCCTCCTCTTATACCTCCCCCTCTGTCTCGCCTGAAGATTCTGTACCCCGGAATATTGAGCTGCCAGTCTTGCCCTTCCCTCAACCATGTCTCCGTGATAGCAACAATATCATACTCCCATGTGTTTATCAACACCTTCAGTTCATCCACCTTATTTGCAAGACTCCTTGCATTAAAATAGATGCCATCCAGCCTTGCCCTTATATATTTGCCCTGTCTACCAAGCTGACTTGTTTTTTTCTCTATAATTGGCAGCACATCCCCCCCTATTTCAGCTCCCCTCTGTATCCCATCCCCCTGCCAAGTTAGTTTAAACCCCCCCCAACAGTGCTAGCAAACCTCCCCGCAAGGATATTTGTCCCGCTCTGGTTCAGGTGCAACCCGTCCGACTTGTACAAGTCCCACCTTTCCCAGAAGCAGGCCCAGTGATCCAGGAAAGTAAAACCCTCCCCCCTACACCAACTCTTTAGCCACGCATTCATCTGCTCTATCCTCCCATTCCTATACTTACTAGCACGTGGCACTGGGAGTAATCCAGAGATTACAACCTTTGAAGTCCTGCTCTTTAATCTGTTACCTAGCTCCCTAAATTCTTGATGCAGGACCTCATCCCTCTTTTTACCTATGTCGTTGGTACCAATGTGGACCACGACCATTGGCTGTTCACCCTCCCCCTCCAGAATGCCCTGCAGCCGCTCAGTGACATCCTTGACCCTGGCACCAGGGAGGCAACAAACCATCCTGGATTCACGTCTACGGCCACAGAAACGCCTATCTGTTCCCCTTACTATAGAATCCCCTACCACTATTGCTCTCCCACTCTTTTTCCCCCCTTCCTGGGCAGCAGGAGCACCCCCAGTGCCAGGAAGTTGGCTGCTGCTGCCTTCCCCTGGTGAGTCATCCCCCTCAACAGTATCCAAAGCGGTATACTTGTTTGAAAGGGGGATGCCCGCAGGGGTTCCCTGCACTACCTGCCTGCCTTTGTTGCTCCGCCTGATGGTCACCCCCTGTGCTGCCCTGCCCTGAGGCGTGAACAACTCGCTAAACGTGCTATCCACGAGCCTCTCAGCATCGCGCATGCTCCAAAATTCATCCACCTGCAGCTCGAGCACCGCAATGCGGTCTGCAAGTAGCTGCAGCTGGATGCATTTCCCGCACACATGGTCGTCAGGGACACTGGCAGCGTCCCTGATTTCCCACATGGAGCAAGAGGAGCAGAACACGGGTCTGAGCTCTCCTCCCATGACTTACTCCTTTAATTAATTTAAAAATTTATTCAATACCCCAGTTACAGGTATACTCTAGGGCGCTTTATTTACCAACTGTCCCCACTACACCAGAGACCCTAGAAATTTAACACCACAGAAGTCAAGCTTGTATTGAAAAGAGAGAACTACTCACCAACCAATCACTTACCTGCTCCCTGGTGAGGTCACACACTGATTACTTTTTACCTCTCTCCTCTGCTGTTGATTTGGTAGGCCTCTGCCTTGGCGCCGGTTTTTATACCGGGCTCACCTCCTCCGCTGCTGCTCTCCCCCGAACTGGTCGGGCCTCTGCCTTGGCGCCGGTTTTTATACCGGGCTCACCTCCTCCGCTGCTGCTCTCCCCCGAACTGGTCGGGCCTCTGCCTTGGCGCCGGTTTTTATACCGGGCTCACCTCCTCCGCTGCTGCTCTCCCCCGAACTGGTCGGGCCTCTGCCTTGGCGCCGGTTCTAATACTGGGCTCACCTCCTCCGCTGCTGCTCTCCCCCGAACTGGTCGGGCCTCTGCCTTCATATAGTGCTTTCATGACCAGCAGACGTATTGAAGTGCTTTACAGCCAATGAAGTACTTTTGAGGTGTAGTCACTGTTGTAATGTGGGAAAGAGCAGGGGAAATATCCCCGGTGTCCGAGCCAATGTTTATCCCTCAATCAATGTAACAAAAGGATAATAGCAAAATACTGCGGATGCTGGAAATCTGAAATAACAGGAAATGCTGGAAACTCTCAGCAGGCCAGGCAACATCCGTAGAGAGAGAAACAGAGTTAACAAAAAGATAATCTGGTCATTATCACATTGCTGTTTGTGGGAGCTTGCTGTGCGCTATTTGACTGCCGCATTTCTTACATTACAACAGTGACTACACTGCAAAAGTACTTCATTGGCTGTGAAGCACTTTGGGTCGTCCGGTGGTGGTGAAAGGCGCTATAGAAATGCAAGTCTTTCTTTCTTCACTGGTCTCACCAGTGACCGCTTCTGGCTGATGGTTGATTGACAGACGATAGTCCGCGCATGCGCACAGGGAGCGGCGGTTTGGACCGAGTCCAGCACAGCGACTCCTCCCGGTCACCAAGGGCAACAACCGCGCATGCCCAGAGGAGACCAACCCCCCCTCCCCCACTCAGATGCGGCCGGACCTGCTGTGATTTCCAGCAAAAAAAATGTTTTTTGTCTTTTTTTGTTTTTCATACAGACCCCAGCATCTGCATCATTTGACCCCTTGTGACCCCACCTCATTGCTCTTTGATGTAATGTTTTCCTGACTGACCTGTTTGGACACCATTTACACCTTTGATTGCTGTGATTATCTCTCTGCCGAGGTGTGATAAATGGCAGTTAGAAAGATTACCTGTAAACATCTGACATTATTCTCTGACTATATAAGCTGTGTCTTTATGCATCTCTCCACTTCACCTGACGAAGGAGCAGCGCTCCGAAAGCTTGTGATTTCAAATAAAGCTGTTGGACTATAACCTGGTGTTGTGTGAAGCCTATTATGTGGCACTTGTCGAACGCCTTTTGGAAATAAATGTACACCACGTTAACCGCATTGCCCTCATCAACCCCATCTGTTACCTCATCAAAAACTCAATCAGAATCAGAGCGGCTGGGCCCGGCGGACGTGCGGCCAGGGCCCAGGCACCAGGAAACCCAGAGTGCAGCGCCTCCCCCATCTGAGCCGCCGCTTCCCGGTTTCTTCAGCTGGTTCCACCGAGTCCGAATCGGGAAAAGGACAGGAGCCAGGCTCCCAGAATGGCCCGCGGCCCCGGGGAGCATGCGCACTCTCAGCGGGGAAATCAGCGCATTGGATAGAGCGGTTTCTGGGGCACGGGGGATTGTGGGTGCTGCGGCCGCCATTAGTCAGCGGCTGTTGGGAAGAGTTTTATTTCAGGCTGACGGAAGGTAGGTCCCTGGCCGCCTGTGTAGGTCTTTTTGTTGCTTCATTGTTGAGGATGTAACTAGTAAAATAGATAAGGGAGAACCAGTGGATGTTGTGTATTTGGACTTTCAGAAGGCTTTCGATAAGGTCACGCATAAGAGATTAGCGTGTAAAGTTAAAGCACATGGGATTGGGGGCAAGGTATTGACTTGGATAGAGAACTGGTTGGCAGACAGAAAGCAAAGAGTTGGAATAAATGGGTCTTTTTCCGAGTGGCAGGCAGTGACTAGTGGGGTACCGCAGGGATCGGTCCTTGGACCCCAGCTATTCACAATATATATTTATGATCTAGACAAGTGAACTAGATGTAATATCTCCAAATTTGCAGACGACACAAAGCTGGGTGGGCGTGTGTGCTGTGAGGAGGATGCTGAGAAACTACAGGATGATTTGGACAGGTTGGGTGATTGGGCAGAAGCATGGCAGATGCAATATAACGTGGATAAATGTGAGGTTATCCACATTGGTGGCCAAAACAGGAAGGCAGGTTATTATCTGAATGGCATTAGATTGGGAGAAGGGGAAGTGCAACGAGACCTGGGTGTCCTTGTGCACCTGTCGCTGAAGGTAAGCATGCAGGTGCAGTAGGTGGTTAAGAAGGCAAATGGTATGTTGGCCTTCATAGTGAGAGGGTTTGAGTACAGGAACAAGGATGTCTTGCTGCAGTTGTACAGGGCCTTGGTAAGACCACATCTTGAGTACTGTGTGTGGTTTTGGTCGCCTTATCTGAGGAAGGATGTTCTTGCCGTGGAAGGAGTTCAGCGAAGATTCACCAGGCTGATACCTGGGATGGCAGGAATGACGTATGAGGAGAGATTGGGACGATTGGGCTTGTACTCGCTGGAGTTTAGAAGAATGAGAGGGGATCTCATTGAAACTTATAAAATTCTGACAGGACTGGACAGACTAGATGCAGGAAGGATGTTCCCGATGGTCAGGGAGTCCAGAACCAGGGGTCACATTCTAAGGATAAGGGGTAGGCCATTTAGGACAGAAATGAGGAGGAATTTCTTCACCCAAAGAGTGATGAACCTGTGGAATTCTCTACCACAGAAGGCAGTAGAGGCCAACATATTAAATATAGTCAAGAAGGAGTTGGATACATTTCTTAAGGCTAAAGGGATCAAGGGGTATGGGGAGAAAGCAGGGCCCGGGTACTGAATTTTGATGATCAGCCATGATCGCATTGCATGGCGGAGCAGGCTAGAGGGGCCGAATGGCCTACTCCTGCTCCTATCTTCTATGTTTGTATGTTTCTATGCTTCAGTTTGAGATGGAGGAGAAGCTGCTGGGTTTAACCCCCAGTACTCCTGAGCCCAGGAGGACCCAACAATTTCCAATGTGAGACTGTCAAGGGAGGTGGATTCTAGGGGAGATCAGGTTGTTACACAGACACTGTCCGTACAATGTAAAAGAGTATTGTTTTAGGAACAAGTATTTCTGTAGAGGCTTTTAATCCAGTTTACATCTACAGATTTGTTTTAATTCATTCTTGGGATGTGGGCGTAGCTCGCAAGAGCAGCAAATATTGCCAATCCCCAGTTGCCCGTTGAGAAGGGGGTGGTGAGTCACCTTCTTGAACTACTGCAGTCTGTGTGGTGAAGGTATTCCCACAAAGTTGTTCGGTAAGGAGTTCCAGGATTATGACCCAGCAACAATGAATATATCTGAGTCAGGATGATGTGTGACTTGGAGGGGAACTTGGATGTGATGGTGCTCCCATGCAACAGCTGCCCTTGTCCTTCTAGGTGGAGGTTGCGGGTTTTGGAGGTTCTATCAAAGTTCTGGTCGAGTTGCAGATGTATAAAGTTCCTTTCCTTCGCCCCCTCCCACTCCCACCTCTCTCTCTCTCTCTCCCCTCCCATAGAGGCCAGAGTCTTGTGTAGGCCCAGACCAGGTGGTGGATTCCCTTCCCTGAAGGACATCAGTGAACCAGTTGGGTTTTTACGACAATCCGGCAGCTTTCATGGTCACTTTTTCTAGTGCCGGCCCCACAATTGACCAGATTCATTGAACTCAATTTCACAACCTGCCTTTGTTTTCTTGTGGGTTGTCTCTCATGCTCCCTGTTTTAAATTAATTTTACAGGGCACTGGAAGGGGAAGATTTACAGACGGTAAGCTCAGACCAAACATCACATCAAGATCTGACAGAGTCACTCAACTCATCGGATCTGAATATCACCAGCCTCTGAACATGGAAGCAAAAAGCACCATTCACAGCGGGGAGAAACCGTACACGTGTTCTGTGTGTGGACGAGGCTTCAGCCGATCTTCTGGCCTATCGAGACACAAGCGTATTCACACTGGGGAGAGGCCGTTCACCTGCTTTGAGTGTGGGAAGGGATTCACTGAGTCATCTGACCTTCAGACACACCAGCGTGTTCACACCGGGGAGAGGCCGTTCACCTGCTCTGAGTGTGGGAAGGGATTCACTAATTCATCTCACCTACTGAGACACCAGCGTGTTCACACCGGGGAGAGGCCGTTCACCTGCTCGGAGTGTGGAAAGGGATTCACTAATTCATCTCACCTGCTGACACACCAGCGAGTTCACACTGGGGAGAGGCCGTTCACCTGCCCTGTGTGTGGGAAGGGATTCACTCTGTCATCCAAACTGCTGACACACCAGCGAGTTCACACTGGGGAGAGGCCGTTCACCTGCCCTGTGTGTGGGAAGGGATTCACCGAGTCATCCAGCCTGCTGAATCACCAGCGAGTTCACACTGATGAGAGACCATTTAAATGCTCGGACTGTGGGAAGTGCTATAAAACTTACTGGGATCTGACATACCATCAAAATGTTCACACTGTGGAGAGGCCGTTCAGGTGCTCTCACTGCGGGACTGGGTTCAGGCGATCATCTGAGCTCACTGTACACCAGCGCACTCACACTGGGGAGAGGACGTTCACCTGCTCCGTGTGTGGGAAGGGATTCACTCAATCATCCGACCTGCTGAGACACCAGCGAGCTCACACTGGGGAGAGGCCGTTCACCTGCTCCGTGTGTGGAAAGGGATTCACTCGCTCATCCCACCTGCTAAGACACCAGCGAATTCACTCTGATGAGAGACCATTTAAATGCTTGGACTGTGGGAAATGCTATAAAAGTTCCGGGGAACTGACATACCATCAAAGTGTTCACACTGTGGAGAAGCCGTTCACCTGCTCCGTGTGTGGGAAGGGATTCACTCGCTCATCCCACCTGCTGAGACACCAGCGAGTTCACGTGTGAATGCAGGGGTTGGATTCTATTGTTTTTGCTGCTGTTAATCACATCCAGGACTGAACCATGTTCATTCTGATAGTTGGGGTTTGTTTCTGCTGATGTTAATAACTCCTGTAACTGGGCTGGAGTTTAATATTCTGGATAGGTGTCAAATAAATCAGCTTTGCTTTAAACACATTGCTGTAGATTTTTGTCTTTCCCACCTGAGTGTTTAGCGTCACCTGGCTGGAGCTCAGAAAGGACAAACTGGGGGAGGATCGTACGGTGGGAACAGGACTCCAGCCTGGACACAGTCCTTCAGGGCCACACTGAGAGGGGCAAACGGCACTTTGGTCTTTCTCATCTCTCTTCACTGACAGCAAAGTCCCCATGAGGGTTAATCTCGAGGCGTGTGAGAAATGTGTCCCAGCCACTCTTTGCCATGGTTCAGAGCTCCTAGGCACGGAACAGGAGGCTCCTTTACGAATGTAGCCCAGTGCTTTTAGTTTAATGGCCTTATTAACCTGTGTCGCTACTTTTAGTGATTTGTGTATCTGTATCCCTGGATCCCTCTGCTCCTCCAGCCCTTTTAGACTCGGGGAAAATTCGGTGATGCCCCCATTGGGTCGCTAACGTCGTTGGGGCTAATTTTAGCGCCCCGAAAATGTTAGCGCCCCTGCACATTAAATTCAGTGGTAGCACCCCAGGCAGGAGGCGGGGTGCTACTGGAAGCGCTCCCCTCCTTGAGGCGCTACCAGTGAATTTTACGGCGCTTCGTGTAACAGCACCACGCCCGTCGGCACATAGCACCGGGTCATAGCAGACCTCCCTCCCTGATTAAAGGGGAGGGGCCTAGCACTGCGCACACCGGGGCCCTGCTGGAACACCAGGGAGTGGGGTGTCGGATCAAGAGGAGCGCCGGGCTGAGCGATCGCGGCCGACACCCCGAAGAAGAAAGGGGAAGGGGGCAGCTGCTGGCAGTCGGCCAAAATAAAAAGTTGCCGCCCGACACCTGCCCTTTAAGTGGCGTCGCCACGGCTGCAGGAATGACCCCTGACCCTGTCGGACATATCGTCCGGCGATAAGTCAGGGGTCGCATACCCAAGGTTGCAGCCGGGGTGCTGCGCATGGCGATGACGTCATTGCCGGCGGTGTAGTGCTGCGGGGTGCTACCAGCGACCGCCGCGGCTAACCTCCCGCTGAATATCGCGGGAGGCAGAAAGCAACCCAATTTCACCCCCTTGTCCGAGTAGTGTGTGGCTTCCTTATTCTTCCCACCAAAACACACCACCTCACACTGATCTATAGTGAAATTCATTAACACACCACCTCACACTGATCTACAGTGAAATTCATTAACACACCACCTCACACTGATCTACAGTGAAATATCTCCAAATTTGCAGACGACACAAAGCTGGGTGGGAGGGTAAGCTGCGAGGAGGATGTAGGGAAACTCCAGTACGATTTGGACAGGTTGGGTGATTGGGCAGAAACATGGCAAATGCACTATAATGTGGATAAATGTGAGGTTATCCACTTTGGTGGCAAAAACAGGAAGGCAGATTATTATTTGAATGGCAATAGATTGGGAGAATGGGAAGTGCAAAGAGACCTGGGTGTCCTTGTGCACCAGTCGCTGAAGCTAAGCATGCAGGTGCAGCAGGCGGTTAAGAAGGCAAATGGTATGTTGGCCTTCATAGCAAGAGGGTTCGAGTACAGGAACAAGGATGTCTTGCTACAGTTGTACAGGGCCTTGGTGAGACCGCACCTTGAGTATTGTGTGCAGTTTTGGTCACCTTACCTGAGGAAAGACATTCTTGCCATGGAGGGAGTGCAGCGAAGATTCACCAGGCTGATACCTGGGATGGCAGGAATGACGTATGAGGAGAGATTGTGTCGATTGGGCTTATACTCACTGGAGTTTAGAAGATTGAGAGGGGATCTCATCGAAACCTATAAAATTCTGTCAGGTCTGGACAGACTAGATGCAGGAAGGATGTTTCTGATGGCTGGGAGTCCAGAACCAGGGGTCATAGTCTAAGAATAAGGGGTAAGCCATTTAGGACTGAAATGAGGAGGAATTTCTTCACCCAGAGAGTGGTGAACCTGTGGAATTCTCTGCCACCGAGAGCACTGGAGGCCAGTTCATTAAACTTATTCAAGAAAGAGTTGGATATATTTCTTGAGGCTAAAGGGATCAAGTGATATGGGGAAAAGGCAGGGACAGGGTACTGAATTTGGATGATCAGCCATGATCACATTGAATGGCGGAGCAGGTTCGAAGGGCCGAATGGCCTACTCCTGCTCCTATCTTCTATGTTTCTATGTAACACACCACCTCACACTGATCTATAGTGGAATTCATTAAAACACCACCTCACACTGATCTATAGTGAAATTCATTTACACACCACCTCACACTGACCTATAGTGAAATTCATTAACACACCACCTCACACTGATCTATAGTGAAATTCATTAACACACCACCTCACACTGATCTACAGTGAAATTCATTAACACACCACCTCACACTGATCTATAGTGAAATTCATTAACACACCACCTCACACTGATCTATAATTAAATTCATTAACACACCACCTCACACTGATCTGTAGTGAAATTCATTAACACACCACCTCACACTGGTCTATAGTGAAATTCATTTACACACCCCCTCACACTGATCTATAGTGAAATTCATTAACACACCACCTCACACTGATCTACAGTGAAATTTAGTAACACGCCACCTCACACTGATCTACAGTGAAATTTATTAACACGCCACCTCACACTGATCTACAGTGAAATTCATTAACACACCACCTCACACTGATCTATACTGAAATTCATTAACACACCACCTCTGATCTATAGTGAAATTCATTAATACACCACCTCACACTGATCTATAGTGAAATTCATTAACACACCACCTCACACAGATCTATAGTGAAATTCATTAACACACCATCTCACACTGATCTATAGTGACATTCATTAACACACCACCTCACACTGATCTACAGTGATATTCATTAACACACCACCTCACACTGATCTGTAGTGAAATTCATTAACACACCACCTCACATTGATCTACAGTGAAATTCATTGACACACCACCTCACACTGATCTACAGTGAAATTCATTAACACACCACCTCAAACTGATCTACAGTGAAATTCATTAACACACCACCTCACACTGATCTACAGTGATATTCATTAACACACCACCTCACATTGATCTATAGTGAAATTCATTAACACACCACCTCACACTGATCTATAGTGAAATTCATTAACACACCACCTCGCACGGATCTATAGTGAAATTCATTAACACACCACCTCACATTGACCTATGGTGACATTAGGGGGATAGATAGAGTTCTTTGCAGCCGAGAGCAAGAGTCCTGAAGGCTGTGTTGCCTGCCCGGTGCCAGGGTTAAGGACATCTCCTGTGGGCTGGAGAGAAACTTGGAGTGGGAGGGCGAGGATCCAGTTTTCGTGGTCCATGTTGGTACCAACGACATAGATAGGACAAGGAAGGAGGTTCTGCTGAGGGAGTTTGAGCAGCTAGGGGCCAAATTAAAAAGCAGAACCACAAGGGTAATAATCATTGTATTACTACCTGAGCCACGTGCAAATTTGGCTAGGGTAAATAAAATTAGAGAGTTAAATGCGTGGCTCAAAGACTGGTGTGGGAGAAATGGGTTTGGCTTCCTGGGACATTGGCATCAGTACTGGGACAGGAGAGAACTGTTCCATTGGGACAGACTTCACTTGGCCAGTGCTTGGACTAGAGTCCTGGCGAATCGAATAACTAGAGCTAGAGCTTTTAACTAATTAGTGGGGGGGAGGTTTTAAGAGGGCGAAAAATAAAAATGACAGGGGAGAAGGCAATAGAGCAAGGTAACAGTGGGGGAATTAAAAACCAGAGCGTGTCAGGAAGGGTCAGAATGTACAATGAAAAAGGTAAAGTAGTAAAAGAGGTAAAAGCAGGAATAAATTGTCAGAAAACATATTTGAAAGTTCTTTAACTGAATGCACGCAGCATTCGTAACAAAATTGACGAGTTGACGGTACAAATAACTGCACATGGGTATGATCTGGTGGCCATTACGGAAACATGGCTGCAAGATAATCATGACTGGGAACTAAACATACAAGGGTATTTGACAATTAGGATGGACAGACATGAAGGAAAGGGAGGTGGGGTTGCTATATTAATCAAGGATGGGATCACTGCAATAGTCAGAAATGATATTGGGTCAAAGGATCAGGATAGTGAAATGGTTTGGGTGGAGATAAGGAATAATAAGGGGAAAAAGTCACCAGTGGGCGTAGTCTATAGGCCTCTTAACAGTTGCAACTCTGTTGGTCGGAGTATAAATCAGGAAATAGTTGGGGCTTGTAATAAGGGAACAGCTATAATGATGGGGGATTTTAACTTTCATATTGACTGGACTAATCAAATTGGGCATGGCAGCCCTGAGGAAGAGTTCATAGAGTGTATTAGGGATGGGTTCCTTGAGCAGTATGTAACTGAACCAACCAGGGGGCAGGCAATCTTAGATCTGGTCCTGTGTAATGAGACAGGATTAATAAAAAATGTCCTAGTAAAGGATCCCCTTGGAATGAGTGACCATAATATGGTTGAATTCCAAATTCAGTTTGAGGGTGAGAGAGTTGGATCTCAAACCAGCGTACTGAGCTTAAATAAAGGAGACTATGAAGGTATGAGAGTAGAATTGACGAAAGTGGACTGGGAAAACAGATTAAAGTGTAAGACGGTACAAGAGCAGTGGTCTACATTCAAGGAGATATTTCACATCTTTCAAGATAAATATATTCCACTGAGGAAAAAGGGGAGTAAAAGAAAAGACAGCCATCCGTGGCTTAGTAAAGTAATAAAGGATAGTATCTGACTGAAAACAAGGGCATATAAAGTAGCCAAATCTAGAGGGAGGATAGAAGATCGGGAAGCATTTAAAAGCCAGCAAACAATAACTAAAAGATTAATTAAGAAAGGGAAGACAGATTATGAAAGTAAACTAGCAAAAAATATAAAAACAGATAGCAAGCGTTTCTGCAGCTATATAAAAAGAAAAAGGGTGGCTAAAGTGAACGTTGGTCCCTTAGAGGATGGGACCGGGAAACTAGTGGTGGGGAACATGGAGATGGCAAAGGCGCTGAACAAATATTTTGTATCAGTCTTTACAGTAGAGGACACTAAAAATATCCCAACACTGGACAAACAGGGGGCAATGGGGGGGGAGGAGCTAAACACGATTAAAATCACTAAGGAGATGGTACTCAGTAAAATAATGGGGCTTAAGGCGGATAAATCCCCCGAACCTGATGGCCTACATCCTAGGGTCTTGAGAGAAGTGGCGGTAGGGATTGTGGATGCATTGGTGATTATTTTCCAGAACTCCCTGGACTCAGGAAAGGTCCCGGCAGATTGGAAAACTGCTAATGAAACACCCTTACTTAAGGGAAGTAGACAAAAAGCTGGAAACTATAGACCAGTTAACCTAACATCTGTGGTTGGCAAAATTTTGGAGTCCATTATTAAGGAAACATTAACAGAGCATTTGGATAAATATAATTTAATAGGACAGAGTCAGCATGGTTTTACGAAGGGGAGGTCATGTTTGACAAATTTGCTCGAATTCTTTGAGGATGTAACATACAGGGTGGTTGGCACTGTTGCCTCACAGCGCCGGGGACCCGGGTTCAAATCCGGCCTCGGGTGACTGTCTGTGTGGAGTTTGCACATTCTCCCCATGTTTGCGTGGGTTTCCTCCGGGTGCTCCGGTTTCCTCCCACAGTCCAACGATGTGCGGGTTAGGTTGACTGGCCATGAAAAAAAAAAAAAATTGGCCCTTAGTGTTAGGGGGGATTAAATATGTGGGGTTATGGGGTTACGGGGATAGGGCTTGGGTGGGATGGCTGTCGGTGTAGGGACCGGGTGCTAGGGTTTGGATGATCAGTCATGATCTCGTTGAACGGCGGAGCAGGCTCGAAGGGCCGAATGGCCTACTCCTGCTCCTAGTTTCTATGTTTCTATAAAGGGGAACCCGTGGATGTGGTGTATTTGGACTTCCAAAAGGCATTTGACAAGGTGCCACACAAAAGATTACTGATCAAGATAAAAAATCACGGGATTGGGGGTAATATACTGGCATGGGTGGAAGATTGGCTATCTAACAGAAAACAAAGAGTTGGGATAAATGGTTCGTTCTCGGTCTGGCAATCAGTAACTAGTGGTGTTCCGCAGGGGTCAGTGCTGGGACCCCAACTCTTTATAATCTATATTAACGATTTGGAGGAAGGGACCGAGTGCAACATATCCAAGTTTGCCGACGATACAAAGATGGGAGGGAAAGCAGTGAGTGAGGAGGACATAAAAAACCTGCAAAAGGACATAGACAGGCTACGTGAGTGGGCAGAGATTTGGCAGATGCAATATAATGTTGGAAAGTGTGAGGTTATGCACTTTGGCAGAAAAAATCAAAGAGCAAGTTATTATCTAAATGGAGAGAAACTGCAAAGTGCTACAGTACAAAGGGACCTGGGCGTCCTGGTGCATGAAACACAAAAAGTTAGTACGCAGGTGCAGCAGGTGATCAGGAAGGCCAATGGAATCTTGGCTTTTATTGCAAGGGGGATGGAGTATAAAAACAGGGAAGTCTTGCTGCAGTTATACAAGGTATTGGTGAGGCCACACCTAGAATACTGCGTGCAGTTTTGTTTTCCATATTTAAGAAAAGATATACTTGCTCTCGAGGCGGTTCAGAGAAGGTTCACTCCGTTGATTCCGGAGATGAGGGGGTTGATGTATGAGGAAAGGTTGAGTAGGTTGGGACTCTACTCATTGGAGTTCAGAAGAATGAGAGACGATCTTATTGAAACATATAAGATTGTGAGGGGGCTTGATCGGGTGGATGCGGTGAGGATGTTTCCACTGATGGGTGAGACTAGTACTAGGGGGCATAATCTTAGAATAAGGGGCTGCCCTTTCAAAACTGAGATGAGGAGAAACTTCTTCACTCAGAGGGTAGTAAATCTATGGAATTTGCTACCCCAGAGAGCTGTGGAAGCTGCAACATTAAATAAATTTAAAATGGAGATAGACAGTTTCCTAGCAGAAAAGGGAATTAGGGGTTACGGGAAGAGGGCAGGGAAGTGGACGTGAGTCTAGATCGGATCAGCCATGATCCTATTGAATGGCGGAGCAGGCACGAGGGGCCGTATGGCCTACTCCTGCTCCTACTTCTTATGTTCTTATGTTCTTATGTTCATTAACACACCACCTCACACTGATCTACAGTGAAATTCATTAACACACCACCTCACACTCATCTACAGTGAAATTCATTAGCACACCACCTCACACTGATCTACAGTGAAATTCATTAACACACCACCTCACAATGATCTACAGTGAAATTCATTTGCCAATTACACCCCCTCGCACTGATCGATAGTGAAATTCATTAACACACCACCTCACACTGATCTACAGTGAAATTCATTAACACAGCACCTCACACTGATCTATAGTGAAATTCATTAACACACCACCTCACACTGATCTATAGTGAAATTCATTAACACACCACCTCACACTGATCTACAGTGAAATTTATTAACACGCCACCTCACACTGATCTACAGTGAAATTTATTAACACACCACCTCACACTGATCTATAATGAAATTCATTAACACACCACCTCACACTGATCTGTGGTGAAATTCATTAACACACCACCTCACACTGATCTATAGTGAAATTCATTAACACACCCCCTCACACTGATCTATAGTGAAATTCATTAACACACCACCTCACACTGATCTACAGTGAAATTTATTAACACACCACCTCACATTGATCTACAGTGAAATTCATTAACACACCACCTCACACTGATCTGTGGTGAAATTCATTAACACACCACCTCACCCTGATCTATAGTGAAATTCATTAACACACCACCTCACACAGATCTATAGTGAAATTCATTAACACACCACCTCACACTGATCTATAGTGACATTCATTAACACACCACCTCACACTGATCTACTGTGATATTCATTAACACACCACCTCACACAGATCTATAGTGAAATTCATTAACACACCACCTCACACTGATCTACAGTGAAATTCATTGACACACCACCTCACACTGATCTACAGTGAAATTCATTAACACACCAACTCAAACTGATCTACAGTGAAATTCATTAACACACCACCTCACACTGATCTACAGTGATATTCATTAACACACCACCTCACATTGATCTATAGTGAAAATCATTAACACACCACCTCACACTGATCTGTAGTGAAATTCATTAACACACCACCTCACATTGATCTATAGTGAAATTCATTAACAAACCACCCCACACTGATCTATAGTGAAATTCATTAACACACCACCTCACATTGACCTATGGTGACATTAGGGGGATAGATAGAGTTCTTTGCAGCTGAGAGCGAGAGTCCTGAAGGCTGTGTTGCCTGCCCGGTGCCAGGGTTAAGGACATCTCCTCTGGGCTGGAGAGAAACTTGGAGTGGGAGGGCGAGGATCCAGTTTTCATGGTCCATGTTGGTACCAATGACATAGATAGGACAAGGAAGGAGGTTCTGCTGAGGGAGTTTGAGCAGCTAGGGGCCAAATTAAAAAGCAGAACCACAAGGGTAATAATCATTGTATTACTACCTGAGCCACGTGCAAATTTGGCTAGGGTAAATAAAATTAGAGAGTTAAATGCGTGGCTCAAAGACTGGTGTGGGAGAAATGGGTTTGGCTTCCTGGGACACTGGCATCAGTACTGGGACGGGAGAGAGCTGTTCCATTGGGATGGACTTCACTTGGCCAGTGCTTGGACTAGAGTCCTGGCGAATCGAATAATTAGAGCTGTAGAGAGGGCTTTAAACTAATTAGTGGGGGAGAGGTTTTAAGAGGGCGAAAAATAAAAATGACAGCGGAGAAGGCAATGGAGCAAGGTAACGGTGGGGGAATTAAAAAACAGAGCGTGTCAGGAAGGGTCAGAATGTATAATGAAAAAGGTAAAGTAGTAAAAAAGGTAAAAGCAGGAATAAATTGTCAGAAAACATATTTGAAAGTTCTTTATCTGAATGCACGCAGCATTCGTAACAAAATTGACAAGTTCACCGTACAAATAACTACACATGGGTATGATCTGGTGGCCATTACAGAAACATGGCTGCCAGATAATCATGACTGGGAACTAAACATACAAGGGTATTTGACAATTAGGACGGACAGACATGAAGGAAAGGGAGGTGGGGTTGCTATGTTAATCAAGGATGGAATCACTGCAATAGTCAGAAATGATATTGGGTCAAAGGATCAGGATAGTGAAACAGTTTGGGTGGAGATAAGGAATAATAAGGGGAAAAAGTCACCAGTGGGCGTAGTCTATAGGCCTCCTAACAGTTGCAACTCTGTTGGTCAGAGTATAAATCAGGAAATAGTTGGGGCTTGTAATAAGGGAACAGCTATAATCATGGGGGATTTTAACTTTCATATTGACTGGACTAATCAAATTGGGCATGGCAGCCCTGAGCAAGAGTTCATAAGAACATAAGAACATAAGAAATAGGAGCAGGAGTAGGCCAATCGGCCCCTCGAGCCTGCTCCACCATTCAATAAGATCATGGCTGATCTGATCCTAACCTCAAATCTTCTGTCACTCTGCATCCACCCGAACCCATGTGATCTCCTGGGAGAGGCGAAAAACCAGATAAAGACCCAATGGCCAATTTGGGAGAAAAAAATCTGGGAAATTCCTCTCCGACCCATCTAGGCGATCGAAATTCTTCCAGGAGATCACTCTGTCCCTATATTTTCTACAGTACTTACCTTCTGTAAAGGCGATCTCCACCCCAGCCAGGAACAGGAATAAAACCATCTCCTGAAATCTAACAGAATTAGAACACAGTAGGAGCAGAACAAGGCTACACGGCCCCTGGGCCCGCTCCACTACCCACAGGGCCATGACCATTCCGAACCCAGACTCATGTCCAATTTCCTGCCTGCTGCCCGTAACCCTTTATTCCCTTTACTTCTAGGAAACTATCTATTTCTGTTTTAAATTTATTTAATGATGTAGCTTCCACAGCTTTCTGGGGCAGCAAATTCCACAAACCTACCACCCTCTGAGTGAAGAAGTTTCTCCTCATCTCAGTTTTGAATGAGCAGCCCCTTATTTTAAGATTATGCCCCCTAGTTCTAGTTTCACCCATCATTGGGAACATCCTCACCGCATCCACCCGATCAAGCCCCTTCACAATCTTATATGTTTCAATAAGATCGCCTCTCATTCTTCTGAACTCCAATGAGTAGAGTCCCAATCTACTCAACCTCTCCTCATATGACCACCCCCTCATCCCCGGGATTAACCGAGTGAACCTTCTTTGTACTGACTCGAGAGCAAGTATGTCTTTTCTTAAGTATGGACACCAAAACTGTATGCAGTATTCCAGGTGCGGCCTCACCAATACCTTGTACAACTGCAGCAATACCTCCCTGTTTTTATATTCCAACCCCCTAGCAATAAAAGCCAACATTCCATTGGCCTTCTTAATCACTTGCTGCACCTGCATACTAACTTTTTGAGTTTCGTGCACCAGGACCCCCAGATCCCTTTGTACTACAGTACTTTCCAGTTTCTTGCCATTAAGATAATAACTTGCTCTATGATTTTTCCTGCCAAAGTGCATAACCTCACACTTTCCAGTATTGTATTCCATCTGCCAAATCTCTGCCCACTTACTTAGCCTGTCTATGTCCCTTTGCAGGTTTTTTATGTCCTCCTCACTCACTACTTTCCGTCCCATCTTTGTATCATCTGCAAACTTTGATATGTTACACTCGGTCCCCTCCTCCAAATCATTAATATAGATTGTAAAGAGTTGGGGACCCAGCACTGACCCCTGCGGAACACCACTAGTTACTGGTTGCCAATCTGAGAACGAACCATTTATCCCAACTCTCTGCTTTCTGTTAGAGAGCCAATCCTCCACCCACGCCAGAATATTACCCCCAATCCCATGATTTTTTATCTTGAGCAATAATCTTTTGTGTGGCACCTTGTCAAATGCCTTTTGGAAGTCTAAATACACTATGCCCACTGGTTCCCCTTTATCCACCCTGTACACTCATAGAGTGTATTAGGGATGGGTTCCTTGAGCAGTATGTAACTGAACCAACCAGGTGGCAGGCAATCTTAGATCTGGTCCTGTGTAATGAGACAGGATTAATAAAAAATGTCCTAGTAAAGGATCCCCTTGGAATGAGTGACCATAATATGGTTGAATTCCAAATTCAGTTTGAGGGTGAGAGAGTTGGATCTCAAACCAGCGTACTGAGCTTAAATAAAGGAGACTATGAAGGTATGAGAGTAGAATTGACTAAAGTGGACTGGGAAAACAGATTAAAGTGTAAGACGGTACAAGAGCAGTGACCTACATGCAAGGAGATATTTCACATCTTTCAAGATAAATATATTCCACTGAGGAAAAAGGGGAGTAAAAGAAAAGACAGCCATCCGTGGCTTAGCAAAGTAATAAAGGATAGTATTCGACTGAAAACAAGGGCATATAAAGTAACCAAATCTAGAGGGAGGATAGAAGATCGGGAAGCATTTAAAAGCCAGCAAACAATAACTAAAAGATTAATTAAGAAAGGGAAGACAGATTATGAAAGTAAACTAGCAAAAAATATAAAAACAGATAGCAAGAATTTCTACAGCTATATAAAAAGAAAAAGGGTGGCTAAAGTGAACGTTGGTCCCTTAGAGGATGGGACCGGGAAACTAGTGGTGAGGAACATGGAGATGGCAAAGACGCTGAACAAATATTTTGCATCAGTCTTTACAGTAGAGGACACTAAAAATATCCCAACACTGGACAAACAGGGGGCAATGGGGGGGGGAGGAGCTAAACACGATTAAAATCACTAAGGAGATGGTACTCAGTAAAATAATGGGGCTTAAGGCGGATAAATCCCCCGAACCTGATGGCCTACATCCTAGGGTCTTGAGAGAAGTGGCGGTAGGGATTGTGGATGCATTGGTGATTATTTTCCAGAACTCCCTGGACTCAGGAAAGGTCCCGGCACATTGGAAAACTGCTAATGTAACACCCTTATTTAAGAAGGGAAGTAGACAAAAAGCTGGAAACTATAGACCAGTTAGCCTAACATCTGTGGTTGGCAAAATTTTGGAGTCCATTATTAAGGAAACATTAACAGAGCATTTGGATAAATATAATTTAATAGGACAGAGTCAGCATGGTTTTACGAAGGGGAGGTCATGTTTGACAAATTTGCTCGAATTCTTTGAGGATGTAACATACAGGGTGGTTAGCACTGTTGCCTCACAGCGCCAGGGACCCGGGTTCAAATCCGTCCTCGGCTGACTGTCTGTGTGGAGTTTGCACATTCTCCCCGTGTTTGCATGGGTTTCCTCCGGGTGCTCCGGTTTCCTCCCACAGTCCAAAGATGTGCGGGTTAGGTTGATTGGCCATGATAAAAAAAAAAAAAAAATTGGCCCTTAGTGTTAGGGGGGATTAAATATGTGGGGTTATGGGGTTACGGGGATAGGGCTTGAGTGGGATGGCTGTCGGTGTAGGGACCGGGTGCTAGGGTTTGGATGATCAGCCATGATCTCGTTGAATGGCGGAGCAGGCTCGAAGGGCCGAATGGCCAACTCCTGCTCCTAGTTTCTATGTTTCTATAAAGGGGAACCAGTGGATGTAGTGTATTTGGACTTCCAAAAGGCATTTGACAAGGTGCCACACAAAAGATTACTGATCAAGATAAAAAATCACGGGATGGGGGTAATATACTGGCATGGGTGGAAGATTGGCTATCTAACAGAAAACAAAGAGCTGGGATAAATGGTTCGTTCTCGGTCTGGCAATCAGTAACTAGTGGTGTTCCGCAGGGGTCAGTGCTGGGACCCCAACTCTTTACAATCTATATTAACGATTTGGAGGAAGGGACCGAGTGCAACATATCCAAGTTTGCCGACGATACAGAGATAGGAGGGAAAGTAGTGAGTGAGGAGGACATAAAAAACCTGCAAAAGGACATAGACAGGCTAAGTGAGTGGGCTGTGATTTGGCAGATGCAATATAATGTTGGAAAGTGTGAGGTTATGCACTTTGGCAGAAAAAATCAAAGAGCAAGTTATTATCTAAATGGAGAGAAACTGCAAAGTGCTACAGTACAAAGGGATCTGGGCGTCCTGGTGCATGAAACACAAAAAGTTAGTATGCAGGTGCAGCAGGTGATCAGGAAGGCCAATGGAATCTTGGCTTTTATTGCAAGGGGGATGGAGTATAAAAACAGGGAAGTCTTGCTGCAGTTATACAAGGTATTGGTGAGGCCACACCTAGAATACTGCGTGCAGTTTTATTTTCCATATTTAAGAAAAGATATACTTGCTCTCGAGGCGGTTCAGAGAAGGTTCACTCGGTTGATTCCGGAGATGAGGGGGTTGATGTATGAGGAAAGGTTGAGTAGGTTGGGACTCTACTCATTGGAGTTCAGAAGAATGAGAGGCGATCTTATTGAAACATATAAGATTGTGAGGGGGCTTGATCAGGTGGATGCGGTGAGGATGTTTCCACTGATGGGTGAGACTAGAACTAGGGGGCATAATCTTAGAATAAGGGGCTGCCCTTTCAAAACTGACATGAGGAGAAACTCCTTCACTCAGAGGGTAGTAAATCTATGGAATTTGCTACCCCAGAGAGCTGTGGAAGCTGCAACAATAAATAAATTTAAAATGGAGATAGACAGTTTCCTAGCAGAAAAGGGAATTAGGGGTTACGGGAAGAGGGCAGGGAAGTGGACATGAGTCTAGATCGGATCAGCCATGATCCTATTGAATGGCAGAGCAGGCACCAGGGGCCGTATGGCCTACTCCTGCTCCTACTTCTTATGTTCTTATGTTCTTATGTTCATTAACACACCACCTCACACTGATCTACAGTGAAATTCATTAACACACCACCTCACACTCATCTACAGCGAAATTCATTAACAAATCAAATCAAAATCAAATCAAATCAAATCAACTTTTATTGTCATTGTTAGTGCACAAGTGCAGTACAACGAAATGTAAGCTTGCGGCTCCCGGGAGTGTACAATTTTGATTAGGACACTTAAACATTTCAACATGCATTTGTACATATATATTAGCATAAATATGACCATAATAAAGTGCATTGGCAGATGTGCAGGCTTTAGTGTTTATTTGTGGAGTTCAGTAGGATGACAGCCCTGGGAAAGAAGCTGTTCCTAAATCTGGTCGTACGGGTGCGAATGCATCTGTAGCATCTTCCAGATGGTAGGAGGGCAAACAGACTGTGGCTGGGGTGGGTAGGGTCTTTGATGATGGACCGTGCCCTCCGTAGGCAGTGTTTCTGATATATGTGTTCTATGGTCGGTAGCCGGGTGCCGGTAATGCGTTGGGCAGTTTTGACTACCCGCTGCAGGGCTTTCCGGTCATGGGAGCTACAGCTGCCGTACCATACCGTGATACAGTTTGTCAGGATGCTCTCTATAGTGCAGCGGTAGAAGTTAGAGAGGATCGGGGGTGACAGATTACATCCCTTCAGCCTCCTCAAGAAATATAGGTGCTGCTGGGCCTTCTTCACCAGAGAGGAGGTGTTGAGGGACCAGGAGAGGTCTTCCGTGATGTGGACTCCGAGGAACTTAAGGCTGGCCACCCTTTCCACCTCCGCCCCATTGATGTGGATGGGGGTGTGACTTCCGCCTTTGGACTTCCTGAAGTCCACGATTATGTCCTTTGTTTTCTTTGTGTTAAGGGCCAGGTTGTTGTCGGCGCACCACTTCACGAGATGCTGGACCTCCTCCCTGTAGGCTGACTCGTCGTTGTTGGTGATCTGGCCTACTACCGTGGTGTCATCTGCAAACTTGATGATGGTGTTGGAACCATTAACAGCCACACAGTCGTGGGTGAAGAGGGAGTAGAGGAGGGGGCTCAGCACACATCCTTGTGGGGCCCCCGTGTTCAGGGTCGGGGGGGAGGTGTGGTTACCTAATTTGACAGACTGGGGTCTGTTTGTTAGGAAGTCCAGGGTCCAGTTGCAGAGGGAAGTATTCAGGCCAAGAGTTTGGAGTTTGATGGCCAGCTTGTTGGGGACGATAGTGTTGAATGCTGAGCTGTAGTCTATAAACAACATTCTGATGTAGGTCTCCTTACCATCTAGGTGATTCAGTGCCGAGTGTAGAGCAGTTGTGATTGCATCCTCCGTTGATCTGTTTGCCCGATAGGCAAACTGGTGTTGGTCAAGGGAGGCAGGAACACTGGCTTTGACACACCAACTCACAATGATCTATAGTGAAATTCATTTGCCAATTACACCCCCTCACACTGATCGATAGTGAAATTCATTAACGCACCACCTCACACTGATCTACAGTGAAATTCATTAACACAGCATCTCACACTAATCTATAGTGAAATTCATTAACACACCACCTCACACTGATCTATAGTGAAATTCATTAACACACCCCCTCACACTGATCTACAGTGAAATTCATTAACGCACCACCTCACACTGATCTACAGTGAAATACATTAACAAACCACCTCACACTGATCTACAGTGAAATTCATTAACACACCACCTCACACTGATCTACAGTGAAATTCATTAACACACCACCTCACACTGATCTACAGTGAAGTTCATTAACACACCACCTCATACTGATCTTTCATGAAATCCATTTGCCAATTACACCCCCATGCTGAAATTTATTAATGGCTTCTTGCATTTTGTCTTCCTCAGTATTAACTCTACCTTTTTTGGTGTTATCGACAAACTTTGAAATTGTTCTTCTGATTCCCGAGTCCAAATCGTTTATGAACAACAGTGATCCCAGCACCGATCCCTGTGGAACACCACTGTACCTGAACTCTTAAATTACTCTGCTCCTCTACTCCTTTTAAAGTTTTACATAAGAACATAAGAATTAGGAGTGGGTCACACGGCCCCTCGAGCCTGCTCCGCCATTCAATAAGATCATGACTGATCATCGACCTCAACTCCACTTTCCCACCCAATCCCCATATCCCTTGATTCCCCTGGAGTCCAAAAATCGATCTATCTCAGCCTTGAATATACTCAAAGACTCAGCATTCACAGCCTTCTGGGGCAGAGAATTCCAAAGATTCACAACCCTCTGAGTGAAGAAATTCCTCCTAATCTCAGCCTTAAATGGCTGACTCCTTATCCTGAGATTATGCCCCTTAGTTCTAGACACTCCAGCCAGGGGAAACAACCTCTCAGCATCTACCCTGTCAATACCCCTCAAAATCTTGTATGTTTCAACTTAAAATGTACATTTCCCCTCATTTTTCCTCCCAAAATGTATCACTTCACATATCTCTACACCAAATTTCATCTGACCTCTACCTGTTCAATTTACTAACCCATATATATCACATTGAAATCACTCTTCACAGTTCCCTACACTCCCTATTGTAGTCTCATCTAGATACTTTGATCTTGTGCTCCATAAACCCAAGCCCGGATCATTTGTCTATATTCAGAAGAGCAATGGTCCCAACACTGACCCTGGGGGACACCACTGTTTACATCCCTCCAGTCTGAACATCCATTAACCACTACTCTCTGTCCTTTACAAAACTTCCTATCCACACTGCCCCACTCCCTTAAATACTGTGAGCCTTTACTTGTCCTCCCACTTTTAAAGGTTTGTGTACCTGAGCCGCTTGTTTCCTACAATACAACACTGTCAGTGACTACACTTCCAAAGTACTTCATTGGCTGTGAAGCACATTGCGACGTCCTGAGGTGGTGAAAGGTGCTATATAAATGCAAGTCTTTCTTTCTTGTAGGTTTTAGAGATATTAACATAAAAAGGCTAAAATTCATTGACATCAAATGTCTTATGTAATATGCATTATGGGAAAGAGAAATTTAGTCTGAGTTAGAAACTCAAACAGCTGTTTCATTGCAGACAGGTCGCTATGGCAACACTGATAAGACATTCCATTCACTGAATCGACTGGTTGCAATCTGTAATCAGATCAGGGGAAAGAACAGGGTGTGTCTGTTATTAAACACAATATAAACTTAAAGCAGAGTGAGTAGTAGAATAGTGTAGGTATTGTCGTATGCCTAACCAATAACGGATTCAACTCAGAAGAACAACAAACTGGTTTTTAATGTTGAATTCGATTATTTACAGCAGACAATGGAGATTGATGTTGGAGAGCTGTGAAACAGGTCTTTCCCCAGCGGGGACGCCACGAGGACTGACTAGGCAGTCCGGAGGTTTGTGCGATGACGTCATCACGTTTGCGTCGTAACGTCATTGCTTTGTTCGCGTTTCCCACGCTTGGGGTGTCACGTGACTTGTGTGATGACGTTAGCACGTGTATGTCCGCGTCATCGCGTTTACCCGGCACCCGGCACTGTAGCTGGCCATTGCAGCTGAAGTCACGGGAGCGGGAGGCACCCGGCGCTGCAGCTGGCTGATGCGGCCGAAGTCGTGGGCGCGGGAGGCCGAGCTGTGCCGGCGGCCGTCGCGGGAGCGGGAGGCTGAGCTGTGCCGGCGGCCGTTGCGGGAGCAGTCACGTGACATGCGTCGTGACGTCACTGTGTTCTTAAAGGGGCAACGCCCCGTGCAAGCAAACTATATACAACGTTGAAGGGAATTCTGTACAACAGGTAAGTGACATTCGGTAGTGCCACTACATACGCCCCCCCAGAATTCCCTTCAACGTACAAAGTCAAATGGTGAAGTGGTCCGACTAGCTTGTCTGAAGGAATCCTGTAGTGCCGAGGCGGAGGCTGTTGGGTGGCTGGCGATCAGGCAGGCGCTTGTATGATCTGCCGTAACGACGAAGGTGTCTGGTGGTTTCGGCGGTCGTGCTGTCTCAACTTGGCGGGTGAGGTCTAAAGATGTTGGTTGTGAGCGGATCCTTATGCGCGTCATCATGGTGAATAAAACGTATCCGTCATGCGAAGGACCGTAGAGACGTGCGACCTCTGCAGCCAGTGGCTCAAAGCGGGCGCTGGGGCGAAACAGCTGGCCGCGTCATAGTGACTGGCAGGTTGGGCAGACGTGGACCATGGCGTTGTCGGTGTTGTTAGGAAGTCCCCTGTCGAACAAAATCTGCAGGAACGCCATAACGGGGATCCAGGAGGAAATGAACGTGGGTCTAGTCAGTCGGGTAACTTGCTGAGCAGGCGAGCAAACTCATTGGCAGTCGGGAACACACGGAGCGGCGCATGCCGTAGTGTTACCATGGTAACTCTGAAACTAGCTAACAGTTGCTGCGTTGATCAGTGATCAGGGATGGACAGCAATCGTCCCGCGTGGCCAGTCGCGGCCACGGGATGCCCGTAGACCCATACTTCATTGTTCGGAGTGTCGGTTGTTGTTTCGTTCATGGGGAAAACTGCCGGGAGTGCGGCAATGCCTCGCTTTCATGCCGAGCTGCACACGGTAGTTTACACAAACCAGCAGGCTGACGGGCTGGTGCGGTGTCGGCGGGAGATGAGTCGTCGTGGCTCATGAGGGATGGGTCCTCGTGGTTCGCGAGGGATGGGTCCTCGTGCTTCACGAGGGATGGGTCCTCATGGTTCGCGAGGAGTACGTCCTTGTGGTTTGCGGGGGTGAGTCCTCGTGGTACATCTGCAGGGGCGCGCACTGATCTTGTGGGCCCGAACGTGCCATACCCACGCTGTGAGGGATTTAAACTTGCTGTTCCTTGAAGGGTGTCAAGGAGGCGGACGACCCAGGAGTCAGTAGAGCAGTCGAGTATGGAGACATCGTTGGTCTGCACCACATCAATGTTCTAGGTGAACGGGGCTTCCACCTGAAGAAAGCACGAGGGCGATTGTTGCTCCAAGGGTAGCTGAGCGAAACGGCTTTAGCTTCCATGCGTGCTTCTTTTGTGAAAATCGTTCACAAAACTCGGGGTCCGGCTGCGCTGCTTTCGTGAAAAACGTGCACGAAAAACGGAGTCACCAATCAATGTAGGAATTGATGAGCTCCCATACTCACGTCGTCTGGTCACCAATGTAGGTATTGGTGGTCGTTGACTGTTGTTCGTTGGTCGTTGTTCATCGGATGTTGTTCGCCATGCTCTTCTTCTGTGAAAGCTTTCAAAGAGACGGGTTTCAGACTGTGCGCTGTTTCCGTGGAAAACGTTCACGGAGACGGGGTCACCAATGTAGGTGTTGGACGAATTCAGTTGTGCACATCGTTCATCTTCTGTGAAGGCGAGGTTTCGGGGTCACCAATGTAGGTGTTGTTGGCTGTGCTTCTTCCACGAAAACCATTCACGGATACGGGGTCACCAATGTAGGTGTTATTGGCTGTGTTTCTTCCGCGAAAAACGTTCACGGATACGGGGTCACCAATGTAGATATTGTCGTATACCTAACCAATAACGGAGTTCAACTCAGAAGAACAACAAACTGGTTTTTAATGTTGAACCAACCAGAGATCAGGCCATCTTAGACTGGGTATTATGTAACGAGAAAGGATTAATTAGCAATCTTGTTGTAAGAGGCCCCTTGGGTCGGAGCGATCATAATATGATCGAATTCTTCATTAAGATGGAGAATGAAATAGTTGACTCGGAGACTAGGGTCCTAAATTTAAATAAAGGAAACTATGATGGTCTGAGGAGCGAGTTGGGTAGGATTGATTGGGGAATGGCACTCAAAGGGTTGATGGTGGATAGGCAATGGCAAACATTCAAAGACCGAATGGATGAACTACAGAATTTGTTCATCCCAGTTTGGCATAAAAATAAAACAAAAAAGGTGACCCAACCGTGGCTAACAAGGTAAATAAGGGATAGCATAAGGTCCAAGGAGAGGGCATATAAATTGGCCAGAAAAAGCAATAATCCTGAGGATTGGGAGCAGTTTAGGATTCAACAAAGGAGGACAAAGGGATTAATTAAGAAAGGGAAAATAGAATATGAGAGTAAGCTTGCAGAGAACATAAAAACTGACTGTAAAAGCTTTTATAGATATGTGAAGAGAAAAAGATTGGTGAAGTCAAGCATAGGTCCCTTGCAGTCAGAATCGGGGGAATTTATAATGGGGAACAAAGAAATGGCTGACCAACTAAATACATATTTTGGTTCTGTCTTCACAAAGGAGGACACAAATAACCTCCCAGAGATGCCAGGGAACATAGGGTCTGATGAAAGGGTGGAACTGAAAGGAATCAGTATTTGTAGGGAAATGGTGTTAGGAAAATTGATGGAACTGAAGGCCAATAAATCCCCAGGGCCTGATAATCTACATCCCAGGGTACTTAAGGAAGTGGCCCTAGAAATAGTAGATGCATTGCTGGTCATCTTCCAGAACTCGATAGACTCTGGAATGGTACCCATGGATTGGCGGGTAGCTAATGTTACCCCACTATTCAAAAAAGGTGGTAGAGAAAAGGCGGGGAATTATAGACCAGTAAGCTTGACATCGGTAGTGGGGAAAATGCTAGAGTCCATTATAAAAGATGTAATAGCAGAGCACTTGGAAAGCAGTGACTGGATCGGACAAAGTCAACATGGATTTACAAAAGGTAAATCATGCTTGACTAATCTACTGGAATTTTTTGAGGATGTAACTGGTAAAATAGATAAGGAAGAACCAGTGGATGTGGTGTATTTGGACTTTCAGAAGGCTTTCGATAAGGTCCCACATAAGAGATTAGCGTGCAAAATTAAGGCACATGGGATTGGGGGCAAGGTATTGACCTGTTAGCCTAACATCTGTGGTTGGTAAAATGTTAGAGTCCATTATTAAGGAGACAGTAATGGGACATTTGGATAAACATAATTTAATAGGACAAACTCAGCATGGTTTCATGAACGGGAAGTCATGTTTGACAAATTTGCTTGAGTTTTTTGAGGAAGTAACATACAGAGTGGATAAAGGGGAACCAGTGGACGTAGTATATTTAGACTTCCAAAAGGCATTTGACAAGGTGCCACACAAAAGATTATTGCTCAAGATAAAAAATCACGGGATTGGGGGTAATATTCTGGCGTGGGTGGAGGATTGGCTCTCTAACAGAAGGCAGAGAGTTGGGATAAATGGTTCGTTCTCAGACTGGCAACCAGTAACTAGTGGTGTTCCGCAGGGGTCAGTGCTGGGTCCCCAACTCTTTACAATCTATATTAACGATTTGGAGGAGGGGACCGAGTGTAACATATCAAAGTTTGCAGATGATACAAAGATGGGACGGAAAGTAGTGAGTGAGGAGGACATAAAAAACCTGCAAAGGGACATAGACAGGCTAAGTAAGTGGGCAGAGATTTGGCAGATGGAATACAATACTGGAAAGTGTGAGGTTATGCACTTTGGCAGGAAAAATCATAGAGCAAGTTATTATCTTAATGGCAAGAAACTGGAAAGTACTGTAGTACAAAGGGATCTGGGGGTCCTGGTGCACGAAACTCAAAAAGTTAGTATGCAGGTGCAGCAAGTGATTAAGAAGGCCAATGGAATGTTGGCTTTCATTGCTAGGGGGATAGAATATAAAAACAGGGAGGTATTACTGCAGTTGTACAAGGTATTGGTGAGACCGCACCTGGAATACTGCACACAGTTTTGGTGTCCATACTTAAGAAAAGACATACTTGCTCTCGAGTCAGTACAAAGAAGGTTCACTCAGTTAATCCCGGGGATGAGGGGGTGGTCATATGAGGAGAGGTTGAGTAGATTGGGACTCTACTCATTGGAGTTCAGAAGAACAAGAGGCGATCTTATTGAAACATACAAGATTGTGAAGGGGCTTGATCGGGTGGATGCGGTGAGGATGTTCCCAATGATGGGTGAAACTAGAACTAGGGGGCATAATCTTAGAATAAGGGCTGCTCTTTCAAAACTGAGATGAGGAGAAACTTCTTCACTCAGAGGGTGGTAGGTTTGTTGAATTTGCTGCCCCAGAAAGCTGTGGAAGCTACATCATTAAATTAATTTAAAACAGAAATAGATAGTTTCCTAGAAGTAAAGGGAATTAAGGGTTACAGGGAGCGGGCAGGAAATTGGACGAGTCTAGGTTCGGAATGGTCATGGCCCTGTGGGTAGTGGAGTGGGCCCAGGGGCCGTGTAGCCTGGTTCTGCTCCTACTGTGTTCTAATTCTGTGTTATATTTCAGGAGATGGTTTTATTCCTGTTCCTGGCTGGGGTGGAGATCGCCTTTACAGAAGGTAAGTACTCTAGAAAATATAGGGACAGAGTGATCTTCTGGACGAGTTTTGATCACCTAGATGGGTCGGAAAGGAATTTCCCAGATTTTTTCCTCCCAAATTGGCCATTGGGTCTTTTATCTGGCTTTTCGCCTCTCCCGGGAGATCACATGGGCTCGGGTGGATAGAAAGTGATAGAAGATTTGAGGTTAGGATCAGATCAGCCATGATCTTATTGAATGGTGGAGCAGGCTCGAGGGGCCGATTGGCCTACTCCTGCTCCTATTTCTTATGTTCTTATGTTCTCATGTATTCCGAAATGGTCATAAGCGTATTTACTTTTTGGTCAGGCAAAAATTGTTCAGACGGTATACAAAAAATGTTCAAAATTCCGCTCATTATCCACTCATTATCATCGAGTGACGTGAAGGTTGACCAATCGTACAGTCGACCAATGCGACGGTCGACCAATCGCTGCTCACGGGGGCGGGTTCATTGCGTGTGCGGGCGGGCCATCCTAGATTCGAGTGACGTGATGATTGACCAATCCTACACTTCAGTGACCTGACGGTTGACCAATCGGTGCATGTGTGGGTGGACCTAATCCTTATCAGCTGAGGTGAGCGGCCGCCATCTTGATTCGAAACTCTTCATTTCTTTTTCCCACTTTCTGCGTGTTTCTTTTCAAATCTAGATTTCCAGCAAAAAAGAAGTTGCTTTTAAAACACAAATTTTTTTTCAAAATAGTTAAATAATTTGTAAATCTTTTCTGTAACCTCTATAATTTTCCTACCTTTCACCGTTTTTCCAGGCCTCGAAGCCTCGGCCTCTGTTGCCCAGCCACGCCCGAGCTGGGCACCTCCCGTCCCACTCAACAAGTGGCCCGCGATCACCGCCATCTTTCTAAAGGCTGGCCGGGCGGGTCTGAGCCGAGCATAGCCACTGCCGCCATCTTTCTAAAGGCTGGTGGGGCGGCACGGAGCTCCACGGAGCCATCGCCGGCACTGGGCTCGGGTGCTTTGTGGCCTGCGGCCAAACGGCGGCTGCGGAGCTCGGGCTGACCGGGGCGCTGCGCTCGGCTGGGCCATGTCAGTGCAGGTGCCTGAGGCCCTGGGGCCTAGCCTTCTCCAACCGCCGCCAGCAGCGCAACTCTCAACACTGGCAGAGTGGAGAGGGTCTGCTGGCTTCCCCCTCCCTTTCTCCCTCCCCTTCCCCCATCCCCCTGCCCCTCCTTCCCCCATTCTTACCCCCCCACACCCTCTCCCACACACCCCCTTCCAACCCCCCTCCCCTCCCCCCCTCCCTCCCCACCCCTCTCCCCCCACCCCCTTTCCCCCACCCCCTTTCCCCCACCCCTTTCCCCTTTCTCTCCTTCCCTGTCTCTCTCCTTCCCTCTGTCTCTGTCTCTCTCTCTCTCCCTCTCTCTCTCTGTCTCTCTCTCCCTCCCTCTCTGCCTCTCTCTCTCTGTCTCTCTCTCTCTCCCTCTCTCTCTGTCTCTCTCTCTCCCCCAGTCTCTCTCTCTCTCTCTTCCCCCCAGTCGCTCTCTCTTCCCCCCAGTCACTCTCTCTTCCCCCCAGTCGCTCTCTCTTCCCCCAGTCGCTCTCTCTTCCCCCTAGTCGCTCTCTCTTCCCCCTAGTCGCTCTCGCTTCCCCCCAGTCGCTCTCTCTCTTCCCCCAGTCGCTCTCTCTCTTCCCCCATCACTCTCTCACTTCCCCCCAGTCGCTCTCTCTTCCCCCCAGTCGCTCTCTCTTCCTCCCAGTCGCTCTCTCTCTTCCTCCCAGTCGCTCTCTCTCTTCCCCCCAGTCACTCTCTCTCTTACCCCCAGTTGCTCTCTCTCTTCCCCCCAGTCGCTCTCTCTTCCCCCCAGTCGCTCTCTCTCTTCCCCCCAGTCGCTCTCTCTCTTCCCCCCAGTTGCTCTCTCTCTTCCCCCAGTCGCTCTCTCTCTTCCCCCCAGTCGCTCTCTCTCTTCCCCCCCAGTCGCTCTCTCTTCCCCCCCAGTCGCTCTCTCTCTTCCCCCCAGTCGCTCTCTTCCCCCCATCGCTCTCTCTCTTCCCCCCAGTCGCGCTCTCTCTCCCCCCAGTCGCTCTCTCTCTTCCCCCCAGTCACTCTCTCTCTTCCCCCCATCGCTCTCTCTTCCCCCCAGTCGCTCACTCTCTTCCCCCCCAGTCACTCTCTCTCTTCCCCCAGTCGCTCTCTCTTCCCCCCAGTCGCTCTCTCTCTTCCCCCCAGTCGCTCTCTCTTCCCCCCAGTCGCTCTCTCTTCCCCCCAGTCGCTCTCTCTCTTCCCCCAATCGCTCTCTCTCTTCCCCCGCAGTCACTCGCTCTCTTCCCCCCAGTCGCTCGCTCTCTCTCTTCCAAAAACAACATGCCCTCAAAAAAGCCTCGGCACCGCCGGGCACTCCAGCTAGTGTTCTTATAAATACACGTCTATCTTTCTTTCTTATTGTGTCCAATTCTGCGCTCCACACTTTAGGAAGGATGTGAAGGCCTTAGAGAGGCTGCAGAAAAGATTTACCAGAATGGTACCAGGGATGACGGACTTCAGTTATGTGCAGAGACTGGAGAAGCTGGGATTGTTCTCGTTAGAGCAGAGAAGGTTAAGGGGAGATTGACCAGAATGGTACCAGGGATGAGGGACTTCAGTTATGTGGATAGACTGGAGAAGCTGGGGTTGTTCTCCAGAGCAGAGAAGGTTGAGAGGAGATTTGATGGAGGTGTTCAAAATCATGAGGGGGTCTGGACAGAGTAGATAGAGAGAAACTGTTCCCATTGGCGAAAGGCTCGAGAACCAGAGGACACAGAATTAAGGTGATTGTCAGAAGGTCCAAAGGCTCCTCACAGCTTACTGTCCCACCTAGCTTTGTATCATCAGCAAACTTGGATACATTACACTCGGTCGCATCATCTAGGTCATTAAGATAGATTGTAAATAGCTGAGGTCCCACCACTGATCCATGCGGCACCCCACTAGATATAGCCTGCCAACCTGAAAAAGGTCTGTTTATCCCTATGCTGTTTTATGTCCGTTAACCAATCCTCTATCCATGCTACTATATTACCCCCAACCCCATGAGCCCTAATCTTGTGTAATAACCTTTTATGTGGCACCTTATCGAATGCCTTTTGGAAATACAAATATACTGCATCCACTGGTTCCCCTCTATCTACCCTGCTAGTTACATCCTCAAAAAACTCTAATAAATTTGTCAAACACGATTTCCTTTTCATAAAACCATGTTGACTCTGCCTAATCATGTTATGATTTTCTAAGTGACTTAATACCACTTCCTTAACAATGGATTCCAGCATTTTCCCGATGACTGATGTAGCTTTCAAAAGCTCTTATAATAATGTGTCCGTGACTACACAAACCACTCTGGGGCCACGTATATTGTGTATCAGTAAAACAGTCCGTGACTACACAAACCACTCTGGGTCCAGGTATATTGTGTATCAGTAAAACAATCCGTGACTACACAAACCACTCTGGGTCCAGGTATATTGTGTATCAGTAAAACAGTCTGTGACTACACAAACCACTTTGGGTCCAGGTACATTGTGTATCAGTAAAACAGTCCATGACTACACAAACCACTCTGGGTACAGGTATATTGTGTATCAGTAAAACAGTCCGTGACTACACAAACCACTCTGGGTACAGGTATATTGTGTATCAGTAAAACAGGTTTATTAAGCATTAAACATCCGGTACAAAGAAGTAGTACTTAACAAGAAGATATTCACAGTCTGTTCGTTGAAACCCCGGCGTTCCTTCCGAGTGAGCGCGGCGCAAGTCTCCTGATGTATCTTGCTGTGTTCCGTTGACCCATGCGCGCTTCCTTGGGATCTTGCTGTGTTCTGTTGAGTGAAGCTCCTATCAATCTCTGGTTACACGGTGCGCGCTTTCGATGTTCAAAACCTGTACCTTTATACCCTTTTCCCTCTCGTTTTGCCAACGTGGCAGTAATTAACCCTCTAACACCTGGTAAAAAGTCTTGCTCCCTCGTTACCCATCTTATGACCTTGTTTGATCCTTCTGACTTTTTCTCCATGCATAACAAAGTACCCTTATCACAGATCTTCACTTTTCACAGAACACGTTGTGTTCACAGAACACAGAACACAGAGCATGTTGACGAAACAGTCTGTCCATCTGATAGCTGGACCAATGAAGGACGTCTCCAACTCTTATCTATCTCTCTAGTTTTTATCTCTTTAAGCATAATATTGCTGAATTCCTCGTCTCCATAAACTTAGCGCCTCAGCTATGAAGAAAGACTAAACAGGCTGGGGTTGTTTTCCTTGGAGCAAAGAAGGCTGAGGGGGGACCTGATTGAGGTGTACAAAATGATGAGGGGCATAGATAGGGTAGATAAAGAGGAACTTTTCCCCTTAGTAGGGGGGTCAATAACAAGGGGGCATAGATTCAGGGTAAGGGGCAGGAGATTTAGAGGGGATTTGAGGAGGAACTTTTTCACCCAGAGGGTGGTTGGAATCTGGAACTCACTGCCTGAAAGGGTGGTAGAGGCAGGAACCCTCACAACATTCAAGAAGCATTTGGATGAGCACTTGAAATGCCATTGCATACAAGGCTATGGACCAAATGCTGGAAAATGGGATTAGACAGGACAGGGGTGGATGGGCGGCACGGACACGATGGGCTGAAGGGCCTCTTTCTGTGCTGTAAAACTCTATGACTCTATGACTCTATTCCATTACTTCAGTAATTTTAAACAGAGGTTTTTGGTCAGGTTGGCATAATCCCATCCTGCTTTGCTCTCAGCCATTCTCCATTTTATACAGGCTTTTAGGATCTTAACATACAATTTTACATATTATAGTTACATTAGAATGGTTATCGAATCTTAATAACGTTTACTAAATCCTACAGGTACACCCTATCCTACACTGATGTCACGCTAACTGGCCTGTAGTTCCCTGCTTTTCCTCTCCCGCCTTCCTTGAATAGCGGTGTTACATTTGCGACCTTCCAATCCGCTGGGACCGTTCTACAATCTAGGGAATTTTGGAAGATCAAAACCAATGTATCAACTGTCTCTTCAGCCACCTCTTTTACAACCCTAGGATGTTGGCCGTCAGGTCCAGGGGATTTGTCGGCTTTTAGTCCCATTAGTTTTCCTAGTACCTTTTCTCTACTTCTATTAATTACGTTAAGTTCCTCACCCTCATTACACCCTTGGTTCCCCACCATTTTTGGTGTGCTTTTTGTGTCTTCTACTGTGAAGACATTTTTAAAAAACTTTTCTGCTATTTTCTTATTCCCCATAATAATTTCTCCTGCCTCAGCCTCTACGGGACCAACATTTACTTTTGCTACTCTTTTCCTTTTTACATACTTGTAGAAACTCTTACAATCTGCTTTTATATTTCTTGCTATTTTTCTCTCATTCTATTTTTTCCCTTTTTATCAATTTTTGGTCAACCTTTACTGGTTTCTGAAACTCTCCCAATCCTCAGGCTTACTATTATTCTTTGCAACATTATAAACTTCTTCTTTCAATCTAATGCTATCCTTAACTTCTTTAGTTAGCCACGGTTGGATCACTTTTCCCGTGGAGTTTTTGTTTCTCAATGGAATGTACTTTTGTTGAGAATTATGAAATATTTCTTTAAATGCTAGCTACGGCTTATCTACCGCTATACCTTTTAATCTATTTTTCCAATCTACCTTAGCCAACTCGCCCCTCATACCTATGCAATAGGCTTTATTTAAGTTTAAGACTCTAGTTTTGGACTGCGGCAAGTCACTCTCAAAATTAACGTAAAATTCTATCATATTATGATCACTCTGCCCCAGAGGATCCTTTACTGTGAGATTGCTAATTAACCCTGTCTCATTACACAACACATGATCTAAAATAGCCTGTTCCCTGGTTGGTTCCATGACATATTGTTCTAGGAAACTGTCCCAAATGCATCCCATGAACTCATCCTCTAGACTGCCTTTGCCAATTTGATTTGTCCAGCCTATATGAAGATTAATGTCCCCCAAGATTATTGCATTACTTTTGTTGCAAGCTCCTACTATTTCTTGATTAATATTCCGTCTAACAGTTTAGCTATGGTTAGGGGGCCTATATACAACTCCTACCAGTGTTTTCTGCCCCTTGTTATCCTTAGCTCCTTATTCTACTTCCTGATCTTCCGAGTCGAGATCCTTTCTCCCTTCCATTTTTCAAAATAGTGGCCACGGGATCTTTTACACCCACCTGAGAGGGCAGACGGGGCCTTGGTTTAACGTCGCATCTGAAAGATGGCACCTCTGACAGAGCAGCTCTCCCTCAGTACTGCCATGGAGTGACAGCCTAGACTACGTGCTCAAGTCTCCAGAGTGGGACTCAAACCCACGACCTTCTGACTCTAGAGGTGAGAGTGTCACCCACTGAGCCGAGGCTGACCCCTCTTAAACTCCAGCCTAGTTACTGGGGTTATTATCAGCATCTTCAAACCGCCCGCCACCGCCCCCCCCGCCCGCCCGACCCCGTAGTTGCCATTATTAACACAGAACAGTCCTTCATGTGATTGAAAGCAGAATGGGACCAGTGCGCTCAGGTGTGAACTCGCTGGTGTCTCAGCAGGTGAGTTGAAGTGGTGAATCCCTTTTCACACACTGAGCAGGGGAATGGCCTCTTCTCGGTGTGGGTGAACTGGTGTTTCCGAAGATTGGATGAGTGCGTAAACCTCTTCCCGCAGTGAGAGCAGCTGAATGGCCTCTCCCCGGTGTGGTTGCGTCGATGCTTCTTCAGGCCCTTGGAGCATTTGAAACTCTTGTCGCAGTCGGAACATTTAAACGGCCTCTCGTCAGTGTGAACCAGCTGGTGTCCCACAGATAGGTGAGACGAGTGAATCCTTTCCCGCACTCGGAGCAGGAGAACGGCCTCTCATCAGTGTGAAGCAGCTGGTGTTCCCGCAGAGTGGAGGGACAATTGAATCCTTTCTCGCACTCGGAGCAGGTGAACAGCCTCTCGTCAGTGTGAACCAGCTGGTGCATCAGCAGGGCGGAGGAGAAAGTGAACCCCTTCCCACACACGGAGCAGGTGAACGGCCTCTCCCCGGTGTGAACTTGCTGGTGCCGTATCAGGTCGCTGGATCTTCTGAAGCCCTTCTCGCAGTCGGAGCACTGAAAAGGGCTCTCATCGGTGCGAACACGCTCGTGTATCAACAGGTTGCAAGACTGGTTAAACCTCTTCTCACAGTGAGAGCAGGCGAACGGTTTCTCCCCGGTGTGAACTCGCTGGTGTGTCAGCATGTTGGATTGTTGAGTGAATCCCTTCCCGCAGTCGGAGCAGGTAAACGGCCTCTCCCCAGTGTGAACTCGCTGGTGTGCCTGCAGGGTGCTTGAATGAGTGAATCCCTTCCCACACACAGTGCAGGTGAACGGCCATTTCACAGAGTGACTGCGTTGATGAGTCTCCAGCTCGGAAAGGCAACTGAATCCCTTCCCGCATTCCCGACATTTGCACAGACTCTCCTTGCTTTGGTTACACTTGTGCCTCCCCAGGCTGCACCTTCGGTTGAATCCACGTCCACACACAAGACAAGTGTGCAGTTTGCCCGCATTCTGATTGCTGCTTTCTGCTTCCATATGTCGACGATATTCAAGTCCTGATGAATCGAGTAATTCTGTCAGATCTTCATGTGAAGTTTGCGTTAAGCTGCCCATCTGCAATTCCTCCCCTTGCAAGAGACAGTAAAAGAGATTTATATAAGTAATTAATGTAAATACAGGAGAGAAAATAAAGAAAGACTGGCCTTTATACAGCGCCTTTCACGACCAACGGTTTTACAGCCAATGAAGTACTTTTTGAAGTGCAGTCGCTGTTGTAATGTGGGAAACACTGCAGCTTTTTTGCATAAAAAATAATGGCCAGGACACCGGAGATAACTCTCCTGCCCTTCTGCGAAATAATGGGAACTTTTATGTCCACCTGAACGTCTCTTCCGAAAGACGGCCCTCCGACAGTGTGGCGCTCCCTCAGTACTGCCCCTCCGACACTGCGGTGCTCCCTCAGTACTGTGCCTCCGACAGTGCAGCACTGCCTCAGTACTGCCCCTTCGACAGTGCGGTGCTCCCTCAGTACTGCCCCTCCGACAGTGCGGAGCTCCCTCAGTACTGTCCCTCCGACACTGCGGAGCTCCCTCAGTACTGGCCCTCCGACAGTGCGGCGCTCCCTCAGTACTGCTCCTCCGACAGTGCAGCGCTCCCTCAGTACTGCCCCTCCGACAGTGCAGGGCTCCCTCAGTACTGCCCCTCTGACAGTGCGGTGCTTCCTCAGTACTGCCCCTCCGACAGTGGGCGCTCCCTCAGTACTGCCCCTCCGACAGTGCCGCACTCCCTCAGTACTGACCCTCCCACAGTGCGGCGCTCCCTCAGTACTGACCCTCCCACAGTGCGGCGCTCATTCAGTACTGCCCCTCCGACAGGGCACCGCCCCTCCGACAGTGGGGGGCTGCACATGCTCATTCGGCCCTACCATAACACCAGAGCGTCAGCCTAGGATTATGTGCTCGAGTCCCTGGAGTGGGGACTTTGAACCCACAACTTTCTGACTGAGAGACAAGGGTGCTCCCAACTGAGCCACTGGCTGGCTCTTAAGGTCTTTCACATACTTGCTAAAGTGCGGTGGCTGGGGGAATTGTCACAGCCCCTTTAATCAGAAGAACACACAAGAGGGAGGTGGGTGTCCCTTTAAATGTGGAGGGGGTGAGTGTCCCTTTAAATGTGGAGGGGGTAGGGAGCCCCTTTAAATGTGGAGGGAGTAGGGAGTCTCTTTGAATGTGGAGGGGGTGGGTATCCCTTTAAATGTGGAGGGGGTGGGGTCCCTTTAAATGTGGAGATGCGGGGCCGCGCATGCTCATTTGGCCCCACCATAACACCAGGCTGCCAGTGCACCTGCGTGGAGCCTCCGAGGAGCATGCGGAAGGCCGGGCCCGGATAAGAGGCGGAATCAACGGCCGGTGTAAAGTAAAGTGTTGGGGAGTCGATTTAAATTGAGGTGAGGGGGAGGAGCGGAGAGCGAGATTATAAAGTAAAACACCAGAAAAACCAAACCTGAGAGTCGGGCGGGCGGGACCTCTGCGGACGCCGAACGGAGCGGATTGACCTGCGCGGGGTGGTGGAGTGAGCCGGAGCAATGTGATTCTGACTGACGGGAGCGCTGACCAATAGGAAGAGGGCTGCGGTGGGAGGACTGAACTGGGCGGCCTGGTCCTCCAACCAATGGCGGCGCGGCAAGGGGGCAGGGCCTCCTCTCCAGCTCAGGTGCGCTGGGGCCGATTGTGACGCGCTGTCCCCAGGTGAGAGCAGCTCAGTCAGCACAGAGCTGGGGCTGGAATCTGGGAGAGGGGCCGCAGGCAGCGGGCCTGGCAAAGGGGCACAAGTTTCACAATACAAGCTGCTTTCAAATGCAAAATTGTTTCCTACACACAGCCTTGGTCACTCTGCAAAATAAACTGTTTAACAATTCTTCATAACTCCCCTGCTTTAGGAGAGGCGTAGAGTGCAAAAGCAAGGAAGTTATGATGAAACTGTGTAAAAGACTGGAGTCAGCTGTGGCTCAGTGGACAGCAGAGTCAGAAGGTTGTGGGTTCAAATCCCGCTCCAGGGACTTGAGCACATAAAGCGAGGCTGACACTCCAGTGCGGTGCTGAGGGAGCGCCGCACTGTCGGAGGGTCAGTACTGAGGGAGTGCCGCACTGTCGGAGGGGCAGTGCTCAGGGAGCGCCGCACTGTCGGAGGGGCAGTACTGAGGGAGCGCCACACTGTCGGAGGGGGCTGTGCTGAGGGAGCGCTGCACTGTCGGAGGGGCAGTACTGAGGGAGCGCCGCACTGTCGGAGGGCCAGTACTGAGGGAGCGCCGCACTGTCGGAGGGCCAGTACTGAGGGAGCGCTGCACTGTCGGAGAGGCGGTACTGAGGGAGCACCGCACTGTCGGAGGGGCAGTGCTGAGGGAGCACTGCACTGTTGGAGGAGCAGTACTGAGGGAGTGCCGCACTGTCGGAGGGGCAGTGCTGAGGGAGCGCCGCACTGTCGGTGGGGCAGTACTGAGGGAGCGGCAGTACTGAGGGAGCGCTGCACTGTCGGAGGAGCAGTACTGAGGGAGCGCCGCACTGTCGGAGGGGCAGTGCTGAGGGAGCGCCGCAATGTCGGAGGGGCAGTACTGAGGGAGCGCCGCACTGTCGGAGGGTCAGCACTGAGGGAGTGCTTGTGGTAAACCACTGTTAACTCTGTACAGGTCCGGGCATGTCTCTGCCCCTGGCTCCACCCCTAAGCCCGGGTATAAAGGTGACTCACCACCCTTCCCCCGGGAGCTCTTAGGATGGATCCACTAGCAGAGGCATGCTCCAGTTCTTAGTCAATAAAAGCCTACTTCGTATAAGTTCAACTCGTAGTCTTTGGTGTTGTTGATAGTGCATCAATTTTATTGACTAAATTTTCGACATGGAGCAAATCTTGAAGCCGGAACGTTTAGACCTGGATCCTCAAGCAGCAGATACAGCCAATAACTTTGAACACTGGCTGAGCTGTTTCGAAGCCTTCCTGGAGGCCTCCAGCACTACCGTCACTACAGATGACGTGAAACGGCTTGTCTTGAACTCACGGGTGAGCCACCGAGTCTACTCGATCATCCGAGATGCCACAATTTACGCGGCCGCCATCGTGACGCTAAAGGAACAATACGTGAGGCCTGTTAACGAGGTCTACGCCAGACAGCTCCTGGCTACCCGAAAACAGCGCCCAGGGGAATCGGGCGCCGAATATTTACTGGCACTGAGAGTCCTCGGCTGGGCCTGTAATTGCAAAGTGGTGATGGCCAAGGAATGCACGGAAGACCTGATCCGAGACGCCTAAGTAGCCGGCATCAGGTCCAACTATACTCGGCAGAGGCTGCTGGAACAGAGGGGGCTCAACCTGCAGAAGACGGAGGCCCTCGCTAACTCATTAGACGTGGCCCTCCAGAACATGGACGCCTACCCCCCTGACCGGATGGCCACGTGGATGTCACGGGAGCAGCCATCTTGGGACCCGGTAAGGCCACAAGCCGCCAGCAGCCCAACTACAGCTGCAATGACCAGAGGCCAGAAATGCTACTTCTGCGGCCAGGCCAAGCACCCCAGACAGCAATGCCCAGCAAAGGACGCGACCTGCTCCAAATGTGGCAAGAAAGGCCACTACGCGAGAGTGTGCAGGGCGAAATCGACCCCCAATTCCAGCAGCACCGCGTGTGAACCATGCAGGCCGCCATTTTGGACCCCACCAACCACGTGTGAGCCGTGCAGACCGCCATTTTGGGCACCACCAGCCGCGGGGGAGCCGCCATCTTGGACACCATTTCGAGACCAGGCCCCCGGCGCGGGCAAATACTACAGCGACCCACCGACCTCGACGATGGCCTCCATTACCCTGGACCAATCTAGGCCCCATCAACTAGCCAGGTCCATGATGAACGTAAAGGTAAATGGCCATGCCACAAATTGCCTTTTCGACTGCGGAAGCACGGAGAGCTTCATCCACCCCGACATGGTGCGACGCTACTCCCTATCGGTTATGCCCACACGCCACCAGGTCTTTATGGCCTCAAAGTCCCATACGGCGGACGTCGGCGGCTACTGTGTAGCGACTCTGACAGTGAACGGCGTGGAGTACAGAGATTTTAAATTCCTCGTCCTGCCACAGCTCTGCGCTCCCGTACTGCTAGGATTAGACTTCCAGTGCCATCTGGAGAGCGTCACGATGGCATATGGCGGGCCCCTGCCCCCACTTACAGTCTGCAGCTGGCAGAATTTAAACACGGCGCTGCGCAAAGTATGCAGCCTGTCCACCCTGAAGGTCAAACCCCCCCCGTTGTTCGCTAACCTCGCCAAAGACTGCAAGCCAATTGCTACTAAAAGCAGGCGGTACAGTGCCGGGGATAGGAGCTTTATTAAATCAGAAGTAGAAAGACTCCTGAGGGAAGGGATTATCGAGGGCAGCATCAGCCCATGGCGAGCCCAAGTGGTGGTAGTGAAGACCGGCGAGAAACAGCGCCTGGTTATTGATTACAGCCAGACGATCAATCGATACACGCAATTAGGCGCATACCCACTTCCCCGCATATCTGACATGGTCAACCAGATAGCACAATACCGGGTATTCTCGACGATTGATCTGAAGTCGGCATACCACCAGCTCCCCATCAGGCCTGAGGACCGCCAGTACACGGCCTTTGAGGCCGACGGTCGCCTCTACCACTTCCTCCGAGTCCCCTTCGGCGTCACCAACGGGGTCTCGGTCTTCCAAAGGGAGATGGACCAGATGGTTGACCAGAACGTCCTGCAGGCCACCTTCCCCTATCTAGACAACGTCACCATCTGCGGCCATGACCGGCATGACCACGACGCCAACCTAGAAAAATTCCTCCGTACAGCCCAACGGCTGAATCTGACATACAACAGAGAAAAATGTATGTTCCGCACGACGCGCCTCGCTATTCTTGGCTGCGTGGTGGAAAACGGAGTCATCGGCCCCGACCCCGACCGAATGCGCCCCCTCCTGGAACTACCCCTCCCCCACTGCCTAAAAGCCCTGAGGAGATGCCTAGGGTTCTTCTCTTACTACGCCCAGTGGGTGCCCAACTATGCGGACAAAGCCTGGCCCCTCATCAAGTCAACCTCCTTCCCCCTGACGGCAGAGGCCCGTGCGGCCTTCACCCTCATAAAAGAGGACATTGCGAAGGCCACAATGCATGCAGTGGATGAGTCCATCCCTTTCCAAGTGGAGAGCGATGCATCCGACTTCGCCCTAGCCGCAACCCTTAACCAGGCGGGGAGACCCGTGGCCTTCTTTTCACGGACCCTCCAGGGCCCCGAAATTTGACACTCCTCAGTCGAGAAGGAGGCCCAGGTGATAGTGGAGGCTGTACGGCACTGGAGGCATTACCTGGCCGGTAAACGTTTCACCCTGCTCACTGACCAACAGTCAGTATCTGCCTCCTGCCACTAAGCCAATTTTGGATCCAATGTGCCAAATTGCCCTGGATCCCATGGGTTCTTACCTTCTTGACCAATCTCCTATGTGGGACTTTGTCAAAAGCCTTACTGAAGTCCATGTAGACTACATCAACTGCACTACCCTCATCCACACACCTAGTCACCCCCTCGAAAAATTCAATCAAATTGGTTAGACATGATCTCTCCCTGACAAAGCCATGCTGACTATCCTTGATTAATCCTGGCCTTTCCAAGTGGAGACTAATTCTGTCACTCAGAATTTTTCCCAATAATTTCCCTACCACTGATGTTCAGCTCACTGGCCTGTAATTCCCTGGTTTATCCCTACTACCCTTCTTGAATAATGGTTATATGTTAGCTGTCCTCCAGTCCTCCGGCACCTCCTCTGTGGCCAGAGAGGTTCTGAAAATTTGTGTCAGAGCCCCTGCAATCTCCTCCCTTGCCTCACACAGCAGCCTGGGATACATCTTGTCTGGGCCTGGGGATTTATCCACTTTTAAGCCCACTAAAACCACTAGCACCTCCTCCCTCGCAATACTAATTTGTTTAAGTATATCACAATCCCCCTGCCTGATTTCTATGCCGACATCGTCCTTCTCCATAGTGAACACAGATGCAAAATATTCATTTGAAACCTCACCCACATCTTCTGGCTCTACACACAGATTGCCACTTTGGTGCCTAATGGGCCCTACTCTTTCCCCGGTTATCCTCTTGCACTTAATATACTTATACTTTATTTTGCCCGCCAGTGATTTTTCATGCCCCCTCTTCGCTCTCCTAATTGCTTTTTTAAGTACCCCCCTGCACTTTCTATACTCCTCTAGGGCTTCCACTGTTTTTAGTCCTTTGTATCTGCCAAAAGCCTCCCTTTTTTTCCTAATCCATTCTTGTATGTCTCTTGACATCCAGGGTTCCCTGGGCTTGTTGGTCCCACCCTTGACCTTTACGGGAACATGTTGCCATTGTACTCTCTCTATTTTCTTTCTGGAAGATTCCCATTGCTCCGATGTGGATTTTCCGACAAGTAGCTGATCCCAGTCCACTTTGGCCAGATCCTGCCTTATCATATTAAAATTGGCCTTCCCCCAATTTAGAACCTTTATTTCTGGTCCATCTTTGTCCTTTTCCATAACTACCTTAAATCACACTGAATTATGGTCACTGTCACCAAAATGCTCTTCTACTGACACTTCTACCACTTGCCCGGCTACATTCCCTAGAATTAGGTCCAGTACCGCCCCTCTCTTGTAGGACTTTCTACATGCTGCCTCAAAAAGCTCTCCTGGATGCACTTTAAGAATTCCGCACCCTCTGAGCCTTTCACACAGATAAATGCTGGAGGAGGGGTGTGTCTGAAGTAAAAAGGTGGAGGTTGTGAATATTTATTTTATATTTAATCATATTTTCTAAAGTATTATCTTATTTTAAATTAAATTGAAAAGGGTTTATTTTTTGCTTTGAGGTGCCTGCTGTACATGGTCCATGTCTCTGAGGCATACAGGAGGGCGGGTATCACTGCTGCTCTGTAGACCATGAGCTTGGTGCCAGGTTTGAGGTCCTGGTCTTCAAACACTCTCTTCCTCAGGCGACTGAAGGCTGCACTGGCACACTGAAAGCGGTGTTGGACGTTGTCGTCGACGTCTGCCCTTGTTGACAGTAGGCTCCCGAGGTATGGAAAGTGGTCCACGTTGTCCAAGGCCTTGTCATGGATTTTGATAATCGGGGGGCAGCACTGTGTGGCAGGGGCACTTTGGTGGAGGACCTTTGTCTTACGGGTGCGCTACACCAAACTGAAGAAGCTTCACTCGGGGCCCAGATCCGCGGACTCTCAGATTTGGATTCCCCTTTATTCTCTCCCCTCCTCTGATCTCAATCGGATCTGGGGGAAAACTCACTTTCCCTCACTGATTGCAGCTCTTCACCAACACCGACTTTACAAAGAAAGCCCCGCGCGGCAGCCTGGAGCTCAGGGGCCCAGTGCGCAGGCACGGGGGAGGATGATTGACAGGGGCCCAGGGTGTGTGCTGAGCAACAGAAAATGCTGGAAAAACTCAGCAGGCCAGGCAACATCTGTGGAGAGAGAAATCGAGTCAACGTTTCAGGTTGAAACCCTTTGTCAGGACTGAGAGGAAACACAGGAAATGAAACAGATTAAAAGGCCAGTTTGGGGGCTGGGAAATGGGGATGAAAGAACAAAAGAGAAGTGAAGATAGGAGCAGTAAAGAGACAAAAGACGGCTCGAGATGTTTATTCAATGGATGCAGTGTGAAGTGTGAAATGTTCGGGCAGAATGAGAGACAGCTGCCATGTGGGAGAGAGAAAAAGGGGGAAGGGCCGAAACAAAGGTGTGGATAAAAAATATATAAAAATGTAAAAGGGGCCGAGGTTATGATCTGAAATTGTTGAACTCGATATTGAGTCCGGAAGGCTGTAAAGTGCCTGATCGGAAGATGAGGTGCTGTTCCTCGAGCTTACGCTGGGTTTCCGTGGAACAATGCAAGAGCCCGAGGACGGTGAGGTCTGAGTGGGAATGGGGCAGTGAATTAAAATGACAGGTGACCGGAAGCTCGGGGTCACCCTTACGGACTGAATGGAGGTGTTCCACAAAGCGGTCACCCAATCTGCGTTTGGTCTCCCCAATGTAGAGGAGACCACATCGTGAGCAGTAAATTCTCTCTGTATCAACTCGATCAACATTTTTCATAATTTTAAAGACCTCTATTAGGTCACCCCTCAGCATTCTTTTTTCAAGAGGAAAGAGACCCAGCCTGTTCATCCTTTCCTGATATGTATACCCTCGCATTTCTGGTATCATCCTTGTAAATCTTCTCTGCACCCTCTCCAGTGCCTCTATATCCTTTTTATAATATGGCAACCAGAACTGTACGCAGTACTCTAAGTGTGGTCTAACCAAGGTTCGACACAGGTTTAGCATAACTTCACTACTTTTCAATTCTATACCTCTAGAAATCAAACCTCGTGCTTGGTTTGGTTTTTTATGGTCTTGCTAACCTGTGTCGCAACTTTTAGTGATTTGTGTATTTGTAATCCGAGATCCCTTTGCTCCTCTACCCCACCTAGACTCGCACCCTCCAAGTGATAAGTGACCTCCCCATTCTTCCTACCAAAATGTAATACCTCATATTTATCTGTTCAGCCTTGGTCACTCTGCAAAAACTCTGAAATGTTTAATAATGAAATCAGGGAGTCAAAAAGCTCAGGTGAGGCAGTTTAAAAAGACAGTCCCTGACCAGAGATTGCTGGATGCTGACACTCGGGGCTCACGAGGATAGAATGTCCCATTCCCCAGGCACGGACATCCAGCACCTCGATCATAGCAAAAATTCACAAAACACTGGCAATATAACTTGGAGCAGAGATGGTTAAGTGGAGCTGTGATCGAGGTGCTCAAAATTAGGAGGGGTTTTGATCGAGCAAACAAGGAGAAGCTGTTGTCACTGGCAGGAGGGTCGGTAACGAGAGGATTCTATAGTAAGGGGAACAGATAGGCGTTTCTGTGGCCGTAGACGTGAATCCAGGATGGTTTGTTGCCTCCCTGGTGCCAGGGTCAAGGATGTCACTGAGCAGCTGCAGGGCATTCTGGAGGGGGAGGGCGAACAGCCAGAGGTCGTGGTCCACATTGGTACCAACGACATAGGTAAAAAGAGGGATGAGGTCCTGCAGCAAGAATTTAGGGAGCTAGGTAGAAGATTAAAGAGCAGGACCTCAAAGGTTGTAATCTCTGGATTACTCCCGGTGCCACGTGCTAGTGAGTATAGGAATAGGAAGATAGAACAGATGAATGCGTGGCTAAAGGGATGGTGCAGGAGGGAGGGCTTTAGTTTCCTGGATCACTGGGTCTGCTTCTGGGAAAGGTGGGACTTGTACATGTCGGACGGTTTACAGCTGAAACAGAGGGGGACCAATATCCTTGCGGGGAGGTTTGCTAGCACTGTTGCGGGGGGTTTAAACTAACTTGGCAGGGGGATGGGATACAGAGTGGAGCTATAGTAGGGGGTGATTTACAGCCAAATACGGAGGAAAAAACCAGTCAGCTGGGAAGGCAGAGCAAATATGTGAAGGCAAAAGGGAATATGGCAAGGCTGGAAGGCATTTATTTTAATGCAAGGAGTCTTGCAAATAAGGTGGATGAACTGAAGTTGTTGTTGAACACATGGGAGTACGATATTGTTGCTATCACAGAGACATGGTTGAGGGAGGGTCAGGACTGGCAGCTCAATATTCCAGGGTATAGAATCTTCAGGCGGGACAGAGGGGGGTGTAAAAGGGGAGGGGGTGTTGCAATATTAATTAAGGAGTCAATTACTGCTGTAAGGAGGGATGATATATTAGCGGGTTCCTCTAATGAGGCCATATGGGTAGAACTTAAAAACAAAAAGGGGGCAAGCACTTTGCTGGGAGTGTACTATAGGCCCCCAAACAGTCAGGGGGAGATAGAGGAACAGATATGTAGGCAAATCTCAGAGAAGTGCAAAAATAATAGGGTAATAATAGTGGGGGATTTCAACTTCCCCAATATTAATTGGGATTGTCAGAGTGTGAAAGGCTTAGAGGGTGCAGAATTCTTAAAGTGCATCCAGGAGAGCTTTTTGAGCCAACATGTAGAAAGTCCTACAAGAGAGGGGGCGGTACTGGACCTAATTCTAGGGAATGTAGCCGGGCAAGTGGTGGAAGTGTCAGTAGGAGAGCATTTTGGCGACAGTGACCATAATTCAGTGAGATTCAAGGTGGTCATGGAAAAAGACAACGATGGCCTGGAAATAAGGGTTCTAAATTGGGGGAAGGCCGATTTTAATATGATAAGGCAGGATCTGGCCAAAGTGGACTGGGAGCAGCTACTTATAGGAAAATCCACATCAAAGCAGTGGGAGACTTTCAGAAGGGAAATAGAGAGAGTAGAACGCCAACATGTTCCCGTAAAGGTCAAGGGTGGGACCAACAAGCAAAGGGAACCTTGGATGACAAGGGATATACAAAAATGCATTAGGAAAAAAAGGGGGGCTTTTGGCAGTTACAAAAGACTAAAGACGGAGGAAGCCCTAGAGGAGTATAAAAAGTGCAGGGACATACTTAAAAAAGAAATTAGGAGAGCGAGGAGGGGCCATGAAATAACACTGGCGAGCAAAATAAAGGAAAATCCTAAGATGTTTTATAAGTATATTAAGGGCAAGAGGATAACCAGGGAAAGGGTAGGGCCCATTAGGGACCAAAGTGGCAATCTGTGTGTAGAGCCAGATGATGTAGGGGGGGTTTTTAATGAATTTTTTGCATCTGTGTTCACTATGGAGAAAGACGATGTAGACATAGAAATCGGGCAAGGGGACTGTGATATACTTGAACATATTAGCATCGAGAGGGAGGAGGTACTTGCCGTTTTAGCAGGCCAAAAAGTGGATAAATCCCCAGGCCCAGACGAGATGTATCCCAGGCTGCTGTGTGAGGCAAAGGAGGAGATTGCAGGGGCTCTGACACAAATTTTCGGAACCTCTCTGGCCACAGGGGATGTACCAGAGGACTGGAGAACGGCTAACGTAGTACCATTATTCAAGAAGGGTAGCAGGGATAAACCAGGGAATTACAGGCCAGTGAGCCTAACATCTGTGGTAGGGAATGTGGTAAACCACTGTTATTGTTGTTCACCGTTGTTGTTGCACACTGTTGTACCTATGCATGCCTCAGCTGGCTCCGCCCCTGGCTCCACCCACAGGCCCAGGTATAAAGGTGACCGCTCTGCAGCCCCCTGCTTTCTTGGAACCCAGTCAACCACGAGAGGCATGCTCTGTTCTTTGCTAATAAAAGCCTTTAGTTACTCTCCTAACTCTCCGTCTTTTATGAGTAATTGATAGCGCATCAATTTTATTAGCAAAAACAAAATGTCGACAACAAACGCTGAGCAGCAGGCTGCTGCACTAAACGCTGAGCAGCAGGAGCTGCTGCGAGCCCTCAGACCAACATGCCTGGACCGAGACCCCCAAGAAGCGGGTTCGGCTACCAAATTCGCGCATTGGCTGCGTTGCTTCGAGGCCTACCTGCAAGCCTCAACTGTGACCCTGGACGAAAACAAGTTGGAAATCCTGGCCTCAAAGGTGAGCCACCAAGTTTATACAATAATCCAGGACGCGACGAACTACGCGGCAGCTATCGATCTGCTAAAAGGGCAATACGCACGCCCGGTAAATACAGTCTATGCCAGGCACCTCTTAAGATCCCGCAGACAGCAGCCCGGGGAATTGGTGGAGGCCTTCCTACGGGCACTACGGATACTCGGCCGAGGCTGCGATTGCAAAGAAGTATCAGCCGCAGCACACACGGAGGGACTGATCCGAGATGCTTTCGTTGCGGGCCTAAGGTCCGACTACTCCCGGCAGAGACTGTTGGAAAAGGGAGAAATGGACCTGAGAAAGGCAGTGTCCCTCGCGCTCTCGCTCGACGCGGCCCACAGGAATATGGACGCCTTCTCCCCTAACCGCTCCGCAACGTGGATGCCACAACCTTGGGTCATGGGACCGCCACCTTCAACTGCTGCTGCGATGTCCAAGGCACAGAAATGTTATTTTTGTGGCCAGGCAAAACACCCCAGAGCACGCTGCCCGGCGAGAAACGCTACCTGCTCCGGCTGCGGGAAGAAAGGACACTATGTCAGCGCCTGCAAAGGTAAAACCGCTAACGCCAGCAGCGCCGCGTGCGAACCGTGGGGGCAGCCATCTTGTCCGCCATCTTGGGCTCCCCCAGCCGCGTGTGGATCGGGATCATGGGCGCCGCCATTTTGTCCGCCATCTTGGACGTCTCCAACTTCAACCACGGGGGACCCGGACTCAACCACCGCCTCATCTGACGACCACATCGACTCGCTCGACCATACGCTGGCCTCCGTGACGCTGGACCAATCTCTCCCTCATCAACTGTCCAGGTCCATGATGGACATTACGGTAAACGGCCGCGCCACTACCTGCCTTTTTGACAGCGGGAGCACGGAGAGCTTTATCCACCCCGACACGGTGCGCAGTTACTCTCTCCCGGTCCTGCCGACGCGCCATCGGATCTCTTTGGCTTCCAAAGCCCAGTCAGCGGACGTCGGTGGCTACTGTGTAGTGACCCTTTCAGTAAGGGGCACAGAATACAAAAACTTTAAACTCCTGGTCCTGCCCCATCTCTGCACTGCCGTTCTACTGTGGTTGGATTTTCAGTGCCACCTTAAGAGTGTCACATTAGCGTACGACGGACCCCTCCCCCCACTCACAGTCTGCAGCCAGCAGCTTTTAAATCGCCCGCCGCGCACCATTTGCAGCCTCTCCACCCTTAAAGTCCCCCCCCCATCCTTGTTCGCTAACCTCACCCACGACTGTAAGCCCTTCGCTACCAAAAGCAGGCGTTACAGTGCCGGGGATAGGAGCTTCATTAAATCCGAGGTAGCGAGACTCCTGAAGGAAGGGATTATTGAAAGTAGCACCAGCCCATGGCGAGCACAAGTGGTGGTAGTGAAGACTGGCGAAAAACAGCGCCTAGTTATTGACTACAGCCAGACGATCAATCGCTACACCCAGCTAGATGCATACCCACTCCCCCGCATATCTGACATGGTCAATCAGATAGCACAATACCGGGTGTTCTCGACGATTGATCTGAAGTCGGCATACCACCAGCTCCCCATCAGGGCTGAGGACCGCCAGTACACAGCTTTTGAAGCTGACGGTCATCTCTACCACTTCCTCAGAGTTCCCTTCGGTGTCACCAACGGGATTTCAGTCTTCCAACGGGAGATGGACCGGATGGTCGACCAGAACGCGCTCCAGGCCACTTTCCCCTATCTAGACAACGTCACCATCTGCGGCCATGACCAGCAGGACCATGATGTTAATCTAGAGAAATTCCTCCGTACGGCCCAGCGGCTGAACCTAACATACAACAAGGACAAATGTATGTTTCGTACCAAGCGCCTTGCCATTCTTGGCTGTGTAGTGGAGAACGGAGTCATCGGCCCCGACCCCGACAGGATGCGCCCCCTTATGGAGCTCCCCCTCCCCCACTGCCAAAAAGCACTGAAGAGATGCCTAGGGTTTTTCTCGTACTATGCTCAGTGGGTGCCCAACTATGCGGACAAAGCCAGACCCCTCATCAAGTCCACCTCCTTCCCCCTGACAGCAGAGGCCTGTGCAGCCTTCACTCTCATAAAAAGAGAGATTGCGAGGGCCACGATGCACGCAGTGGATGAGTCCATCACTTTCCAAGTGGAGAGCGATGCATCCGACTTTGCCCTAGCTGCAACCCTTAACCAGGCGGGGAGACCCGTGGCCTTTTTCTCAAGGACCCTCCAGGGCCCCGAGATGCGACACTCCTCTGTCGAAAAGGAGGCCCAGGCCATTGTGGAAGCTGTGCGACATTGGAGGCATTACCTGGCCGGAAAACGATTTACCCTGCTCACTGACCAGCGTTCAGTAGCTTTTATGTTTAATAATAAGCAGAGGGGCAAAATCAAGAATGACAAGATCTTGAGGTGGAGAATCGAACTCTCCACCTACAATTACAATATCTTGTACCGGCCCGGGAAACTCAATGAGCCCCCAGATGCCCTATCACGTGGTACATGCGCCAACGCGCAGGTTGCTAGACTGAAGACCCTCCACAATGACCTCTGCCACCCGGGGGGTCACCAGGTTTTTTCACTTCATCAAATCCCGTAACCTGCCCGACTCCATCGAGGAGGTCAGGACCATGACCAGGAACTGCCAAATCTGTGCCGAGTGCAAACCGCATTTTTATAGGCCAGACAGAGCAAGCCTGATCAAAGCCACGCGCCCCTTTGAACGGCTGAGCATCGATTTTAAAGGGCCCCTCTCCTCCTCTGACCGCAATGTGTACTTCCTCAACATAATTGACGAGTACTCCCGTTTGCCATCCCTTGCTCAGACATGACCAGTACCACGGTCATTAAATGTCTGAATGACCTCTTCGCCTTGTTCGGTTTCCCTAGCTATATTCATAGCGACAGGGGCTCATCGTTTATGAGCGACGAACTTCGTCAGTACCTGCTCGCGAGAAGTATTGCTACAAGCAGGACCACCAGCTACAACCCCCGGGGGAATGGCCAGGTGGAAAGGGAGAATGCGACGGTCTGGAAGGCAGTCCTTTTAAACTTGAAATCTAAGGGCCTTCCGACCTCTCGCTGGCAGGAGGTCCTCCCTGCGGCGCTCCATTCCATTCGGTCACTGCTCTGTACAGCCACCAATGCCACCTCTCATGAGAGAATGTTCTCCTTCCTCAGGAAGTCCACATCGGGGACCTCATTACCGACATGGCTGACTTCTCCAGGACCCGTCCTACTGCGGAAGCACGTGAGGTCCCATAAGACGGACCCCCTGGTCGAGAGGGTGAGCCTCCTCCATGTCAACCCTCAGTATGCTTACGTGGTGTACCCGGACGGGCGGGAGGACACAGTCTCCATACGAGACCTCGCACCTTCGGGTGCTCCCGAAACACCTCCTTCGCCACCCACCGCTACCCACGCCTACCCCCAGTACGCTTACGTAGCGTACCCGGATGGGCGGGAGGATACAGCCTCCACACGAGATCTCGCACCTTCGGGTGCCCCTGAAACACTACCATTGCCATCCACCACTACCCACAACCCAACCCCGCTAGACGGCATGCCGCAGCCCCAGGACCCGTCATTGACCACCCAACCACTCAATGAGACGCCTGATTCAACGTTGGATGCTGCACCATCACTGCCGCCACCACGACGATCAGGATGGCATACAAGGCCACCTGATAGACTTACTTACACGAACCTTTAGTACACTTCACCCCGCCGGACTCAATTTTAAACAAGGGGTGAATGTGGTAAACCACTGTTATTGTTGTTCACCGTTGTTGTTGTTGCACACTGTTGTACCTATGCATGCCTCAGCATGTCTCTGCTGGCTCCGCCCCTGGCTCCACCCACAGGCCCAGGTATAAAGGTGACCGCTCTGCAGCCCCCTGCTTTCTTGGAACCCAGCCAACCACGAGAGGCATGCTCTGTTCTTTGCTAATAAAAGCCTTTAGTTACTCTCCTAACTCTCCGTCTTTTATGAGTAATTGATAGCGCATCAGGGAAATTATTGGAAAAAATTCTGAGGGACAAAATTAGTCTCCACTTGGAGAGGCAAGGATTAATCGGGGATAGTCAGCATGGCTTTGTCAAGGGTAAATCATGTCTGACCAATCTGATTGAATTTTTCGAGGGGGTGACTAGGTGTGTGGATGAGGGAAATGCTGTGGATGTGGTATACATGGACTTCAGTAAGGCTTTTGACAAAGTCCCGCATAGGAGACTGGTCAAGAAGGTAAGAGCCCATGGGATCCAGGGTGCCTTGGCACGTTGGATCCTAAACTGGCTGAGTGGCAGGAGGCAGAGGGTGATGGTCGAAGGTTGCTTTTGTGACTGGAAGCCTGTGTCCAGTGAGGTACCTCAGGGATCGGTGCTGGGTCCCTTGCTGTTTGTGATCTACATAAATGATTAGGATGAGAATGTAAAAGGTATGATCAGTAAGTTCGCAGGTGACACAAAAATTGGTGGGGTGGTAAATTGCGAGGAGGAAAGCCTCAGGCTACAGGACGATATAAACGGGTTGGTCAGATGGGCGGAAAAGTGGCAAATGGAATTTAACCCTGAAAAGTGTGAGGTGATGCATTTTGGACGGACAAATAAGGCAAGGGAATACACAATGAGTGGTAGGACCCTAGGAAGCACAGAGGGACCTTGGTGACCATGTACATAGATCCCTGAAGGCAGCGGAACAGGTAGATAAGGTGGTTAAAAAGGCATATGGGATACTTGCCTTCATTAGCCGAGGCATAGAATATAAGAGCAGGGAGGTTATGATGGAGCTGTACAAAACGCTGGTAAGGCCACAGCTGGAGTACTGTGTGCAGTTCTGGTCGCCTCACTATAGGAAGGATGTGATTGCTTTGGAGAGGGTGCAGAGAAGATTCACCAGGATGTTACCTGGGATGGAGCGCCTCAGCTATGAAGAAAGACTAAACAGGCTGGGGTTGTTTTCCTTGGAGCAAAGAAGGCTGAGGGGGGACCTGATTGAGGTGTACAAAATGATGAGGGGCATAGATAGGGTAGATAAAGAGGAACTTTTCCCCTCAGTAGGGGGGTCAATAACAAGGGGGCATAGATTCAAGGTAAGGGGCAGGAGGTTTAAAGGGGATTTGAGGAGGAACTTTTTCACCCAGAGGGTGGTTGGAGTCTGGAACTCACTGCCTGAAAGGGTGGTAGAGGCAGGAACCCTCACAACATTCAAGAAGCATTTGGATGAGCACTTGAAATGCCATTGCATACAAGGCTATGGACCAAATGCTGGAAAATGGGATTAGATTGGACAGGGCTTGATGGACGGCGCAGACACGATGGGCCGAAGGGCCTCTTTCTGTGCTGTATAACTCTATGACTCTATGAGGACACAGATTTCAGATCATTGGCAAAAGAATCTAGAGAGGAAATGAGGAGACTTTTTTTACACAGCGAATTGTGATGATCTGGAATGCACTGCCTGAATCGGAGGTGGAAGCAGATTCAATAGTAACTTTCAAAAGGGAATTGGATATATACTAAAAGCAGAAATTTGCAGGGCTGTGGGGAAAGAGCAGGGCAGTGGGATTAATTGCATCGCTCTTTCAGAGAGCCGGCACCAGCACGATGGGCCGAAAGGCATCCAACTGTGCTCTATGATTCTATAACATCAGCTTCTCTCTGCTCACTAGTACTGAGAGAACAGGGAATAATCTTTAAATCCAGCCCAGTTATTGGGGGCTCTTAACATTAACAAGCCCCAGTTGCCTGAATGGTTCAGTCCTGGATGTGATTAAAGGCTTCGGAAACAGTGGAATCGACCCACCGCAGTCACACTGTGGACACTCTGGTGTGTCAGTGGGTGGGATACACCAGGGAATCCCTTTCCACACACTGAGGTGGACTCTAATGAGCGGGAGTCCCAGGGTTTCGGATACCAGATAATCAAGCTCACAAGAACACAAATTGTCTCTCCAGGATTTATTAAGAGCGCTGCATAACACAGATCGGGTGATAATTCCTTCAATCTGGAGAATAGAAGTACAGTGGATTCGCACGTGACCTTCTCGAGTCTGTTCCAACTGACAACGGCTTAAGTGGCCTGTTCTTATACACAAGCTTGGTTACCGCTCAGGAAATGGGATTGTTTGGACCCGTCTGTTGACCGCCTCCTGAACTCCTGCTAATTCAGGGACTTTAGTCCATCTGTGACCAGACTATAACCACAAGCCCGTCTGGTTATCACACCTATACGGTCCGTGAGGTTATTATTAGATTCACACCCAGACGTTGTGCCTTTACTTGTCTGGCACTTCATCCCATAACACGGGTACAGGGGCTCAGTAATGTTTCATTCATCAGAAAAAGACAAAGTACAACATACTGGTCAGCTTAACAGAATCTCATCATATTTATGTGGCTATAAATATAAAAGTCACTAATAAATCCAGGAGGGAATTCAGGAGAAACATTTTTACCCAGAGAATGGTGAGAATGGGGAACTCGCTACCACAGGGAGTAGTTGAGGTGAACAGCACAGATGGATTTATGGGGAAGCCACACAAGGGAGAAAGGAATGGAAGGATTTGTTGATCGGGTTAATTGAAGTAGGGTGGGTGTGGGGCCGAATGGCCTGTTTCTCTGCTGTACATTCTGTGTAACACCATCTAAGGATAAGGGGTAAGCCATTTAGGACAGAGATGAGGAGGAATTTCTTCACCCAGAGAGTGGTGAACCTGTGGAATTCTCTACCACAGAAGGCAGTAGAGGCCAATTCATTAAATATATTCAAGAAGGAGTTAGATATATTTCTTAAGGCTAAAGGGATCAAGGGATATGGGGAGAAAACAGGGACAGGGTACTGAATTTGGATGATCAGCCATGATCTCATTGAATGGCGGAGCAGTCTCGAGAGGCCGAATGACCTACTCCTGCTCCTATCTTCTATGTTTCTATGAACAGTGAAACAAAGGGAATCATCAGCACAACAATCTTAAAGATTAAACAGCAGTACAAGAATTTATAAAACATTCATCCATTCCATGTTCATGTCACCCCAGCTGTCTACAGGGCCTTGCGCTACAGAACAATGTGAACTCGCTGGTGTGTCAACAGATTCGAGGACCAAGTGAATCCCTTCCCACACACAGAGCAGGTGAACGGTCTCGCCCCAGTGTGAACTCGCTGGTGTCCGTTCAGATTCCTGGAGCTTTTAAAGCTCATCCCACAGACAGAACATGTAAATGGTCTCTGATCAGAGTGAACTCGCTGGTGTTGCTTCAGATCTTCAGAGGTTTTAAAGCTCATCCCACAGACAGAACATTTAAATAGTCTCTCATCAGTGTGATATCGCTGGTGTTTCAGTAGGTGGGATGACTGAGTGAATCCCTTCCCACACACGGAGCAGGTGCATGGCCTCGCCCCAGTGTGAACTTGCTGGTGTCTCACCAGGCTTGATGACCAAGTGAATCCCTTCCCACACACGGAGCAGGTGAATGGCCTCTCCCCGGTGTGAACTCGCTGGTGTGTCAGTAGGTGGGATGACCGAGTGAATCCCTTCCCACACACGGAGCAGGTGAATGGTCTCTCCCCAGTGTGAACTCGCTGGTGTCCGCTCAGATTCCTGGAGCTTTTAAAGCTCATCCCACAGACAGAACATTTAAATGGCCTCTGATTGGAGTGAACTTGCTGGTGTTCCTTCAGAGCCTCAGAGGTTTTAAAGCTCTTCCCACAGGCAGAACAGTTAAATGGTCTCTCATCAGTGTGAACTCGCTGGTGTCCGCTCAGATTCCTGGAGCTTTTAAAGCTCATCCCACAGACAGAACATGTAAACAGTCTCTCATCAGTGTGAACTTGCTGGTGTATCAGTAGGTGGGATGACCGAGCGAATCCCTTCCCACACACGGAGCAGATGAATGGCCTCTTTCCTGCTCTCTCGAGCTGGTGTTCCTTCAGCTCCTGGGACATTTGAAAGCTTTTCCCACAGTCGGACTGTTTCACCGGCCTCTCCCCAGTGTGAAATCGCTGGTGTGCCAGCAGATTCGAGGACCGAGTGAATCTCTTCCCACACACGGAGCAGGTGAACAGAATCTCTCCTGCTCTCTCCAGCTGGTGTCTCTTCAGATCCTGGGACCTTTTAAATTTTTTTCCACAGTCAGAACATTTAATCGGTCTCTCATCACTGTGAACAAACTGGTGTCTCAGGAGGGTGGCAGAATGAGAGAATCGCTTCAAAAACACGGAGCAGGTCAACGGTCTCACATCGGTGTGGACAAGCTGGTGTCTCAGCAGCACGGAGGGTGCAATTAATCCCGTCCCACACACGGAGTGAGTTAAAGGTCTCTCCCTAGTGTGAATTTGCTGGTGTATCATCGGAGCGGATGACTGAGTGAATCCCTTCTGGAACATGGGGCCGGTGAACGGGCTCTCCCCAGTGTGTAGCCACTGGTATCTCTTTGGGTACTTGTAGATTTTGAAGCTCTTCCCACACTCAGAACATTTAAAAGGCCTCTCATTAGTGTGAACTCTCTGGGGTGCCAGCAGATTGGAGGAGCGATTGAATCAGGTCCTGATGAATCGAGCGAGTCTGTCTGTTCTTGACGTGATGTTTGGTCTGAGCTTCCTGTCTGTAAATGCTCCACTTCTAAAACCCTGTAAAAGGAGTGTAGATAAAATTCAACACAGAAAAGTGTGAGCGGATACATTTTGCTCGGATGAGGAGAGAAAATACCTGCTAAATGGTACAATTTTAAAGTGGGTGCTACAAGGGAGCTTGTGCTCAATTCTTTAAAGGTGGCAGGACAGGTTAACAAAGCAGTTAATAAAGCTCATGGGATCCTGGGCTTCATAAATAGAGGCAGAGAGTACAAAAGCCAGGAAGTTATGCTAAACCTTTATAAAACACGAGTTCAGCCCCAGGGCAATATTGTGTCCAATTCTGGGCAGCACACTTTAGGAAGGACGTGAAGGCTTTGGAGAGGGTGCAGAGCTATTTATTAGAATGGTTCCAGGGATGAGGGATGACAGTTCCGTGGATAGACTGGAGAAGCTGGGGTTGTTCTCCTGAGAGCAGAGAAGGCCAAGATGAGATTTGATAGGCGGAGAGGTTGAGTAGACTGGGACTCTACTCATTGGAGTTCAGAAGAATGAGAGGCGATCTTATTGAAACATAGAAGATTGTGAAGGGGTTGGATCGGGTGGATGCGGTGAGGATGTTCCCAATGATGGGTGAAACTAGAACTAGGGGGCATAATCTTAAAATAAGGGACTGCTCTTTCAAAACTGAGATGAGGAGAAACTTCTTTACTCAGGAGGGTGGTAGGTTTGTGGAATTTGCTGCCCCAGAAAGCTGTGGAAGCTACATCATTAAATAAATTTAAAACAGAAATAGATAGTTTCCTAGAAGTAAAGGGAATTAAGGGCTACGGGGAGCGGGCAGGAAATTGGACATGAGTCTAGGTTCGGAATGGTCATGGCCCTGTGGGTAGTGGAGTGGGCCCAGGGGCCATGTAGCCTGGTTCTGCTCCTACTGTGTTCTAATTCTGTGTTAGATTTCAGGAGATGGTTTTATTCCTGTTCCTGGCTGGGTTGAAGATCGCCTTTACAGAAGGTAAGTACTGTAGAAAATATAGGGACAGAGTGATCTCCTGGAAGAATTTCGATCGCCTAGATGGGTCGGAGAGGAATTTCCCAGATTTTTTTCTCCCAAATTGGCCATTGGGTCTTTATCTGGTTTTTCGCCTCTCCCGGGAGATCACATGGGTTCGGGTGGATGCAGAGTGATAGAAGATTTGAGGTTAGGATCAGATCAGCCATGATCTTATTGAATGGTGGAGCAGGCTCGAGGGGCCAATTGGCCTACTCCTGCTCCTATTTCTTATGTTCTTATGTAAAAATCATGAAGGGTTTAAATAGTAAATGAAGAGAAACTGTTTCCAATGGCTGAAGGTCCAATCACAAGAGGGCACGGATTGAAGGTGATTGGTCAAAGAACCAGAGGCGGAGGAAAAACTTTTCTTCTGCAACGGGTGGTTCGGATTTGGAATGCACTGCCTGATAGGGCAGTCAATACAGATTCAACAGTAACACAAAAAGTTAGCATGCAGGTACAGCAAGGAATTAGGGAGGCTCATGGAATGTTGGCCTTTATTGCAAGGGGGATGGTGTATAAAAGTAGGGAAGTCTTGCTACAACTGTACAGGGCGCTGGTGAGACCGCACCTGGAGTACTGCGTACAGTTGTGGTCTCCATATTTAAGGAGGGATATACTTGCATTGGAGGCAGTTCAGAGAAGGTTCACTGGGTTGATTCCTGGGATGAAGGGGTTGACGTATGATGAAAGGTTGAACAGGTTGGGCCTATACTCATTGGAGTTTAGAAGAATGGGAGGTGATCTGATTGAAACATATAAGATTCTGAGGGGGATTTATCCGGAGGCCCACACTGCGCCTGCACAGGACACACACCGGCCATGCTGTGATCGCTGCTCTCTCCTTCCACTTCTAAAACCCTGTAAAAGGAGTGTAGCAATGGGTAAGAGGGAGAATGTTGTCTCATGTCGCTCTTTCCCAGCCCAGGGGCAGTAAAGCTGATTTTCAGGCCCCAGCTGCTGCACAGGTTGGTTGAAAGAATCAACAGTAATGGCGGCTGTAATCCCCACAAGTCCCCGCGCTTCAGAAAGCGCTCCGGCCGCCGCGCTGAGTTGTGACTGACCCCGCGCTTGCGCCCCATGGCCGCGCCCTCTCCTGCTCCACAGGCGCCTGGCCCGCACCGCGCATGCTCAGCACACACCCTGGGCTCCTGTCAATCATCCTCCCCTGCGCGCTGGGCCCCTGAGCTCCAGGCTGCCGCGTGGGGCTTTCTTTGTAAAGTCGGTGTTGGTTAAGAGCCGCAATCAGTGAGAGAAACATAGAAACATAGAAGATAGGAGCAGGAGTAGGCCATTCGGCCCCTCGAGCCTGTTCCGCCACTTAATGAGATCATGGCTGATCATCCAAATTCAGCACCCTGTCCCTGCCTTCTCCCCATATCCCTTGATCCCTTTAGCCTTAAGAAATATATCTAACTCCTTCTTGAATATATTTAATGAATTGGCCTCCACTGCCTTCTGCGGTAGTGAATTCCACAGGTTCACCACTCTCTGGGTGAAGAAATTCTTCCTCATCTCAGTCCTAAATGGCTTACCCCATATCCTTAGGCTGTGACCCCTGGTTATGGACTCCCCAGCCATTGGGAACATCCTTCCTGCATCTAGTCTGTCTAGTCATGTTAGAATTTTATAACTTTCAATGAGATCCCCTCTCATTCTTGTAACCTCCAGCGAGTATAAGCCCAATCGACGCAATCTCTCCTCAGACGTCATTCCTGCCATCCCAGGTATCAGTCTGGTGAATCTTCGCTGCACTCCTTCCATGGCAAGAACATCCTTCCTCAGATAAGGCGACCAAAACTGCACACAATACTCAAGGTGTGGTCTCACCAAGGCCCTGTACAACTGCAGCAAGACATCCTTGTTCCTGTATTCGAACCCTTTCGCTATGAAGGCCAAGATACCATTTGTCTTCTTAACCGCCTGCTGCACCTGCATGCTTACCTTCAGTGACTGGTGCACAAGAACACTCCGGTCTCGTTGCACTTCCCCTTCTCCCAATCTATTGCCGTTCAGATAATAATCTGCCTTCCTGTTTTTGCCACCAAAGTGGATAACCTCACATTTATCCACATTACACTGCATCTGCCATGCTTCTGCCCAATCACCCAACCTGTCCAAATCATACTGGAGTTTCTCAGCATCCTCCTCACAGCACACACGCCCACCCAGCTTTGTGTCGTCTGCAAACTTGGAGATATTACATCTAGTTCTCTCGTCTAGATCATTTATATATATTGTGAATAGCTGGGGTCCTAGGACCGATCCCTGCGGTACCCCACTAGTCACTGCCTGCCACTCGGAAAAAGAGCTGTTTATTCCAGCTCTTTGCTTCCTGTCTGCCAACCAGTTCTCTATCCAAGTCAGTACCTTGACCCCAATCCCATGTGCCTTAACTAGCGCTCCCGCAGTACTGCCCCTCCGACAGTGCGGAGCTCCCGCAGTACTGCCCCTCCGACAGTGCAGCACTCCCTCAGTACTGCCCCCCGACAGTGCTGCGTTCCCTCAGCACCGCACTGGAGTGTCAGCCTCGCTTTATATGCTCAAGTCCCTGGAGCGGGATTTGAACCCACAACCTTCTGACTCTGCTATCCACTGAGCCACAGCTGACTCGTCTTTTACACAGTTTAATCATAACTTCCTTGCTTTTGCACTCTACCCCTCTCCTAAAGCAGGGGAGTTATGATGAATTGTTAAACAGCTTTTTTTTGCAGAGTGACCAAGGCTGTGTGTAGGAAACAATTGTGCATTTGAAAGAAGCTTGTATTGTGAAGCTTGTGCCCTTTTGCCAGGCCCGCTGCCTGCGGCCCCTCTCCCAGATTCCAGCCCCAGCTCTGCGCTGACTGAGCTGCTCTCACCTGGGGACAGCGCGTCACAATCGGCCCCAGCGCACCTGAGCTGGAGAGGAGGCCCCGCCCCCTTGCCGCGCCGCCATTGGTTGGAGGACCAGGCCGCCCAGTTCAGTCCTCCCACCTCAGCCCTCTTCCTATTGGTCAGCGCTCCCGTCAGTCAGAATCACATTGCTCCGGCTCACTCCGCGCAGGTCAATGCGCTCCGTTCGGTGTCTGCGGAGGTCCCGCCTGCCCGACTCTCAGGTTTGGTTTTTCTCGTACTTTACTTTATAATCTCGCTCTCCGCTCCCGCCTCACCTCGATTTAAATCGATTCACCAACACTTGACTTTACCCCGGCCGCTGATTCCGCCTCTTCCCCGAATCCGGCCTTCCGTCTCCTCTCCGAAGGCCGTGCACAGGCGCACTGGCAGCCTGGTGTTGCGCCTGCCCGCGCTGTGATTGGTGCAGGGGAAGGCAAGTGGGCGTGTCCGGGCCCCGGGCCAACGTGGGGGAGTCAAAGGCTGGCTGGAGCGCATGCGCAGCCCGCCTCGCACCGTTGGGAAGCTTTTCAAATTTTTTTTTTGCGAAACAAATTGAAAACACGAATTAATTCCACCAACCTCCTCCCCTCTAAAGTGCGATTATTATTATTTTTGTTTTTCCTCATTTGTGTGGGGTGTCTTTTTTTTAACCTTGCGGTGGCGTGCGCCGATCCAACCGACCCCTTGGCGTTGCGTACTGGCGTCAGCGCGTAAGCGGAGGGAGGTGATTGACGCGAGGTGCCCGCCAATCAGGAGCGAGGAAAACGTTGGGAGGACCGGGCGTGCTGACGGTCCTCCAACCAATGGCGGCTAGGGAGGGAGGGGGCGGGACCTCGGTGGGCTGCAGGCCGCTTTCCTGCTTTCATTGCCTGCAGGAGCTGTCATAGAGTCATAGTCAAACAGCACAGAAAGAGGCCCATCGGCCCATCGTGTCTGCGCCGTCCATCAAGCCCTGTCCAATCTAATCCCACTTTCCAGCACTTGGTCCATAGCCTTGTATGCTATGGCATTTCAAGTGCTCATCCAAATGCTTCTTGAATGTTGTGAGGGTTCCTGCCTCTACCACCCTGTCAGGCAGTGAGTTCAAGACTCCAACCACCCTCTGGGTGAAAAAGGTCCTCCTCAAATCCCCTCTAAACCTCCTGCCCCTTACCTTGAATCTATGCCCCCTTGTTATTGACCCCCCTACTAAGGGGAAAAGTTCCTCTTTATCTACCTTATCTATGCCCCTCATCATTTTGTACACCTCAATCAGGTCCCCCCTCAGCCTTCTTTGCTCCAAGGAAAACAACCCCAGCCTGTTTAGTCTTTCTTCATAGCTGAGGCGCTCCATCCCGGGTAACATCCTGGTGAATCTTCTCTGCACCCTCTCCAAAGCAATCACATCCTTCCTATAGTGAGGCGACCAGAACTGCACACAGTACTCCAGCTGTGGCCTTACCAGCGTTTTGTACAGCTCCATCATAACCTCCCTGCTCTTATATTCTATGCCTCGGCTAATGAAGGCAAGTATCCCATATGCCTTTTTAACCACCTTATCTACCTGTTCCACTGCCTTCAGGGATCTATGTACATGTACACCAAGGTCCCTCTGACCCTCTGTACTTCCTAGGGTCCTACCACTCATTGTGTATTCCCTTGCCTTATTTGTCCGTCCAAAATGCATCACCTCGCACTTTTCAGGGTTAAATTCCATTTACCACTTTTCCGCCCATCTGACCAACCCGTTTATATCGTCCTGTAGCCTGAGGCTTTCCTCCTCGCAATTTACCACCCCACCAATTTTCGTGTCATCTGCGAACTTACTGATCATACCTTTTACATTCTCATCCAAATCATTTATGTAGATCACAAACAGCAAGGGACCCAGCACCGATCCCTGAGGTACCCCACTGGACACAGGCTTCCAGTCACAAAAGCAACCTTCGACCATCACCCTCTGCCTCCTGCCACTCAGCCAGTTTAGGATCCAACGTGCCAAGGCACCCTGGATCCCATGGGCTCTTAGCTTCTTGACCAGTCTCCTATGCGGGACTTTGTCAAAAGCCTTACTGAAGTCCATGTATACCACAGCCACAGCATTTCCCTCATCCACACACCTAGTCACCCCCTCGAAAAATTCAATCAGATTGGTCAGACATGATTTACCCTTGACAAAGCCATGCTGACTATCCCCGATTAATCCTTGCCTCTCCAAGTGGAGACTAATTTTGTCCCTCAGAATTTTTTCCAATAATTTCCCTACTACAGATGTTAGGCTCACTGGCCTGTAATTCCCTGGTTTATCCCTGCTACCCTTCTTGAATAATGGTACTACGTTAGCTGTTCTCCAGTCCTCTGGTACATCCCCTGTGGCCAGAGAGGTTCTGAAAATTTGTGTCAGAGCCCTTGCAATCTCCTCCTTTGCCTCACACAGCAGCCTGGGATACATCTCGTCTGGGCCTGGGGATTTATCCACTTTTTGGCCTGCTAAAACCGCTAGTACCTCCTCCCTCTCGATGCTAATATGTTCAAGTATATCACAGTCCCCTTGCCCGATTTCTATGTCTACATCGTCTTTCTCCATAGTGAACACATGCAAAAAATTCATTTAAAACCCCGGCTACATCATCTGGCTCTACACACAGATTGCCACTTTGGTCCCTAATGGGCCCTACCCTTTCCCTGGTTATCCTCTTGCCCTTAATATACTTATAAAACATCTTAGGATTTTCCTTTATTTTGCTCGCCAGTGTTATTTCATGGCCCCTCCTCGCTCTCCTAATTTCTTTTTTAAGTATGCCCCTGCACTTTTTATACTCCTCTAGGGCTTCCTCCGTATTTAGTCTTTTGTAACTGCCAAAAGCCCCCCTTTTTTTCCTAATGCATTTTTGTATATCCCTTGTCATCCAAGGTTCCCTTTGCTTGTTGGTCCCACCCTTGACCTTTACGGGAACATGTTGGCGTTGTACTCTCTCTATTTCCCTTCTGAAAGTCTCCCACTGCTTTGATGTGGATTTTCCTATAAGTAGCTGCTCCCAGTCCACTTTGGCCAGATCCTGCCTTATCATATTAAAATCGGCCTTCCCCCAATTTAGAACCCTTATTTCCGGGCCGTCTTTGTCTTTTTCCATGACCACCTTAAATCTCACCGAATTATGGTCACTGTCGCCAAAATGCTCTCCTACTGACACTTCCACCACTTGCCCGGCTACATTCTCTAGAATTAGGTCCAGTACCGCCCCCTCTCTTGTAGGACTTTCTACATGTTGGCTCAAAAAGCTCTCCTGGATGCACTTTAAGAATTCTGCACCCTCTAAGCCTTTCACACTCTGACTATCCCAATTAATATTGGGGAAGTTGAAATCCCCCACTATTATTACCCTATTATTTTTGCACTTCTCTGAGATTTGCCTACATATCTGTTCCTCTATCTCCCCCTGACTGTTTGGGGGCCTATAGTACACTCCGAGCAAAGTGCTTGCCCCCTTTTTGTTTTTAAGTTCTACCCATATGGCCTCATTAGAGGAACCCGCTAATATATCATCCCTCCTTACAGCAGTAATTGACTCCTTAATTAATATTGCAACACCCCCTCCCCTTTTACACCCCCCTCTGTCCCGCCTGAAGATTCTATACCCCGGAATATTGAGCTGCCAGTCCTGACCCTCCCTCAACCATGTCTCCGTGATAGCAACAATATCGTACTCCCATGTGTTCAACAACAACTTCAGTTCATCCACCTTATTTGCAAGACTCCTTGCATTAAAATAAATGCCTTCCAGCCTTGCCATATTCCCTTTTGCCTTCACATATTTGCTCTGCCTTCCCAGCTGACTTGTTTTTTCCTCCGTATTTGGCTGTAAATCACCCCCTACTATAGCTCCACTCTGTATCCCATCCCCCTGCCAAGTTAGTTTAAACCCCCCCCAACAGTGCTAGCAAACCTCCCCGCAAGGATATTGGTCCCCCTCTGGTTCAGCTGTAAACCGTCCGACTTGTACAAGTCCCACCTTTCCCAGAAGCAGACCCAGTGATCCAGGAAACTAAATCCCTCCCTCCTGCACCATCCCTTTAGCCACGCATTCATCTGTTCTATCTTCCTATTCCTATACTCACTAGCACGTGGCACCGGGAGTAATCCAGAGATTACAACCTTTGAGGTCCTGCTCTTTAATCTTCTACCTAGCTCCCTAAATTCTTGCTGCAGGACCTCATCCCTCTTTTTACCTATGTCGTTGGTACCAATGTGGACCACGACCTCTGGCTGTTCGCCCTCCCCCTCCAGAATGCCCTGCAGCCGCTCAGTGACATCCTTGACCCTGGCACCAGGGAGGCAACAAACCATCCTGGATTCACGTCTACGGCCACAGAAACGCCTATCTGTTCCCCTTACTATAAAATCCCCTACCACTATTGCTCTCCCACTCTTTTTCCTCCCTTCCTGGGCAGCAGGAGCACCCCCAGTGCCAGGAAGTTGGCTGCTGCTGCCTTGCTGCCTTCCCCTGGTAAGTCATCCCCCCCAACAGTATCCAAAGCGGTATACCTGGTTGAAAGGGGGATGGCCACAGGGGTCCCCTGCACTACCTGCCTGCTTCTATTGTTCCGCCTGGTGATCACCCATTTCCCTTCTGCCTGTGCAGCCCTACCCTGCGGTGTGACCAACTCACTGTACGAGTAATTCGCGACCCTCTCAGCATCGTGAAAGCTCCACAACCCATCCACCCGCAGCTCCAGCGCCCCAAGACGGCCCGTTAGTAGCTGCAGCTGGATGCATTTCTGGCACACGTGTTGGTCAGGGACACTGGCAGCGTCCCTGAATTCCCACATAGAGCAAGAGGAGCATATCACGTGGCTGGGCTCTCCTGGCATGACCTACCCCTTTAATCAATTTAAATTAAATTAATTCAATACCACCAGTAAAGTAAGCCTTACCTGGTCTCTGGAGCCCTTTTTGGCCCGCTCTACAGCTGAAGCACCCGCCGAAGCTCTGAGGCCTTGCCTCACCTGACTCCCTGACTCACCCAACTCTCAGCACTCTGTTGAAATCGCACTCAGTGCAAAATCGCACTTCAAAGCCTGTTTTTATAGGCCCTGAAACAAAGACTTGCTGAGCCCAGCTACAGGAGAACCAGGTTAACCAGATTACTCCAGTTTCCCTTGTTAACTGCCTTCAGCTGCTCTGAGTTGTAGGACTTGTTTATCCCTTTTTAACCCTGCTTAAAGCTGGGAAATTTAGATTTTAAACAGTAAACAGTACACAGTAAATGTGAAACAAACAAAAGTTTGATTTCAGCAACCAGTTAAGACTCCCTGACTCACCCAACTCTCAGCACTCTGTGGAAACCGCACTCAGGGAAGGGGAGGAGGGGGTGGAAAAAAACCCAGCTTGTGAGTGTTTATTCCTTTGCATTACCTTTATTGCAAGGCTATTCATCAACTGCATTCATTTAAAAATAAGTGAACCTTTTCTCTTTTTGACTCTTATCCAGAACAAATAGCCCTGGTGCTGTGAACATTTTGTGGGCAGCCACTTTTAAAGGGACAAAGACCAGCATTCTTCCTCCTCTCTCTCTCTCTCTCTCTTGTGAGTATTTGTGGTGGGTGAGAGGGTGGGGAGGTGAGTCAAAGGGGACTGCGGCCCCTTTTCAACAAAACCAATTGCTTGGCCATTTAAAGGGGAATGGGTGCCCCCCAGGTATTTAAAGGGGCAGTGCCTCTTTCTGTATCATGTAAGAGCAGGGAGGTTCTGCTTGAACTGTACAAAACACCAGTTAGGCCACCGGCTAGAGTGCTGCGTGCAGTTCTGCTCGCCCCATTGCAGGAAAGATGTGACTGCTCGAGACGGGAGATTTACGAGGATGTTGCCAGGACTAGAGAATTTCAGATACAAGGAAAGATTGAATACACAGAAACATAGAAGATAATTTACATCCTAGGGCACTTAAGGAAGTGGCCCTAGAAATAGTAGATGCTTTGCTGGTCATCTTCCAAAATTTGATAGACTCTGGAACAGTACCCATGGATTGGCGGGTAGCTAATGTTACCCCACTGTTCAAAAAAGGTGGTAGAGAGAAAACGGGGAATTACAGACCGGTAAGCCTGACATCGGTAGTGGGGAAAATGCTAGAGTCCACTATAAAAGACGTAATAGCAGAGCACTTGGAAAACAGTGACGGGATCGGACAAAGTCAGCATGGATTTACAAAGGTGAATCGTGCTTGACTAATCTACTGGAATTTTTTGAGGATGTAACTGGTAAAATAGATAAGGGAGAACCAGTGGATGTGGTGTATTTGGACTTTCAAAAGGCTTTTGATAAGGTCCCGCATAAGAGATAGAAACATAGAAGATAGGAGCAGGAGTAGGCCATTCGGCCCCTCGAGACTGCTCCGCCATTCAGTGCAATCATGGCTGATCATCCAAGTTCAGTACCCGGTCCCTGCTTTCTCCCCATAACCCTTGATCCCTTTAGCCTTAAGAAATATATCCAACTCCTTCTTGAATATATTTAATGAATTGGCCTCTACTGCCTTCTGTGGTAGAGAATTCCACAGGTTCACCACTCTCTGGGTGAAGAAATTCCTCCTCATTTCTGTCCTAAAAGGCCTACCCCTTATCCTTAGACTGTGACCCCTGGTTCTGGATTCCCCGACCATCGGGAACATCCTCCCTGCATCTAGTGTGTCCAGTCCTGCCAGAATTTTATAAGTTTCAATGAGATCCCCTCTCATTCTTCTAAACTCCAGCAAGTACAAGCCCAATCGACCCAATAACTCCTCATACATCATTCCTGCCATCCCAGGTATCAGCCTGGTGAATCTTGGCTGGACTCCTTCCATGGCAAGAATATCCTTCCTCAGATATGGCGAACAAAACTGCACAAAATAATCAAGGTGCGGTCTCACCAAGTCCCTGCACAACTGCAGCAAGACATCCTTGTTCCTGTACTCAAACTCTCTCACTATGAAGGCCAACATACCATTTGCCTTCTTAACCGCCTGCTGCACCTGCATGCTTACCTTCAGCGACTGGTGCACAAGGACACCCAGGTCTCGTTGCACTTCCCCTTCTCCCAATCTATTGCCATTCAGATAATCTGCCTTCCTGTTTTTGGCACCAAAGTGGATAACCTCGCATTTATCCACGTTATATTACATCTGCCATGCTTCTGCCCAATCACCCAACCTGTCCAAATCACACTGGAGTTTCTCGGCATCCTCCTCACAGCACACATGCCCACCCAGCTTTGTGTCGTCTGCAAACTTGGAGATATTGCATCTAGTTCCCTCGTCCAGATCATTAATATATATTGTGAATAGCTGGGGCCCAAGGACCGATCCCTGCGGTACCCCACTAGTCACTGCCTGCCACTCGGAAAAAGACCCGTTTATTCCAACGCTTTGCTTCCTGTCTGCCAACCAGTTCTCTATCCAAGTCAATACCTTGCCCCCCAATCCCATGTGCCTTAACTTTACATGCTAATCTCTTATGTGGGACCTTATCGAAAGCCTTCTGAAAGTCCAAATACACCACATCCACTGGTTCACCCTTATCTATTTTACTAGTTACATCCTCAAAAAATTCCAGTAGATTAGTCAAGCACGATTTACCTTTTGTAAATCCATGTTGACTTTGTCCGATCCTGTCGCTGTTTTCCAAGTGCTCTGCTATTACATCTTTTATAATGGACTCTAGCATTTTCCCCACTACCGATGTCAGGCTTACTGGTCTATAATTCCCTGCTTTTTCTCTACCACCTTTTTTGAATAGTGGGGTAACATTAGCTACCCTCCAATCCATGTGTACTGTTCCAGAGTCTATCGAGTTCTGGAAGATGACCAGCAATGCATCTACTGTTTCTAGGGCCACTTCCTTAAGTACCCTGGGATGTAGATTATCAGGCCCTGGGGATTTATTGGCCTTCAGTCCCATCAATTTTCCTAACACCATTTCCCTACAAATACTGATTTCTTTCAGTTCCACCCTTTCATCAGACCCTATGTTCCCCGGCATCTCTGGGAGGTTATTTGTGTCCTCCTTTGTGAAGACAGAACCAAAGTATGAATTTAGTTGGTCTGCCATTTCTCTGTTTCCCACTATAAGTTCCCCTGATTCTGACTGCAAGGGACCTACGCTTGACTTCACCAATCTTTTTCTCTTCACATATCTATAAAAGCTTTTACCGTCAGTTTTTATGTTCCCTGAAAGCTTACTCTCATATTCTATTTTCCCTTTCTTAATTAATCCCTTTGTCCTCCTTTGTTGAATCCTAAACTGCTCCCAATCCTCAGGATTATTGCTTTTTCTGGCCAATTTATATGTCCTCTCCTTGGATCTTATGCTATCCCTAATTTCCCTTGTTAGCCACGGTTGAGTCACCTTTTTTGTTTTATTTTTATGCCAAACTGGGATGAACAAATTCTGTAGCTCATCCATTCGGTCTTTGAATGTTTGCCATTGCCTATCCACTGTCAACCCTTTGAGTGCCATTCCCCAATCTATCCTACCCAACTCGCTCCTCAGACCATCGTAGTTTCCTTTATTTAAATTGAGGACCCTAGTCTCTGAGTCAACTGCTTCATTCTCCATCTTAATGAAGAATTCGATCATATTATGATCGCTCCGACCCAAGGGGCCTCGTCCAACAAGATTGCTAATTAATCCTTTCTCGTTACATAATACCCAGTCTAAGATGGCCTGATCTCTGGTTGGTTCCTCGACATATTGGTCCAGGAAACCATCCCGTAAACACTCCAGGAATTCCTCCTCCACAGCATTGTTACTAATTTGGTTGGTCCAATCTATATGTAGATTAAAGTCACCCATGATGACTACTGTGCCCTTATTGCACGCTTCTTTAATTTCCCTTTTCATGCCATCCCCAACCTCCGCCTTATTGTTTGGAGGTCTATATACCACTCCCACTAATGTTTTTTTCCCCCTTAGTATTTCTCAATTCTACCCATACAGATTCCACATCATCAGAGCTAATATCCTTCATTACAATTGTGTTAATCCCTTCTTTAACCAGTAATGCTACCCCATCTCCCTTTCCTTTTTGCCTATCTTTCCTGAATATCGAATACCCCTGGATGTTGAGTTCCCAGTCTCGGCCATCCTTGAGCCACGTTTCCGTAATCCCAACCAAATCATATTCGTTTACCTCTATTTGCGTAGCCAATTCATCTACTTTATTACAAATGCTCCTCGCATTAAGACACAAAGCCTTCAGGCTTTTTTAACGCTCTTACACCTATTAGAATTATTATTTACTGTGGCCATGTTTGATTTAAACCGTTGATTTCTCTGACTGCCACTTTTGTTTTTCTCCTTCCTATCTTTTGCTTTTATCCCTGTTTTCCTTTCCTCTGTCTCCCTGCTCAGGTTCCCAAGCCCCTGCCATTTTAGTTTAAATCCCCCCGAACAGTGCTAGAAAACCTCCCCGCAAGGATATTCATCCCGCTTTGGTTCAGGTGCAACCCGTCCGACTTGTACAAGTCCCACCTTCCCCAGAAGCAGGCCCAGTGATCCAGGAAACTAAAGCCCTCCCTCCTGCACCAACTCTTTAGCCATGCATTCATCTGCTCTATCCTCCTATTCCTATACTCACTAGCACGTGGCACCGGGAGTAATTCAGAGATTACAACCTTTGAGGTCCTACTCTTTAATCTGCTACCTAGCTCCCTAAATTCTTGCTGCAGGACATCATCCCTCTTCCGACCTATGTCGTTGGTCCCAATGTGAACCACGACCTCTGCCTGTTCACCCTCCCCCTTCAGAATGCCCTGCAGCCGTTCAGTGACATCCTTGACCCTGGCACCAGGGAGGCAACAAACCATCCTGGAGTCACGTCTACGGCCACAGAAACGCCTATCTGTTCCCCTTACGATAGAATCCCCTACCACTATTGCTCTCCCATTCTTTTTCCTCCCTTCCTGAGCAGCAGAAGCACCCCTGGTGCCAGGAAGTTGGCTGCTGCTGCCTTCCCCTGGTGAGTCATCCCCCTGAACAGTATCCAAATTGGGGGAGTGCTGCCCTGTCGGAGGGGCAGTACTGAGGAAGAACCGCACTGTCGGAGGGTCAGTACTGAGGGAGTGCTGCACTGTCGGAGGGGCAGTACTGAGGGAGCGGCGCACTGTCGGAGGGCTGTCTTTCGCATGAGACGTTCAGGTGGACATAAACGATCCCAGTATTTTGAAAAGGGCAGGAGAGTTATCCCCGGTGTTTTGGCCATTATTTATCATGCAAATTGGCTGCAGTGTTTCCCACATTACAACATAGAAACATGGAAGATAGGAGCAGGAGTAGGCCATTCGGCCCTTCGAGCCTGCTCCGCCATTCAATGAGATCATGGCTGATAATCCAAATTCAGTACCCTGTCCCTGCCTTCTCCCCATATCCCTTGATCCCTTTAGCCTTAAGAAATATATCCAACTCTTTCTTGAATATATTTAATGAACTGGCCTCCACCGCCCTCTGTGGCAGAGAATTCCACAGGTTCACCACTCTCTGGGTGAAGAAATTCCTCCTCATTTCAGTCCTAAATGGCTTACCCCTTATCCTTAGTCTATGACCCCTGGTTCTGGACTCCCCGGCCATCATAAACATCCTTCCTGCATCTAGTCTGTCCAGGCCTGACAGAATTTTATACGTTTCGATGAGATCCCCTCTCAATCTTCTAAACTCCAGTGAGTATAAGCCCAATCGACACAATCTCTCCTCATATGTCATTCCTGCCATCCCAGGTATCAGCCTGGTGAATCTTTGCTGCACTCCTTCCATGGCAAGAACGTCCTTCCTCAGGTAAGGCGACCAAAACTGCACACAAAAGTCAAGGTGCAGTCTCACTAAGGCCCTGTACAACTGTAGCAAGACATCCTTGTTCCTGTACTTGAACCCTCTTGCTACGAAGGCCAACATACCATTTGCCTTCTTAACCGTCTGCTGCACCTGCATGCTTACCTTCAGCGACTGGTGCACAAGAACACCCAGGTCTCTTTGCACTTCCCCTTCTCCCAATCTATTGCCATTCAAATAATAATCTGCCTTCCTGTTTTTGCCACCAAAGTGGATAACCTCACATTTATCCACATTATAGTGCATTTGCCATGTTTCTGCCCAATACCCAACCTGTCCAAATCGTACTGGAGTTTCTCGACATCCTCCTCACAGCTTACCCTCCCGCCCAGCTTTGTGTCGTCTGCAAATTTGGAGATATTACATCCAATTCCCTCGTCCAGATCATTAATATATATTGTGAACAGCTGGGGTCCTAGGACCGATCCTTGTGGTACCCCACTAGTCATTGCCTGCGACTCGGAAAACAACCCGTTTATTCCAAATCTTTGCTTTCTGTCCGCCAACCAGTTCTCTATCCAAGTCAATACCTTGCCCCCAATCCCATGTGCCTTAATTTTGCACGCTAATCTCTTATGTGGGACCTTATCGAAAGCCTTCTGAAAGTCCAAATACACCACATCCACTGGTTCTCCCTTATCTATTTTACCAGTTACATCCTCAAAAAATTCCAGTAGATTAGTCAAGCATGATTTACCTTTAGTAAATCCATGTTGACAACAGTGACTACACTTCAAAAAGTACTTCATTGGCTGTAAAACCGTTGGTCATGAAAGGCGCTGTATAAAGGCCAATCTTTATTTTCTCTCCTGTATTCACATTAATTACTTATATAAACTCTTTTACCGTCTCTTGCAAGGGGAGGAATTGCAGACGGGCAGCTTAACGCAAACTTCACACGAAGATCTGACAGAGTCACTCGATTCATCAGGACCTGAATATCATCGGCATATGGAAGCGGAAAGCAGCAATCAGAGTGCGGGCAAACTGCACACGTGTCTTGTGTGTGTACGTGGATTCAACCGAAGGTGCAGCCTGGGGAGCCACAAGTGTAACCAAAGCAAGGAGAGTCCCTGCAAATGTCAGGAATGCGGGAAGGGATTCAGTTGCCTCTCCGAGCTGGAGACTCATCAACGCAGTCACTCCGTGAAATGGCCGTTCACCTGCTCCGTGTGTAGGAAGGGATTCACTCTCTCCTCCAACCTGCTGACACACCAGCGAGCTCACACTGGGGAGAGGACGTTCACCTGCTCCGTGTGCGAGAAGGGATTCAGCCATTCTTACTCTCTGCGGGTGCACCAGCGAGTTCACACTGACGAGAGACCCTGTAAGTGCCCTGACTGTGAGAAGAGCTTTAAAAGCGCCGAGGATCTGAACGAGCATCAACGCATTCACACCGGGGGGAGCCCGTTCAGCTGCTCTCACTGCGGAAAGAGGTTTGGTAAGTCATTGAACCTGGTGAGACACCAGCTGGTTCACACCGGGGAGAGGCCGTTCACCTGCTCCGTGTGCGGGAAAAGTTTCCCTCGTCCCTCCTCTCTGCGGGAACACCAGCTGGTTCACACTGACGAGTGGCCGTTCTCCTGCTCCAAGTGCGGGAAAGGATTCACTCGTCCCTCCTCTCTGCAGGAACACCAGCTGGTTCACACTGATGAGAGGCCGTTCACCTGCTCCGTGTGCGGGAAAGGATTCACTCGTCCCTCCTCTCTGCGGAAACACCAGCTGGTTCACACTGACGAGAGGCCGTTCTCCTGCTCCGAGTGTGGGAAAAGATTCACTTGTCCCTCCTCTCTGCGGGAACACCAGCTGGTTCACACTGATGAGAGGCCATTCTCTTGCTCTGAGTGCGGGAAAGGATTCACTCGTCCCTCCTTTCTGCAGGAACACCAGCTGGTTCACACTGACGAGAGGCCGTTCTCCTGCTCCAAGTGCAGGAAAGGATTCACTCGTCTCACTTCTCTGCGGGAACACCAGCTGGTTCACACTAACGAGAGGCCGTTTAAATGTTCCGACTGCAACAAGAGTTTCAAATGCTCCAAGGGCCTGAAGATGCATCGACGCATCCACACCGGGGAGAGGCCGTTCAGCTGCTCTCACTGCGGGAAGAGGTTTAAGCACTCATATTCTCTTCAGAATCACCAGTTCACCCACACCGGGAAGATGCCGTTCCCCTGCTCAGTGTGTGAAAAGGGATTCACCAGTTCAGCTCACCTGCTGAGACACCAGCAAGTTCACACCTGAGCGCACTGGTCCCATTCTGCTGTTAATCACATGAAGGACTATTCTGTGTTAATAATGGCAATTATGGGGTCGGGGGGGCAGGGGGCGGTTTGAAGATGCTGATAACCCCAGTAACTAGGCTGGAGTTTAAGAGGGGTCAGTCTTGGCTCAGTGGGTGACACTCTCACCTCTAGAGTCAGGAGGTCGTGGGTTTAAGTCCCACTCTGGAGACTTGAGCAAGTAATCTAGGCTGACACAAAGAGTTGGAATAAACGGCTCTTTTTCCAAGTGGCAGGAAATGACTAGTGGGGTACCGCAGGGATCGGTCCTTGGACCCCAGCTATTCACAATACATATAAATGATCTAGATGAGGGAACTAGATGTAATATCTCCAAGTTTGCAGACGACACAAAGCTGGGTGGGCATGTGTGCTGTGAGGAGGATGCCGAGAAACTCCAGTATGATTTGGACAGGTTGGGTGATAGGGCAGAAGCATGGCAGATGCAGTATAATGTGGATAAATGTGAGGTTATCCACTTTGGTGGCAAAAACAGGAAGGCAGTTTATTATCTGAACAGCAATAGATTGGGAGAAGGGAAAGTGCAACGAGACCTGGGTGTCCTTGTGCACCAGTCGCTGAAGGTAAGCATGCAGGTGCAGCAGGCGGTTAAGAAGGCAAATGGTATGTTGTCCTTTGTAGCGAGAGGGTTCAAGTACAAGAACAAGGATGTCTTGCTGCAGTTCTACAGGGCCTTGGTGAGACCACACCTTGAGTATTGTGTGCAGTTTTGGTCGCCTTATCTGAGGAAGGGTGTTCTTGCCATGGCGGGAGTGCAGCGAAGATTCACCAGACTGATACCTGAGATGGCAGGAATGACGTATGTGGAGAGATTGGGTCGATTGGGCTTGTACTCGCTGGAGTTTAGAAGAATGAGAGGGGATCTCATTGAAACGTATAAAATTCTAACAGGACTAGACAGACTAGATGCAGGAAGGATGTTCCTGATGGCCGGGGAATCCAGAACCAGGGGTCACAGTCTAAGGATAAGGGGTAAGCCATTTAGGACTGAGATAAGGAGGAATTTCTTCACCCAGAGAGTGGTGAACTTGTGGAATTCTCTACCACAGAAGGCAGTGGAGGCCAATTCATTAAATATATTCAAGAAGGAGTTAGATATATTTCTTAAGGCTAAAGGGATCAAGGGATATGGGTAGAAGGCAGGAACAGGGTACTGAATTTGGATAATCAGCCATGATGTCATTAAATAGCGGAGCAGGCTCGAGGGACCGAATGGCCTACTCCTGCTCCTATCTTCTATGTTTCTAAAGCCGGTGGTCATGAATGGCGCGATATAAATGCAATCTTTCTTTTTCTCTCTCCTGTATTGAAAGTAATTACTTATATAAACTTGTTTTTTCCGCCTCTTCACCAGGACGAGATCAGGCCTGGTGAAGAGCCTATTTCTTTGGGTACCAGTCTCACGGTCACTGCGTGTAATGGGTTATGTCATTGATTTGTGAAATAAAGTGTATCAATCAGACGTCTCAATGTTTCCTGTTCCACGAGCTTGTTTCGGGGGTCTGGCTCAGCGACTATCCTGTAATCACACCAAGTCCCACTGAGCTGAACAATGGAGGAGAGGCATTAGAGGAGGATGGTGTGATCAACCGTGGTGAAGCTCACAGACAGGTCGAGAAGGATGAAGAGAGATAGTCCACCGGTTACAGCAATGGAGGATGTAATTCGTGACTTTTGTTGAGGGCCGTTTCACTGCTGGGGCAGAGGTGGAAACCAGGTTGGAGAGGTTCAAATTTGGAGTTCATTGAAGGATGGTTGCTGTTTTGAGAGGCGACAACACGTTCAAGAACTGGAGAGGAAAAGGAGGTTGGAGATGGGGCGGTGGTTTGCAAGGACAGAGGTGTCATAGAGTCATAGAGTTTTACAGCACAGAAAGAGGCCCTTCGGCCCATCGTGTCTGCGCTGCCCATCCCTCCCTGTCCAGTCTAATCCCATTTTCCAGCATTTGGTCCATAGCCTTGTATGCAATGGCATTTCAAGTGCTCATCCAAATGCTTCTTGAATGTTGTGAGGGTTCCGGCCTCTACCACCCTTTCAGGCAGTGAGTTCCAGCTTCCAACCACCCTCTGGGTGAAAAAGTTCCTCCTCAAATCCCCCCTAAATCTCCTGCCCCTTACCCTGAATCTGTGCCCCCTTGTTATTGACCCCCCTACTAAGGGGAAAAGTTCCTCTTTATCTACCCTATCTATGCCCCTCATCATTTTGTACACCTCAATCAGGTCCCCCCTCAGCCTTCTTTGCTCCAAGGAAAACAACCCCAGCCTGTCCAGTCTCTCTTCATAGCTGAGGCGCTCCATCCCAGGTAACATCCTGGTGAATCTTCTCTGCACCCTCTCCAAAGCAATCACATCCTTCCTATAGTGAGGCGACCAGAACTGCACACAGTACTCCAGCTGTGGCCTCACCAGCGTTTTGTACAGCTCCATCATAACCTCTCTGCTCTTATATTCTATGCCTCTGCTAATGAAGGCAAGTATCCCATAAGCCTTTTTAACCACCTTATCTACCTGTTCCGCTGCCTTCAGGGAATTATGTACATGTACACCAAGGTCCCTCTGACCCTCTGTACTTCCTAGGGTCCTACCACTCATTGTGTATTCCCTTGCCTTATTTGTCCGTCCAAAATGCATCACCTCGCACTTTTCCGGGTTAAATTCTATTTGCCACTTTTCCGCCCATCTGACCAACCCGTTAATATTGTCCTGTAGCCTGAGGCTTTCCTCCTCGCAATTTACCACCCCACCAATTTTCGTCTCATCCGCGAACTTACTGATCATACCCTTTACATTCTCATCCAAATCATTAATGTAGATCACAAACAGCAAGGGACCCAGCACCGATCCCTGAGGTACCCCACTGGACACAGGCTTCCAGTCACAAAAGCAACCTTCGACCATCACCCTCTGCCTCCTGCCACTCAGCCAGTTTAGGATCCAACGCGCCAAGGCCCCCTGGATCCCATGGGCTCTTACCTTCTTGACCAGTCTCCTATGCGGGACCTTGTCAAAAGCTTTACTGAAGTCCATGTAAACCACATCCACAGCATTTCCCTCATCCACACACCTAGTCACCCCCTCGAAAAATTCAATCAGATTGGTCAGACATGATTTACCCTTGACAAAGCCATGCTGACTATCCCCGATAAATCCTTGCCTCTCCAAGTGGAGACTAATTTTGTCCCTCAGAATTTTTTCCAATAATTTCCCTACCACAGATGTTAGGCTCACTGGCCTGTAATTCCCTGGTTTATCCCTGCTACCCTTCTTGAATAATGGTACTACATTAGCTGTTCTCCAGTCCTCTGGTACATCCCCTGTGGCCAGAGAGGTTCTGAAAATTTGTGTCAGAGCCCCTGCAATCTCCTCCTTTGCCTCACACAACAGCCTGGGATACATCTCGTCCGGGCCTGGGGATTTATCCACTTTTTGGCCTGCTAAAACCGCTAGTACCTCCTCCCTCTCGATGCTAATATGTTCAAGTATGTCGCAGTCCCCTTGCCCGACTTCTATATCTACATCGTCTTTCTCCATAGTGAACACTGAGGCAAAAAATTCATTTATAACCCCACCTACTTCATCTGGCTCTACACACAGCTTGCCACTTTGGTCCCTAATGGGCCCTACCCTTTCCCTGGTTATCCTGTTGCCCTTAATATACTTATAAAACATCTTAGGATTTTCCTTTATTTTGCTCGCCAGTGTTATTTCATGGCCCCTCCTCGCCCTCCTAATTTCCTTTTTAAGTATGCCCCTGCACCTCCTATACTCCTCTAGGGCTTCCACCGTCTTTTGTCTTTTGTAACTGCCAAAAGCCCCCCTTTTTTTCCTAATGCATTTTTGTATATCCTTTGTCATCCAAGGTTCCCTTTGCTTGTTGGTCCCACCCTTGACCTTTACAGGAACATGTTGGTGTTGTACTCTCTCTATTTCCCTTCTGAAAGCCTCCCACTGTTTTGATGTGGATTTTCCTATAAGTAGCTGCTCCCAGTCCACTTTTGCCAGATCCTGTCTTATCTTATTAAAATCGGCCTTCCCCCAATTTAGAACCCTGATTTCCGGGCCGTCTGTCTTTTTCCATGACCACCTTAAATCTCACCGAATTGTGGTCACTATCGCCAAAATGCTCTCCTACAGACACTTCCACCACCTGCCCGGCTACATTCCCTAGAATTAGGTCCAGTACCGCCCCCTCTCTTGTAGGACTTTCTACATGTTGGCTCAAAAAGCTTTCCTGGATGCACTTTAAGAATTCTGCTCCCTCCTAGCCTTTCACACTCTGACTATCCCAATTTATATTGGGGAAGTTGAAATCCCCCACTATTACTACCCTATTATTTTCTCACTTTTCTGATATCTGCCTGCATATCTGTTCCTCTATCTCCCCCTGACTGTTTGGGGGCCTATAGTACACTCCCAGCAAGGTGCTTGACCCCTTTTTGTTTTTAAGTTCTACCCATATGGCCTCATTAGAGGAACCCGCTAATATATCATCCCTCCTTACAGCAGTAATAGACTCCTTAATTAATATTGCAACACCCCCTCCCCTTTTACACCCCCCTCTGTCTCGCCTGAAGATTCTATACCCCGGAATATTTAGCTGCCAGTCCTGACCCTCCCTCAACCATGTCTCCGTGATAGCAACAATATCGTACTCCCATGTGTTCAACAACAACTTCAGTTCATCCACCTTATTTGCAAGACTCCTTGCATTAAAATAAATGCCTTCCAGCCCTGCCATATTCCCTTTTGCCTTCACATCTTTGCTCTGCCTTCCCTGCTGACTTGTTTTTTCCTCCTTATTTGGCTGTACATCACCCCCTACTATAGCTCCACTCTGTATCCCATCCCCCTGCCGAATTAGTTTAAACCCCCCCCCCAGCAGTGCTAGCAAACCTCCCCGCAAGGATATTGGTTCCCCTCTGGTTCAGGTGTAAATCTTCCGACTTGTACAAGTCCCACCTTTCCCAGAAGCAGACCCAGTGATCCAGGAAACTAAAGCCCTCCCTCCTGCACCATCCCTTTAGCCACGCATTCATCTGTTCTATCCTCCTATTCCTATACTCACTAGCACGTGGCACCGGGAGTAATCCAGAGATTACAACCTTTGAGGTCCTGCTCCTTAATCTTGCCCCTAGCTCCCTAAATTCTTGCTGCAGGACCTCATCCCTCTTTTTACCTATGTCGTTGGTACCAATGTGGACCACGACCTCTGGCTGTTCACCCTCCCCCTCCAGAATGCCCTGCAGCTGCTCAGTGACATCCTTGACCCTGGCACCAGGGAGGCAACAAACCATCCTGGATTCACGTCTATGGCCACAGAAACGCCTATCTGTTCCCCTTACTATAGAATCCCCTGCGACTATTGCTCTCCCACTCTTTTTCCTCCCCTCCTGGGCAGCAGGAGCGCCCCCAGTGCCAGGAAGCTGGCTGCTGCTGCCTTCCCCTGGTGAGTCATTCCCCCCAACAGTATCCAAAACGGTATACTTGTTTGAGAGGGGAATGGTCACAGGGGTTTCCTGCACTACCTGCCTACTTCTATTGCTCCGCCTGGTGGTCACCCATTTCCTTTCTTCCTGTGCAGCCCTTCCCTGCGGTGTGACCAACTCACTAAACGTGCTATCCACGAACTTCTCAGCCTCGTGAATGCTCCACAACCCATCCACCCGCAGCTCCAGCTCCTCAATGCGGTCTGCTAATAGCTGCAGATGGATGCATTTCCTGCACACGTAGTCACCAGGGGCAGTGCCCCTGAATTCCCACATGGAGCAGGAGGAGCACATCACGGGGCTGGGCTCTCCTGGCATGACTTTCCCCTTAATTACTTTAAATTAATTTACTATCACCAATTAAAGATATCTCTAAGGCTCTTGTATAGTCTACCAACAGTACCTGCTACACCAGAAAAGACCCTAGTAACGATAAACTACAGAGTTAAAGTTTAAAAAAGAGAAATACTCACCAACCAATCACTTACCTGCTCCCTGGTGACGTCGCACACTGACTATTTTTTACCTCTCTCCCCGCTGCGGAGTTGGCGGGCCTCGCTGGTCGTGGGTTTTTATACCCGGCTGCTACTCCTCTGCTCCCGCTGCTCCGAGTGCTCTCAGGCCTCGCTGGTCGTGGGTTTTTATACCCGGCTGCTCCTCCTGTGCTCCCGCTGCTCTGAGTGCTCTCGGGCCTCGCTGGTCGTGGGTTTTTATACCCGGCTGCTCCTCCTCTGCTCCCGCTGCTCCGAGTGCTCTCGGGCCTCGCTGGTCGTGGGTTTTTATACCCGGCTGCTCCTCCTCTGCTCCCGCTGCTCCGAGTGCTCTCGGGCCTCGCTGGTCGTGGGTTTTTATACCCGGCTGCTCCTCCTCTGCTCCCGCTGCTCCGAGTGCTCTCGGGCCTCGCTGGTCGTGGGTTTTTATACCCGGCTGCTCCTCCTCTGCTCCCGCTGCTCCGAGTGCTCTCGGGCCTCGCTGGTCTTGGGTTTTTATACCCGGCTGCTCCTCCTCTGCTCCCGCTGCTCCGAGTGCTCTCGGGCCTCGCTGGTCGTGGGTTTTTATACCCGGCTGTCAAGCGTAGGTTTTTTGAAGGGTGGGATCGGACGCAAAGGCCCGAGTGAGCCAGAGAAGGGAGAGATGAAAATCGCTGTAATATCAGTGAAATTAATTTTGGGAAAGTGGGAAACTGCGGGTTAACTTTTTATCAGTTTTTTTCCTGCCCGTCTCAGCTTAAATCTGTGTCCTCTTGTTATCGACCCTTCTGCCAGTGGAAACAGTTTCTCTTTATTTACTCTATTGAAACCCTTCTTGATTTTGAACATCACCATTAAATCTCCTCTTCACCTTCTCTGCTCCAAGGAGAACAACCACAGCTTCTCCAGTCTCTCCACATAACTGAAGTCCCTCATCCCCGGTACCATTCTGGTCAATCTCCCCGTAACCTTCTCTGCTCCAAGGAGAACAACCCCAGCTTCTCCAGTCTCTCCACGTTACTGACGTCCCTCATCCCCGGTACCATTCTAGTAAATATCTCTGCACCCTCTCCAAAAACTTCATGTCCTTCCTAAAGTGTAGCGACCTAGAATTGGTCACAACACTCCAGCTGGGGCCGAACTCATTTTTATACAGGTTTAGCATAACTTCCTGGCCTGTGTACTCTGTGCCTCCATTTATAAAGCCCAGGATCCATCTGCTTTGTTAACCTGTCCTGTCACTGAGGAAGCTCTGCTCTGCTCTGCTCTGCTCAACTCTGTGGCAGGGTGGGGCTTTAATCCCAGAATCTCAAAGAGACAGTTTCTGAGAAATACCAGCCCCAGGATGGCCGAGTGGTTCAGCCGCTGGACTTATCGCCTAGATGGGTCGGAGAGGAATTTCCCAGATTTTTTTCTCCCAAATTGGCCATTGGGTTTTTTAGCTGGTTTTTCGCCTCTCCCGGGAGATCACATGGGTTTGGGTGGATGGAGAGTGATAAAAGATTTGAGGTTAGGATCAGATCAGCCATGATCTTATTGAATGGTGGAGCAGGCTCGAGGGGCCGATTGGCCTACTCCTGCTCCTATTTCTTATGTTCTTATGTAACATCCAATGGGTTTATACCCACGTGGGTGGGAACCCCACTCCTGGTAGCTCATTAATTGAAGACCCATTTCCTTTCATCCTGCTCAGTGACACTCGCTTGTCATCTGCTGAATCTCCATCAAACAATCAATGAGATGTTTATAGATATGGAAAGAATGATTTCATATTTATATGTAATTCTTAAGATGGTATTTTGGCATCTGCTGAATCTGCATTTTTCTCTAACTCTCTCTCTGTCGCTCTCAACTAACAAGGAGTTGGAATTGTGAAATGTATCTGTACCTCTCAGTCTCCACCTCACTCTCTGTCTCACTGTATGTCATTCTCTGTCACACATTTGTCCAAAGCCTCCTTTTGCCTCTTTCTCTCTTTGCCTCCCTCTCTCTCTCTGTCTTCCTCTTTCAATCTCTCTGTCTGTCCCTCTCTTTTTTCTCAGTCTGTCCAGTTCTGTTCACAGCTCGACTGTTGCTCTGACAGATTTTGCACCTGTCAGTTCTGCATTAGTGTAGTGGTGAGTGTCCCCGCCTGTCACGTGGGAGACCGGAGTTCAATTCCCCGATGGGGAAGGTGGCTTTTAACATCTCGAATTTTAAAATTTTGGGCAGCTCCTAAAAATCCTCCTTGAAAAAGTAGAACAGAAAACAATTTCACTTTTAGGATTTGATGGATTACAGACTATGGCACATTGGATCCAAAACTGGCTTAGTGGCAGGAGGCAGAGGGTGATGGTGGAAGGTTGTTTTTGTGACTGGAAGCCTGTGTCCAGTGGGGTACCGCAGGGATCGGTGCTGGGTCCCTTGCTGTCTGTGGTCTACATTAATGATTTGGATGTGAATGTAAAAGGTATGATCAGTAAGTTCGCAGATGACACGAAAATTGGTGGGGTGGTAAATAGCGAGGAGGGAAGCCTCAGGCTACAGGATGATATAAATGGGTTGATCAGATGGGCGGAACAGTGGCAAATGGAATTTAACCCTGAAAAGTGTGAGGTGGTGCATTTTGGACGGACTAACAAGGCAAGGGAATACACAATGAATGGTAGGATCCTAGGAAGGACAGAGGATCAGAGGGACCTTGGTGTGCATATACATAGATCCCTGAAGGCAGCAGAACAGGTGGATAAGGTGGTTAAAAAGGCATATGGGATACTTGCCTTCATTAGCCGAGGCATAGAATATAAGAGCAGGGAGGTTATGATGGAGCTGTACAAAATGCTGGTAAGGCCACAGCTGGAGTACTGTGTGCAGTTCTGGTTGCCACACTATAGGAAGGATGTGATTGCTTTGGAGAGGGTGCAGAGGAGATTCACCAGGATGTTACCTGGGCTGGAGCGCTTCAGCTATGAAGAGAGACTGGACAGGCTGGGGTTGTTTCCCTTAGAGCAGAGAAGGCTGAGGGGGGACCTGATTGAGGTGTACAAAATGATGAGGGGCATAGATAGGGTAGATAGAAAGGAACTTTTTCCCTTAGTAGAGGGGTCAATAACAAGGGGGCATAGATTCAAGGTAAGGGGCAGGAGGTTTAGAGGGGATTTGAGGAAAAACTTTTTCACCCAGAGAGTGGTTGGAATGTGGAACTCACTGCCTGAAAGGGTGGTAGAGGCAGGAACCCTCACAACATTCAAGAAGCATTTAGATGAGCACTTGAAATGCCATAGCATACAAGGCTACGGACCAAGTGCTGGAAAATGGGATTAGAATAGACAGGGCTTGATGGCCGGCGCGGACACGATGGGCCGAAGGGCCTCTTTCTGTGCTGTATGACTCTATGACTCTATTTGGAGACTGGATTCTGGGTGCCCATCTGGTGTAGAGCGATGGGCCATTGCGATGTTAACTGGGCGGCCTTTCAAAATACAAGAAACACCCAGTAGGATTAATCGGGAGTTACAAGAATTAAAATTCCACGGATTGTAAAAGCTCGACTTTTGGATTGATCGGCAAGATTTGACGAAATCTACGGCAGGAATACAACAAAAATAACACAAATTACCGACAGTCTGCCTCTCTGTATATCTTAGTCACTCTTTGTGTGTTTGTGCATCTGATTGTGAATGTATGTGTGTGTCTGTCTCTCTCTATATGCGTGTGTCTGTATGTGAGTCTGTCTCTGCATCTGTGTGCGTCTGTATGTGTTTCAGTCTTTGTATCAAGCACTGAATAGCTACTTCCTTTACCATGTCCTTGATAGTATAGTGGTGAGTCTTCAATTCCCCGACAGGTTCTCTCTCTGTAAGTGTTGTGTCTGTGTGTTGATAGAGACACTGAAGACAGGAGTTGGTTTCATAGGTGTTTACTAAACAAAGTCTGAAGGGGAACTAACTGATACAACACAATATACAGGCTTATATAGCCCGAGTGGCCATTACTGGCATTACAGTACACATGGGGCTCTTAAAGGCACATACACTACAATTCCTCCCCTTTTAGCCAACCAGTACATAAAATTTTAAGTAATTATTAATTACATGCTACAAGAAAAATAATCTACACATTGCTGCAGTTAATTAATTATAAGTCAGTCTCTCTGGAGGCTTCCTGACTCGGTCTGGATAACGCCTCGGTGGTGTAGTAGGTTCTTTTGGCAAGGCTGATTCAGCTTGAATGCCAGTGTCGGGTTCATCGGGTTCCAGTATCACCGGATCAGAGGTAGATATGGGTATCTCTACTTCATCGTTAGGCATATAAAGTTGTGGTGTAGGTTGTCCCTTTTCGGATGACTCTATGATTTGGTCAGCATGGCGCCTTATTATGCTTTCTCCGATGTCCACGGTATACATCAGCGGTCCTAGTCGTGTGCAGATAGTTCCAGGCTGCCATTTCTCGGTACGGTAGTCCCGGGCCAAAACTTGTTGACCTATCTGGAAAGTTCTAGTTGGCCTTTCATTCATGCCTTGAAATTGCCGGTTCTCCACGTCCCTTCTGATGTTGGGCTTGATCAAATCCAGCCGGCATCTTAGGCTTCTATTGAAGAACATCATGACGGGAGTTTGGTTGGTAACCATATGTGTTGCATTCCTGTGTGCGAACAAGAAGTTATCCACCTTGTGCTGAAGTTTTATGTCTTCATTACCCATGGCCTTTATGGCCTTCTTGAAGGTCTGGACAAACCTTTCAGCCAATCCATTGGTGGCGGGATGGTATGGGGCGGACGTGTAGTGCTTAACCCCATTGTTTTTTAAGAACTTCCTGAATTTTTCGGACACAAATTGCGGGCCATTATCAGAACAGATCTGTTCCGGCAGCCCATTCCTGGCAAATATGGTCCTTAATACTGTGATGGTTTTTTCCGTGATGGTGGAGGACATCTTTATTACCTCCGGCCACTTGGAGTGTGCATCAACCGCGATTAAGAACATTGAGTCCATAAATGGACCAGCAAAGTCGATGTGTACCCTTTGCCAGGGAGATGAGGGCCACTTCCATGGATGTAGAGGGGCTTGGGGTGGAGCGTTTTGGACCTACTGGCATCCTAGGCAGCTCTTGGTCATTTCTTCGATGTCTCCATCAATACCTGGCCACCATACAAATGCCCTGGCTAGGTTTTTCATTTTCACTCCACCCAGATGCCCCTCGTGAAGCTCCTTTAGAACTTTATCCTGGAGTTTGGGTGGAATCACCACTCTGGATCCACACATCAAGGTTCCTCGGCACACTGACAGCTGTTCTCCTCTTTGCGAGAATGCTGGCAACAGTGGTTCGCCATGTGCTGGCCATCCCTTCACTGTTAAATTGTAGACTCGTGAGAGAGTCGGGTCATTTCTAGTTTCCCTTTCAATGGCAGAATTTGTTACTGGTAGACATTCGACTGTGGTAGAGTGGAAAATCTCCACTGGGTCTATGGTAGGTGCTTCTTCTACCGTTGGCAAAGGTAGGCGCGATAACCCGTCAGCATTCCCATGCTGTTTTGATCCTTTGTATTCTATGTTGTATTGGTGTGCCCCTAGAAAAAGGGACCACCTCTGTAGCCTTTTCCAAATTCTCCAGCTCTGCCTCGACTGCTGGACGAATTGCGTATGGCACCGGTCTTGCCTTACAAAACTTGGGAATTGCTGCATCTTCCACTTTTATTGAGGCGGTGATGCCTTTCAAGGTTCCTAGTTTCTCTTGAAACACTTCTTTGGCGTTGGCCAAGATGTCTTTTAATCGTTCCGGTATGACGTCATCATTGTTTTTTTTCTTACTGGTCACCATCAGTGCCTGAATGGAGTGCCAGTCTAAACATATTTTCCTGATCCATTCACGTCCCAACAGCGGTGGACCACCATCTTGTAGAATGTATAAATACAACTTTTGTATTTCCTTGCCGTTGTATACAACAGGCACCCTTATTTTTCCTTTGGGGTATACTTTCTGCCCCGTATATGTTTTCAAGATAATGGATGTGTCTTTTAAAGGTATATGCAGAAATAGCCGCTCGTAATCCCGTCGATTTATGACGGTCAGAGCTGATCCTGTATCTAGCTCCATTTTAACTGGGGACCCTGCTATCGTGAGAGTAACCCAAATGGTCTGGTAATCATCTTTGGCAATTACATTATGTAATTTGAGACAGCTTAGTCTCTTGTTTTCGGAGTCGCTATCGCTCTTCTGGTCTTCGGAGCTACAGTCCATCATCATTTGTACCTTTCTGTACTTTATTGATTTTTTTTTTCCTGTCTGTGGATTTTTTTTGTCCAGATCGGCATACCCGTGCAATGTGTCCAATCTTTCCGCATTGCCTGCATGCTTTGTCCTTGAACCAGCAGTCCCTCTGGTCATGGGTGGATCTGCCGCAGCGATAACATCTCTCGAAACCCTGTGTCATTTCATGGGTGCCGAAGTCCTGTGTCTTTTGTTGTATCTCTGCAGCTCCTCTTGCAGCTGCTTCGTATGATACAGCCATACTGAAAGCCTTGTCCAGTGTTAAATCTTTTTCAGAAAGCAGCCTTTTTTGTGTTCCTTCACTTAAGAGACCGCAGACGAATTTGTCTCGAAGATAATCTGCTAGTCCTGCCCCGAATTGGCAGTGTTTTGATAGCTTTCTTCATTCGGTGAGGTAATCAGCGTTACTTTCATTCTTGTGTTGATTTCTCTTGAAGAATTTGAATTGTTCCGCTATCAGCAGCGGTGTTGGGTCTAAGTGCTCCTGTAGGGTATCAACAATTTCTTTAAAATTCTTGTCCTTTGGTTTGGCTGGAGTGATTAAATTTTGTAACAGCCCGTATGTCTTTGCGCCCATTAGATTTAGCAGTACTGAAGCTTTTTTTTCATCTTCTATTCCATTTGCGGTGCAATATACCTCCACTCTTTCCACATATGTGGTCCAATCCTCTATCTCATTATCAAAAGCATCAATATTGCCAGACTTAGGCATCCTAGAAATAAAATGGCGCTTCCTGCGCTTTTCTTTCTTTTCTGCAGAAAAGATATGGCGCTTCCCGCGCTTCCCCGCCGCTGCTGCCGATGACAATGCTGTTTCCCGCGGTTTCCGTTCTTTTTATTTATTTATTTACAGTTGGAGACTCATTCCCGCCGGACTCTCTCTCTAGGTCTGAATGCCGACCTGCTTGCAGCGCCGGCCATCTCCCGAGTGCTCCCTCCCCGTCTGTTACTGCTTGCCTCCGCTTTCGCTGCTTGGCCTAGCTGTAGAGCCAGCCGCTGGAGCCCCAGCCCGACGCCCAGGAAGGATTACTGCAGTACCTGCCACCAGCTTGGCTAGCTGGTGAAACCACAGCTTTTTCTTTTTCTTGATTTTTCTTCAACTTTGGACGCCAGAGGAATCGATGTCCTTGAGGTGCTGCCGAATTGCAGGTAAGTCCGTTTCCAATTCGTCGCCACTGTTGTGTCTGTGTGTTGATAGAGACACTAAAGACAGGAGTTGGTTTCATAGGTGTTTACTAAACAAAGTCTGGAGGGGAACTAACTGATACAACACAATATACAGGCGTATATAGCCCGAGTGGCCATTACCGGCATTACAGTACACATGGGGCTCTTAAAGGCACATACACTACAGTAAGGGTAACCAGAAGAGCTTCTTCTCCCCGAGACGGACCCTCTGATATAAAGGGTCGACCTCCGCCTTATTCACAATCAATCACATGGAGTCCGGAGGTTCGTTCAGTAAATCAACTTTATTTTACAAGTCGACAGGGGAGGCATTCATCCTGGGAATCGCTAAGATCCCCTGCCTTATATACAGTTTTTTGTTGTAAGTCATGGCTTACATCATACAGTTGGTTTTGGGTGCAAATTCTTGGGACCCGTGTGCACATTTTGACCGTTTACATAGTCCTGTGACCCCATATGTTATCTTTACCACATTCCTCAATTAGTAACTAACGGTTTGTGCACATTATTCAATTAGCAACTGACAGTTTGACCATTTGACCACATTTCACCATACCTCCCTCTGGGACATGTACATAACAACTCCTTATATGGTTGGATATATGCTCGGTTCCTCAATTCCCTTATTTTAGCCCTTTTAACTCTTTCAGTCCCCCCTTTTGGTCCTTATTAATCCCTTTTAATCATTGACCAACCCGATTATTTCTCCTATTATGGTGTCCTGCCAGGGCGGTGATCAAATCCACCCCATTGGGTCACCTTGTTTATATAATCATATTATCCTGATTTCTCGGCCCCCTGATGTAATAGAACTCACTACGCACTTGGTTTGAGCATCAAGCAAGGCTTTAATCAACTTGTTTCAGAAGATGGAGGTCTAGCTGTACTTCACTAGCTACTTGTCTTTACAAAATGTCCCTGAAAAGTTGGGGCCAACGCCCGATTATTTATACTCCTTGGACGGCACCACCAGCTGGCCGTCCAGTGCTATTTCATAGGTAGTTTCTCGATGATGAGATTTATGACACCCCCTACATCCTTCCCATCGACATATTATCCACCCAGTTACATAGGTTGAAACATTGATGTTATTAGTACTATACATCCGTTAAGCAGGTCTTTCTCCCAGCCTTCTCTTGTTCATAGTAATATTCCGTCTGCTCGATGGGAATCTGCCCAGGAGAATTCTGCAATAATTACCACTGGACAGCACATATTACTACTTTATCAATTTCATGTACATTTCTTCCATTGCCCTCTTTTTTCTTTTCTACATTTTTTACAGGCGGCGCATGCTGCTATTCCCATTCCTATCGCCAAAACCAATTGTACTACAACTAGTATGTGAGAGGTAATGCGGATCCAGGGGTGGATGTTGACATTCATCCCCCAATCCCACAGCTTCTCCTACCATGGGACCTCCTGTAATTCTACCTCTATTTCCCTTCCTAGTTCCCTAAGGTCCCCTTGCAACATTACGCATTGGTTCACCATTTTGCTTAAGCCCTCTTTTATCTCCTGCAGATCCTCCTGCAGGTGGGGTATCGGAACCCCCACCGGATCTTCATAATTGACCAATTCATCTCTTAAATTATCCGGCAGGTTTAGTTTCACCTCCCTTGAGTGTACATACACCAATCTGGTGTGTCCAATTGTCACAGGGATCTTTGGCGTAAAGCAGAAGTTAGGCATTGTGATTACACATACAAGGTTACTATATTGGTACTCAGTCTCTGTGGTGGCTATACAATACTCCCCTCTGCCTCTATATCCCAAGCGGGTGTGATGGCGATTGGTATGTGATAATTCCAACATGCACCCCTCTGTCTTATTATTACCGCACTCATCCTTGGGGCCTTCTCCTACCGGATGTGGGCATATCGTAAGCGTACCTTTCCCATGGCATCTGTTTAGGGAGACTCCTCTTATAGTTCCTGATGGCATAAGTATCAATTGGATAGTATTGGAGGGATGTCTCACCCCTCACTATGCCTATGTTTGTTACCTAGTACTGTGGGTATGGAGTCGTGTCTAGTCTCACCACTGGTATCATGAGTACCATGCCTATCATTGCTGTCACTTCTGCTTTGCATTTTTGTATCATTGGATATACCCTGGTCATCCCTTTGAGGGTACAAGCACTCAGAGGGCCTGGATTCTGGCTCAGGCCATAGAGCTGTGTGCTGTTAATCCAGTCTGGTACCTTGTCTCATTGTATCTGTGCCAGATATTATTTTAACTGTCCGGTGGTCCATTGGCCATAGGCATGACACAAGCCTCTCCCTACATCATCTTTTGCCTGTTCCTCATCTCTATGGTTTAGTTTGTTGATAACGCTAGCATGGTCCTCTATAACCTTGATTCCCTCGAGTAATTTCCTTATTGTATGTCCTCCCAACTCCAATCCTTTTTGAGTCAGACCAGTTTCTTTCTCTAAAATCTGTTGTATTACCCTTTGTAATTGTTCCACACTACTCTGGACTCCTTGTATATCTAGGCCATTAATGAACGATGTCCCTATATTTATCCCCGTGAGTACATCGTTTCCTAAGCCCCTCTTAATTCTTTGGTGGAATGCAGCATGTCCCCTGAAACTAGTAGCCCCTGTCGCATCAGCAGCTTGGTTAATTACATTCCTTATCATATATGCATACAACTCTAGTTTTAGTGAATCTTTCACAATATCCTGGCCACTGTACCATGGTTAAGTTCATTAGTACCGGTACAATTTCGTGTCTCACGTTATCATACAATTGTTCTCCCTCTGTAAATAATACTAGTCCATTCATGGGTCCAGGTTTCATATCTGGACATTGTAGCATCCTCGGTTCGCTTGCCTCTACTTTCTGTGTATTGGGAGCCGTGGATGAGACTCCGAATGTGATTGTTCCATTAAAACATGGTGTTTTCTCATCATGTACTTGTCGTGTAATGTGGGATATCCCTTTGCTTATTTCATGTCCCAGCAGTAATCCCACCTTCATGGTGAAGTTTCCCTGTAAATTAAGCAGAAGCCTGGTCGTCACCAGAGGTTAGTTTATCTCCGGTGTTTATTCCATTGATCCTGTGGGATTTAAGATCAGGTGGGTTATTGCTTTATTGTTTTAATTGGTTCCAATGTTTCCATCTACCCTTTCCCCTCATATATATACATGCGCACGTATCGCTGGTCATGATAACCTCAATAGGTGAGAATCCCGATCTCTCTGGCAATATTTTAACAAATACCTGCTCGCCCACCTTGGGTAGAGGCTCTGAGGCCCCCTGCTTTTGTGTATTTTTATCTCTGATGTCTTGTTGTTCTTTAACTTCTTGTTTGAGCTCTTTCAATTGATTATCCAATGTTTGTACGTATTTCCTAATTTTATCTTTTAAGGGTCCCAGTCCCTCGCTACCAGATGCTACTCCTTCCAGCAGACACATTGCTCGTCCAGTCATGAGTTCATATGGTGTCAGTCTGGTCACCCTGTTTGGGGTGGCTCTCAGCCTCATCAGGATACATGGAAGGACATTCACCCATCCCTGTCCAGTTTCGGCTATGGCCTTACTTAAGGCTGTTTTCAGCGTTCTGTTCATTCGCTCTACCATGCCTGAGCTTTGCGGTTAATAGAGGATATGGAACTTCTGCCTTACTCCTAGTAGCTTACAAGCTTCTTTCATTACCTTTCCTGTAAAGTGGGTACCTTGATCTGAATCTATTTGCAACGGGACCCCTCATCTCGGTATCACATCATATGCAAATATTCGGGCCACAGTCTGAGCACTACAGCCTCTGGTAGGGAATGCTTCCACCCACCTTGTAAACTGGTCTATGATCACTTGGCAGTATTTCTTCCCTCTGCTGTTATTCTACCTACTGCTATTGGCGTAGGCATCTCTGTGTCTGCCGCTGCTCTTGCTGCCTGATCAGCTAACATATTTCCTTTATTTTAATCACTGCTACCTCTTCTGCTCCTTTTACCGCTTCTACTAGGTCTCTCACTACCTCCTCATGCTGTATTTGTCCTCCTCCGGAGGTTACATATCCTCTCCTATTCCACGCTATCATATAATCATGCACTACCCCAAATGCATATCTACTATCTGTGTATATATTTACTGTGTTTTCCTTTTGCCAATTTCAATACTTCCGTGAGAGCCACTAATTCTGCTACCTGCGCTGAGGTCCCTCCTTCAAGCCCTCCCTTTGTCACTGTTTCTCCGTTCTCGGATACTACTGCCCAACCGTATGTGGCTCCCCGTTTATATATCGGTGAGATCCGTCTACATAAAAGGTGTTTTCGGGATTTTCAAGGGGTGATTCTGATACAGTTCCTCTGACCTCTTCTTTGAATACTAACTGATACTTGAGTGCCTCACCCTCTGATAGAGTCAACCCCGCAGAGGGAATGCTATCTTCCCTTTTATAATCTGGACGGATCTGTCCTTGGATATCAATACTGCTTCCCAAGCCGCCCTCCTTCTGTCTAATACAGCCTTTATTTTGCCTGTGTTTAGCAGGTCCACCACTGTGTGTTGTGTGTAGTATCAGCTGTCCTGACATAGTGACGGGCTCGCATATCTGCACCGCCCATGTGGCACAGTCGAGGGCCACCATGCATCTCGCCATTCCTTTAGCCACGGGGGTTTGTTGGGTGGAGTAATAGGCAATTGGCCTCATATCTCCCCATACTCTTGGGTGACTACAGCGTTATAGAAGTTCCCGTCTATATATATAATATATACGGAATGGTTTGACTATATTTGGCAATCCTAGTGTGGGTGCGGACGTCAGGGCTGCTTTTAATTTTGCATAAGCCTCGTCCTGCTCCGATTCCCATTCTATCTTATCAGTGGCGGGTCTCCCCCCTTTAACTAACCGTTGAATCGGCTCTGCTTTCCCTGCAAAGTCTGATATAAAATTCCTGCAGTAATTAAATAGTCCCAACACTTTCCTCACTCCCCGGACAGTCACTGGCCTTGACATATCTTTTATGGCTGCCTTTCATTCCTGCGGGAGTGCCTTATACCCCTGGCTAATTTTGTGCCCTAGATACTTTACTTTGGACAGTCCAACCTGTGCCTGTTTGGGGTTCAAATTAAAGCCAGCCTTCTTAAGTGTCTGGAGGGTGTCTAGTAATGCTCCCATGTGTCCTTTGGCATCCTCTGATGCAATCATTTCATCATCAACATATTGGAGTAGGGTGCTCTGGTACTTTGATAGGTCTAACTTGTCTAAGGCTTGACTCATACACGGTGGAATATATTTGGACTATTGTGGAACCCTGCGGGACCCTGGTCCATGTATACTGTCTATCCCCGACAGTAAAGGCGAATTTCCCTTGTGATTCCTCTACCAATGGTATGGACCAGAACCCGTTCGCTATATCCAAGACTGTAAATATTTTAAAGTCTGGTTTCAGACCATTAAATATCTTATTCAATGCGGTCTACACAAATTTACACCAACCAGAATTTCACCATGGCCACAATAAAAGTCTGGTTTTAATAGGTTAATTAACCTCAATAATTCCAATCAATTATTTTTAACTAACCAGTATCACTTGAAAAAGAAAGAAACCATCGCTTCATTTTCTTCCAGGCACATTGGAGACTGTGACTTTAAGGCTGAAGCTTATCTTTTGTAAAACAATAAACAAACTTAAAACAACACACGCATGTCCATCATTCAAGACAAGTCTTCAAAGGGTTAAACAGCTTTTAGCTCTCTGTACACAAGAGTGGGTGGAGCTAAAACAAACACAACAGATATTTTTTTTCAAAGACAGAAAACTTCCACACTTTCAACAGACACTTTCACACAAACTGAGATTCCAGCATTCCTTTTAAGATTCCTTTCACTCAGCAAATCCTGGATTTTACTTGTTTTGGACAGAAACTGATAGCATCTGTGTCGAAAAACTTTAATTTTTTCCTTATTCACTTTCTTAAATTACTGGTACTCAGTTACAATTTTGGCACCCGTTTTTGGTCCAAATTCGAGTACGTCTACTCAACTCATAATATGCGCAAGCCACTTAAATGATGGCCTTTTCTTCCTTTAATTTTGTTTCTTTAGCCCACCATTCTCTTTGCTTCGCCGGTGGGTCATTCGGTTGCCAATCGTTTTTAACCATTTTATCAATTCATCTTTTATTTTTGGTCGCTAAATAGTGTGTCAGAGACCCCACCAGTCCCCTCTCGAGTTTCTCACTTCCCATGGCTAATTGTTGTCAGCGGTACGTCTCTTACTTACTCTTGCAGAGTGAAACGGTACTTGTAACCACAGTTGTCAGCGGTACGTCCCTTACTTTACTCTCGCAGAGTGAGACAGTACTTGTAACCGCAGTTGTCAGCGGTGCGTCCCTTACTTTACTCTCGCAGAGTGAGACAGTACTTGTAACCGCAGTTGTCAGCGGTACGTCCCTCACTTTACTCTCGCAGAGTGAGACAGTACTTGTAACCGCAGTTGTCAGCGGTGCGTCCCTTACTTTACTCTCGCAGAGTGAGACAGTACTTGTAACCGCAGTTGTCAGCGGTGCGTCCCTTACTTTACTCTCGCAGAGTGAGACAGTACTTGTAACCGCAGTTGTCAGCGGTACGTCCCTCACTTTACTCTCGCAGAGTGAGACAGTACTTGTAACCCCAGTTGTCAGCGGTACGTCCCTTACTTTACTCTCGGAGAGTGAGACAGTACTTGTAACCACAGTTGTCAGTGGTACGTCCCTTACTTTACTCTCGCAGAGTGAGACAGTACTTGTAACCCCAGTTGTCAGCGGTACGTCCCTTACTTTGCTCTCGCAAAGTGAGACGGTCCTTGTAACCACAGTTGTCAGCGGTACGTCCCTTACTTTACTCTCGCAGAGTGAGATGGTACTTGTAACCCCAGTTGTCAGCGGTACGTCCCTTACTTTACTCTCGCAGAGTGAGACGATACTTGTAACCGCAGTTGTCAGTGGTACGTCCCTTACTTTACTCTCGCAGAGTGAGACAGTACTTGTAACCCCAGTTGTCAGCGGTACGTCCCTTACTTTACTCTCGCAGAGTGAGACGGTACTTGTAACCCCAGTTGTCAGCGGTACGTCCCTTACTTTACTCTCGCAGAGACGGTACTTGTAACCCCAGTTGTCAGCGGTACGTCCCTTACTTTACTCTTGCAGAGTGAGACAGTACTTGTAACCGCAGTTGTCAGCTGTACGTCCCTTACTTTACTCTCGCAGAGTGAGACCGTACTTGTAACCCCAGTTGTCAGCGGTACGTCCCTTACTTTACTCTCGCAGAGTGAGACGGTACTTGTAACCGCAGTTGTCAGCAGTACGTCCCTTACTTTACTCTCGCAGAGTGAGACGGTACTTGTAACCGCAGTTGTCAGCGGTACGTCCCTTACTTTACTCTCACAGAGTGAGACAGTACTTGTAACCACAGTTGTCAGCGGTACGTCCCTTACTTTACTCTCGCAGAGTGAGACCGTATTTGTAACCCCAGTTGTCAGCGGTACGTCCCTTACTTTACTCTCGCAGAGTGAGACCATACTTGTACCCGCAGTTGTCAGCGGTACGTCCCTTACTTTACTCTCGCAGAGTGAGACAGTACTTGTAACCACAATTGTCAGCGGTACGTCCCTTACTTTACTCTCACAGAGTAAGACAGTACTTGTAACCACAGTTGTCAGCGGTACGTCCCTTACTTTACTCTCGCAGAGTGAGACAGTACTTGTAACTGGAGTTGTCAGCAGTACGTCCCGTACTTTACTCTCTCAGAGTGAGACGGTACTTGTAACCCCAGTTGTCAGCGGTACGTCCCTTACTTTACTCTTGCAGAGTGAGACAGTACTTGTAACCACAGTTGTCAGCGGTACGTCCCTTACTTTACTCTCGCAGAGTGAGACAGTACTTGTAACCACAGTTGTCAGCGGTACGTCCCTTACTTTACTCTCACAGAGTGAGACAGTACTTGTAACCGCAGTTGTCAGCGGTTCCTCCCTTACTTTACTCTCGCAGAGTGAGACCGTACTTGTAACCACTGTTGTCAGCAGTACGTCCCTTACTTTACTCTCGCAGAGTGAGACACTACTTGTAACCGCAGTTGTCAGTGGTACGTCCCTTACTTTACTCTCGCAGAGTGAGACCGTACTTGCAACAATTTTGTTCTGGTGAATTGTCAGAGGTATGCTTAGCACTACCTGCAACTTCAAATTGTCAGAGGTATGCTTTAGACTTTATCTCCAAAGTTAATGCACTACTTGCAACTCACACCACGCCTATACATCCACATGTTTCATCCTAACCCCAAGACCGCTTGACTTATCCATTCAAACCTTTTAGTTCTTTGATTCCAAAGGGGGCGGTGGATGGTGTTTCCTTGCCCTAACTGTACGTGGTATTTAAAAATATTCACGGTTTTGGCTCAGTTTCACTCGCCCGTGCCTCCCATATGTGTGGATCCTGTTCGTGACACCAATTGTTGTGGAGCATTTTAAACCAACACTCGACACAAGGTTTTAGATCGATAGTCAAGTTGTCTTTATTACACCGGTGGGGAAACAGTCTGCTGTGTCTTAGCCAGACCTTTCCAAATTGGTACAGCAAACACTACATTTTTATACATTACAACACATGTCAAAATTCATTGCTGCCACCTGATTGGACCTTGGCCCACATGCATCTTCACTGATTGGTTGCCTATGCCGCGTTACATTAAAGTACCGCCTTTATTATTGGCCATTATCCCCCAAGCTGTTGTTTCACCTATGACCTTTGTTTATGCCAAATGGGTCTCGTCAACATTGTACTTCTGACTCATTGTCCTCCTTTCCTGCCTCTCTAGGCCTCTTTACTTCCAACTCATTGTTTTACTTTCCTGCCAGAACAGAACTTACATCCTCTTAGGCCTCTTATGGTTCCATGTCCGGCTATGTTATCTCCACTGACAATTCAGCAACTTAGAAAAAGATGGTCTTTACTACACCATTCAGTGAAACTGCCAGCGATGTCAGTTTAACTCTTTCCCCACTGCACACCTCATCCCATAACACGGGTACAGGGGCTCAGTAATGTTTCATTCATCAGAAAAAGACAAAGTACAACAACATACTGGTCAGCTTAACAGAATCTCATCATATTTATGGGGCCATAAATACAAAAGTCACTAATAAATTCAGGAGGGAATTCAGGAGAAATGTCTTTACCTGGCGAGTGGTAGAATGGGGAACTTGCTCCCACAAGGAGTAGTTGAGGTGAATAGCATAGATGCATTTATGGGGAAGCCACATGAGGGAGAAAGGAATGGGAGGAGATGTTGATCGGGTTAATTGAAGTAGGGTGGGTGTGGGGCATAAACACTGGCATGGACCAGTTGGGCCGAATGGTCTGTTTCTGTGCTGTACATTCTATGTAACACCATGAACAGTCAATCAAAGGGAATCATCAGCACAACAGTCTTAAAGATTAAACAGCAGTACAAGAATTTATAAAACATTCATCCATTCCATGTTCATGTCACCCCAGTTGTCTACAGGGCCCTGTGCTACAGAACAGTGTGAGCTCGCTGGTGTCTCAGCAGATTCAATGACTGAGTGAATCCCTTCCCACACATGGAGCAGCTGAACATCTTCTCTCCTGCTCGCTCCAGCTCGAGAATCTTCAGCTCCTGGGAGCTTTTAAAACTCTTCCTACAGTCAGAACATTTAAGAGGCCTCTCCCCAGTGTGAACTCGTGGGTATGCCAACAGGTTGGATGACTGAGTGAATCCCTTCCCACACATGGAGCAGGTGAATGGCCTCACCCCAGTGTGAACTCACTGGTGTTCAACCAGAGTCGAGGACAGCAGTAGATTGCTGAATAGATTGGGAGATGGGGAAGTGCAACGAGACCTGGGTGTCCTTGTGCACCAGTCGCTGAAGATAAGCATGCAGGTGCAGCAGGCAGTTAAGAAGGCAAATGGTATGTTGGCCTTCGTAGCGAGAGGGTTTGAGTACAGGAACAAGGATGTCTTGCTGCAGTTGTACAGGGCCTTGGTGAGACCACACCTTGAGTATTGTGTGCAGTTTTGGTCGCCTTATCTGAGGAAGGATGTTCTTGCCATGGAGGGAGTGCAGTGAAGATTCACCAGACTGATACCTGGAATGGCAGGAATGACATATGAGGAGAGATTGTGTCGATTGGGCTTATACTCGCTGGAGTTTAGAAGAATGAGAGGGGATCTCATTGAAACTTATAAAATTCTAACAGGACTAGACAGACTAGATGCAGGAAGGATGTTCCCAATGGCGGGGGAGTCCAGAACCAAGGGGTCACAGTCTAAGGATAAGGGGTAAGCCATTTAGGACTGAGATGAGGAGGAATTTCTTCACCCAGAGAGTGGTGAACCTGTGGAATTCTCTACCACAGAAGACAGTTGAGGCCAATTCATTAAATATATTCAAGAAGGAGTTAGATATATTTCTTAAGGCTAAAGGGATCAAGGGATATGGGGAGAAAGCAGGGACAGGGTACTGAGTTTGGATGATCAGCCATGATCTCATTGAAAGGCAGAGCAGGCTCGAGGGGCCGAATGGCCTACTTCTGCTCCTATCTTCTATGTTTCTATGTTTCTAATTGCTTCCCACACACACAGCAGGAGAACGGCTTCTCCCCAGTGTGAACTCGCTGGTGTATCAGCAGGTTGGATGCCCAAGTGAATCCCTTCCAACACACGGAGCAGGTGAAAGGCCTTTCATTAGTGTGAACTCTTTGGTGTCTCAGCAGGTTGGATGAGCAGGTGAATCGCAACCCACACACAGAGCAGGTGAACGGCCTCTCCCCAGTGTGAACTCGCTGGTGTTCGATCAGCGTCGAGGACTGAGTGAATCTCTTCCCACACACGGAGCAGGAGAACAGCCTCTCCTCACTGTGAACTTGTTGGTGTTCCAGCCGTCTCGAGGACCGAGTGAATCCCTGCCCACACACGGAGCAGGTGAACAGCTGCTCCCCAGTGTGAACAAGTGGTGTGTCGTCAAATTACCGGAGCTTTTAAACCTTTTCCCACAGTCAGAACATTTAAACGGTCTCTCATCAGTGTGAACTCGCTGGTATGTTCGCAGGATGGATGTCTTAGTGAATCCCTTCCCACACACAGAGCAGGTGAACGGCCTCTCCCCAGTGTGAACTCGCTGGTGAGTCATCAGATTCCGAGAGCTTTTAAAGCTCTTCCCAAAGTCAGAACACATAAACGGCCTCTCATCGGTGTAAATAAGCTGGTGTTCCTTCAAAGCCCTGGAGTTTTTAAAACTCTGCCGACAGTAAGAACAGTTATATGATTTCTTGTCAGTGTGAACAAGCTGGTTTCTCAGCAGGTGGGATGGATAAACAAATCCCTTTCCACACACGGAGCAGGTGGACGCACTGTCCCCAGAGTGACTGTGCCGATGAACTTCCGATGCAGACAGGGAACTGAATCCCTTTCCGCAGTCCCCACCTTTACCCGGTTTCTCCCCGGTGTGACGGTGCACGTGTCTCGCCAGGGCAGGTGATCGGTTGAATCCGAGTCCACACATGGAACACGTACGGTTTGTCCGCGCTGTGATCACTGCTCTCTCCTTCCATGTGCAAAGGCCAATGATATTCAGTTCCTGATGAATCGAGCGACTCTGTCAGATTTTGAGTTGATGTTTGGTTTGAGCTTCCTGTCTGTAAATGCTCCACTTCTAAAATCCTATAAAAGGAGTTTAGAAAGGGGTAAGAGGGAGACTGTTGTCTCATGTCGCCCTTTCCCAGCCCAGGGGCAGTGAGGCTGATTTTCAGGCCCCAGCTGCTGAACAGGTTGGTTGAAAGGATCAACAGTAATGGCAGCTGCAATCCCCACAAGCCCCCGCGCTCCAGCCGCCGCGCTGCGTTGTGGCTGACCCCGCGCATGCGCCCCATGGCCCCGCTCTCTCCTGCTCCACAGGCGCCTGGCCTGCAGCGCGCATGCTCAGCACACACCCCGCCTGAGAGTCTAGATCACCGGCAGAAAGTGAGTTTTATCAGGGTTTTTATATATAGCGGAGAGAAGCGCGGGCGGGGAGATAAATAAAAAGAAAATACAAACCGGACCGTCCCAGCGCCCTCCCGGCACCGAGCGGAGCAGATTGAGCGGCCGCAGCCCCTTGTCTTCTGCAGGGAGCCGGACTGGGGCACGTCATCAACTCCACGGCGGTGACTGACGGGAGTTCCGACCAATAGGGAGAGCGGGCGGAGCTTGGAGGACTGAGGTGGCGGCGGGTCCTCCAACCAATCGGGGTGCCCGAGGGGAGGGACTTCCGCCACCTGCTTCTCCCACTGCTGAGACAAGTGGAATGCAGCAGAGGGCGCTCTTCTGAGTTTGGGGCTCAGGCCTGTTGGTGGAGCAGTGCAGAGGGAACTTTACTCTGCACTGGGTTTACTCCCTCAGCACTGCACTGGAGGGGCAGCACAGAGTTTTAGACTCAAGTCTCTGGAGTGGGACTTCAACCCACAACCTTCTGACTCAGAGGAGAGAGTGCTGCCACCTGAGCCACGGCTGACACTCTGTATCTAACCCGTGCTGTACCTGCCCTGGGAGTGTTTGATGGGACAGTGTAGAGGGAGCTTTACTCTGTATCTAACCCATGCTGTACCTGCCCTGGGAGTGTTTGATGGGACAGTGTAGAGGAAGCTTTACTCTGTATCTAACCTGTGCTGTACCTGCCCTGGGAGTGTTTGATGGGACAGTGTAGAGGGAGCTTTACTCTGTATCTAACCCATGCTGTACCTGCCCTGGGAATGTTTGATGGGACAGTGTAGAGGGAGCTTTACTCTGTATCTAACCCGTGCTGTACCTGCCCTGGGAGTGTTTGATGGGGCAGTGTAGAGGGAGCTTTACTCTGTATCTAACCCACGTTGTACCTGCCCTGGGAGTGTTTGATGGGGCAGTGTGGAGGGAGCTTTAAGCTGTATCTAACCTGTGCTGTACCTGCCCTGGGAGTGTTTGATGGGGCAGTGTAGAGGGAGCTTTACTCTGTATCTAACCCGTGCTGTACCTGCCATGGAAGAATCATGTGAGACTCTAGAACTGATATAAATTATCTTTATTGACATTCAGACATGACTATTTCACCCGATAACAAAGTGATACAACCTTATTCTGGGGAGCACCACTCAGAACCGAGAGTGATCAGGACCACATTCTGGGAGAGTCTAACCACCTCTGCTTGACATTCAAGGGCAATAGCATCACCGAATCCCCCACCATCCTGGGAGTCACCATTGACCAGAAACTTAACTGGAACCATCCATATAAATACAGTGGCAACAAGAGCAGGATATGCTGCTGGGGTTTGATGAAGTCGGCTCATGTGGAGCATAAACATCAGCATGGACCTGTTGGGCCGAATGGCCCCACTCTGTGCTGTACACTCGATGTAGCAGTCAGGAAATGGGATTGCTCGGACCTGTCCATTCACCTCCTCCTGAAGCCCTGCTGAATGGCCTCTCCTCAGTGCGATACTGTTCCTGTGAACTTTTAAATCTCTTCCCACAGTCAGAACATTTTACAGGGTCTCAGTGGGAACTCGCAGCTCTCTAAATAGGTTGGACTGTTGTGGAGTATTTTAAACCAACACTCGACACAAGGTGTTAGATCGATAGACAAGTTGTCTTTATTACACCGGTGGGGAACCAGACTTTTCCAAATTGGTACAGCAAACACTACATTTTTATACATTACAATACACATGTCAAAATTCATTCCTGCCACCTGATTGGACCTTGGCCCGCATGCATCTTCACTGATTGGTTGCCTATGCCGCGTTACATTAAAGTACTGCCTTTATTATTGGCCGTTGTCCCCCAAGCTGTTGTTGCACCTATGACCTTTATTTATGCCAAATGGGTCTCGTCAACATTGTACTTCTGACTCATTGTCCTCCTTTCCTGCCTCTCTAGGCCTCTTTCATTGTTTTACTTTCCTGCCAGAACAGAACTTACATCCTCTAGGCCTCTTTATGGTTCCATGTCCAGCTAGGTTATCTCAACTGTCAGTTCAGCAACTTAGAAAAAGCTTACTACTGCAAAAGGCCTATTAGATTATTGTCTTTGTTATACCATTCAGTGAAACTGCCAGCGATGTCAGTTTAACTCTTTCCCCACTGCAGGACGCTCAGTGAATGGCGACTGTCCGGTGTGAACTCGCTGGTGTCCGAGCAGGCTGGATGACTGAGTTTATCCCTTCCTTCACTGGGAGCAGGTGAACGGCCTCTCTCTACTTCAAAGTGACTGCTGTTTCAGTTGGCTGGAGAACTGAGTCAATCCCGTGCCGCCTGTGCAGTCGGTGAACCATCTCTCCGCAGTGCGAACTCGCTGGTTTCTTCGCAGGAGGGTGGACCGAGCGAATCCCTTCCCACACACGGAACAGGTGAACGTCCTCTCCCCGATGTGAACTCACTGGTGTATCAGCAGGAGGGTGGACTGAGCAAATCCCTTCCCACACACGGACCAGGTGAACGGTCTTTCCCCAGTGCGAACTCGCTGGTTTCTTCGCAGGAGGGTGGACCGAGCAAATCCCTTCCCGCACACGGAGCAGGTGAACTGCCTCTCCCCGGTGTGAACTCGCTGGTGTATCAGCAGGAGGGTGGACCGAGCGAATCCCATCCCACACACGGAGCAGGTGAACGAGCCCTCCCCAGTTTGAAATCGCTGGTGTATCAGCAGGAGGGTGGACCGAGCGAATCGCATCCCACACACGGAGCAGGTGAACGGACTCTCTCCAGTGTGAACTCGCTGGTGTATCAACAGGAGGGTGGACTATGTGAATCGCATCCCACACACGGAGCAGGTGAACGGACTCTCTCCAGTGTGAACTCGCTGGTGTATCAGCAGGAGGGTGGACCGAGCGAATCGCATCCCACACACGGAGCAGGTGAACGGCCTCACCCCGGTGTGAACTTGCTCGTGTCTCAGCAGGATGGTGGACTGAGCGAATCTCTTCCCACACATGGAGCAGGTGAATGGCCTCCCCCAGTGTGAACTCGCTGGTGTCTCAGCAGATTGGATGACCAAGCGAATCCCTTACCACACACAGAGCAGGTGAACGGCCTCTCGCCGGTGTGAACAGGCTGGTGTATCAGCAGGAGGGTGGACCGAGCGAATCCCTTCCCACACACGGAGCAGGTGAACGGCCTCGGCCCGGTGTGAACTCGCTGATGCGTCAGCAGGTCCGCAGAGTTCACAAACCTCTTGTGACAGTGAGAGCAGCCGTATGGTCTCTCTCCAGTGTGCAGCCGCTGGTGCTTCATCAGGTACTGGGAGCATTTAAAGCTCTTCCCACAGTCTGAACATATAAAGGGTCTCTCGTCAGAATGAACTCGCTGGTGTCTCAGCAGGTTGGACAAACATGTGAAGTCCTTCCTACACACGGGGCAGCTGAATGGCCTCTCCCTGGTGTGAACTCGCTGGTGCATCTGCAGGTTGGTCAACTGAGTGAATCCCTTCCCACACACGGGGCAGGTGAACGGTCTCTCCCCGGTGTGAACTCGCTGGTATCTCCGCATGTGGGAGGACTGAGCGAATCCCTTCCCACACATGGGGCAGGTGAATGGCGCCTTCCCGGTGTGAACTCGCTGGTGGGTCCGCAAGCTGAATGAATGAGCAAATCCCTTCACACACACGGAGCAGGTGAACGGCCTCTCCCCGGTGTGAACTCGCTGGTGTGTCCGCAGGTTGGAGGACTGAGCGAATCCTCCCCACACACTGGGCAGGTGAACAGTGACTTCCCGGTGTGAACTCTCTGGTGGGTCCACAGGTGGGAGGATTGTGCGAAACACTTCCCACACACGGAGCAGGTGAATGGCCTCTCCCCGGTGTGAGCTCGCTTGTGTCTCAGCAGATTGGATGACCAAGCGAATCCCTTCCCACACACGGGGCAGGTGAACGGCCTCTCCCCGGTGTGAGTTCGCCGAAGAGCTTCCAGTGTATACGGGTGAAGGTATCCCTCCCCGCAGTCCTCGCATTTGTGCAATCGGTTCCCACTGTGACTGCGCTCGTGGCTAGTCAGCTGGGCGAACCCCTTCCCACAGTCCTCACATTCATACCGTTTCTCTCCAGTGTGCCTGCCCTTGGGGCCCTCCAGGTCGGGCAATCGGCTGAATGTACGTCCACACATGGAACACGTGTGCGCTTTTTCCGCACTGCGATCGCTGCTCTTTCCTTCCATGTGCAAAGGCCGATGATATTCAGGTCCTGATAAATCCAGTGACTCTGTCAATCTTGATTTGATGTTTGGTCTGAGCTTCCTGTCTGTAAATGTTCCACTTCTAAAACCCTGTAAAAGGAGCTTAGAAAGGGGGTAAGAGGGAGAATGTTGCCTCATGTCCTCCCTTCCCAGCCCAGGGGCGGTGAAGCTGATTTTCGGGCCCCAGTTGCTGCACAGGTTGGTTGAAAGGATCAACAGTAATGGCGGCTGCAATCCCCACAAGAGCCCGTGCTCCAGAAAGCGCTCCGGCCACCGCGCTGAGTTGTGGCTGACCCCGCGCATGCGCCACATGGCCCCACCCTCTCCTGCTCCACAGGCGCCCGGCCCGCACCGCGCATGCTCAGCACACACCCTGGGCCCCTGTCAATCATCCTCCCGGTGCCTGCATGCTGGGCCCCTGAAATAAAGAATAGATTTGCCTTTCAAAGCTAGGCTTTATTAACTTTAAAATCAGCAGCATATCTTTCCACATCCAGTCCCAACTAAGCTAGAAAAGGACTGAATTTAAGGTAGCCACAACACATCATGTGATCATCAACTACCAATGAGATTACAACACATATCCCAAGGCAGTTAACAAACAACAAATCACAATACTTTTACTAATCAAGGAATAATCACCACAGCCCCTGAGCTCCAGGCTGCCGCGCGGTGCTTTCTTTGTAAAGTCGGTGTTGGTGAAGAGCCGCAATCAGTGAGGGAAAGTGAGTTTTCCCCCAGATCCGATTGAGATCAGAGGAGGGGAGAGAATAAAGGGGAATCCAAACCTGAGAGCCGGGTGGAAACTCCCTGGACACCGAATGGATTCAGCCACGCCCATCACGTGGGGTGGCGAGGGGGCAGAGTGAACCAGAGCACGTGACCAATAGGAAGAGGGCATGTGGAGGTGGGCGGAGCTGACTGGCGGCGGGTCCTCCAATCAATGGCGGAGCTGCAAGGGGGCGGGACCTCCTCTCCAGTTCAGGTGTGTTGGGGCCGATTGTGACATCGAAACATAGAAGATAGGAGCAGGAGTAGGCCATTCGGCCCCTCGAGCCTGCTCCGCCATTCAATGAGATCATGGCTGATCATCCAAACTCAATACCCTGTCCCTGCCTTAGAGTCATAGAGTTATACAGCACGGATAGAGGCCCTTCGGCCCATCGTGTCCATGCCGGCCATCAAGCCCTGTCTAATCTAATCCCATATTCCAGCATTTGGTCCGTAGCCTTGTATGTTATGGCATTTCAAGTGCTCATCCAAATGCTTCTTAAATGTTGTGAGGGTTCCTGCCTCCACAACCCTTTCAGGCAGTGAGTTCCAGACTCCAACCACCCTCTGGGTGAAAAAGTTCTTTCTCAAATCCCCTCTAAACCTCCCGCCCTTTACCTTGAATCTATGCCCCCTAGTTATTGACCCTTCTACTAAGGGAAAAAGCTCCTCAGTATCCATCCTATCTATGCTCCTCATAATTTTGTACACCTCAATCATGTCCCCCCTCAGCCTCCTCTGCTCCAAGGAAAACAAACCCAATCTGCCCAGTCTTTCTTCATAGCTGAAGCGCTCCAGCCCTGGTAACATCCTGGTGAATCTCCTCTGCACCCTCTCCAAAGCGATCACATCCTTCCTGTAGTGTGGTGACCAGAACTGCACGCAGTATTCCAGCTGTGGCCTAACCAGTGTTTAATACAGCTCCATCATAACCTCCTTGCTCTTATATTCTATGCCTCGGCTAATGAAGGCAAGTATCCCATATGCCTTTTTTACCACCTTATCCACCTGTTCCGCCGCCTTCAGGGATCTGTGTACTTGCACACCCAGATCCCTCTGCCCCTCCGTCTTGCCTAGGGTCTTACCATTCATTGTGTATTCCCTTGCCTTGTTAGTCCCCCCAAAGTGCATCACCTCGCACTTTTCCGGGTTAAATTCCATTTGCCACTGTTCCGCCCATCTGACCAACCCATCTATATCGTCCTGCAGACTGAGGCTACCCTCCTCGTTATTTACCACCCTACCAATTTTTGTATCATCCGCGAACTTACTGATCATACCCTTTACATTCATATCCAAGTCATTAATGTAGACCACAAACAGCAAGGGACCCAGCACCGATCCCTGTGGCACCCCACTGGCCACAGGCTTCCAGTCACAAAAACAACCTTCGACCATCACCCTCTGCCTTCTGCCACTAAGCCAGTTTTGTATCCAATGTGCCAAGGCACCCTGGATTCCATGGGCTCTTACCTTCTTGACCAGTCTCCTGTGCGGGACTTTATCGAAGGCCTTACTGAAATCCATGTATACCACATCCACTGCGTTACCCTCATCCACACACCTCGTCACCCCCTCAAAAAATTCAATCAAATTAGTCAGACATGATCTTCCCTTGACAAAGCCATGTTGACTATCCCTGATTAATCCTTGCCTCTCCAAGTGGAGACTAATTTTGTCCCTCAGAATTTTTTCCAATAATTTTCCTACCACTGATGTTAGGCTCACTGGCCTGTAGTTCCCCGGTTTTTCCCTACTTCCCTTCTTGAATAATGGTACTACATTAGCGGTTCTCCAGTCCTCTGGCACATCCCCTGTGGCCAGAGAGGTCCTGGATATATGTGTCAGAGCCACCGCAATCTCTTCCTTTGCCTCACACAGCAGCCTGGGATACATTTCATCCGGGCCTGGGGATTTATCCATTTTTAGGCCTGCTAAAACCGCCAATACCTCCTCCCTCTCGATGTTAATATGTTCGAGCATATCACAGTCCCCCCGCCCTATTTCTATGTCTACATCGTCCTCCTCCATAGTGAAAACAGATGCAAAAAATTCATTTAGAACCCCTGCTACATCTTCCGGCTCCACACACAGATTGCCACTTTTGTCCCTAATGGGCCCTATTTTTTCCCTAGTTATCCTCTTACCCTTAATATACTTATAAAACATTTTAGGATTTTCCTTTATTTTGCTCGCCAGTGTTATTTCATGGCCCCGCCTTGATCTCCTAATTTCTTTTTTAAGTATCCCCCTGCACTTTTTGTACTCTTCTCGGGCTTCCTCCGTCTTTAGCCTTTTGTATCTGCCAAAAGCCCTCCTTTTTTTCCTAATCCATTCTCGTATATCCCCTGACATCCAAGGTTCCCTGTGGTTTTTGGAACCACCCTTGACCTTTACGGGAACATGCTGCCATTGTATGATCTCAATCTCCCTTCTGAAAGCCTCCCATTGCTCCGATGCGGATTTTCCTACAAGTAGCTGATCCCAGTCCATTTTGGCCAGATCCTGCCTTATCCTATTAAAATCGGCCTTCCCCCAATTTAGAACCTTTATTTCTGGCCCATCCCTGTCCTTTTCCATGACCACTTTAAATCTCACCATATTATGGTCACTGTCACCAAAGTGCTCACCTACTAGCACTTTTTCCACTTGGCCGGCCACATTCCCTAGAATTAGGTCCAGTACCGCCCCCTCTCTTGTAGGACTTTCTACATGCTGGCTCAAAAAGCTCTCCTGGATGCACTTTAAGAATTCTACACCCTCTGAGCCTTTCACACTCTGACTATCCCAGTTAATATTGGGGAATTTGAAATCCCCCATTATTATTACACTATTATTTGCACATTTCTCTGAGATTTGCCTACATATCTGTTCCTCTATCTCCCCCTGACTGTTTGGAGGCCTATAGTAGACTCCCCGCAAAGTGCTTGCCCCCTTTTTGTTTTTAAGCTCCACCCATATGGCCTCATTAGAGGAACCTGCTAATATATCATCCCTCCTTACTGCAGTAATTGACTCCTTAATTAATATTGCGACACCCCCTCCTCTTTTACCTCCCCCTCTGTCTCGCCTGAAGATTCTGTACCCCGGAATATTGAGCTGCCAGTCTTGCCCCTCCCTCAACCATGTCTCCGTGATAGCAACAATATCATACTCCCATGTGTTTATCAACACCTTCAGTTCATCCACCTTATTTGCAAGACTCCTTGCATTAAAATAGATGCCATCCAGCCTTGCCCTTATATATTTGCCCTGTCTACCAAGCTGACTTGTTTTTTTCTCTATAATTGGCAGCACATCACCCCCTATTTCAGCTCCCCTCTGTATCCCATCCCCCTGCCAAGTTAGTTTAACCCCCCCCCCCCAACAGTGCTAGCAAACCTCCCCGCAAGGATATTTGTCCCGCTCTGGTTCAGGTGCAACCCGTCCGACTTGTACAAGTCCCACCTTTCACAGAAGCAGGCCCAGTGATCCAGGAAACTAAAACCCTCCCTCCTACACCAACTCTTTAGCCACGCATTCATCTGCACTATCCTCCTATTCCTATACTCACTAGCACGTGGCACTGGGAGTAATCCAGAGATTACAACCTTTGAGGTCCTGCCCTTTAATCTGATACCTAGCTCCCTAAATTCTTGATGCAGGACCTCAGCCCCCTTCCTACCTATGTCGTTGGTCCCAATGTGGACCACGACCTCTGCCTGCTCACCCTCCCCCTTAAGAATGCCCTGTAGCCGCTCAGTGACATCCATGGCCCTGGCCCCAGGGAGGCAACAAACCATCCTGGAGTCACGTTTGCGGCCACAGAAACGCCTATCTGTTCCCCTTACGATAGAATCCCCTATCACTATTGCTCTCCCACTCTTTTTCCTCCCTTCCTTAGCAGCAGAAGCGTCCCTGGTGCCAGGAAGCTGGCTGCTGCTGCCTTCCCCTGGTGAGTCATCCCCCTCAACAGTATCCAACTTGGTATACCTGTTTGAAAGGGGGATGTCCGCAGGGGTTCCCTGCACTTCCTGCCTGCCTCTGTTGCTCCGCCTGATGGTCACCCACTTTCTTTCTGCCTGTGCAGCCCTACCCTGAGGCGTGAACAACTCGCTAAACGTGCTATCCACGACCCTCTCAGCATCGCGCATGCTCCAAAATTCATCCACCCACAGCTCGAGCGCCGCAATGCGTTCTACAAGTAGCTGCAGCTGGATGCATTTCCCGCACACATGGTTGTCAGGGACACTGGCAGCGTCCCTGACTTCCCACATGGAGCAAGAGGAGCAGAACACGGGTCTGAACTCTCCTGCCATGACTTACTCCTTTAATTAATTAAAAAATTTATTCAATACCCCAGTTACAGGTATACTCTAGGGTGCTTTATTTACCAACTGTCCCCACTACACCACAGAGACCCTAGAAATTTAACACCACAGAATTCAAGCTTGTATTGAAAAGAGAGAAATACTCACCAACCAATCACTTACCTGCTTCCTGCTGACGTCACACTTGGACTACTTTTTACCTCTCTCCCGGAACCTGGATTGGTATGCCTCGGTGCCTCTGACTGCTCCTTAAATACCTCTCCTGCCTCGGGCTGCTCCCGCGCAGGTCCGCTGCCTCTCCGGTCTCGGGGCTGTGGGCCTCGGTGCCTCTGACTGCTCCTTAAATACCTCTCCCGCCTCGGGCTGCTCCCGCGCCTTCTCCCCATACCCCTTGATCCCTTTAGCCTTAAGAACTATATCTAACTCCTTCTTGAATATATTTAATGATTTGGCCTCAACTGCCTTCTGTGGTAGAGAATTCCACAGGTTCACCACTCTCTGGGTGAAGAAATTCTTCTTCATCTCAGTCCTAAATGGCTTACCCCGTTTCTTTAGACTGTGACCCCTGGTTCTGGACTCCCCGGCCATCGAGAACATCCTTCCTGCATCTAGTCTGTCTAGTCTTGTTAGAATTTTATAAGTTTCAATGAGATCCCCTCTCATTCTTCTAAACTCCAGCGAGTATAAGCCCAATCGACCCAATCTCTCCTCATATGTCATTCCTGCCATCCCATGTATCAGTCTGGCGAATCTTCGCTGCACTCCCTCCATGGCAAGAACATCCTTCCTCAGATAAGGCCACCAAAACTGCACACAGTACTCAAGGTGCGGTCTCACCAAGGCCCAATACAACTACAGCAATACATCCTTGTTTCTGTACTCGAACCCTCTCGCTACGAAGGCCAACATACCATTTGCCTTCTTAACCACCTGCTGCACCTGCATGCTTACCTTCAGCGACTGGTGCACAAGGACACCCAGGTCTTGTTGCACTTCCCCTTCTCCCAATCTATTGCCGTTCAGATAATAATCTGCCTTCCTGTTTTTGCCACCAAAGTGGATAACCTCGCATTTATCTACATTATACTGCATCTGCTATGCTTCTGCCCAATAACCCAACCTGTCCAAATCATACTGGAGTTTCTCAGCATCCTCCTCACAGCACACACGCCCACCCAGCTTTGTGTCGTCTGTAAATTTGGAGATATTACATCTAGTTCTCTCGTCTAGATCATTTATATATATCGTGAATAGCTGGGGTTCAAGGACCGATCCCTGCGGTACCCCACTATTCACTGCCTGCCACTCGGAAAAAGACCCGTTTATTCCAACTCTTTGCTTCCTGTCTGCCAACCAGTTCTCTGTCCAAGTCAATTCCTTGCCCCCAATCCCATGTGCCTTAACTTTACACGCTAATCTCTTATGCGGGACCTTATCGAAAGCCTTCTGAAAGTCCAAATACACCACATCCACTGGTTCTCCCTTAGCTATTGTACCAGTTACATCCTCAAAAAATTCCAGTAGATTAGTCAAGCACGATTTACCTTTTGTAAATCCATGTTGACTTTGTCTGATCCTGTCACTGTTTTCCAAGTGCTCTGCTATTACATCTTTTATAATAGACTCTAGCATTTTCCCCACTACCGATGTCAGGCTTACCGGTCTATAATTCCCCATTTTCTCTCTACCACCTTTTTTGAATAGTGGGGTAACATTAGCTACCCTCCAATCCATGGGAACTGTTCCAGAGTCTATCGAAGGTGATGGTAAGCATGCAGGTGCAGCAGGCGGTTAAGAAGGCAAATGGTATGTTGGCCTTCATAGCGAGAGGATTCGAGTACAGGAGCAAGGATGTCTTGCTGCAGTTGTACAGGGCCTTGGTGAGACCACATCTTGCGTATTGTGTGCAGTTTTGGTCGCCTTATCTGAGGAAGGATCTGAGGGGATTAACACAATTGAAAGGAAGGGTATTAGCTCTGATGATGAGGAATTTGTATGGGTAGAACTGAAAAATACCATGGGGCAGAAAACATTAGTGGGCGTGGTATATAGACCTCCAAACAGTAATTCGGAGTTCGGGGATGGCATCAAACGGGAAATTAGAGACGCGTGCAATAAGGGCACAGCAGTTATCATGGGTGACTTTAATCTACATATAGATTGGGCTAACCAAATTAGTAACAATACTGTGGAGGAGGAATTCCTGGACCAACATGTCGAGGAACCAACTAGAGATCAGGCCATCTTAGACTGGATATTATGTAATGAGAAAGGATTAATTAGCAATCTTGTTGTGCGAGGCCCCTTGGGTCGGAGCGATCATAACATGATTGAATTCATTAAGATGGAGAGTGAAATAGTTGACTCGGAGACTAGGGTCCTGAATTTAAATAAAGGAGACTACGATGGTATGAGGTGCGAGTTGGGTAGGATTGATTGGGGAATGACACTCAAAGGCTTGACGGTGGATAGGCAATGGCAAACATTCAAAGACCGCATGGATGAACTACAAAATTTGTTCATCCCAATTTGGCATAAAAATAAAACAAAAAGTTGACTCAACCGTGGCTAACAAGGGACATTAGGGATAGAATAAGATCCAAGGAGAGGACATATAAATTGGCCAGAAAAAGCAGTAAACCTGAGGATTGGGAGCAGTTTAGGATTCAGCAAAGGAGGACAAAGGGATTAATTAAAAGGCGGAAAATAGAGTATGAGAGTAAGCTTTCAGGGAACATAAAAACTGACTGTAAAAATTTTTATAGATATGTGAAGAGAAAAAGGTTGGTGAAGTCAAGCGTAAGTCCCTTGCGGTCAGAGTCAGGGGAATTTATAATGGGGAACAAAGAAATGGAGGACCAATTAAATACATACTTTGGTTCTTTCTTCACAAAGGAGGACACAAATAACCCCCCAAAGATGTCGGGGAACATAGGGTCTAATGACAGGGAGGAACTGACAGAAATCAGTATTTGTAGGGAAATGGTGTTAGGGAAATTGATGGGATTGAGGGCTGATAAATCCCCTGGGCCTGATAATCTACATCCTGGGGTACTTAAGAAAGTGGCCCTAAAAATAGTAGATGCATTGCGGGTCATCTTCCAAAATTCGATAGACTCTGGAACAGTATCCATGGATTGGCAGGTAGCTAATGTTACCCCACTGTTCAAAAAGGGTGGTAGAGAGAAAACAGGGAATTACAGACCGGTAATCCTGACATCGGTAGTGAGGAAATTGCTAGAGTCCAGTATAAAGAATGTAATAGCAGAGCACTTGGAAAAAAGTGACCGGATCGGACAAAGTCAACATGGATTTACAAAAGATAAATCGTGCTTGACTAATCTACTGGAATTTTTTGAGGATGTAACTGGTAAAATAGATAAGGGAGAACCAGTGGATGTGGTCTATTTGGATTTTCAAAAGACTTTCAAGAAGGTCCCGCATAAGAGATTAGTGTGTAAAATTCAGGCACATGGGATTGGGGGCAAGGAATTGACTTGGATAGAGAACTGGTTGGCAGACAGAAAGCAAAGAGTTGGAATATACGGCTCTTTTTCCGAGTGGCAGGCAGTGACTAGTGGGGTACTGCAGGGATCGGTCCTTGGACCCCAGTTATTCACAATATATATTAATGATCTGGACGAGGGAACTAGATGTAATATCTCCAAGTTTGCAGATGACACAAAGCTGGGTGGGCGTGTGTGCTGTGAGGAGGATACCAAGAAACTCCAGTATGATTTGGACAGGTTGGGTGATTGGGCAGAAGCATGGCAGATGCAATATAACGTGGATAAATGCAAGGTTATCCACTTTGGTGTCAAAAACAGGAAGGCAGATTATTATCTGAATGGCAATAGATTGGGAGAAGGGGAAGTGCAATGAGACCTGGGTGTCCTTGTGCACCAGTCGCTGAAGGTAAGCATGCAGGTGCAGCAGGCGGTTAAGAAGGCAAATGGTATGTTGGCCTTCGTAGCGAGAGGGTTTGAGTACAGGAACAAGGATGTCTTGCTGCAGTTGCAGGGCCTTGGTGAGACCACATCTGGAGTATTGTGTGCAGTTTTGGTTGCCTTATCTGAGGAAGGATGTTCTTGCCATGGAAGGAGTGCAACGAAGATTCACCAGGCTGATACCTGGGATGGCAGGAATGACGTATGAGGAGAGATTGGGTTGATTGGACTTGTACTCGCTGGAGTTTAGAAGAATGAGAGGGGATCTCATCGAAACTTATAACATTCTAACAGGACTAGACAGACTAGATGCTGGAAGGATGTTCCCGATGGTCGGGGAGTCCAGAACCAGGGGTCACAGTCTAAGAATCAGGGGTAAGTCATTTATGACAGAGATGAGGAGGAATTTCTTCACCCAGAGAGTGGTGAACCTGTGGTATTCTCTACCAAAGAAGGCAGTAGAGGCCAATTCATTAAATATATTCAAGAAGGAGTTGGATATATTTCTTAAGGCTAAAGGGATCAAGGGGTATGGGGAGAAAGCAGAGACCGGGTACTGAACTTGGATGATCTGCCATGATCTCATTGAATGGCGGAGCAGGCTCAAGGGGCCGAATGGCCTACTCCTGCTCCTATCTTCTATGTTTCTGTCTCTTATGCGGGACCTTATCGAAAGCCTTTTGAAATTCCAAATACACCACATCCACTGGTTCTCCCTTATCTATTTTACCAGTTACATCCTCAAAATATTCCAGTAGATTAGTCAAGCACGATTTACCTTTTGTAAATCCATGTTGACTTTGTCCGATCCCGTCACTGTTTTCCAAGTGCTCTTCTATTATGTCTTTTATAATGGACTCTAGCATTTTCCCCACTACCGATGTCAGGCTTACCGGTCTGTAATTCCCCGTTTTCTCTCTCCCACCTTTTTTGAACAGTGGGGTAACATTAGCTACCCGCCAATCCATGGGTACTGTTCCAGAGTCTATCGAATTTTGGAAGATGACCAGCAATGCATCGACTATTTCTAGGGCCACTTCCTTAAGTACCCTAGGATGTATATTATCTTCTATGTTTCTATGTATTCAATCTTTCCTTGTAGCTGAAATTCTCTAGTCCTGGCAACATCCTTGTAAATCTCCCGTCTCGAGCAGTCACATCTTTCCTGCAATGGGGCGAGCAGAACTGCACGCAGCACTCTAGCCGGTGGCCTAACTGGTGTTTTGTACAGTTCAAGCAGAACCTCCCTGCTCTTACATGATACAGAAAGAGAGAGGCACTGCCCCTTTAAATACCCGGGGGGCACCCATTCCCCATTAAATGGCGAAGCAATTCGTTTTGTTGAAAAGGGGCCGCAGTCCCCTTTGACTCAACCCCCCCCCACCCTCTCACCCACCACAAATACTCACAGGAGAGAGAGAGAGAGAGAGGAGAAAGAATGCTGGTCCTTGTCCCTTTAAAAGTGGCTGCCCACAAAATGTTCACAGCACCAGGGCTATTTGTTCTGGATAAGAGTCAAAAAGAGAAAAGGTTCACTTATTTTTAAATGAATGCAGTTGATGAATAGCCTTGCAATAAAGGTAATGCAAAGGAATAAACACTCACAAAATGGGTTTTTTTCCAGCCCCTCCTCCCCTTCCCTGAGTGCGGTCTCCACAGAGTGCTGAGAGTTGGGTGAGTCAGGGAGTCTTAACTGGTTGCTGAAATCAAACTTTTGTTTGTTTCACATTTACTGTGTACTGTTTACTGTTTAAAATCTAAATTTCCCAGCTTTAAGCAGGGTTAAAAAGGGATAAACAAGTCCTACAACTCAGAGCAGCTGAAGGCAGTTAACAAGGGAAACTGGAGTAATCTGGTTAACCTGGTTCTCCTGTAGCTGGGCTCAGCAAGTCTTTGTTCAGGGCCTATAAAAACAGGCTTTGAAGTGCGATTTTGCACTGAGTGCAATTTCAACAGAGTGCTGAGAGTTGGGTGAGTCAGGGAGTCTTAACTGGTTGCTGAAATCAAACTTTTGTTTGTTTCACATTTACTGTGTACTGTTTACTGTTTAAAATCTAAATTTCCCAGCTTTAAGCAGGGTTAAAAAGGGATAAACAAGTCCTACAACTCAGAGCAGCTGAAGGCAGTTAACAAGGGAAACTGGAGTAATCTGGTTAACCTGGTTCTCCTGTAGCTGGGCTCAGCAAGTCTTTGTTTCAGGGCCTATAAAAACAGGCTTTGAAGTGCGATTTTGCACTGAGTGCGATTTCAACAGAGTGCTGAGAGTTGGGTGAGTCAGGGAGTCAGGTGAGGCAAGGGCTCAGAGCTTCGGCGGGTGCTTCAGCGGTAGAGCGGGCCAAAAAGGGCTCCAGAGACCAGGTAAGGCTTGCTTTACTGGTGGTATTGAATTAATTTAATTTAAATTGATTAAAGGGGTAGGTCATGCCAGGGGAGCTCAGCCCCATGATATGCTCCTCTTGCTCTATGTGGGAATTCAGGGACGCTGCCAGTGTCCCTGACCAACACGTGTGCCAGAAATGCATCCAGCTGCAGCTACTAACGGGCCGTCTTGGGGCGCTGGAGCTGCGGGTGGATGGATTGTGGAGCATTCACGATGCTGAGAGGGTCGCGAATTACTCGTACAGTGAGTTGGTCACACCGCAGGGTAGGGCTGCACAGGCAGAAGGGAAATGGGTGATCACCAGGCGGAACAATAGAAGCAGGCAGGTAGTGCAGGGGACCCCTGTGGCCATCCCCCTTTCAACCAGGTATACTGCTTTGGATACTGTTGGGGGGGATGACTTACCAGGGAAAGGCAGCAGCAGCCAAGTTCCTGGCACTGGGGGTGCTCCGGCTGCCCAGGAAGGGAGGAAAAAGAGTGGGAGAGCAAAAGCGGTAGGGGATTTTATAGTAAGGGGAACAGATAGGCGTTTCTGTGGTCGTAGACGTGAATCCAGGATGGTTTGTTGCCTCCCTGGTGCCAGGGTCAAGGATGTCACTGAGCGGCTGCAGGGCATTCTGGAGGGGGAGGGCGAACAGCCAGAGGTCGTGGTCCACATTGGTACCAACGACATAGGTAAAAAGAGGGATGAGGTCCTGCAGCAAGAATTTAGGGAGCTAGGTAGAAGATTAAAGAGCAGGACCTCAAAGGTTGTAATCTCTGGATTACTCCCGGTGCCACGTGCTAGTGAGTATAGGAATAGGAAGATAGAACAGATGAATGCGTGGCTAAAGGGATGGTGCAGGAGGGAGGGCTTTAGTTTCCTGGATCACTGGGTCTGCTTCTGGGAAAGGTGGGACTTGTACAAGTTGGACGGTTTACAGCTGAACCAGAGGGGGACCAATATCCTTGCGGGGAGGTTTGCTAGCACTGTTGGGGGGGGGTTTAAACTAACTTGGCAGGGGGATGGGATACAGAGTGGAGCTATAGTAGGGGGTGATTTTCAGCCAAATACGGAGGAAAAAACAAGTCAGCTGGGAAGGCAGAGCAAATATGTGAAGGCAAAAGGGAATATGGCAAGGCTGGAAGGCATTTATTTTAATGCAAGGAGTCTTGCAAATAAGGTGGATGAACTGAAGCTGTTGTTGAACACATGGGAGTACAATATTGTTGCTATCACGGAGACATGGTTGAGGGAGGGTCAGGACTGGCCGCTCAATATTCCGGGGTATAGATTCTTCAGGCGGGACAGAGGGAGGTGTAAAAGGGGAGGGGGTGTTGCAATATTAATTAAGGAGTCAATTACTGCTGTAAGGAGGGATGATATATTAGCGGGTTCCTCTAATGAGGCCATATGGGTAGAACTTAAAAACAAAAAGGGGGCAAGCACTTTGCTGGGAGTGTACTATAGGCCCCCAGTCAGGGGGAGATAGAGGAACAGATATGTAGGCCAATCTCAGAGAAGTGCGAAAATAATAGGGTAATAATAGTGGGGGATTTCAACTTCCCCAATATTAATTGGGATAGTCAGAGTGTGAAAGGCTTAGAGGGTGCAGAATTCATAAAGTGCATCCAGGAGAGCTTTTTGAGCCAACATGTAGAAAGTCTTACAAGAGAGGGGGTGGTACTGGACCTAATTCTAGGGAATGTAGCCGGGCAAGTGGTGGAAGTGTCAGTAGGAGAGCATTTTGGCGACAGTGACCATAATTCGGTGAGATTTAAGGTGCTCATGGAAAAAGACAAAGACGGCCCGGAAATAAGGGTTCTAAATTGGGGGAAGGCCGATTTTAATATGATAATGCAGGATCTGGCCAAAGTGGACTGGGAGCAGCTACTTATAGGAAAATCCACATCAAAGCAGTGGGAGACTTTCAGAAGGGAAATAGAGAGAGTACAACGCCAACATGTTCCCGTAAAGGTCAAGGGTGGGACCAACAAGCAAAGGGAACCTTGGATGACAAGGGATATACAAAAATGCATTAGGAAAAAAAGGGGGGCTTTTGGCAGTTACAAAAGACTAAAGACGGAGAAAGCCCTAGAGGAGTATAAAAAGTGCAGGGGCATACTTAAAAAAGAAATTAGGAGAGCGAGGAGGGGCCATGAAATAACACTGGCGAGCAAAATAAAGGAAAATCCTAAGATGTTTTATAAGTATATTAAGGGCAAGAGGATAACCAGGGAAAGGGTAGGGCCCATTAGGGACCAAAGTGGCAATCTGTGTGTAGAGCCAGATGATGTAGCCGGGGTTTTAAATGAATTTTTTGCATCTGTGTTCACTATGGAGAAAGACGATGTAGACATAGAAATCGGGCAAGGGGACTGTGACATACTTGAACATATTAGCATCGAGAGGGAGGAGGTACTAGCGGTTTTAGCAGGCCAAAAAGTGGATAAATCCCCAGGCCCAGACGAGATGTATCCCAGGCTGCTGTGTGAGGCAAAGGAGGAGATTGCAAGGGCTCTGTCACAAATTTTCAGAACCTCTCTGGCCACAGGGGATGTACCAGAGGACTGGAGAACAGCTAACGTAGTACCATTATTCAAGAAGGGTAGCAGGGATAAACCAGGGAATTACAGGCCAGTGAGCCTAACATCTGTAGTAGGGAAATTATTGGAAAAAATTCTGAGGGACAAAATTAGTCTCCACTTGGAGAGGCAAGGATTAATCGGGGATAGTCAGCATGGCTTTGTCAAGGGTAAATCATGTCTGACCAATCTGATTGAATTTTTTGAGGGGTGACTAGGTGTGTGGATAAGGGAAATGCTGTGGATGTGGTATACATGGACTTCAGTAAGGCTTTTGACAAAGTCCCGCATAGGAGACTGGTCAAGAAGGTAAGAGCCCATGGGATCCAGGGTGCCTTGGCACGTTGGATCCTAAACTGGCTGAGTGGCAGGAGGCAGAGGGTGATGGTCGAAGGTTGCTTTTGTGACTGGACGCCTGTGTCCAGTGGGGTACCTCAGGGATCGGTGCTGGGTCCCTTGCTGTTTGTGATCTACATTAATGATTTGGATGAGAATGTAAAAGGTATGAGCAGTAAGTTCGCAGATGACACGAAAATTGGTGGGGTGGTAAATTGCGAGGAGGAAAGCCTCAGGCTACAGGACGATATAAACGGGTTGGTCAGATGGGCGGAAAAGTGGCAAATGGAATTTAACCCTGAAAAGTGCGAGGTGATGCATTTTGGACGGACAAATAAGGCAAGGGAATACACAATGAGTGGTAGGACCCTAGGAAGTACAGAGGGTCAGAGGGACCTTGGTGTACATGTACATAGATCCCTGAAGGCAGCAGGACAGGTAGATAAGGTGGTTAAAAAGGCATATGGAATACTTGCCTTCATTAGCCGAGGCATAGAATATAAGAGCAGGGAGGTTATGATGGAGCTGTACAAAACGCTGGTAAGGCCACAGCTGGAGTACTGTGTGCAGTTCTGGTCACCTCACTATAGGAAGGATGTGATTGCTTTGGAGAGGGTGCAGAGAAGATTCACCAGGATGTTACCTGGGATGGAGCGCCTCAGCTATGAAGAGAGACTGGACAGGCTGGGGTTGTTTTCCTTGGAGCAGAGAAGGCTGAGGGGGGACCTGATTGAGGTGTACAAAATGATGAGGGGCATAGATAGGGTAGATAGAAAGGAACTTTTCCCCTTAGTAGGCGGGTCAATAACAAGGGGGCATAGATTCAAGGTAAGGGGCAGGAGGTTTAGAGGGGATTTGAGGAAGAACGTTTTCACCCAGAGGGTGGTTGGAGTCTGGAACTCACTGCCTGAAAGGGTGGTAGAGGCAGGAACCCTCACAACATTCAAGAAGCATTTGGATGAGCACTTGAACTGCCATAGCATACAAGGCTACGGACCAAGTGCTGGAAAATGGGATTAGAATAGACAGGGGTTGATGGCCAGCGCGGACACGATGGGCCTCTTTCTGTGCTGTGTAACTCTATGAGTCTATGACTCTATGACAGCTCCTGCAGACAATGAAAGCAGGAAAGCGGCCTGCAGCCCACCGAGGTCCCGCCCCCTCCCTCCCGCGCCGCTATTGGTTGGAGGACCGTCAGCCCGCCCGGTCCTCCCAGCGTTTTCCGCGCTCCTGATTGGTGGGCACCTCGCGTCAATCACCTCCCTCCGCTTACGCGCTGACGCCAGCACGCAACGCCAAGGGGTCGGTTGGATCGGCGCACGCCACCGCAAGGTAAAAAAAAGACACCCCACACAAATGAGGAAAAACAAAAATAATAATAATCGCACTTTAGAGGGGAGGAGGTTGGGGTATTAATGAGTGTTTTCAATTTGTTTCGCAAAAAAAATTTTTGAAAAGCTTCCCAACGGTGCGAGGCGGGCTGCGCATGCGCTCCAGCCAGCCTTTGACTCCCCCACGTGGGCCCGGGGGCCGGACACGCCCACTTGCCTTCCCCTGCACCAATCACAGCGCGGGCAGGCGCAACACCAGGCTGCCAGTGCGCCTGTGCAGGGCCTTCGGAGAGCAGATGGAAGGCCGGGCCCGGGGAAGACGCGGAATCAGCGGCCGGGGTAAAGTCAAGTGTTGGGGAATCGATTTAAATCGAGGTGAGGCGGGAGCGGAGAGCGAGATTATAAAGTAAAATACGAGAAAAACAAAACCTGAGAGTCGGGCGGGCGGGACCTCCGCGGACACCGAACGGAGCGCATTGAGCCGCGCGGGGTGGCGGAGTGAGCCGGAGCAATGTGATTCTGACTGACGGGAGCGCTGACCAATAGGAAGAGGGCTGAGGTGGGAGGACTGAACTGGGTGGCCTGGTCCTCCAACCAATGGCGGCGCGGCAAGGGGGCGGGGCCTCCTCTCCAGCTCAGGTGCGCTGGGGCCGATTGTGACGCGCTGTCCCCAGGTGAGAGCAGCTCAGTCAGCACAGAGCTGGGGCTGGAATCTGGGAGAGGGGCCGCAGGCAGCGGGCCTGGCAAAGGGGCACAAGTTTCACAATACAAGCTGCTTTCAAATGCACAATTGTTTCCTACAGACAGCCTTGGTCACTCTGCAAGAAAAACTGTTTAACAATTCATCATAACTCCCCTGCTTTAGGAGAGGCGTAGAGTGCAAAAGCGAGGAAGTTATGATGAAACTGTGTAAAAGACTGGAGTCAGCTGTGGCTCAGTGGATAGCAGAGTCAGAAGGTTGTGGGTTCAAATCCCACTCCAGGGACATGAGCACATAAAGCGAGGCTGACACGCCAGTGCGTTGCTGAGGGAACGCAGCACTGTCGGGGGGCAGTACTGAGGGAGTGCTGCACTGTCAGAGGGGCAGTACTGAGGGAGCGCCACACTGTCGGAGGGGCAGTGCTGAGGGAGCTCCGCACTGTCGGAGGGGCAGTACTGCGGGAGCGCTAGTTAAGGCACATGGGATTAGGGTCAAGGTACTGACTTGGATAGAGAACTGGTTGGCAGACAGGAAGCAAAGAGTTGGAATAAACGGCTCTTTTTCTGAGTGGCAGGCAGTGACTAGTGGGGTACCGCAGGGATCGGTCCTTGGACCCCAGCTATTCACAATATATATAAATGATCTAGACGAGAGAACTAGATGTAATATCTCCAAGTTTGCAGACGACACAAAGCTGGGTGGGCGTGTGTGCTGTGAGGAGGATGCCGAGAAACTCCAGTATGATTTGGACAGGTTGGGTGATTGGGCAGAAGCATGGCAGATGCAGTGTAATGTGGATAAATGTGAGGTTATCCACTTTGGTGGCAAAAACAGGAAGGCAGATTATTATCTGAACGGCAATAGATTGGGAGAAGGGGAAGTGCAACGAGACCGGAGTGTCCTTGTGCACCAGTCACTGAAGGTAAGCATGCAGGTGCAGCAGGCAGTTAAGAAGACAAATGGTATGTTGGCCTTCATAGCGAAAGGGTTCGAATACAGGAACAAGGATGTCTTGCTGCAGTTGTACAGGGCCTTGGTGAGACCACACCTTGAGTATTGTGTGTAGTTTTGTTAGCCTTATCTGAGGAAGGATGTTCTTGCCATGGAGGGAGTGCAGCGAAGATTCACCAGACTGATACCTGGGATGGCAGGAATGACGTCTGAGGGGAGATTGCGTCGATTGGGCTTATACTCGCTGGAGTTTAGAAGAATGAGAGGGGATCTCATTGAAACTTATAAAATTCTAACATGACTAGACAGACTAGATGCAGGAAGGATGTTCCCGATGGCCGGGGAGTCCATAACCAGGGGTCACAGTCTAAGGATAAGGGTTAAGCCATTTAGGACTGAGATGAGGAGGAATTTCTTCACCCAGAGAGTGGTGAACCTGTGGAATTCACTATCACAGAAAGCAGTGGAGGCCAATTCATTAAATATATTCAAGAAGGAGTTAGATATATTTCTTGAGGCTAAATGGATCAAGGGATATGGGGAGAAGGCAGGGACAGGGTGCTGAATTTGGATGATCAGCCATGATCTCATTAAGTGGCAGAACAGGCTCGAGGGGCCGAATGGCATACTCCTGCTCCTATCTTCTATGTTTCTATGTTTCCCTCACTGATTGCGGCTCTTAACCAACACCGACTTTACAAAGAAAGCCCCGCGCGGCAGCCTGGAGCTCAGGGGCCCAGCGCGCAGGCGCGGGGGAGGATGATTGACAGGGGCCCAGGGTGTGTGCTGAGCATGCGCGGTGCGGGCTAGGTGCCTGTGGAGCAGGAGAGGGCGCGGCCATGGGGCGCAGGCGCGGGGTCAGTCACAACTCAGCGCGGCGGCCGAAGCGCTTTCTGGAGCGCGGGGACTTGTGGGGATTACAGCCGCCATTACTGTTGATTCTTTCAACCAACCTGTGCAGCAGCTGGGGCCTGAAAATCAGCTTCACTGCCCCTGGGCTAGGAAAGGGAGACATGAGACAACATTCTCCCTCTTACCCCTTTCTACACTCCTTTTACAGGGTTTTAGAAGTGGAAGGAGAGAGCAGCGATCACAGCATGGCCGGTGTGTGTCCTGTGCAGGCGCAGTGTGGGCCGCCGGATAAATCCCCCTCAGAATCTTATATGTTTCAATTAGATCACCTCCCATTCTTCTAAACTCCAATGAGTATAGGCCCAACCTGTTCAACCTTTCCTCATACGTCAACCCCTTCATCCCAGGAATCAACCCAGTGAACCTTCTCTGAACTGCCTCCAATGCAAGTATATCCCTCCTTAAATATGGAGACCACAACTGTACGCAGTACTCCAAGTGTGGTCTCACCAGCGCCCTACTCTTATACTCCATCCCCCTTGCAATAAAGGCCAACATTCCATTAGCCTCCCTAATTCCTTGCTGTACCTACATGATAACTTTTTGTGTTACTGTTGAATCTGTATTGACTGCCCTATCAGGCAGTGCATTCCAAATCCGAACCACCCGTTGCAGAAGAAAGGTTTTTCCTCCGCCTCTGGTTCTTTGACCAATCACCTTCAATCCGTGCCCTCTTGTGATTGGACCTTCAGCCATTGGAAACAGTTTCTCTTTATTTACTATTTAAACCATTCATGATTTTTACATAAGAACATAAGAAATAGGAGCAGGAGTAGGCCAATTGGCCCCTCGAGCCTGCTCCACCATTCAATAAGATCATGGCTGATCTGATCCTAACCTCAAATCTTCTATCACTCTGCATCCACCCGAACCCATGTGATCTCCCGGGAGAGGCGAAAAACCAGATAAAGACCCAATGGCCAATTTGGGAGAAAAAAATCTGGGAAATTCCTCTCCGACCCATCTAGGCGATCGAAATTCTTCCAGGAGATCACTCTGTCCCTATATTTTCTACAGTACTTACCTTCTGTAAAGGCGATCTTCACCCCAGCCAGGAACAGGAATAAAACCATCTCCTGAAATCTAACACAGAATTAGAACACAGTAGGAGCAGAACCAGGCTACACGGCCCCTGGGCCCACTCCACTACCCACAGGGCCATGACCATTCCGAACCTAGACTCATGTCCAATTTCCTGCCCGCTCCCCGTAACCCTTAATTCCCTTTACTTCTAGGAAACTATCTATTTCTGTTTTAAATTTATTTAATGATGTAGCTTCCACAGCTTTCTGGGGCAGCAAATTCCACAAACCTACCACCCTCTGAGTAAAGAAGTTTCTCCTCATCTCAGTTTTGAAAGAGCAGTCCCTTATTTTAAGATTATGCCCCCTAGTTCTAGTTTCACCCATCATTGGGAACATCCTCACCGCATCCACCCGATCCAACCCCTTCACAATCTTCTATGTTTGAATAAGATCGCCTCTCATTCTTCTGAACTCCAATGAGTAGAGTCCCAGTCTACTCAACCTCTCCGCGTATCAAATCTCATCTTGGCCTTCTCTTCTCTCAGGAGAACAACCCCAGCTTCTCCAGTCTATCCACGGAACTGTCATCCCTCATCCCTGGAACCATTCTAGTAAATAGCTCTGCACCCTCTCCAAAGCCTTCACATCCTTCCTAAAGTGTGCTGCCCAGAATTGGACACAATATTGCCCTGGGGCTGAACTCGTGTTTTATAAAGGTTTAGCATAACTTCCTGGCTTTTGCACTCTCTGCCTCTATTTATAAAGCCCAGGACCCCATGAGCTTTATTAACTGCTTTGTTAACCTGTCCTGCCACCTTTAAAGAATTGAGCACAAGCTCCCTTGTAGCACCCACTTTAAAATTGTACCATTTAGCAGGTATTTTCTCTCCTCATCCGAGCAAAATGTATCAGCTCACACTTTTCTGTGTTGAATTTTATCTACACTCATTTTACAGGGTTTTAGAAGTGGAGCATTTACAGGCAGGAAGCTCAGATCAAACATCACGTCAAGAACAGACAGAGTCGCTCGATTCATCAGGACCTGATTCAATCGCTCCTCCAATCTGCTGGCACCCCAGAGAGTTCACACTGATGAGAGACCTTTTAAATGTTCTGAGTGTGGGAAGAGCTTCAAAATCTACAAGTACCCAAAGAGATACCAGTGGCTACACACTGGGGAGAGCCCGTTCACCGGCCCCGTGTGTGGAAGGGATTCACTCAGTCATCCGCTCCGATGATACACCAGCAAATTCACACTAGGGAGAGACCTTTAACTCACTCCGTGTGTGGGACGGGATTAATTGCACCCTCCGTGCTGCTGAGACACCAGCTTGTCCACACCGATGTGAGACCGTTGACCTGCTCCGTGTTTTTGAAGCGATTCTCTCATTCTGCCACCCTCCTGAGACACCAGTTTGTTCACAGTGATGAGAGACCGATTAAATGTTCTGACTGTGGAAAAAAATTTAAAAGGTCCCAGGATCTGAAGAGACACCAGCTGGAGAGAGCAGGAGAGATTCTGTTCACCTGCTCCGTGTGTGGGAAGAGATTCACTCGGTCCTCGAATCTGCTGGCACACCAGCGATTTCACACCGGGGAGAGGCCGGTGAAACAGTCCGACTGTGGGAAAAGCTTTCAAATGTCCCAGGAGCTGAAGGAACACCAGCTCGAGAGAGCAGGAAAGAGGCCATTCATCTGCTCCGTGTGTGGGAAGGGATTCGCTCGGTCATCCCACCTACTGATACACCAGCAAGTTCACACTGATGAGAGACTGTTTACATGTTCTGTCTGTGGGATGAGCTTTAAAAGCTCCAGGAATCTGAGTGGACACCAGCGAGTTCACACTGATGAGAGACCATTTAACTGTTCTGCCTGTGGGAAGAGCTTTAAAACCTCTGAGGCTCTGAAGGAACACCAGCAAGTTCACTCCAATCAGAGGCCATTTAAATGTTCTGTCTGTGGGATGAGCTTTAAAAGCTCCAGGAATCTGAGCGGACACCAGCGAGTTCACACTGGGGAGAGACCATTCACCTGCTCCGTGTGTGGGAAGGGATTCACTTGGTCATCAAGCCTGGTGAGACACCAGCAAGTTCACACTGGGGCGAGGCCATGCACCTGCTCCGTGTGTGGGAAGGGATTCACTCAGTCATCCCACCTACTGAAACACCAGCGATATCACACTGATGAGAGACTATTTAAATGTTCTGTCTGTGGGATGAGCTTTAAAACCTCTGAAGATCTGAAGCAACACCAGCGAGTTCACTCTGATCAGAGACCATTTACATGTTCTGTCTGTGGGATGAGCTTTAAAAGCTCCAGGAATCTGAGCGGACACCAGCGAGTTCACACTGGGGAGAGACCGTTCACCTGCTCTGTGTGTGGGAAGGGATTCACTTGGTCCTCGAATCTGTTGACACACCAGCGAGTTCACATTGTTCTGTAGCGCAAGGCCCTGTAGACAGCTGGGGTGACATGAACATGGAATGGATGAATGTTTTATAAATTCTTGTACTGCTGTTTAATCTTTAAGATTGTTGTGCTGATGATTCCCTTTGTTTCACTGTTCATAGAAACATAGAAGATAGGAGCAGGAGCAGGCCATTCGGCCTCTCGAGACTGCTCCGCCATTCAATGAGATCATGGCTGATCATCCAAATTCAGTACCCTGTCCCTGTTCTCTCCCCATATCCCTTGATCCCTTTAGCCTTAAGAAATATATCTAACTCCTTCTTGAATATATTTAATGAATTGGCCTCCACCGCCTTCTGTGGTAGAGAATTCCACAGGTTCTCCACTCTCTGGGTGAAGAAATTCCTCCTCATCTCTGTCCTAAATGGCTTACCCCTTATCCTTAGATGGTGTTACATAGAATGTACAACACATAAACAGGCCATTCGGCCCAACTGGTCCATGCCAGTGTTTATGCCCCACACCCACCCTACTTCAATTAACCCGATCAACAAATCCTTCCATTCCTTTCTCCCTTGTGTGGCTTCCCCATAAATCCATCTGTGCTGTTCACCTCAACCACTCCTTGGGGTAGCGAGTTCCCCATTCTCACCATTCTCTGGGTCAAAAATTTTCTCCTGAATTCCCTCCTGGATTTATTAGTGACTTTTATATTTATAGCCACATAAATATGATGAGATTCTGTTAAGCTGACCAGTATGTTGTTGTACTTTGTCTTTTTCTGATGAATGAAACATTACTGAGCCCCTGTACCCGTGTTATGGGAAGAAGTGCCAGACAAGTAAAGGCACAACGTCTGGGTGTGAATCTAATAATAACCTCACGGACCGTATAGGTGTGATAACCAGACGGGCTTGTGGTTATAGTCTGGTCACAGATGGACTAAAGTCCCTGAATTAGCAGGAGTTCAGGAGGCGGTCAACAGACGGGTCCAAACAATCCCATTTCCTGAGCGGTAACCAAGCTTGTGTATAAGAACAGGCCACTTAAGCCGTTGTCAGTTGGAACAGACTCGAGAAGATTGCGCGTGAATCCACTGTACTTCTATTCTCCAGATTGAGGGAATTATCGCCCGATCTGTGTTATGCAGCGATCTTAATAAAGCCTGGAGAGACAATTTGTGTTCTTGTGAGCTTGATTATCTGGTATCCGAAACCCTGGGACTCCCGCTCATTAGAGTCCACCTCAGTGTGTGGAAAGGGATTCCCTGGTGTATCCCACCCACTGACACACCAGAGTGTCCACAGTGTGACTGCGGTGGGTCGATTCCACTGTTTCCGATGCCTTTAATCACATCCAGGACTGAACCATTCAGGCAACTGGGGCTTGTTAATGTTAAGAGCCCCCAATAACTGGGCTGGATTCAAAGATTATTCCCTGTTCTCTCAGTACTAGTGAGCAGAGAGAAGCTGATGTTATAGAATCATAGAGCACAGTTGGATGCCTTTCGGCCCATCGTGCTGGTGCCGGCTCTCTGAAAGAGCGATGCAATTAGTCCCACTGCCCTGCTCTTTCCCCACAGCCCTGCAAATTTCTGCTTTTAGTATATATCCAATTCCCTTTTGAAAGTTACTATTGAATCTGCTTCCACCTCCCATTCAGGCAGTGCATTCCAGATCATCACAATTCATTGTGTAAAAAAAGTCTCCTCACTTCCACTCTAGATTCTTTTGCCAATGATCTGAAATCTGTGTCCTCATAGAGTCATAGAGTTATACAGCACAGAAAGAGGCCCTTCGGCTCAACGTGTCCGCGCCGTCCATCAAGCCCTGTCCAATCTAATCCCATTTTCCAACATTTGGTCCATAGCCTTGTATGCAATGGCATTTCAAGTGCTCATCCAAATGCTTCTTGAATGTTGTGAGGGTTCCTGCCTCTACCACCCTTTCAGGCAGTGAGTTCCAGACTCCAACCACCCTCTGGGTGAAAAAGTTCCTCCTCAAATCCCCTTTAAACCTCCTGCCCCTTACCTTGAATCTATGCCCCCTTGTTATTGACCCCCCTACTAAGGGGAAAAGTTCCTCTTTACCTACCCTATCTATGCCCCTCATCATTTTGTACACCTCAATCAGGTCCCCCCTCAGCCTTCTTTGCTCCAAGGAAAACAACCCCAGCCTGTTTAGTCTTTCTTCATAGCTGAGGCGCTCCATCCCAGGTAACATCCTGGTGAATCTTCTCTGCACCCTCTCCAAAGCAATCACATCCTTCCTATAGTGAGGCGACCAGAACTGCACACAGTACTCCAGCTGTGGCCTTACCAGCGTTTTGTACAGCTCCATCATAACCTCCCTGCTCTTATATTCTATGCCTCGGCTAATGAAGGCAAGTATCCCATATGCCTTTTTAACCACCTTATCTACCTGTTCCGCTGCCTTCAGGGATCGATGTACATGGTCACCAAGGTCCCTCTGTGCTTCCTAGGGTCCTACCACTCATTGTGTATTCCCTTGCCTTATTTGTCCGTCCAAAATGCATCACCTCACACTTTTCAGGGTTAAATTCCATTTGCCACTTTTCCGCCCATCTGACCAACCCGTTTATATCATCCTGTAGCCTGAGGCTTTCCTCCTCGCAATTTACCACCCCACCAATTTTCGTGTCACCTGCGAACTTACTGATCATACCTTTTACATTCTCATCCTAATCATTTATGTAGATCACAAACAGCAAGGGACCCAGCACCGATCCCTGAGGTACCTCACTGGACACAGGCTTCCAGTCACAAAAGCAACCTTCGACCATCACCCTCTGCCTCCTGCCACTCAGCCAGTTTAGGATCCAACGTGCCAAGGCACCCTGGATCCCATGGGCTCTTACCTTCTTGACCAGTCTCCTATGCAGGACTTTGTAAAAAGCCTTACTGAAGTCCATGTATACCACATCCGCAGCATTTCCCTGATCCACACACCTAGTCACCCCCTCGAAAAATTCAATCAGATTGGTCAGACATGATTTACCCTTGACAAAGCTATGCTGACTATCCCCGATTAATCCTTGCCTCTCCAAGTGGAGACTAATTTTGTCCCTCAGAATTTTTTCCAATAATTTCCCTGATGCGCTATCAATTACTCATAAAAGACGGAGAGTTAGGAGAGTAACTAAAGGCTTTTATTAGCAAAGAACAGAGCATGCCTCTCGTGGTTGACTGGGTTCCAAGAAAGCAGGGGGCTGCAGAGCGGTCACCTTTATACCTGGGCCTGTGGGTGGAGCCAGGGGCGGAGCCAGCAGAGACATGCTGAGGCATGCATAGGTACAACAGTGTGCAACAACAACAACAACGGTGAACAGCAACAACAGTGGTTTACCACATTCACCCCTTGTTTAAAATTGAGTCCGGCGGGGTGAAGTGTACTAAAGGTTCGTGTAAGTAAGTCTATCAGGTGGCCTTGTATGCCGTCCTGATCGTCGTGGCGGCGGCGGTGATGGTGCAGCATCCAACATTGAATCAGGCGTCTCATTGAGTGGTTGGGTGGTCAATGATGGGTCCTGGGGCTGCGGCATGCCGTCTAGCAGGGTTGGGTTGTGGGTAGTGGTGGATGGCAATGGTAGTGTTTCAGGGGCACCCGAAGGTGCGAGATCTCGTGTGGAGGCTGTGTCCTCCCGCCCGTCCGGGTACGCTACGTAAGCGTACTGGGGGTAGGCGTGGGTAGCGGTGGGTGGCGAAGGAGGTGTTTCGGGAGCACCCGAAGGTGCGAGGTCTCCTATGGAGACTGTGTCCTCCCGCCCGTCCGGGTACACCACGTAAGCATACTGAGGGTTGGCATGGAGTAGGCTCACCCTCTTGACCAGGGGGTCCGTCTTATGGGACCTCACGTGCTTCCGCAGTAGGACGGGTCCTGGAGAAGTCAGCCATGTCGGTAACGAGATCCCCGATGTGGACTTCCTGGGGAAGGAGAACATTCTCTCATGAGGGGTGGCATTGGTGGCTGTACAGAGCAGTGACCGAATGGAATGGAGCGCCGCAGGGAGGACCTCCTGCCAGCGAGAGGTCGGAAGGCCCTTAGATTTCAAGTTTAAAAGGACTGCCTTCCAGACCGTCGCATTCTCCCTTTCCACCTGGCCATTCCCCCGGGGGTTGTAGCTGGTGGTCCTGCTTGTAGCAATACTTCTCGCGAGCAGGTACTGACGAAGTTCGTCGCTCATAAAGGATGAGCCCCTGTCGCTATGAATATAGCTAGGGGAACCGAACAAGGCGAAGAGGTCATTCAGACATTTAATGACCGTGGTACTGGTCATGTCTGAGCAAGGGATGGCAAACGGGAGTACTCGTCAATTATGTTGAGGAAGTACACATTGCGGTCAGAGGAGGGGAGGGGCCCTTTAAAATCGACGCTCAGCCGTTCAAAGGGGCGCATGGCTTTGATCAGGCTTGCTCTGTCTGGCCTATAAAAATGCGGTTTGCACTCGGCACAGATTTGGCAGTTCCTGGTCATGGTCCTGACCTCCTCGATGGAGTAGGGCAGGTTACGGGATTCGATGAAGTGAAAAAACCTGGTGACCCCCGGGTGGCAGAGGTCATTGTGGAGGGCCTTCAGTCTATCAACCTGCGCGTTGGCGCATGTACCACGTGATAGGGCATCTGGGGGCTCATTGAGTTTCCCGGGCCGGTACAAGGTATCGTAATTGTAGGTGGAGAGTTTGATTCTCCACATCAAGATCTTGTCATTCTTGATTTTGCCCCTCTGCTTATTATTAAACATAAAAGCTACTGAACGCTGGTCAGTGAGCAGGGTAAATTGTTTTCCGGCCAGGTAATGCCTCCAATGTCGCACAGCTTCCACAATGGCCTGGGCCTCCTTTTCGACAGAGGAGTGTCGAATCTCGGGGCCCTGGAGGGTCCTTGAGAAAAAGGCCACGGGTCTCCCCGCCTGGTTAAGGGTTGCAGCTAGGGCAAAGTCGGATGCGTCGCTCTCCACTTGGAAAGTGATGGACTCATCCACTGCGTGCATCGTGGCCCTCGCAATCTCTCTTTTTATGAGAGTGAAGGCTGCACAGGCCTCTGCTGTCAGGGGGAAGGAGGTGGACTTGATGAGGGGTCTGGCTTTGTCCGCATAGTTGGGCACCCACTGAGCATAGTACGAGAAAAACCCTAGGCATCTCTTCAGTGCTTTTTGGCAGTGGGGGAGGGGGAGCTCCATAAGGGGGCGCATCCTGTCGGGGTCGGGGCCGATGACTCCGTTCTCCACTACACAGCCAAGAATGGCAAGGCGCTTGGTACGAAACATACATTTGTCCTTGTTGTATGTTAGGTTCAGCCGCTGGGCCGTACGGAGGAATTTCTCTAGATTAACATCATGGTCCTGCTCGTCGTGGCCGCAGATGGTGACTTTGTCTAGATAGGGGAAAGTGGCTTGGAGCGCGTTCTGGTCAACCATCCGGTCCATCTCCCGTTGGAAGACTGAAACCCCGTTGGTGACACCGAAGGGAACTCTGAGGAAGTGGTAGAGACGCCCGTCAGCTTCAAAAGCTGTGTACTGGCGGTCCTCAGCCCTGATGGGGAGCTGGTGGTATGCTGACTTCAGATCAATCGTCGAGAACACCCGGTATTGTGCTATCTGATTGACCATGTCAGATATGCGGGGGAGTGGGTATGCATCTAGCTGGGTGTAGCGATTGATCGTCTGGCTGTAGTCAATAACTAGGCGCTGTTTTTCGCCAGTCTTCACTACCACCACTTGTGCTCGCCATGGGCTGGTGCTACTTTCAATAATCCCTTCAGGAGTCTCGCTACCTCGGATTTAATGAAGCTTCTATCCCCGGCACTGTAACGTCTGCTTTTGGTAGCGATGGGCTTACAGTCGCGGGTGAGGTTAGCGAACAAGGATGGGGGGGGGACTTTAAGGGTGGAGAGGCTGCAAATGGTGCGCGGCGGGCGATTTAAAAGCTGCTGGCTACAGACTGTGAGTGGGGGGAGGGGTCCGTCGTACGCTAATTGTAGTGTCCGTGTGTAGATAAAGACACTGAAGACAGGAGTTGGTTCATAGGTATTTACTGAGCAAGTCTGGGGGGGGGGTTCTAAAGGATATACACAATACACAGGCTTATATAGCCCAAGTGGCAATTACCGGCATTACGCACACCTGGGGCTCTTAAAGGCACATACACCACAATTCCTCCCCTTCTAGCTAACTAGTACATCATATTTTAAGTAATTATTAATTACATGTTATATGCAAAATAATATACATTGCTGTATTAATTAATTATAAGTTAGTCTCTCAGGAGGCTTCCTGACTCGGTCCGGATAACGCCTCGGGGGTGTAGTAGTTTCTGGTGGTGTAGTAGGTTCTTCTGGCAAGGCTGATTCGGCTTGAAGGCCAGTGTCGGGTTCATTGGGTTCCAGCATCACCAGATCGGAGGTAGATATGGGTATCTCTACTTCATCGTTAGATGTATAGCGTGGTGGTGTAGGTTGTCCCTTTTCGGATGACTTGATGATTTGGTCAGCATGGCGCCTTATTATGCTTTCTCCGATGTCCACGGTATACATCAGTGGTCCTAGTCGTGTGCAGATAGTTCCAGGCTGCCATTTCTCGGTACGGTAGTCCCGGGCCAAAACCGGTTGGCCTATCTGGAAGGCCCTAGTTGGCCTTTCATTCATGCCCTGAAACTGCCGGTCCTCCACGTCCCTTCGGATGTTGGGCTTGACCAAATCCAGCCGGCATCTTAGGTTTCTATTGTAGAACATCATGGCGGGAGTTTGGTTTGTAACCATATGCGTTGCATTCCTATATGCAAATAAGAAGTTATCCACCTTGTGCTGAAGTTTTATGTCTTCATTACCCATGGCCTTTATGGCCTTCTTAAAGGTCTGGACAAACCTTTCAGCCAATCCATTGGTGGCGGGATGGTATGGGGCGGACGTGTAGTGCTTTACCCCATTGTTCTTTAAGCACTTTCTGAATTCTTCGGACACAAATTGCGGTCCATTATCAGAACATATCTGCTCCGGCAGCCCATTCCTGGCAAATATGGTCCTTAATACTGTGATGGTTTTTTCCGTGGTGGTGGAGGACATCTTTATTACCTCCGGCCACTTGGAGTGTGCATCAACTGCGATTAAGAACATTGAGTCCATAAATGGACCAGCAAAGTCGATGTGCACCCTTTGCCAGGGAGATGAGGGCCACTCCCATGGATGTAGAGGGGCCTGTGGCGGAGCATTTTGGACCTTCTGGCATCCTAGGCAGCTCTTGGTCATGTCTTCGATGTCTCCATCGATACCTGGCCACCATACAAACGCCCTAGCTAGGTTCTTCATTTTCACTCCACCCAGGTGCCCCTCGTGAAGCTCCTTTAGCACTTTATCCTGGAGTTTGGGTGGAATCACCACTCTGGATCCACACATCAAGGTTCCTCGGCACACTGACAGCTGTTCCCTTCTTTGCGAGAATGCTGGCAACAGTGGTTCGCCATGTGCTGGCCATCCCTTCATTGTTAAATCGTAGACCCGTGAGAGAGTAGGGTCATTTCTGGTCTCCCTTTCAATGGCAGAATTTGTCACCGGTAGACATTCCACTATGGTAGAGTGGAATATCTCTACTGGGTCTACTGTAGGTGCCTCTTCTATCGTTGGCAACGGCAGGCGCGATAAACCGTCAGCATTCCCATGCTGTTTTGACCCTTTGTATTCAATGTTGTATTGGTGTGCCCCTAGAAAAAGGGACCACCTCTGTAGTCTTTGCGCCGTCATAATGGGGACACCTTTCTTAGGGTTGAATATGGAGATGAGGGGTTGATGGTCAGTCAGCAAGGTAAATTTTTGTCCGTGTAGGTAATGGTTGAATTTCTTCACTCCCCATACCAGGCTGAGTGCTTCCCTGTCCATCTGGGAATAGTTACGCTCAGCTGAGTTCAATGAGCGTGACGCAAAAGCTATCGGCCGTTCCGAGCCATCAGGGAATCTATGGGACAATACCGCTCCTATGCCGTAAGGGGATGCATCGCACGCCAGTCTGATTGGTAGTGATGGGTTGTAATGAGCCAAAACTTTCTCGGATGTGATTAAGTCTTTACATTTATGGAAGGCACGTTTACAGTCTTTGTTCCATTTCCAAATCACTCCTGTCTGTAGAAGATCATTAAGAGGGTGTAGAATAGTTGATAAGTTCGGTAAAAATTTATGATAGTAATTTATTAATCCCAGGAATGACCTCAATTGTGAAACATTTTCAGGCGCTGGGGCTTTTATAACTGCTTCAATTTTTTCAGGTGACTTATGCAACCCTTCCTTATTAATTATGTGGCCACAATATGATATCTGATTTTGGAAAAATTCACACTTGGGGCGATTTGCTCGTAGGCCCCGTTCTTTCAGCCTAGTGAGCACCTGCTCCAAATTGGCAAGGTGCTCGTTGTCGTTTTCTCCTGTTATAAGGATGTCGTCTAGGTAACACTGAGTCCCCGGAATCCCTTGCAGGACTTGCTCCATAGCTCTTTGCCAGATAGCTGGAGCTGATGCTACTCCAAAAACCAGTCGATTGTACTGGTACAGGCCTTTGTGTGTGTTTATTGTGAGATACTTTTTAGAGGTCTCCTCAACCTCCATCTGTAGATATGCCTGTGCCAAGTCAATTTTTGTGAAACGTTTTCCTCCGGATAGTGAGACGAAAATATCTTCTATCCTCGGAAGAGGATACTGTACCGTGTGAAGGACTGGGTTTACAGTCACCTTAAAGTCCCCACAGATGCGAATTTTTCTCTGTTCCTCAGAGTTATTTTTCAATGCTTTTTTCATGACTGGAACAATGGGTGTTGCCCATTCGCTCCAATCTATTTTGGATAATACGCCTGCCTTTTCCAAATTCTCCAGCTCTGCCTCGACTGCCGGACGTATTGCGTATGGCACCGGTCTTGCCTTAAAATTTTTTGGAATTGCTGCATCTTCCACTTTTATTGAGGCGGTGATGCCTTTCAAGGTTCCTAGTTTCTCTTGAAACACTTCTTTGGCGTTGGCCAAGATGTCTTTTAATCGTTCAGGTATGATGTCATCCTTGTTTTTTTCCTTACTGGTCACCGTCAGTGCCTGAATGGAGTGCCAGTCTAAACGTATCTTCCTTATCCATTCACGTCCCAACAACGGTGGACCACCATCTTGTAGAATGTATAAATACAACTTTTGTATTTCTTTGCCGTTGTATACCACAGGCACCTTTATTTTTCCTTTGGGGTATACTTTCTGCCCCGTATATGTTTTTAAGATAATGGATGTGTCTTTTAGAGGTATATGCAAAAATAGCCTCTCGTAATCTCGTCGATTTATTACGGTTAGAGCTGATCCTGTATCTAGCTCCATTTTAACTGGGGACCCTGCTATTATGAGGGTAACCCAAATGGTCTGGTAATCTTCATTGGCAATTACATTATGTAATTTGAGAGAGCTTAGTCTCTTGTTCCCGGAGTCGCTATCGCTCTTCTGGTCTTTGGAGCTACTGTCCGTCATCATTTGTACCTTTCTGTGCTTTTCCTTATTGATTCTTTTCCCGTTAGTGGATTTTTTATTTTCAGATCGGCATACACGTGGAATGTGTCCCATCTTTCCGCATCGCCTGCATGCTTTTTCTTTGAACCAGCAATCCCTCTGGTCATGGTTGGATCTGCCGCAGTGATAACATCTCTTGAAACCCCGTGTCATTTCATGGGTGCCGAAGTCCTGTGGCCTTTGCTGTACCTTTGCCGCTCCTATTGCACTGAAAGCCTTGTCCAGTGTTAAATCTTTTCCAGAAGATACCTTTTTTTGTGTTTCTACACTTAGGGGATCGCAGATGAATTTGTCTTGCAGAGAATCTGCCTCGAATTGGCAGTGTAGGGTATCAACAATCTCCTAAAAATTCTTGTCCATCGGTTCGGCTGGAGTGATTAAGTTGCGTAACAGCTTGTATGTTTCTGCGCCCATTAGATCCAGAAGCACTGAAGCTTTTTTTTCATCTTCTATTCCATTTGTGGTGCAAAACACCTCCACTCTTTCTACATATGTGGTCCAATTCTCTATCTTGTTATCAAAAACATCAATATTGCCAAAGTTAGGCTCTGTTTCGTTATCAAAAGCATCAATATTGCCAGACTTAGGCATTTCAAAAAAAAGATATGGCGCTTCCCGTGCTTTTTTTTCCCTCTGTAGCAACGATATGGCGCTTCCTGCGCTTTCCCGCCGCTGCTACTGATAACAACGCTGTTTTACTGTGGTTTCCGTTTATTCACTGTTGGAGACTCGTTCCCGACGGAGGTCTAAACGCTGACCTGCTTGCCGCGCCGGCCGTCTCCCGAGTGCACCCTCCCAGGCCGTTATTGCTTGCCTCCGATTTTGCTGCCTGTCTCAGCTGTAGAGCCCGACGCTGGAGCCCCAGCCTGACGCCCAGGAAGGATTAGCGCAGTACCTGCCACCAGCTTGGACAGCTGGTGAAACCACAGTTTCTATAACTTCCTTGAGTCTTCTGGACGCTGGAGGAATCGATGTCCTTGAGGTGCTGCCGAATTGCAGGTAAGTCCGTTTCCACTTCGTCGCCACTGTAGTGTCCGTGTGTAGATAAAGACACTGAAGACAGGAGTTGGTTCATAGGTATTTACTAAGCAAGTCTGGGGCGGGGTTCTAAAGGATATATACAATACACAGGCTTATATAGCCCAAGTGGCAATTACCGGCATTACGCACACCTGGGGCTCTTAAAGGCACATACACCACACTAATGTGACACTCTTAAGGTGGCACTGAAAATCCAACCCCAGTAGAACGGCAGCGCAGAGATGGGGCAGGACCAGGAGTTTAAAATTTTTGTATTCTGTGCCCCTTACTGAAAGGGTCACTACACAGTAGCCACCGACATCCGCTGACTGGGCTTTGGAAGCCAAAGAGATCCGATGGCGCGTCGGCAGGACCGGGAGAGAGTAACTGCGCACCGTGTCGGGGTGGATAAAGCTCTCCATGCTCCCGCTGTCAAAAGGGCAGGTAGTGGCGCGGCCATTTACCGTAATGTCCATCATGGACCTGGACAGTTGATGAGGGAGAGATTGGTCCAGCATCACGGAGGCCAGCGTATGGTCGAGCGAGTCGATGTGGTCGTCAGATGAGGCGGTGGTTGAGTCCGGGTCCCCCGTGGTTGAAGTTGGAGACGTCCAAGATGGCGGACAAAATGGCAGCGCCCATGGTCCCGATCCCCATGTGGCTGGGGGAGCCCAAGATGGCGGACAAGATGGCTGCCCCCACGGTTCACACGCAGCGCTGCTGGCGTTAGAGGTTTTACCTTTGCAGGCGCTGACAGTGTCCATTCTTCCCGCAGCCGGAGCAGGTAGCGTTTCTCGCCGGGCAGCGTGCTCTGGGGTGTTTTGCCTGGCCACAAAAATAACATTTCTGTGCCTTGGACATCACAGCAGCAGTTGAAGGTGGCGGTCCCATGACCCAAGGTTGTGGCGTCCACGTTGCGGAGCGGTTAGGGGAGAAGGCGTCCATATTCCTGTGGGCCGCGTCGAGCGAGAGCGTGAGGGACACTGCCTTTCTCAGGTCCATTTCTCCCTTTTCCAACAGTCTCTGCCGGGAGTAGTCGGACCTTAGACCCGCAACGAAAGCATCTCGGATCAGTCCCTCCGTGTGTGCTGCGGCTGATACTTCTTTGCAATCGCAGCCTCGGCCGAGTATCCGTAGTGCCCGTAGGAAGGCCTCCACCGATTCCCCGGGCCGCTGTCTGCGGGATCTTAAGAGGTGCCTGGCATAGACCGTATTTACCGGGCGTGCGTATTGCCCTTTTAGCAGATCGATAGCCGCCGCGTAGGTCGTCGCGTCCTGGATTATTGTATAAACTTGGTGGCTCACCTTTGAGGCCAGGATTTCCAACTTGTTTTCGTCCAGGGTCACAGTTGAGGCTTGCAGGTAGGCCTCGAAGCAACACAGCCAATGCGCAGATTTGGTAGCTGAACCCGCTTCTTGGGGGTCTAGGTCCAGGCATGTTGGTCTGAGGGCTCGCAGCAGCTCCTGCTGCTCAGCGTTTGGTGCAGCAGCCTGCTGCTCAGCGTTTGTTGTCGACATTTTGTTTTTGCTAATAAAATTGATGCGCTATCAATTACTCATAAAAGACGGAGAGTTAGGAGAGTAACTAAAGGCTTTTATTAGCAAAGAACAGAGCATGCCTCTCGTGGTTGACTGGGTTCCAAGAAAGCAGGGGGCTGCAGAGCGGTCACCTTTATACCTGGGCCTGTGGGTGGAGCCAGGGGCGGAGCCAGCAGAGACATGCTGAGGCATGCATAGGTACAACAGTGTGCAACAACAACAATGGTGAACAACAATAACAGTGGTTTACCACATTCCCCACCACAGATGTTAGGCTCACTGGCCTATAATTCCCTGGTTTATCCCTGCTACCCTTCTTGAATAATGGTACTACGTTAGCCATTCTCCAGTCCTCTGGTACATCCCCTGTGGCCAGAGAGGTTCTGAAAATTTGTGTCAGAGCCCCTGCAATCTCCTCCTTTGCCTCACACAGCAGCCTGGGATACATCTCGTCTGGGCCTGGGGATTTATCCACTTTTTGGCCTGCTAAAACCGCTTGTACCTCCTCCCTCTCGATGCTAATATGTTCAAGTATATCACAGTCCCCTTGCCCGATTTCTATGTCTACATCGTCTTTCTCCAAATTGAACACAGATGCAAAAAATTCATTTAAAACCCCGCCTACATCATCTGGCTCCACACACAGATTGCCACTTTGGTCTCTAATGGGCCCTACCCTTTCCCTGGTTATCCTCTTGCCCTTAATATACTTATAAAACATCTTAGGATTTTCCTTTATTTTGCTCGCCAGTGTTATTTCATGGCCCCTCCTCGCTCTCCTAATTTCTTTTTTAAGTATGCCCCTGCACTTTTTATACTCCTCTAGGGCTTCCTCCGTCTTTAGTAACTGCCAAAAGCCCCCCTTTTTTTCCTAATGCATTTTTGTATATTCCTTGTCATCCAAGGTTCCCATTGCTTATTGGTCCTACCCTTGACCTTTACGGGAACATGTTGGCATTGTACTCTCTCTATTTCCCTTCTGAAAGTCTCCCACTGCTTTGATGTGGATTTTCCTTTAAGTAGCTGCTCCCAGTCCACTTTGGCCAGATCCTGCCTTATCATATTAAAATCGGCCTTCCCCCAATTTAGAACCCTTATTTCCGGGCCGTCTTTGTCTTTTTCCATGACCACCTTAAATCTCACCGAATTATGGTCACTGTCGCCAAAATGCTCTCCTACTGACACTTCCACCACTTGCCCGGCTACATTCCCTAGAATTAGGTCCAGTACCGCCACCTCTCTTGTAGGACTTTCTACATGTTGGCTCAAAAAGCTCTCCTGGATGCACTTTAAGAATTCTGCACCCTCTAAGCCTTTCACACTCTGACTATCCCAATTAATATTGGGGAAGTTGAAATCCCCCACTATTATTACCCTATTATTTTCGCACTTCTCTGAGATTTGCCTACATATCTGTTCCTCTATCTCCCCCTGACTGTTTGGGGGCCTATAGTACACTCCCAGCAAAGTGCTTGCCCCCTTTTTGTTTTTAAGTTCTACCCATATGGCCTCATTAGAGGAACCCGCTAATATATCATCCCTCCTTACAGCAGTAATTGACTCCTTAATTAATATTGCAACACCCCCTCCCCTTTTACACCCCCCTCTGTCCCGCCTGAAGATTCTATACCCCGGAATATTGAGCTGCCAGTCCTGACCCTCCCTCAACCATGTCTCCGTGATAGCAACAATATCGTACTCCCATGTGTTCAACAACAACTTCAGTTCATCCACCTTATTTGCAAGACTCCTTGCATTAAAATAAATGCCTTCCAGTCTTGCCATATTCCCTTTTGCCTTCACATATTTGCTCTGCCTTCCCAGCTGACTTGTTTTTTCCTCCGTATTTGGCTGTAAATCACCCCCTACTATAGCTCCACTCTGTATCCCATCCCCCTGCCAAGTTAGTTTAAACCCCCCCCAACAGTGCTAGCAAACCTCCCCGCAAGGATATTGGTCCCCCTCTGGTTCAGCTGTAAACCGTCCAACTTGTACAAGTCCCACCTTTCCCAGAAGCAGACCCAGTGATCCAGGAAACTAAAGCCCTCCCTCCTGCACCATCCCTTTAGCCACGCATTCATCTGTTCTATCTTCCTATTCCTATACTCACTAGCACGTGGCACCGGGAGTAATCCAGAGATTACAACCTTTGAGGTCCTGCTCTTTAATCTTCTACCTAGCTCCCTAAATTCTTGCTGCAGGACCTCATCCCTCTTTTTACCTATGTCGTTGGTACCAATGTGGACCACGACCTCTGGCTGTTCGCCCTCCCCCTCCAGAATGCCCTGCAGCCGCTCAGTGACATCCTTGACCCTGGCACCAGGGAGGCAACAAACCATCCTGGATTCACGTCTATGGCCACAGAAACGCCTATCTGTTCCCCTTACTATAGAATCCTCTCGTTACCGACCCTCCTGCCAGTGACAACAGCTTCTCCTTGTTTGCTCGATCAAAACCCCTCCTAATTTTGAGCACCTCGATCAGAGCTCCACTTAACCGTCTCTGCTCCAAGTTATATTGCCAGTGTTTTGTGAATTTTTGCTATGATCGAGGTGCTGGATGTCCGTGCCTGGGGAATGGGACATTCTATCCTCGTGAGCCCCGAGTGTCAGCATCCAGCAATCTCTGGTCAGGGACTGTCTTTTTAAACTGCCTCACCTGAGCTCTTTGACTCCCTGATTTCATTATTAAACATTTCAGAGTTTTTGCAGAGTGACCAAGGCTGAACAGATAAATGTGAGGTATTACATTTTGGTAGGAAGAATGGGGAGGTCACTTATCACTTGGAGGGTGCGAGTCTAGGTGGGGTAGAGGAGCAAAGGGATCTCGGAGTACAAATACACAAATCACTAAAAGTTGCGACACAGGTTAGCAAGGCCATAAAAAACCAAACCAAGCACGAGGTTTGATTTCTAGAGGTATAGAATTGAAAAGTAGTGAAGTTATGCTAAACCTGTGTCGAACCTTGGTTAGACCACACTTGGAGTACTGCGTACAGTTCTGGTCGCCATATTATAAAAAGGATATAGAGGCACTGGAGAGGGTGCAGAGAAGATTTACAAGGATGATACCAGAAATGCGAGGGTATACATATCAGGAAAGGATGAACAGGCTGGGTCTCTTTTCTCTTGAAAAAAGAAGGCTGAGGGGTGACCTAATAGAGGTCTTTTGAATTATGAAAAATGTTGATAGAGTGGATACAGAGAGAATTCTCTGCTCACGATGTGGTCTCCTCTACAGTGGTGAGTCCAAACGCAGATTGGGTGACCGCTTTGTGGAACACCTCCGTTCAGTCCGTAAGGGTGACCCCGAGCTTCCGGTCGCCTGTTGTTTTAATTCACCGCCCCATTCCCACTCAGACCTCACCGTCCTCGGGCTCTTGCATTGTTCCACGGAAACCCAGCGTAAGCTCGAGGAACAGCACCTCATCTTCCGATCAGGCACTTTACAGCCTTCCGGACTCAATATCGAGTTCAACAATTTCAGATCATAACCTCGGCCCCTATTACATTTTTATATATTTTTTATCCACCCCTTTGTTTTAGCCCTTCCCCCTTTTTCTCTCTCCCACATGGCAGCTGTCTCTCATTCTGCCAGAACATTTCACACTTCACACTGCATCCATTGAATAAACATCTCGAGCCGTCTTTTGTCTCTTTACTGGTCCGATCTTCACTTCTCTTGTTGTTTCGTCCCCATTTCCCAGCCCCCAAACTGGCCTTTTAATCTGTTTCATTTCCTGTGTTTCCTCTCAGTCCTGACGAAGGGTTTCGACCTGAAACGTTGACTCGATTTCTCTCTCCACAGATGTTGCCTGGCCTGCTGAGTTTTTCCAGCATTTTCTGTTGCTCAGCACACACCCTGGGCCCCTGTCAATCATCCTCCCCCGTGCTTGCACGCTGGGCCCCTGAGCTCCAGGCTGCCACGCGGGGCTTTCTTTGTAAAGTCGGTGTTGGTGAAGAGCTGCAATCAGTGAGGGAAAGTGAGTTTTCCCCCAGATCCGATTGAGATCAGAGGAGGGGAGAGAATAAAGGGGAATCCAAACCTGAGAGTCCGTGGATCCGGGCCCCGAGCGGAGCTTCTTCAGTTTGGCGGAGCGCACCCGTAAGACAAAGGTCCTCTACCAACCTGCCCCTGCCATGCAGTGCCGCCCTCCGATGATCAAAATCCACGACAAGGCCTTGGACAACGTGGACCACTTTCCATACCTCGGGAGCCTACTGTCAACAAGGGCAGATGTCAACGACAAAGTCCAACACCGCCTTCAGTGTGCCAGTGCAGCCTTCGGTCGCCTGAGGAAGAGAGTGTTTGAAGACCAGGACCTCAAACCCGGCACCAAACTCATGGTCTACAGAGCAGTAGTGATACCCACCCTCCTGTATACCTCAGAGACATGGACAATGTACAGCAGGCACCTCAAAGCAAAAAATAAACCCTTTTCAATTTAATTTAAAATTAGACAATACTTTAGAAAATATGATTAAATATAAAATAAATATTCACAACCTCCGCCTTTTTACTTCAGACACACCCCTCCTCCAGCATTCATCTGTGTGAAAGGCTCAGAGGGTGCGGAATTCTTAAAGTGCATCCAGGAGAGCTTTTTGAGCCAGCAGGTAGAAAGTCATACAAGAGAGGGGGCGGTACTGGACCTAATTCTAGGGAATGTAACCGGACAAGTGGTGGAAGTGTCAGTAGGAGAGCATTTTGGTGACAGTGACCATAATTCGGTGAGATTTAAGGTAGTCATGGAAAAGGACAAAGATGGACCAGAAATAAAGGTTCTAAATTGGGGGAAGGCCGATTTTAATATGATAAGGCAGGATCTGGTCAAAGTGGACTGGGATCAGCTACTTGTAGGAAAATCCACATCAGAGCAATGGGAGTCTTTCAGAAAGAAAATAGAGAGAGTACAGCGCCAGCATGTTCCTGTAAAGGTCAAGGGTGGGACCAACAGACCCAGGGAACCCTGGATGTCAAGGGATATATGAGAATGGATTAGGAAAAAAAGGGAGGCTTTTGGCAGATACAAAGGACTAAAAACAGTGGAAGCCCTGGAGAAGTATAGAAAGTGCCGGGGGGATACTTAAAAAAGAAACTCGGAGAGCAAAGAGGGGGCATGAAATAACACTGGTGGGCAAAATAAAGGAAAATCCCAAGGTGTTTTATAAGTATATTAAGGGCAAGAGGATAACCAGGGAAAGAATAGGGCCCATTAGGGACCAAAGTGGCAATCTGTGCGTAGAGCCAGAAGATATAGGTGGGGTTTTAAATGAATATTTTGCATCTGTGTTCACTATGGAGAACGACGATGTAGGCATAGAAATCAGGCAGGGGGATTGTGATATACTTGAACAAATTATTATCGAGAGGGAGGAGGTACTAGCAGTTTTAGCGGGCTTAAAATTGGATAAATCCCCAGGCCCAGACGAGATGTATCCCAGGCTGCTGTCTGAGGCAAAGGAGGAGATTGCAGGGGCTTTGACACAAATTTTCAGAACCTCTCTGGCCACAGGGGAGGTGCCGGAGGACTGGAGGACAGCCAACGTAGTACCATTATTCAACAAGGGTAGTAGGGATAAACCAGGGAATTACAGGCCAGTGAGCCTAACATCAGTGGTAGGGAAATTATTGGGAAAAATTCTGAGGGACAGAATTAGTCTCCACTTAGAGAGGCAAGGGTTAATCAAGGATAGTCAGCATGGCTTTGTCAGGGGGAGATCATGTCTAACCAATTTGATTGAATTTTGAGAGGGGGTGACTACGTGTGTGGATGAGGGTAGTGCAGTTGATGTAGTCTACATGGACTTCAGTAAGGCTTTTGACAAAGTCCCACATGGGAGATTGGTCAAGAAGGTAAGAACCCATGGGATCCCGGGCAATTTGGCACATTGGATCCAAAATTGGCTTAGTGGCAGGAGGTAGAGGGTGATGGTCGAAGGTTGTTTTTGTGACTGGATGCCTGTGTCCAGTGGTGTACCGCAGGGATCGGTGCTGGGTCCTTTGCTGTTTGTCGTGTACATTAATGATTTAGACATAAATGTAGGCGGTATGATCAGTAAGTTCGCAGATGACACGAAAATTGGTGGAGTGGTAAATAGCGAGGAGAGAAACAGGACGATATAGACGGGTTGGTCAGATGGGCAGAACAGTGGCAAATGGAATTTAACCCTGAAAAGTGTGAGGTGATGCATTTTGGGAGGACTAACAAGGCAAGGGAATACACAATGAATGGTAGGATCCTAGGAAGGACAGAGGATCAGAGGGACCTTGGTGTGCATGTACATAGATCCCTGAAGGCAGCAGGACAGGTAGATAAGGTGGTTAAAAAGGCATATGGCATACTTGGTTTCAATAGCCGAGGCATAGAATATAAGAGCAGGGAGGTTATGATGGAGCTGTACAAAATGCTGGTTAGGCCACAGCTGGAATACTGTGTGCAGTTCTGGTCGTCACACTATAGGAAGGATGTGATTGCATTGGAGAGGGTGCAGAGGAGATTCATCTGGATGTTACCTGGGCTGGAGTGCTTCAGCTATGAAGAGAGACTGGACAGGCTGGGATTGTTTTCCTTAGAGCAAAGAAGGCTGAGGGGGACCTGATTGAGGTGTACAAAATTATGAGGGGCATAGATAGGGTAGATAGAAATGAACTTTTCCCCTTAGTAGAGGGGTCAATAACCAGGGGGCATAGTTTCAAGGTAAGGGGCAGGTGGCTTAGAGGGGATTTGAGGAAAAACTTTTTCACCCAGAGGGTGGTTGGAATCTGGAACTCACTGTCTGAAAGGGTGGTAGAGGCAGGGACCCTCACAACATTCAAGAAGCATTTAGATGAGCTCTTGAAACGCCATAGCATACAAGGCTACGGACCAAATGCTGGAAAATGGGATTAGAATAGACAGGGCTTGATGGCTGGCGTGGACACGATGGGCCGAAGGGCCTCTTTCTGTGCTGTATAACTCTATGACTCTAACTCTGAGCCGAAGTTCCTCGAGCTGCAGACACTTCTGGTCACCACACTTTAGGAAGGATGTGAAGGCCCTTGAGAGGGTGCAGAGGAGATTCACCAGAATGGTTCCAGGATGGGGGATCTTAGCTACAAGGACAGGTTGGAGAAGCTGGATTTGTTTTTATTAGAGCAAAGGAGGTTGAGGTGTGATTTGACAGGTGTACAAGATTATGACGGGTTTGGATAGGCTAGACGGGGAAAGGCTGTTCCCACTAGTTGATGGTACAAGGACTAGGGGACACAGATTTAAGGATTTGGGCAAGAGATACAGGGGGGACGTGAGGAAAAACCTTTTTACGCAGCGAGTGGTGAGGACCTGGAACTCGCTGCCGACGGAAGTGGTGGAAGCGGAGACACTCAATGTTTTCAAGGGGAGACTGGAAAGGCACTTGGGGGAAATAAACTTGCAGGGCTACGGGGATAGAGCGGGGAATGGGACTGACTGGATTGCTCTACAGAGAGCCGGCACGGACTCGATGGGCCGAATGGCCTCCTTCTGTGCCTCTATGAGTCTATGTGGTTGCTGTGGATCACACTGGGGTCCACCAGCTCCCACATGCTACAGCTGCAACACATCACCTGCCCGGCCATCTCTATTGTATTTTATTTTACTAATTAGGTTTTCAAGTTTTGAAATACCCAATTGTCTATTAATAGTTTTTAATCTAGGTAATAACCTTGTTTAATTTATTACATTTAGCTATATGCTTTAGGTCTTTACTGTAACTTAGCCCACAGTCCTAATTAAACCCTAGTTGTTTATATTTTTTCACGTATCAAGCAGCACCTCTTACCCCCACCTCATCGAATTCGCTCACTCACCCAATTCCCGAGTTAAGTACTCTGTAGAAGCAGTACTCCGTAGAACTGGACTCCGTGCTACTTACCTCCCAAACATTTCTCCTTCCACACTCAAAAGGCCGATGAATTTCAGGTCCTGACGAATGGAGTGACTCTCTGAGCTCTTGATGTGAAGTTTGGTTTGAGTTTCCCCGTCTGTCAATCCTGCCCTTCTCACAGCCGGTGAAAGGAGTTTCCAAAAGCCATCACTGAGAGTCCAGGACAGAAATTGACAACATTCTCCCCCAGCAACAATTCTCTTGTCCTCACCCAATCACGTTCCCTTAGCAACAAGGTATTGAAACTTCTTTTATACATTCTCGCAAAATATTACACACAGGTGTCTTCACCCAATCTCGCTCCCCCAGCAACAACTCCCCGGTCCTCACAGGATACTAGTTTGGCAACATTAAATGATATGGAACCTTCCAGAACTTTGGGCACTTTTTAATGGTTAATTACAAAATGGGCAGTTTTGCAGCTACCAATTACTGTAACTCATCAATACTCACAATTCTGATTCATCGACTTTGCATTATAGAATAGTAGAATTACATTAATACATCCAAAGGGCTTCCAGCAAATAGTTTGCAGAAGGCTGCACCACTGAATAAATGTGAAATATTTAGTGTTTCCCACATTCAGTAACTGTTAATTTTATTTTGCCTCATTTGAATACATTAATCTGACTGGCTGAAGGGCACTGATGTAATTTGATTGGAGGCCTTCTATCAATTATCTTGCCTACCCTCAATCTGGCAAGAAACTACTTAAAAATGTCGACTATTCCTCAATTCAATGAATGTCAAGCACAATGGTTTTAATGGGAACAGACACAAACAGTTAATTCCTGCCCCGTGCCCACCACAACAGCACTTAGACATACTATGGGGAATCCTCATGGGACAAAGATGGAAGCTTTGTGAATTTAACACAAAATGGGGGCAGCTAATGTTGTAAAGCCTAAGGGGGAATTACAGTTTGTGTCCCAAGCTGAGCCGCCTCGTCTTAAGCTGAGTTTGTTTTGTGTTATATCCGAGTGGTTAAGGTCCAAATAAGGGATATAAGTGAGACTTCAGGAACTCAAAACTTACTTTTAATTTACACAGAATAAGGAGCGAACAGAGCTCTTACAATCTACAGGCATGCACTCTAATTCAACTGCACGAGCAAACCAAAATGGATGATGCTATGATGTCATACCCACAATGCAACATTACCTTAAAACTAGTAATTATAATCCCCTTAGCATTTGTCTCCCTCTGGTGGGAAACTTAAGCATTACATCCGAGATTACTATATCCCCCCCTCTTAAGTTACAACAATTCTTAACAACATTCTTAACAAGTCCATAAGGAAACTCCTTTAACGATAGTCCATCCTGAACAATTTTAACAGGCCGTGATCAATCGCTCTGGCGGCTTGTGAGACCTTGTTGAATGTCTTATAGTCAAGTCCCTGCTTGGTTGTGGTAGAGCCACCTGCTGCTCCTGAGCAGTACTCAGAGTATCTGACTCTGCTACGATGGTTTCCTCTTGATTAAGTGGTCCAGGTATAACTGTCTCTGTTCATGGTGGTGGGACCACCAATGCATTTGGATAACTAGGGACCAACTTGTCCTCCAACATTTCCGCTGGAACCTCCAGTTCGATTTCCCGTTGTCTGGTCAGTATCTAATCCACATGTCTGCATACTACCTGACCAGTTCCCAACATCACCCTCTATGAAACTGGACCAGTCATTGAATCTATGACGCCAGAAATCCATTTTGGACCATAACTGAAATTTCTGTTAAGGACCGCATCTCCTACTCCAAAACTGTGGCTCTTTGTCCTTCTGTCATGGTTCTCCTTTTGTTTGATTTGTCGGTTTTCCACCTTCCTTTTTAGATCTGGGTGAACCAGGTCAAGAGTGGAGCGTAGTCGACGTCCTAACAATAACTCAGCAGGAGAGAGACCCGTGGTAGATTGAGGTGTTATTCTGTAGCTGAACAGAACTCGTGACACCTTTGCTGTCAAACTCCCTGAGATGAAGAGTAGATTGCCTTTCAAAAGCTAGGCTTTATTAACCTTAAAAACCAGCAGTACATCTTAAGCTCCCAGTCTCAACCAGACTGTGGAGAACTGAATTTAAGATGGCCACCACAGGTCACATGACATCAACTAACCAATAGGTTTACAGCATATATCTCAAGGCAGGAAAACAGGCAACCAATTACAATGCTTCTTATAAAACAAGAATAATCACCACATTCACCCCTCCTTTTAAAATATACTTCAACCCAGGTAGCCTTTACAATTTACAATTAGTTATTTATGACTAAAACAATACATATATAATATTTCAACAATTTTAAAATTTTACTATCAAATTATTTTAAAAGTCCATTTTTTAAATCGGTCAACCAGATATCTTGTTCGTGTCGACCTTCTTAACCTTGCTAAAGTTCCTTGCCCTCCCACACCAGGAGACGCAGAAATATCTTCTGCAGGGAGGCTATCAATATCCTGATTATCAACGGTTTCTGAATTGGAAGTCCCATTAGAAGGTAAACTGGGAGAGTCATAAACATCCATCGAGGGCAGACTAAGAGAATTGTAAGTGTCTGCAACAGGATTGGAAATATTCGTAGTATCTGTGACGACATCAACATTATCTGAATTATGGCTATTGTTAATATCCTCAGAAGAGGGCTGGCCACAACAAGGAGCTAAGTCTTTAACTGAAACCGTACTTTCCTATCTTGGAATCGAATGTGAGCATATTGGGAATTTGCCTCCAATAGCTCCACCTCCTCCACTAAAGGGTCATACTTTGACAGTCTAACATGGCGTCGGAACAGCACAGGTCCCTGCATAGTAAGCCATGAAGGTACCGAATATCCCGTAGTGGATCTCCGCGGATAGTTGAAGAGCCTTTCATGGGGAGTCACATTAGTAGCCGTTGAAAGCAATGACCTAATGGAATGCAGGGCATCAGGCAATACCATTTCCCACTGTGTATTCTCAAGGTTCCGAGATGTCAAAGCCAACATAACTGCCTTCCAGATCACCCCATTGTATTGTTCACACTGTCCATCACCCTGGGGATTATACGGGGTAGTTCTGCTAATAGAAATTCCCTGACTCTGGAGGTATTCCTTCAACTGGGAAGACATAAAAGAACTTCCCTGATCCGAATGGATATACGCAGACATCCCAAAGATGACAAAAAGTTGAGTCAGACATTTAATAACTGTAGCAGCTGATACATCTGTACAAGGAAAAGCAAAAGGGAACCTTGAAAACTCATCCACAACAGTAAATATATATCGATTCTGAGTCGTTGAAAGAAGGGGCCCCTTAAAATCAATGCTCAGGCGTTCAAAGGGAAAAGTAGCCTTTATAAGATGAGCTCGTTGAAGCTTAGAGAAATTCGGTTTACACCGGGCACAAACAGAGCATGACGAAGTCATCCGCTTGACGTCTTCAACTGAAAAGGGCAAATTCTTACTGCGTACGAAGTGTATCATCCTCGTAATACCAGGATGGCACAAAGCATTATGAAGATTAATAAATTCTTTATCCTGACTGCTATACCTTCTTGACTTAGTAACAATTGGCTTACAATCCGACATCAAATTAGTAAAAGATGATAATGGAGAAATGGATAAAGAAGTTGATCCACAAATAGACAAAGGTGGCTTAGTTCCTCCGAAAGAAAGACTGAGGGACTCATGTAATTGAAGCACATCATGACCAATCAAAATATCTGCAGAGAGATTAGGCAGAACAAATAGGCATATATCAGTATACGTATTACCTAAGAGAATTAATTTCACAAGGCAACAACCAGCTACTTGTGAGGTGAGAGTCGTCTGAGCCATACACACCTGATAGGAAACAGGCGAAATTTTCAAACGCTTCTCCCTCACAAACTGAAGACTTATAAAGCTCTCAGTACTGCCCGTATCTATAAGGGCCTTCACTTCTAACCCATTAACTTGGGCCATAACTATAGCTTTGTTTAGGCCATGGGAAAAGGCGGCAGAAACTGATGCAATAAACGCCCTATCTAAAGGCTGAATGGTCGCAGAGGAGGCAACCGATTTACAAACACGTGCGTAATGACCTCCCTTGCCGCATTTACTACACACAGCCTCCCGGGCAGGGCACTTCAGACGAGGGTGCCGGGCGTTCCCGCAGAAATAACACTTCTGAATCCTAGAGGGAGCAGCTGCCAAAGTAGAAACTGTTTCGGAATCTGGTAAACCACTCCTATTAAATCCACATAATTCCCTTCCATCCGGAACTGCCGAAACCACGGTCGCAGACCGATCAAAAGGAGCATAAGAATCCGAACTTCTCTGAGCCAAATCCAATGTAGAGGCTTGCTCAAAAGCACTTAAGATCCAAGGTCTTATTTTCTAACAACCGCTGACGAATTGATCTAGACAGTAATCCATTAATAAATGCATCCCGTACCGACTCTTCCTTATATTCTTCTGCAGACACGGCCCTATAATTACAGTCAGCACCAAGGCGCCGGAGTGCCTGCAAATAAGCATCCAAGGATTCTCCCGCCTGCTGCCTACGGGCAGATAAAAGGTGACGTGCAAATACCTCATTTTTGGGTTTAACAAAATTTTTTCCAACGTAGCAATAGCCAATTCATAAGTTTCACAGTCCAAAATATACTTGTACACATCCGGAGCAATGTAGTTGATTAGTATATCCAACTTTAGAGATTGCTGATCCAACACACCCAAAAAGTTTTTAAATGTACGATACCAGTGTTTCCATTGATCATCCACTCCTGCAGAATTAGGGTCAGCATTAAATCGTTCCGGTCGAAGATATCGTTCCATTATAGTTCAAGGTTAACAAATTGAGATGAAGAGTAGATTGCCTTTCAAAAGCTAGGCTTTATTAACCTTAAAAACCAGCAGTACATCTTAAGCTCCCAGTCTCAACCAGACTGTGGAGAACTGAATTTAAGATGGCCACCACAGGTCACATGACATCAACTAACCAATAGGTTTACAGCATATATCTCAAGGCAGGAAAACAGGCAACCAATTACAATGCTTCTTATAAAACAAGAATAATCACCACACTCCCTTCCGCACTTTTTTTCATCATCTCCTTATATGTTTGTACGGCTCTCTCCGTAAGTCTATTTGAAGACGGATGATATGGAGCTGAAGTCACGTGCACTATGCCATTGTTTCTCATGAACTCTTTGATTTCTGTACTCACAAAACACATGGCATTGTCACTTACTACGATCTCCGGTATCCCTTGATTACTAAAACTCCTACGCAGGCAGTCTATAGTAACTGTAGATGAAGCAGAAGTTACAGGATACACATCCATCCATTTGGAATGTGCATCAATGATTATGAGGAACATCTTTCTCATGAATGGACCCGCATAATCTACATGTAATCTTCTCCATGGTTTATCCGGCCACTCCCAGGGGTGGAGTGGAGCCGCTGCCGGTGCCTTCCTGTGTTCTTGACAAGTGCTGCATGTCTGGACAAGATTTTCTATCTCCTCATCTAGCTTTGGCCACCACAAGTAACTCCTTGCCAATGCTTTCATACGCGAAACTCCAGGATGACACTGATGTAGCTGCACTAGGATAGACTCGAATAATCACTCGAGCTCCCCACAACACGCAACCATCCTGCACACTCAGCTCTGTCTTCCTGACACTGTAAGGTGTGAAATCAGTCCCTTCCGGATGTTGTGGCCAACCCCTCATTACATATTCTCGGACTCTAGACAGTACTGGATCCTTACCAGTCCAAGTCCTTACTTGTTCTGCGGTCACAATTGCCGTGTCCTTGTCCTCCAACAACAAAACTCTGTCCTTTGTAGCTGCACGGATAGGTGTACCTGGTAGTGGAAGACGGCTCAAGGCATTTGCGTTCCCATGGTACTTGCCCGCTTTGTAAACGATGACATACTCATATGCCCTCACCGTCACTGCCCATCTCTGGATTCGGGGTGACACCATCTGTGGTACTGCTTTCATCTCATTAAAAAGAGATAGAAGAGGTTTATGATCGGTGCATATGGTGAATTTCCTGCCATATATGTATTTATGAAACCTCTGTAACCCAAACATTACTGCTAATCCCTCTTTATCCAACTGGGAATAGTTTTTTTCCGCTGGGGTCAGAGTTCGAGACATAAACCCTATCGGTCTTTCAGTTCCATCTTCCATACAGTGTGAAAGAACTGCCCCCACCCCGTAAGGTGAAGCGTCACAAGAGAGAATGATGTCTTTCTCTGCATTGTAGTGAACCAGCACATCCGAGGACAGCATCAGTTTCTTGGATTGTTCAAATGAAACCCTCTGTTCCTCTTCCCACTGCTACTGTGTCTCCTTGCGCAGTAGTTTGTGAAGAGGTGCTAACACTGTTGACAAGTTTGGCAAAAACCTGTTATAATAGTTTAGCAGTCCCAGGTAAGCTTTTAACTCAGTCACATTTGTAGGATCTGGTGCCTCCTGCAGTGCTTGTACCTTCTCCTTGATTGGATGGAGCCCGGTGGCATCCACTCTGTGTCCCAGGAACACGGCCTCATTCCCCATGAAAGTACACTTACTCCTCTTGAGCCGTAACCCAGCCTTATCCAATCTTTGAAGTACCTCTCTCAGAGTGCTCAGATGCTCCTGGTCGGTTCTTCCCGTCACCAGAATATCATCCAGATAGATGGAAACATGTGGAATCCCTTGCAGTACACCCTCGATAGTTCTCTGGAAGATAGCTGGACTAGATGAGACACCAAATGGCAAGCGGTTATAGGTAAACAAACCCTTGTGTGTGTTTATGGTTACATACTTCTTGGATTCCTCATCTAGTGTAATCTGCAAGTAAGCACGACTCATATCCAGCTTCGTGAATTTCTTCCCTCCAGCCAGGTTTGCAAAAAGATCCTCAGTTTTAGGAATAGGATACTGCTCTAGTTTAGACACCCTATTTACAGTCAATTTATAATCTCCACAGATTCGTACCGAATTGTCCGGTTTTAAAAAACAGGTACAATGGGAGCTGCCCATTCCGAACATTTCACGGGTTCCAGAATGTTCTCCCGCAACATCAGCACAACAGTCTTAAATATTAAAAAGCAGTACAAGAATTTATAAAACATTCATCCATTCCATGTTCATGTCACCCCAGCTTCCTACAGGGCCCTGCACTACAGAACAGTGTGAACTCGCTGGTGTTGCAGCAGAGTTGAGGACCGAGTGAATCCCATCCCACACACAGAACAGGTGAACGGCCTCTCCCCAGTGTGAACTCGCTGGTGTCCCTTCAGATTCTCGAAGCTTTTAAAGCTCATCCCACAGTCAGAACATGTAAATGGTCGCTGATTGGAGTGAACTTGCTTGTGTTGTTTCAGATTCCCAGCGGTTTTAAAGCTCTTCCCACAGACAGGACATGTAAATGGTCTCTCATCAGTGTGAACTCGTTGGTGTGTCAGTAGGTGGGATGACTGGGTGAATCCCTTCCCACACATGGAGCAGGTGAATGGTCTCTCCCCAGTGTGAATTTGCTGGTGTGTCAGTAGGCTGGATGACCGAGGGAATCCCTTCCCACACACGGAGCAGGTGAATGGCCTCTTTCCTGCTGTCTCCAGCTGGTGTCCCTTCAGCTCCTGGGACATTTGAAAGCTTTTCCCACAGTCGGAATGTTTCACCAGCCTCTCCCTAGTGTGAACTAGCTGCTGTGCCAGCAGTTTCGAGGACCGAGTGAATCTCTTCCCACACACAGAGCAGGTGAACAGAATCTCTCCTGCTCTCTCCAGCTGTGTCTCTTCAGATCCTGGGGCCTTTTAAATCTCTTCCCACAGTCAGAACATTTAATGTGAACAAGCTGGTGTCTCAGGAGGGTGGCAGAATGAGAGAATCACTTCAAAAACACGGAGCAGGTCAACGGTCTTTCATTGGTGTGGACAAGCTGGTGTCTCAGCAGCACGGAGGGTGCAATTAATCCCTGCCCACACACGGAGCGGGTTAAAGGTCTCTCCCTCGTGTGATCTTGCTGGTGTATCATTGGAGTGGATGACTGAGTGAATCCCTTCTGGAACACGGGGCCGGTGAACGGGCTCTCCCCAGTGTGTAGCCACTGGTGTTGCTTCAGGTACTAGTAGGTTTTCAAGCTCTTCCCACACTCAGAACATTTAAAAGGTCTCTCATTAGTGTGAACTGGCTGGTGTGCCAGCAGATTGGAGGAGCAATTGAATCAGGTCCTGATGAATCGAGCAACTCTGTCTGTTCTTGACGTGATGTTCGGTCTGAGCTTCCTGGCTGTAAATGCTCAACTTCTAAAACCCTGTAAAAGGAGTGTAGAAAGGGGTAAGAGGGAGAATGTTGCCTCATGTCGCCCTTTCCCAGCCCAGGGGCAGTGAAGCTGATTTTCAGGCCCCAGCTGCTGCACAGGTTACATACGAACATACGAATTAGCAGGAGTAGGCCACTCGGCCCCTCGAGCCTGCTCCACCATTCAATAAGATCATGGCTGATCTGATTACTCCACATTCCCGCCTACCCCCGATAACCTTTCACCCCCTTGCTTACCAAGAATCTATCTACCTCTGCCTTAAAAATATTCAAAGACTCTGCTTCCACCGCCCTCTGAGGAAGAGAGTTCCAAAGACTCATGACCATCTGAGAAAAAATTTCTCCTCATCTCTGTCTTAAATGGGCGACCCCTTATTTTTAAACAGTGACCCCTAGTTCTAGATTCTCCCACAAGAGGAAACATCCTCTCCACATCCACCCTGTCCAGACCCCTCAGGATCTTATATGTTTCAATCAAGTCACCTCTTACTCTTCTAAACTCCAGCGGATACAAGCCGAGCCTGTCCAACCTTTCCTCATAAGACAACCCACCCATTCCAGGTATTAGTCTAGTAAACCTTCTCTGAACTGCTTCCAATGCATTTACATCCTTCCTTAAATAAGGAGACCAATACTGTACACAGTGCTCCAGATGTGGTCTCACCAATGCCCTGTAGAACTGAAGCATAACCTCCCTACTTTTGTATTCAGTTTCCCTCGCAATAAACAATAACATTCTATTAGCTTTCCTGATTACTTGCTGTACCTGAATACTAACATTTTATGATTCATGCACTAGGACACCCAGATCCCTCTGCATCTCAGAGCTCTGCAATCTCTCACCATTTAGATAATATGCTTCTTTTTTATTCTTCCTGCCAAAATGGACAACTTCACATTTTCCCACATTATACTCCATTTGACAGATCTTTGCCCACTCACTTAACTTATCTATATCCCTTTGTAGCCTCCTTATGTCCTCTTCACTCAGAGGGTGGTGAATCTTTGGAATTCTCTGCCCCAGAGGGCTGTGGAGGCTCAGTCATTGAGTATAATCAAGGCTGAGATCGATAGATTTTTGGACTCATGGGGAATAAAAGGATATGGGGATCGGGCGGGAAGGTGGGGATGAGGTAGAAGATCAGCCATGATCTTATTGAATGGCAGAGCAGGCTCGAAGGGCCGAATGGCCTGCTCCTGCTCCTATTTCTTATGTTCTTAAGAAAGCTGTTTGCTATAGCCTGCTGCCCCACGAGAAATACACAGAGGATTTCAGTTATGTGGAGAGACTGGAGAAGCTGGGATTGTTCTCCTTGGAGCAGAGAAGGTGCAGCGGAGATTTAATAGAGGTGTTCAAAACAGGAAGGGTTTTGATAGAGTAAATAGGAGCATGGGAACAGGAGGAGGCCATTCAGCCCCTCCGGCCTGTTCCGCCATTCAATGAGATCATGGCCGATCTGTGTCTTAACTCCACCCACCTGCCTTGGCTCCATATCCCTTTGCTCCCTTGTCTAGCAAAAATCTCTCGCTCTGGGATTTAAAATGATTAATTGAGCTGGCATCGACTGCTTTAGTATTATTAGGGGGATAGATAGAGTTCTCTGCAGCCGAGAGCGAGAGTCCAGAAGGCTGTGTTGCCTACCCGGTGCCAGGGTTAAGGACATCTCCTCTGGGCTGGAAAGAAACTTGCAGTGGGAGGGGGTGGATCCAGTTGTCGTGGTCCATGTTGGTACAAACGACGTAGATAGGACTAGGAAGCCGGTTCTGTTAAAGGAGTATGAGCAGCTAGGGGTCAAATTAAAAAACAGAACCTCAAGGGTTATTACCTGAGCCACGAGCGAATTTGGCTAGGACGAATAAAATTAGAGAGTTAAATGCGTGGCTCAAAGACTGGTGTGGGAGAAATGGGTTTTGCTTCCTGGGACACTGGCACCAGTACTGGGGCAGAAGGGAGCTGTTCCGTTGGGACGGGCTTCACTTGGCCAGTGCTGGGACTAGAGTCCTGGCGGATCATATAACTAGGGCTGTAGAGAGGGCTTTAAACTAACTAGTGGGGGGGGAGGTTCCTAGAGAGCAAATAATAAAAATGACAACAGAGAAGGTCATAGACTTAGGTAGCAGAGGGGAAATTAAAAACCAGAGCATGTCAGGAAGGGGCAGAAGGTATGGAGTAAAAGGTAAAGTAATAAAAAGGGCAAAAGCAGGAACTAAGTGTCACAAAACATCTTTGAAAGTTCTCTATCTGAATGCACGTAGCATTCGTAACAAAATAGACGAGTTAATGGCACAAATAACTACATATGGGTATGATCTTGTGGCCATTACAGAAACATGGCTGCAGGGTGACAATGCCTGGGAATTAAACATACCAGGTTATTTAACGATCAGGAAGGACAGGCAGGAAGGAAGGGGGGTGGGGTGGCTATGTTAATAAAGGAAGGAATCACTGTAATACAGAGAAATGATATTGGGTCAAAAGATCAGGATAATGAAACAGTTTGGGTGGAGATAAGGAATAATAAGCGTAAAAAAACACCAGTGGGCGTAGTCTATAGGCCTCCGAACAGTTGCAACTATGTTGGACGGAGTATCAATCAGGAAATAGTTGAGGCTTGTAATAAGGGAACATCTATAATTATGGGGGATTTTAACTATCATATTAATTGGACAAATCAAATTGGGCAGGACTGCCTTGAGGATGAGTTCATTGAGTGTATTAGGGATGGGTTTCTTGAGCAGTATGTAACTGAACCGACCAGGGGGCAAGTAACCTTAGATCTGGTCCTGTGTAACGAGACAGGATTAATTAAAAATGTCCGAGTAAAGGATCCCCTTGGAATGAGTGACCATAACATGGTTGAATTCCATATTCAATTAGAGGGTGAGAAGGTTGGATCTCAAACAAGCGTGCTAAGCTTGAATAAAGGAGACTATGAAGGTATGAGAGCGGAATTGAGTAGAGTGGATTGGGAAAATAGATTAAAGGGTAAGACGATACATGATCAGTGGTGTACATTTAAGGAGTTATTTTACAACTTCCAAAAAAAATATATTCCACTGAGAAGAAAAGGGTATAAAAGAAAAGACAGCCATCTGTGGCTAAGTAAAGAAATTAAGGATAGTATTTGACTAAAAACAAGGGCATATAAGGTAGCCAAATCTAGTGGGAGGATAGAGGATTGGGAAAACTTTAAAAGACAACAAAAAATAACAAAAAGATTGATTAAGAAAGGGAAGATCGATTATGAAAGTAAATTAGCAAAAAATATAAAAACTGATAGTAAGAGTTTTTATAGATATATAAAAAGAAAAAGGGTGGCTAAAGCAAATGTTGGTCCCTTAGAGGATGAGACCGGGAAATTAATGGTGGGAAATATGGAGATGGCAAAAACACTGAATGAATATTTTGTATCAGTCTTTACAGTAGAGGACACTAAGAATATCCCAACACTGGACAAACAGGGGGCTATAGGGGGGGGGGGGAGGAGCTAAACACGATCAAAATCACTAAGGAAGTGGTACTCGGTAAAATAATGGGACTCAAGGCGGATAAATCACCTGGACATGATGGCTTACATCCTAGGGTCTTGAGGGAAGTGGCGGTAGGGATTGTGGATGCATTGGTAATAATTTTCCAAAACTCCCTGGACTCAGCAAAGGTCCCGGCAGACTGGAAAACTGCTAATGTAACACCCTTATTTAAAAAGGGCAGTAGACAGAAGGCTGGAAACTATAGACCGGTTAGCCTAACATCTGTGGTAGGTAAAATTTTGGAGTCCATTATTAAGGAGACAGTAACAGGACATTTGGATAATCATAATTTAATAGGACAAAGTCAGCATGGTTTTATGAAGGGGAAGTCATGTTTGACAAATTTGCTGGAGTTCTTTGAGGAAGTAACATATAGGGTGGATAAAGGGGAACCAGTGGATGTAGTGTATTTAGACTTCCAAAAGGCATTTGACAAGGTGCCACACAAAAGATTATTGCTTAAGATAAAAAATCACGGGATTGGGGGTAATATTCTGGCATGGATAGAGGATTGGCTATCTAACAGAAGGCAGAGAGTTGGGATAAATGGTTCATTCTCAGACTGGCAATCAGTAACTAGTGGTGTTCCACAGGGGTCAGTGCTGGGTCCCCAACTCTTTACAATCTACATTAACGATTTGGAGGAGGGGACCGAGTGTAACATATCAAAGTTTGCAGATGATACTAAGGTGGGAGGGAAAGTAGTGAGTGAGGAGGACATAAAAAACTTGCAAGGGGACATCGACAGGCTAAGTAAGTGGGCAGAGATTTGGCAGATGGAATACAATACTGGAAAGTGTGAGGTTATGCACTTTGGCAGGAAAAATCGTAGAGCAGGTTATTATCTTAATGGCAAGAAACTGGAAAGTACTGAAGTACAAAGGGATCTGGGGGTCCTGGTGCATGAAACTCAAAAGGTTAGTATGCAGGTGCAGCAAGTGATTAAGAAGGCCAATGGAATGTTGGCTTTCATTGCTAGGGGGATAGAATATAAAAATAGGGAGGTGTTGCTTCAGTTGTACAAGGTATTGGTGAGACCGCACCTGGAATACTGCATACAGTTTTGGTGTCCATACTTAAGCAAAGACATCCTTGCTCTCGAGTCAGTACAAAGAAGGTTCACTCGGTTAATCCCGGGGATGAGGGGATGGACATATGAGGAGAGGTTGAGTAGATTGGGACTCTACTCATTGGAGTTCAGAAGGATGAGAGGCGATCTTATTGAAACATAAGATTGTGAAGGGGTTGGATCGGGTGGATGCGGGGAAGATGTTCCCGATGATGGTTGAAACTAGAACTAGGGGGCATAGTCTTAGAATAAGGGGCTGCTCTTTCAAAACTGAGATGAGGAGGAACTACTTCACTCAGAGGGTGGTAGGTCCATGGAATATGCTGCCCCAAAAAGCTGTAGAAGCTACATCATTACATAAATTTAAAACAGAAATAGACAGTTTCCTAGAAGTAAAGGGAATTAAGGGTTACGGGGAGCGGGCAGGAATTTGGACAGGAGTTTCGGTTCGGATCGGACATGGCCCTGTGGGTAGCGGAGCGGGCCCAGGGGCCGTGTAGCCTGATCCTGCTCCTATTTCGTGTGTCTAATTCTGTTAGATTCAGGAGATGGTTCTGTGATAGTAGATTGGCGGTTAGGATCAGATCGGCCATGATCTTATTGAATGGCTGACCAGGCTCGAGGGGCCGAATGGCCTACTCCTATTTCTTATGTTCTTATGTGTGAGAATAGCCGCTCATAGTCTCGTCGATTCATGACAGTTAGGGCTGATCCTGTGTCCAATTCCATCTTTACTTGGGACCCTGCTGTCACGAGGGTGACCCAAATGGTTCGGTGATCCTCCTTTGCGATCACGTTGTGTAACTTTAGACAACTTAGTCTCCTGTTCCCGGAGTCATTATCACTCTCCTGATCATCTGAACTACTGTGTGTCATTTTTTTTACTTTCTTGTACTTTTCCTTAGTAGTTCTTTTAGTGTTGGTTTTCTTTCCCGGCCTGCAGACTCTTGTTATATGTCCCATTTTCCCACATTGCCTGCATACTTTGTCCTTAAACCAGCAGTCCTTCTGATCATGGGTTGTTCTGCCGCAGCGATAGCACTTTTCTGCTCCATACACCATTTCGTTAGCGCTGTATTCTTGTGGTTTCTGTTGTATTTCCGCAGCTCCCCGTGCTGCTGCTTCATAGGATACTGCCACGCTGAAAGCCTGTTCTAGCGTCAGGTCCTTTTCCGAAAGTAGTCGTTTCTGGGTTCCTTCACTCTGGAACCCGCAAACTTATCCCGCAAGGTGTCTGCCAGTCCTGCTCCGAACTGGCAGTGCTTCGATAACTTGCGTAGTTCTGTAAGATAGTCAGCATTGCTCTCATCTTTGTGCTGGTTTCTTTTATGGAACTTGAATCTTTCTGCTATCAGCAGCGGTGTAGGGTTTAGGTGTTCCTGTAAGATATTAACAATCTCTTCAAAACTTTTCTCCATTGGTTTAGCTGGGGTAATTACATTCCGCAATAGGCCGTACGTTCTCGCACCCATCAAATTTAATTATACCGACGCCTTCTTTCCATCGGCCACCTCATTTGCCTTGCAGTACACTTCAATTCTTTCCACATACGCGGTCCAGTCTTCTACCTCGTTGTCGAAAGCAGTGATACTGCCACTCTTTGACATCTTGGGTGGTTTAAAATGGCGCCTCCCGCGCTTTTTCTTCTTCCCCAATGGATTAAAATGGTGCCTCCCGCGCTTTTCCTTCTTCCCCAATGGAATAAAATGGCGCCTCCCGTGCTTTTCCTTCCTCCCCTTGCTGCCACGCTGCTCCTAGCGTTCTACAGGGTAATGGCGACCCGCAGCTTCGGCGCGTCTCACTTTTCCTTCCCCTCGTTTTATTTTCTCTACGCTGCCCGGTTCTTGAGCACCGACCACGCCCTGTGTGCTCCACCCTCTCTCTCTCTCTCTCTTTTCCTCCCGACGATGCTGCACGGCCCCTTTGGAGAGCCGCTCGATCGAGCTCGAGCCCGCTGCAGTCCGGAAGGGTCAGCGCACTACCTGCTACCAACACGATTTGCTGGAACACCTTAACTGGGGAGCCAAGCCCAGCTCTCCACAGCCTCCCCTGCAATTCTCCGAACTCCGATGGATCCCTGGGCGGTTGCCCGCGGTCGACGCCCGTTGCTCTGACTTCGACAGCCAAGAAGTTTCTTTTCAGGGAAAGATCCCCGTGAGGTGATGCAGTACTGCAGGTGAGTTCGAACCTGCTCGTCGCCAGTGTAGTGTCCGAGTATCAATAATACACGGACTGCAGGAGAACAATAATAACAGGAATTTACTGAACAGAGGGTAAGCTTAAACTGAAAGTACAGAAGCCTGCTATGGCTTTCTACACAGGTGTGGTCACTGCCGGTACTACAGTATAAAATCAGTTCTCTCTTAAAGGTACATACACAACACCAGGGTCCTTGGGGCCTGGGTTGGTTTGCTACTCTAACTCTACATCTCTGTCCTGCATTATTCTTGCGCATATTATACAGCGGTGGCAATATTTCGCTACTTCCCAACCTATCTTTGGCCACCACCAGTACTGTGTCAGTAGGCGCAACATGTTACTTCTGCCAGTATGCGTTACACCATGGTATAGCGCCATCAGTTGTTGTCTACAACATTCCGGTGCCACCACCTGGTTACGTGGGCCCCATTTCCAAATTCTATCTTGTAATTGCGCGCCAGCTTGTCGCCATTTCTCCTTTTGCTCTTTACTAGTATTTTCTTGTAGCTCCATAATATTCACTTCCTGTACCCCACTGACTATCATGACCATATTTATTTTGTTTTTGAACGCGTTCTCTGGTTGCATTTCTTCCGCAGCTAGTTTTGCGGCTAGATCTGCATACCTATTCCCCATAGCGGCCTGGTCCTGGGGTTCATAGAAACATAGAAGATAGGAGCACGAGTAGGCCATTCGTCCCCTCGAGCCTGCTCCGCCATTCAATGAGATCATGGCTGATCATCCAAATTCAGTACCCTGTCCCTGCCTTCTCCCCATATCCCTTGATCCCTTTAGCCTCAAGAAATATATCCAACTCCTTCTTGAATATATTTAATTTATTTACTGGCCTCCACTGCCTTCTGTGGTAGAGAATTCCACAGGTTCACCACTCTCTGGGTGAAGAAATTCCTCCTCATTTCTGTCCTAAATGGCCTACCCCTTATCCTTAGACTGTGACCCCTGGTTCTGGACTCCCCGACAATTGAGAACATCCTTCCTGCATCTAGTCTGTCCAGTCCTGTCAGAATGTTATAAGTTTCAATATTCAAAACTCAAGGGGTGGTCTCGCCAAGGCCCTGTACAACTGCAGCAAGACATCCTTGTTCTTCTACTCGAACCCTCTCGCTACGAAGGCCAACATACCATTTGCCTTCTCAACCGCCTGCTGCACCTGCATGCTTACCTTCAGCGACTGGTGCACAAGGACACTCACGTCTCGTTGCACTTCCCCTTCTCCCAAACTATTGCCGTTCAGATAATAATCTGCCGCCTTGTTTTTGCCACCAAAGTGGATAACCTCGCATTTATCCACATTATACTGCATCAGCCATGCTTCTGACCAATCACCCAACCTGTCCAAATCATACTGGAGTTTCTCGGCATCCTCCTCACAGCACACACGCCCACCCAGCTTTGTGTCGTCTGCAAACTTGGAGATATTACATCTAGTTCCCTCGTCTAGATCATTTATATATATTGTGAATAGCTGGGGTCCAAGGACCGATCCCTGCGGTACCCCACTAGTCACTGCCTGCCACTCGGAAAAAGAGCCGTTTATTCCAACTCTTTCCTTCCTGTCTGCCGACCAGTTCTTTATCCAAGTCAGTACCTTGCCCCCAATCCCATGTGCCTTAACTTTACACGCTGTTCTCTTATGTGGGACCTTATCGAAAGCCTTCTGAAAGTCCAAATACACCACATCCACTGGTTCTCCCTTATCTATTTTACCAGTTTCATCCTCAAAAAATTCCAGTAGATTAGTCAAGCACGATTTACCTTTTGTAAATCCATGCTGACTTTGTCCGATCCTGTCACTGTTTTCCAAATGCTCTGCTATTACATCTTTTATAATGGACTCTAGCACTTTCCCCACTACCGATGTCAGGCTTACCGGTCTATAATTCCCCGTTTTCTCTCTACCACCTTTTTTGAATAGTGGGGTAACATTAGCTACCCTCCAATCCATGGGAACTGTTCCAGAGTCTATCGAATTTTGGAAGATGACCAGCAATTCTGACCCTCTAGTGCTACTTGTCTCTCCCAGTCCTCTCTTCACCTTGTTTCTCCTCTAATGTTTCATCCTGGTGCCCATCCCCCTGTCAAATTAATTTAAACCCTCCCCCACAGCACTAGTTAACCGTCCCATGAGGACATTGGTCCCAGCTCTGTTGAGGTGCAACCTGTCCACCTTGGACAGGTCCCTCCTGCCCCAGGAATCTGAAGTCCTGCAATATTTCTCTTTCAGGTACAGGAAACTTTGTGCTATCCGGCACCCACGGGACCGAGCTGCTGCCGTTGCCTCAAAACTTCCGGATAGACCAGCGTCAATGTTATCAGATAGGAGCTTTTCATCTCCGTATCTGACCACAAACACTGCTGCTTAGCAACAGCTTGTAAACACTCGGCCCGTAGCTTGGAAGCGTCTCTGAAGCTGTTGCTAAGCTACAAAGACGCTTTCCAGAGCCTGCCTGTGAAAAGAATGCTAGGAGAAGAAAAAAAACCTAACCAAAATGGCTGCTGATTTCTGCCGTTAGATCGAAGCTGCCGGACATTCAACCTCCGGATAGCACAACGTTTCCTGTACTTATCCAATTCCCTTTTGAAAGCGGTGATTGAATCTGCCTCCACCACCCTTTCAGGCAGTGCATTCCAGATCCTAACCACTCGCTGCATAAAAAAGTTTTTCCTCATGTCGCCTTTGGTTCTTTTGTCAATCACCTTAAATCTGTGTCCTCTGGTTCTCGACCCCTCTGCCAATTGGAAGAGTTTCTCTCTATCTACTCTGTCCAGACCCCTCTTGATTTTGAACACCTCGATCAAATCTCCTCTCAATCTTCTCTGCTCCAAGGAGAACAACCCCAGCTTCTCTAGTCTATCAATGTAACTGAAGTCCCTCATCCCTGGAATCATTCTCTTAGACTGGGTATTATGTAACGAGAAAGGATTAATTAGCAATCTTGTTGTACGAGGCCCTTTGGGTCGGAGCGATCATAATATGATCGAATTCTTCATTAAGATGGAGAATGAAGTAGTTGACTCAGAGACGAGGGTCCTGAATTTAAATAAAGGAAACTATGATGGTATGAGGCGTGAGTTGGGTAGGATTGATTGGGGAATGTCACTGAAAGGGTTGACGGCGGATGGACAATGGCAAACATTCAAAGACCGAATGGATGAGCTACAGAATTTGTTCATCCCAGTTTGGCATAAAAATAAAACAAAAAAGGTGACTCAACCGTGGCTAACGAGGGAAATAATTGATAGCATAAGATCCAAGGAGAGGCCATAGGCCCGGACGAGATGTATCCCAGGCTGCTATGTGAGGCAAAGGAGGAGACTGCAGGGGCTCCGACACAAATTTTCAGAACCTCTCTGGCCACAGGGGATGTGCCAGAATCAAATCAAATCAAATCAACTTTTATTGTCATTGTTAGTGTACAAGTGCAGTACAACGAAATGTAGGCTTGCGGCTCCCGAGAGTGTACATTTGGATTAAGACATTTAAACATTCAACATACATTTGGCTTGTAATACATTAACATAAACATAACCATAATAAAGTGCATTGGCAGATGTGCAGGCTTTAGAGTTTATTTGTGGAGTTCAGTAGGATGACAGCCCTGGGAAAGAAGCTGTTTCTAAAAAGGACTGGAGAACAGCTAACGTAGTACCATTATTCAAGAAGGGTAGTAGGGTTAAACCAGGGAATTACAGGCCAGTGAGCCTAACATCAGTGGTAGGGAAATTATTGGAAAAAATTCTGAGGGACAGAATTAGTTTCCACTTGGAGAGGCAAGGATTAATTAGGGATAGCCAGCATGGCTTTGTCAAGGGAAGATCATGTCTGACCAATTTGATTGAATTTTTCGAGAGGGTGACGAGGTGTGTGGATGAGGGTAGTGCAGTGGATGTGGTGTACGTGGATTTCAGTAAGGCTTTTGATAAAGTCCTGCATAGGAGACTGGTCAGGAAGGTAAGAGCCCATGGGATCCAGGGTGCCTTGGCACATTGGATCCAAAACTGGCTTAGTGGCAGAAGGCAGAGGGTGATGGTTGAAGGTTGTTTTTGTGACTGGAAACCTGTGTCCAGTGGGGTACCGCAGGGATCGGTGCTGGGTCCCTTGCTGTTTGTGGTCTACATTAATGATGTGGGTGTGAATGTAAAAAGGTATGATCAGTAAGTTCGCAGATGACACGAAAATTGGTGGGGTGGTAAATAGCGAGGAGGGAAGCCTCAGGCTACAGGACGATATAGATGGGTTGGTCAGATGGGCAGAACAGTGGCAAATGGAATTTAACCCTGAAAAGTGTGAGGTGATGCATTTTGGGAGGACTAACAAGGCAAGGGAATACACAATGAATGATAGGACCCTAGGAAGGACAGAGGATCAGAGGGACCTTGGTGTGCATTTACATAGATCCCTGAAGGCAGCAGAACAGGTGGAGAAGGTGGTTAAAAAGGCATATGGGATACTTGCCTTCATTAGCCGAGGCATAGAATATAAGAGCAGGGAGGTTATGATAGAGCTGTACAAAACGCTGGTAAGGCCACAGCTGGAGTATTCTGTGCAGTTCTGGTCGCCACACTATAGGAAGGATGTGATTGCATTGGAGAGGGTGCAGAGGAAATTTACCAGGATGTTACCTGGGCTGGAGCACTTCAGCTAGGAAGAGAGACTGGACAGGTTGGGGTTGTTTTCCTTAGAGCAGAGAAGGCTGAGGGGGGACCTGATTTGAGGTGTACAAAATTATGAGGGGCATAGATAGGGTAGATAGAAAGGTATTTTCCCCTTAGTAGAGGGGTCAATAACAAGGGGGCATAGATTCAAGGTAAGGGGCAGGAGGTTTAGATGGGATTTGAGGAAAAACTTTTTCACCCAGAGGGTGGTTGGAATCTGGAACTCACTGCCTGAAAGGGTGGTAGAGGCAGGAACCCTCAACATTCAAGAAGCATTTGGATGAGCACTTGAAACGCCATAGCATACAAGGATATGGACCAAATGCTGGAAAATGGGATTAGATTAGACAGGGCTTGATGGCCGGCGCGAACGCGATGGGCCAAAGGGCTTCTTTCTGTGCTGTATAACTCTATGACTGTATGACATATAAATTGGCCAGAAAAAGCAGTAATCCAGAGGATTGGGAGCAGTTTAGGATTTAACAAAGGAGGACAAAGGGATTAATTAAGAAAGGGAAAATAGAGTATGAGAGTAAGCTTGCAGGGAACATAAAAACTGACTGTAAAAGCTTTTATAGATATGTGAAGAGAAAAAGATTGGTGAAGCATAGGTCCCTTGCAGTCAGAATTAGGGGATTTATAATGGGGCACAAAGAAATGGAAGACCAATTAAATACATATTTTGGTTCTGTCTTCACAAAGGAGGACACAAATAACCTCCCAGAAATGTCAGGGAACATAGGGTCTGATGAAAGGGAGGAACTGAAAGAAATCAGTATTTGTAGGGAAATGGTGTTAGGGAAATTGATGGGATTGAAGGCCGATAAATCCCCAGGGCCTGATAATCTACATCCTAGGGTACTTAAGGAAGTGGCCCTAGAAATAGTAGATGCATTGTTGATCATCTTCCAACATTCGATGGAAGCTGGAACAGTACCCATGGATCGGAGGGTAGCTAATGTTACCCCACTATTCAAAAAAGGTGGTAGAGAGAAAACGGGGAATTACAGACCAGTAAGTCTGACATCGGTAGTGGGGGAAATGCTAGAGTCCATTATAAAAGATGTAATAGCAGAGCACTTGGAAAACAGTGACAGGATCGGACAAAGTCAACATGGATTTACAAAAGGTAAATCATGCCTGACTAATCTACTGGAATTTTTTGAGGATGTAACTAGTATATAGATAAGGGAGAACCAGTGGATGTGGTGTATTTGGACTTTCAGAAGGCTTTCGATAAGGTCCCACATAAGAGATTAGCGTGTAAAGTTAAGGCACATGGGATTGGGGGCAAGGTATTGACTTGGATAGAGAACTGGTTGGCAGATAGAAAACAAAGAGTTGGAATAAACGGGTCTTTTTCCGAGTGGCAGGCAGTGACTTGTGGGGTACCGCAGGGATCGGTCCTTGGACCCCAGCTATTCACAATATATATTAATGATCTAGACAAGGGAACTAGATGTAATATCTCCAATTTGCAGATGACACAAAGCTGGATGGGTGTGTGAGCTGTGAGGAGGATGCCGAGAAACTACAGGATGATTTGGACAAGTTGGGTGATTGGGCAGAAGCATGGCAGATGCAATATAACGTGGATAAATGTGAGGTTATCCACTTTGGTGTCAAAAACAGGAAGGCAAATTATCTGAATGGCAATAGATTAGGAGAAGGGGAAGTGCAACGAGACCTGGGTGTCCTTGTGCACCAGTCGCTGAAGGTAAGCATGCAGGTGCAGCAGGCGGTTAAGAAGGCAATTGGTATGTTGGCCTTCATAGCGAGAGGGTTTGAGTACAGGAACAAGGATGTCTTGCTGCAGTTGTACAGGTCCTTGGGTCGATTGGGCTTGTACTCGCTGGAGTTTAGAAGAATGAGATTGGATCTCATTGAAACTTATAAAATTCTGGCAGGACTGGACAGACTAGATGCAGGGAGGTTGTTCCCGATGGTCGGGGAGTCCAGAACCAGGGGTCACAGTCTAAGGATAAGGGGTAGGCCTTTTAGGACAGAAATGAGAAGGCAGGGACAGGGTGCTGAACTTGGATGATCAGCACTGATCGCATTGAATGGCGGAGCAGGCTCGAGGGGCCGAATGGCCTACTCCTGCTCCTATCTTCTATGTTTCTATCTCTTATGCGGGACCTTATCGAAAGCCTTTTGAAAGTCCAAATATACCACATCCACTGGTTCGCCCTTATCTATTTTACCAGTTACATCCTCAAAAAAGTCCAGTAGATTAGTCAAGCATGATTTACCTTTTGTAAATCCATGTTGACTTTGTCCGATCCGGTCACTGTTTTCCAAGTGCTCTGCTATTACATCTAGCATTTTCCCCACTACCGATGTCAGGCTTACCGGTGTATAATTTCCCGTTTTCTCTCTGCCACCTTTTTTGAACAGTGGGGTAACACTGGCTACCCACCAATTCATGGGTACTGTTCCAGAGTCCATAGAATTTTGGAAGATGACCAGCAATGCATCTACTATTTCTAGGGCCACTTCCTTAAGTACCCTAGGATGTAGATTATCTTCTATGTTTCTATGTATTCAATCTTTCCTTGTAGCTGAAATTCTCTAGTCCTGGCAACATCACTGGCATCTACCCGGCAATGTGGAAAATTGCCCAAGTATGTCCTGTCCACAAAAAGCAGGACAAATCCGACCCAGCCAATTACCGTCCCATCAGTCTACTCTCAATCATCAGCAAAGTGATGGAAGGTGTCGTCGACAGTGCTATCAAGCCGCACTTACTCAGCAATAACCTGCTAACTGACGCCCAGTTTGGGTTCCGCCAGGGCCACTCAGCTCCTGACCTCATTACAGCCTTGGTCCAAACATTCAAGCATAACCTCCCTGCTCTTACATGATACAGAGAAAGAGAGAGGCACTGACGTATGAGGAGAGATTGGGTCGATTGGGCTTATACTCGCTGGAGTTTAGAAGAATGAGAGGGGATCTCATTGAAACTTATAAAATTCTAACAGGACTAGACAGACTAGATGCAGGAAGGATGTTCCCGATGGCCGGGGAGTCGAGAACCAGGGGTCACAGTCTAAGGATAAGGGGTAAGCCATTTAGGACTGAGATGAGGAGGAATTTCTTCCCCCCAGAGAGTGGTGAACCTGTGGAATTCTCTACTACAGAAGGCAGTAGAGGCCAATTCATTAAATATATTCAAGAAGGAGTTAGATATATTTCTTAATGCTAAAGGGATCAAGGGATATGGGGAGAAAGCAGGGACCGGGTACTGAATTTGGATAATCAGCCATGATCGCATTGAATGGCAGAGCAGGCTCAAGGGGCTGAATGGCCAACTCCTGCTCCTATCTTCTATGTATTCAATCTTTCCTTGTAGCTGAAATTCTCTAGTCCTGTCAACATCCTCGTAAATCTCCCGTCTGGAGCAGTCACATCTTTCCTGCAATGGGCACAACCAGAACTGCACGCGGTGGCCTAACTGGTGTTTTTGTACAGTTCAAGCAGAACCTCCCTGCTCTTACATGATACAGAGAGAGGCACTGCCCCTTTAAATACCTGGGGGGCACCCATTCCCCTTTAAATGGCCAAGCAACTTTTTTTTGTTGAAAAGGGGCCGCAGTCCCCTTTGACTTACACCCCCCCTCTCACCCACCACAAATACTCACAAGAGAGAGGAGGAAGAATGCTGGTCTTTGTCCCTTTAAAAGTGGCTGCCCACCAAAATGTTCACAGCACCAGGGCTCTTTGTTCTGGATAAAAGTCGAAAAGAGAAAAGGTTCACTTATTTTTAAATGAATGCAATTGATGAACAGCCTTGCAAGAAAGGTAATACAAAGGAATAAACACTCACAAGCTTGGTTTTTCCCACCCCCTCCTCCCCTTCCCTTTAACAGCTCCTGCTGACAATGAAAGGAAAGCGGCCTGTAGCCCACCGAGGTCCCGCCCCCCTCCCTCTCGCGCCGCCATTGGTTGGAGGACCGTCAGCCCGGCCGGTCCTCCCAGCGTTTTCCTCGCTCCTGATTGGCGGGCGCCTCGCGTCAATCACACCTCGCCTCCGATTACGCGCTGACGCCAGGACGCAACGCCCAGGGGTCGGTTGGATCGGCGCACGCCACCGCAAGGTAAAAAAAGACACCCCACACAAATGAGGAAAAACAAAAATAATAATAATCGTACTTTGGAGGGGAGGAGGTTGGGGGAATTAATGAGTGTTTTCAATTTGTTTCGCAAAAAAAAATATTTGAAAAGCTGCCCAACGGTGTGAGGCGGGCTGAGCATGCGCTCCAGCCAGCCTTTGACTCCCCCACGTGGGCCCGCGCCCGGACACGCCCACTTGCCTTCCCCTGCACCAATCACAGCGCGGGGAAGAGGCGGCATCAGCGGCCGGGGTAAAGTCAAGTGTTGGGTAATCGATTTAAGTCGAGGTGAGGTGGGAGCGGAGAGCGAGATTATAAAGTGAAATACCAGAAAAACCAAACCTGAGAGGCGGGCGGGACCTCCGCGGACGCCGAGCGGATTGAAACACGCGCGGTGGCGGAGTGAGCCGGAGCAATGTGATTCTGACTGACGGGAGCGCTGACCAATAGGAGGAGGGCTGAGACTGGGAGGACTGAGCTGGCGGCCTGGTCCTCCAACCAATGGCGGCGCGGCAAGGGGGCGGGGCCCCCTCTCCAGCTCAGGTGCGCTGGGGCCGATTGTGACGCGCTGTCCCCAGGTGAGAGCAGCTCAGTCAGCACAGAGCTGGGGCTGGAATCTGGGAGAGGGGTCGCAGGCAGCGGGCCTGGCAAAGGGGCACAAGCTTCACAATACAAGCTGCTTTCAAATGCACAATTGTTTCCTACACACAGCCTTGGTCACTCTGCAAAAAAAACTGTTTAACAATTCATCATAACTCCCCTGCTTTAGGAGAGGCGTAGAGTGCAAAAGCAAGGAAGTTATGATGAAACTGTGTAAAAGACTGGAGTCAGCTGTGGCTCAGTGGATAGCAGAGTCAGAAGGTTGTGGGTTCAAATCCCGCTCCAGGGACTTGAGCATATAAAGCGAGGCTGACACTCCAGTGCGGTGCAGAGGGAGCGCCACACTGCCGGAGGGGCAGTATTGAGGGAGCACTGCACTGTCGGAGGGGCGGTGCTGAGGGAGTGCTGCTCCATCGGAGGGTCAGTACTGAAGGAGCGCTGCTCCATCGGAGGGGCAGTACTGAGGGAGAGCCGCACTGTCAGAGGGGCAGTAATGAAGGAGCGCTGCAGTGTCGGAGGTGCCATCCTACGGATGAGACGTTAAACCGAGGCCCCCGTCTGCCCCCTCAGGTGGACGTAAAAGATCCCGTGGTGCTATTTCGAAGAAGTTATCCCAGGTGTTTTGAGCCCAATATTTATCCCTCAATCAACATGACGATAAAACAGATTATCTGGCCATTTTCACATTGCTGTTTGTGGGACCTTGCTGTGCGCAAATTGGCTGCTGCGTTTCCCACATTACAACAGTGACTACACTTCAAAAGTACTTCATTGGCTGTAAAGCACTTTGGGACGTCCGGTGGTCATGACAGGTGGTTAAGAAGGCAAATGGTATGCTGGCCTTCATTACAAGAGAATTTGAGTACAGGAGTAACGAAGTCTTACTCCAGTTATGTCTTCTTCTTAGGCAGTCCCTTGGAACCGAGGATGACTTGCTTACACATTAAAAATGAGTTCTCAGGTGACTGATGAGTTCACACAGGTGGGGCAGACGGTAGTTGCAGGGGTGGGTGGGTGGGTGGGTGGGGTGCTTGGGTTGACGTGCACTCCTTGCACTTGGCTTTCGCTTGCTCCCGGCGAAGAGACATCGAGGTGTTCGGCGCCTTCCCGGATGCTTCTTCTCCACTTTGTACGGTCTTGGGCCAGGGATTCCCAGGTGTCGGTGGGGATGTTGCACTTTTTCAAGGAGGCTTTGAGGGTGTCCTTGAAGCGTTTCCTCTGCCCACCTGGGGCTCTCTGGCCGTGCCGGAGCTCCGAGTAGAGCGCTTGTTTTGGGAGTCTCGTATCGGGCATGCGGACAATGTGACCCATCCATCGGAGCTGATTGAGCGTGGTCAAAGCTTCGATGCTGGGGATGTTGGCCTGAGCGAGAACACTGATGTTGGTGCGTCTATCCTGCCAATGAATTTGCAGGATCTTGCGGAGGCAGCATTGGTGGTACCTCTCCAGTGCACCTCAAAGCACTGGAGAGGTAGCACCAACGCTGCCTCCAATTATATAGGGCCTTGGTGAGACCACACCTGGAGTACTGTGTACAATTTTGGTCTCCTTACCAAAGGAAGGATATACTTGCCATAGAGGGAGTGCAACAAAGGTTCACGAGATTGATTCCTGGGATGGCGGGACTGTCGTATTAGAAGAGATTGAGTAAACTAGACCTGTATTCTCTTGAATTCAGAAGAATGAGAGGGGATCTCATTGAAGCATACAAAATTATACATTAATTTGGGCTAACCAAATTAGTAACAATATTGTGGAGGAGGAATTCCTGGAGTGTTTACGGGATGGTTTCCTGGACCAATATGTCGAGGGACCAACTAGAGATCAGGCCATCTTAGACTGGGTATTATGTAACAAGAAAGGATTAATTAACAATCTTGTTCTACAAGGCCCCTTGGGTGGGAGCGATCATAATATGATAGAATTCTTCATTAAGATGGAGAATGAAGTTGTTGAATCAGAGACTAGGGTCCTGAATTTAAATAAAGGAAACTACGATAGTCTGAGGTGCGAGTTGGGTAGGATTGATTGGGGAATGTCACTCAAAGGGTTGACGGTGGATGGGCAATGGCAAACATTCAAACACCGCATGGATGAACTACAGAATTTGTTCATCCCAGTTTGGCATAAAAATAAAACAAAAAAGGTGACTCAACCGTGGCTAACAAGGGAAATTAGGGCTAGCATAAGATCCAAGGAGAGTACATATAAATTGGCCAGAAAAAGCAGTAATCCAATGGATTGGGAGCAGTTTACGATTCAACAAAGGAGGACAAAGCGATTAATTAAGAAAGGGAAAATAGAATACGAGGGTAAGCTTGCAGGGAACATAAAAACTGACTGAAAGCTTTTATAGATATGTGAAGAGAAAAAGATTGGTGAAGACAAGCGTAGGTCCCTTGCAGTCAGAATCAGGGGCATTTATAATGGGGAACAAAGAAATGGCAGACCAACTAAATACATATTTTGGTTCTGTCTTCACAAATGAGGACAGAAATAACCTCCCAGAGATGCCGGGGAACATAGGGTCTGATGAAAGGGAGGAACTGAAAGAAATCAGTATTTGTAGAGAAATGGTATTAGGGAAATTGATCGGATTGAAGGCCGATAAATCCCCAGGGCCTGATAATCTACATCCTAGGGTACTTAAGGAAGTGGCCCTAGAAATAGCAGATGCATTGCTGATCATCTTCCAACATTCGATGGAATCTGGAACAGTACCCATGGATTGGAGGGTAGCTGATTGTAATGAAATGTGTTTGTCTTGCCTGTATTCGTTTTGCACTCATGTATATTACCCTCCCCCACACGGTGTATAGTTTCACTTCCTCTTTCCTGACTAACCTGGAATGTTCCAGGTCTTGTCTCTTGGCTCCACCCCTGACTTCTCTTACATAAAGATCCCAGGATCTTTATGACTCATTCCTGCGAGCCAGTCAGTGTGTTGAGATGTTAGCTCTGATCTTAGTGATTAAAAGCCGACTTGTTATAGTTTATAACTTCTAGTTTTGTGGTTATTGAAGGCACATCACTGATGTTACCCCAACGTCCCTTGTTCTTTGTGATCTACATAAATGATTTGGATGAGAATGTAAAAGGTATGATCAGTAAGTTCGCAGATGACACGAAAATTGGTGGGGTGGTAAATTGCGAGGAGGAAAGCCTCAGGCTACAGGACGATATAAACGGGTTGGTCAGATGGGCGGAAAAGTGGCAAATGGAATTTAACCCTGAAAAGTGCGAGGTGATGCATTTTGGACGGACAAATAAGGCAAGGGAATACACAATGAGTGGTAGGACCCTAGGAAGTACAGAGGGTCAGAGGGACCTTGGTGTACATGTACATAGATCCCTGAAGGCAGCAGAACAGGTAGATAAGGTGGTTAAAAAGGCATATGGGATACTTGCCTTCATTAGCCGAGGCATAGAATATAAGAGCAGGGAGGTTATGATGGAGCTGTACAAAACGCTGGTGAGGCCACAGCTGGAGTACTGTGTGCAGTTCTGGTCGCCTCACTATAGGAAGGATGTGATTGCTTTGGAGAGGGTGCAGAGAAGATTCACCAGGATGTTACCTGGGATGGAGCGCCTCAGCTATGAAGAGAGGCTGGACAGGCTGGGGTTGTTTTCCTTGGAGCAAAGAAGGCTGAGGGGGGACCTGATTGAGGTGTACAAAATGATGAGGGGCATAGATAGGGTAGATAAAGAGGAACTTTTCCCCTTAGTAGGGGGGTCAATAACAAGGGGGCATAGATTCAGGGTAAGGGGCAGGAGATTTAGAGGGGATTTGAGGAGGAACTTCTTCACCCAGAGGGTGGTTGGAATGTGGAACTCAATGCCTGAAAGGGTGGTAGAGGCAGGAACCCTCACAACATTCAAGAAGCATTTGGATGAGCACTTGAAATGCCATTGCATACAAGGCTATGGACCAAATGCTGGAAAATGGGATTAGACTGGACAGGGATGGATGGGCGGTGCAGACACGATGGGCCGAAGGGCCTCTTTCTGTGCTGTAAAACTCTATGACTCTATGACTATTCAAAAAAGGTGGTAGAGAGCAAACGGGGAATTACAGACCGGTAAGCCTGACATCGGTAGTGGGGAAAATGCTAGTGTCCATTATAAAAGATGTAATAGCAGAGCACTTGGAAAACAGTGACAGGATCGGGCAAAGTCAACATGGATTCACAAAAGGTAAATCAGTTCGACTAATCTACTGGAATTTTTTGAGGATGTAACTGGTAAAATAGGTAAGGGAGAACCAGTGGATGTGGTGTATCTGGAATTTCAGAAGGCCTTCGATAAGGTCCCGCATAAGAGATTAGCATGTTAAGTTAAGGCACATGGGATTGGGGGCAAGGTATTGACTTGGATGGAGAACTGGTCGGCAAAGAGTTGGAATAAACGGGTCCTTTTCTGAGTGGCAGGCAGTGACTAGTGGGGTACCGCAGGGATCGGTCCTTGGACCCCAGCTATTCACAATATATATTAATGATCTAGACAAGGGAACTAGATGTAATATCTCCAAATTTGCAGACGACACAAAGCTGGGTGGGCATGTGTGCTGTGAGGAGGATGTAGAGAAACTCCAGGATGATTTGGACATGTTGGGTGATTGGGCAGAAACATGGCAGCTGCAATATAACGTGGATTAATGTGAGGTTGTCCACTTTGGTGGCAAAAACACGAAGGCAGATTATTATCTAAATGGCAATAGATTGGGAGAAGGGGAAGTGCAACGAGATCTGGGTGTCCCTGTGCACCAGTTGCTGAAGGTAAGCATGCAGGTGCAGCAGGCGGTTAAGAAGGCAAATGGTATGTTGGCTTTCGTAGCGAGAGGGATTGAGTACAGGAACCAGGATGTCTTGCTGCAGTTGTACAGGCCTTGGTGAGACCACATCTTGAGTATTGTGTGCAGTTTTGGTCGTCTTATCTGAGGAAGGATGTTCTTGCCATGAAAGGAGTGCAGCAAAGATTCACCAGGCTGATACCTGGGATGGCAGGAATGATGTATGAGGAGAGATTGGGTCGATTTGGCTTGTACTTGCTGGAGTTTAGAAGAATGAGAGGGGATCTCATTGAAACTTATAAAATTCTGACAGGACTGGACAGACTAGATGCAGGGAGGATGTTCCCGATGGTCGGGGAGTCCAGAACCAGGGGTCACAGTCTAAGGATAAAGGGTAGGCCACTTAGGACAGAGATGAGGAGGAATTTCTTCTCCCAGAGAGTGGTGAACCTGTGGAACTCTCTACCACAGAAGGCGGTAGAGGCCAGTTCATTAAATATATTCAAGAAGGAGTTGGATATATTTCTTAAGGCTAAAGGGATCAAGGGATATGGGGAGAAGGCAGGGACAGGGTACTGAATTTGGATGATCAGCCATGATCGCATTGAATGGCGGAGCAGGCTCGAGGGGCCGAATGGCCTACTCCTGCTCCTATCTTCTATGTTTCTATGTTTACAGGGCTTGATAGGGTGGATGCTGGGAGAATGTTTCCCTTGGTTGGGGAGTCTAGAACCAGGGGCCACAGCCTCAGGATAAAAGGTAGTCCATTCAGGACTGAGATGAGAAGAAATTTCTTCACACAGAGGGTGGTGAATCTTTGGAATTCTCTACCCCAGAGGGCTGTGAAGGCTCAGTCATTGGGTGTATTCAAAACAGAAGTCGATAGATTTCTGACTAGTAAGGGCATCAAGGGATATGGCGATAGGGCCGGTGAATGGAGTTGAGGCAGAAGATCAGCCATGATCTCATTGAATGGTGGAGCAGGCTCGAAGGGCCGAATGGCCGACTCCTGCTCCTATTTCTTATGTTCTTATAAATGCAAATCTTTCTTTCTTATTGTGTCCACTTCTGGGCACCGCACTTTAGGAAGGATGTGAAGGGCTTAGAGAGGCTGCAGAAAAGATTTACCAGCATGGTTCCAGGAATGAGGGACTTCAGTTATGTGGAGAGAATGGAGAACTGGGATTGTTCTCCTTGGAGCAGAGAAGGTTAAGGGGAGATTGACCAGAATGGTACCAGGGATGAGGGCCTTCAGTTATGTGGAGAGACTGGAGAAGCTGGGATTGTTCTCCTTAGAGCAGAGAAGTTTAAAGGGAGATTGACCAGAATGGTACCAGGGTTGAGGGCCTTCAGTTATGTGGAGAGACTGGAGAAGTTGGGATTGTTCTCCTTAGAGCAGAGACGGTTAAGGAGAGATTGACCAGAATGGTACCAGGGATGAGGGACTTCAGTTATGTGGAGAGACTGGCGTAGCTGGGGTTGTTCTCCTTTGAGCAGAGAAGGTTAAGGGGAGATTGACCAGAATGGTACCAGCGATGAAGGACTTCAGTTACGTGGAGAGTCTGGAGAAGCTGGGATTGTTCTCCTTAGAGCAGAGAGTTAATAATTGCCATTATTAACACAGAACAGTCCTTCATGTGATTAACAGCAGAATTGGACCAGTGCGCTCAGGTGTGAACTCGCTGGTGTCTCAGCAGCTGAGATGAACTGGTGAATCCCTTTTCACACACTGAGCAGGGGAATGGCATCTTCCCAGTGTGAGTGCACTGGTGTTTCAGAAGATCGAATGAGCGCGTAAACCTCTTCCCGCAGTGAGAGCAGCTGAACAGCCTCTCCCCGGTGTGGATGCGTCGATGCATCTCCAGGCCCTTGGAGCATTTGAAACTCTTGTCGCAGTCGGAACATTTAAACGGCCTCTCGTCCGTGTGAACCAGCTGGTGTTCCCGCAGAGAGTCGGAATGTGTGAATCCTTTCCCGCACTCGGAGCAGGTGAACGGCCTCTCGTCAGTGTGAACTCGCTAGTGCAGGCGCAGATAGGAGAGATGAGTGAATCCTTTCCCGCACTCGGAGCAGGAGAACGGGCTCTCGTCAGTGTGAACCAGCTGGTGTATCAGCAGAGCGGGGGGACGAGTAAAACCTTTCCCGCACTCGGAGCAGGTGAACGGCCACTCGTCAGTGTGAACTCGCTGGTGTTCCCGCAGAGAGGAGGGACAACTGAATCCTTTCCCGCACTCTGAGCAGGTGAACGGCCTCTCGTCAGTGTGAACCAGCTGGTGTCTCAGCAGGGTGGAGGAGAGAGTGAATCCCTTCCCACACATGGAGCAGGTGAACGGCCTCTCCCCGGTGTGAACTCGCTGGTGCTGTATCACTTCGCTGGATCTTCTGAAGCCCTTCTCGCAGTCGGAGCACTGAAAAGGTCTCTCATCGGTGTGAACACGCTTGTGTATCAACAGGTGGCAAGATTGGTTAAACCTCTTTTCACAGTGAGAGCAGGCGAACGGCTTCTCCCCGGTGTGAACTCACCTTGTCTCAGCAGGGTGGATTGTTGAGTGAATCCCTTCCCACACACGGAGCAGGTGAACGGCCATTTCACAGAGTGACTGCGTTGATGAGCCTCCAGCTCGGAGAGGGAACTGAATCCCTTCCCGCATTCCTGACATTTGCACGGATTCTCCTCGCTTTGGTTACACTTGTGCCTCCCCAGGCTGCACCTTTGGTTGAATCCACATCCACACACAAGACACGTGTGCAGTTTGTCCGCACTCTGATTGCTGCTTTCTGCTTCCATATGTCGATGATATTCAGGTCCTGATGAATCAAGTGACTCTGTCAGATCTTCGTGTGAAGTTTGCGTTAAGCTGCCCGTCTGCAATTCCTCCCCTTGCAAGAGATGGTAAAACAGGTTTATATAAGTAATTAATGTAAATACAGGAGAGAAAATAAAGAAAGACTGGCCTTTATACAGCGCCTTTCACGATCAATGGTTTTACAGCCAATGAAGTACTTTTTGAAGTGTAGTCGCTGTTGTAATGTGGGAAACACTGCAGCCAATTAGCATCATAAATAATGGCCAGGACACTGGGGATAACTCTCCTGCCCTTCTTCGAAATACTGGGATCATTTATGTCCACCGGAAAGTCTCATCTGAAAGACAGCCCTCCCACAGTGCGGCGCTCCCTCAGTACTGCCCCTCGCACAATGCAGCGCTCCCTCAGTACTGCCCCTCCGACAGTGCAGCGCTCCCTCAATACTGCCCCTCCGACAGTGCAGCGCTCCCTCAGTACTGCCCCTCCCACAGTGCAGCACTCCCTCAATACTGCCCCTCCAACAGTGCAGCACTCCCTCAGTACTGCCCCTCCGACAGTGCAGCGCTCACTCCGTACCATCCCTCCCACAGTGCGGCGCTCCCTCACTACTGCCCCTCTGACACCTCCAACAGTGCGGCGCTCCCTCAGTACTGCCCCTCCGACAGTGCAGCGCTCCCTCAGTACTGCCCCTCCGACAGTGCAGCATTCCCTCAGTACAGCCCCTCCCACAGTGCGGTGCTCCCTCAGTACTGCCCTTTCGACAGTGCAGCGCTCCCTCAGTACTGCCCCTCCGACAGTGTGGCGCTCAATCAGTACTGCCCCTCCGACAGTGCGGCGCTCCCTCAGTACTGCCCATCCAACAGCACAGCGCTCCCTCAGTACTGCCCCTCCCACAGTGCAGCACGCCCTCAGTACTGCCCCTCCGAAAATGCAGCGCTCCCTCAGTACCGCCCCTCCGACAGTGCGGCGCTCCTTCGGCACTGCCCCGGAGCGTCAGCCTAGGTTTATGTGCTTGAGTCCCTGGAGAGGGGACTGTGAACCCACAACTTTCTGACTCAGAGACGAGGGTGCTCCCAACTGAGCCACTGGCTGGCTCTCAAGGTCTTTCACATATGTGCTAAAGTGCGGTGGCCGGGGGAATTGTCACAGTCCCTTTAATCTGAAGAACACATGAGCAGGGGGAGGGAGTCCCTTTAAATAAGAAGTGGGTGGACGTGTTTAAATGTGGATGGGGTGGGTGTCCCTTTAAATGTGGAGGGTGTCCCCTTAAATGTGGAGGGGGTGGGTGTCCCCTTAAATGTGGAGGGGGTGGGTGTCCCCTTAAATGTGGAGGGGGTGGGTGTCCCTTTAAATGTGGAGGGGGTGGGTGTCCCTTTAAATGTGGCGGGGGTGGGTGTCCCTTTAAATGTGGAGAGGTGGGGCCGCGCATGCTCATTCCGCTCCCTCACCACAACACGAGGCTGCCAGTGCGCCTGCGTGGGGTCTCCAGGGAGCAGACGGCAGGCTGGGCCCGGGGAAGAGGCGGAGTCAGCGGCCGGGGTAAATTGTTGGGGAATCGATTTAAATCGGGGGGAGCAGAGAGCGAGATTAAAAAGTGAAATACGAGAGAAACCAAACCTGAGAGTCGGGCGGGGGTGGCGGAGTGAGCCGGAGCAATATGATTCTGACTGACAGGAGCGCTGACCAATAGGAAGAGGGCTGAGCTGGGAGGACCGAACTGGGCGGCCTGGTCCTCCAAACAAAGGCGGCGCGGCAAGGGGGCGGGGCCTCCTCTCCAGCTCCGGTGCGCTGGGGCCGATTGTGACGCGCTGTCCCCAGGTGAGAGCAGCTCAGTCAGCACAGAGCTGGGGCTGGAATCTGGGAGAGGGGCCGCAGGCAGCGGGCCTGGCAAAGGGGTACAAGCTTCACAATACAAGCTTCTTTCAAATGCACAATTGTTTCCTACAGACAGCCTTGGTCACTCTGCAAAAAAAAACTGTTTAACAATTCATCATAACTCCCCTGCTTTAGGAGAGGCGTAGAGTGCAAAAGCAAGGAAGTTATGATGAAACTGTGTAAAAGACTGGAGTCAGCTGTGGCTCAGTGGATAGCAGAGTCAGAAGGTTGTGGGTTCAAATCCCGCTCCAGGGACTTGAGCACATAAAGCGAGGCTGACACTCCAGTGCGGTGCTGAGGGAGCGCCGCACTGTCGGAGGGGCAGTACTGAGGGAGCGCCGCACTGTCGGAGGGTCAGTACTGAGGGAGCGCTGCACTGTCGGAGGGGCAGTACTGAGGGAGCGCCGCACTGTCGGAGGGGCAGTACTGAGGGAGTGCCGCACTGTCGGAGGGGCAGTACTGAGGGAGCGCCGCACTGTCGGAGGGTCAGTACTGAGGGAGCGCTGCACTGTCGGAGGGGCAGTACTGAGGGAGCGCCGCACTGTCGGAGGGGCAGTACTGAGGGAGTGCCGCACTGTCGGAGGGGGAATACTGAGGGAGCGCCGCACTGTCGAAGGGGCAGTACTGAGGGAGCTTCGCACTGTCGGGGAGGCAGTACTGAGGGAGCGCCGCACTGTCGGAGGGGGAATACTGAGGGAGCGCTGCATTGTCGGAGGGGCAGTGTTGAGGGAGCGCCGCACTGTCGGAGGGGCAGTACTGAGGGAGCGCCGCACTGTTGGAGGGGCATTAATGAAGGAGCGCCGCACTGTCGGAGGGTCAGTACTGAGGGAGCGCCGCAATGTCGGAGGGGCAGTGCTGAGGGAGTGCTGCACTGTCGGAGGGACAGTGCTGCGGGAGAGCAGCATTGTCGGAGGGGCAGTAATGAAGGAGCGCCACACTGTTGGAGGTGCAGTACTGAGGGAGCGCCGCACTGTCGGAGAGGCAGTACTGAGGGAGCGCTGCACTGTCTGAGGGAGCGCCGCACTGTTGGAGAGTCAGTACTGAGGGAGCGCCACACTGTCAGAGGGGCAGTGCTCAGGGAGCGCTGCTCCATCAGAGGGGCAGTACTGAGGCAGTGCTGCGGGAGAGCCGCATTGTCGGAGGGGCATTAATAAAGGAGCGCTGCAATGTCGGAGGTGCCGTCCTACTGATGAGACGTTAAACCGAGGCCCCCGCCTGCCCCCTCAGGTGGACATAAAAGATCCCATGGTGCTATTTCGAAGAAGTTATCCCCGATGTTTTGAGCCCAATATTTATCCCTCAATCAACATGACGAAAAAACAGATTATCTGGTCATTATCACATTGCTGTTTGTGGGAGCTTGCTGTGCGCAAATTGGCTGCCGCGTTTTCCACATTACAACCGTGAATACACTTCAAAAGTACTTCATTGGCTGTAAAGCGCTTTGAGACGTCCGGTGGTCGTGAAAGGCAGTCAAGAAGGCAAATGGTATGCTGGCCTTCATTACAAGAGGATTTGAGTACAGAAGTAAAGAAGTCTTACTCCAATTATATCTTCTTCTTTCTTCTTAGGCAGTCCCTCGGAACCGAAGATGACTTGCTTCCACATTAAAAATGAGTTCTCGGGTGTAAGGGTAAACCAGGAGAGCTTCTTCTCCCCGAGACGGACCCTCTGATATAAAGGGTTGACTGGATCCATGTTTATCTGTAACTTAAACAGAGGTCTGGTCGTGTTCCGAGCTCTTTTTCCTAGAGGAGAGGGTAGAATGGGGGTCTTTAGTGTTAAATGGTTTCACCTGGGTCCATTGCTTCCATCGCATACCCATCGGTTCTTGTAGACAAACACACGTATCACTTGTCATTAATACAGTACAAGGCCCCATCCAACGGGCCCCATTCCCTTTCTTCCGATAACTTGCGTCATTACTTGTTGACCTATTCTGGGCAACTCGTCTGGTTTAAGTCCAGCATTCTGCCTTTCTAGATCTTTAATCTGTTGTTGGTTCCTTACTTCTTTATTTAGTGCTTGTACCTCCTGATTTAGTTGTACTAAGTATCGCCTTAATCTATCTTGCACTGGCCCTGGTCTTAAATACATACTTTGGTTCTGTCTTCACAAAGGAGGACACAAATAACCTCCCAGAGATGTCGGGAACATAGGGTCTAATGAAAGGGAGGAACTGAATGAAATCAGTATTTGTAGGGAAATGGTGTTGGGGAAATTGATGGGATTGAAGGCTGATAAATCCCCAGGGCCTGATAATCTACATCCTAGGGTACTTAAGGAAGTGGCCCTAGAAATAGTAAATTCATTGCTGATCATCTTCCAAAATTCGATAAACTCAGTTTTCTATCCAAGTCAGTACCTTGCCCCCAATCCCATGTGCCTTAACTTTACACGCTAATCTCTTATGAGGGACCTTATCAAAAGCCTTCTGAAAGTCCAAATACACCACATCCACTGGTTCTCCCTTATCTATTTTACCAGTTACGTCCTCAAAAAATTGCAGTAAATTAGTCAAGCACAATCCCCAGGCCTGGATGATATGTATCCCAGACTGTTAAGAGAAGTAAGAGAGGAAATAGCAGAGGCTCTGACCATCATTTTCCACTCCTCTCTGGCTACAGGTGTGGTGCCAGAGGACTGGAGCACTGCTAACGGGGTACCATTGATTATAAAGGGATAGACTGAGTAATTACAGGCCAGTCAGCCGAACCTCGGTGGGGGGAAAATTATTGGAAAAATTCTGAGGGACAGGATAAATCTTCATTTAGAAAGACACGGATTAATCAGGGACAGTCAGCATGGATTTGTTGAGGGAAGGTCATGTCTGACTAACCTGATTGCATTTTTTGAGGAGGTAAGAAGGAGGGTCGATGAGGGTAGTGCGTTTTTATGTAGTCTTTTTGGACTTTAGCAAGGCTTTTGATAAGGTCCTGCATGGCAGACTGGTCAAGAAAGAAAAAGCCCGTGGGATCCAAGGCAAAGGGACAAGTTGGATCCAAAATTGGCTCAGAGGCAGGAAACAAAGGGTAAAGGTCGAAGGGTGTTTCTGTGACTGGAAGGCTGTTCCCAGTGGGGTTCAGCGGGGCTCAGTACTGGGTCCTTTGCTTTTTGTGGTATAAATCAATGATTTGGACTTGAATGTAGGAAGTATGATTAAGAAGTTTGCAGATGATGCAAAAGTTGGCCGTGTGGTTGATGATGAAGAAGAAAGCTGCAGACTGCAGGAAGATATCGATGGACTGGTCAGGTGGGTAGAACAGTGGCAAATGGAATTCAATCTGGAGAAGTGTGAGGTAATGCATTTGGGGAGGGCTAACAAGGCAAGGGAATAGACTATAAATGGTAGGACACTGAGAAGTGTAGAGGATCAGAGGGACCTTGGAGTGCATGTCCACAGATCCCTGAAGGTAGCAGGACAGGTAGATAAGGAGATTAAGAAGGCACATGGGATACTTGCCTTTATTAGCCGAGGCATAGAATATAAGAGCAGGGAGGTTATGCTTGAACTGTATAAAACACTAGTTAGGTCACAGCTAGAATACTGCGTGCAGTTCTGGTCACCACATTACAGGAAGGGTGTGATTGCACTAGAGGGGGCGCAGAGGAGATTAACGAGGATGTTGCCTGGGCTGGGGAATTTTAGCCATGAGGAAAGATTGGAGAGGCTGGGGTTGTTTTCTTTGGAACGGAGGAGGCTGAGGGGAGACCTAATTGAAGTGTAAAAATTATGTGGGGCCTAGATAGAGTGGATAGGAAGGACCTATTTCCCTTAGCAGAAGGGTCAATAACCAGGGGGCACAGATTTAAAGTAATTGGTCGGAAGTTTAGAGGGGATTTGAGGAGAAATGTTTTCACCCAGAGGGTGGTGGGGGTCTGGAACTCACTGCCTGAAAGGGTGGTAGAGGCAGAGACCCTCATCACATTAAAAAGTACTTGGATATGTACTTGAAGTGCCGTAACCTACAAGGCTACGGACCAAGTGCTGGAAAGTGGGATTAGGGTGGATAGCTCTTTGTCGGCCGGCACGGACAAGATGGGCCGAATGGCCTCCTTCTGTGCTGTAAATTTCTATGATTCTATGATTCATTGATCATCCCATTCCCAGGCTGCCTCTGTGTTAACACCTCAGATGAGCCGTCCCACGTAGGGTGACTCCCTCAACCTGTTCTCCCGGTTACAGAACCAGTTTGTCTTTCTCAGGAATGCCCAAGCCTCTGTTGTCTGGGCACCAACTCACTCGTGACCTCACATGTTGCAACAAGTCTGCTGCCTGAGCAGTTTGCAGTGTTATTAGGTCTGTAGGTCTCTTAGCAACCACCTCCCTTATCTAGGCAAAGGGCTCATCTCCTGACTTTGGGTGTTATCATTCCAAACTTCACCATTCTCTGTCTTTTAGCTTCAATCTGTCTGTGTCCACCCAGTGACAACACTGAGCTCCTCCCTCCAACCACTGACACTCGCCCTCTTGCTGAGAAAGAAAGACTTGCATTTATATAGCGCCTTTCACAACCTCAGGATGTCCCAGAGCGCTTTATAGCCAATGAAGAACTTCTGAGGTGTAGTCACTGTTGTAATGTAGGAAACACGTCAGCCAATTGGTGCACAGCAAGCTCCCACAAACAGCAATGTGACAATGACCAGATAATCTATTTCAGTGATGTTGATTGAGGGATAAATATTGGCCCCAGGACACCGGGGAGAACTCCCCTGCTCTTCTTCAATGTAGTGCCATGGGATCTTTTGCATCCACCTGAAAGAGCAGACGGGGGCCTCGATTTAACATCTCATCCAAAAGACGGCACCTCTGACAGCGCAGCACTCTCTCAGTACTGGAGTGTCAGCCTAGATTTTTATGCTCAAGTCTCTGGACTGGGACTTGAACCCACGACCTTCTGACTCAGAGGTGAGAGTGCTGCCCACTGAGCTAAAGTGCCTGGAGCTAAGCCAGCTGGGATACTTGACATAGGATGACATCGGATATACGGCACAGAAACAGGCCATTCGGCCCAACCAGTCCATGCCGGTGTTTATGCTCCACTCGAGCCTCCTCCCGTCTTTCCTCATCTAAATCTATCAGCATAACCCTCGATTCCCTTCTCCCTCATATGCTTGTCTAGCCTCCCCTTAAATGCATCGATACTATTCGCTTCAACCACTCCCTGTGGCAGCAAGTTCCACATTCTCACCTCTCTCTGGGTAAAGAAGTTTCTTCTCAATTCCCTATTGGATTTCTTGGTGACTATCTTATATTGAGGCCTCCAGTTATGCTCTTCCCCACAAGTGGAAACATTCTCTCTGTATCCACTCTATCAAAATGTTTCATAATTTTAAAGACCTCTATTAGGTCACCCCTCAGCCTTCTGTTTTCAAGAGAAAAGAGACCCAGCCTGTTCATCCTTTCCTGATATGTATACCCTCGCATTTCTGGTATCATCCTTGTAAATCTTCTCTGCACCTTCTCCAGTGCCTCTATATCCTTTTTATAATATGGCGACCAGAACTGTACGCAGTACTCCAAGTGTGGTCTAACCAAGGTTCGATACAGGTTTCGCATAACTTCACTACTTTTCAATTCTATCCCTCGAGAAATAAACCCTAGTGCTTGGTTTGCTTTTTTTATGGCCTTGCTAACCTGTGTCGCAACTTTTAGTAATTTGTGTATTTGTACTCCGAGATCCCTTTGTTCCTCTACCCCACCTCGACTCGCACCCTCCAAGTGATAAGTGACCTCCCCATTCTTCCTACCAAAATGTAATACCTCACATTTATCTGTTCAGCCTTGGTCACTCTGCAAAAACTCTGAAATGTTTGATAATGAAATCAGGGAGTCAAATAGCTGAGGTGAGGCAGTTTAAAAAGACAGTCCCTGACCAGAGATTGCTGGATGCTGACACTCAGTGCTCACAAGGATAGAATGTCCCATTCCCCAGGCACGGACATCCAGCACCTCGATCACAGCAGCAATTCACAAAACAATGGTAATACAACTTGGAGCAGAGACGGTTAAGTGGAGCTGTGATCGAGGTGCTCAAAATTAGGAGGGGTTTTGATCGAGCAAACAAGGAGAAGCTGTTGTCACTGGCAGGAGGGTCGGTAACGAGAGGACACAGATTTCAGATCATTGGCAAAAGAATCGAGAGAGGAAATGAGGAGACTTTTTTTACACAGCGAATTGTGATGATCTGGAATGCACTGCCTGAATGGGAGGTGGAAGCAGATTCAATAGTAACTGTCAAAAGGGAATTGGATATATACTAAAAGCAGAAATTTGCAGGGCTGTGGGGAAAGAGCAGGGCAGTGGGACTAATTGCATCGCTCTTTCAGAGAGCCGGCACCAGCACGATGGGCCGAAAGGCATCCTACTGTGCTCTATGATTCTATAACATCAGCTTCTCTCTGCTCACTAGTACTGAGAGAACAGGGAATAATCTTTAAATCCAGCCCAGTTATTGGGGGCTCTTAACATTAACAAGCCCCAGTTGCCTGAATTAACATGGTTCAGTCCTGGATGTGATTAAACGCATCGGAAACAGTGGAATCGACCGACCGCAGTCACACTGTGAACACTCTGGTGTGTCAGCGGGTGGGATACACCAGGGAATCCCTTTCCACACACTGAGGTTGACTCTAATGATCGGGTGTCCCAGGGTTTCGGATACCAGATAATCAAGCTCACAAGAACACAAATGGTCTCTCCAGGCTTCATTAAGAGCACTGCATAACACAGATCGAGTGATAATTCCCTCAATCTGGAGAATAGAAGTACAGTGGATTCACGCGCGACCTTCTCGAGTCTGTTCCAACTGACAACGGCTTAAGTGGCCTGTTTTTATACACAAGCTTGGTTACCGCTCAGGAAATGGGATTGTTTGGACCCGTCTGTTGACCGCCTCCTGAACTCCTGCTAATTCAGGGAATTTAGTCCATCTGTGACCAGACTATAACCACAAGCCCGTCTGGTTATCACACCTATACGGTCAGTGAGGTTATTATCAGATTCACACCCAGACGTTGTGCCTTCACTTGTCTGGCACTTCATCCCATAACACGGGTACAGGGGCTCAGTAATGTTTCATTCATCAGAAAAAGACAAAGTATCACAGAAACCCCACAGTGCAGATAGAGGCCATTTCGGCCCATCGAGCCTGCACCGACACATATTCCACCCGATCCCCGTAACCCCACGTATTTAATCCCCCTAACACTAAGGGTCAATTTATCATAGCCAATCAACCTAACCCGCACATCTTTGGACTGTGGGAGGAAACCGGAGCACCCGGAGGAAACCCACGCAAACACGGGGAGAATGTGCAAACACCACACAGACAGTCGCCCGAGGCCGGATTCGAACCCGGGTCCCTGGCGCTGTGAGGCAACAGTGCTAACCACTATGCCACCGTGCAATATACTGGTCAGCTTAACAGAATCTCATGATATTTATGGGGCTATAAATATAAAAGTCACTAATAAATCCAGGAGCCAATTCAGGAGAAACTTCTTTACCCAGAGAATGGTGAGAATGGGGAACTCGCTACCACAGGGAGTGGTTGAGGTGAACAGCATAGATGGATTTATGTGGAAGCCACACAAGGGAGAAAGGAATGGGAGGATGTGTTGATCGGGTTAATTGAAGTAGGGTGGGTGTGGGGCATAAACACTGGCACGGACCAGTTGGGCCGAATGGCCTGTTTCTGTGCTGTACATTCTATGCAACACCATGAACTGTCAAAAGAAGGGAATCATCAGCACAACAGCCTTAAAGATTAAACAGCAGTACAAGAATTTATAAAATATTCATCCGTTCCATGTTCATGTCACCCCAGCTGTCTACGGGGCTCTGCACTACAGAACTGTGTGAACTCGCTGGTGTCTCAGTAGGTGGGATGACCGAGTGAATCCCTTGCCACACACAGAGCAGGTGAACGGTCTCTCCCCAGTGTGAACTCGCTGGTGTCTCAGTAGCTCTGATGACAGAGTGAATCCTTTGCCACACACGGAGCAGGTGAACGGTCTCTTTCCTTCTCTCTCCAGCTGGTGTCTCTTCAGGCCCTTTGAACATTTAAATGTCCTCCCACAGTCAGAACATTTAAATGGTCTCTCATCAGTGTGAACTTGCTGGTGTGTCAGCAGGTTGGACGACTGAGTGAATGCCTTCCCACACACGGAGCAGGTGAACTGCTTCTCCCCAGTGTGAACTCGCTGGTGTCCGTTCTGATTCCTGGAACTTTTAAAGCTCATCCCACAGACAGAACAAGTAAACGGTCTCTGATCGGAGTGAACTCGCTGGTGTTCCTTCAGATCCCCAAAGATTTTAAAGCTCCTCCCACAAACAGAACATGTAAACGGTCTCTCATCAGTGTGAACTCGCTGGTGTCTCAACAGGTTGGATGACTGATTGAATCCCTCCCCACACATGGAGCAGGTGAATGGTCTCTCCCCAGTGTGAACTTGCTAGTGTCTCACCAGGCTTGATGACTGAGTGAATCCCTTCCCACACACGGAGCAGGTGAATGGCCTCTTTCCTGCTCTCTCCAGCTGGTGTCCCTTCAGCTCCTGGGACATTTGAAAGCTTTTCCCACAGTCGGAATGTTTCAGCGGCCTCTCGCCAGTGTGAACTCGCTGATGTGCCAGCAGATTCGAGGACCGAGTGAATCTCTTCCCACACACAGAGCAGGTGAACAGAATCTCTCCTGCTCTCTCCAGCTGGTGTCTCTTCAGATCCTGGGACATTTTAAATCTCTTCCCACAGTCAGAACATTTAATGTGAACAAGCTGGTGTCTCAGGAGGGTGGCAGAATGAGAGAATCGCTTCAAAAACACGGAGCAGGTCAACGGTCTCTCATCGGTGTGGACAAGCTGGTGTCTCAGCAGCACGGAGGGTGCAATTAATCCCTGCCCACACACGGAGCGGGGTAAAGGTCTCTCCCTAGTGTGAACTTGCTGGTGTATCATCGGAACGGATGGCTGAGTGAGTCCCTTCCCACACACGGGACCCGGGTTTCCCCCAGTGTGTGGCCACTGGTGTCGCTTCAGGTACTTGTAGATTTTTAAGCTCTTTCAGAACATTTAAAAGGTCTCTCCCCAGTGTGAACTCACAGGGGTGCCAGCAGATTGGAGGAGCGACTGAATCAGGTCCTGAGGAAACACGTAACTCTGTTAGATCTTGAGGTGATGTTTGGTTTGAGCTTCCTGTCTGTAAATGCTCCACTTCTAAAACCCTGTAAAAGGAGTGTAGAAAGGGTAAGGGAGGAGCAGGAATTTTTTTGGCTTATTTTGCCTCAAAGAACAGGGTAGAGCCTGTCCCACTGGTGTCCAGCCATGCCCACAACAACCAGTGGGCCAGAAACAGCCCAATCCACCTCACTGATTTGGCTCTGAAGTCAAATCAAGTTTCAAAGTCAAAAATGACATCCTTTGTGACTGTAACAAAGGTAAACTATCGCTCCTCGTCCTTCTTGACTTGTCTGCAGCCTTTGACACAGTTGACCACTCCATCCTTCTCCAACGTCGTCCAGCTGGGTGGGACTGCACTCACCTGGTTCCATTCTTATCTATCTAATCGTAGCCACAGAATCACCTGCAATGGCTTCTCTTCCCGCTCCCGCATCGTTACCTCTGGTGTCCCCCAAGGATCTATCCTTGGGCCCCTCCTATTTCTCATCTAAATGCTGCCCCTTGGTGACATCATCTGAAAACACAGCCTCAGTTTCCACATGTACACTGACGACACCCATGTCGACCTCACCACCACTTCTCTCGACCCCTCCACGATGTCTAATCCGGTTCTGGGTGAGCAGAAATTTTCTCCAATTAAATATTGGGAAGACTGAAGCAATTGTTTTCGGTCCCTGCCACAAACTCTGTTCCCTAGCCACTGACTCCTTCCCTCTCCCTAACATCTCTCTGAGGCTGAACCACACTATTTGCAACCTCGGTGTCATATTTGACCCTGAAATGAGCTTCCGACCGCATATCCACAGCATAACAAAGACCGCCTATTTCCACCTCCCTGACATCGCCCATCACCACCCCTGCCTCAGCTCATCCGCTGCTGAAACCCTCACCCGGGCCTTTGTTCCCTCTAGACTCGACTATTCCAACGCACTCCTGGCTGGCCTCCCACATTCTACCCTATGTAAACTTGAGGTGATCCAAAACTACCCGTGTCGTAACTCAATGCCAAGTCCCGTTCACCCATCACCCCTGTGCTCACTGACCTACATTGGCTCCTGGTTAAGCAGCGCCTCGATTTCAAAATTCTCATCCTTGTTTTCAAATCCCTCCATGGCCTCGCCCCTCCCTATCTTAGTTATTCCCTTCAGACTCACAACCACCCGCCCCCCGCGATAGAATCACAGAAAAATTACGGCACAGGAGGCCATTCGGCCCATCTTGTCCGTGCCGGCCGATTAAGTGCTATCCACACTAATCCCACTTTCCAGCACTTGGTCCGCAGCCTTGTAGGTTACGGCACTTCAAGTGCACATCCAAGTACTTTTTAAAATGTGATGAGAGTTTCTGCCTCTACCACCCTATCAGGCAGTGAGTTCCAGACCCCCACCACCCACTGGGTGAAAACATTTCTCCTCAACTCCCCTCTAAACCTCCGACCAATTACTTTAAATCTACGCCCCCTGGTTGTGGACCCCTCTGCCAAGGGAAATAGGTCCTTCCTATCTCGGCCCCTCAGAATTTTATACACCTCAATCAGGTCTCCCCTCAGCCTCCTCAGTTCCAAAGAAAACAACCTCCTCCCCACCGAGACATCTGCGTTCCTTCAATTCTGCCCTCTTGAGCATCCCTGATTATAATCGCTGCACCATCAGTGGCCGTGTCTTCTGTTGCCTCGGCCCTAAGCTCTGGAATTCCCTCCCTGAACCTCTCCGCCTCTCTTTCATAGAAAATAGGAGCAGGAGTCGGCCATTCGGCCCCTCGAGCCCGCTCCGCCATTCAATGAGATCATGGCTGATCAAAACCCACCTCTGTGACCAAGCTTTTGGCCATCTGCCCTAATTTCTCCTTCTGTGGCTCGGGGTCACATTTTTCAATGTCTTACAATACTCCTGTGCAGCGCCTTGGGATGTTTTCCTACGTTAAGATAATAATCTGCCTTCCTGTTTTTGACACCAAAGTGGATAACCTCACATTTATCCACGTTATATTGCATCTGCCATGCTTCTGCCCAATCACCCAACCTGTCCAAATCATACTGGAGTTTCTCAGCATCCTCCTCACAGCACACACACCCACCCAGCTTTGTGTCGTCTGCAAATTTGGAGATATTACATCTGGTTCCCTTGTCTAGATCATTAATATATATTGTGAATAGCTGGGGTCCAAGCACCGATCCCTGCGGTACCCCACGAGTCACTGCCTGCCACTCAGAAAAAGAGCCATTTAGTCCAACTCTTTGCTTTCTGTCTGCCAACCAGTTCTCTATCCAAGTCAATACCTTGCCCCCAATCCCATGTGCCTTAACTTTACACGCTAATCTCTTATGCGGGACCTTATCGAAAGCCTTTTGAAAGTACAAATACACCACATCCACTGGTTCTCCCTTATCTATTTTACCAGTTACATCCTCAAAAAATTCCAGTAGATTAGTCAAGCACAATTTACCTTTTGTAAATCCATGTTGACTTTGTCCAATCCGGTTACTGTTTTCCAAATGCTCTGCTATTACATCTTTTATAATGGACTCTAGCATTTTCCCCACTACCGATGTTAGGCTTACCGGTCTATAATTCCCCGTTTTCTCTCTACCACCTTTTTTGAACAGTGGGGTAACATTAGCTACCCGCCAATCCATGGGTACTGTTCCAGAGTCTATCGAATTTTGGAAGATGATCAGCAATGCATCTACTATTTCTAGGGCCACTTCCTTAAGTACCCTAGGATGTAGATTATCTTCTATGTTTCTATGTAATCAATCTTTCCTTGTAGCTGAAATTCTCTAGTCCTGGCAACATCCTCGTAAATCTCCCGTCTCGAGCAGTCACATCTTTCCTGCAATGGGGCGAGCAGAACTGCACGCAGCACTCTAGCCGGTGGCCTAACTGGTGTTTTGTACAGTTCAAGCAGAACCTCCCTGCTCTTACATGATACAGAGAGAGGCACTGCCCCTTTAAATACCTGGGGGGCACCCATTCCCCTTCAAATGTCCAAGCAATTGTTTTTGTTGAAAAGGGTTCCGCAGTCCCCTTTGACTCACCCCGCACCCTCTCACCCACCACAAATACTCACAAGAGAGAGAGCGAGAGGAGGAAGAATGCTGGTCTTTGTCCCTTTAAAAGTGGCTGCCCACCAAAATGTTCACAGCATCAGGGCTCTTTGTTCTGGATAAAAGTCAAAAAGAGAAAAGGTTCACTTATTTTTAAATGAATGCAATTGATGAATAGCCTTGCAGTAAAGGTAATGCAAAGGAATAAACACTCACAAGCTGGGTTTTTTTTCCACCCCCTCCTCCCCTTCCCTTTAACAGCTCCTGCAGACAATGAAAGCAGGAATAACAACAGAAAATGCTGGAAAAACTCAGCAGGTCAGGCAACATCCGTGGAGAGAAATTTGAGTTGACGTTTCGGGTTTGACCCTTCTTCAAAACTGGAGAGAAAAGGAACTAGATCGAAGGCAGGGCTGCGATCGGACAAAAGAACAAAAGAACCAAAAGAAGTAAAAGAGATTAGAAGCTAGACGAGATGGTAATAGGCTGGGATTAGGTGTAAGGTGTACTGGCAGGGCAAAAGATAGCTGCCAGGTGTGAGAGAGAAACAAAAGGAAAGGGTGGGGGAGGAAAGGAGTGGAAAAATATAAGTAAAAATGAAATAGGGGCCGAGGTTATGATCTGAAATTGTTGAACTCGATATTGAGACCGGAAGGCTGCAGAGTGCCTAATCGGAAGATGAGGTGCTGTTCCTCGAGTTTACGTTGCGCTTCCGTGGAACAGTACAAGAGGCCAAGGACGGTGAGGTCCGAGTGGGAATGGAGCGGTGAATTGAAATGACAGGCGACCGGAAGCTCGGGGTCACCCTTACGGACTGAACGGATGTGTTCCCCAAAGCGGTCACCCAATCTGCGTTTGGTCTCCCCAATGAAAGCAGGAAAGCAGCCTGCAGCCCACCGAGGTCCCGCCCCCCTCCCTCCCGCATCGCCATTGGTTGGAGGACCGTCAGCCCGCCCGGTCCTCCCAGCGTTTTCCGCGCTCCTGATTGGCGGGTGCCTTGCGTCAATCACACCCCCCTCCGATTACGCGCTGACGCCAGCACGCAACGCCCAGGGGTTGGTTGGATCGGCGCACGCCACCGCAAGGTAAAAAAAAGACACCCTACACAAATGAGGAAAAACAAAAATAATAATAATCGCACTTTAGAGGGGAGGAGGTTGGGGGAATTAATGAGTGTTTTCAATTTGTTTCGCAAAAAAGAATATTTGAAAATCTTCCCAACGGTGCGAGGCGGGCTGCGCATGCGTTCCAGCCAGCCTTTGCCTCCCCCCACGTGGGCCCGGGGCCGGCCACGCCCACTTACCTTCCTCTGCACCAATCACAGCGCGGGGAAGAGGCGGAATCAGCGGCCGGGGTAAAGTCAAGTGTTGGGGAATCGATTAAAGCCGAGGTGAGGGGGGAGCGGAGAGCGAGATTATAAAGTAAAATACGAGAAAAACCAAACCTGAGAGTCGGGCGGGACCTCCGCGGACTCCGAATGGAGCAGATTGAGCTGCGCGGGGTGGCGGAGTGAGCCGGAGCAATGTGATTCTGACTGACGGGAGCGCTGACCAATAGGAAGAGGGCTGAGCTGGGAGGACTGAACTGGGCGGCCTGGTCCTCCAACCAATGGCGACGTGGCAAGGGGGCGGGGCCTCCTCTCCAACTCAGGTGCGCTGGGGCCGATTGTGACGCGCTGTCCCCAGGTGAGAACAGCTCAGTCAGCACAGAGCTGGGGCTGGAATCTGGGAGAGGGGCAGCAGGCAGCGGGCCTGGCAAAGGGGCACAAGCTTCATAATCCAGGGACTTGAGCACATAAAGCGAGGCTAAAACTCCAGTGTGGTGCTGAGGGAGCGCCGCACTGTGGGAGGGGCAGTATTGAGGGAGCGCCGCACTGTCGGAGGGGCGGTACTGAGGGAGTGCCGCACTGCCGGAGGGGCAGTACTGAGGGAGTGTCGGAGTGGCAGTACTGAGGGAGCGCCGCACTGTCGGAGGGGCAGTACTGAGGGAGTGCTGCACTGTCGGAGGGGCAGTGCTGAGGGAGCACCGCACTGTCGGAGGGGCAGTGCTGAGGGAGCGCCGCACTGTCGGAGGGGCAGTGGATGTGGTGTATTTGGATGTTCAAAAGGCTTTCGATAAGGTCCCGCATAAGAGATTAGCGTGTAAAGTTAAGGCAAATGGGATTGGGAGCAAGGTATTGACTTGGATAGAGAACTGGTTGGCAGACAGGAAGCGAAGAGTTGGAATAAACGGCTCTTTTTCCGAGTGGCAGGCAGTGACTAGTGGGGTACCGCAGGGATCGGTCCTTGGACCCCAGCTATCACAATATATATTAATGATCTGGACGAGGGAACTAGATGTAATATCTCCAAGTTTGCAGACGACACAAAGATGGGTGGGCGTGTGTGCTGTGAGGAGGATTACGAGAAACTCCAGTATGATTTGGACAGGTTGGGTGATTGGGCAGAAGCATGGCAGATGCAATATAACGTGGATAAATGCGAGGTTATCCACTTTGGTGTCAAAAACAGGAAGGCAGATTATTATCTGAATGGCAATAGATTGGGAGAAGGGGAATTGCAACGAGACCTGGGCGTCCTTGTCCACCAGTTGCTGAAGGTAAGCATGCAGGTGCAGCAGGTGGTGAAGAAGGCAAATGGTATGTTGGCCTTCGTAGCGAGAGGGTTCAAGTACAAGAACAAGGATGTCTTGCTGCAGTTGTACAGGGCCTTGGTGAGACCACATCTTGAGTATTGTGTGCAGTTTTGGTCACCTTATCTGAGGAAGGATGTTCTTGCCATGGAGGGAGTGCAGCGAAGATTCACCAGACTGATACCTGGGATGGCAGGAATGATGTATGAGGAGAGATTGCGTCGATTGGGCTTGTACTCACTGGAGTTTAGAAGAATGAGAGGGGATCTCATTGAAACTTACAAAATTCTAACAGGACTGGACAGACTGGATGCAGGAGGGATGTTCCCGATGGTGGGGGAGTCCAGAATCAGGGGTCACAGTCTAAAGATAAGGGGTAAGCCATTTAGGACAGAGATGAGGAGGAATTTCTTCACCCAGAGAGTGGTGAACCTGTGGAATTCACTCACGCCAAGCTCGCACAGATAGCAGTGTGATAATGACCAGATAATCTGTATTGGTGATGTTGGGTGAGCGATAAATATTGGTCCCAGGACACCGGGTGAACTCCCCCTGCCCTTTTAATTTTTTTAAACTGTCATTCGAGTTTCCCTCCCTCTATTGTGAAGGGCGGGTATCCGCTGGGATACAGTCCCACAGTCACTGGTTGCCTTCTGGTGCCCCTCCGAGTGACCAATGTGTGAGGGTGTGCAGTGATTGTTGGCAGCCTATTCAACCTTGGGTGCATCACAGACAAAATCAAGACAACCTTTGCAGACTCGGCCTTTGCTGCCGGGGTGACTGGACAGTGATCAGTAGCAGGAGCCCAGGGCACTGAGGCTAACTGCAGTCTCCCCAACTGCATCCCAGGCCGGGATCAGCTGAGCACCCACACAGTGTGCAGCTGGAATGTGCAACCTATCCTGGGGAGCGGGGGAAAGGGAGGTCAAGGGTCAGCACCGAATGTCAGTCAACCTTGACCCCCAGACTCCCTCACTGATAGAATCATAGACATTTACAGCACAGGAGGAGGCCATTCGGCCCATCTTGTCCGTGCCGGCCGACAAAAAGCTATCCACCCTAATCCCACTTTCCAGCACTTGGTCCGTAGCCTTGTAGGTTACGGCACTTGAAGTACATATCCAAGTGCTTTTAAATGTGATGAGGGTCTCTCCCTCTACCACCCTTTCAGGCAGTGAGTTCCAGACCCCCACCACCCTCTGGGTGAAAACATTTCCCCTCAAATCCCCTCTAAACTTCCGACCAATTACTTTAAATCTGTGCCCCCTGGTTATTGACCCTTCTGCTAAGGGAAATAGGTCCTTCCTATCCATTCTATCTAGGCCCCTCATTATTTTATACACCTCAATTAAGTCTCCCCTCAGCCTCCTCCGTTCCAAAGAAAACAACCCCAGCCTATCCAATCTTTCCTTATAGTTAAAATTCCCCAGCCCAGGCAATATCCTCGTAAATCTCCTCTGCACCCCCTCCAGTGCAATCACATCCTTCCTGTAATGTGGTGACCAGAACTGCACGCAGTGTTCTAGCTGCGGCCTAACTAGTGTTTTATACAGTTCAAGCAAAACTTCCCTGCTCTTACATTCTATGCCTCGGCTAATAAAGGCAAGTATCCCGTGTGCTGTCTTAATCTCCTTATCTACCTGTCCTGCTACCTTCAGTGATCTGTGGACATGCACGCCAAGGTCCCTCTGATCCTCTGCACTTCTCAGTGTCCTACCATTTATAGTGTATTCCCTTGCCTTGTTAGCCCTCCCCAAATGCATTACCTCACACTTCTCCAGATTGAATTCCATTTGCCACTGTTCTGCCCACCTGACCAGTCCATTGATATCTTCCTGCAGTCTGCAGCTTTCTTCTTCACTATCAACCACACGGCCAATTTTTGCATCATCTGCAAACTTCTTAATCATACTTCCGACATTCAAGACCAACTCATTGATATGGACCAATCAGCAGAACACGTTCTATTGACGTCATGACGTCTGCACCTTTTATGACATCAAGACGTCCCAGAGCGCATCACCCGCCGCCCGCCCATTGATCCCAGGATCTGTCTCCTAATGGTCGGCGGACACGTCAATCACGCCCGCTGCCCACTGTCACGTGACCCTGAGGCGCTCTCCGGCTCCGCCCGAGTGAAGTCGCTCCATTCGGTGCCTGCGGAGCCCTCGGACTCTCAGGCTTGGATTCCCATTTATTCTCTCCCCTTCTCTGATCTCAATCGGATCTGGGGGAAAACTCACTTTCCCTCACTGATTGCGGCTCTTCACCAACACTGACTTTACAAAGAAAGCCCCGCGCGGCAGCCTGGAGCTCGGGCCCAGCGCACAGGCACGCGGGAGGATGATTGACAGGGGCCCCGGGTGTGTGCTGAGCATGCGCGGTGTGGGCCGGGCGCCTGTGGAGCAGGAGAGGGCTGGGCCATGTGGCGCATGCGCGGGGTCAGCCACAACTCAGCGCGGCGGCCAGGACGCTTTCTGGAGCGCGGGGGCTTGTGGGTATTGTAGCCGCCATTACTGTTGATCCTTTCAACCAACCTGTGCAGCAGCTGGGGCCTGAAAATCAGCTTCACTGCCCCTGGGCTGGAAAAAGGGGGACATGAGTACAGGTACCGTACCATAGTGGTTATGTTACTGGACTAGTTATCCAGAGGCCTGGACTAGTGATCTGGAGAAGTGAGTTCAAGTGAGAACTATATCTAACTCCTTCTTGAATATATTTAACAATTCATTAAATATATTCAAGAAGGAGTTAGATATATTTTTTAAGGCTAAAGGGATCAAGGGATATGGGGAGAAAGCAGGGACAGGGTACTGAATTTGGATGATCAGCCATGATCTCATTGAATGGCGGAGCAGGCTCGAGGGGCCAAATGGCCTACTCCAGCTCCTATCTTCTATGTTTCTATGTAATCCCAGCACGGCAGCTGCAGAACTTAAATTCAGTTAATTAAATAAATCTGGAATTAAAAGGCTAGTAATGGTGACCATGAAACTGTCGTTAAAAACCCATCTGGTTCACCAATCTGACTGGCTTATATGTGACTTCAGACTCACAGCAATGTGGTTGTCTCTTCACTGCCCTCTGAAGTGGCCTAGCAAGCCCCTCAGTTGTACCAAACCACTGTAAAGAAGTGTAACCGCACTGTGGGAGCACCTTCACCACACGGACTGCAGCGGTTCAAGGCGGCGGCTCGTCACCACCTTCTCAAGGGCAACTAGAAATGGGCAATAAATGCTGGTGTTGCCAGCGACGCCCACATCCCGTGAAGGCTAAAGGGATCAATTGAATGGCGGAGCAGGCTCGAGGGCCAGAATGGCCTACTCCTGCTCCTATCTTCTATGTTTCTATGAATTATTATATGAAAAAAATGGAGACCACGTTCTCCCTCTTACCCCTTTCTACACTCCTTTCACAGGGTTTTAGAAGTGGAGCCTTTAAGGACAGGAGGCTGAGACCAAACATCACATCAGGATCTGACAGAGTTACAGGATTCCTCAGGACCTGATGCAATCGGTCCTCCAATCTGCTGGCACATCAGTGAACCAGCGAGTTCACACTGATGAGAGACCTTTTAAATGTTCTGAGTGTGGGAAGAGCTTCAAGATCTACAAGCACCTGAAGCGACACCAGTGGCTACACATTGGGGAGAGCCCGTTCACCGGCCCCGTGTTCCAGAAGGGATTCACTCAGCCATCCGCTCCGATGATACACCAGCAAGATCACACGAGGGAGAGACCTTTAACTCACTCCGTGGGTGGGATGGGATTAATTGCACCCTCCGTGCTGCTGAGACACCAGCTTGTCCACACCGATGTGAGACCGTTGACCTGCTCCGTGTTTTTGAATCGATTCTCTCATTCTGCCACCCTCCTGAGACACCAGCTTGTTCACAGTGATGAGAGACCGATTAAATGTTCTGACTGTGGGAAGAGATTTAAAAGGTCCCAGGATCTGAAGAGACACCAGCTGGAGAGAGCAGGAGAGATTCTGTTCACCTGCTCCATGTGTGGGAAGAGATTCATTCGGTCCTCGAATCTGCTGGCTCACCAGCGAGTTCACACTGGGGAGAGACCGGTGAAACAGTCCGACTGTGGAAAAAGCTTTAAAAGGTCCCAGGAGCTGAAGGGACACCAGCTGGAGAGAGCAGGAAAGAGGCTGTTCACCTGCTCCGTGTGTGGGAAGGGATTCACTCAGTCAGCCCACCTGGTGAGACACCAGCGAGTTCACACTGATGAGAGACCGTTTACATGTCCTGTCTGTGGGAAGAGCTTTAAAAGCTCCACGGAACTGAAGTTACACCAGCGAGTTCACACTGATGAGAGACCATTTACATGTTCTGCCTGTGAGAAGAGCTTTAAAACCTCTGGGTATCTGAAGCGACACCAGCAAGTTCACTCCGATCAGAGACCATTTACATGTTCTGTCTGTGGGATGAGCTTTACAAGCTCCAGGAATCTGAACGGACACCAGCGAGTTCACACTGGGAAGAGGCCATTCACCTGCTCCGTGTGTGGGAAGGGATTCACTCAGTCAGCCCACCTGGTGAGATACCAGCGAGTTCACACTGATGAGAGACCGTTCACCTGCTCCGTGTGTGGGAAGGGATTCACTCAGTCAGCCCACCTGGTGAGATACCAGCGAGTTCACACTGATGAGAGACCGTTTAAATGTTCTGTCAGTGGGAAGAGCTTTAAAAGCTCCACGGAACTGAAGTTACACCAGCGAGTTCACACTGATGAGAGACCGTTTAAATGTTCTGTCTGTGGGAAGAGCTTTAAAAGCTCCACGGAACTGAAGTTACACCAGCGAGTTCACACTGATGAGAGACCGTTCACCTGCTCCGTGTGTGGGAAGGGATTCACTCAGTCAGCCCACCTGCTGAAACACCAGCGGGTTCACACTGTTCTGTAGTGCAGGGCCCTGTAGAAAGCTGGGGTGACATGAACATGGAATGGATTCATGTTTTATAAATTCTTGTACTATTGTTTAATCTTTAAGACTGTTGTGCTGATGATTCCCTTCTTTTGACTGTTCATGGTGTTACATAGAATGTACAGCACAGAAACAGGCCATTCGGCCCAACTGGTCCATACCAGTGTTTATGCCCCACACCCACCCTACTTCAATTAACCCAATCAACACATCCTCCCATCCCTTTCTCCCTTGTGTGGCTTCCCCTTAAATGCATCTGTGCTGTTCATCTCAACCACTCCCTGTGGTAGCGAGTTCCCCATTCTCACCATTCTCTGGGTAAAGATATTTCTCCTGAATTCACGACTGGATTTATTAGTGACTTTTATATTTATGGCCACATAAATATGATGAGATTTTGTTAAGCTGACCAGTATGTTGTTGCACTTTGTCTTTTTCTGATGAATGAAACATTACTGAGCCCCTGTACCCGTGTTATGGGATGAAGTGCCAGACAAGTAAAGGAACAACGTCTGGGTGTGAATCTAATAATAACCTCACGGACCGTATAGGTGTGATAACCAGACGGGCTTGTGGTTATAGTCTGGTCACAGATGGACTAAATTCCCTGAATTAGCAGGAGTTCAGGAGGCGGTCAACAGACGGGTCCAAACAATCCCATTTCCTGAGCGGTAACCAAGCTTGTGTATAAGAACAGGCCACTTAAGCCGTTGTCAGTTGGAACAGACTCAAGAAGATCGCGCGTGAATCCACTGTACTTCTATTCTCCAGATTGAGGGAATTATCACCCGATCTGTGTTATGCAGCGCTCTTAATAAAGCCTGGAGAGACAATTTGTGTTGTTGTGAGCTTGATTATCTGGTATCCGAAACCCTGGGACTCCCAATCATTAGAGTCAACCTCAGTGTGTGGAAAGGGATTCCCTGGTGTATCCCACCCGCTGACACACCAGAGTGTCCACAGTGTGACTGCGGTGGGTCGATTCCACTGTTTCCGATGCCTTTAATCACAGGCATGTGCGGCCCAGTTAAAGGGACATCGACCGTCACATCCTCTTCTCTCAGAGTATTGGTGTCAGTTAAAGAGTCTGCGATCTTTTTGTCTTCTCCTTTGTAACTAAAGGGACAATGTGTCACCTTACCTCAGCGTAACACCTCGATATTTAAAGGGACATTGTCTCTCTGAATTCATAGAATCACAGAATAGCACAGAAGGAGGCCATTCGGCCCATCGAGTCTGCACCGGCTCTTTCCAAGAGCAATCCAGTTAGTCCCACTCCTCCGCTCTTTCCCTATAGCCCTGCAATTTATTTCAGTTCAAGTATTTATCCCGTCCCCTTTTGAAGACTCCTGTTGAATCTGCTTCCACCGCCCTATCAGGCAGCGCGTTCCCCATCACAACAACTCGCTGTGGAAAAAATGTTTCCTCATGTCACCTCTGGTTCTTTTGCCAATCACCTTAAATCTGTGTCCTCTGTTTACCAACCCTTCCTCCGCTGGAAACAGTTTCTCCTTATTTACTCTATCCAAACTATTCATGATTTTTAACACCTCTATCAAATCTCCCCTTAACCTTCTCTGCTCCAAGGAGAACAATCCCAGCTTCTCCTGTCTCTCCACATAACTGAAGTCCCTCATCCCCGGTACCATTCTAGTAAATCTCCCCTTAACCTTCTCTGCTCCAAGGAGAACAACCCCAGCTTCTCCAGTCTCGCCACATAACTGAAGTCCCTCATCCCTGGTACCATTCTAGTAAATCGCCCCTTAACCTTCTCTGCTCCAAGGAGAACAACCCCAGCTTCTCCAGTCTCTCCACATCACTGAAGTCCCTCATCCCCGGTACCATTCTAGTAAATCTCCTCTGCACCCTCTCCAAGGCCTTGACATCCTTCCTAAAGTGTGGTGCCCTGAATTGAACACAATACTCCAGCTGAGGCCTAACCAGTGTTTTATAAAGGCTTAGCATAACTTGCTTGCTTTTGTACTCTATTCCTCTATTAATAAAGTCAAGGATCCTGTATGCTTTTTTAACAGCCTTCTCAACTTGTCCTGCCACCTTCTAAGATTTGTGTACATACACCCCGAGGCCTCTCTGTTCCTGCACCCTCTTTAAAACCGGACCATTTCGTTTATATTGCCTCGCCTCATTCTTCCTACCAAAATGTATCACTTCACACTTCTGTGTTAAATTTCATCTGCCACATGTCTGCCCATTTCACCAGTCTGTCTGTGTCCTCCTGAAGTCTGTTACTATCCTCACTGTTTACGACATTTCCAAGTTTAATGTCCTCTGCAAACTTTGAAATTGAGCCCTGTGCTGTCACGGGTGGGGGAGCCATGGGGCCGTGTAGATACGGGGCCGTGCTCTCTGGGCAAGGTAGGTTCTGAACCCAAGTGCAGAAACCAGGCTCGAGGCAGATATACAATCTTTAAGGTACTTTACTAGATTCACACATAACTAGATTCATACAAGGAACACAACAATATACATAGAACTCGAGACAAGTTACAAAATGGCTAGTCAAGAATAGGAACTTAGGACAGCTTCCATGAGGCAACCTACTTGTCCATACTGAGCTGGGATAAGCTTACCACAAGCGCAACCAGCTTGCCGAGATGAGACTCGAGACAAGCTATCACGAGGGGCTGCCACAGGGGTAACAGGCTTATCAATACAGAGCTCAAGACAAGCACCAACATGGCAACACGCTAGTCCAGCCCAGCACCTTATCAAGACTAAGAACAACAAGAACACAGACTTAGATACATCTTAAATACAGAGCTCGAGAACCATGGCAGCCAGCTAGTCAAAGCCAGCAGCCACAGAGTGAAGGCTAGTCCCCGGTTCCCCGGTTAGGACTGAGCAAGGAGGGAAACAACCACAGAACTTATATACCAAGAAAACCAGGTGAAACCCATGAACAGCTAACAGGCCGTTAAGAATTAACACAGGAGGCTAGGAACAATTAACAAAGGGCTAGAACCAAACAAGTGAAGGTGCCATCTAGAGGCTACAGAAGGAACTGACTGGCACCCTCACATGTGCACCCAAGTCCCGGTCATTAATATGGATCAAAAAGAGCAGTGGTCCTAATTGCGAGCCCTGGGGATCCCCACTGAATCCCTCCCTCCAGTCTGAAACACAGCCGTTCCCCACTACTCTCTGCCTTCTGTCCCTGAGCCCATTCTAGATCCATGCTGCCACTGTCCCTTTAATCCCATGGACTAATGCCAACAAGTCTATTATGTGGGACTTTGCCAAACGCCTTTTGAGAGTCCATATACACAACATCAACCGTTCTACCCTCAATCCTCTCCGTTACTTCATCAAAGAGCTCCATCAAGTTAGTCAGACATGATTTGCCTTTAACAAACTGACTTTCAGTTACTAGCCCAGACTTTTCCAAGGGCCAATGAGTTTTGTCCTGGATTATTGTCTCTAAAAGTTTCCCCACCACCGACATTAGGCTGACTGGCCTGTAGTTGTCGGGTTTATCCCTCTCCCCTATTTTAAACAGGGCTGTAACATTTGCAATCCTCATAAACCTCCTCTTTCTCTCTGACTTTAACCTCTATCTTTAGTCATCCAGGGAGCTCTAGCTTTGGATGCCCTTCCTTTCCCCCTCATAGGAATGTGTCTGCTCTGTACCTGAACCAGCTCCTCTTTGAAGGCCTCCCATTGTTCATTTTCTGTTTTGCCTCCCAATTTTTGACTCCAATCCACCTGGGCCAGATCCCTTTTCCTCTCACTGCAGTTAGCCCTCCTCCAGTTAAGTATTTTTACGCTTGATTGTTCCTTGTCCTTTTCTATAACTATTCTAAACCTGATGACTTTATGATCACTGTTCCCCTAAATTCACTCCCACTGAAACACGCTCCACGCGCCCCACTTCATTCCCCAGAACTAGATCCAGCTCTGCTTCCTTCCTCATTGGGCTGGAAACACACTGATCCAGAAAGTTCTCTTGTACACATTTCAGGGATTCCTCCCCAATTTGCCCTTTACACTGTTACTATCTATATTCGGATAATTGAAGTCCCCCATTATCACTACTCTTGAAGACCGATAAATCCCCAGGGCCTGATAATCTACATCCTAGGGTACTTAAGGAAGTGGCCCTAGAAATAGTAGATGCTTTGCTGATCATCTTCCAACATTCGATGGAATCTGGAACAGTACCCATGGATTGGAGGGTAGCTAATGTTACCCCACTATTCAAAAAAGGTGGTAGAGAGAAAACGGGGAATTACAGACCGGTAAGCCTGACATCGGTAGTGGGGAAAATGCTAGTGTCCATTATAAAAGATGTAATAGCAGAGCACTTGGAAAACAGTGACAGGATCAGACAAAGTCAACATGGATTTACAAAAGGTAAATCGTGCTTGACTAATCTACTGTAATTTTTTGAGGATGTAAGTGGTAAAATAGATAAGGGAGAACCAGTGGATGTGGTGTATTTGGACTTTCAGAAGGCTTTTGATAAGGTCCCGCATAAGAGATTAGCGTGTAAAGTTAAGGCACATGGGATTGGGGGCAAGGTACTGACTTGGATAGAGAACTGGTTGGCAGACAGAAAGCAAAGAGTTGGAATAAATGGGTCATTTTCTGAGTGGCAGGCAGTGACTAGTGGGCTACTGGAGGGATCGGTGCTTGGACCCCAGCTATTCACAATATATATTAATGATCTAGACAAGGGAACTAGATGTAATATCTCCAAATTTGCAAACGACACAAAGCTGGGTGGGCGTGTGTGCTGTGATTAGGATGCCGAGAAACTCCAGTATGATTGGATAGGTTAGGTGATTGGGCAAAAGCATGGCAGATGCAATATAACGTGGATAAATGTGAGGTTATCCACTCTGGTGGCAAAAATAGGAAGGCAGCTTATTATCTGAATGGCAATAGATTGGGAGAAGGGGAAGTGCAACGAGACCTGGGTGTTATTGTGCACCAGTCGCTGAAGGTAAGCATGCAGGTGCAGGAGGCGGTTAAGAAGGCAAATGGTATGTTGGCCTTCGTAGCGAGAGGGTTTGAGTACAGGAACAAGGATGTCTTGCTGCAGTTGTACAGGGCCTTGGTGAGACCACATCTTGAGTATTGTGGGCAGTTTTGGTCACCTTATCTGAGGAAGGATGTTCTTGCCATGGAAGGAGTTCAGCGAACATTCACCAGGCTGATACCTGGGAAGGCAGGAATGACGTATGAGGAGAGATTGGGACGATTGGGCTTGTACTTGCTGGAGTTTGGAAGAATGAGAGGGGATCTTATTGAAACTTATACATTTCTGACAGGACTTGACAGACTAGATGCAGGAAGGACATTCCCGATGGTCGGGGAGTCCAGAAACAGGGGTCACAGTCTAAGGATAAGGGGTAGGCCATTTAGGACAGAAATGAGGAGGAATTTCTTCACCCAGAGAGTGGTGAACCTGTGGAATTCTCTACCACAGAAGGCAGTAGAGGCCAATTCATTAAATATATTCAAGAAGGAGTTGGATATATTTCTTAAGGCTAAAGGGATCAAGGGGTATGGGGAGAAAGCAGGGACCGGGTACTGAAATTGGATGATCAGCCATGATTGCATTGAATGGCGGAGCAGGCTCGAGGGGCCAAATGGCCTACTCCTGCTCCTATCTTCTATGTTTCTATGTTCTTGCAACTTTCTGTAATTTGCCTGCAAATCTGCTCCTCTATCTCCTTCCCATTATTTGGTGGCCTGTAGTAAACACCCAGCTGTGTAATCGCTCCTCTATTGTTCCTGAATTCAAACCAATCTTTGCTCCCTCGACTACATCACCCCTCTCCAGTGCAGTAATAGTTTATTTGATCAATACTGCCACCCCTTCTCTTTTTCCTTCCCTATCTTTCCTGAATACCTTGTAGCCAGGAATATTAAGATCCCAATCCTCCCTTTCTTTGAGTCTGGTCTCTGTTATTGCCCCTATATCAGAGTCCCCTGTGGCACCTTGTGCCTGCAGCTGACCAACCTTATTTACCAGGCTATGTACATTTACACACATGCCCTCCAAACCCATCTTAGTCTGCCTTGCTTTTGCCCAGTCTGATTCCTTCTATTTCTGAACTTTTCTTTACTCTGGTGCTATTTCTCTCTCTTATATATATTATAATATCTATGACAGCTAGTTCTGGTCCCCCCCGACAAGTAGAAACATTTTCTCCATGTCTACCCTATGAAACCCTTTCATAATCTTAATGACTTCTATCTGGTCACCCTTCAGCCTTCTCTTTTCCAGAGAAATGAGCCCCCAGCCTGTTCAGCCTTTCCTGATCGGTATATCCTCTCAGTTCTGGTGTCATTCTTGTGAATCTTTTTTGCACGTACCACTGATGTCGGGCTAACTGGCCCAGGGGTCCTTGTTTTCTCTCGCCCTCCTTTCTTGAACAGCGGGGTTACATTTGATACCTTCCGATCCCCGGGGACCATTCTAGAATCTAAGGAATTCTGGAAGATCATAACCAAGACTCGAGGAGTTATTGGTAAACTCCTGGAGTCTCTAATATGGGATAAAGTTAATTACAAACTCACAGAACAAGGAGAATCACTGTCCCTTTAACCAGCACAAATCCCTGTGTGGAGGAGAGGGGGAGATACAGTCTGTCCCAGGAACTGTCGCACAACAGAATGAGAGACCCTGTCCCTGTGATTCATGAATTTAAAAAGTCTGTATTGCAATCTGAGCCCATGTGTTGTGAGCCAAAGAGCCTTGTGTCCAATGAGGGGAATAAAGGCCCACAGCCTCCCCTGGCCCCGGGCCCTGAACAAGGGACTGGAGAAACTCGCTGCCCTGCGGATCAGACAATCAGCCGGCGCAAGTCCCGCCCCTCAGGCTCCCCGATTGGTTGGAGGACCCGCCGCCAGCTCGCTCCTCCAGCCCCGCCCCGCTCGCTCCCTATTGGTCGGAAGCTCCCGTCAATCAGGCCCTGGGCCCGGGTCATGAGTCCCTCACAAAGAAAGCCCCGCACGGTCACCGGGCGGAGCTGCTGGTTGGCGGGAGTGGGGTCGGGAGATTAATAAACTGCGGGTAGTCCGCGCCGCAGGGTTTATAAAGCTGGAGAACGGCCTCAGGCCCGAATTAGATCCAGTGGCCTGGTCTCTGTTCCACCGGACTGCAGTTGTGAGGCTTTTTCTCCGTGACAGGCCCGGGTTATGCGCCGCCATCTTGGTGCAGGAAACACAGACCGGTTCCACTGGCAGCACGGCGCATGCATGGCCATCTTGGTACAGGAACAAAGAGTGGGCGGGGCTTCAGGGTCCCCGTGACCAGGAGAGATAATCATTCACTCATTGATTTTATTCTCACTCTGCACACAGTGGGTGTAGAACTGAACCCAACCAGAGTAGAGTGAGGGAGAAAACTGGGAGTGGAGGAAAGAAATGTTGGAGATGGTGCGATGGGTTTGGATTTCAGCACAGGGAGGAGGGAGAGTGTGTGGGATGGGAATTTGCAGCTTTGGGGAAACGAGAGGAAAGAATGTTCCACAGAAACTAGAATTGTTTGTTCTGAATTTCTATCCTGTATTTACAGTGATGGCTTTTGTAAACTCCTTTTACAGGGTATTAGAAGGGGAGGATTTGCAGATTGGATACTCAAACCAAACATCACATCAAGATCTGACAGAGTCACTCCATTCATCAGGACCTGAATATCATTGACCTTTGAATATGGAAGGACAAATGTTTGTCTGTTCTGTCTGTGGGAAAAGATTTCAAACATCCGTGTGACTGGAAAACACACACCCGAGTAAGAGTGTTCCAGTGCACTGACTGTGGAAAGAGGTTTAATCAGTTACACAGCCTGAAAAACATCGTACCATTCACAGCGGGGAGAAACCATACACGTGTTCTGTGTGTGGATGAGGCTTCAACTGATCGTCCAACCTGGATAAACACAAGGACACCCGCACCACGGAAAAACAGTGGAAATGTGGGGATTGTGGGAAGAGATTCAATTATCCATCCAAGCTGGAAACTCATCGGCGCACTCACATCGGGAAGAGGCCGTTCACCTGCTCCGTGTGTGGGAAGGGATTCACAGAGTTATCCGAGCTCCAGATACACCAGTGAGTTCATACTGGGGAGAGGACGTTCACGTGTATTGAATGTGGGAAGGGATTCACTCAGTCATCCAGCCTCCATACACACCAGCAAGTTAACACTGGGGAGAAACCGTTCTCCTGCTCCGTGTGTGGGAAGGGATTTGCAGGCTCATCCAAGCTCCAGATACACCAGAGAGTTCACACTGGGGAGAGGCCGTTCACCTGCTCCATGTGTGGGAAGGGATTCACTGGTTCATCCACCCTGCTGAGACACCAGCTTGCTCACACTGATAAGAGACCATTTAAATGTTCCCACTGTGGGATGAGCTTTAAAAGTCCTGGGGAGCTGAAGGGACACCAGCGAGCTCACACTGGGGAGAAACCGTTCACCTGCTCTGTCTGTGGGAAGGGATTCGCTCGGTCCTCCAACCTGCTGGCACATCAGCGAGTTCACACTGACGAGAGACCCTTTAAATGTTCTGACTGTGGGAAAAGCTTTAAAAGCTCCCGGGAGCTGAATGGACACCAACGATTTCACACTGGCTACCAACCATAGAGCACATATACCAGAAACGCTGTTTACGGAGGTCACGGTCCATCATCAAAGACCCTACCCACCCCAGCCACAGTCTGTTCGTCCTCCTGCCATCTGGGAGACGCTACAGATGCATTCGCACCCGTAAGACCAGATTTAGGAACAGCTTCTTTCCCAGGGCTGTCATCCTACTGAACTCCACAAATAAACTCTAAAGCCTGCACATCTGCCAATGCACTTTATTATGGTTATGTTTATTTAATGTATTACAAGCCAAATGTATGTTGAATGTTTAAATGTCTTAATCTAAATGTACACTCTCGGGAGCCGCAAGCCTACATTTCGTTGTACTGCACTTGTGCACCAGCAATGACAATAAAAGTTGATTTGGTTTGATTTGATTTGATTCACTGTTCACCTGCACTGTTTGTGGGAAGGGATTCACTCGGTCCTCCAACCTGCTGGCACACCACCTTGTTCACACTGACGAGAGATCTGTGAAATGTTCTGACTGGGAAGAGCTTTAAAAGCTTGAAGAGCCTTAAGAGACACCAGCATCTTCACACTGATCATAGAATCTAACAGCACAGAAGGAGGTGATTCGGCCCATCGTGTCTGTGCCGGCTCTTTGAAAGAGACATCCAATTTAGTCCCAAACCCCAGCTTTATCCCCAGAACTCTGCAAACTAGTCCTCTTCAAGTACATGTACAATTACCGTTTGAAAGTTGCTGTGGAACCTGATTCCAGCATCCTTTCAGATGGTGCGTTTCAGATCTTAACAACCATAGAAACATAGAAACACAGAAGATAGGAGCAGGAGTGGGCCATTCGGCCCCTCGAGCTTGTTCCGCCATTCAATGCGATCATGGCTGATCATCCAAATTCAGTACCCTGTCCCTGCTTTCTCTCCATATCCCTTGATCCCTTTAGCCTTAAGAAATATATCCAACTCCTTGAACATATTTAAGGAATTGGCCTCTGCTGCCTTCTGTGGTAGAGAATTCCACAGGTTCACCACTCTCTGGGTGAAGAAATTCCTCCTTAACTCTGTCTAAATGGCTTACCCCTTATCCTTAGACTATGACCCCTGGTTCTGGACTCCCCGACCATCGGAAACATCGTTCCTGCATCTAGTTGTCCAGTCCTGTCAGAATTTTATAAGTTTCAATGAGATCCCCTCTCATTCTTCTAAACTCCAGTGAGTACAAGTCAAATCGACCCAATCTCTCCTCATGCGTCATTTCTGCCATCCCAGGTATCAGCCTGGTGAATCTTCGCTGAAATCCTTCCATGGCAAGAAGATCCTTCCTCAGATAAGGCGACCAAAACTGCACACAATACTCAAGGAGTGGTCTCACCAAGGACCTGTACAACTGCAGCAAGACATCCTTGTTCCTGTACTCAAACCCTTTCGCTACAAAGGCCAACATACCATTTGCCTTCTGAACTGCCTGCTGCACCTGCATGCTTACCTTCAGCGACTGGTGCACAAGGACACCCAGGTCTCGTTGCACTTCCCCTTCTCCCAACTATTGCCATTCAGATAATAATCTGCCTTCCTGTTTTTGCCACCAAAGTGGATAAGGTCACATTTATCCACGTTATATTGCATCTGCCATGCTTCTGCCCAATCACCCAACCTGTCCAAATCATCCTGTAGTTTCTTGGCATCCTCCTCACAGCACACACGCCCACCCAGCTTTGTGTCGTCTGCAAATTTGGAGATATTACATCTAGTTCCCTTGTCTAGATCATTAATATATACTGTGAATAGCTGGGGCCCAAGGACCGATCCCTGCGGTACCCCACTAGTCACTGCCTGCCATTCAGAAAAAGGCCCGTTTATTCCAACTCTTTGTTTTCTGTCTGCCAACCAGTTTTCTATCAAAGTCAATACCTTGCCCCGAATCCCATGTGCCTTAACTTTACACGCTAATCTCTTATGCAGGACCTTATCGAAAGCCTTCTGAAAGTCCAAATACACCACATCCACTGGTTCTCCCTTATCTATTTTACCAGTTACTTCCTCAAAAAATTCCAGTAGATTAGTCAAGCACGATTCACCTTTTGTAAATCCATGTTAACTTTGTCCGATCCTGTCACTGTTTTCCAAGTGTTCTGCTATTACATCTTTTATAATGGACTCTAGCATTTTCCCCACTGCCGATGTCAGGCTTACCGGTCTGTAATTCCCCATTTTCTCTCTACCACCTTTTTTGAATAGTGGGGTAATATTAACTACCCTCCAATCCATGGGTTCTGTTCCAGATTCCATCGAATGTTGGAAGATGATCAGCAATGCATCTACTATTTCTAGGGCCATTTCCTTAAGTACCCTAGGATGTAGATTATCAGGCCCTGGGGATTTATTGGCCTTCAATCCCATCAATTTCCCTAACACCATTTCCCGACAAATACTGATTTCTTTCAGTTCCTCCCTTTTATCAAACTCTATGTTCCCCGACATCTCTGGAAGGTTATTTGTGTCCTACTTTGTGAAGACAGAACCAAAATATGTATTTAATTGGTCCACCATTTCTTTGTTCCCCATTATAAATTCCCCTGATTCTGACTGCAAGGGACCTACGCTTGACTTCACCAATCTTTTTCTCTTCACATATCTATGAAAAGCTTTTACAGTCAGTTTTTATGTTCCCTGCAAGCTTACTCTCACATTCTATTTCCCCCCCTCTTAATTAATCCCTTTGTCCTCCTTTGATGAATCCTAAACTGCTCCCAATCCTCAGGTATACTGCTTTTTCTGGCCAATTTATATGTCCTCTCCTTGGATCTTATGCTATCCCTAAATTCCCTTGTTAGCCACGGTTGAGTCACCTTTTTTGTTTTATTTTTATGCCAAACTGGAATGAACAAATTCTGCAGTTCATCCATGCGGTCTTTGAATGTTTGCCATTGCCTATCCACCGTCAACCCTTTGAGTGACATTCTCCAATCAATCCTACCCAACTCGCGCCTCAGACCATCATAGTTTCCTTTATTTAAATTCAGGACCCTAGTCTCTGAGTCAACTACTTCATTCTCCATCTTAATGAAGAATTCTATCATATTATGATCACTCCGACAACAAGATTGCTAATTAATCCTTTCTCATTACATAATACCCAGTCTAAGATCACCTGATCTCTGGTTGGTTCCTCAACATATTGGTCCAGGAAACCATCGTGTAAGCACCCCAGGAATTCCTCCTCCACAGTATTGTTACTAATTTGGTTAGCCCAATCTATATGTAGATTAAAGTCACCCATGATGACTGCTGTGCCCTTATTGCACGCTTCTCTAATTTCCCTTTTAATATATACCACTCCCACTAACATTTTCTGCCCCTTGGGATTTCTCAGTTCTACCCATCCAGATTGCACATCATCAGAGCCAATATCCTTCCATACAATTGTGTTAATCCCTTCTTCAACCAGCAATGCTTCCTCACCTCCCTTTCCTTTTTGCCTATCTTTCCTGAATATTGAATACCCCTGGATGTTGAGTTCCCAGCATTGGGAGCTTTACTCTGTATCTAACCCGCGCGTTACCTGCCGTGGCAGTGTTTGATGGGTCAGTGTAGAGGGAGCTTTGCTCTGTATCCAACTCATGCTGTAACTGCCCTGGGAGTGTTTGATGGGACAGTGTAGAGGGAGCTTTGCTCTGTATCCAACTCATGCTGTAACTGCCCTGGGAGTGTTTGATGGGACAGTGTAGAGGGAGCTTTACTCTGTATCTAACCCATGCTGTACCTGCCCTGGGGGTGTTTGATGGGACAGTGTAGAGGGAGCTTTACTCTGTATATAACCTGCGCTGTACCTGCCCTGGGGATGTTTGATGGGACAGTGTAGAGGGAGCTTTACTCTGTATCTAACCCGCGCTGTACCTGCCCTGGGAGTGTTTGATGGGACAGTGTAGAGGGAGCTTTACTCTGTATATAACCCGTGCTGTACCTGCCCTGGGGGTGTTTGATGGGACAGTGCAGAGGGAGCTTTACTCTGTATCTAACCCGTGCTGTACCTGCCCTGGGACTGTTTGATGGGACAGTGTAGAGGGAGATTTACTCTGTATCTAACTCATGCTGTACCTGTCCTGGGAGTGTTTGATGGGACAGTGTAGAGGGAGCTTTACTCTGTATATAACCCGTGCTGTACCTGCCCTGGGAGTGTTTGATGGGACAGTACAGAGGGAGCTTTACTCTGTATCTAACTCGTGCTGTACCTGTCCTGGGAGTGTTTGATGGGACAGTGTAGAAGGAGCTTTACTCTGTATATAACCCGTGCTGTACCTGCCCTGGGAGTGTTTGATGGGACAGTGTAGAGGGAGCTTTATTCTGTATATAACCCGTGCTGTACCTGCCCTGGGAGTGTTTGATGGGACAGTGTAGAGGGAGCTTTACTCTGTATATAACCTGTGCTGTACCTGCCCTGGGGATGTTTGATGGGACAGTGTAGAGGGAGCTTTACTCTGTATCTAACCTGCGCTGTGCCTGCCCTGGGAGTGTTTGATGGGACAGTGTAGAGGGAGCTTTACTCTGTATCTAACCTACGCTGTACCTGCCCTGGGAGTGTTTGATGGGACAGTGCAGAGGGAGCTTCACTCTTAACTCCCACAAACAGCAATTCAAAAATTATATAGATTATGGAACAGTTCCTGCAGATTGGAGGGTGGCAAATGTAACCCGGCTATTAGCCTAACATCAGTAGTAGGGAAAATGCTAGACCCGATTATAAAGGATGTGATAACAGGACACTTAGAAAATATCAACGGGTTTAGACAGAGTCAACATGGATTGATGAAAGGGAAATCGTGTTTGACAAACCGACTGGAGTGTTTTGAGGATATAACTGGTAGAATAGATAAGGGAGAACCAGTGGATGTGGATTTTCAGAAGGCCTTTGATTAAAGGCCCACATCAGAGGTTAGTGTGCAAAATTAAAGCTCATGGGATTGGGGGTAATATACTGGCATGGATTAAAAATTGGTTAACAGGCAGGAAACAGAGAGTAGGAATAAACGGGTCTTGTTTGGGGTGGCAGGTGGTGACTAGTGGGGTACCGCAGGGATCAGTGCTTGGGCCCCAGCTATTCACAGTATATATCAATAGTTTGGATGAGGGAACCAAATGTAATATTTCCAAGTTTGCTGATGACACAAAACTAGGTGGGATTGTGAGTTGTGAGGAGGAAGCAAAGAGGCTTCAAGGCGATTTAGACAAGCTGAGTGAGTGGGCAAATACATGGCAGATGCAGTATAATGTGGATAAATGTGAAGTTATCCACTTCAGTAGAAAAAACAGAAAGGCAGAGTATTATTTAAATGGTGATAGATTGGGAAATATTGATGTACAGAGGGACATGGGTGTCCTTGTACACCAGTCAGGGAAAGCAAACATGCAGGTGCAGCAAACAGTTAGGAAGGCAAATGGTATGTTGGCCTTCATTGCAAGAGGATTTGAGTACAGGAGTAAGGATGCCTTACTACAGTTATACAGGGCCTTGGTGAGACCACACCTGGAGTACTGTGTGCAGTTTTGGTCTCCTCACCTAAGAAAGGATGTACTTGCCATAGAGGGAGTGCAGCGAAGGTTCACCAGACTGATTCCTGGGATGGCAGGACTGTCATATGAGGAGAGATGGGGTCGACTAGGCCTGTGTTCACTAGAGTTTAGAAGAATGAGAGGGGATCTCATTGAAACGCATAAAATTCTGACAGGACTAGACAGTCTGGATGCAGGGAGGATGTTTCCCCTGGCTGGGGGGTCTAGAATGAGGGTTCACAGTCCCAGGATACGGGGTAGGATATTTAGGACTGAGATGAGGAGAACTTTGTTCACTGAGAGGGTGGTGAACCTGTGGAATTCTCTACCACAGAAGGCTGTAGAGGCCAAGTCACTGAATATATTTAAGAAGGAGATAGATAGATTTCGAGACACAAAAGGCATCAAAGGGTACAGGGAGAGAGCGGGAATATGGTATTGAGATAGAGGATCAGTCATGATCATATTGAATGGCGGAGCAGGCTCGAAGGGCCGAATGGCCGACTCCTGCTCCTATTTTTCTATGTTTCAATGTATCAAACTCATGCAGTACCTGCCCTGGGAGTGTTTGGTGAGACACTGTAGAGGGAGCTTTACTCTGTATCTAAACCGTGCTGCACCTGCCCTGGGAGTGTTTGATGGGACAGTGTAGAGGGAGCTTTACTCTGTATCTAACCTGTGCTGTACCTGCCCTGGGAGTGTTTGATGGGACAGTGTAGAGGGAGCTTTACTCTGTATCTAACCCGTGCTGTACCTGCCCTGGGCGTGTTTGATGGGACTGTGTAGAGGGAGCTTTATTCTGTATCTAACCTGTGCTGCACCTGCCCTGGGAGTGTTTGATGGGACAGTGTAGAGGGAGCTTTACTCTGTATCTAACCCGTGCTGTACCTGCCCTGGGAGTGTTTGATGGGACAGTGTAGAGGGACCTTTACTCTGTATCTAACCCGTGCTGTACCTGCCCTGGGAGTGTTTGATGGGGCAGTGTAGAGGGAGCTTTACTCTGTATCTAACCCGTGCTGTACCTGCCCTGGGAGTGTTTGATGGGGCAGTGTAGAGGGAGCTTTACTCTGTATCTAACCCGTGCTGTACCTGCCCTGGGAGTGTTTGATGGGACAGTGTAGAGGGAGCTTTACTCTGTATCTAACCCGTGCTGCACCTGCCCTGGGAGTGTTTGGTGAGACAATGTAGAGGGAGATTTACTCTGTATCTAACCCGTGCTGTACCTGCCCTGGGAGTGTTTGATGGGACAGTGTAGAGGGAGCTTTACTCTGTATCTAACCCGTGCTGTACCTGCCCTGGGAGTGTTTGATGGGACAGTGTAGAGGGACCTTTACTCTGTATCTAACCCGTGCTGTACCTGCCCTGGGAGTGTTTGATGGGGCAGTGTAGAGGGAGCTTTACTCTGTATCTAACCCGTGCTGTACCTGCCCTGGGAGTGTTTGATGGGGCAGTGTAGAGGGAGCTTTACTCTGTATCTAACCCGTGCTGCACCTGCCCTGGGAGTGTTTGGTGAGACAATGTAGAGGGAGCTTTACTCTGTATCTAACCCGTGCTGTACCTGCCCTGGGAGTGTTTGATGGGACAGTGTAGAGGGAGCTTTACTCTGTATCTAACCTGTGCTGTACCTGCCCTGGGAGTGTTTGATGGGACAGTGTAGAGGGAGCTTTACTCTGTATCTAACCCGTGCTGTACCTGCCCTGGGAGTGTTTGATGGGACAGTGTAGAGGGAGCTTTACTCTGTATCTAACCCGTGCTGTACCTGCCCTGGGAGTGTTTGATGGGACAGTGTAGAGGGAGCTTTACTCTGTATCTAACCCGTGCTGTACCTGCCCTGGGAGTGCTTGATGGGGCAGTATCTAACCCGTGCTGTACCTGCCCTGGGAGTGTTTGATGGGACAGTGTAGAGGGAGCTTTACTCTGTATCTAACCCCGTGCTGTACCTGCCCTGGGAGTGTTTGGTGAGACAATGTAGAGGGAGATTTACTCTGTATCTAACCCGTGCTGTACCTGCCCTGGGAGTGTTTGATGGGACAGTGTAGAGGGAGCTTTACTCTGTATCTAACCCGTGCTGTACCTGCCCTGGGAGTGTTTGATGGGGCAGTGTAGAGGGAGCTTTACTCTGTATCTAACCCGTGCTGTAACTGCCCTGGGAGTGTTTGATGGGGCAGTGTAGAGGGAGCTTTACTCTGTATCTAACCCGTGCTGTACCTGCCCTGGGAGTGTTTGATGGGGCAGTGTAGAGGGAGCTTTACTCTGTATCTAACCCGTGCTGCACCTGCCCTGGGAGTGTTTGGTGAGACAATGTAGAGGGAGCTTTACTCTGTATCTAACCCGTGCTGTACCTGCCCTGGGAGTGTTTGATGGGACAGTGTAGAGGGAGCTTTACTCTGTATCTAACCTGTGCTGTACCTGCCCTGGGAGTGTTTGATGGGACAGTGTAGAGGGAGCTTTACTCTGTATCTAACCCGTGCTGTACCTGCCCTGGGAGTGTTTGATGGGACAGTGTAGAGGGAGCTTTACTCTGTATCTAACCCGTGCTGTACCTGCCCTGGGAGTGTTTGATGGGACAGTGTAGAGGGAGCTTTACACTGTATCTAACCCGTGCTGTACCTGCCCTGGGAGTGTTTGATGGGGCAGTATCTAACCCGAGCTGTACCTGCCCTGGGAGTGTTTGATGGGACAGTGTAGAGGGAGCTTTACTCTGTATCTAACCCCGTGCTGTACCTGCCCTGGGAGTGTTTGATGGGACAGTGTAGAGCGAGCTTTACTCTGTATCGAACCCGTGCTGTACCTGCCCTGGGAGTGTTTGATGGGACAGTGTAGAGGGAGCTTTACTCTGTATCTAACCTGAGCTGTACCTGACCTGGGAGTGTTTGATGGGACAGTGTAGAGGGATCTTTACTGTGTATCTAACCCATGCTGTACCTGCCCTGGGAGTGTTTGATGGAACAGTGTCGAGTGAGCTTTACTCTGTATCTAACCCATGCTGTACCTGCCCTGGGAGTGTTTGATGGGACAATGTAGAGGGAGCTTTAGTCTATATCTAATCCGTGCTGTATCTGCCCTGCGAGTGTTTGATGGGACATTGTAGAGGGAGCTTTACTCTGTATCTAACCCATGCTGTACCTGCCCTGGGAGTGCTTGATGGGGACAGTGTAGATGGAGCCTTATTCTGTATCTAATCCGTGCTGTACCTGCCCTGGGAGTGTTTGATGGGACACTGTAGAGGGAGCTTTACTCTGTATCTAACTCGTGCTGTACCTGCCCTGGGTGTGTTTGATGGGACAGTGTAGAGGGAGCTTTACTCTGTATCTAACCTGCACTGTACCTGTCATGGGAAGGTTTGATGGGACACTGTCGAGGGAGCTTTACTCTGTATCTAACCCGTGCTGTACCTGCCCTGGGAGCGTTTGATGGGACAGTTTAGAGGGAGCTTTACTCTATATCTAACCCGTGCTGTACCTGCCCTGGGCATGTTTGATGGGACAGTGTAGAGGGAGCTTTACTGTGTATCTAACCTGTACTGTACCTGTCCTGGGCGTGTTTGATGGGACAGTGCAGAGGGAGCTTTACTCTGTATCTAACCCATGCTGTACCTGCCTGGGAGTGTTTGATGGGACAGTGTAGAGGGAGCTTTACTCTGTATCTAAACCATGCTGTTCCTGCCCTGGGAGTGTTTGATGGGACAGTGTAGAGGGAGCTTTACTCTGTGTCTAACCCGTGCTGTACCTGCCCTGGGAGTGTTTGATGGGACAGTGTAGAGGGAGCATTACTCTGCATCTAACCCGTGGTGTACCTGCCCTGGGAGTCTTTGATGGGACAGTGTAGAGGCAGATTTACTCTGTATCGAACCCATGCTGTACCTGCCCTGGGGGTGTTTGATGGGACAGTGTAGAGGGAGTTTTAATCTATATCTAACCCGTGCTCTACCTGCCCTGGGAGTGTTTGATGGGACAGTGTAGAGGGAGCTTTACTCTGTATATAACCCGTGCTGTACCTGCCCTGGGAGTGTTTGATGGGGCAGTGTAGAGGGAGCTTTACTCTGTATCTAACCTGTGCTGTACCTGCCCTGGGAGTGTTTGATGGGACAGTGTAGAGGGAGCTTTACTCTGTATCTAACCCGTGCTGCACCTGCCCTGGGAGTGTTTGGTGAGACAATGTAGAGGGAGCTTTACTCTGTATCTAACCCGTGCTGCACCTGCCCTGGGAGTGTTTGGTGAGACAATGTAGAGGGAGATTTACTCTTTATCTAACCCGTGCTGTACCTGCCCTGGGCGTGTTTGATGGGACTGTGTAGAGGGAGATTTACTCTGTATCTAACCTGTGCTGTACCTGCCCTGGGAGTGTTTGATGGGACAGTGTAGAGGGAGCTTTACTCTGTATCTAACCCGTGCTGTACCTGCCCTGGGAGTGTTTGATGGGACAGTGTAGAGGGACCTTTACTCTGTATCTAACCCGTGCTGTACCTGCCCTGGGAGTGTTTGATGGGGCAGTGTAGAGGGAGCTTTACTCTGTATCTAACCCGTGCTGTACCTGCCCTGGGAGTGTTTGATGGGGCAGTGTAGAGGGAGCTTTACTCTGTATCTAACCCGTGCTGTACCTGCCCTGGGAGTGTTTGATGGGACAGTGTAGAGGGAGCTTTACTCTGTATCTAACCCGTGCTGCTCCTGCCCTGGGAGTGTTTGGTGAGACAATGTAGAGGGAGATTTACTCTGTATCTAACCCGTGCTGTACCTGCCCTGGGAGTGTTTGATGGGACAGTGTAGAGGGAGCTTTACTCTGTATCTAACCAGTGCTGTACCTGCCCTGGGAGTGTTTGATGGGACAGTGTAGAGCGACCTTTACTCTGTATCTAACCCGTGCTGTACCTGCCCTGGGAGTGTTTGATGGGGCAGTGTAGAGGGAGCTTTACTCTGTATCTAACCTGTGCTGTACCTGCCCTGGGAGTGTTTGATGGGGCAGTGTAGAGGGAGCTTTACTCTGTATCTAACCCGTGCTGTACCTGCCCTGGGTGTGTTTGATGGGACAGTGTAGAGGGAGCTTTACTCTGTATCTAACCCGTGCTGCACCTGCCCTGGGAGTGTTTGGTGAGACAATGTAGAGGGAGCTTTACTCTGTATCTAACCCATGCTGTACCTGCCCTGGGAGTGTTTGATGGGACAGTGTAGAGGGAGCTTTACTCTGTATCTAACCTGTGCTGTACCTGCCCTGGGAGTGTTTGATGGGACAGTGTAGAGGGAGCATTGCTCTGTATCTAACCCGTGCTGTACCTGCCCTGGGAGTGTTTGATGGGACAGTGTAGAGGGAGCTTTACTCTGTATCTAACCCGTGCTGTACCTGCCCTGGGAGTGTTTGATGGGACAGTGTAGAGGGAGCTTTACTCTGTATCTAACCCGTGCTGTACCTGCCCTGGGAGTGTTTGATGGGGCAGTATCTAACCCGTGCTGTACCTGCCCTGGGAGTGTTTGATGGGACAGTGTAGAGGGAGCTTTACTCTGTATCTAACCCCGTGCTGTACCTGCCCTGGGAGTGTTTGATGTGACAGTGTAGAGCGAGCTTTACTCTGTATCGAACCCGTGCTGTACCTGCCCTGGGAGTGTTTGATGGGACAGTGCAGAGGGAGCTTTACTCTGTATCTAACCTGAGCTGTACCTGACCTGGGAGTGTTTGATGGGACAGTGTAGAGGGATCTTTACTCTGTATCTAACCCATGCTGTACCTGCCCTGGGAGTGTTTGATGGAACAGTGTCGAGGGAGCTTTACTCTGTATCTAACCCATGCTGTACCTGCCCTGGGAGTGTTTGATGGGACAATGTAGAGGGAGCTTTAGTCTGTATCTAATCCGTGCTGTATCTGCCCTGCGAGTGTTTGATGGGACAGTGTAGAGGGAGCTTTACTCTTTATCTAACCCGTGCTGTACCTGCCCTGGGAGTGATTGATGGGACAGTGTAGAGGGAGCTTTACTCTGTATCTAACCCATGCTGTACCTGCCCTGTGAGTGTTTGATGGGACAGTGTCGAGGGAGCTTTACTCTGTATCTAACCCATGCTGTACCTGCCCTGGGAGTGCTTGATGGGGACAGTGTAGATGGAGCCTTATTCTGTATCTAATCCGTGCTGTACCTGCCCTGGGAGTGTTTGATGGGACACTGTAGAGGGAGCTTTACTCTGTATCTAACCCGTGCTGTACCTGCCCTGGGTGTGTTTGATGGGACAGTGTAGAGGGAGCTTTACTCTGTATCTAACCTGCACTGTACCTGTCATGGGAAGGTTTGATGGGACACTGTAGAGGGAGCTTTACTCTGTATCTAACCCGTGCTGTACTTGCCCTGGGAGCGTTTGATGGGACAGTTTAGAGGGAGCTTTACTCTATATCTAACCCGTGCTGTACCTGCCCTAGGCATGTTTGATGGGACAGTGTAGAGGGAGCTTTACTGTGTATCTAACCCGTACTGTACCTGTCCTGGGCGTGTTTGATGGGACAGTGTAGAGGGAGCTTTACTCTGTATCTAACGCATGCTGTACCTGCCTGGGAGTGTTTGATGGGACAGTGTAGAGGTAGCTTTACTCTGTATCTAAACCATGCTGTTCCTGCCCTGGGAGTGTTTGATGGGACAGTGTAGAGGGAGCTTTACTCTGTATCTAACCCGTGCTGTACCTGCCCTGGGAGTGTTTGATGGGACAGTGTAGAGGGAGCATTACTCTGCATCTAACCCGTGGTGTACCTGCCCTGGGAGTCTTTGATGGGACAGTGTAGAGGCAGATTTACTCTGTATCTAACCCATGCTGTACCTGCCCTGGGGGTGTTTGATGGGACAGTGTAGAGGGAGTTTTACTCTATATCTAACCCATGCTCTACCTGCCCTGGGAGTGTTTGATGGGACAGTGTAGAGGGAGCATTACTCTGCATCTATCCCGTGGTGTACCTGCCCTGGGAGTGTTTGATGGGACAGTGTAGAGGCAGATTTACTCTGTATCTAACCCATGCTGTACCTGCCCTGGGGGTGTTTGATGGGACAGTGTAGAGGGAGTTTTACTCTATATCTAACCCGTGCTGTACCTGCCCTGGGTGTGTTTGATGGGACAGTGTAGAGGGAGCATTACTCTGCATCTATCCCGCGGTGTACCTGCCCTGGGAGTGTTTGATGGGACAGTGTAGAGGCAGATTTACTCTGTATCTAACCCATGCTGTACCTGCCCTGGGGGTGTTTGATGGGCCAGTGTAGAGGGAGTTTTACTCTGTATCTAACCGGTGCTGTACCTGCCCTAGGAGTGTTTGATGGGACAGTGTAGATTGAGCTTTACTCTGTATCTAACCCGTGCTGTACCTTCCCTGGGAGTGTTTGGTGGGGCAGTTTAGGGGGAGCTTTACTCTGTATCTAACCCATGCTGTCCCTACCCTGGGAGTGTTTGATGGGATAATACAGAGGGAGCCTATTGCCCATGATGCACCCTCCAATTAATGCTCCGATGGTCCCAGCACTTGGTCCCCCTGAAGATCCCTCCACTTATTGCCTCTGATGCCCTTCCTGTTACACAGAATAGACTTGTTTCAGAGCACAAAGGAGGGAGCAGTAATATCCCAAACACCATTCCCACAAACCATCTCTCTCTGCCAAAGCAGGAGGGAGACGCACCGATATAAAGAGAGGGGAGACTTTCTGGAGTATAAAGCAAGAGGTAGAAATGGGGGCCTTTGAATCGTGGGACCTCACATTCAGAGGATGGGAGGGAGAATTTATCAGTGGTAATTTTGGGAGTCAGTGCTCCCTGCCTGGAATCTCAGTATGCGGGTGCAGGGTTGGAGACTGGACTGATTGTACAACCTGCGTTCATGCCCAGTGAGACTGCACACCAGGAGCAGAGCCTGGTCATGTGACTCTGTAATACCTAGAGTGGGAGGGGTTTGGCTGCTTTGTGACATGGTCCCTGGCTCCTTTCTGATGTCACCTGGAGACGGTTTATGCCCCTGGTTACACAGCATCAGTGGGAGTCAGTGTGTGTGGAGCTGGACATGGCAGCTGACACTGCCAGTGAGTCTAGTCCATATAAATAGGGGAAAGGAAAGAACAATTTAATATTAAGGTAAGTAATTCAACCTAATGTCATTAATTACAAATATATTCAAATTAAATCTAATCATAGTCACAAAAATTGTATTCCAATTACAGATTCTAGAATGAATATTAATCAGTTTTATGTTAAAGGATTCTTGGACTGAACAGTATCTGTGAAAAGTGGAGAGAGGAGTCGAATCATCGTCACACTAACTGGGACTGGAGGGAGGTCGCTGGATTCACAGAGCTGATCAGGTGGGACTAAGACCCCTCCAGAGGTGAGAGTCTAACCAGCCACAGGGAGCTGTCTGACAGCTGCCAGAAGACTCGACCTTTGATGCGATAAGTTGACTCGAGCTTAACTTATGTGTGAAGCTACCTGGGAGTGCTTGACACTTACATGTAGAGGGATTATTATTCTGCATTCTTACTATGCATTACCTGAACTGGTGTGCATCATGGGATAGTGTCAGAGGAGCTGGACGCTGCATTTAACACATGCTGGATCTGAGTTGGCTGTGGTTGGTGAACCAATTTAGAGAGAGCTTTACCCTATTTCTAACCCGTGCTGTCCCGGCCCTGGGAGTGTTTGATGGGACAGTGTAGAGGGAGCTTTACTCTGTATCTAACCCATGCTGTACCTGCCCTGGGAGTGTTTGATGGGACAGTGTAGAGTGAGCTTTACCCTGTTTCTAACCCGTGCTGTCCCGGCCCTGGGAGTGTTTGATGGGACAGTGTAGAGGGAGCTTTACTCTGTATCTAACCCTTGCTGTACCTGCCCTGGGAGTGTTTAATGGGGACAGTGTAGAGGGAGCTTTACTCTGTATCTAACCAGTGCAGCATCTGCCCTGGGAGTGTCGGATGGGGCAGTGTAGAGGGAGCTTTACTCTGTATCTAACCCGTGCTGGACCCCAGCTATTCACAATATATATTAATGATCTGGACAAGGGAACTAGATGTAATATCTCCAAGTTTGCAGATAACACAAAGCTGGGTGGGCGTGTGTGCTGTGAGGAGGATGCCGAGAAACTCCAGTATGATTTGTATAGGTTGGGTGATTGGGCAGAAGCATGGCAGATGCAATATAACATTGATAAATGCAAGGTTATCCATTTTGGTGTCAAAAACAGGAAGGCAGATTATTATCTGAATGGCAATAGATTGGGAGAAGGGGAAGTGCAACAAGACCTGGGCGTCCTTGTGTGCCAGCCACTGAAAGTAAGCATGCAGGTGCAGCAGGCGGTTAAGGCAAATGTATGTTGGCCTTTGTAGTGAGAGGGTTTGAGTACAGGAACAAGGATGTCTTGCTGCAGTTGTACAGGGCCTTGGCGAGACCACATCTTGAGTATTGTGTGCAGTTTTGTTCACCTTATCTGAGGAAGGATGTGCTTGCCATGGAAGGAGTGCAGCAAAGATTCACCAGGCTGATACCTGGGATGGCAGGAATGATGTATGAGGAGAAATTGGGTCGATTAGGCTTCTACTCATTGGAGTTTAGAAGAATAAGAGGGGATCTCATCAAAACGTATAAAATTCTAACAGGACTAGAGAGACTAAATGTTGGGAGGAAGTTCCCGATGGTCGGGGAGTCCAGAACCAGGGGTCACAGTCTAAGGATAAGGGGTAAGCCATTTAGGACAGAGATGAGGAGGAATTTCTTCACCCAGAGAGTGGTGAACCTGTGGAATTCTCTACCAAAGAAGGCAGTAGAGGCCAATTCATTAAATATATTCAAGAAGGAGTTGGATATATTTCTTAAGGTTAAAGGGATCAAGAGATATGGGGAGAAGGCAGGAACAGGGTACTGAATTTGGATGATCAGCCATGATCTCATTGAATGGCGGAGCAGGCTCGAGGGGCCGAATGGCCTACTCCTGCTCCTATCTTCTATGTTTCTATGTTTTCCTCACTGATTGCAGCTCTTAAACAACACCAACTTTACAAAAAAAACCCGTGCGGCAGCCTGGAGCTCGGGCCCACAGCGCAGGTGCAGGGGAGGATGATTGACAGGGGCCCAGGGTGTGTGCTGAGCATGCGCGGTGCGGGCCGGGCGCCTGTGGAGCAGGAGAGGGCGGGGCCATGGCGTGCATGCGAGGTGTCAGCCACAGCTCAACGCGGCGGCTGTAGCGCTTTCTGGAGCGCGGTGGCTTGTGGGTATTGCAGCCGCCATTACTGTTGATCCTTTCAACCAACCTGTGCAGCAACTGGGGCCTGAAAATCAGCTTCACTGCCCCTGGGCTGGGAAAAGCGGGACATGAGACAACATTCTCCCTCTTACTCATTTCTAAACTCCTTTTACAGAGTTTTAGAAGTGGAGCATTTACAGACCGGAAACTCAGACCAAACATCATGTCAGGATCAGACAGAGTCGCTCGATTCATCAGGACCTGAATATCATCGGCCTTTGCACATGGAAGGAGAGAGCAGCGATCACAGCACAGACAAACCGCTCACGTGTTCCGTGTGTGGACTCGGATTCAGCCGATCGCCTGACCTGGCGAGACACGTGCACCGTCACACTGGGGAGAAACCGGGTAAAGGTGGGGATGGTGGGAATGGATTCAGTTCCCCGTCTACATCAGAAGTTCATCAGCGCTGTCACACTGGGGACAGTCTGTTCACCTGCTCCGTGTGTGGGAAGGGATTTGTTTATTCATCCCACCTGCTGAGACACCAGCTTGTTCACACTGATGAGAAACCATTTAAATGTTCTGACTGCGGGAAGAGCTTTAAATGTTCTGGGGATCTGAAGCAACACCAGCAAGTTCACACTGATGAGGGACCATTTAAATGTTCTGACTGTGGGAAGAGCTTTAAATGCTCCAGGAACCTGAAGCAACACCAGCAAGTTCACACTGATGAGAGACCGTTTACATGTTCTGACTGTGGGAACAGCTTTAAAAGCTCCAGTGCTCTGACCAGACACCAGCGAGTTCACACTGGGGAGAGACCGTTCACCTGCTTCATGTGTGGAAAGGGATTCTTGCAGTCCACCAAACTGCTGGCACACCAGCTTGTTCACACTGGGGAGAGGCCATTTCCCTGCACTGTGTGTGGGAAGGGATTCACTCAGTCATCCAACCTGCTGATACACCAGCTTGTTCACACTGATGAGAGACCATTTAAATGTTCTGACTGTGGGAAGAGCTTTAAATGCTCCAGGGGCCTGAAGCAACACCAGCAACTTCACACTGATGAGAGACCATTTACGTGTTCTGACTGTGGGAAGAGCTTTAAAAGCTCCAGTGCTCTGACCAGACACCAGCGAGTTCACACTGGGGAGAGGCCATTCACCTGTTTCATGTGTGGAAAGGGATTCTTGCAGTCCACCAACTTGCTGGTACACCAGCTTGTTCACACTGGGGAGAGGCCATTTCCCTGCTCTGTGTGTGGGAAGGGATTCACACAGTCATCCAACCTGCTGATACACCAGCTTGTTCACACTGATGAGAGACCATTTCAATGTTCTGTCTGTCGGAAGAGCTTTAAAAGCTCCACAGACCTGAAGCAACACCACCTTGTTCACACTGATGAGAGACCCTTTAAATGTTCTGACTTTGGGAAGAGCTTTAAAAGCTCCAATGACCTGCTGAGACACCAGCGAGTTCACACTGTTTAGCGCAGGGCCCTGTAGACAGCTGGGGTGACATGAAAGTGGAATGGATGAATGCTTTATAAATTCTTGTGCTATTGTTTAAACTTTCAATCTGTTGTGCTGATGATTCCCTTGATTTGACTGTTAATGTTATTTTTGTTTTTCTCCTTATCACAGGCAATTGCCTATTAAAAGTCAACCATCACAACCAATAAAACCTGTAACATAACAAAAAAGTTTAATGGAAACTTAAATTAAATGAAGATTCTATTTTTGGTGGTGATGATGCACGCCAGTCCCTCCGGTACCCACTGGTCACGGAAGGCCTCGAGCGCACCGGTGGACTGTTCATGTTATTACATCGAATGTACATCACAGAAACAGGCCATTCGGCCCAACTGGTCCATGCCGGGGTTTATGCTCCACACGAGCCTCCTCCGACATATCCTCCTATGTTTATCTGGCTTCGTCTTAAATACATCTATACCATTGGCCTCAACTACTCCTTGTGGGAGTGAGTTCCACATTCTCATCACTCTCTGGGTAAAAAGTTGCTCCTGAATCCCCTCCTGGATTTATTAGTGACCATCTTATATTTATGGCCACATAACTATGATGAGATTCTGTTAAGCTGACCAGTATGTTGTTGTACTTTGTCTTTTTCTGATGAATGAAACATTACTGAGCCCCTGTACCCGTGTTATGGGATGAAGTGCCAGACAAGTGAAGGCACAACATCTGGGTGTGAATCTAATAATAACCTCATGGACCGTATAGGTGTGATAACCAGACGGGCTTGTGGTTATAGTCTGGTCACAGATGGACGGAATTCCCTGAGTTAGCAGGAGTTCAGGAGGCGGTCAACAGACGGGTCCAAACAATCCCATTTCCTGAGCGGTAACCAAGCTTGTGTATAAGAACAGGCCACTTAAGCCGTTGTCAGTTGGAACAGACTCGAGAAGATAGCGTTTGAATCCACTGTACTTCTATTCTCCAGATTGAGGGAATTATCACCCGATCTGTGTTATGCAGCGCTCTTAATAAAGTCTGGAGAGACAATTTGTGTTCTTGTGAGCTTGATTATCGGGTATCCGAAACCCTGGGACTCCCGATCATTAGAGTCAACCGCAGTGTGTGGAAAGGGATTCCCTGGTGTATCCCACCTGCTGACACACCAGAGTGTCCACAGTGTGACTGCGGTGGGTCGATTCCACTGTTTCCGATGCCTTTAATCACATCCAGGACTGAACCATGTTAATTCAGGCAACTGGGGCTTGTTAATGTTAAGAGCCCCCAATAACTGGGCTGGATTTAAAGATTATTCCCTGTTCTCTCAGTACCCGTGTGCAGAGAGAAGCTGATGTTATAGAATCATAGAGCACAGTAGGATGCCTTTCGGCCCATCGTGCTGGTGCTGGCTCTCTGAAAGAGCGATGCAATTAGTCCCACTGCCCTGCTCTTTCCCCACAGCCCTGCAAATTTCTGCCTTTAGTATATATCCAATTCCCCTTTGAAAGTTACCATTGAATCTGCTTTTGCAGACTGATCAAGGCTGAACAGATAAACAGAAACATCGAAGATCAGAGCAGGAGTAGGGCATTCGGCCCTTCCAGCCTGCTCCGCCATTCAGTGAGATCATGGCTGATCATCCAAATTCAGTACCCTGCCCTGCCTTCTCCCAATATCCCTTGATCCCTTTAGCCTTAAGAAATATATCTAACTCCTTGAATATATTTAATGAATTGGCCTCAACTGCCTTCTGTGGTAGAGAATTCCACAGGTTCACCACTCTCTGGGTGAAGAAATTCCTCCTCATCTCTGTCCTAAATGGCTTACCCCTTATCCAGTACTGAGGGAGCGCCGCACTGTTGGAGGGGCAGTACTGAGGGAGCGCCGCACTGTGGGAGGGGCAGTACTGAGGGAGCGCCGCACTGTCGGAGGGGCAGTACTGAGGGAGCGCCGCACTGTCGGAGGGGCAGTACTGAGGGAGCACCGCACTGTCGGAGGGGCAGTACTGAGGGAGCGCTGCACGGTCGGAGGGACAGTACTGAGGGAGCACTGCACTGTCGGAGGGGCAGTACTGAGGGAGTGCTGCACTGTGGGAGGGCCAGTACTGAGGGAGCGCTGCACTGTCGGAGGGACAGTACGGAGGGAGCGCCGCACTGTCGGAGGGGCAGTACTGAGGGAACGCCGCACTGTCGGAGGGGCAGTGCTGAGGGAGAGCCGCACTGTCGGAGGGGCAGTGCTGAGGGAGCGCCGCACTGTCAGAGGGCAGTGCTGAGGGGGCGCCGCACTGTCGGAGGGGCAGTACTGAGGGAGTGCCGCACTGTCGGAGGGGCAGTACTGAGGGAGTGCCGCACTGTGGGAGGGGCAGTACTGAGGGAGCGCCGCACTGTCGGGGGAGCAGTACTGAGGGAGCGCCGCACTGTGGGAGGGGCAGTACTGAGGGAGTGCCACACTGTCGGGGGGCAGTACTGAGGGAGCACCGCACTGTCGGAGTGGCAGTGCTGAGGGACAGCCACACTATCGGAGGGGCAGTACTGAGGGAGTGCCGCACTGTCGGAGGGGCATTACTGAGGGAGCGCCGCACTATCGGAGGGGCAGTGCTGAGGGACCGCCACACTATCGGAGGGGCGGTACTGAGGGAGCGCCGCACTGTCGGAGGGGCAGTACTGAGGGAGCGCCGCACTATCGGAGGGGCAGTGCTGAGGGACCGCCACACTATCGGAGGGGCAGTACTGAGGGAGTGCCGCACTGTCGGAGGGGCAGTGCTGAGGGACCACCACACTATCGGAGGGGCAGTACTGAGGGAGCGCCACACTATCGGAGGGGCAGTACTGAGGGAGCACCGCAATGTCGGGGGGGCAGTACTGAGGGAGCGCCGCACTGTCGGAGGGGCCAGTACTGAGGGAGCGCTGCACTGTCGGATGGACAGTAGTGAGGGAGCGCCGCACTGTCGGGGGAGCAGTACTGAGGGAGCGCCGCACTGTGGGAGGGGCAGTACTGAGGGAGTGCCACACTGTCGGGGGGCAGTACTGAGGGAGCACCGCACTGTCGGAGTGGCAGTGCTGAGGGACAGCCACACTATCGGAGGGGCAGTACTGAGGGAGTGCCGCACTGTCGGAGGGGCAGTGCTGAGGGACCACCACACTATCGGAGGGGCAGTACTGAGGGAGCGCCACACTATCGGAGGCGCAGTACTGAGGGAGCACCGCAATGTCGGGGGGGCAGTACTGAGGGAGCGCCGCACTGTCGGAGGGGCCAGTACTGAGGGAGCGCTGCACTGTCGGATGGACAGTAGTGAGGGAGCGCCGCACTGTCAGAGGGGCAGTACTGAGGGAACGCCGCACTGTCGGAGGGGCAGTGCTGAGGGAGCGCCGCACTGTCGGAGGGGCAGTGCTGAGGGAGCGCCGCACTGTCGGAGGGGCAGTGCTGAGGGAGCGCTGCACTGTGGGAGGAGCAGTGCTGAGGGAGCGCCGCACTGTCGGAGGGGCAGTACTGAGGGAGCGCCGCACTGTCGGAGGGGCAGTACTGAGGGAGCAACGCACTGTGGGAGGGGCAGTACTCAGGGAGCGCCACACTGTCGGGGGGGCAGTACTGAGGGAGCACCGCACTGTCGGAGGGGCAGTACTGAGGGGGTGCCGCACTGTCGGAGGGGCAGTAATGAGGGAGCGCCGCACTGTGGGAGGGGCAGTACTGAGGGAGCGCCGCACTGTCGGGGCAGCAGTACTGAGAGAGTGCCGCACTGTGGGAGGGGCAGTACTGAGGGAGCGCCGCACTGTCGGGGGGGCAGTACTGAGGGAGCGCCGCACTGTCGGAGGGGCTGTGCTGAGGGACCGCCACACTATCGGAGGGGCAGTACTGAGGGAGTGTCACACTGTCGGAGGGGCAGTGCTGCGGGAGCGCCGCACTAGCGGAGGGGCAGTGCTGAGGGTCCGCCACACAATCGGAGGGGCAGTACTGAGGGAGCGCCGCACTGTCGGAGGGGCAGTACTGAGGGAGTGCCGCACTGTCGGAGGGGCAGTGCTGAGGGACCAGCACACTATCGGAGGGGCAGTACTGAGGGAGCGCCGCACTATCGGAGGGGCAGTACTGAGGGAGCGCCGCACTGTCGGGGGGGCAGTACTGAGAGGAGCGCCGCACTGTCGGAGGGGCCAGTACTGAGGGAGCGGCGCACTGTCGGGGGGGCAGTACTGAGGGAGCGCCGCACTGTCGGAGGGGCAGTACTGAGGGAGCGCCGCACTGTCGGAGGGGCAGTACTGAGGGAGCACCGCACTGTCGGAGGGGCAGTGCTGAGGGACCGCCACACTATCGGAGGGGCAGTACTGAGGGAGCGCCGCACTGTGGGAGGGCCAGTACTGAGGGAGCGCTGCACTGTCGGAGGGACAGTACTGAGGGAGCGCCGCACTGTCAGAGGGGCAGTACTGAGGGAGTGCCGCACTCTCGGAGGGGCAGTACTGAGGGAGCGCCGCACTATCGGAGGGGCAGTGCTGAGGGACCGCCACACTTTCGGAGGGGCAGTACTGAGGGACCACCACAATATCGGCGGGGCAGTACTGAGGGAGCGTCGCACTATCGGAGGGGCAGTACTGAGGGAGCGCCGCACTGTCGGGGGGGCAGTACTGAGGGAGCGCTGCACTGTCGGAGGGGCCAGTACTGAGGGAGCGCTGCACTGTCGGAGGGACAGTACTGAGGGAGCGCTGCACTGTGGGAGGAGCAGTGCTGAGGGAGCGCCGCACTGTCGGAGGGGCAGTACTGAGGGAGCGCCGCACTGTCGGAGGGGCAGTACTGAGGGAGCACCGCACTGTGGGAGGGGCAGTACTGAGGGAGCGCCACACTGTCGGGGGGGCAGTACTGAGGGAGCACCGCACTGTCGGAGGGGCAGTACTGAGGGGGTGCCGCACTGTCGGAGGGGCAGTAATGAGGGAGCGCCGCACTGTGGGAGGGGCAGTACTGAGGGAGCGCCGCACTGTCGGGGCAGCAGTACTGAGAGAGTGCCGCACTGTGGGAGGGGCAGTACTGAGGGAGCGCCGCACTGTCGGGGGGGCAGTACTGAGGGAGCGCCGCACTGTCGGAGGGGCTGTGCTGAGGGACCGCCACACTATCGGAGGGGCAGTACTGAGGGAGTGCCACACTATCGGAGGGGCAGTGCTGCGGGAGCGCCGCACTAGCGGAGGGGCAGTGCTGAGGGTCCGCCACACAATCGGAGGGGCAGTACTGAGGGAGCGCCGCACTGTCGGAGGGGCAGTACTGAGGGAGTGCCGCACTGTCGGAGGGGCAGTGCTGAGGGACCAGCACACTATCGGAGGGGCAGTACTGAGGGAGCGCCGCACTATCGGAGGGGCAGTACTGAGGGAGCGCCGCACTGTCGGGGGGGCAGTACTGAGAGGAGCGCCGCACTGTCGGAGGGGCCAGTACTGAGGGAGCGGCGCAATGTCGGGGGGGCAGTACTGAGGGAGCGCCGCACTGTCGGAGGGGCAGTACTGAGGGAGCGCCGCACTGTCGGAGGGGCAGTACTGAGGGAGCACCGCACTGTCGGAGGGGCAGTGCTGAGGGACCGCCACACTATCGGAGGGGCAGTACTGAGGGAGCGCCGCACTGTGGGAGGGCCAGTACTGAGGGAGCGCTGCACTGTCGGAGGGACAGTACTGAGGGAGCGCCGCACTGTCGGAGGGGCAGTACTGAGGAAGCACCGCACTGTCGGAGGGGCAGTGCTGAGGGACCGCCACACTATCGGAGGGCAGGACTGAGGGAGTGCCGCACTCTCGGAGGGGCAGTACTGAGGGAGCGCCGCACTATCGGAGGGGCAGTGCTGAGGGACCGCCACACTTTCGGAGGGGCAGTACTGAGGGACCACCACAATATCGGAGGGGCAGTACTGAGGGAGCGTCGCACTATCGGAGGGGCAGTACTGAGGGAGCGCCGCACTGTCGGGGGGGCAGTACTGAGGGAGTGCTGCACTGTCGGAGGGGCCAGTACTGAGGGAGCGCTGCACTGTCGGAGGGACAGTACTGAGAGAGCGCCGCACTGTCAGAGGGGCAGTACTGAGGGAAAGGCGCACTGTCGGAGGGGCAGTGCTGAGGGAGCGCCGCACTGTCGGAGGGGCAGTGCTGAGGGAGCGCCGCACTGTCGGAGGGGCAGTGTTGAGGGAGCGCCGCACTGTCGGAGGGGCAGTACTGAGGGAGCGCCGCACTGTGGGAGGGGCAGTACTGAGGGAGTGCCGCACTGTCGGAGGGGCAGTGCTGAGGGAGAGCCGCACTGTCGGAGGGGCAGTGCTGAGGGAGCGCCGCACTGTCGGAGGGCAGTGCTGAGGGGGCGCTGCACTGTCGGAGGGGCAGTACTGAGGGAGTGCCGCACTGTCGGTGGGGCAGTACTGAGGGAGTGCCGCACTGTTGGAGGGGCATTACTGAGGGAGCGCCGCACTATCGGAGGGGCAGTGCTGAGGGACCGCCACACTATTGGAGGGGCGGTACTGAGGGAGCGCCGCACTGTCAGAGGGGCAGTACTGAGGGAGCGCCGCACTATCGGAGGGGCAGTGCTGAGGGACCGCCACACTATCGGAGGGGCAGTACTGAGGGAGTGCCACACTGTCGGAGGGGCAGTGCTGAGGGACCACCACACTATCGGAGGGGTAGTACTGAGGGAGCGCCACACTATCGGAGGGGCAGTACTGAGGGAGCACCGCAATGTCGGGGGGGCAGTACTGAGGGAGCGCCGCACTGTCGGAGGGGCCAGTACTGAGGGAGCGCTGCACTGTCGGATGGACAGTAGTGAGGGAGCGCCGCACTGTCAGAGGGGCAGTACTGAGGGAACGCCGCACTGTCGGAGGGGCAGTGCTGAGGGAGCGCCGCACTGTCGGAGGGGCAGTGCTGAGGGAGCGCCGCACTGTCGGAGGGGCAGTGCTGAGGGAGCGCTGCACTGTGGGAGGAGCAGTGCTGAGGGAGCGCCGCACTGTCGGAGGGGCAGTACTGAGGGAGCGCCGCACTGTCGGAGGGGCAGTACTGAGGGAGCACCGCACTGTGGGAGGGGCAGTACTGAGGGAGCGCCACACTGTCGGGGGGCAGTACTGAGGGTGCACCGCACTGTCGGAGTGGCAGTGCTGAGGGACAGCCACACTATCGGAGGGGCAGTACTGAGGGAGTGCCGCACTGTCGGAGGGGCATTACTGAGGGAGCGCCGCACTATCGGAGGGGCAGTGCTGAGGGACCGCCACACTATCGGAGGGGCGTTACTGAGGGAGCGCCGCACTGTCGGAGGGGCAGTACTGAGGGAGCGCCGCACTATCGGAGGGGCAGTGCTGAGGGACCGCCACACTATCGGAGGGGCAGTACTGAGGGAGTGCCGCACTGTCGGAGGGGCAGTGCTGAGGGACCACCACACTATCGGAGGGGCAGTACTGAGGGAGCGCCACACTATCGGAGGGGCAGTACTGAGGGAGCACCGCAATGTCGGGGGGGCAGTACTGAGGGAGCGCCGCACTGTCAGAGGGGCCAGTACTGAGGGAGCGCTGCACTGTCGGATGGACAGTAGTGAGGGAGCGCCGCACTGTCAGAGGGGCAGTACTGAGGGAACGCCGCACTGTTGGAGGGGCAGTGCTGAGGGAGCGCCGCACTGTCGGAGGGGCAGTGCTGAGGGAGCGCCGCACTGTCGGAGGGGCAGTGCTGAGGGAGCGCTGCACTGTGGGAGGAGCAGTGCTGAGGGAGCGCCGCACTGTCGGAGGGGCAGTACTGAGGGAGCGCCGCACTGTCGGAGGGGCAGTACTGAGGGAGCACCGCACTGTGGGAGGGGCAGTACTGAGGGAGCGCCACACTGTCGGGGGGGCAGTACTGAGGGAGCACCGCACTGTCGGAGGGGCAGTACTGAGGGGGTGCCGCACTGTCGGAGGGGCAGTAATGAGGGAGCGCCGCACTGTGGGAGGGGCAGTACTGAGGGAGCACCGCACTGTCGGGGCAGCAGTACTGAGAGAGTGCCGCACTGTGGGAGGGGCAGTACTGAGGGAGCGCCGCACTGTCGGGGGGGCAGTACTGAGGGAGCGCCGCACTGTCAGAGGGACAGTACTGAGGGAGCGCCGCACTGTCGGAGGGGCAGTACTGAGGAAGCACCGCACTGTCGGAGGGGCAGTGCTGAGGGACCGCCACACTATCGGAGGGGCAGGACTGAGGGAGTGCCGCACTCTCGGAGGGGCAGTACTGAGGGAGCGCCGCACTATCGGAGGGGCAGTGCTGAGGGACCGCCACACTTTCGGAGGGGCAGTACTGAGGGACCACCACAATATCGGAGGGGCAGTACTGAGGGAGCGTCGCACTATCGGAGGGGCAGTACTGAGGGAGCGCTGCACTGTCGGAGGGGCCAGTACTGAGGGAGCGCTGCACTGTCGGAGGGACAGTACTGAGAGAGCGCCGCACTGTCAGAGGGGCAGTACTGAGGGAAAGCCGCACTGTCGGAGGGGCAGTGCTGAGGGAGCGCCGCACTGTCGGAGGGGCAGTGCTGAGGGAGCGCCGCACTGTCGGAGGGGCAGTGCTGAGGGAGCGCCGCACTGTCGGAGGGGCAGTACTGAGGGAGCGCCGCACTGTGGGAGGGGCAGTACTGAGGGAGTGCCGCACTGTCGGAGGGGCAGTGCTGAGGGAGAGCCGCACTGTCGGAGGGGCAGTGCTGAGGGAGTGCCGCACTGTCGGAGGGCAGTGCTGAGGGGGCGCTGCACTGTCAGAGGGGCAGTACTGAGGGAGTGCCGCACTGTCGGAGGGGCAGTACTGAGGGAGTCCCGCACTGTGGGAGGGGCAGTACTGAGGGAGCGCCGCACTGTCGGGGGAGCAGTACTGAGGGAGCGCCGCACTGTGGGAGGGGCAGTACTGAGGGAGTGCCACACTGTTGGGGGGCAGTACTGAGGGAGCACCGCACTGTCGGAGTGGCAGTGCTGAGGGACAGCCACACTATCGGAGGGGCAGTACTGAGGGAGTGCCGCACTGTCGGAGGGGCATTACTGAGGGAGCGCCGCACTATCGGAGGGGCAGTGCTGAGGGACCGCCACACTCTCGGAGGGGCGGTACTGAGGGAGCGCCGCACTGTCAGAGGGGCAGTACTGAGGGAGCGCCGCACTATCGGAGGGGCAGTGCTGAGGGACCGCCACACTATCGGAGGGGCAGTACTGAGGGAGTGCCGCACTGTCGGAGGGGCAGTGCTGAGGGACCACCACACTATCGGAGGGGCAGTACTGAGGGAGCGCCACACTATCGGAGGGGCAGTACTGAGGGAGCACCGCAATGTCGGGGGGGCAGTACTGAGGGAGCGCCGCACTGTCGGAGGGGCCAGTACTGAGGGAGCGCTGCACTGTCGGATGGACAGTAGTGAGGGAGCGCCGCACTGTCAGAGGGGCAGTACTGAGGGAACGCCGCACTGTCGGAGGGGCAGTGCTGAGGGAGCGCCGCACTGTCGGAGGGGCAGTACTGAGGGAGCGCCGCACTGTCGGAGGGGCAGTGCTGAGGGAGCGCTGCACTGTGGGAGGAGCAGTGCTGAGGGAGCGCCGCACTGTCGGAGGGGCAGTACTGAGGGAGCGCCGCACTGTCGGAGGGGCAGTACTGAGGGAGCACCGCACTGTGGGAGGGGCAGTACTGAGGGAGCGCCGCACTGTCGGGGGGCAGTACTGAGGGAGCGCCGCACTGTCGGAGGGGCTGTGCTGAGGGACCGCCACACTATCGGAGGGGCAGTACTGAGGGAGTGCCACACTATCGGAGGGGCAGTGCTGCGGGAGCGCCGCACTAGCGGAGGGGCAGTGCTGAGGGTCCGCCACACAATCGGAGGGGCAGTACTGAGGGAGCGCCGCACTGTCGGAGGGGCAGTACTGAGGGAGTGCCGCACTGTCGGAGGGGCAGTGCTGAGGGACCAGCACACTATCGGAGGGGCAGTACTGAGGGAGCGCCGCACTATCGGAGGGGCAGTACTGAGGGAGCGCCGCACTGTCGGGGGGGCAGTACTGAGAGGAGCGCCGCACTGTCGGAGGGGCCAGTACTGAGGGAGCGGCGCAATGTCGGGGGGGCAGTACTGAGGGAGCGCCGCACTGTCGGAGGGGCAGTACTGAGGGAGCGCCGCACTGTCGGAGGGGCAGTACTGAGGGAGCACCGCACTGTCGGAGGGGCAGTGCTGAGGGACCGCCACACTATCGGAGGGGCAGTACTGAGGGAGCGCCGCACTGTGGGAGGGCCAGTACTGAGGGAGCGCTGCACTGTCGGAGGGACAGTACTGAGGGAGCGCCGCACTGTCGGAGGGGCAGTACTGAGGAAGCACCGCACTGTCGGAGGGGCAGTGCTGAGGGACCGCCACACTATCGGAGGGCAGGACTGAGGGAGTGCCGCACTCTCGGAGGGGCAGTACTGAGGGAGCGCCGCACTATCGGAGGGGCAGTGCTGAGGGACCGCCACACTTTCGGAGGGGCAGTACTGAGGGACCACCACAATATCGGAGGGGCAGTACTGAGGGAGCGTCGCACTATCGGAGGGGCAGTACTGAGGGAGCGCCGCACTGTCGGGGGGGCAGTACTGAGGGAGTGCTGCACTGTCGGAGGGGCCAGTACTGAGGGAGCGCTGCACTGTCGGAGGGACAGTACTGAGAGAGCGCCGCACTGTCAGAGGGGCAGTACTGAGGGAAAGGCGCACTGTCGGAGGGGCAGTGCTGAGGGAGCGCCGCACTGTCGGAGGGGCAGTGCTGAGGGAGCGCCGCACTGTCGGAGGGGCAGTGTTGAGGGAGCGCCGCACTGTCGGAGGGGCAGTACTGAGGGAGCGCCGCACTGTGGGAGGGGCAGTACTGAGGGAGTGCCGCACTGTCGGAGGGGCAGTGCTGAGGGAGAGCCGCACTGTCGGAGGGGCAGTGCTGAGGGAGCGCCGCACTGTCGGAGGGCAGTGCTGAGGGGGCGCTGCACTGTCGGAGGGGCAGTACTGAGGGAGTGCCGCACTGTCGGTGGGGCAGTACTGAGGGAGTGCCGCACTGTTGGAGGGGCATTACTGATCGAGCGCCGCACTATCGGAGGGGCAGTGCTGAGGGACCGCCACACTATTGGAGGGGCGGTACTGAGGGAGCGCCGCACTGTCAGAGGGGCAGTACTGAGGGAGCGCCGCACTATCGGAGGGGCAGTGCTGAGGGACCGCCACACTATCGGAGGGGCAGTACTGAGGGAGTGCCACACTGTCGGAGGGGCAGTGCTGAGGGACCACCACACTATCGGAGGGGTAGTACTGAGGGAGCGCCACACTATCGGAGGGGCAGTACTGAGGGAGCACCGCAATGTCGGGGGGGGCAGTACTGAGGGAGCGCCGCACTGTCGGAGGGGCCAGTACTGAGGGAGCGCTGCACTGTCGGATGGACAGTAGTGAGGGAGCGCCGCACTGTCAGAGGGGCAGTACTGAGGGAACGCCGCACTGTCGGAGGGGCAGTGCTGAGGGAGCGCCGCACTGTCGGAGGGGCAGTGCTGAGGGAGCGCCGCACTGTCGGAGGGGCAGTGCTGAGGGAGCGCTGCACTGTGGGAGGAGCAGTGCTGAGGGAGCGCCGCACTGTCGGAGGGGCAGTACTGAGGGAGCGCCGCACTGTCGGAGGGGCAGTACTGAGGGAGCACCGCACTGTGGGAGGGGCAGTACTGAGGGAGCGCCACACTGTCGGGGGGCAGTACTGAGGGTGCACCGCACTGTCGGAGTGGCAGTGCTGAGGGACAGCCACACTATCGGAGGGGCAGTACTGAGGGAGTGCCGCACTGTCGGAGGGGCATTACTGAGGGAGCGCCGCACTATCGGAGGGGCAGTGCTGAGGGACCGCCACACTATCGGAGGGGCGTTACTGAGGGAGCGCCGCACTGTCGGAGGGGCAGTACTGAGGGAGCGCCGCACTATCGGAGGGGCAGTGCTGAGGGACCGCCACACTATCGGAGGGGCAGTACTGAGGGAGTGCCGCACTGTCGGAGGGGCAGTGCTGAGGGACCACCACACTATCGGAGGGGCAGTACTGAGGGAGCGCCACACTATCGGAGGGGCAGTACTGAGGGAGCACCGCAATGTCGGGGGGGCAGTACTGAGGGAGCGCCGCACTGTCAGAGGGGCCAGTACTGAGGGAGCGCTGCACTGTCGGATGGACAGTAGTGAGGGAGCGCCGCACTGTCAGAGGGGCAGTACTGAGGGAACGCCGCACTGTTGGAGGGGCAGTGCTGAGGGAGCGCCGCACTGTCGGAGGGGCAGTGCTGAGGGAGCGCCGCACTGTCGGAGGGGCAGTGCTGAGGGAGCGCTGCACTGTGGGAGGAGCAGTGCTGAGGGAGCGCCGCACTGTCGGAGGGGCAGTACTGAGGGAGCGCCGCACTGTCGGAGGGGCAGTACTGAGGGAGCACCGCACTGTGGGAGGGGCAGTACTGAGGGAGCGCCACACTGTCGGGGGGGCAGTACTGAGGGAGCACCGCACTGTCGGAGGGGCAGTACTGAGGGGGTGCCGCACTGTCGGAGGGGCAGTAATGAGGGAGCGCCGCACTGTGGGAGGGGCAGTACTGAGGGAGCACCGCACTGTCGGGGCAGCAGTACTGAGAGAGTGCCGCACTGTGGGAGGGGCAGTACTGAGGGAGCGCCGCACTGTCGGGGGGGCAGTACTGAGGGAGCGCCGCACTGTCAGAGGGACAGTACTGAGGGAGCGCCGCACTGTCGGAGGGGCAGTACTGAGGAAGCACCGCACTGTCGGAGGGGCAGTGCTGAGGGACCGCCACACTATCGGAGGGGCAGGACTGAGGGAGTGCCGCACTCTCGGAGGGGCAGTACTGAGGGAGCGCCGCACTATCGGAGGGGCAGTGCTGAGGGACCGCCACACTTTCGGAGGGGCAGTACTGAGGGACCACCACAATATCGGAGGGGCAGTACTGAGGGAGCGTCGCACTATCGGAGGGGCAGTACTGAGGGAGCGCTGCACTGTCGGAGGGGCCAGTACTGAGGGAGCGCTGCACTGTCGGAGGGACAGTACTGAGAGAGCGCCGCACTGTCAGAGGGGCAGTACTGAGGGAAAGCCGCACTGTCGGAGGGGCAGTGCTGAGGGAGCGCCGCACTGTCGGAGGGGCAGTGCTGAGGGAGCGCCGCACTGTCGGAGGGGCAGTGCTGAGGGAGCGCCGCACTGTCGGAGGGGCAGTACTGAGGGAGCGCCGCACTGTGGGAGGGGCAGTACTGAGGGAGTGCCGCACTGTCGGAGGGGCAGTGCTGAGGGAGAGCCGCACTGTCGGAGGGGCAGTGCTGAGGGAGTGCCGCACTGTCGGAGGGCAGTGCTGAGGGGGCGCTGCACTGTCAGAGGGGCAGTACTGAGGGAGTGCCGCACTGTCGGAGGGGCAGTACTGAGGGAGTCCCGCACTGTGGGAGGGGCAGTACTGAGGGAGCGCCGCACTGTCGGGGGAGCAGTACTGAGGGAGCGCCGCACTGTGGGAGGGGCAGTACTGAGGGAGTGCCACACTGTTGGGGGGCAGTACTGAGGGAGCACCGCACTGTCGGAGTGGCAGTGCTGAGGGACAGCCACACTATCGGAGGGGCAGTACTGAGGGAGTGCCGCACTGTCGGAGGGGCATTACTGAGGGAGCGCCGCACTATCGGAGGGGCAGTGCTGAGGGACCGCCACACTCTCGGAGGGGCGGTACTGAGGGAGCGCCGCACTGTCAGAGGGGCAGTACTGAGGGAGCGCCGCACTATCGGAGGGGCAGTGCTGAGGGACCGCCACACTATCGGAGGGGCAGTACTGAGGGAGTGCCGCACTGTCGGAGGGGCAGTGCTGAGGGACCACCACACTATCGGAGGGGCAGTACTGAGGGAGCGCCACACTATCGGAGGGGCAGTACTGAGGGAGCACCGCAATGTCGGGGGGGCAGTACTGAGGGAGCGCCGCACTGTCGGAGGGGCCAGTACTGAGGGAGCGCTGCACTGTCGGATGGACAGTAGTGAGGGAGCGCCGCACTGTCAGAGGGGCAGTACTGAGGGAACGCCGCACTGTCGGAGGGGCAGTGCTGAGGGAGCGCCGCACTGTCGGAGGGGCAGTACTGAGGGAGCGCCGCACTGTCGGAGGGGCAGTGCTGAGGGAGCGCTGCACTGTGGGAGGAGCAGTGCTGAGGGAGCGCCGCACTGTCGGAGGGGCAGTACTGAGGGAGCGCCGCACTGTCGGAGGGGCAGTACTGAGGGAGCACCGCACTGTGGGAGGGGCAGTACTGAGGGAGCGCCAAACTGTCGGGGGGCAGTACTGAGGGAGCACCGCACTGTCGGAGTGGCAGTGCTGAGGGACAGCCACACTATCGGAGGGGCAGTACTGAGGGAGTGCCGCACTGTCGGAGGGGCATTACTGAGGGAGCGCCGCACTATCGGAGGGGCAGTGCTGAGGGACCGCCACACTATCGGAGGGGCGGTACTGAGGGAGCGCCGCACTGTCGGAGGGGCAGTACTGAGGGAGCGCCGCACTATCGGAGGGGCAGTGCTGAGGGACCGCCACACTATCGGAGGGGCAGTACTGAGGGAGTGCCGCACTGTCGGAGGGGCAGTGCTGAGGGACCACCACACTATCGGAGGGGCAGTACTGAGGGAGCGCCACACTATCGGAGGGGCAGTACTGAGGGAGCACCGCAATGTCGGGGGGGCAGTACTGAGGGAGCACCGCACTGTCGGAGGGGCCAGTACTGAGGGAGCGCTGCACTGTCGGATGGACAGTAGTGAGGGAGCGCCGCACTGTCAGAGGGGCAGTACTGAGGGAACGCCGCACTGTCGGAGGGGCAGTGCTGAGGGAGCGCCGCACTGTCGGAGGGGCAGTGCTGAGGGAGTGCAGCACTGTCGGAGGGGCAGTGCTGAGGGAGCGCTGCACTGTGGGAGGAGCAGTGCTGAGGGAGCGCCGCACTGTCGGAGGGGCAGTACTGAGGGAGCGCCGCACTGTCGGAGGGGCAGTACTGAGGGAGCACCGCACTGTGGGAGGGGCAGTACTGAGGGAGCGCCACACTGTCGGGGGGGCAGTACTGAGGGAGCACCGCACTGTCGGAGGGGCAGTACTGAGGGGGTGCCGCACTGTCGGAGGGGCAGTAATGAGGGAGCGCCGCACTGTGGGAGGGGCAGTACTGAGGGAGCGCCGCACTGTCGGGGCAGCAGTACTGAGAGAGTGCCGCACTGTGGGAGGGGCAGTACTGAGGGAGCGCCGCACTGTCGGGGGGGCAGTACTGAGGGAGCGCCGCACTGTCGGAGGGGCTGTGCTGAGGGACCGCCACACTATCGGAGGGGCAGTACTGAGGGAGTGCCACACTGTCGGAGGGGCAGTGCTGCGGGAGCGCCGCACTAGCGGAGGGGCAGTGCTGAGGGTCCGCCACACAATCGGAGGGGCAGTACTGAGGGAGCGCCGCACTGTCGGAGACGCAGTACTGAGGGAGTGCCGCACTGTCGGAGGGGCAGTGCTGAGGGACCAGCACACTATCGGAGGGGCAGTACTGAGGGAGCGCCGCACTATCGGAGGGGCAGTACTGAGGGAGCGCCGCACTGTCGGGGGGCAGTACTGAGAGGAGCGCCGCACTGCCGGAGGGGCCAGTACTGAGGGAGCGGCGCACTGTCGTGGGGGCAGTACTGAGGGAGCGCCGCACTGTCGGAGGGGCAGTACTGAGGGAGCGCCGCACTGTCGGAGGGGCAGTACTGAGGGAGCACCGCACTGTCGGAGGGGCAGTGCTGAGGGACCGCCACACTATCGGAGGGGCAGTACTGAGGGAGCGCCGCACTGTGGGAGGGCCAGTACTGAGGGAGCGCTGCACTGTCGGAGGGACAGTACTGAGGGAGCGCCGCACTGTCGGAGGGGCAGTACTGAGGGAGCACCGCACTGTCGGAGGGGCAGTGCTGAGGGACCGCCACACTACCGGAGGGGCAGGACTGAGGGAGTGCCGCACTCTCGGAGGGGCAGGACTGAGGGAGCGCCGCACTATCGGAGGGGCAGTGCTGAGGGACCGCCACACTTTCGGAGGGGCAGTACTGAGGGACCACCACAATATCGGAGGGGCAGTACAGAGGGAGCATCGCACTGTCGGGGGGGCAGTACTGAGGGAGCGCCGCACTGTCGGAGGGGCAGTACTGAGGGAGTGCCGCACTGTCGGAGGGCATTACTGAGGGAGCGCCGCACTATCGGAGGGGCAGTGCTGAGGGACCGCCACACTCTCGGAGGGGCGGTACTGAGGGAGCGCCGCACTGTCAGAGGGGCAGTACTGAGGGAGCGCCGCACTATCGGAGGGGCAGTGCTGAGGGACCGCCACACTATCGGAGGGGCAGTACTGAGGGAGTGCCGCACTGTCGGAGGGGCAGTGCTGAGGGACCACCACACTATCGGAGGGGCAGTACTGAGGGAGCGCCACACTATCGGAGGGGCAGTACTGAGGGAGCACCGCAATGTCGGGGGGGCAGTACTGAGGGATGTCGGAGGGGCCAGTACTGAGGGAGCGCTGCACTGTCGGATGGACAGTAGTGAGGGAGCGCCGCACTGTCAGAGGGGCAGTACTGAGGGAACGCCGCACTGTCGGAGGGGCAGTGCTGAGGGAGCGCCGCACTGTCGGAGGGGCAGTGCTGAGGGAGCGCCGCACTGTCGGAGGGGCAGTGCTGAGGGGAGCGCTGCACTGTGGGAGGAGCAGTGCTGAGGGAGCGCCGCACTGTCGGAGGGGCAGTACTGAGGGAGCGCCGCACTGTCGGAGGGGCAGTACTGAGGGAGCACCGCACTGTGGGAGGGGCAGTACTGAGGGAGCGCCAAACTGTCGGGGGGCAGTACTGAGGGAGCACCGCACTGTCGGAGTGGCAGTGCTGAGGGACAGCCACACTATCGGAGGGGCAGTACTGAGGGAGTGCCGCACTGTCGGAGGGGCATTACTGAGGGAGCGCCGCACTATCGGAGGGGCAGTGCTGAGGGACCGCCACACTATCGGAGGGGCGGTACTGAGGGAGCGCCGCACTGTCGGAGGGGCAGTACTGAGGGAGCGCCGCACTATCGGAGGGGCAGTGCTGAGGGACCGCCACACTATCGGAGGGGCAGTACTGAGGGAGTGCCGCACTGTCGGAGGGGCAGTGCTGAGGGACCACCACACTATCGGAGGGGCAGTACTGAGGGAGCGCCACACTATCGGAGGGGCAGTACTGAGGGAGCACCGCAATGTCGGGGGGGCAGTACTGAGGGAGCGCCGCACTGTCGGAGGGGCCAGTACTGAGGGAGCGCTGCACTGTCGGATGGACAGTAGTGAGGGAGCGCCGCACTGTCAGAGGGGCAGTACTGAGGGAACGCCGCACTGTCGGAGGGGCAGTGCTGAGGGAGCGCCGCACTGTCGGAGGGGCAGTGCTGAGGGAGTGCCGCACTGTCGGAGGGGCAGTGCTGAGGGAGCGCTGCACTGTGGGAGGAGCAGTGCTGAGGGAGCGCCGCACTGTCGGAGGGGCAGTACTGAGGGAGCGCCGCACTGTCGGAGGGGCAGTACTGAGGGAGCACCGCACTGTGGGAGGGGCAGTACTGAGGGAGCGCCACACTGTCGGGGGGGCAGTACTGAGGGAGCACCGCACTGTCGGAGGGGCAGTACTGAGGGGGTGCCGCACTGTCGGAGGGGCAGTAATGAGGGAGCGCCGCACTGTGGGAGGGGCAGTACTGAGGGAGCGCCGCACTGTCGGGGCAGCAGTACTGAGAGAGTGCCGCACTGTGGGAGGGGCAGTACTGAGGGAGCGCCGCACTGTCGGGGGGGCAGTACTGAGGGAGCGCCGCACTGTCGGAGGGGCTGTGCTGAGGGACCGCCACACTATCGGAGGGGCAGTACTGAGGGGAGTGCCACACTGTCGGAGGGGCAGTGCTGCGGGAGCGCCGCACTAGCGGAGGGGCAGTGCTGAGGGTCCGCCACACAATCGGAGGGGCAGTACTGAGGGAGCGCCGCACTGTCGGAGACGCAGTACTGAGGGAGTGCCGCACTGTCGGAGGGGGCAGTGCTGAGGGACCAGCACACTATCGGAGGGGCAGTACTGAGGGAGCGCCGCACTATCGGAGGGGCAGTACTGAGGGAGCGCCGCACTGTCGGGGGGGGCAGTACTGAGAGGAGCGCCGCACTGTCGGAGGGGCCAGTACTGAGGGAGCGGCGCACTGTCGGTGGGGGCAGTACTGAGGGAGCGCCGCACTGTCGGAGGGGCAGTACTGAGGGAGCGCCGCACTGTCGGAGGGGCAGTACTGAGGGAGCACCGCACTGTCGGAGGGGCAGTGCTGAGGGACCGCCACACTATCGGAGGGGCAGTACTGAGGGAGCGCCGCACTGTGGGAGGGCCAGTACTGAGGGAGCGCTGAACTGTCGGAGGGACAGTACTGAGGGAGCGCCGCACTGTCGGAGGGGCAGTACTGAGGGAGCACCGCACTGTCGGAGGGGCAGTGCTGAGGGACCGCCACACTATCGGAGGGGCAGGACTGAGGGAGTGCCGCACTCTCGGAGGGGCAGTAATGAGGGAGCGCCGCACTATCGGAGGGGCAGTGCTGAGGGACCGCCACACTTTCGGAGGGGCAGTACTGAGGGACCACCACAATATCGGAGGGGCAGTACTGAGGGAGCGTCGCACTATCGGAGGGGCAGTACTGAGGGAGCGCCGCACTGTCGGGGGGGCAGTACTGAGGGAGCGCTGCACTGTCGGAGGGGCCAGTACTGAGGGAGCGCTGCACTGTCGGAGGGACAGTACTGAGAGAGCGCCGCACTGTCAGAGGGGCAGTACTGAGGGAAAGCCGCACTGTCGGAGGGGCAGTGCTGAGGGAGCGCCGCACTGTCGGAGGGGCAGTGCTGAGGGAGCGCCGCACTGTTGGAGGGGCAGTACTGAGGGAGCGCCGCACTGTGGGAGGGGCAGTACTGAGGGAGTGCCGCACTGTCGGGGGGGCAGTACTGAAGGAGCACCGCACTGTCGGAGGGGCAGTACTGAGGGAGTGCCGCACTGTCGGAGTGGCAGTACTGAGGGAGGGCCGCACTGTGGGAGGGGCAGTACTGAGGGAGCGCCGCACTGTCGAGGGGGCAGTACTTAGGGAGTGCCGCACTGTCGGAGGGGCAGTACCTAGGGAGCGCCGCACTGTGGGAGGGGCAGTACTGAGGGAGCGCCGCACTGTCGGAGGGTCAGTACTGATGGAACGCCGCACTGTTGGAGGGGCAGTGCTGAGGGGGCGCCGCACTGTCGGAGGGGCAGTGCTGAGGGAGCGCCGCACTGTCGGAGGGGCAGTGCTGAGGAGCGCCGCACTGTCGGAGGGGCAGTACTGAGGGAGTGCCGCACTGTCGGAGGGGCAGTACTCATGGAGCGCCGCACTGTGGGAGGGGCAGCACTGAGGGGAGCGTCGCACTGTCGGAGGGGCAGTACTGAGGGAACGCCGCACTGTCGGAGGGGCAGTGCTGAGGGAGTGCCGCACTGTCAGAGGGGCAGTGCTGAGGGAGCGCCGCACTGTCGGAGGGGCAGTGCTGAGGGAGCGCCGCACTGTGGGAGGGTCAGTGCTGAGGGAGCGCCGCACGGTCGGAGGGGCAGTACTGAGGGAGCGCCGCACTGTCGGAGGGGCAGTACTGAGGGAGCGCCGCACTGTGGGAGGGGCAGTACTGAGGGAGCGCCACACTGTCGGGGGGGCAGTGCTGAGGGAGCACCGCACTGTCGGAGGGGCAGTACTGAGGGAGTGCCGCACTGTCGGAGGGGCAGTACTGAGGGAGCGCCGCACTGTGGGAGGGGCAGTACTGAGGGAGCGCCGCACTGTCGGGGCAGCAGTACTGAGGGAGCACCGCACTGTCGGAGGGGCAGTGCTGAGGGGGAGCCGCACTGGCGGAGGGGCAGTGCTGAGGGAGCACCGCACTGTCGGAGGGGCAGTGCTGAGGGAGCGCCGCACTGTCGGAGGGGCAGTACTGAGGGAGTGCCGCACTGTCAGAGGGGCAGTACTCAGGGAGCGCCGCACTGTGGGAGGGGCAGTACTGAGGGAGCGCCGCACTCTCGGAGGGGCAGTACTGAGGGAGCGCCGCACTGTGGGAGGGACAGTACTGAGGGAGCGCCGCACTGTCGGGGGGGCAGTACTGAGGGAGTGCCGCACTGTGGGAGGGGCAGGACAGAGGGAGCGCCGCACTGTCCGGGGGGCAGTACTGAGGGAGTACCGCACTGTCGGAGGGGCTGTGCTGAGGGACCGCCACACTATCGGAGGGGCAGTACTGAGGGAGCGTCGCACTGTCGGGGGGGCAGTACTGAGGGAGCGCCGCACTGTCGGAGGGGCACTACTGAGGGAGCGCCGCACTGTCGGAGGGGCAGCACTGAGGGAGCACCGCACTGTCGGAGGGGCAGTGCTGAGGGACCGCCACACTATCGGAGGGGCAGTACTGAGGGAGCGCCGCACTGTGGGAGGGGCAGTGCTGAGGGAGCACCGCACTGTCGGAGGGGCAGTACTTAGGGAGTGCCGCACTGTCGGAGGGGCAGTACTGAGGGAGCGCCGCACTGTGGGAGGGGCAGTACTGAGGGAGCGCCGCACTGTCGGAGGGGCAGTACTGAGGGAACGCCGCACTGTTGGAGGGGCAGTGCTGAGGGGGCGCCGCACTGTCGGAGGGGCAGTGCTGAGGGAGCGCCGCACTGTCGGAGGGGCAGTGCTGAGGGAGCGCCGCACTGTCGGAGGGGCAGTACTGAGGGAGTGCCGCACTGTCGGAGGGGCAGTACTCAGGGAGCGCCGCACTGTGGGAGGGGCAGCACTGAGGGAGCGTCACACTGTCGGAGGGGCAGTACTGAGGGAACGCCGCACTGTCGGAGGGGCAGTGCTGAGGGAGCGCCGCACTGTCGGAGGGGCAGTGCTGAGGGAGCGCCGCACTGTCGGAAGGGCAGTGCTGAGGGAGCGCCGCACTGTGGGCGGGGCAGTGCTGAGGGAGCGCCGCACGGTCGGAGGGGCAGTACTGAGGGAGCGCCGCACTGTCGGAGGGGCAGTACTGAGGGAGCGCCGCACTGTGGGAGGGGCAGTACTGAGGGAGCGCCACACTGTCGGGGGGGCAGTGCTGAGGGAGCACCGCACTGTCGGAGGGGCAGTACTGAGGGAGTGCCGCACTGTCGGAGGGGCAGTACTGAGGGAGCGCCGCACTGTGGGAGGGGCAGTACTGAGGGAGCGCCGCACTGTCGGGGCAGCAGTACTGAGGGAGCGCCGCACTGTCGGAGGGGCAGTGCTGAGGGGGAGCCGCACTGGCGGAGGGGCAGTGCGGAGGGAGCACCGCACTGTCGGAGGGGCAGTGCTGAGGGAGCGCCGCACTGTCGGAGGGGCAGTACTGAGGGAGTGCCGCACTGTCAGAGGGGCAGTACTCAGGGAGCGCCGCACTGTGGGAGGGGCAGTACTGAGGGAGCGCCGCAGTGTCGGAGGGGCAGTACTGAGGGAGCGCCGCACTGTGGGAGGCACAGTACTGAGGGAGCGCCGCACTGTCGGGGGGGCAGTACTGAGGGAGTGCCGCACTGTGGGAGGGGCAGGACAGAGGGAGCGCCGCACTGTCCGGGGGGCAGTACTGAGGGAGCACCGCACTGTCGGAGGGGCTGTGCTGAGGGACCGCCACACTATCGGAGGGGCAGTACTGAGGGAGCTTCGCACTGTCGGGGGGGCAGTACTGAGGGAGCGCCGCACTGTCGGAGGGGCAGTACTGAGGGAGCGCCGCACTGTCGGAGGGGCAGTACTGAGGGAGCACCGCACTGTCGGAGGGACAGTGCTGAGGGACCGCCACACTATCGGAGGGGCAGTACTGAGGGAGCCCCGCACTGTGGGAGGGCCAGTACTGAGGGAGCGCTGCACTGTCGGAGGGACAGTACTGAGGGAGCGCCGCACTGTCGGAGGGGCAGTACTGAGGGAGCACCGCACTGTCGGAGGGGCAGTGCTGAGGGACCGCCACACTATCGGAGGGGCAGGACTGAGGGAGTGCCGCACTCTCGGAGGGGCAGTACTGAGGGAGCGCCGCACTATCGGAGGGGCAGTGCTGAGGGACCGCCACACTTTCGGAGGGGCAGTACTGAGGGACCACCACAATATCGGAGGGGCAGTACTGAGGGAGCATCGCACTATCGGAGGGGCAGTACTGAGGGAGCGCCGCACTGTCGGGGGGGCAGTACTGAGGGAGCGCTGCACTGTCGGAGGGGCCAGTGCTGAGGGAGCGCCGCACTGTCGGAGGGGCAGTGCTGAGGGAGCGCCGCACTGTCGGAGGGGCAGTACTGAGGGAGCGCCGCACTGTGGGAGGGGCAGTACTGAGGGAGTGCCGCACTGTCGGGGGGGCAGTAACTGAAGGAGCACCGCACTGTCGGAGGGGCAGTACTGAGGGAGTGGCAGTACTGAGGGAGGGCCGCACTGTGGAGGGGCAGTACTGAGGGAGCCGCACTGTGGGAGGGCAGTACTGAGGGAGGCGCACTGCACGGGAGTGGGCAGTACTGTCGGAGGGGCAGTCACTGAGGGAGCGCCGCACTGTGGGAGGGGCAGTACTGAGGGAGCGCCGCACTGTCGGAGGGCAGTACTGATGGAACGCCGCACTGTTGGAGGGGCAGTGCTGAGGGGGCGCCGCACTGTCGGAGGGGCAGTGCTGAGGGAGCGCCGCACTGTCGAGGGGCAGTGCTGAGGGAGCGCCGCACTGTCGGAGGGGCAGTACTGAGGGAGTGCCGCACTGTCGGAGGGCAGTACTCAGGGAGCGCCGTCACTGTGGGAGGGGCAGCACTGAGGGAGCGTCGCACTGTCGGAGGGGCAGTACTGAGGGAACGCCGCACTGTCGGAGGGGCAGTGCTGAGGGAGTGCCGCACTGTCGGAGGGGCAGTGCTGAGGGAGCGCCGCACTGTCGGAGGGGCAGTGCTGAGGGAGCGCCGCACTGTGGGAGGGTCAGTGCTGAGGGAGCGCCGCACGGTCGGAGGGGCAGTACTGAGGGAGCGCCGCACTGTCGGAGGGGCAGTACTGAGGGAGCGCCGCACTGTGGGAGGGGCAGTACTGAGGGAGCGCCACACTGTCGGGGGGGCAGTGCTGAGGGAGCACCGCACTGTCGGAGGGGCAGTACTGAGGGAGTGCCGCACTGTCGGAGGGGCAGTACTGAGGGAGCGCCGCACTGTGGGAGGGGCAGTACTGAGGGAGCGCCGCACTGTCGGGGCAGCAGTACTGAGGGAGCACCGCACTGTCGGAGGGGCAGTGCTGAGGGGGAGCCGCACTGGCGGAGGGGCAGTGCTGAGGGAGCACCGCCCTGTCGGAGGGGCAGTGCTGAGGGAGCGCCGCACTGTCGGAGGGGCAGTACTGAGGGAGTGCCGCACTGTCAGAGGGGCAGTACTCAGGGAGCGCCGCACTGTGGGAGGGGCAGTACTGAGGGAGCGCCGCACTGTCGGAGGGGCAGTACTGAGGGAGCGCCGCACTGTGGGAGGGACAGTACTGAGGGAGCGCCGCACTGTCGGGGGGGCAGTACTGAGGGAGTGCCGCACTGTGGGAGGGGCAGGACAGAGGGAGTGCCGCACTGTCCGGGGGGCAGTACTGAGGGAGTACCGCACTGTCGGAGGGGCTGTGCTGAGGTACCGCCACACTATCGGAGGGGCAGTACTGAGGGAGCGCCGCACTGTCGGAGGGGCACTACTGAGGGAGCGCCGCACTGTCGGAGGGGCAGCACTGAGGGAGCACCGCACTGTCGGAGGGGCAGTGCTGAGGGACCGCCACACTATCGGAGGGGCAGTACTGAGGGAGCGCCGCACTGTGGGAGGGGCAGTGCTGAGGGAGCACCGCACTGTCGGAGGGGCAGTACTTAGGGAGTGCCGCACTGTCGGAGGGGCAGTACTGAGGGAGCGCCGCACTGTGGGAGGGGCAGTACTGAGGGAGCGCCGCACTGTCGGAGGGGCAGTACTGAGGGAACGCCGCACTGTTGGAGGGGCAGTGCTGAGGGGGCGCCGCACTGTCGGAGGGGCAGTGCTGAGGGAGCGCCGCACTGTCGGAGGGGCAGTGCTGAGGGGGCGCCGCACTGTCGGAGGGGCAGTACTGAGGGAGTGCCGCACTGTCGGAGGGGCAGTACTCAGGGAGCGCCGCACTGTGGGAGGGGCAGCACTGAGGGAGCGTCGCACTGTCGGAGGGGCAGTACTGAGGGAACGCCGCACTGTCGGAGGGGCAGTGCTGAGGGAGCGCCGCACTGTCGGAGGGGCAGTGCTGAGGGAGCGCCGCACTGTCGGAGGGGCAGTGCTGAGGGAGCGCCGCACTGTGGGAGGGGCAGTGCTGAGGGAGCGCCGCACGGTCGGAGGGGCAGTACTGAGGGAGCGCCGCACTGTCGGAGGGGCAGTACTGAGGGAGCGCCGCACTGTGGGAGGGGCAGTACTGAGGGAGCGCCACACTGTCGGGGGGGCAGTGCTGAGGGAGCACCGCACTGTCGGAGGGGCAGTACTGAGGGAGTGCCGCACTGTCGGAGGGGCAGCACTGAGGGAGCGCCGCACTGTGGGAGGGGCAGTACTGAGGGAGCGCCGCACTGTCGGGGCAGCAGTACTGAGGGAGCACCGCACTGTCGGAGGGGCAGTGCTGAGGGGGAGCCGCACTGGCGGAGGGGCAGTGCTGAGGGAGCACCGCACTGTCGGAGGGGCAGTGCTGAGGGAGCGCCGCACTGTCGGAGGGGCAGTACTGAGGGAGTGCCGCACTGTCAGAGGGGCAGTACTCAGGGAGCGCCGCACTGTGGGAGGGGCAGTACTGAGGGAGCGCCGCACTGTCGGAGGGGCAGTACTGAGGGAGCGCCGCACTGTGGGAGGGACAGTACTGAGGGAGCGCCGCACTGTCGGGGGGGCAGTACTGAGGGAGTGCCGCACTGTGGGAGGGGCAGGACAGAGGGAGCGCCGCACTGTCCGGGGGGCAGTACTGAGGGAGCACCGCACTGTCGGAGGGGCTGTGCTGAGGGACCGCCACACTATCGGAGGGGCAGTACTGAGGGAGCGTCGCACTGTCGGGGGGGCAGTACTGAGGGAGCGCCGCACTGTCGGAGGGGCACTACTGAGGGAGCGCCGCACTGTCGGAGGGGCAGCACTGAGGGAGCACCGCACTGTCGGAGGGGCAGTGCTGAGGGACCGCCACACTATCGGAGGGGCAGTACTGAGGGAGCACCGCACTGTGGGAGGGGCAGTGCTGAGGGAGCGCCGCACTGTCGGAGGGGCAGTTCTGAGGGAGCGCCGCACTGTCGGAGGGGCAGTACTAAGGGAGCGCCGCACTGTGGGAGGGGCAGTACTGAGGGAGCGCCACACTGTCAGGGGGGCAGTACTGAGGGAGCACCGCACTGTCGGAGGGGCAGTACTGAGGGAGTGCCGCACTGTCGGAGGGGCAGTAATGAGGGAGCGCCGCACTGTGGGAGGGGCAGTACTGAGGGTACGCCGCACTGTCGGGGCAGCAGTACTGAGAGAGTGCCGCACTGTGGGAGGGGCAGTACTGAGGGAGCGCCGCACTGTCGGGGGGGCAGTACTGAGGGAGCGCCGCACTGTCGGAGGGGCTGTGCTGAGGGACCGCCACACTATCGGAGGGGCAGTACTGAGGGAGTGCAACACTGTCGGAGGGGCAGTGCTGCGGGAGCGCCGCACTAGCGGAGGAGCAGTGCTGAGGGTCCGCCACACAATCGGAGGGGCAGTACTGAGGGAGCGCCTCACTGTCGGAGGGGCAGTACTGAGGGAGTGCCGCACTATCGGAGGGGCAGTGCTGAGGGAGCGCCGCACTGTCGGGGGGGCAGTACTGAGAGGAGCGCCGCACTGTCGGAGGGGCCAGTACTGAGGGAGCGGCGCACTGTCGGGGGGGCAGTACTGAGGGAGCGCCGCACTGTCAGAGGGGCAGTACTGAGGGAGCGTCGCACTGTCGGAGGGGCAGTACTGAGGGAGCACCGCACTGTCGGAGGGGCAGTGCTGAGGGACCGCCAAACTATCAGAGGGGCAGTACTGAGTGAGCGCCGCACTGTGGGAGGTCCAGTACTGAGGGAGCGCTGCACTGTCGGAGGGACAGTACTGAGGGAGCGCCGCACTTTCGGAGGGGCAGTACTGTGGGAGCACCGCACTGTCGGAGGGGCAGTGCTGAGGGACCGCCACACTATCGGAGGGGCAGGACTGAGGGAGTGCCGCACTCTCGGAGGGGCAGTACTGAGGGAGCGCCGCACTATCGGAAGGGCAGTGCTGAGGGACCGCCACACTGTCGGAGGGGCAGTACTGAGGGACCACCACAATATCGGAGGGGCAGTACTGAGGGAGCGCCGCACTGTCGGGGGGGCAATACTGAGGGAGCGCTGCACTGTCGGTGGGGCCAGCACTGAGGGAGCGCTGCACTGTCGGAGGGACAGTACTGAGAGAGCGCCGCACTGTCAGAGGGGCAGTACTGAGGGAATGCCGCACTGTCGGAGGGGCAGTGCTGAGGGAGCACCGCACTGTCGGGGGGGCAGTACTGAGGGAGTGCCGCACTGTCGGAGGGGCAGTACTGAGGGAGGGCCGCACTGTGGGAGGGGCAGAACTGAGGGAGCGCCGCACTGTCAAGTGGGCAGTACTTAGGGAGTGCCGCAATGTCGGGGGGGCAGTACTGAGGGAGCGCCGCACTGTCGGAGGGGCCAGTACTGAGGGAGCGCTGCACTGTCGGATGGACAGTACTGAGGGAGCGCCGCACTGTCAGAGGGGCAGTACTGAGGGAACGCCGCACTGTCGGAGGGGCAGTGCTGAGGGAGCGCCGCACTGTCGGAGGGGCGGTGCTGAGGGAGCGCCGCACTGTCGGAGGGGCAGTGCTGAGGGAGCGCCGCACTGTGGGAGGGGCAGTGCTGAGGGAGCGCCGCACTGTCGGAGGGGCAGTCCTGAGGGAGCGCCGCACTGTCGGCTGGGCAGTACTGAGGGAGCGCCGCACTGTGGGAGGGGCAGTACTGAGGGAGCGCCACACTGTCGGGGGGGCAGTACTGAGGGAGCAACGCACTGTCGGAGGGGCAGTACTGAGGGAGTGCCGCACTGTCGGAGGGGCAGTACTGAGGGAGCGCCGCACTGTGGGAGGGGCAGTACTGAGGGAGCGCCGCACTGTTGAGGCAGCATTACTGAGGGAGCGCCGCACTATGGGAGGGGCAGCACTGAGGGAGTGCCGCACTGTCGGGGAGGCAGTACTGAGGGAGCGCCGCACTGTCGGAGGGGCTGTGCTGAGGGACCGCCACACTATCGGAGGGGCAGTACTGAGGGAGTGCCACACTGTCGGAGGGGCAGTGCTGAGGGTCCGCCACACTATCGGAGGGGCTGTACTGAGGGAGCGCCGCACTATCGGAGGGGCAGTGCTGAGGGACCACCACACTATCGGAGGGGCAGTACTGTGGGAGTGCCGCACTGTCGGAGGGGCAGTGCTGAGGGACCAGCACACTATCGAAGGGGCAGTACTGAGGGAGCACCGCACTATCGGAGGGGCAGTACTGAGGGAGCGCCGCACTGTCGGAGGGGCAGTACTGAGAGGAGCGCCGCACTGTCGGAGGGGCCAGTGCTGAGGGAGCGCCGCACTGTCGTAGGGGCAGTACTGAGAGAGCACCGCACTGTCGGAGGGGCAGTGCTGAGGGACCGCCACACTATCGGAGGGGCAGTACTGAGGGAGCGCCGCACTGTGGGAGGGCCAGTACTGAGTGAGCGCTGCACTGTCGGAGGGACAGTACTGAGGGAGCGCCGCACTGTCGGAGGGGCAGTACTGAGGGAGTGCCGCACTGTCGGAGGGGCAGTAATGAGGGAGCGCCGCACTGTGGGAGGGGCAGTACTGAGGGAGCGCCGCACTGTCGGGGCAGCAGTACTGAGAGAGTGCCGCACTGTGGGAGGGGCAGTACTGAGGGAGCGCCGCACTGTCGGGGGGGCAGTACTGAGGGAGCGCCGCACTGTCGGAGGGGCTGTGCTGAGGGACCGCCACACTATCGGAGGGGCAGTACTGAGGGAGTGCAACACTGTCGGAGGGGCAGTGCTGCGGGAGCGCCGCACTAGCGGAGGAGCAGTGCTGAGGGTCCGCCACACAATCGGAGGGGCAGTACTGAGGGAGCGCCTCACTGTCGGAGGGGCAGTACTGAGGGAGTGCCGCACTTTCGGAGGGGCAGTGCTGAGGGAGCGCCGCACTGTCGGGGGGGCAGTACTGAGAGGAGCGCCGCACTGTCGGAGGGGACAGTACTGAGGGAGCGGCGCACTGTCGGGGGGGCAGTACTGAGGGAGCGCCGCACTGTCAGAGGGGCAGTACTGAGGGAGCGCCGCACTGTCGGAGGGGCAGTTCTGAGGGAGCACCGCACTGTCGGAGGGGCAGTGCTGAGGGACCGCCAAACTATCGGAGGGGCAGTACTGAGTGAGCGCCGCACTGTGGGAGGGCCAGTACTGAGGGAGCGCTGCACTGTCGGAGGGACAGTACTGAGGGAGCGCCGCACTGTCGGAGGGGCAGTACTGTGGGAGCACCGCACTGTCGGAGGGGCAGTGCTGAGGGACCGCCACACTATCGGAGGGGCAGGACTGAGGGAGTGCCGCACTCTCGGAGGGGCAGTACTGAGGGAGCGCCGCACTATCGGAGGGGCAGTGCTGAGGGACCGCCACACTGTCGGAGGGGCAGTACTGAGGGACCACCACAATATCGGAGGGGCAGTACTGAGGGAGCGCCGCACTATCGGAGGGGCAGTACTGAGGGAGCGCCGCACTGTCGGGGGGGCAGTACTGAGGGAGCGCTGCACTGTCGGTGGGGCCAGCACTGAGGGAGCGCTGCACTGTCGGAGGGACAGTACTGAGAGAGCGCCGCACTGTCAGAGGGGCAGTACTGAGGGAACGCCGCACTGTCGGAGGGGCAGTGCTGAGGGAGCACCGCACTGTCGGGGGGGCAGTACTGAGGGAGTGCCGCACTGTCGGAGAGGCAGTACTGAGGGAGGGCCGCACTGTGGGAGGGGCAGAACTGAGGGAGCGCCGCACTGTCAAGTGGGCAGTACTTAGGGAGTGCCGCAATGTCGGGGGGGGCAGTACTGAGGGAGCGCCGCACTGTCGGAGGGGCCAGTACTGAGGGAGCGCTGCACTGTCGGATGGACAGTACTGAGGGAGCGCCTCACTGTCAGAGGGGCAGTACTGAGGGAACGCCGCACTGTCGGAGGGGCGGTGCTGAGGGAGCGCCGCACTGTCGGAGGGGCAGTGCTGAGGGAGCGCCGCACTGTGGGAGGGGCAGTGCTGAGGGAGCGCCGCACTGTCGGAGGGGCAGTCCTGAGGGAGCGCCGCACTGTCGGAGGGGCAGTACTGAGGGAGCGCCGCACTGTGGGAGGGGCAGTACTGAGGGAGCGCCACACTGTCGGGGGGGCAGTACTGAGGGAGCACCGCACTGTCGGAGGGGCAGTACTGAGGGAGTGCCGCACTGTCGGAGGGGCAGTACTGAGGGAGCGCCGCACTGTGGGAGGGGCAGTACTGAGGGAGCGCCGCACTGTTGGGGCAGCATTACTGAGGGAGCGCCGCACTATGGGAGGGGCAGCACTGAGGGAGCGCCGCACTGTCGGGGGGGCAGTACTGAGGGAGCGCCGCACTGTCGGAGGGGCTGTGCTGAGGGACCGCCACACTATCGGAGGGGCAGTACTGAGGGAGTGCCACACTGTCGGAGGGGCAGTGCTGAGGGTCCGCCACACTATCGGAGGGGCAGTACTGAGGGAGCGCCGCACTATCGGAGGGGCAGTGCTGAGGGACCGCCACACTATCGGAGGGGCAGTACTGTGGGAGTGCCACACTGTCGGAGGGGCAGTGCTGAGGGACCAGCACACTATCGGAGGGGCAGTACTGAGGGAGCGCCGCACTATCGGAGGGGCAGTACTGAGGGAGCGCCGCACTGTCGGAGGGGCAGTACTGAGAGGAGCGCCGCACTGTCGGAGGGGCCAGTGCTGAGGGAGCGGCGCGCTGTCGGGGGGCAGTACTGAGGGAGCGCCGCACTGTCGGAGGGGCAGTACTGAGAGAGCACCGCACTGTCGGAGGGGCAGTGCTGAGGGACCGCCACACTATCGGAGGGGCAGTACTGAGGGAGCGCCGCACTGTGGGAGGGCCAGTACTGAGTGAGCGCTGCACTGTCGGAGGGACAGTACTGAGGGAGCGCCGCACTGTCGGAGGGGCAGTACAGAGGGAGCACCGCACTGTCGGAGGGGCAGTGCTGAGGGACCGCGACACTATTGGAGGGGCAGTACTGAGGTAGTGCCGCACTCTCGGAGGGTCAGTACTGAGGGAGCGCCGCACTATCGGAGGGGCAGTGCTGAGGGACCGCCACACTGTCGGAGGGGCAGTACTGAGGGACCACCACAATATCAGAGGGGCAGTACTGAGGGAGCGCTGCACTATCGGAGGGGCAGTGCTGAGGGAGCGGCGCACTGTCGGGGGGCAGTACTGAGGGAGCGCTGCACTGTCGGAGGGGCCAGCACTGAGGGAGCCCTGCACTGTCGGAGGGACAGTACTGAGAGAGCGCCGCACTGTCAGAGGGGCAGTACTGAGGGAACGCCGCACTGTCGGAGGGGCAGTGCTGAGGGAGCGCCGCACTGTTGGAGGGGCAGTGCTGAGGGAGCGCCGCACTGTCGGAGGGGCAGCACTGAGGGAGCGCCGCACTGTGGGAGGGGCAGTACTGAGGGAGCGCCGCACTGTCGGTGGGGCAGTACTGAGGGAGCACCGCACTGTCGGAGGGGCAGTACTGAGGGAGTGCCGCACTGTCGGAGGGGCAGTACTGAGGTAGGGCCGCACTGTGGGAGGGGCAGTACTGAGGGAGTGCCGCACTGTCGAGGGGGCAGTACTGAGGGACTGCCGCACTGTCGGAGGGGCAGTACTGAGGGAGCGCCGCACTGTGGGAGGGGCAGTACTGAGGGAGCGCCGCACTGTCGGAGGGGCAGCACTGAGGGAACGCCGCACTGTCGGAGGGGCAGTGCTGGGGGAGCGCCGCACTGTCGGAGGGGCAGGACTGAGGGAACGCCGCACTGTCGGAGAGGCAGTGCTGAGGGAGCGCCGCACTGTCAGAGGGGCAGTGCTGAGGGAGCGCCGCACTGTCGGAGGGGCAGTGCTGAGGGAGCGCCGCACTGTGGGAGGGGCAGTGCTGAGGGAGCGCCGCACTGTCGGAGGGGCAGTACTGACGGAGCGCCGCACTGTCGGAGGGGCAGTGCTGAGGGAGCGCCACACTGTTAGTGGGGCAGTACTGAGGGGGCGCCACACTGTCGGGGGGGCAGTACTGAGGGAGCACCGCACTGTCGGAGGGGCAGTACTGAGGGAGTGCCGCACTGTCGGAGCGGCAGTACTGAGGGAGCGCCGCACTGTGGGAGGGGCAGTACTGAGGGAGCGCCGCACTTTTGTGCCAGCAGTACTGAGGGAGTGCCGCCCTGTCGGAGGGGCAGTACTGAGGGAGCGCCTCACTGTCGGAGGGGCAGTACTGAGGGAGTGCCGCACTTTCGGAGGGGCAGTGCTGAGGGAGCGCCGCACTGTCGGGGGGGCAGTACTGAGAGGAGCGCCGCACTGTCGGAGGGGCCAGTACTGAGGGAGCGGCGCACTGTCGGGGGGGCAGTACTGAGGGAGCGCCGCACTGTCAGAGGGGCAGTACTGAGGGAGCGCCGCACTGTCGGAGGGGCAGTTCTGAGGGAGCACCGCACTGTCGGAGGGGCAGTGCTGAGGGACCGCCAAACTATCGGAGGGGCAGTACTGAGTGAGCGCCGCACTGTGGGAGGGCCAGTACTGAGGGAGCGCTGCACTGTCGGAGGGACAGTACTGAGGGAGCGCCGCACTGTCGGAGGGGCAGTACTGTGGGAGCACCGCACTGTCGGAGGGGCAGTGCTGAGGGACCGCCACACTATCGGAGGGGCAGGACTGAGGGAGTGCCGCACTCTCGGAGGGGCAGTACTGAGGGAGCGCCGCACTATCGGAGGGGCAGTGCTGAGGGACCGCCACACTGTCGGAGGGGCAGTACTGAGGGACCACCACAATATCGGAGGGGCAGTACTGAGGGAGCGCCGCACTATCGGAGGGGCAGTACTGAGGGAGCGCCGCACTGTCGGGGGGGCAGTACTGAGGGAGCGCTGCACTGTCGGTGGGGCCAGCACTGAGGGAGCGCTGCACTGTCGGAGGGACAGTACTGAGAGAGCGCCGCACTGTCAGAGGGGCAGTACTGAGGGAACGCCGCACTGTCGGAGGGGCAGTGCTGAGGGAGCACCGCACTGTCGGGGGGGCAGTACTGAGGGAGTGCCGCACTGTCGGAGAGGCAGTACTGAGGGAGGGCCGCACTGTGGGAGGGGCAGAACTGAGGGAGCGCCGCACTGTCAAGTGGGCAGTACTTAGGGAGTGCCGCAATGTCGGGGGGGCAGTACTGAGGGAGCGCCGCACTGTCGGAGGGGCCAGTACTGAGGGAGCGCTGCACTGTCGGATGGACAGTACTGAGGGAGCGCCTCACTGTCAGAGGGGCAGTACTGAGGGAACGCCGCACTGTCGGAGGGGCGGTGCTGAGGGAGCGCCGCACTGTCGGAGGGGCAGTGCTGAGGGAGCGCCGCACTGTGGGAGGGGCAGTGCTGAGGGAGCGCCGCACTGTCGGAGGGGCAGTCCTGAGGGAGCGCCGCACTGTCGGAGGGGCAGTACTGAGGGAGCGCCGCACTGTGGGAGGGGCAGTACTGAGGGAGCGCCACACTGTCGGGGGGGCAGTACTGAGGGAGCACCGCACTGTCGGAGGGGCAGTACTGAGGGAGTGCCGCACTGTCGGAGGGGCAGTACTGAGGGAGCGCCGCACTGTGGGAGGGGCAGTACTGAGGGAGCGCCGCACTGTTGGGGCAGCATTACTGAGGGAGCGCCGCACTATGGGAGGGGCAGCACTGAGGGAGCGCCGCACTGTCGGGGGGGCAGTACTGAGGGAGCGCCGCACTGTCGGAGGGGCTGTGCTGAGGGACCGCCACACTATCGGAGGGGCAGTACTGAGGGAGTGCCACACTGTCGGAGGGGCAGTGCTGAGGGTCCGCCACACTATCGGAGGGGCAGTACTGAGGGAGCGCCGCACTATCGGAGGGGCAGTGCTGAGGGACCGCCACACTATCGGAGGGGCAGTACTGTGGGAGTGCCGCACTGTCGGAGGGGCAGTGCTGAGGGACCAGCACACTATCGGAGGGGCAGTACTGAGGGAGCGCCGCACTATCGGAGGGGCAGTACTGAGGGAGCGCCGCACTGTCGGAGGGGCAGTACTGAGAGGAGCGCCGCACTGTCGGAGGGGCCAGTGCTGAGGGAGCGGCGCGCTGTCGGGGGGCAGTACTGAGGGAGCGCCGCACTGTCGGAGGGGCAGTACTGAGAGAGCACCGCACTGTCGGAGGGGCAGTGCTGAGGGACCGCCACACTATCGGAGGGGCAGTACTGAGGGAGCGCCGCACTGTGGGAGGGCCAGTACTGAGTGAGCGCTGCACTGTCGGAGGGACAGTACTGAGGGAGCGCCGCACTGTCGGAGGGGCAGTACAGAGGGAGCACCGCACTGTCGGAGGGGCAGTGCTGAGGGACCGCGACACTATTGGAGGGGCAGTACTGAGGTAGTGCCGCACTCTCGGAGGGTCAGTACTGAGGGAGCGCCGCACTATCGGAGGGGCAGTGCTGAGGGACCGCCACACTGTCGGAGGGGCAGTACTGAGGGACCACCACAATATCAGAGGGGCAGTACTGAGGGAGCGCTGCACTATCGGAGGGGCAGTGCTGAGGGAGCGGCGCACTGTCGGGGGGCAGTACTGAGGGAGCGCTGCACTGTCGGAGGGGCCAGCACTGAGGGAGCCCTGCACTGTCGGAGGGACAGTACTGAGAGAGCGCCGCACTGTCAGAGGGGCAGTACTGAGGGAGCGCCGCACTGTCGGAGGGGCAGCACTGAGGGAGCGCCGCACTGTGGGAGGGGCAGTACTGAGGGAGCGCCGCACTGTCGGTGGGGCAGTACTGAGGGAGCACCGCACTGTCGGAGGGGCAGTACTGAGGGAGTGCCGCACTGTCGGAGGGGCAGTACTGAGGTAGGGCCGCACTGTGGGAGGGGCAGTACTGAGGGAGTGCCGCACTGTCGAGGGGGCAGTACTGAGGGACTGCCGCACTGTCGGAGGGGCAGTACTGAGGGAGCGCCGCACTGTGGGAGGGGCAGTACTGAGGGAGCGCCGCACTGTCGGAGGGGCAGCACTGAGGGAACGCCGCACTGTCGGAGGGGCAGTGCTGGGGGAGCGCCGCACTGTCGGAGGGGCAGGACTGAGGGAACGCCGCACTGTCGGAGAGGCAGTGCTGAGGGAGCGCCGCACTGTCAGAGGGGCAGTGCTGAGGGAGCGCCGCACTGTCGGAGGGGCAGTGCTGAGGGAGCGCCGCACTGTGGGAGGGGCAGTGCTGAGGGAGCGCCGCACTGTCGGAGGGGCAGTACTGACGGAGCGCCGCACTGTCGGAGGGGCAGTGCTGAGGGAGCGCCACACTGTTAGTGGGGCAGTGCTGAGGGGGCGCCACACTGTCGGGGGGGCAGTACTGAGGGAGCACCGCACTGTCGGAGGGGCAGTACTGAGGGAGTGCCGCACTGTCGGAGCGGCAGTACTGAGGGAGCGCCGCACTGTGGGAGGGGCAGTACTGAGGGAGCGCCGCACTTTTGTGCCAGCAGTACTGAGGGAGTGCCGCCCTGTGGGAGGGGCAGTACTGAGGGAGCGCCGCACTGTCGGGGGGGCAGTACTGAGGGAGCGCCGCACTGTCGGAGGGGCTGTGCTGAGGGACCGCCACACTATCGGAGGGGCAGTTCTGAGGGAGTGCCACACTGACGGAGGGGCAGTGCTGAGGGAGCGCCGCACTATCGGAGGGGCAGTGCTGAGGGACCGCCACACTATCGGAGGGGCAGTACTGAGGGAGCGCCGCACTGTCGGAGGGGCAGTACTGAGGGAGTGCCGCACTATCGGAGGGGCAGTGCTGAGGGACCGCCACACTATCGGAGGGGCAGTACTGTGGGAGTGCCGCACTGTTGGAGGGGCAGTGTTGAGGGACCAGCACACTATCGGAGGGTCAGTACTGAGGGAGCGCCGCACTATCGGAGGGGCAGTACTGAGGGAGCACCGCACTATCGGAGGGGCAGTGCTGAGGGACCGCCACACTGTCGGAGTGGCAGTACTGAGGGTGCGCCGCACTGTCGGAGGGGCAGTACTGAGGGAGCGCCGCACTATCGGAGGGGCAGTGCTGAGGGTCCGCCACACTATCGGAGGGGCAGTACTGAGGGAGTGCCGCACTGTCGGAGGGGCAGTGCTGTGGGACTACCACAATATCGGAGGGGCAGTACTGAGGGAGCGCCGCACTATCGGAGGGGCAGTACTGAGGGAGCGCCGCACTGTCGGGGGGGCAGTACTGAGGGAGCGCTGCACTGTCGGAGGGGCCAGTACTGAGGGAGCGCTGCACTGTCGGAGGGACAGTACTGAGAGAGCACCGCACTGTCAGAGGGGCAGTACTGAGGGAACGCCGCACTGTCGGAGGGGCAGTGCTGAGGGAGCGCCGCACTGTCGGAGGGGCAGTGCTGAGGGAGCGCCGCACTGTCGGAGGGGCAGAGCTGAGGGAGCGCCGCACTGTCGGAGGGGCAGTACTGAGGGAGCGCCGCACTGTGGGATGGGCAGTACTGAGGGAGCGCCGCACTGTTGGGGGGCAGTACTGAGGGAGCACCGCACGGTCGGAGGGGCAGTACTGAGTGAGTGCCGCACTGTCGGAGGGGCAGTACTGAGGGAGGGCCGCACTGTGGGAGGGGCAGTACTGAGGGAGCGCCACACTGTCGAGGGGGCAGTACTGAGGGAGTGCCGCACTGTCGGAGGGGCAGTACTGAGGGAGCGCCGCACTGTGGGAGGGGCAATACTGAGGGAGCGCTGCACTGTCGGAGGGGCAGTACTGAGGGAACACCGCACTGTCGGAGGGGCAGTGCTGAGGGGGCGCCGCACTGTCGGAGGGGCAGTGCTGAGGGAGCGCCGCACTGTCGGAGGGGCAGTGCTGAGGGAGCGCCGCACTGTCGGAGGGGCAGTGCTCAGGGAGCGCCGCACTGTCGGGGCAGCAGTACTGAGGGAGTGCCGCACTGTCGGAGGGGCAGTACTGAGGGAGCGCCGCACTGTGGGAGGGGCAGTACTGAGGGAGCGCCGCACTGTCGGGGGGCTGTACTGAGGGAGCACCGCACTGTCGGAGGGACAGTACTGAGGGAGTGCTGCACTGTTGGAGGGGCAGTACTGAGGGAGAGCTCCATTGTCGGAGGGGCAGTACAGCGGGAGTGCCGCACTGTCAGAGGGGCAGTACTGAGGGAGCGCCGCACTGTGGGAGGGGCAGTACTGAGGGAGCGCCGCACTGTCGGGGGGGCAGCACTGAGGGAGCGCTGCACTGTGGGAGGGGCAGTACTGAGGGAGCGCCGCACTGTCGGCGGGGCAGTACTGAGGGAGCGCCGCACTGTGGGAGGGGCAGTACTGAGGGAGCGCCGCACTGTCGGGGGGGCACTATTGAGGGAGCTCCGCAGTGTCGGAGGGGCAGTGCTGAGGGACCGCCGCACTATCGGAGGGGCAGTACTGAGGGAGCGCCGCACTGTCGGAGGGGCAGTACTGAGGGTGCGCCGCACTATCGGAGGGGCAGTGCTGAGGGACCGCCACACTATTGGAGGGGCAGTACTGAGGGAGTGCCGCACTATCGGAGGGGCAGTGCTGAGGGACCACCACACTATCGGAGGGGCAGTACTGAGGGAGCGCCGCACTGTCGGGGGGGCAGTACTGAGGGAGTGCCGCACTGTCGGAGGGGCCAGTACTGAGGGACCGCCACACTATCGGAGGGGCAGTACTGAGGGAGCACCGCACTGTGGGAGGGCCAGTACTGAGGGAGCGCTGCATTGTCGGAGGGACAGTACTGAGGGAGCGCCGCACTGTCGGAGGGGCAGTGCTGAGGGAGCGCCGCACTGTGGGAGGGGCAGTACTGAGGGAGCGCCGCACTGTCGGAGGGGCAGTACTGAGGGAGCGCCGCACTGTCGGAGGGGCAGTACTGAGGGAGCGCCGCACTGTCGGAGGGGCAGTAGTGAGGGAGCGCCGCACTGTCGCGGGGGGCAGTACTGAGGGAGCGCCGCACTGTGGGAGGGGCAGTACTGAGGGAGCGCCGCACTGTCGGGGGGCAGTACTGAGGGAGCACCGCACTGTCGGAGGGGTAGTGCTGAGGGACCGCCACACTATCGGAGGGGCAGCACTGAGGGAGTGCCGCACTGTCGGAGGGGCAGTGCTGAGGGAGTGCCGCACTATCGGAGGGGCAGTGCTGAGGGACCGCCACACTATCGGAGGGGCAGTACTGAGGGAGCGCCGCACTGTCGGAGGGGGAGTACTGAGGGAGCGCCGCACTGTCGGGGGAGGCAGTACTGAGGAAGCGCCGCACTGTCGGAGGGGCAGTACTGAGGGAGCGCCGCACTATCGGAGGGGCAGAGCTGAGGGACCGCCACACTATTGGAGGGGCAGTACTGAGGGACTGCCGCACTGTCGGAGGGGCAGTGCTGAGGGACCACCACAATATCGGAGGGGCAGTACTGAGGGAGCGCCGCACTATCAGAGGGGCAGTACTGAGGGAGCGCCGCACTGTCGGGGGGGTAGTACTGAGGGAGCGCCCCACTGTCGGAGGGGCCAGCACTGAGGGAGCGATGCACTGTCAGAGGGACAGTACTGAGGGAGCGCCGCACTGTCAGAGTAGCAGTACTGAGGGAACGCCGCACTGTCGGAGGGGCAGTGCTGAGGGAACGCCGCACTATCGGAGGGGCAGGGCTGAGAGAGCGCCGCACTGTTGGAGGGGCAGTGCTGAGGGAGCGCCGCACTGTCGGAGGGGCAGTACTGAGGGAGTGCCGCACTGTCGGAGGGGCAGTACTGAGGGAGCGCCGCACTGTGGGAGGGGCAATACTGAGGGAGCGCCGCACTGCCGAGGGTCAGTACTGAGGGAGTGCCGCACTGTGGGAGGGGCAGTGCTGAGGGAGCGCCGCACTGTCGGGGGGGCAGTACTGAGGGAGCACCGCACTGTCGGAGGGGCTGTGCTGAGGGACCGCCACACTATCGGAGGGGCAGTACTGAGGGAGTGCCGCACTGTCGGAGGGGCAGTGCTGAGGGAGTGCCGTACTATCGGAGGGGCAGTGCTGAGGGACTGCCACACTATCGGAGGGGCAGTACCGAGGGAGTGCCGCACTATCGGAGCGGCTGTACTCAGGGAGCGCCACACTGTCGGAGGGGCAGTACTGATGGAGCACCGCACTGTCGGAGGGGCAGTGCTGAGGGACCGCCACACTATCGGAGGGGCAGTACTGAGGGAGCGCCGCACTGTGGGAGGGCCAGTACTGAGGGAGCGCTGCACTGTCGGAGGGATAGTACTGAGGGACCGCCGCACTGTCGGAATGGCAGTGCTGAGGGAGCGCCGCACTGTGGGAGGGGCAGTACTGAGGGAGCGACGCACTGTCGGAGGGGCAGTACTGAGGGAGCGCCGCACTGTCGGAGGGGCAGTACTGAGGGAGCGCCGCACTGTCGGAGGGGCAGTACTGAGGGAGCGCCGCACTTTCGGGGGGGGCAGTACTGAGGGAGCGCCGCACTGTGGGAGGGGCAGTACTAAGGGAGTGCCGCACTGTCGGGGGGCAGTACTGAGGGAGCGCCGCACTGTCGGAGAGGCAGTACTGAGGGAGTGCCGGACTGTCGGAGGGGCAGTACTGAGGGAGCGCCGCACTGTGGGAGGGGCAGTACTGAGGGAGCGCCGCACTGTCGGAGGGGCAGTACTGAGGGAGCGCTGCACTGTGGGAGGGGCAGTACTGAGGGAGCGCCGCACTGTCGGAGGGGCAGTACTGAGGGAGCGCCGCACTGTCGGAGCTGCAGTACTGAGGGAGCACCGCACTGTCAGAGGGGCAGTGCTGAGGGACCGCCACTCTATCGGAGGGGCAGTACTGAGGGAGCGCCGCACTGTGGGAGGGCCAGTACTGAGGGAGCGCCGCACTGTCGGAGGTGCAGTACTGAGGGAGCACCGCACTGTCGGAGGGGCAGTGCTGAGGGACCGCCACACTATCGGAGGGGCAGTACTGAGGGAACGCCGCACTGTCAGAGGGGCAGTGCTGAGGGAGCGCCGCACTGTCGGAGGGTTAGTGCTGAGGGAGCGCCGCACTGTCGGAGGGGCTGTGCTGAGGGAGCGCCGCACTGTCGGAGGGGCAGTGCTGAGGGAGTGCCGCACTGTCAGAGGGGCAGTACTGAGGGAGCGCCGCACTGTGGGAGGGGCAGTACTGAGGGAGCGCCGCACTGTCGGGGGCAGTAGTGAGGGAGCGCCGCACTGTCGGAGGGGCAGTACTGAGGGAGCGCCGCACTGTCGGGGGGGTAGTACTGAGGGAGCGCCCCACTGTCGGAGGGGCCAGCACTGAGGGAGCGATGCACTGTCAGAGGGACAGTACTGAGGGAGCGCCGCACTGTCAGAGTAGCAGTACTGAGGGAACGCCGCACTGTCGGAGGGGCAGTGCTGAGGGAACGCCGCACTATCGGAGGGGCAGGGCTGAGAGAGCACCGCACTGTTGGAGGGGGCAGTGCTGAGGGAGCGCCGCACTGTCGGAGGGGCAGTACTGAGGGAGTGCCGCACTGTCGGAGGGGCAGTACTGAGGGAGCGCTGCACTGTGGGAGGGGCAGTACTGAGGGAGCGCCGCACTGCCGGGGATCAGTACTGAGGGAGTGCCGCACTGTGGGAGGGGCAGTGCTGAGGGAGCGCCGCACTGTCGGGGGGGCAGTACTGAGGGAGCACCGCACTGTCGGAGGGGCTGTGCTGAGGGACCGCCACACTATCGGAGGGGCAGTACTGAGGGAGTGCCGCACTGTCGGAGGGGCAGTGCTGAGGGAGTGCCGTACTATCGGAGGGGCAGTGCTGAGGGACTGCCACACTATTGGAGGGGCAGTACTGAGGGAGTGCCGCACTGTCGGAGGGGCCAGTACTGAGGAAGCGCTGCACTGTCGGAGGGACAGTACTGAGGGAGCGCCGCACTATCAGAGGGGCAGTACTGAGAGAGCGCCGCACTGTCGGAGGGGCAGTGCTGAGGGAGCGCCGCACTGTCGGAGGGGCAGTACTGAGGGAGTGCCGCACTTTCGGAGGGGCAGCACTGAGGGAGCGCCGCACTGTGGGAGGGGCAGTACAGAGGGAGCGCCGCACTGTCGGGGGGGCAGTACTGAGGGAGTGCCGCACTGTGGGAGGGGCAGTACTGAGGGAGCGCCGCACTGTCGGGGGGGCAGTACTGGGGGAGCACCGCACTGTCGGAGGGACAGTGCTGAGGGAGTGCCGCACTGTCGGAGGGGCAGTGCTGAGGGAGTGCCTTACTATCGGAGGGGCAGTGCTGAGGGACTGCCACACTATCGGAGGGGCAGTACTGAGGGAGCGCCGCACTGTCGGGGGGGCAGTACTGAGGGAGCGCCGCACTGTCGGAGGGGCCAGTACTGAGGGAGCGGCGCACTGTCGGGGGGGCAGTACTGAGGGAGCGCCGCACTGTCGGAGGGGCAGTACTGAGGGAGCGCCGCACTGTTGGAGGGGCAGAACTGAGGGAGCACTGCACTGTCGGAGGGGCAGTGCTGAGGGAACGCTACACTATCGGAGGGGCAGTACTGAGGGAGCGCCGCACTGTGGGAGGGCCAGTACTGAGGGAGCGCTGCACTGTCGGAGGGATAGTACTGAGGGAGCACCGCACTGTCGGAGGGGGCAGTACTGAGGGAGCACTGCACTGTCGGAAGGGTAGTGCTGAGGGTCCGCCACACTATCGGAGGGGCAGTACTGAGGGAGTGCCGCACTGTCGGAGGGGCAGTGCTGAGGGAGCGCCGCACTGTCGGGGGGGGCACTGCTGAGGGAGCGCCGCACTGTGGGAGGGGCAGTACTGAGGGAGCGCCGCACTGTCGGGGGGCAGTACTGAGGGAGCACCGCACTGTCGGAAGGGTAGTGCTGAGGGACCGCCACACTATCGGAGGGGCAGCGCTGAGGGAGTGCCGCACTGTCGGAGGGGCAGTGCTGAGGGACCACCACACTATCGGAGGGGCAGTACTGAGGGAGCACCGCACTATCGGAGGGGCAGTACTGAGGGAGCGCCGCACTGTCGGGGGGGCAGTACTGAGGGTGCGCCGCACTGTCGGAGGGGCCAGTACTGAGGGAGCGGCGCACTGTCGGGGGGGCAGTACTGAGGAAGCGCCGCACTGTCGGAGGGGCAGTACTGAGGGAGCGCCGCACTGTCGGAGGGGCAGTACTGAGGGAGCACCGCACTGTCGGAGGGGCAGTGCTGAGGGACCGCCACACTATCGGAGGGGCAGTACTGAGGGAGCGCCGCACTGTGGGTGGGACAGTACGGAGGGAGCGCCGCACTGTCAGAGGGGCAGTACTGAGTGAGCGCCGCACTGTCGGAGGGTCAGGACTGAGGGAGCGCCGCACTGTCGGGGGGGGCAGTACTGAGGGAGTGCCACACTGTGGGAGGGGCAGTACTGAGGGAGCGCCGCACTGTCGGAGGGGCAGTACTGAGGGAGTGCCGCACTATCGGAGGGGCAGTGCTGAGGGACCGCCACACTATCGGAGGGGCAGTACTGAGGGAGCGCCGCACTGTGGGAGGGCCAGTACTGAGGGAGCGCTGCACTGTCGGCGGGATAGTACTGAGGGACCGCCGCACTGTCGGAATGGCAGTGCTGAGGGAGCGCCGCACTGTGGGAGGGGCAGTACTGAGGGAGCGACGCACTGTCGGAGGGGCAGTCCTGAGGGAGCGCCGCACTGTCGGAGGTGCAGTACTGAGGGAGCGCCGCACTGTCGGAGGGGCAGTACTGAGGGAGCGCCGCACTTTCGGGGGGGGCAGTACTGAGGGAGCGCCGCACTGTGGGAGGGGCAGTACTAAGGGAGTGCCGCACTGTCGGGGGGCAGTACTGAGGGAGCGCCGCACTGTCGGAGAGGCAGTACTGAGGGAGTGCCGGACTGTCGGAGGGGCAGTACTGAGGGAGCGCCGCACTGTGGGAGGGGCAGTACTGAGGGAGCGCCGTACTGTCGGAGGGGCAGTCCTGAGGGAGCGCCGCACTGTGGGAGGGGCAGTACTGAAGGAGCGCCGCACTGTCGGGGGTCAGTACTGAGGGAGTGCCGCACTGTGTGAGGGGCAGTACTGAGGGAGCGCCGCACTGTCCGGGGGGCAGTACTGAGGGAGCACCGCACTGTCGGAGGGGCTGTGCTGAGGGACCGCCACACTATCGGAGGGGCAGTACTGAGGGAGCGGCGCACTGTCGGGGGGGCTTTACTGAGGGAGCGCCGCACTGTCGGAGGGGCAGTACTGAGGGAGCGCCGCACTGTCGGAGCTGCAGTACTGAGGGAGCACCGCACTGTCGGAGGGGCAGTGCTGAGGGACCGCCACACTATCGGAGGGGCAGCACTGAGAGAGCGCCGCACTGTGGGAGGGCCAGTACTGAGGGAGCGCCGCACTGTCGGAGGTGCAGTACTGAGGGAGCACCGCACTGTCGGAGGGGCAGTGCTGAGGGACCGCCACACTATCGGAGGGGCAGTACTGAGGGAACGCCGCACTGTCGGAGGGGCAGTGCTGAGGGAGCGCCGCACTGTCGGAGGGGCAGTGCTGAGGGAGCGCCGCACTGTCGGAGGGGCAGTGCTGAGGGAGCGCCGCACTGTCGGAGGGGCAGTGCTGAGGGAGTGCCGCACTGTCGGAGGGGCAGTACTGAGGGAGCGCCGCACTGTGGGAGGGGCAGTACTGAGGGAGCGCCGCACCGTCGGGGGGGCAGTACTGAGGGAGCGCTGCACTGTGGGAGGGGCAGTACTGAGGGAGCGCCGCACTGTCGGAGGGTCAGTACTGAGGGAGCGCCGCACTATCGGAGGGGCAGTGCTGAGGGACCGCCACACTATCGGAGGGGCAGTACTGAGGGAGCGCCGCACTATCAGAGGGGCAGTACTGAGGGAGCGCCGCACTGTCGGGTGGGTAATACTGAGGGAGCGCCGCACTGTCGGAGGGGCCAGTACTGAGGAAGCGCTGCACTGTCGGAGGGACAGTACTGAGGGAGCGCCGCACTATCAGAGGGGCAGTACTGAGAGAGCGCCGCACTGTCGGAGGGGAAGTGCTGAGGGAGCGCCGCACTGTCGGAGGGGCAGTACTGAGGGAGTGCCGCACTTTCGGAGGGGCAGCACTGAGGGAGCGCCGCACTGTGGGAGGGGCAGTACTGAGGGAGCGCCGCTCTGTCGGGGGGGCAGTACTGAGGGAGTGCCGCACTGTGGGAGGGGCAGTACTGAGGGAGCGCCGCACTGTCGGGGGGGCAGTACTGGGGGAGCACCGCACTGTCGGAGGGACAGTGCTGAGGGAGTGCCGCACTGTCGGAGGGGCAGTGCTGAGGGAGTGCTGTACTATCGGAGGGGCAGTACTGAGGGAGCGCCGCACTGTCGGGTGGGTAATACTGAGGGAGCGCCGCACTGTCGGAGGGGCCAGTACTGAGGAAGCGCTGCACTGTCGGAGGGACAGTACTGAGGGAGCGCCGCACTATCAGAGGGGCAGTACTGAGAGAGCGCCGCACTGTCGGAGGGGCAGTGCTGAGGGAGCGCCGCACTGTCGGAGGGGCAGTACTGAGGGAGTGCCGCACTTTCGGAGGGGCAGCACTGAGGGAGCGCCGCACTGTGGGAGGGGCAGTACTGAGGGAGCGCCGCTCTGTCGGGGGGGCAGTACTGAGGGAGTGCCGCACTGTGGGAGGGGCAGTACTGAGGGAGCGCCGCACTGTCGGGGGGGCAGTCCTGGGGGATCACCGCACTGTGGGAGGGGCAGTACTGCGGGAGTGCCGCACTGTCGGAGGGGCAGTGCTGAGGGAGTGCTGTACTATCGGAGGGGCAGTGCTGAGGGACTGCCACACTATCGGAGGGGCAGTACTGAGGGAGCGCCGCACTGTCGGGGGGGCAGTACTGAGGGAGCGCAGCACTGTCGGAGGGGCCAGTACTGAGGGAGCGGCACACTGTCGGGGGGGCAGTACTGAGGGAGCGCCGCACTGTCAGACGGGCAGTACTGAGGGAGCGCCGCACTGTTGGAGGGGCAGTACTGAGGGAGCACTGCACTGTCGGAGGGGCAGTGCTGAGGGAACGCTACACTATCGGAGGGGCAGTACTGAGGGAGCGCCGCACTGTGGGAGGGCCAGTACTGAGGGAGCGCTGCACTGTCAGAGGGATAGTACTGAGGGAGCACCGCACTGTCGGAGGGGGCAGTACTGAGGGAGAGCCGCACTGTCGGGGGGCAGTACTGAGGGAGCACCGCACTGTCGGAGGGGTAGTGCTGAGGGACCGCCACACTATCGGAGGGGCAGTACTGAGGGAGTGCCGCACTGTCGGAGGGGCAGTGCTGAAGGAGCGCCGCACTGTCGGGGGGGGCAGTGCTGAGGGAGCGCCGCACTGTGGGAGGGGCAGTACTGAGGGAGCGCCGCACTGTCGGGGGGCAGTACTGAGGGAGCACCGCACTGTCGGAAGGGTAGTGCTGAGGGACCGCCACACTATCGGAGGGGCATCACTCAGGGAGTGCCGCACTGTCGGAGGGGCAGTGCTGAGGGACCACCACACTATCGGAGGGGCAGTACTGAGGGAGCGCCGCACTATCGGAGGGGCAGTACTGAGGGAGCGCCGCACTGTCGGGGGGGGCAGTACTGAGGGTGCACCGCACTGTCGGAGGGGCCAGTACTGAGGGAGCGGCGCACTGTTGGGGCGGCAGTACTGAGGAAGCGCCGCACTGTCGGAGGGGCAGTACTGAGGGAGCACCGCACTGTCGGAGGGGCAGTGCTGAGGGACCGCCACACTATCGGAGGGGCAGTACTGAGGGAGCGCCGCACTGTGGGTGGGACAGTACGGAGGGAGCGCTGCACTGTCAGAGGGGCAGTACTGAGTGAGCGCCGCACTGTCGGAGGGGCAGTACTGAGGGAGCGCCGCACTGTCGGGGGGGCAGTACTGAGGGAGTGCCGCACTGTGGGAGGGGCAGTACTGAGGGAGCGCCGCACTGTCGGAGGGGCAGTACTGAGGGAGTGCTGCACTATCGGAGGGGCAGTGCTGAGGGACCGCCACACTATCGGAGGGGCAGTACTGAGGGAGTGCCGCACTGTCGGAGGGGCTGTACTGAGGGAGCGCCGCACTATCGGAGGGGCAGTGCTGAGGGACCGCCACACTATCGGAGGGGCAGTACTGAGGGAGTGCCGCACTGTCGGAGGGGCAGTGCTGAGGGACCAGCTCACTATCGGAGGGGCAGTACTGAGGGAGCGCCGCACTATCGGAGGGGCAGTACTGAGGGAGTGCCGCAATGTCGGGGGGGCAGTACTGAGGGAGCACCGCACTGTCGGAGGGGCAGTACTGAGGGAGTGCCGCACTGTCGGAGGGGCAGTACTGAGGGAGCGCCGCACTGTCGGAGGGGCAGTACTGAGGGAGCGCCGCACTGTCGGGGGGGCAGTACTGAGGGAGTGCCGCACTGTGGGAGGGGCAGTACTGAGGGAGCGCCGCACTGTCGGAGGGGCAGTACTGAGGGAGTGCTGCACTATCGGAGGGGCAGTGCTGAGGGACCGCCAAACTATCGGAGGGGCAGTACTGAGGGAGTGCCGCACTGTCGGAGGGGCTGTACTGAGGGAGCACCGCACTATCGGAGGGGCAGTGCTGAGGGACCGCCACACTATCGGAGGGGCAGTACTGAGGGAGTGCCGCACTGTCGGAGGGGCAGTGCTGAGGGACCAGCTCACTATCGGAGGGGCAGTACTGAGGGAGCGCCGCACTATCGGAGGGGCAGTACTGAGGGAGCGCCGCAATGTCGGGGGGGCAGTACTGAGAGGAGCGCCGCACTGTCGGAGGGGCCAGTACTGAGGGAGCGGCGCACTGTCGGGGGGGCAGTACTGAGGGAGCGCCGCACTGTCGGAGGGGCAGTACTGAGGGAGCGCCACACTGTCGGGGGGCAGTACTGAGGGAGCACCGCACTGTCGGAGGGGCAGTGCTCAGGGACCGCCACACTATCGGAGGGGCAGTACTGAGGGAGCGCCGCACTTTTGGAGGGGCAGTGCTGAGGCAGCGCCGTACTATCGGAGGGGCAGTGCTGAGGGACCGCCACACTATCGGAGGGGCAGTACTGAGGGAGTGCCGCACTGTCGGAGGGGCAGTGCTGACGGACCACCAAAATATCGGAGGGGCAGTACTGAGGGAGCGCCGCACTATCGGAGGGGCAGTACTGAGGGAGCGCCGCACTGTCGGGGGGGCAGTACTGAGGGAGCGCCGCACTGTCGGAGGGGCCAGTACTGAGGGAGCGCTGCACTGTCGGAGGGACAGTACTGAGAGTGCGCTGCACTGTCAGAGGGGCAGTACTGAGGGAACGCCGCACTGTCGGAGGGGCAGTGCTGAGGGAGCGACGCACTGTCGGAGCGGCAGTGCTGAGGGAGCGCCGCAATGTCGGAGGGGCAGTGCTGAGGGAGCGCCGCACTGTCGGAGGGGCAGTACTGAGGGAGCACCGCACTGTGGGAGGGGCAGTGCTGAGGGAGCGCCACACTGTCGGGGGGGCAGTACTGAGGGAGCACCGCACTGTCGGAGGGGCAGTACTGAGGGAGTGCCGCACTGTCGGAGGGGCAGTACTGAGGGAGCGCCGCACTGTCGGAGGGGCAGTACTGAGGGAGCGCCGCACTGTCGGGGGTCAGTACTGAGGGAGTGCCGCACTGTGGGAGGGGCAGTACTGAGGGAGTGCCGCATTGTCGGATGGGCAGTACTGAGGGAACGCCGCACTGTCGGAGGGGCAGTGCTGAGGGAGCGCTGCACTGTCGGAGGGGCAGTGCTAAGGGAGCGCCGCACTGTCGGAGGGGCAGTGGTGAGGGAGCGCTGCACTGTCGGAGGGGCAGCACTGAGGGAGTGCCGCACTGTCGGAGGGGCAGTACTGAGGGAGCGCCACACTGTGGGAGGGGCAGTACTGAGGGAGCGCCGCACTGTCGGAGGGGCAGTACTGAGGGAGCGCCGCACTGTGGGAGGGGCAGCACTGAGGGAGCGCCGCACAGTCGGGGGGGCAGTACTGAGGGAGTGCCGCACTGTGGGAGGGGCAGTACTGAGGGAGCGCCGCACTGTCCGGGGGGCAGTACTGAGGGAGCACCGCACTGTCGGAGGGGCTGTGCTGAGGGGCCGCCACACTATCGGAGGGGCAGTACTGAGGGAGCGGCGCACTGTCGGGGGGGCAGTACTGAGGGAGCGCCGCACTGTCGGAGGGGCAGTACTGAGGGAGCGCCGCACTGTCGGAGGGGCAGTACTGAGGGAGCACCGCACTGTCGGAGGGGCAGTACTGAGGGAACGCCGCACTGTTGGAGGGGCAGAGCTGAGGGACTGCCACACTATCGGAGGGGCAGTACTGAGGGAGCGCCGCACTGTCGGGGGGGCAGTACTGAGGGAGCGCAGCACTGTCGGAGGGGCCAGTTCTGAGGGAGCGGCGCACTGTCGGGGGGGCAGTACTGAGGGAGCGCCGCACTGTCAGACGGGCAGTACTGAGGGAGCGCCGCACTGTTGGAGGGGCAGTACTGAGGGAGCACTGCACTGTCGGAGGGGCAGTGCTGAGGGAACGCTACACTATCGGAGGAGCAGTACTGAGGGAGCGCCGCACTGTGGGAGGGCCAGTACTGAGGGAGCGCTGCACTGTCGGAGGGATAGTACTGAGGGAGCACCGCACTGTCGGAGGGGGCAGTACTGAGGGAGAGCCGCACTGTCGGGGGGCAGTACTGAGGGAGCACCGCACTGTCGGAGGGGTAGTGCTGAGGGACCGCCACACTATCGGAGGGGCAGTACTGAGGGAGTGCCGCACTGTCGGAGGGGCAGTGCTGAAGGAGCGCCGCACTGTCGGGGGGGGCAGTGCTGAGGGAGCGCCGCACTGTGGGAGGGGCAGTACTGAGGGAGCGCCGCACTGTCGGGGGGCAGTACTGAGGGAGAACCGCACTGTCGGAAGGGTAGTGCTGAGGGACCGCCACACTATCGGAGGGGCAGCACTCAGGGAGTGCCGCACTGTCGGAGGGGCAGTGCTGAGGGACCACCACACTATCGGAGGGGCAGTACTGAGGGAGCGCCACACTATCGGAGGGGCAGTACTGAGGGAGCGCCGCACTGTCGGGGGGGCAGTACTGAGGGTGCACCGCACTGTCGGAGGGGCCAGTACTGAGGGAGCGGCGCACTGTCGGGGGGGCAGTACTGAGGAAGCGCCGCACTGTCGGAGGGGCAGTACTGAGGGAGCGCCGCACTGTCGGAGGGGCAGTACTGAGGGAGCACCGCACTGTCGGAGGGGCAGTGCTGAGGGACCGCCACACTATCGGAGGGGCAGTACTGAGGGAGCGCCGCACTGTGGGTGGGACAGTACGGAGGGAGCGCCGCACTGTCAGAGGGGCAGTACTGAGTGAGCGCCGCACTGTCGGAGGGGCTGTACTGAGGGAGCGCCGCACTGTCGGGGGGGCAGTACTGAGGGAGTGCCGCACTGTGGGAGGGGCAGTACTGAGGGAGCGCCGCACTGTCGGAGGGGCAGTACTGAGGGAGTGCTGCACTATCGGAGGGGCAGTGCTGAGGGACCGCCACACTATCGGAGGGGCAGTATTGAGGGAGTGCCGCACTGTCGGTGGGGCTGTACTGAGGGAGTGCCGCACTATCGGAGGGGCAGTGCTGAGGGACCGCCACACTATCGGAGGGGCAGTACTGAGGGAGTGCCGCACTGTCGGAGGGGCAGTGCTGAGGGACCAGCTCACTATCGGAGGGGCAGTACTGAGGGAGCGCCGCACTATCGGAGGGGCAGTACTGAGGGAGCGCCGCAATGTCGGGGGGGCAGTACTGAGAGGAGCGCCGCACGGTCGGAGGGGCCAGTACTGAGGGAGCGGTGCACTGTCGGGGGGGCAGTACTGAGGGAGCGCCGCACTGTCAGAGGGGCAGTACTGAGGGAGCGCCACACTGTCGGGGGGCAGTGCTGAGGGAGCACCGCACTGTCGGAGGGGCAGTGCTCAGGGACCGCCACACTATCGGAGGGGCAGTACTGAGGGAGCGCCGCACTTTTGGAGGGGCAGTGCTGAGGGAGCGCCGTACTATCGGAGGGGCAGTGCTGAGGGACCGCCACACTATCGGAGGGGCAGTACTGAGGGAGTGCCGCACTGTCGGAGTGGCAGTGCTGACGGACCACCACAATATCGGAGGGGCAGTACTGAGGGAGCGCCGCACTATCGGAGGGGCAGTACTGAGGGAGCGCCGCACTGTCGGGGGGGCAGTACTGAGGGAGCTCCGCACTGTCGGAGGGGCCAGTACTGAGGGAGCGCTGCACTGTCGGAGGGACAGTACTGAGAGTGCGCCGCACTGTCAGAGGGGCAGTACTGAGGGAACGCCGCACTGTCGGAGGGGCAGTGCTGAGGGAGCGCCGCACTGTCGGAGCGGCAGTGCTGAGGGAGCGCCGCAATGTCGGAGGGGCAGTGCTGAGGGAGCGCCGCACTGTCGGAGGGGCAGTACTGAGGGAGCACCGCACTGTGGGAGGGGCAGTGCTGAGGGAGCGCCACACTGTCGGGGGGGCAGTACTGAGGGAGCACCGCACTGTCGGAGGGGCAGTACTGAGGGAGTGCCGCACTGTCGGAGGGGCAGTACTGAGGGAGCGCCGCACTGTCGGAGGGGCAGTACTGAGGGAGCGCCGCACTGTCGGGGGTCAGTACTGAGGGAGTGCCGCACTGTCGGAGGGGCAGTACTGAGGGAGTGCCGCATTGTCGGATGGGCAGTACTGAGGGAACGCCGCACTGTCGGAGGGGCAGTGCTGAGGGAGCGCTGCACTGTCGGAGGGGCAGTGCTAAGGGAGCGCCGCACTGTCGGAGGGGCAGTGGTGAGGGAGCGCTGCACTGTCAGAGGGGCAGCACTGAGGGAGTGCCGCACTGTCGGAGGGGCAGTACTGAGGGAGCGCCACACTGTGGGAGGGGCAGTACTGAGGGAGCGCCGCACTGTCGGAGGGGCAGTACTGAGGGAGCGCCGCACTGTGGGAGGGGCAGCACTGAGGGAGCGCCGCACAGTCGGGGGGGCAGTACTGAGGGAATGCCGCACTGTGGGAGGGGCAGTACTGAGGGAGCGCCGCACTGTCCGGGGGGCAGTACTGAGGGAGCACCGCACTGTCGGAGGGGCTGTGCTGAGGGGCCGCCACACTATCGGAGGGGCAGTACTGAGGGAGTGGCGCACTGTCGGGGGGGCAGTACTGAGGGAGCGCCGCACTGTCGGAGGGGCAGTACTGAGGGAGCGCCGCACTGTCGGAGGGGCAGTACTGAGGGAGCTCCGCACAATCGGAGGGGCAGTACTGAGGGAGCGCCGCACTGTTGGAGGGGCAGTACTGAGGGAGCGCTGCACTGTCGGAGGGACAGTACTGAGGGAGCGCCGCACTGTCGGAGGGGCAGTACTGAGGGAACGCCGCACTGTCGGAGGGGCAGTGCTGCGGGAGCGCCGCACTGTCGGAGGGGCAGTGCTGAGGGAGCACCGCACTGTCGGAGGGGCAGTGCTGAGGGAGCGCCGCACTGTCGGAGGGGCAGTGCTGAGGGAGTGCCGCACTGTCGGAGGGGCAGTACTTAGGGTGCGCCGCACTGTGGGAGGGGCAGTACTGAGGGAGCGCCGCACTGTCGGGGGGGCAGTACTGAGGGAGCGCCGCACTGTGGGAGGGGCAGTACAGAGGGAGCGCCGCACTATCGGGGGGGCAGTGCTGAGGGACCGCCACACTATCGGAGGGGCAGTACTGAGGGAGTGCCACACTGTCGGAGGGGCAGTACTGAGGGAGCGCCGCACTGTGGGAGGGGCACTGCTGAGGGACCGCCACACTATCGGAGGGGCAGGACTGAGGGAGTGCCGCACTGTCGGAGGGGCAGTACTGAGGGAGCGCCGCACTGTCGGAGGGGCAGTACTGAGGGAGTGCCGGACTGTCGGAGGGGCAGTACTGAGGGAGCGCCGCACTGTGGGAGGGGCAGTACTGAGGGAGCACCGCACTGTCGGAGGGGCAGTACTGAGGGAGCGCCGCTCTGTGGGAGGGGCAGTACTGAAGGAGCGCCGCACTGTCGGGAGTCAGTACTGAGGGAGTGCCGCACTGTGGGAGGGGCAGTACTGAGGGAGCGCCGCACTGTCCGAGGGGCAGTACTGAGGGAGCACCGCACTGTCGGAGGGGCTGTGCTGAGGGACCACCACACTATCGGAGGGGCAGCACTGAGGGAGCGGCGCACTGTCGGGGGGGCAGTACTGAGGGAGCGCCGCACTGTCGGAGGGGCAGTACTGAGGGAGCACCGCACTGTCGGAGCTGCAGTACTGAGGGAGCACTGCACTGTCGGAGGGGCAGTGCTGAGGGACCGCCACACTATCGGAGGGGCAGTACTGAGGGAGCGCCGCACTGTGGGAGGGCCAGTACTGAGGGAGCGCCGCACTGTCGGAGGTGCAGTACTGAGGGAGCACCGCACTGTTGGAGCGGCAGTGCTGAGGGACCGCCACACTATCGGAGGGGCAGTACTGAGGGAACGCCGCACTGTCGGAGGGGCAGTGCTGAGGGAGTGCCACACTGTCGGAGGGGCAGTACTGAGGGAGCGCCGCACTCTGGGAGGGGCAGTACTGAGGGAGCGCCACACTGTCGGGGGGGCAGTACTGAGGGAGCGCTGCACTGTGGGAGGGGCAGCACTGAGGGAGCGCCGCACTGTCGGGGGGGCAGTGCTGAGGGACCACCACACTATCGGAGGGGCAGTGCTGAGGGACTGCCACACTATCGGAGGGGCAGTACTGAGAGAGTGCCGCACTGTCGGAGGGTCAGTACTGAGGGAGCGCCGCACTATCGGAGGGGCAGTGCTGAGGGACCGCCACACTATCGGAGGGGCAGTACTGAGGGAGCGCCGCACTATCGGAGGGGCAGTACTGAGGGAGCGCCGCACTGTCGGGGGGGTAATACTGAGGGAGCGCCGCACTGTCGGAGGGGCCAGTACTGAGGAAGCGCTGCACTGTCGGAGGGACAGTACTGAGGGAGCGCCGCACTATCAGAGGGGCAGTACTGAGAGAGCGCCGCACTGTCGGAGGGGCAGTGCTGAGGGAGCGCCGCACTGTCGGAGGGGCAGTACTGAGGGAGTGCCGCTCTTTCGGAGGGGCAGTACTGAGGGAGCGCCGCACTGTGGGAGGGGCAGTACTGAGGGAGCGCCGCACTGTCAGGGGGGCAGTACTGAGGGAGTGCCGCACTGTGGGAGGGGCAGTACTGAGGGAGCGCCGCCCTGTCGGGAGGGCAGTACTGAGGGAGCGCCGCACTGTCGGAGGGGCCAGTACTGAGGGAGCGCTGCACTGTCAGAGGGACAGTACTGAGAGAGCGCCGCACTGTCAAAGGGGCAGTACTGAGGGAACGCCGCATTGTCGGAGGGGCAGTGCTGAGGGAGCGCCGCACTGTCGGAGCGGCAGTGCTGAGGGATCGCCGCACTGTCGGAGGGGCAGTGCTGAGGGAGCGCCGCACTGTCGGAGGGGCAGTACTGAGGGAGCACCGCACTGTGGGAGGGGCAGTGCTGAGGGAGCGCCATACTCTCGGGGGGGCAGTACTGAGGGAGCACCGCACTGTCGGAAGGGCAGTACTGAGGGAGTGCCGCACTGTCGGAGGGGCAGTACTGAGGGAGCGCCGCACTGTCGGAGGGGCAGTACTGAGGGAGCGCCGCACTGTCGGGGGTCAGTACTGAGGGAGTGCCGCACTGTCGGAGGGGCAGTACAGAGGGAGCGCCGCACTGTGGGAGGGGCAGTACTGAGGGAGCGCCGCATTGTCGGATGGGCAGCACTGAGGGAAAGCCGCACTGTCGGAGGGGCAGTGCTGAGGGAGCGCCGCACTGTCGGAGGGGCAGTGCTAAGGGAGCGCCGCACTGTCGGAGGGGCAGTGCTGAGGGAGCGCTGCACTGTCGGAGGGGCAGCACTGAGGGAGTGCCGCACTGTTAAAGGGGCAGTACTGAGGGAGCGCCACACTGTGGGAGGGGCAGTACTGAGGGAGCGCCGCTCCGTCGGAGGGGCAGTGCTGAGGGAGCGCTGCACTGTCGGAGGGGCAGCACTGAGGGAGTGCCGCACTGTTAAAGGGGCAGTACTGAGGGAGCACCACACTGTGGGAGGGGCAGTACTGAGGGAGCGCCGCACTGTCGGAGGGGCAGTACTGAGGGAGCGCCGCACTGTGGGAGGGGCAGCACTGAGGGAGCGCCGCACTGTCGGGGGGTCAGTACTGAGGGAGTGCCGCACTGTGGGAGGGGCAGTACTGAGGGAGCGCCGCACTGTCCGTGGGGCAGTACTGAGGGAGCACCGCACTGTCGGAGGGGCTGTGCTGAGGGACCGCCACACTATCGGGGGGGCAGTACTGAGGGAGCGCCGCACTGTGGGAGGGGCAGTACTGAGGGAGCGCCGCACTATCGGGGGGGCAGTGCTGAGGGACCGCCACACTATCGGAGGGGCAGTACTGAGGGAGTGCCGCACTGTCGGAGGGGCAGTACTGAGGGAGCGCCGCACTGTGGGAGGGGCACTGCTGAGGGACTGCCACACTATCGGAGGGGCAGTACTGAGGGAGTGCCGCATTGTCGGAGGGGCAGTACTGAGGGAGCGCCGCACTGTCGGAGGGGCAGTACTGAGGGAGTGCCAGACTGTTGGAGGGGCAGTACTGAGGGAGCGCCGCACTGTGGGAGGGGCAGTAGTGAGGGAGCACCGCACTGTCGGAGGGGCAGTACTGAGGGAGCGCCGCTCTGTGGGAGGGGCAGTACTGAAGGAGCGCCGCACTGTCGGGGGTCAGTACTGAGGGAGTGCCGCACTGTGGGAGGGGCAGTACTGAGGGAGCGCCGCACTGTCCGAGGGGCAGTACTGAGGGAGCACCGCACTGTCGGAGGGGCTGTGCTGAGGGACCGCCACACTATCGGAGGGGCAGTACTGAGGGAGCGGCGCACTGTCGGGGGGGCAGTACTGAGGGAGCGCCGCACTGTCGGAGGGGCAGTACTGAGGGAGCACCGCACTGTCGGAGCTGCAGTACTGAGGGAGCACCGCACTGGCGGAGGGGCAGTGCTGAGGGACCGCCACACTATCGGAGGGGCAGTACTGAGGGAGCGCCGCACTGTGGGAGGGCCAGTACTGAGGGAGCGCCACACTGTCGGAGGTGCAGTACTGAGGGAGCACCGCACTGTTGGAGCGGCAGTGCTGAGGGACCGCCACACTATCGGAGGGGCAGTACTGAGGGAACGCCGCACTGTCGGAGGGGCAGTGCTGAGGGGGCGCCGTACTATCGGAGCGGCAGTGCTCAGGGAGCGCCGCACTGTCGGAGGGGCGGTGCTGAGGGAGCGCCGCACTGTCGGAGGGGCAGTGCTGAGGGAGTGCCGCACTGTCGGAGGGGCAGTACTGAGGGAGCGCCGCACTGTGGGAGGGGCAGTACTGAGGGAGCGCCACACTGTCGGGGGGGCAGTACTGAGGGAGCGCTGCACTCTGGGAGGGGCAGCACTGAGGGAGCGCCGCACTGTCGGGGGGGCAGTGCTGAGGGACCACCACACTATCGGAGGGGCAGTACTGAGTGAGTGCCGCACTGTCGGAGGGGCAGTACTGAGGGAGCGCCGCACTGTGGGAGGGGCACTGCTGAGGGAGTGCCACACTATCGGAGGGGCAGTACTGAGAGAGTGCCGCACTGTCGGAGGGTCAGTACTGAGGGAGCGCCGCACTATCGGAGGGGCAGTGCTGAGGGACCGCCACACTATCGGAGGGGCAGTACTGAGGGAGCGCCGCACTATCGGAGGGGCAGTACTGAGGGAGCGCCGCACTGTCGGGGGGGTAATACTGAGGGAGCGCCGCACTGTCGGAGGGGCCAGTACTGAGGAAGCGCTGCACTGTCGGAGGGACAGTACTGAGGGAGCGCCGCACTATCAGAGGGGCAGTACTGAGAGAGCGCCGCACTGTCGGAGGGGCAGTGCTGAGGGAGCGCCGCACTGTCGGAGGGGCAGTACTGAGGGAGTGCCGCTCTTTCGGAGGGGCAGTACTGAGGGAGCGCCGCACAGTGGGAGGGGCAGTACTGAGGGAGCGCCGCACTGTCGGGGGGGCAGTACTGAGGGAGTGCCGCACTGTGGGAGGGGCAGTACTGAGGGAGCGCCGCACTGTCGGGGGGGCAGTACTGAGGGAGCGCCGCACTGTCGGAGGGGCCAGTACTGAGGGAGCGCTGCACTGTCAGAGGGACAGTACTGAGAGAGCGCCACACTGTCAAAGGGGCAGTACTGAGGGAACGCCGCATTGTCGGAGGGGCAGTGCTGAGGGAGCGCCGCACTGTCGGAGCGGCAGTGCTGAGGGATCGCCGCACTGTCGGAGGGGCAGTGCTGAGGGAGCGCCGCACTGTCGGAGGGGCAGTACTGAGGGAGCACCGCACTGTGGGAGGGGCAGTGCTGAGGGAGCGCCACACTCTCGGGGGGGCAGTACTGAGGGAGCACCGCACTGTCGGAAGGGCAGTACTGAGGGAGTGCCGCACTGTCGGAGGGGCAGTACTGAGGGAGCGCCGCACTGTCGGAGGGGCAGTACTGAGGGAGCGCCGCACTGTCGGGGGTCAGTACTGAGGGAGTGCCACACTGTCGGAGGGGCAGTACTGAGGGAGCGCCGCACTGTGGGTGGGGCAGTACTGAGGGAGCGCCGCATTGTCGGATGGGCAGCACTGAGGGAACGCCGCACTGTCGGAGGGGCAGTGCTGAGGGAGCGCCGCACTGTCGGAAGGGCAGTGCTAAGGGAGCGCCGCACTGTCGGAGGGGCAGTGCTGAGGGAGCGCTGCACTGTCGGAGGGGCAGCACTGAGGGAGTGCCGCACTGTTAAAGGGGCAGTACTGAGGGAGCGCCACACGGTGGGAGGGGCAGTACTGAGGGAGCGCCGCACTGTCGGAGGGGCAGTACTGAGGGAGCGCCGCACTGTGGGAGGGGCAGCACTGAGGGAGCGCCGCACTGTCGGGGGGGCAGTACTGAGGGAGTGCCGCACTGTGGGAGGGGCAGTACTGAGGGAGCGCCGCACTGTCCGGGGGGCAGTACTGAGGGAGCACCGCACTGTCGGAGGGGCTGTGCTGAGGGACCGCCACACTATCGGAGGGGCAGTACTGAGGGAGCGGCGCACTGTCGGGGGGGCAGTACTGAGGGAGCGCCGCACTTTCGGAGGGGCAGTACTGAGGGAGCACAGCACTGTCGGAGGGGCAGTACTGACGGAGCACTGCACTGTCGGAGGGGCAGTACTGAGGGAACGCCACACTATCGGAGGGGCAGTACTGAGGGAGCGCCGCACTGTCGGAGGGGCAGAGCTGAGGGACCGCCACACTATCGGAGGGGCAGTACTGAGGGAGCGCCGCACTGTTGGAGGGGCAGTACTGAGGGAGCGCTGCACTGTCGGAGGGACAGAACTGAGGGAGCGCCGCACTGTCGGAGGGGCAGTACTGAGGGAACGCCGCACTGTCGGAGGGGCAGTGCTGAGGGAGCGCCGCACTGTCGGAGGGGCAGTGCTGAGGGAGCGCCGCACTGTCGGAGGGGCAGTGCTGAGGGAGCGCCGCACTGTCGGAGGGGCGATGCTGAGGGAGCGCCGCACTGTCGGAGGGGCAGTGCTGAGGGAGTGCCGCACTGTCGGAGGGGCAGTACTGAGGGAGCGCCGCACTGTGGGAGGGGCAGTACTGAGGGAGCACCACACTGTCGGGGGGGGCAGTACTGAGGGAGCGCTGCACTGTGGGAGGGGCAGCACTGAGGGAGCGCCGCACTGTCGGGGGGGCAGTGCTGAGGGACCACCACACTATCGGAGGGGCAGTACTGAGTGAGTGCCGCACTGTCGGAGGGGCAGTACTGAGGGAGCGCCGCACTGTGGGAGGGGCACTGCTGAGGGACTGCCACACTATCGGAGGGGCAGTACTGAGAGAGTGCCGCACTGTCGGAGGGTCAGTACTGAGGGAGCGCCGCACTATCGGAGGGGCAGTGCTGAGGGACCGCCACACTATCGGAGGGGCAGTACTGAGGGAGCGCCGCACTATCGGAGGGGCAGTACTGAGGGAGCGCCGCACTGTCGGGGGGGTAATACTGAGGAAGCGCCGCACTGTCGGAGGGGCCAGTACTGAGGAAGCGCTGCACTGTCGGAGGGACAGTACTCAGGGAGCGCCGCACTATCAGAGGGGCAGTACTGAGAGAGCGCCGCACTGTCGGAGGGGCAGTGCTGAGGGAGCGCCGCACTGTCGGAGGGGCAGTACTGAGGGAGTGCCGCTCTTTCGGAGGGGCAGTACTGAGGGAGCGCCGCACAGTGGGAGGGGCAGTACTGAGGGAGCGCCGCACTGTCGGGGGGGGCAGTACTGAGGGAGTGCCGCACTGTGGGAGGGGCAGTACTGAGGGAGCGCCGCACTGTCGGGGGGGGCAGTACTGAGGGAGCGCCGCACTGTCGGAGGGGCCAGTACTGAGGGAGCGCTGCACTGTCAGAGGGACAGTACTGAGAGAGCGCCACACTGTCAAAGGGGCAGTACTGAGGGAACGCCGCATTGTCGGAGGGGCAGTGCTGAGGGAGCGCCGCACTTTCGGAGCGGCAGTGCTGAGGGATCGCCGCACTGTCGGAGGGGCAGTGCTGAGGGAGCGCCGCACTGTCGGAGGGGCAGTACTGAGGGAGCACCGCACTGTGGGAGGGGCAGTGCTGAGGGAGCGCCACACTCTCGGGGGGGCAGTACTGAGGGAGCACCGCACTGTCGGAAGGGCAGTACTGAGGGAGTGCCGCACTGTCGGAGGGGCAGTACTGAGGGAGCGCCGCACTGTCGGAGGGGCAGTACTGAGGGAGCGCCGCACTGTCGGGGGTCAGTACTGAGGGAGTGCCGCACTGTCGGAGGGGCAGTACTGAGGGAGCGCCGCACTGTGGGTGGGGCAGTACTGAGGGAGCGCCGCATTGTCGGATGGGCAGCACTGAGGGAACGCCGCACTGTCGGAGGGGCAGTGCTGAGGGAGCGCCGCACTGTCGGAAGGGCAGTGCTAAGGGAGCGCCGCACTGTCGGAGGGGCAGTGCTGAGGGAGCGCTGCACTGTCGGAGGGGCAGCACTGAGGGAGTGCCGCACTGTTAAAAGCGCAGTACTGAGGGAGCGCCACACTGTGCGAGGGGCAGTACTGAGGGAGCGCCGCACTGTCGGAGGGGCAGTACTGAGGGAGCGCCGCACTGTGGGAGGGGCAGCACTGAGGGAGCGCCGCACTGTCGGGGGGGCAGTACTGAGGGAGTGCCGCACTGTGGGAGGGGCAGTACTGAGGGAGCGCCGCACTGTCCGGGGGGCAGTACTGAGGGAGCAACGCACTGTCGGAGGGGCTGTGCTGAGGGACCGCCACACTATCGGAGGGGCAGTACTGAGGGAGCGGCGCACTGTCGGGGGGGCAGTACTGAGGGAGCGCCGCACTGTCGGAGGGGCAGTACTGAGGGAGCGCAGCACTGTCGGAGGGGCAGTACTGAGGGAGCACTGCACTGTCGGAGGGGCAGTGCTGAGGGACCGCCACACTATCGGAGGGGCAGTACTGAGGGAGCGCCGCACTGTGGGTGGGACAGTACGGAGGGAGCGCCGCACTGTCAGAGGGGCAGTACTGAGTGAGCGCCGCACTGTCGGAGGGGCAGTACTGAGGGAGCGCCGCACTGTCGGGGGGGCAGTACTGAGGGAGTGCCGCACTGTGGGAGGGGCAGTACTGAGGGAGCGCCGCACTGTCGGAGGGGCAGTACTGAGGGAGTGCTGCACTATCGGAGGGGCAGTGCTGAGGGACCGCCACACTATCGGAGGGGCAGTACTGAGGGAGTGCCGCACTGTCGGAGGGGCTGTACTGAGGGAGCGCCGCACTATCGGAGGGGCAGTGCTGAGGGACCGCCACACTATCGGAGGGGCAGTACTGAGGGAGTGCCGCACTGTCGGAGGGGCAGTGCTGAGGGACCAGCTCACTATCGGAGGGGCAGTACTGAGGGAGCGCCGCACTATCGGAGGGGCAGTACTGAGGGAGCGCCGCAATGTCGGGGGGGCAGTACTGAGAGGAGCGCCGCACTGTCGGAGGGGCCAGTACTGAGGGAGCGGCGCACTGTTCGGGGGGCAGTACTGAGGGAGCGCCGCACTGTCGGAGGGGCAGTGCTCAGGGACCGCCACACTATCGGAGGGGCAGTACTGAGGGAGCGCCGCACTTTTGGAGGGGCAGTGCTGAGGGAGCGCCGTACTATCGGAGGGGCAGTGCTGAGGGACCGCCACACTATCGGAGGGGCAGTACTGAGGGAGCGCCGCACTGTCGGGGGGGCAGCAGTACTGAGGGAGCGCCGCACTGTCGGAGGGGCCAGTACTGAGGGAGCGCTGCACTGTCGGAGGGACAGTACTGAGAGTGCGCTGCACTGTCAGAGGGGCAGTACTGAGGGAACGCCGCACTGTCGGAGGGGCAGTGCTGAGGAGCGACGCACTGTCGGAGCGGCAGTGCTGAGGGAGCGCCGCAATGTCGGAGGGGCAGTGCTGAGGAAGCGCCGCACTGTCGGAGGGGCAGTACTGAGGGAGCACCGCACTGTGGGAGGGGCAGTGCTGAGGGAGCGCCACACTGTCGGGGGGCAGTACTGAGGGAGCACCGCACTGTCGGAGGGGCAGTACTGAGGGAGTGCCGCACTGTCGAGGGGCAGTACTAAGGGAGCGCCGCACTGTCGGAGGGGCAGTACTGAGGGAGCGCCGCACTGTCGGGGGTCAGTACTGAGGGAGTGCCGCACTGTGGGAGGGGCAGTACTGAGGGAGTGCCGCATTGTCGGATGGGCAGTACTGAGGGAACGCAGCACTGTCGGAGGGGCAGTGCTGAGGGAGCGCTGCACTGTCGGAGGGGCAGTGCTAAGGGAGCGCCGCACTGTCGGAGGGGCAGTGGTGAGGGAGCGCTGCACTGTCGGAGGGGCAGCACTGAGGGAGTGCCGCACTGTCGGAGGGGCAGTACTGAGGGAGCGCCACACTGTGGGAGGGGCAGTACTGAGGGAGCGCCGCACTGTCGGAGGGGCAGTACTGAGGGAGCGCCGCACTGTGGGAGGGGAAGCACTGAGGGAGCGCCGCACAGTCGGGGGGGCAGTACTGAGGGAGTGCCGCACTGTGGGAGGGGCAGTACTGAGGGAGCGCCGCACTGTCCGGGGGGCAGTACTGAGGGAGCACCGCACTGTCGGAGGGGCTGTGCTGAGGGGCCGCCACACTATCGGAGGGGCAGTACTGAGGGAGCGGCGCACTGTCGGGGGGGCAGTACTGAGGGAGCGCCGCACTGTCGGAGGGGCAGTACTGAGGGAGCGCCGCACTGTCGGAGGGGCAGTACTGAGGGAGCACCGCACTGTCGGAGGGGCAGTACTGAGGGAACGCCACACTATCGGAGGGGCAGTACTGAGGGAGCGCCGCACTGTCGGAGGGGCAGAGCTGAGGGACTGCCACACAATCGGAGGGGCAGTACTGAGGGAGCGCCGCACTGTCGGGGGGGCAGTACTGAGGGAGCGCAGCACTGTCGGAGGGGCCAGTACTGAGGGAGCGGCGCACTGTCGGGGGGGCAGTACTGAGGGAGCGCCGCACTGTCAGACGGGCAGTACTGAGGGAGCGCCGCACTGTTGGAGGGGCAGTACTGAGGGAGCACTGCACTGTCGGAGGGGCAGTGCTGAGGGAACGCTACACTATCGGAGGAGCAGTACTGAGGGAGCGCCGCACTGTGGGAGGGCCAGTACTGAGGGAGCGCTGCACTGTCGGAGGGATAGTACTGAGGGAGCACCGCACTGTCGGAGGGGGCAGTACTGAGGGAGAGCCGCACTGTCGGGGGGCAGTACTGAGGAGCACCGCACTGTCGGAGGGTAGTGCTGAGGGACCGCCACACTATCGGAGGGGCAGTACTGAGGGAGTGCCGCACTGTCGGAGGGGCAGTGCTGAAGGAGCGCCGCACTGTCGGGGGGGGCAGTGCTGAGGGAGCGCCGCACTGTGGGAGGGGCAGTACTGAGGGAGCGCCGCACTGTCGGGGGGCAGTACTGAGGGAGAACCGCACTGTCGGAAGGGTAGTGCTGAGGGACCGCCACACTATCGGAGGGGCAGCACTCAGGGAGTGCCGCACTGTCGGAGGGGCAGTGCTGAGGGACCACCACACTATCGGAGGGGCAGTACTGAGGGAGCGCCACACTATCGGAGGGGCAGTACTGAGGGAGCGCCGCACTGTCGGGGGGGCAGTACTGAGGGTGCACCGCACTGTCGGAGGGGCCAGTACTGAGGGAGCGGCGCACTGTCGGGGGGGCAGTACTGAGGAAGCGCCGCACTGTCGGAGGGGCAGTACTGAGGGAGCGCCGCACTGTCGGAGGGGCAGTACTGAGGGAGCACCGCACTGTCGGAGGGGCAGTGCTGAGGGACCGCCACACTATCGGAGGGGCAGTACTGAGGGAGCGCCGCACTGTGGGTGGGACAGTACGGAGGGAGCGCCGCACTGTCAGAGGGGCAGTACTGAGTGAGCGCCGCACTGTCGGAGGGGCTGTACTGAGGGAGCGCCGCACTGTCGGGGGGGCAGTACTGAGGAGTGCCGCACTGTGGGAGGGGCAGTACTGAGGGAGCGCCGCACTGTCGGAGGGGCAGTACTGAGGGAGTGTGCTGCACTATCGGAGGGGCAGTGCTGAGTGACCGCCACACTATCGGAGGGGCAGTATTGAGGGAGTGCCGCACTGTCGGTGGGCTGTACTGAGGGAGTGCCGCACTATCGGAGGGGCAGTGCTGAGGGACCGCCACACTATCGGAGGGGCAGTACTGAGGGAGTGCCGCACTGTCGGAGGGGCAGTGCTGAGGGACCAGCTCACTATCGGAGGGGCAGTACTGAGGGAGCGCCGCACTATCGGAGGGGCAGTACTGAGGGAGCGCCGCAATGTCGGGGGGGCAGTACTGAGAGGAGCGCCGCACAGTCGGAGGGGCCAGTACTGAGGGAGCGGTGCACTGTCGGGGGGGCAGTACTGAGGGAGCGCCGCACTGTCGGAGGGGCAGTACTGAGGGAGCGCCACACTGTCGGGGGGCAGTGCTGAGGGAGCACCGCACTGTCGGAGGGGCAGTGCTCAGGACCGCCACACTATCGGAGGGGCAGTACTGAGGGAGCGCCGCACTTTTGGAGGGGCAGTGCTGAGGGAGCGCCGTACTATCGGAGGGGCAGTGCTGAGGGACCACCACACTATCGGAGGGGCAGTACTGAGGGAGTGCCGCACTGTCGGAGTGGCAGTGCTGACGGACCACCACAATATCGGAGGGGCAGTACTGAGGGAGCGCCGCACTATCGGAGGGGCAGTACTGAGGGAGCGCCGCACTGTCGGGGGGGCAGTACTGAGGGAGCGCCGCACTGTCGGAGGGGCCAGTACTGAGGGAGCGCTGCACTGTCGGAGGGACAGTACTGAGAGTGCGCCGCACTGTCAGAGGGGCAGTACTGAGGGAACGCCGCACTGTCGGAGGGGCAGTGCTGAGGGAGCGCCGCACTGTCGGAGCGGCAGTGCTGAGGGAGCGCCGCAATGTCGGAGGGGCAGTGCTGAGGGAGCGCCGCACTGTCGGAGGGGCAGTACTGAGGGAGCACCGCACTGTGGGAGGGGCAGTGCTGAGGGAGCGCCACACTGTCGGGGGGGCAGTACTGAGGGAGCACCGCACTGTCGGAGGGGCAGTACTGAGGGAGTGCCGCACTGTCGGAGGGGCAGTACTGAGGGAGCGCCGCACTGTCGGAGGGGCAGTACTGAGGGAGCGCCGCACTGTCGGGGGTCAGTACTGAGGGAGTGCCGCACTGTCGGAGGGGCAGTACTGAGGGAGTGCCGCATTGTCGGATGGGCAGTACTGAGGGAACGCCGCACTGTCGGAGGGGCAGTGCTGAGGGAGCGCTGCACTGTCGGAGGGGCAGTGCTAAGGGAGCGCCGCACTGTCGGAGGGGCAGTGGTGAGGGAGCGCTGCACTGTCAGAGGGGCAGCACTGAGGGAGTGCCGCACTGTCGGAGGGGCAGTACTGAGGGAGCGCCACACTGTGGGAGGGGCAGTACTGAGGGAGCGCCGCACTGTCGGAGGGGCAGTACTGAGGGAGCGCCGCACTGTGGGAGGGGCAGCACTGAGGGAGCGCCGCACAGTCGGGGGGGCAGTACTGAGGGAATGCCGCACTGTGGGAGGGGCAGTACTGAGGGAGCGCCGCACTGTCCGGGGGGCAGTACTGAGGGAGCACCGCACTGTCGGAGGGGCTGTGCTGAGGGGCCGCCACACTATCGGAGGGGCAGTACTGAGGGAGTGGCGCACTGTCGGGGGGGGCAGTACTGAGGGAGCGCCGCACTGTGGGTGGGACAGTACGGAGGGAGCGCCGCACTGTCAGAGGGGCAGTACTGAGTGAGCGCCGCACTGTCGGAGGGGCTGTACTGAGGGAGCGCCGCACTGTCGGGGGGGCAGTACTGAGGGAGTGCCGCACTGTGGGAGGGGCAGTACTGAGGGAGCGCCGCACTGTCGGAGGGGCAGTACTGAGGGAGTGCTGCACTATCGGAGGGGCAGTGCTGAGGGACCGCCACACTATCGGAGGGGCAGTATTGAGGGAGTGCCGCACTGTCGGTGGGGCTGTACTGAGGGAGTGCCGCACTATCGGAGGGGCAGTGCTGAGGGACCGCCACACTATCGGAGGGGCAGTACTGAGGGAGTGCCGCACGGTCGGAGGGGCCAGTACTGAGGGAGCGGTGCACTGTCGGGGGGGGCAGTACTGAGGGAGCGCCGCACTGTCGGAGGGGCAGTACTGAGGGAGCGCCACACTGTCGGGGGGCAGTGCTGAGGGAGCACCGCACTGTCGGAGGGGCAGTGCTCAGGGACCGCCACACTATCGGAGGGGCAGTACTGAGGGAGCGCCGCACTTTTGGAGGGGCAGTGCTGAGGGAGCGCCGTACTATCGGAGGGGCAGTGCTGAGGGACCACCACACTATCGGAGGGGCAGTACTGAGGGAGTGCCGCACTGTCGGAGTGGCAGTGCTGACGGACCACCACAATATCGGAGGGGCAGTACTGAGGGAGCGCCGCACTATCGGAGGGGCAGTACTGAGGGAGCGCCGCACTGTCGGGGGGGCAGTACTGAGGGAGCGCCGCACTGTCGGAGGGGCCAGTACTGAGGGAGCGCTGCACTGTCGGAGGGACAGTACTGAGAGTGCGCCGCACTGTCAGAGGGGCAGTACTGAGGGAACGCCGCACTGTCGGAGGGGCAGTGCTGAGGGAGCGCCGCACTGTCGGAGCGGCAGTGCTGAGGGAGCGCCGCAATGTCGGAGGGGCAGTGCTGAGGGAGCGCCGCACTGTCGGAGGGGCAGTACTGAGGGAGCACCGCACTGTGGGAGGGGCAGTGCTGAGGGAGCGCCACACTGTCGGGGGGGGCAGTACTGAGGGAGCACCGCACTGTCGGAGGGGCAGTACTGAGGGAGTGCCGCACTGTCGGAGGGGGCAGTACTGAGGGAGCGCCGCACTGTCGGAGGGGCAGTACTGAGGGAGCGCCGCACTGTCGGGGGTCAGTACTGAGGGAGTGCCGCACTGTCGGAGGGGCAGTACTGAGGGAGTGCCGCATTGTCGGATGGGCAGTACTGAGGGAACGCCGCACTGTCGGAGGGGCAGTGCTGAGGGAGCGCTGCACTGTCGGAGGGGCAGTGCTAAGGGAGCGCCGCACTGTCGGAGGGGCAGTGGTGAGGGAGCGCTGCACTGTCAGAGGGGCAGCACTGAGGGAGTGCCGCACTGTCGGAGGGGCAGTACTGAGGGAGCGCCACACTGTGGGAGGGGCAGTACTGAGGGAGCGCCGCACTGTCGGAGGGGCAGTACTGAGGGAGCGCCGCACTGTGGGAGGGGCAGCACTGAGGGAGCGCCGCACAGTCGGGGGGGCAGTACTGAGGGAATGCCGCACTGTGGGAGGGGCAGTACTGAGGGAGCGCCGCACTGTCCGGGGGGCAGTACTGAGGGAGCACCGCACTGTCGGAGGGGCTGTGCTGAGGGGCCGCCACACTATCGGAGGGGCAGTACTGAGGGAGTGGCGCACTGTCGGGGGGGGCAGTACTGAGGGAGCGCCGCACTGTGGGTGGGACAGTACGGAGGGAGCGCCGCACTGTCAGAGGGGCAGTACTGAGTGAGCGCCGCACTGTCGGAGGGGCTGTACTGAGGGAGCGCCGCACTGTCGGGGGGGCAGTACTGAGGGAGTGCCGCACTGTGGGAGGGGCAGTACTGAGGGAGCGCCGCACTGTCGGAGGGGCAGTACTGAGGGAGTGCTGCACTATCGGAGGGGCAGTGCTGAGGGACCGCCACACTATCGGAGGGGCAGTATTGAGGGAGTGCCGCACTGTCGGTGGGGCTGTACTGAGGGAGTGCCGCACTATCGGAGGGGCAGTGCTGAGGGACCGCCACACTATCGGAGGGGCAGTACTGAGGGAGTGCTGCACTGTCGGAGGGGCAGTGCTGAGGGACCAGCTCACTATCGGAGGGGCAGTACTGAGGGAGCGCCGCACTATCGGAGGGGCAGTACTGAGGGAGCGCCGCAATGTCGGGGGGGCAGTACTGAGAGGAGCGCCGCACGGTCGGAGGGGCCAGTACTGAGGGAGCGGTGCACTGTCGGGGGGGCAGTACTGAGGGAGCGCCGCACTGTCGGAGGGGCAGTACTGAGGGAGCGCCACACTGTCGGGGGGCAGTGCTGAGGGAGCACCGCACTGTCGGAGGGGCAGTGCTCAGGGACCGCCACACTATCGGAGGGGCAGTACTGAGGGAGCGCCGCACTTTTGGAGGGGCAGTGCTGAGGGAGCGCCGTACTATCGGAGGGGCAGTGCTGAGGGACCGCCACACTATCGGAGGGGCAGTACTGAGGGAGTGCCACACTGTCGGAGTGGCAGTGCTGACGGACCACCACAATATCGGAGGGGCAGTACTGAGGGAGCGCCGCACTATCGGAGGGGCAGTACTGAGGGAGCGCCGTACTGTCGGGGGGGGCAGTACTGAGGGAGCGCCGCACTGTCGGAGGGGCCAGTACTGAGGGAGCGCTGCACTGTCGGAGGGACAGTACTGAGAGTGCGCCGCACTGTCAGAGGGGCAGTACTGAGGGAACGCCGCACTGTCGGAGGGGCAGTGCTGAGGGAGCGCCGCACTGTCGGAGCGGCAGTGCTGAGGGAGCGCCGCAATGTCGGAGGGGCAGTGCTGAGGGAGCGCCGCACTGTCGGAGGGGCAGTACTGAGGGAGCACCGCACTGTGGGAGGGGCAGTGCTGAGGGAGCGCCACACTGTCGGGGGGGCAGTACTGAGGGAGCACCGCACTGTCGGAGGGGCAGTACTGAGGGAGTGCCGCACTGTCGGAGGGGCAGTACTGAGGGAGCGCCGCACTGTCGGAGGGGCAGTACTGAGGGAGCGCCGCACTGTCGGGGGTCAGTACTGAGGGAGTGCCGCACTGTCGGAGGGGCAGTACTGAGGGAGTGCCGCATTGTCGGATGGGCAGTACTGAGGGAACGCCGCACTGTCGGAGGGGCAGTGCTGAGGGAGCGCTGCACTGTCGGAGGGGCAGTGCTAAGGGAGCGCCGCACTGTCGGAGGGGCAGTGGTGAGGGAGCGCTGCACTGTCAGAGGGGCAGCACTGAGGGAGTGCCGCACTGTCGGAGGGGCAGTACTGAGGGAGCGCCACACTGTGGGAGGGGCAGTACTGAGGGAGCGCCGCACTGTCGGAGGGGCAGTACTGAGGGAGCGCCGCACTGTGGGAGGGGCAGCACTGAGGGAGCGCCGCACAGTCGGGGGGGCAGTACTGAGGGAATGCCGCACTGTGGGAGGGGCAGTACTGAGGGAGCGCCGCACTGTCCGGGGGGCAGTACTGAGGGAGCACCGCACTGTCGGAGGGGCTGTGCTGAGGGGCCGCCACACTATCGGAGGGGCAGTACTGAGGGAGTGGCGCACTGTCGGGGGGGCAGTACTGAGGGAGTGCCGCACTGTGGGTGGGACAGTACGGAGGGAGCGCCGCACTGTCAGAGGGGCAGTACTGAGTGAGCGCCGCACTGTCGGAGGGGCTGTACTGAGGGAGCGCCGCACTGTCGGGGGGGCAGTACTGAGGGAGTGCCGCACTGTGGGAGGGGCAGTACTGAGGGAGCACCGCACTGTCGGAGGGGTAGTGCTGAGGGACCGCCACACTATCGGAGGGGCAGTACTGAGGGAGTGCCGCACTGTCGGAGGGGCAGTGCTGAAGGAGCGCCGCACTGTCGGGGGGGGCAGTGCTGAGGGAGCGCCGCACTGTGGGAGGGGCAGTACTGAGGGAGCGCCGCACTGTCGGGGGGCAGTACTGAGGGAGAACCGCACTGTCGGAAGGGTAGTGCTGAGGGACCGCCACACTATCGGAGGGGCAGCACTCAGGGAGTGCCGCACTGTCGGAGGGGCAGTGCTGAGGGACCACCACACTATCGGAGGGGCAGTACTGAGGGAGCGCCACACTATCGGAGGGGCAGTACTGAGGGAGCGCCGCACTGTCGGGGGGGCAGTACTGAGGGTGCACCGCACTGTCGGAGGGGCCAGTACTGAGGGAGCGGCGCACTGTCGGGGGGGGCAGTACTGAGGAAGCGCCGCACTGTCGGAGGGGCAGTACTGAGGGAGCGCCGCACTGTCGGAGGGGCAGTACTGAGGGAGCACCGCACTGTCGGAGGGGCAGTGCTGAGGGACCGCCACACTATCGGAGGGGCAGTACTGAGGGAGCGCCGCACTGTGGGTGGGACAGTACGGAGGGAGCGCCGCACTGTCAGAGGGGCAGTACTGAGTGAGCGCCGCACTGTCGGAGGGGCTGTACTGAGGGAGCGCCGCACTGTCGGGGGGGCAGTACTGAGGGAGTGCCGCACTGTGGGAGGGGCAGTACTGAGGGAGCGCCGCACTGTCGGAGGGGCAGTACTGAGGGAGTGCTGCACTATCGGAGGGGCAGTGCTGAGTGACCGCCACACTATCGGAGGGGCAGTATTGAGGGAGTGCCGCACTGTCGGTGGGGCTGTACTGAGGGAGTGCCGCACTATCGGAGGGGCAGTGCTGAGGGACCGCCACACTATCGGAGGGGCAGTACTGAGGGAGTGCCGCACTGTCGGAGGGGCAGTGCTGAGGGACCAGCTCACTATCGGAGGGGCAGTACTGAGGGAGCGCCGCACTATCGGAGGGGCAGTACTGAGGGAGCGCCGCAATGTCGGGGGGGCAGTACTGAGAGGAGCGCCGCACGGTCGGAGGGGCCAGTACTGAGGGAGCGGTGCACTGTCGGGGGGGCAGTACTGAGGGAGCGCCGCACTGTCGGAGGGGCAGTACTGAGGGAGCGCCACACTGTCGGGGGGCAGTGCTGAGGGAGCACCGCACTGTCGGAGGGGCAGTGCTCAGGGACCGCCACACTATCGGAGGGGCAGTACTGAGGGAGCGCCGCACTTTTGGAGGGGCAGTGCTGAGGGAGCGCCGTACTATCGGAGGGGCAGTGCTGAGGGACCGCCACACTATCGGAGGGGCAGTACTGAGGGAGTGCCGCACTGTCGGAGTGGCAGTGCTGACGGACCACCACAATATCGGAGGGGCAGTACTGAGGGAGCGCCGCACTATCGGAGGGGCAGTACTGAGGGAGCGCCGCACTGTCGGGGGGGGCAGTACTGAGGGAGCGCCGCACTGTCGGAGGGGCCAGTACTGAGGGAGCGCTGCACTGTCGGAGGGACAGTACTGAGAGTGCGCCGCACTGTCAGAGGGGCAGTACTGAGGGAACGCCGCACTGTCGGAGGGGCAGTGCTGAGGGAGCGCCGCACTGTCGGAGCGGCAGTGCTGAGGGAGCGCCGCAATGTCGGAGGGGCAGTGCTGAGGGAGCGCCGCACTGTCGGAGGGGCAGTACTGAGGGAGCACCGCACTGTCGGAGGGGCAGTACTGAGGGAGTGCCGCACTGTCGGAGGGGCAGTACTGAGGGAGCGCCGCACTGTCGGAGGGGCAGTACTGAGGGAGCGCCGCACTGTCGGGGGTCAGTACTGAGGGAGTGCCGCACTGTCGGAGGGGCAGTACTGAGGGAGTGCCGCATTGTCGGATGGGCAGTACTGAGGGAACGCCGCACTGTCGGAGGGGCAGTGCTGAGGGAGCGCTGCACTGTCGGAGGGGCAGTGCTAAGGGAGCGCCGCACTGTCGGAGGGGCAGTGGTGAGGGAGCGCTGCACTGTCAGAGGGGCAGCACTGAGGGAGTGCCGCACTGTCGGAGGGGCAGTACTGAGGGAGCGCCACACTGTGGGAGGGGCAGTACTGAGGGAGCGCCGCACTGTCGGAGGGGCAGTACTGAGTGAGCGCCGCACTGTGGGAGGGGCAGCACTGAGGGAGCGCCGCACAGTCGGGGGGGCAGTACTGAGGGAATGCCGCACTGTGGGAGGGGCAGTACTGAGGGAGCGCCGCACTGTCCGGGGGGGCAGTACTGAGGGAGCACCGCACTGTCGGAGGGGCTGTGCTGAGGGGCCGCCACACTATCGGAGGGGCAGTACTGAGGGAGTGGCGCACTGTCGGGGGGGCAGTACTGAGGGAGCGCCGCACTGTCGGAGGGGCAGTACTGAGGGAGCGCCGCACTGTTGGAGGGGCAGTACTGAGGGAGCACTGCACTGTCGGAGGGGCAGTGCTGAGGGAACGCTACACTATCGGAGGAGCAGTACTGAGGGAGCGCCGCACTGTGGGAGGGCCAGTACTGAGGGAGCGCTGCACTGTCGGAGGGATAGTACTGAGGGAGCACCGCACTGTCGGAGGGGGCAGTACTGAGGGAGAGCCGCACTGTCGGGGGGCAGTACTGAGGGAGCACCGCACTGTCGGAGGGGTAGTGCTGAGGGACCGCCACACTATCGGAGGGGCAGTACTGAGGGAGTGCCGCACTGTCGGAGGGGCAGTGCTGAAGGAGCGCCGCACTGTCGGGGGGGGCAGTGCTGAGGGAGCGCCGCACTGTGGGAGGGGCAGTACTGAGGGAGCGCCGCACTGTCGGGGGGCAGTACTGAGGGAGAACCGCACTGTCGGAAGGGTAGTGCTGAGGGACCGCCACACTATCGGAGGGGCAGCACTCAGGGAGTGCCGCACTGTCGGAGGGGGCAGTGCTGAGGGACCACCACACTATCGGAGGGGCAGTACTGAGGGAGCGCCACACTATCGGAGGGGCAGTACTGAGGGAGCGCCGCACTGTCGGGGGGCAGTACTGAGGGTGCACCGCACTGTCGGAGGGGCCAGTACTGAGGGAGCGGCGCACTGTCGGGGGGGCAGTACTGAGGAAGCGCCGCACTGTCGGAGGGGCAGTACTGAGGGAGCGCCGCACTGTCGGAGGGGCAGTACTGAGGGAGCACCGCACTGTCGGAGGGGCAGTGCTGAGGGACCGCCACACTATCGGAGGGGCAGTACTGAGGGAGCGCCGCACTGTGGGTGGGACAGTACGGAGGGAGCGCCGCACTGTCAGAGGGGCAGTACTGAGTGAGCGCCGCACTGTCGGAGGGGCTGTACTGAGGGAGCGCCGCACTGTCGGGGGGGGCAGTACTGAGGGAGTGCCGCACTGTGGGAGGGGCAGTACTGAGGGAGCGCCGCACTGTCGGAGGGGCAGTACTGAGGGAGTGCTGCACTATCGGAGGGGCAGTGCTGAGGGACCGCCACACTATCGGAGGGGCAGTATTGAGGGAGTGCCGCACTGTCGGTGGGGCTGTACTGAGGGAGTGCCGCACTATCGGAGGGGCAGTGCTGAGGGACCGCCACACTATCGGAGGGGCAGTACTGAGGGAGTGCCGCACTGTCGGAGGGGCAGTGCTGAGGGACCAGCTCACTATCGGAGGGGCAGTACTGAGGGAGCGCCGCACTATCGGAGGGGCAGTACTGAGGGAGCGCCGCAATGTCGGGGGGGCAGTACTGAGAGGAGCGCCGCACGGTCGGAGGGGCCAGTACTGAGGGAGCGGTGCACTGTCGGGGGGGCAGTACTGAGGGAGCGCCGCACTGTCGGAGGGGCAGTACTGAGGGAGCGCCACACTGTCGGGGGGCAGTGCTGAGGGAGCACCGCACTGTCGGAGGGGCAGTGCTCAGGGACCGCCACACTATCGGAGGGGCAGTACTGAGGGAGCGCCGCACTTTTGGAGGGGCAGTGCTGAGGGAGCGCCGTACTATCGGAGGGGCAGTGCTGAGGGACCGCCACACTATCGGAGGGGCAGTACTGAGGGAGTGCCGCACTGTCGGAGTGGCAGTGCTGACGGACCACCACAATATCGGAGGGGCAGTACTGAGGGAGCGCCGCACTATCGGAGGGGCAGTACTGAGGGAGCGCCGCACTGTCGGGGGGGCAGTACTGAGGGAGCGCCGCACTGTCGGAGGGGCCAGTACTGAGGGAGCGCTGCACTGTCGGAGGGACAGTACTGAGAGTGCGCCGCACTGTCAGAGGGGCAGTACTGAGGGAACGCCGCACTGTCGGAGGGGCAGTGCTGAGGGAGCGCCGCACTGTCGGAGCGGCAGTGCTGAGGGAGCGCCGCAATGTCGGAGGGGCAGTGCTGAGGGAGCGCCGCACTGTCGGAGGGGCAGTACTGAGGGAGCACCGCACTGTGGGAGGGGCAGTGCTGAGGGAGCGCCACACTGTCGGGGGGGCAGTACTGAGGGAGCACCGCACTGTCGGAGGGGCAGTACTGAGGGAGTGCCGCAATGTCGGAGGGGCAGTACTGAGGGAGCGCCGCACTGTCGGAGGGGCAGTACTGAGGGAGCGCCGCACTGTCGGGGGTCAGTACTGAGGGAGTGCCGCACTGTCGGAGGGGCAGTACTGAGGGAGTGCCGCATTGTCGGATGGGCAGTACTGAGGGAACGCCGCACTGTCGGAGGGGCAGTGCTGAGGGAGCGCTGCACTGTCGGAGGGGCAGTGCTAAGGGAGCGCCGCACTGTCGGAGGGGGCAGTGGTGAGGGAGCGCTGCACTGTCAGAGGGGCAGCACTGAGGGAGTGCCGCACTGTCGGAGGGGCAGTACTGAGGGAGCGCCACACTGTGGGAGGGGCAGTACTGAGGGAGCGCCGCACTGTCGGAGGGGCAGTACTGAGGGAGCGCCGCACTGTGGGAGGGGCAGCACTGAGGGAGCGCCGCACAGTCGGGGGGGCAGTACTGAGGGAATGCCGCACTGTGGGAGGGGCAGTACTGAGGGAGCGCCGCACTG